>NC_057797.1:323784626-324984626 GCF_018294505.1 Triticum aestivum
TGCTGGCTGGGCCAGCCAGCTGGCTGGGCCGCACAGTGGAGGAGCCCAGGTAAGCTCCTCCTGTTAAATATTTTCTGTTTTCTAATTTCTGACATTTGTTTTGATTTAAATAAAATATTAAATCATTTTATTTCCTTATGCCAATTTTTGCAGGAGCTAGATATATTATTCCAGAGCTCCTTCATAAGTGGCATAATATTTGGACATATATTAATATATATAAATAATATATTTCCAAAGCAAATAATTATGCATTAATTCCAAATGCCCAAAATAAATACCTATGAGCTCTTAAAAATATTGGTTTGATTTTTATCTCTGTCCAATATTTTCAGAGAGCAACATGAGCATTTTCTTGGACCCTTTTGGAGAAATTTTTATTTGGATCATTTTAAAAAATGATTCTGAGGGTTTCACAGATCCCCATTTCAAGTTTCTGATGAAGGAGTAAACATGATGCAACACTCTAATGCATGACTAGCTAGGGTGTGACAAAATAGTCAAATTTCAAGTGCACCCTATGGATCCTAACAATACAACATCCATTGGAGCCTAGCTGGATCCGACGTTCTGATGTCGCTTGAAGCTACGTCGGTATTTCCCCAAAGAGGAAGGGATGATGCAGCAAAATGGCGGTAGGTATTACCTCAGATGTGAAACCAAGGTTATCGAACCAGTAGGAGAACCAATCAACACAATTTAAACATCACCTGCACACAAATAACAACTACTCGCAACCTGTGTAAAAGGGGTTGTAAATCCCTTTCGGGTAGCGGCGCCCCAAGATGGGCAAACGAACGTGAATAAAATTGTAGTAGATTGATAGATCGAACGCCAAATAAAATAAATAAGAATAAATTGTAGCAAGGTATTTCTATATTTTTGGTTTATTATATCTAAAAATAAAAGGCAAATAAAATAGATCGCGAAGGCAAATAATATGAGAAAGAGACCCGGGGGCCGTAGGTTTCACTAGTGGCTTCTCTCGAGAAAAATAGCAAATGGTGGTAAACAAATTACTGTTGGGCTATTGATAGAACTTCAAATAACCATGACGATATCCAAGCAATGATCATTATATAGGCATCAAGTCCAAGATTAGTAGACCGACTCCTTCCTGCATCTACTAGTATTACTCCACACATCGACCGCTATCCAGCATGCATCTAGTGTATTAATGCAATGGAGAAACGGAGTAATGCAATAAGAATGATGACATGATGTAGACAAGATCTATCTATGTAGAGATTGACCCCATCATTTTACCCTTAGTAGCAACAATACATACGTGTCTATTCCCCTTCTGTCACTGGGATCAAGCACGGTAAGATCGAACCCACTACAAAGCACCTCTTCCCATTGCAAGATAAATAGATCAAGTTGGCCAACCAAAACCCAAATATCGGAGAAGAAATACGAGGCTATAAGCAATCATGCATATAAGGGATCAAAGAAACTCAAATAACTTTCATGGATATAAAAGGATAGATCTGATCATAAACTCAAAGTTCATCCGATCCCAAGAAAAACACCGCAAAAAGAGTTACATCGTATGGATCTCCAAGAGACCATTGTATTGAGAATCAAACAAGAGAGAGGAAGCCATCTAGCTACTAACTACGGACCCGAAGTTCTACAAAGAACTACTCACGCATCATCGGAGAGGCACCGATGGAAGTGGTGAACCCCTTCGTGATGGTGTCTAGATTGGATCTGGTGGTTCCGGACTCTGCGGCGGCTGGAAATGATTTTCGTCGACTCCCCTAGGATTTTTGGAATATTGGGGTATTTATAGAGCAAAGAGGCGGTTCGGGGGCACATGAGGTGGGCACAACACAACAGGGCGCGCCTGGGCCTCTTCGCGTGCCCTGGTGTGTTGTGCTCCCCTCGGAGCACCCCCTAGGCACTGCGTTGGCCCATTAGGTGTCTTTTGGTCCATAAAAATTCTCCGTAAAGTTTCATTGCATTTGGATTCCGTTTGGTAATGATTTCCTGCGATGTAAAAAACATGCAAAAAACAGCAACTGGCGCTTGGCACTATGTCAATAGGTTAGTAGAAAAAAATTATATAAAATGATTAAAAAACATCCAAGATTGATAATATAACAGCATAGAACAATCAAAAATTATATGTACGTTGTAGACGTATCAGCATCCCCAAGCTTAACTCCTGCTCATCCTCGAGTAGGTAAGTGGTAAAAACAGAATTTTTGACGTGGAATGCAGCCTAACATGTCATGTCATATTCTTTTCTTTATAGCATGTACATTTGGACTTTTACATTGTTCAAAGCAATAGTCGAGTTTTGACATCATAACTTACATACTCAAGCATATCAACAAGCAACCATGTTTTTCAAAATATCAACGCTAAAATAAGCTATCCCTAGCCCATCATACTCAATCATTGATCCATTCATGAAACACACTCGCATATTAACTACACCCAATGCTCAAGTACGATCATAGTGCCTCCTAGTTGGTGCTTTTATAAGAGAAGATGGAGACTAAATTTCAAAAACAAAAATTGCATAAAGTAGAAGAAAGGCCCTTCGCAGAGGGAAGTAGGAATTTGTAGAGGTGCCAGAGCTCAAAGAGAAAAAACTTAGAGATAAAAACATTTTGGGAGTTGTGTCCTTCCCACCAACGAAAATGACTTAGAGTTCCCAACACTTCCCATGCTAGATATATCATAGGCGGATCTCAAACAGAAAATAAAGTTTATTCCTTTTTCCAGCAAACTTTCACTTTCCATGGCTAACTGTATCCATGGGTGCCTTCCATACCAACACTTTCCAAGGAATTTATTATTTTACAACATAAAGTAAATTAATTTTTTATCTCGAGACTAGGCATCCCCAATACCATTGCCTTACTTACATGCAATGACAAGTGAATAAACACTCATCGTGAGAATAACACATCTAGCATGGACTTAGCCACCCCTCACCGCTCCACAAGCGGTATGAACACACAAAAGAGAAGTTTATTTTGAAAATTAGAGATGGCACATACAAATTTGCTTAGAACGGAAAAGGAATACCGCAAATAGGTAGATATGGTGGACTCATGTGGCAAAACTGGTTTCAAGGTTTTTGGATGCACAAGTAGTGATCATACTTAGTGCAAAATGAAGGCTAGCAAAAGATTGAGAAGCGTCCAACCAAAAAACAAATAATCTCATAAGTGAGCATTAAGGATAATTAACATCGAATAATGCACCACAAGTAGGATATAATTTCTGATGCGGAGCATCCCAAGGTCATCCCCATGGACCTACCTACATCTCCTACGCCACCACTTGGACCAATGACAAGAGCCCGAGCAAAGGCTATCAAAGATAAGGTGAACTCGCACCTCTCTGAACTTCCGCTTCCTACATAGGATACATGGCTACTAACTCATGCGGATACCCTATGTGTGATCAGGTACTCAGAGGAAAGCCACGGATCAGCTACACCCAATGGACAAGATGGGGAGAACACCAAGGATGAGGGACAAGAGAAAGAGCTGCCGAAGAAGCTACATCCACTGGACGACCGGTCGGGACCGGACGTCCGACTCCTGAAGCCCAACCTGCCCAAGTCTCATCCGATGAGAGCTACAACGAGCGGACGTCCACCCAGGACCAGACGATCGGCCACACCTCCCAGCAAGCGGACGACCGGTGTCACTGCACCCGAGACAAAATAGCGGATGTCCGATGCCATCGGACGGCTGGCGACCGGACAAACGACCATCTCCGGAAATCCGGTGTCACCTCATTCGAGCCAAAGCCAGCGGAAGTCCGGCGACTACCGGACGCTCGGACGCCCACGAGCCACCGGGCGACCATAATCCACCGAACGTCTGGTACCTGTCTACGCACAGCTTCGGGCCCGAGGCCCGTGTACCCCTTCACTTCGCCCAGATTTGCACTAAGACTATAAATAGACATCCTCCTCCTCCTAGTTAAGGTTAGTGTTGTGTCAGCTCATATGTGAGATAGAGCTTCGCTCATCCATCCGGATCTACTCCATCGCGAGGGACCGTTACCTCTGCGGAGAAGATCAATCTTCGATTCAAGACCCCTAACGGGAAGACAACAAGACCTCCTCACGGAGAAGAACCAGTTACCCTATGTATTGTCCTTTGCTGGATTCAGATCTTGTATTATGTTTCGAGGATCTAGCATATGTGTGATCATTCTTGTTGGTTTGAGTGATTCTCTCGTGTTCCCCCTCATGTTCTTCGTGTTCATCGTGGGATCTTCTCCTTTCGTGAAAGATCGGCCATCTAGGGTTCCACCCTACATCATCTTGGTATCATAAGCCAGGTTGATCACGATTTCGGAGCCTCCCCTCTTCGTTTTCTAGCTTGAGTTTGTTGTGTTTTTCCCCAATTTCGAAAATCCCCACCAAAAATAGCGCCAATGTTTTTTGTCATTTGTTGGTGTGATGAAGTTTTGTTGGATTTGATCCATGGATTTGCTTTGCCACGAGTGGATCTAGCTTTCCCCCATCATCTCCACCTTTTTCTTCCACAAAATCGCCCGGATTTGCCCGTTTTTGCCACCACCACCACGAACCATAGTTGTTCATCCCGTGCCCAAAACCGCCCAGGCACCGGACATCCACAAGTCACCGGGCGTCCGACGAATGGATGACCGCACCACCACCGGACGTCCGACGTTCCCTGACGAAACTACAAAATTCAGTTTGGTCACCACCACCTCTCCAGTTCCACCTCCGCATACGCAACCCAACACTACACTCGCTTTCCGCAACCACCATTGCTTACTTGTCTCGCTCTCCGACACAATATATTCCACATTTAGCTTTCAGAATTTGAGTTGCGATTTCTGTTTCCTAATGTGTTTCGACTACTTAGGGACGGTTCGGCATCAACATCACCGCCGCTCATCCTCGCCACGGATTCGTCATCGACAACAACCACTCTACCATTTTGACACCATACCGTAAGCAAGAATGGTAACCTCTTCCTGGTATCGTGATACACCATCATTATACAATCTTGCCATTGCATTGATAGCCATCATAGCCCAATTTTGCGTATCTTACACATCGAGAATTGCCTTTGAGTATTGTCGGCAACATGACTTGTGCACATTAGTGGTCATACTTCCCATAGCATACATACCATATCATATAGGTGCATATCTTGGTATCATCTTTTGTGTCACAAAGTTGTCATTGCATACACGATTGCTATCTTGGTTCGTGAAGCATTGCATGAGAAAAGAGCTCAAAAGAGAAAGAGCCAACCAAACTTTTAAGCAAAAGGGAAAGATAAGCAAAGAGCTTTTAAGAAAGAACCGTAGCATCGTACCACACTAAGATTGTCATACTAGATCATCTTGGATCATATCATTGGAACACCATACATAGAGCAAACTTGGGATAGAAGTCGTTGCATTTTTGCTTAGTAGGTTGTGCAAAAGTCTTCGTATCCGCCTATTGTGCTATCGTGATAGCGTCTCTCTAGTGTTGTGCAAAAAGATCATTTTCGTGGTTTCCACATTTTGGCTCATTCCTTGGTTGCACAACCCCATTTATCTCTCCGTGTGTGAGTTCCCGTGTACCATATCTTGCTATTGGTCTACTTGTTGCATCTGCAAATTTGTAAATCTTTTCCAACATTATTGAAGCTCACTAACAATTGCATCAAATTTTGTGCCACCATCCTAACTGAGCTCCACTATAAGCTTTTTGTGTAGGTGTGAGAAACCGACAAGAATTGGTACCAATTGTGCTATTTCATTGTTCCACATTCGAGTGATCATTTATCCGTCTTCAACATCGGTCAAGGTACATTTGGTATAAGTTCTTATCTTTCTCCCACTCACATATTTGCTTGGAATGATGGAGATGGAAAGTACTTCTACTAACCCACTCTTTATCGAGCAAGATGATGACATGTCTTCCTACATCACAAAGAGCCACCTCTTTGGTGCCCAACATGCTTTGCATCAAGAGCAACAAGCAATGAGCGAACACATCGACAACCTCGCCACCGACTTGCAACTCTCCGAGCAATGTACAAGAGACTATTTCGACAACAAGCTCGATGACCACAAGCAAGAGAATGATGCAAGAATGGACGGGATTCATGCTTTGTTGCTCAACCTCCCTTCTTCCACTTTGTCCTCCTCAAGACGGAGCTACTCAAGTCGACACTCCGACTACACCATCTCCGGGTCAAGTACCCCGACATCGAATACTCTTTGACATGCCGAACGCCAAGATCGTCAAGCAAACCACAATCCTCTACATGAAAATGACTATCAAGGGCAACGACACCGTCAAAATCAAGCTACTTTTGCGCAAGCACAAGAACGGCAACACCAACGCCAACAAGAAGAGGAAGAGAGAGCGCGACTACACCAAGATGCACAAGATGCCGAGGCACAACATCAAGAACAACAATTACGAGAAGCTCAAGCACTTGAAGCGCAACATGCCCTCTAAGATTCAAGTCCAGCCGTAGCCACGCACAACCGGCAAAAATCATGAGCATCAGAAGCACTTCGCGAAGAAGTTCAAGAGAGGAATTATCAAGCTCGAGTGCATCATCAAGTTCCACGACATCCTCGCCAAGAACCAGAAGTTCATCAAGAGGAACAAGACAGTGGAAATCCTCCACGACAAGAGCAAGTTGAGGGAGACAACCTTCCTCGTCAAGAACGTCACCACCCTCGATGCCAACACAATGAAGAGCAATGATATGGCAAGCTAAAGTTCACCATGCCCAAGTTCAATGGGTACAATGATCCCGAAGAGTACCTTTCATGGGCATTGAAGGTTGACAAAATATTTCGTTTGCAAAACTATGAGGAAGAGAAGAAGATCGCAATGGCATCCCTTGAGTTCTAAGACTACATCCTCATTTGGTGGGAACAAGTCATTGAGCGCTGTGAGGCAAGAGGTGAACCACCCATCACTACTTGGGCACAAATGAAGGATGTCATGAGAGCACGTTTCATGCCAACATACTACAACCGCGACCTCTTCAAGAAGCTCCAACTCCTCAAGCAACGAACCAAGAGCGTTGAAGAATACGACAAGGAAATGGAGATTGCCACGATACGAGCTAATGTCACGGAAGATGATGAGCAAACTATGGCACGTGTCTTGAATGGACTCAATCATCCTATCAAGAAGATCTTCGATTTCCAACCATACTCGAACCTCATTGAGCAAGTGCATCAAGCCACCAAGGCGGAACGTCAAGTGCAAGATGACTTCAAATATGCCAAGTTCTCATCCAAGTCCTATGGTTTCTCCAACACCCAAGCTTTAACGACTCCAACACCTTCTACCTCAACCAAGCCATCTACAAGCAACGCCGACAAGTCGAGTTACAAGAAAAGTTCATAAACCTCAAGTCATCCTCCTACAACAAGCAACTTCACGCCAAGAGCTTCATCATCATCTACCCCAACCGATGAGACCATCAAGATAAGTTCCTTCAAATGCTTTACATGCGGAGGCCGAGGCCACAAGTCTTTCGAGTGTACAAACAAGCACACCATGATCCTCAACGACGATGGTAATTATGACTCCTTGAGTGAAGGAGAAATGGAAGCCCTTGAGCAAGTGGCCATGCAGCGACAAGTGAACAATGATGGAGAGAAGCAAGTATTTTGTGATGAAGACCCAAGCCCCGCTCTCGTTGTCTCCAAGGTCTTGACTCTTCAACATCAACAAGAGGAAGACCAAAGATGCTATCTATTCCATACCAAGGCTGGCATTAATGGAAGGTCTGTCACGGTCATCATCGATGGAGGGAGTTATCATAACTTGGCAAGTGAAGAACTTTGCTCCAATCTCCAATTGTCCAAGATGAAGCACCCACATCCATACAAGGTTCAATGGCTTAGCGACTCAGACACTAACAAAGTCGAGCATAGAGTGCAAGTCTCCTTCAAAATCGGAGCATACGAAGACACTTTGGAGTGTGATGTCATTCCAATGTTTGTTTGCCACCTTCTTCTTGGAAGACCATGGCAATTTGATCGAGGTGTCATCCAGAATGGTCGAATGAATCACTATAGCTTCAAGATGAAAGGAAAGGAGTACGTCCTTCGCCCTATGTCTCCAAGACAAGTGATCGCCGACAAGCAAACCACCCATCATGGAGAGAATAGTGAGAGAGAAAACCACCAAAAAGAGAGTGAGCGCCACAAGCCCAAATTGAGTGCCTCCACGATGAGCGACAAAAAGAATTTAGTTCTATTTGCCACCAAACATGAGATGAGAGAAGTGTGTGAGAACCCATCAAGTGTCATGCACTATGTCCTTTTGTGCAAGGTTGACGCACCAAGATCTAACACCTCTCACAATCTACCTTTAGTATTATCTTCTCTTTTGCAGGAATTCCAAGATGTTTCCCCGACGAGCTACCTCCGGGTCTACCTCCACTACGAGGCATCGAGCACTGAATTGACCTCATCCTCGGAGCACCCCTTCCTAACAAGGCTCCATACCGCGTCAACCCCTAGGAAACTAAGGAGATCCAATGGCAAGTACAACAACTCATCAACAATGGCCATGTTCGAGAAAGTTTGAGCCCTTGTGCCGTCCCGGTAATCCTTGTTCCCAAGAAAGATGGTACATATCGCATGTGTTCCGATTGTCGTCCTATCAATTCTATTACTGTGCGTTATCGTTACCCCATTCCACGTGTAGATGATATGCTAGATGAACTTAGTGGAGCTGCCATTTTCTCTAAGATTGACCATAAAAGTGGCTGCTATCAAATACGCATCCAAGAAGGTGATGAATGGAAAACCGCATTTAAGACCAAGTTTGGCTTATATGAATGGCTCATTATGCCAATGGGTTTATCCGAAGCACCCGGTACTTTCATGCGACTCATGCATTTTGTTTTTCGACCTTATATTGGTGTATTTGTTGTAGTCTACTTTGATGATATTCTTGTGTTTAGCAAATCTCTAAAAGACCATGTCACCACCTTAGAACCATGCTACAAACTCTTAGAAAAGATCACCTTCTTGCTAATATGGACAAATGCCTTTTTGGTGTTGACAAGCTTGTTTTCTTGGGTTTCGTTGTGTCTTCTAAGGGTTTTTATGTTGATGAATCTAAGATCAATGCTATTAGAACTTGGCCCCAACCAACCAACTTGCAACAAGTGCGTAGTTTTCTTGGTTTAGAGGGTTTCTACCATAGATTCGTTAAGGATTTCAGCACCATTGCTTCTCCTTTACATTCTTTGAGTAAGAAGAATGCACCCTTTGTTTGGGGACCATCCCAAGATACCCCATTCAATGAGCTTAAGAATTTGCTTACTCATGCTCCCGTGCTTGCATTACCCAACTTTGACAAACCTTTTGAAATTCATTGCGATGCTAGTGGTAATGGCATAGGAGGTGTGTTAACGCAAGAGAAGCGCCACATAGCTTACTTTAGTGAGAAACTTTCCAGAGTGCAACTCAATTACCCTATCTATGGCAAAGAGCTATATGCTTTAGTGCGAGTTTTGCATGAATGGGCACATTGTCTTCGCCCTCATGAATTTGTCATTCATACCGATCATGAAACGCTTAAATACCTTAAGGGTCAAACTAAGTTGAACAAGCATCATGCTAAATGGAGTGAATTCATTAAGTCTTTTCCTTATATCATCATGTACATTAAAGGTAAGGAAAATGTTGTGGCGGACACTCTTTCCCTCATATGCATGCTTGTCACCAAATTTGAATTGAATGTCATAGGCTTTGAGCACATAAAAGACTTGTATGCACATGATCCTACTTTTGCTATTCCTTATGCCAAATGTTTGACGTGTACATCTTGGGAAAGCTATTACATCAAAGATGGTTATCTTATGAGAGCTAACGAACTATGCATCCCCGAGTCATCTCTTCGTTTGTTGCTTTTGCAAGAATCTCATGGAGGAGGACTAGTGGGACATTTTGGACGCGACAAGACTTTTGCTACGCTCTCCAAGAACTATTTTTGGCCCAAGATGTTCCGCGACGCCAACCGTTTCACCAACCGATGTTCGACATGTCGCAAAGCTAAGTCCAAAGCTCAATCTCATGGTTTATTTACGCCCCTTCCAATTCGATATCATCCACGGGAAGATATAAGCATGGATTTTGTACTTGGTTTGCCTAGGACTAGAAATGGAAAGGATTGCGTGTTTGTTGTTGTGGACCGATTCTCTAAAATGGCTCATTTCATTCCTTGCAACAAGATAGATGATGCTTCACATGTTGCAAATCTCTTTTGTAGGGAAATCTTACGACTACATGGAGTGCCCAAGACGATTGTCTCGGACCGCGACATCAAGTTCTTGAGTTACTTTTGGAAGACCTTATGTGCCAAGCTCAGAATCAAGCTCCTCTTTTCGACGACATACCATCCACTAAACGACGGCCAAACAGTGGTGACAAACCGCACACTCTCTACTCTACCTCGCATGTTGATCAAGAGGAACATCAAAGAGTGGGAAGAGTGCCTACCAATCGCCGAGTACGCCTACAACCGCGCAAGACATTCGACTACCGGCAAGTCCCCCTTCGAGGTCGTCTACGGATCAACCGGTTTTCCCCATTGGACATTCTCCCTCTACCACTACAAGAGCGCATCAATATGGATGCGAGTGAATGAGTGAACTATCTCAAGAAGATGCATGAAGATACAAGGCACACCATCGAGTGCCAAGTACAATGATTCGTGACCAAGCTCAACATCAACAAGCAACCCATGGTATTCAACATTGGATATTTTGTGTGGCTACACCTTCACAAGGATCGCTTCCCCAACGAACGCAAGTCCAAACTTCTACCACGAGCGGATGGACCCTTCAAGGTGCTTGCACGCTACAACGACAATGCTTACAAGATCGATCTCCCGCGCGACAAGTACAACGTGAGTGACATCTTCAACGTCAAGGATCTCTCGCCCTACCATGGTAATGAAGATTTCGATCTGAGGTCGGATCTTTCCCAAGGGGGGGTGAGTTGATGCAGAGCATCCCAAGATCATCCCGATGGACCTACCTACGTCTCCTACGCCACCACTTGGACCAATGACAAGAGCCCGAGCAAAGGCTATCAAAGATAAGGTGAACTCACTCCTCCCCAAACTTCTACTTCCGACATATGAGACATGGCTACTACCTCATGCAGATACCGTATGTGTGATCTGGTACTTAGAGGAAAGCCACGGATCAGCTACACCCAATGGACAAGACGGCGAGAACACCAAGGATGAGGGACAAGAGAAAGAGATGCCTAAGAAGCTACAGCCATCGGATGACCAGTCGGAACCGGACGTCCGGCACCTGAAGCCCAACCTGCCCAAGTCCCATCCAATGAGAGCTATAGCGAGCGGACATCCGCCCAGGACCGGACGACCGGCCACACCTCCCAGCAAGCTGACGTCCGGTCAGGACCAGACGACCGGCGTCACCGCACCCGAGCCAAAACAGCGGATGTTTGATGCCACCGGACGTCTAGACACCCATGAGACACCGGACAACCGTAATCCACCAGACGTCTGGTACCTATCGGCGCACAGCTTCGGGCCCGAGGCCCGTTTACCCCTTCACTTCGCCCACATTTGCACAAAGACTAATTAGACCTCCTCCTCCTAGTTAAGGTTAGCGTTGTGTTATCTCATATGTGAGATAGAGCTTCGCTCATCCATCCGGATCCACTCCATCGCGAGGGACCGTTACCTCTTCGGAGAAGATCCATCTTGGTTTCAAGACTGAGGGAATCCTGGATTAAGGGGTCCTCGGGCGTCCGAACTATATGACATGGGCCGGACTAATGGGTCGTGAAGATACAAGACAGAAGACTTCCTCCCGTGTCCGAATGGGACTCTCCTTGGCGTGGAAGACAAGCTTAGCGTGCGGATATGAATATTACTTTCTCTGTAAAACGACTCTGTATAACCCTAGCCCCCTCCGGTGTCTGTACAAACCGAAGGGTTTAGTCCGTAGAGGCAATCATAATCATACAGGCTAGACAATTAGGGTTTAGCCATTACGATATCGTGGTAGATCAACACTTGCAACCATATACTCATCAAAGCCAATCAAGCAGGATGTAGGGTATTACCTCCATCGAGAGGGCCTGAACCTGGGTAAAACATCGTGTCCTTTGTCTCCTGTTATCATCAATCCTTAGACGCACAGTTTCGGACCCCCTACCCGAGATCTGCCGGTTTTGACACCGAGATTGGTGCTATCATTGAGAGTTCCTCTATTGCATCAACAACCGGATTGATGGCTCGCCTTATTATCAAGGACGGTGTCGGCGTTCTCGGAACGGGGGTCCCTAGACCTGCCTGCTTGCGGCCCACATCGTGGCTCCCGCAGCGGCCCTGTAGGCCCATCTTCACCAGCAAACACTCAAGACCCTCGTGAGGGGCCAAGCCCCGCGAGGCGGATGACGCAGACCTCCTCAGGGGCGGCCTCAATAGGCTGGCTCATGAGGGGCGGAGAGATCAAGGCAGAGGACACTTCGCGAGGTTCCTCTGACGTAAGCCATGATGACTGGAGCCAGGCGGGTGCCAGCGTGCAGTGTCCTCGTTTCCTCTTTGGTGCTAAAGAGGCAAGCATAGGCGAGAAGTCCTGAGGACTCAGGCAAAGGTTTCCATATTGATGCAACAAGACCGAGACCAGCAGGACGGAGGTCACCGTGGAGCCCAAGACGGCGTCACCACCAAAGCCTTTGGCAGGCGAAGACTACTTTTGTCAGGATAGCTTGTACTAGTTGTCCCCCTTCGAATTTGGTCATTGTGGGATCCCTTCCCGCTCAATATTTGGGAAGATGACCAGGGCCTCTATAAATAGGAGTAGCCACCACCATAGAAGTGGTGGTCGGTTCATCCAGATCCAGATCATCCCCAACCACACAAGTTCACCAAGCACAAGAACACCTCCCCTCAGGAGGCTGTTCTTCCTTTGTAACTGTTCATCCGCAGCCCAAGAGGCAATCCACCACACCACACTGGAGTAGGGTATTACACCACAATGGTGGCCCGAACCAGTATAAATCTTATGTCTCTCATTCTTTGGGTTCGTCGAGCTAGGCCGTGAGATCATACGGAGTGCGATCTAGGAAGGGGGGAGATCTTTGTGCGCACCCGAGTGTTTGAACCTCAAGGGTTTTGCCGGAACCCGAAATCCGACATTTGGCGTACCAGGTAGGGGTGCGCTGAAGCCTTCTCCTTCGTCTATCCATGCTTCACCACTTCACCAAGTTCATGGCCGACGCTCGTCGGGCCCGCGCCAGGCCGCCCTCGCCACCCGCGTCGCTCAGACAACCCCTATTGGCGGGCCTCCCCGTTGTTCTCCGTCACCTGCTACCAATGCCGCCACCGGCCCGGCGGTGAACGAGCAGCAAGCCTCTTCGCTGCACCCTCCGTGCGCCGTGGCGGCCGCACCACGACCCCGTCACTGACTCCGGCCGGCTCACCGTCTCACGCTCATCACGCCCCCACGGACGCGTAGGCCGCACTGCTCATGGCACGCGAGCTTCTGCGCTACCGCCCCGTTGACAACCTCTACGAGGACTGGTTGGACAGCATCGCCGAGCTCGTCAGTGCCGCGGAGGGCTCTCCTGCACCATCCCTCTCGCTGCCCCGTCCGCCCCTGGCTGTGGGCGATGTGGCTCACGGAGCGCCTCCGACTCCTCCGCAACAAGATGGTGCCCTCGCACCGAGGCCTGTGGCTCATGGAGCGCCTCCGCTTCCTCCGTGTCAAGAAGGTGTCCTCACTTCATGATGTGCGGTCCCATGGCACGACCCACCGTGCCGTGTGCCCATACACGAGGAAAGAAGCTGCCAAGAGATCCCCCGTCCGCAAGAAAACGCTCCACCGCTCCCAGCACCACCACGTCAAGATTGATTGCTACGGCGGGGCCATGCACCACTTGCCGTGGAGGCGCAGGGGCACCAAGATCAAGCTCCGCCCCTAGGACGGGCCCCGGTGGCCACATCAGGCTGTCGTGCCTTCACTCCCGAGATGCGTAGCGTCGTTTGGCGAGGAAAGTTCAAGCCGGATCTGCCTCCTCGCTACGACGTCACCCCCGACCCTGCAGAGTTCTTGCAGCTCTACGAGCTGAGCATCAAGGCGGCCAAAGGCGACAAAAAGGTCATGGCGAACTGGTTTCCCATGGCTCTCAAGGACGACGCTCGCTCATGGCTCCTGAACCTGCCTCCAGGCTCGGTCTCCTCCTGGGATGAGATGCGCGACCGCTTCGTCACCAACTTCGAGGGCACTCGCGACCACCCCCGGCCACGGGTGGCCTGCGCCGCATCAAGAAATAGTCGGGAGAGACCCTGCAAAAGTACATCCAGTGCTTCAATGGCGTGCGCATGAAGATCCCCAAGGTGAACGGCGAGGCCATCATCTCAGCGTTTTCCAACGGCGTCCGCGACATTAAGATGAAGGAGGAGCTCGCTATCCACAAAGAGTTGTGCACGACTTTGGAGCTGTTCAACATAGCAACCAAGTGTGAAAGAGCAGAGGAGGGGCGTCTCTCCCTCCTCGAGCTCCCCGCTGCGGATACAGAGGAGCAGAAGGCCAAGGTCAAGGACGTGAAGCATAAAGGAGTGGCCGTGCTAGTGGCAGAACTGGACACCAAGCACGGCCGAGATGTTCCCGAGTCGTCCAAGGGCAATCGTGCGTTCTGCGCCTTCCACAACGTGTGCACCCACAACACCAACGATTGTCAAGAGCTTAGGGAAATTCGAGATGGACGCTTCGGTCGAAACCCCGAGCGCAATGACCGGGGCTACGACCGAGGAGGTGGACAAGGTGGAGGACGTTGGGACGACCGCGGGCCCCGCCAGGAGTGGCGCGACCAGCCTCACAAGGATTGTTGGTAGTACCAGCCTCGTGAGGGCGCTTGGCAGAACCAGCCTCGTGAGGACCGTCCTCAGGGCAAGCATGGTCTCCCTCCGCTGCCGCCGCCAAGAAGGAACGATGACCATCAGCAGGACGAAGGGGCTGGGGGCTTCCAGGAGCCGCACGCCATTGCCTGCATCTTGGGTGGTGCTCAGGCCCCAGCCTCCCAGCGCATCTTCAAGCAATTCTCTCATGAGGTGAACGCAGCCCTCCCCAAGCTCGAGGCCACATGCCCGCTCAGATGGTCCAAGTACGCCATCACCTTTAGCTCGGCGGACCAGCTCAAGTGTGCGGAAACCATCGTAGTTCTCCTGTTGCTCTGTTCACCCGTCATCAGCAATTCCCATGTCACCAAGACCCTCATCGACGGCGGCGCAGGGCTCAGTGTCCTGTCCATCCAGATGTTCGACAGCCTTCAAGTGCCATACGATCAGCTCCAGCCCACCAGGCCTTTCTCAAGAGTGACTAACGGCTCCACCACCCGATAGGGCAAGTTCGTCTCCCTGTCACCTTCAGTTAGCGCGACAACTACCACACCGAGCTCGTCGACTTCGACGTCTCCCACATCTGCCTGTTGTACAACGCCATCCTCGGGTACCCACGCTAGCCAAGTTCATGGAAGTCACCCACCATGGCTACAACGTCCTCAAGATGCCGGGAAGCGGCGGAATCATCACGGTCCCCTGCGAAGAAAGAGATGCGGTCTGCTCTCTCGAACGCGCCTTCCAAGCTGCATCAATCGAAGACCCTGACAGCGCGGGTGAGCAGTACCCTCCTGAGGCCAACTAAAAGAAGAAGAAGCGGCCACTCCGCACTAGACCTCAAGGGAGCGGCACCTCCAGTGGATTCACCTGAGGATCTGCGCCCGCGCCTAGGGCGCCTTCCTCCCTCGCATAGGGAGGCGTGCCCGGTACCCTCCTCGGGTAGGGCTCGGGGGCTCTCTTCTAGAGGACCTCAGACCTGTCCAACATCACAAGGGAGGCGCTCGGGCACCACATGGAGGCGTGCTTCGTGGCACGTTACCCTCAGGAGGGCACCGAGCGAGGAGCGCCTGGTGCCCAGGAATTCATCGACAAGGCCACCCAGGAGCTTCAGGAAGCAAGAGTCATATGCAGCGACCGCCGCCCACCTGGCGCTTCTCCCCACCCGGGTGAGGGTGGTGAGCTAAGCATCTGCATCAACATCCCAGAGCTCAACAGGGCTGCATCTCAGGAGCGCTTCCGGCCTTCACGCGCTGGCTGGTGCGAAGGTCCGCCTCACAACTACGTCTGCATGCCGTTCGGCCTGCCGCCTTCCAGCGCAATCTGCGGAGCGTGCTGGCAAGTTAGGAGGCCAAGCATCACGTAGTCCTGGAGGAGATGGAGACGGTGCTCAGGAGGCCACTTGAGCCTCCAGAGCCTCCCAAGGCTCTGGGCCTCGACGGCTAGTGAGGAGCGACTCCTTCGCCGCGCGTCTTCAGCTACCCCAACACTCCTTCGACAACCAAACCAGGTGACATTTTTCCAAGTTCATTCAGCTGGGAGCGCCACCTGGGCTGCATCATTCCCAGGCTGCATGGTCAGCCCCTGCGGCATGTATCCGCTTGCATCTTTAGTTCACCTTGCTGGGGCACCCCTCGGGCTGCACCATCCCCAGGCCGCTTGGGTCCGACCCAGTGGCATGTATCATTCTCGCATTTACCTGAGCTAGTTTGTTTCTCATGCATAATCTATCTATGGTTATCGCCTACTTGATTGTCACCCACCATGGGAGCCGTGCGCCGATCGTCTTTCTTCAGGATCCTTCGCATAAGAAGGCTAGGCACGGCGTCTGTGCTCGGGCCCGTCCCTGCAGCGTCGACAAATCCAACGGCTGAGCTCTGTCTGGTGGGCCGACCCCGTTCACGTCACCTCCTGGGGCCGTTGGTGCTTGGCCTTCTTGTGCGATAACCTCAGGAAATTCATTCGGCGCAGGTTGTCTAACCATCTTGCAGGAACGTGACAGCCATCAAGAGCCGACACCAGGCGCAACACACCTTGAGGTAGGGCCTCGTGAGCCCCACGCTGGCCCACGAGTGCCCAAATACACCTCGCCTAGCCCTGTCGTGCAAGCCACGTGTCAGGGCGGGGCTGTACACGCCGTGGGGGCTCTCCGCAGTAGGGAGTCCCCTCCTACGTACTAGTGGTGGACCAGTAATCACCATGGCGATTTGTGCCCTTCCTCGTGCTAACTTGCAGGAACTTCCTGAGGACTACAGTGGGCAGTACCACAGACTTTCTCTCTTCTCCCACGCGATTCGCTTGCGCTTTAAAAGGGGGGCTCTTGAGCATCGCGACTCAGGAGCTCTTACTGGCTCTCCAGCCCTCACCCCCTGGCCTTGACCACGGCATCATGAACTGGTATACCATCGGCGGCTGAGCTCGCTCGAGGGCTGGGGCCTGAGGAAGCAGAGCACTCAGGAGAGCATGGAGAAGAGGGGGAGGCTCGCACAGGCCTAACCTAGCTACCCGACAGTGGCCGACACACAAGTCTGGCGCAACACGAGAAACCAGCCCCGGAATACCAAGATAAGTCTTGCGCCTGGACCAACCCAGCGCTACGGCATAAGATCCTTGCCTTTCACTGCCCTGCTGCGGCAACTTCGCCTCCCTTTCCCATCCTCAGGTAGCTGCTTGCGCGCTAAAGGGGGGCTCTTGAGCATCGCACCTCAGGAGCTCTTACTGGACCTCGGGCCGCTCACCTCCTGGCCTTGACCACAGCATCGCGACCTGGCATACTAGCGACGGCTGCAGCCTGCCTAGGGACCGGGACCTGTCAGCGTAGAGCTCCAGGCTGCGGCGGGGTTGGAAAGGGGAGACCGAGCCTCAGCAGGACATGCGTTCCCAAATTTTCTTAATAAGGACAATATGAACAAAAGACATTACAGACGCTTTACACGCCCCCGTGGGGTCCATTTCAATTCCTCGCAGGGAACAAAAGGAAGGGAATACCTAGGAGCTCTATCTACATGCGCCGGATGTCGCCGACACCATCATCAACAGTGGGCCACGAGAGGCCGGCGCCAACGCCATCCAGATCAACAACGACGGCGGACGGATGCGGCAGCCTTGCTCCGAGCGCGGCGAGAGCTCTGGGGCACGTAGCTATCGTCGCTTGTCTTTGGAGTCGCAACAGGCTCAGGAGAGTCGCTGGACCACTAGGAGTCGCCGCTGTCGCTGGAGGAGCTGCTGGGGAGGCCAGCGGCAGCCCCGGCATTGACGCTGCGCAGTCTTGGCGACCCCCGTCAGGGCAGCACTCCAAGCGGCGGCCTTCCTCGTCGAAGACCTTGAAGAATAGCATGGAGGCGCCGTCGTACTCGAAGTGGATGGCGAGGGCGCCTTCCGCGCGGCAGACTCGAGCAACCTCGCCCTAGCCTCAAGTCATGAAGATCCTCCCGGAGGAGACGACTTCAACCTCCGCTCCAGTAGCCGGGGCATCGCAGTCGGCATGCTGCAGCCAAAGCTCGAGAGGGCCCCTCAGCGACATCTCAGTGGTGAAGAACGGCGGGAAGCGAATCCAAGTGCTTGGAGGCATCGCCGTCCATACCACAAACTCACATGAGGAGTCCATGACATTGGCCCCTGGGGCGACGGTGTGCGCCACCGTGGTACGGAGGCCATGGCCCTAGCGCGGGCGACGGCGCTCGGCACCCCTCCCTCCGAAGCCCTCGGATTTGGGCGTACAAGGGCAACGGATACCCAGGAGGTGGTCGCTCGTACCATGGCCGTGACACTACCGGCCTCACGACTATCTTGCGACGATGGGACCACCTCTTCTTCGGTGGGAGTAGCTCGGGCTCGTTGAGGGGAGTCTTTCCCTTCTCCGCGGCCGAGAACCTCCGTATCGGCGCCATGACCACGCCAGCAAGCAGTGGAACGAGGAAGAAGAAGGAGCAGGAGAAGCAAAGGAAGGGATGGATTACGGGGCCTCTGCCCCCCACTTCCCATTATAGCCAAGGGGAGGCCAACCGCTGGCCTCCACGATCTAAGGTAATAATGATCTTTTTCTGCATGCACCAAGGACTCGTCAAATCAAGCAGTTGCCGAGGCGGCCTAGGGAAGCGGAGACGCCCATGTCCCACCGATCGGCACGCGTCAACCGGTGCCGCAGGCTGTTGGGGCCCGCAACGCTCCGCACTTGCCCTTTGGCTTCGCCTCGAAGCCATGCCTGAGCGTGCCTCGGGCCCGGGTCTACTATCGGTGTTCTAGGAACGGGGATCCCTAGACCTGCCTGCCTGCGGCCCACAGCATGGCTCCCCCAGCGGCCCTGTACGGCCCATCTTCACCAGCAAACACTCAAGACCCTCGCGAGGGGCTAAGCCTCGTGAGGTAGACGATGCAAGACCTCCTCAGGGGTGGCCTCACCAGGCTGGCTTGCGAGGGACAGAGAGCTCAAGGCAGAGGACACTTCGCGAGGTTCATGTGACGTAAGCCATGACGATTGGAACTAGGCGGGCGCCAGCGCGAGTAGTGTCCTTGTTTCCTCTTTGGTGCTAAGGAGGCAAGCACATGCAAGGAGTCCCGAGGCATCCGACAAAGGTTTCCATATTGGTGCAACAAGAGCAAGACCAGCAGGACAACAGGATGGAGGTCATCATGGAGCCTGAGACGGCGCCACCAGCAGAGCCTTTGGTAGGCGAAGAGTACTTTTGTCAGGATAACTTGTACTAGTTGTCCCCCTTCGAATTTGGCCGTTGTGGGATCCTTTCCTCCTCAATATTTGGGAAGAGGATCAGGGCCTCCACAAATAGGACTAGCCACCACCATAGATGGGGGGGGGGTCGGTTCATCCAGATCAAGATCATCCCCAACCACACAAGTTCACCAAGCACAAGAACACCTCCCCTCAGGAGGCTGTTCTTCCTTGGTAACTGTTCATCCTCAGCCCAAGAGGAAATCCACCACACCACACTGGAGTAGGGTATTACACCACAACAATGGCCCGACCCAGTATAAATCTTGTGTCTCTTGTTCTTTGGGTTCATCGAGCTAGGCCGTGAGATCATACGGAGTGCGAGCTAGAGAGGGGGGAGATCTTTGTGCGCACCCCAGTGTTCGAACCTCAAGGGTTTTGCCGGAACCCAAAATATGACAGACGATATCACTTCCAGAGGAGCCTTGGCCTCAGGCCAAAGCCTCCGGCTGGGCAGCTTTACCATGGACGCCCGTTCGTCCTTTAAGCCGATGATGACTTCCCAAGTCATCAAATATAGTCTCCGTACTGACTCCGAATACTCCAAGCAGATGGATCCGGCGGATTTGTCATCCTTAAACGAACTGCTGGATTGCATCACCGCCCTGGGAGTCACTACGGACTATTATCAGATTGGGCTTAAACCCGATCAGAGAGAAATCAAATCTCTACCAATCACCCATCAGATAGCGGTCGTTGAGGAGCAAAGCAATAACAACTCTTCCCCTATACTGAAAACAAGCTATGTTTGGATCTCCGAGCTCATAGATCCGGATACTCGTCTGCGGGGTGACACTCCCGGACCTCCGAACATAGAACCGGATGTGGAGCCTAAGGAATCATTGGACATCCCGGATCCCAAACTGATAAACTCAGAAGTTCTTCAAACTCTGGGTTAGGGTTCAGATTTAACGCCACCCACCCACCACAAACAATATTCGCTAAGCAAACCCGGTCCCCCGGATATATGCAACCTCATGTACGTACGGTAGCAGCCTTAGGAAACAGTCCACCACTTCTGGGCTAGATTCCTCCTTGTCAAGGACAAGGTTAAAGATTGCCGCAACGAGGACGCGATTTCATCATTCCGCAATAATTGCACGGACAAAGGAATCCTCAACGCCCTCAACCTCCATAACATACTGCACTTGGCTGACCTGGCAACCATAGTACAAAAGTACTGCGCAATGGAAAGTGCCTGGAAAACTTAGTCAGCTCGCTGGGAACCCCCGGCCTTCATGCCACCTCCCCGGCAGGCAAAAAGGATGCACCCTCGTAGAGCACCCGACCCCGTAGGCAAGAAAATTAAACCCATTACGGGACGTGGCACCGTTCTTGAAGGATGGCTTGATAGTCCATGCAAAATACACACGACATTGGATACCGAACCAACCCACAACCTTAGAGCATGTTGGATTCTCCTGCAAGTATCCAAGAGCAGCGGGGACATCCTCACCAAAAATACCTCAGAGCCACACCCTCCGGAAGCTGACAACCTCAGAATATTGACGGTCTTTGAGACTTTCGCTTCAAACAATCAGTGTAAGAGAACACTCTGTGACCTCGCCGAAGTCTGCCAAGTCGCAGTAATAAATCCCTGGAGCGATACGACAATAACTTTTAATGCCAACGACGGACCAAAATTCCATTCAGTCCAGGCATCGGCCACCTTGGTCCTCAACCCTATTGTGGACGACTGCCGACTCACTAAAGTGCTAATGGATGGCGGCAGCGGATTAAACCTCATTTACCAGGATAGACTCAGTAAAATGCAAATAGACAGAAGCCGCATCGAGCAAAGTGATATGACCTTTCGAGGAATCATCCCTAGTGGGGAAGCAAGATGCGCCGGAAAAATTAAACTCGACGTGGTATTTGGCACGCCGGAGAACTATCGGTCCGAAGAGATAACCTTCCAAGTGGCCCCTTTCAACAGTGGATATCACACCCTATTAGGGCAAGACGCATTCACACGCTTTCAAGCCATACCTCATTACGGGTACATGAAGCTCAAGATGACCGGGCCCAACGGTATTATCACTCTCCCTAGTGATATGGACCTAGCACTCCGCGCCGAAAACAAAACCGCATCTCTAGCCCTTGAGGCACTATCCGACGCCCTTGCGGCCAAAGAATTGACCGCACTATGCTCCATGATGGACAGGGATGACGTAATCCTCGATAAGCGCCCCAAGTCCACGTCCTTCAAACAAGCAGACGAAATAGTCTAATTTCAAGTTCATCCGACGGATCCCAACAAGATAGCCTCCATCGGGGCACAGCTAGACCCTACGGTCGACCCCGCACTACGAGCGTTCCTGCGCGATAACTGGGACATATTCACCTGGTACCCTTCTGACATGCCAGGAATCCCACACAGGTTGGCCGAATACAGCCTCAATATATTGAAGGTGTACAAGCCGGTCAAGCAAACATTGCGGCACTTTTCCGAACCCAAACGACAACCTATGGGGGAGGAACTAGCCAAGTTAATTGAGGCCGGGTTCATCAGAGAAATAAAACATTAGGACTGGCTAGAAAACCTGGTGATGGTACCAAAGAACGATAAATCCTGGCGCATGTGCGTCGATTTCAAAGACCTCAACAAGGCCTGCCCCAAGGATCCCTTCCCCCTCTCCCACATCAATCAGATCATCGACACTACCACAGGACATGACTCACTGTGTTTCCTCGCCGCATACTCTACATACCATCAAATCAAAATGAAGGAATCGGATCAAGCCGCAACAGCGTTCATTACCCCATATGGGCCTTTCTGCTTCAACACTATGCCCTTCGGGCTGAAAGACGTAGGCGCCACCTACCAACGCATGATTGAAACATGTCCGGAGAAACAAATTGGCAAAATGGTCGAAGCATATGTGGATGACATCGTCGTCAAAACTAAGCACATCGAGTCACTAGTAGACGACCCGCGTCTCACATTCGACAAACTGCGTGCATATGACATCAGGCTCAATCCGGAAAAGTGCGTCTTCGGCGTTCCCGCCGGAGAACTGCTGGGCTTCATCATTTCCAATAGAGGAATTGAGGCAAACCTAGCCAAAATCAGAGCCTTGTCACAATTGGCTACACCAACAGACCTTAAATAGGTCTAAAAACTAGCCGAATGTGTGGCATCTTTAAGACGCTTTATCTCCAGATTAGGAGAAAAAGCATTGCCACTATACCGCCTACTCCGACGCACCGACGACTTCGAGTGGACGGACGCGGCAACGGCCAGGCTGGAAGAAATAAAAGCTCTTTTAGTGAGCAACCCAATCCTGGCCGCATCGAACATCGGCGAACCCATGTTATTATACATCTCTGCAACACACCAGGAGGTGAGTGTGGTTCTCATCGTCGAACGAGAGGAGGATAGACATAAATTCCCACTTCAAAAACGGGTATACTACGTATCCACTGTCCTCACACCATGCAAATCCCGGCACCCTCATTACCAAAAGATAGCATATGCTGGCTTTATGGCATCCCGGAAGCTACGACACTACTTCCAAGAGTGCTCAATCATGGTGGCTTCCGAAGTACCACTCAATGACATAATAAACAACCGCGATGCTACAGGCCGGATTGCCAAGTGGGCCATTGAGCTCTTGCCATTTGATATCACATAAAAACCACGTCGGGCCATTAAATCCCAAGTATTGGCTGACTTCGTCATTGAATGGACAGAGGCCGAACTCCCTAAAGAGTACGGTACATATTCCAGCTGGGTCATGCACTTCGATGGCTCTAAAATGCTGGCCGGTTTAGGAGCAGGCGTTGAACTAATATCCCCCACAGGAGACACAGTCCAGTATGTACTGCAAATATTATACACAGGCTCCAATAACGCAGTCGAATACGAGGCCTTATTGCACGGTCTTCGGATGGCCGTCTCTATGGGCATACAATGCCTGGAGGTGCTTGGGGATTCAAACCTCGCAATATCCCAAATAAACGTAGACTTCGACGCTAAAGATCCGAAGATGGCGGTCTATCATAACACCGTACTCAAAATGTCAGCTCGGTTCGAGGGACTCAAGTTTCATCATGTGGCTCGAGAAATTAATCAAGCGGCAGACATCCTTGCTCGCATAGGCGCCAAACGTGACCTTGTCCCGCCTAACATATTTTTGGAAAGGCTCTCCAAGCCATCCGTGGTGTGGCAGGACGAGAGTGGCAACACTAGTCCGGATCCGGTTATACCCCAAGAATCCGAACACAATTCCGATATCATCTGGGGCTCAGCCACCGAAACAACACCATCGGCCCACCTAATAATGGCAGTAATTGCCCCATGGACCCAACCCTTCTTGGCCTGCCTTAATAGGCAAGAGCTCCCAGAGGACCAGAATGAGGCTCGATGCAACGTTCGACGCTCGAAAGCCGACAAGGTTCATGAAGGAGAGCTCTACAAGAAGAGTACTACCAGAATACTTCAAAGATGTATCTCCAAAGAAGAAGGACGACGGCTCTTGGCCGAAATCCATGCTGGTCTTGGCAGTCACCACGCTGCAACCTGAGCTCTTGTATGCAAGGCCTTCCGTACCGGTTTCTTCTGGCCGACGGCCCGAATAGATGCATAGGACCTTGTCCAACGTTGCGTGGGATGCCAGCTTTTCACCAATCAATGCCATATGGCACCTACCGCCTTACAAACAATCCCCATTACTTGGCCTTTCGCGGTCTGGGGGCTTGATATGGCCGGACCTCTCAAAGGGGGAAGCCATAAGAAAAAATATCTGCTGGTCATGGTAGATAAATTCACTAAGTGGATAGAGG
Organism: Triticum aestivum; assembly: GCF_018294505.1. Taxonomy (NCBI): domain Eukaryota; kingdom Viridiplantae; phylum Streptophyta; class Magnoliopsida; order Poales; family Poaceae; genus Triticum; species Triticum aestivum. The sequence continues at coordinate 323,809,010 of NC_057797.1, forward strand.
CCAAGCCGGTTAAAACGGCCGAAGCCGAACCAGTGATAGACTTCATATCCGGTGCCGTACACCGTTATGGTGTCCCACAGAGCATCATCACCGATAATGGCTCCAACTTTACAGCCGACAAAGTGAAAAAATGGTGTGCTAACCTAGGCATCAAGCTTGATTATGCCTCCGTCTATCACCCCCAACGAACGGTCAAGTTGTACGAGCTAATGGTCTTATCATGAGCGACATTAAGCCTAGACTAGTATGGTCTTTAAAAGAGTCAGAAAAATACTGGGTCGAGGAGCTCGACTCCATACTCTGGGGGCTACGGACCACGCCCAATCGCACTACTGGTTACACACCATTTTTCATGGTGTATGACGTGGAGGCTGTTTTGCCCTACAACATTATTCATGATTCACCTCGAGTGCGCATGTACGAAGAGAGAGAAGCAGAGCTAGATCGGCAGGACAGTCTAGATAACCTAGAGGAGGAGCGCGATGTTGCCAAGGCCCGTTCCGCATTCTATCAACAACAAGCTCGCAGATACCAAAGCAGAGAGGTGCGGGCCAAGACTTACAATGTTGGTGAACTCGTTGTACGCTTGCCAGAGAAGAAAAAGGACAAACTCAAGCCCAAGCGGGAAGGTCCCTTCATTTAGATGAAGTTCTCACTGGAGGGGCATACCGTCTGCGTGACGCATCGGATAATCGCTTAGAGCCGAACCCGTGGAATGCCGCCAGACTCTGAAGGTTCTACGCCTAGCGCCGGACTCATTGTTCGTTATCTTTTTCTCCTCTTTTCATTTTTTCTCTCTTTAAATATTTTTCTTTAGCTTTATAGCTCTTATGTGGCTAGACCGCACACTTATGAGGTACATATCCTTAAATATATATACGCCCATAACACCTGGGGGCTTCTTTTACAAAACCTTATTATCATTCTCCGAGAATCAAGCTCGCTGCATACATGTCCTTTTCTCATATATACCTTTTCTTCGCCATGATATGCACCTTTATGACTTAAGTTTTTGCCAAGCTGGGTTGCCTGGATCCTGTGCTTATACCCCACGTTCCCGTTAGTTTGGCAAGGTCATAAAGGAGCACCTCTGCGATTGTTACAACCGTGTCATCCAGACTTGTACCTCAGACTGGGTGAAGCCGAAAGCTAGCATTCATAAGGGAATAATCAGTTGGCGGACTAAAGATGTTTAACGCATGTTCACCAAGACGTTTAACCCTTGCGACACTATGAACCCCCAGATATTATATATCCTGCGATTTTTTCGAATCACAGCTTGGGCATGCATATTAACGCATGTTCACCCAAGGAAAGGAACACTTAATGGAACTATTCACTCTGGAAGATGTTTCTTACAATCCATAAGTAATATAACATAGCTAGCCGAATACAACTTGTTTGTTCAAGCAACTATGACCCCTACGCCTGGTTTCCACGCATGGCCTGGTATTTATTACCGGTCCGGAATTCGGAAACACTCCGCACCTTCGGGTCCGGAGGTCAAAGCGAAATGGTCTGCCATGACAATCGTTTTACAATTCGTCAAGGGAAAAAATTGTCAATTGAAGTACATAGTCACTTGGATTCAAAAACTTCTTCCTCTATGTCGTCTAACAGGCTGTCTAGTTTACAGTCCTGTTGTGAAAACTTTGCGGCTATCTTCACTTGGTCATATGCCAAGCTCACTGGAATATCTTGTCCATCCGACCCCCGAGGTCCGACCCGGGCCATATGATTCGGATCAAGTCCGGTGTACCATGTTTTCACCATGGCCCAGGCATCTCGTGTGCCTTCCCGGCAAGCCGATATCTTCCATAATCTAAAGCGGTGTCGAGCTCCCTTGAATAGCTTCACCAGCTCCTCCATACTTCCTAGAGGGGATGTGGATGGCCATAAAGCCTTGGCAACACACCGCATTGCTTTTCCGTGCTCGCTCATACACTTCGGACAACTCTTCTAACAGATCACCTTCGAAGCTGGATGCCTCTTCTTCGGGCCGCCCAGTCAAAATACCTACAGGACTAAACTTATCAGAAGCTGCCTCGGCGAACTGTACGACAATAAGTTGAAAGGCATACTGAATATGCCGCCTCACAGCTTTTTGTTCTCCTTTACAACATCCGCTAGTTGGGCCCGCACATCCTTCATCTCTTCGCCGAGCTGGGTATTGGCATCCTGCAGCTTGTTCTTTTCGTCCCTGGTCCGTGTCAGTACACGTTGACCAGCGGCCTCTTGCCTTTCGGCGTGTTCTTTTTCCGACTGTGCGGCCTTCAGTTTCTCTTCCATCTGAGCCAACAAGCCTTCCATCGTATAATACAGCAACGTTTATTTGTATAAACAAGACTAGCACGTAATTACATTTTCTGAAAAGAAGGAAGCCTTACCAGTCGGTGCCTCCTTGGACTTTCCCAGTTCGACGGTAACTGTAGTAAGTTGGGTCCGAAACTATTCCAGCACCTCAGATAGCATATTGTTCTTCTCCGTGAGTACCTGATTATACAATGATCCTTAAATCAGTTGTTTTCAACTGCTTCAAGTCTTGGGGGCTACTGGTATACGGTTACCAGATCTATATAATGCACACTTACCCGCATACCTTTCAAATACTGGTCAGTGGCTCTGGCAAGCCCATCTCGAGCACCTCGGATGTACGCATCAGCCAAGCTGAAGGCATTGAACGCCTCTTCATGAAAGCTAGGGTCGCGAAGAGCGGCCCTTCATCACCGATGATTCATGGCGCTCTCTAATCTAGTTCGTGGCGGACACATCATCCGAATCCTCTGAAGGAGGACAATCCGGCGTCACTCCCGCATCAGCCCCCGCCCTAGAGGCAGGGTCTGGAACCTGATTGGTACAGGCGCGACCGGCAGGATCCCCGGACATAGTCCGGCGGACACTCTTCCTGATAAAATACAACGGACAATATCACAGTTCGATATGACTACCAGGGGGCATATTCGAATCCGTACCTCTTTGATGAAGGCTCAGCCGCATTGACGTCTGCCTTCCTCTTCGAAGACCCGCCCAGCGCAGGCACCACTCTGCAATGAGACGCCTCTAGTGCAGGATGGCGCACAAAGCGCCTCCCCTTAGGAGCACGAGACAGTGCGATGGGTAAGGCATAACGAGGAAGAACTTTGGTAGGAGATGCTCCCTGGGCACTTACGTGGGAAGACGGCAAGAGACCAGGGTAATTGGCTACGATGGCCACTTCTGTGCCGTCATAGCTTGCCTGATAGAAGAGTCCCTCCTTAAGCTCTACAAATATATCTGGATCCTCCTCACATCCGGGATCTAGGTCCCGAATATGATTCTCCGGTTGCAGAGCAGGACTGTAGATCCCCACGGTGGCCTTCCGCCATTCCTGTTAAAGGTGGTCAGTTTGAGTCCAAATTAGTTAAGGCTTAAGATGAGGATTGAATAATATTATGGATTGAAAGCTTACCCAACTAGGGGGGTTGTACATGGAGAATCTGTCCCGGCACTTAAGACGAGTGAATTCTTCTTTCTCCCCTTTAGAAAGATCCGCCAGCATGGCGGCAAAGTCACCGGACCCTTATGCCTGTAGCGAGATGTATCATCCTCCCCGTTGTAGTTCCACATGGGGAGTCCTCTGGATTGGAGTGGCTGGACGCCTCGCGTTATGGAAATTGCCATGACCTCGATCATGGATAGTCCGGATTGGGCGAGTATTTTTATCTTGTCCATTAGCATCTTGACCTCTGCACTATCTTCCTCCTCGAGGCTCAGAGGGCGCCAGCTATGGCGTTTCTTTAGTGGAGCGCTGGAAAACTTGGGAAGGCCCATTCAGACTGGGCCGAGGAGGGTGACGTCTTCAATATAAAACCACTCCGAGGGCCACTCCTTAGACGCCTTGTTCGGCGTGCCGGACAGGTATCCGGTTCCAGCTATGCGCCATATCTCAGCGCCACCCACCTCGAATATGGATCCCTTTTGGGAGCGAGGGACGAGGCAGAACAATTTTCTCCATAACTGAAAGTGGGCGTCGCAGCCTAGGAACAGCTCGCAAAGAGCGACGAAGCCCGCGATGTGCAGAATGGAGCCCGGCTTAAGATTGTGCAGTTGGAGGCCATAATACTCCAAGAGACCTTAGAGGAAAGGATGGATTTGAAATCCAACGCCCCTCAAGAGAAAGGAAACGAAGCACACTCACTCCCCTTCTGAAGGATTCGAGAAACTATCCGCCAGGGCTTCACCTATGAAAGAAGTTAATCCCGCCGGTACCGGGACTAGATCCGCAGGGGGAAGGTAACCTTGCACCTGGAGCTTGGTCAACTCGGTGTGGGATACTAAGCATCTCTCTCAATCACCTTTTCGGAGCCATGAGGGTGGGGGAAGAACTGGAGCTCTAGCCATGTTTGAGTGGTTTCCCCTAGCAAGCTCTAAAGATTTTCCACCTGGTGTGGAATGGCATCTGGGATCCAATCCCTTTAAATAGATGCCTTTTTGACAGCCAGGGTGTTATGTGCAAAAAGTACTCTGACCTTTTGTATTCGTTCGACACGTGGAAGCAGAAGAGACGGAGGTGCGGGAGCGAAAGGGCATGACATTAAGTGAAAAGCCAAACATAACACTTTGGGTCAAGATGTTTTGAGGTATTCGGAGGAGGAACCCGCCTTGCAATGCCGAAGACAACCTGCGCGCGGGACACACCATCATTGAAGCCTGGTTCGGGGGCTACTGAGGGAGTCCTGGATTAAGGGGTCCTCAGGCGTCCGGACTATATGACATGGGCTGGACTAATGGGCCGTGAAGATACAAGACAGAAGACTTCCTCCCGTGTCCGGATGGGACTCTCCTTGGCGTGGAGGACAAGCTTATCGTGTAGATATGAATATTCCTTTCTCTGTAAACCGGCTCTGTACAACCCTAGCCCCCTCCGGTGTCTATATAAACCGGAGGGTTTAGTCCGTAGAGGCAATCATAATCATACAGGCTAGACAATTAGGGTTTAGCCATTATGATCTCGTGATAGACACACTCTTGCAACCCATATACTCATCGAAGTCAATCAAGCAGGACATAGGGTATAACTCTTGCAACCCCTATACTAACGGGAAGACATCAAGACCTCCTCGTGAAGAAAACCGGTTACCCTATGTATCGTCCTTTGTTGGATTAGGATCTTGTATCTCTTTGTGTTTCGAGGATCTAGCATATGTGTGATCATTCTTGTGTGTTTGAGTGATTCTCATGTGTTTCCCCTCGTGTTCTTCATGTTTATCACGGGATCCGCTCCTTTCATGAAAGATCGGCCATCTAGGGTTCCACCCTACATCAATTTCATTGCATAATTATCGACTTTTGTGCTTGCATAGGGAATCACAAACCTTAACACCAATATTCTTACTAAAGCATAATTACTCATCAAGATGACTCACATATCACATCATCATATCTGAAAACTATTACTAAGAATCAAGTTTATTTTGTCCAATGATCATCATGAAAGTTTTTATTATATCCTTCTTGGATATCTATCACTTTGGAACTAATTTTCATATATTGCTTTTGATAAGCTCAGACAAATATAAGTGAAGATCATGAGCATAAAATTTCTTTCTCTCAAGTTAATTTAAGTGAAGCAAGAGATAATTTATTGAAAATTTTACTAACTCTCAAATAAATCTAAGTGAAGTAAGAGAGCATTTCTTCAAAAATACTAAAGCACACCATGCTCAGAAAGATATAAGTGAAGCACTAGAGCAAGTCCATAACTCATAAAAATTTGAGTGAAGCAAAGAGAGGAATTCTAGCAAGTCATGGCATAATTTTGGCTCTCTCAAATAGGTGTATCCAGCTAGGAATGAAGACTTAAAACACAAAATAAAACAAGCAAAGACTCATAACACAAAATAGTAAGTGACGAATAAAATATAGCTTCGAGTAAAATACCGATGGTCGTTAGAAGAAAGAGGGGATGTCACTCAGGGCATCCCCAAGCTTAGTTGTTTGCTCTCCTTTGGATAATAGCTTGGGATGCCGGGGCATCCCAAATCTTAGGCTCTTCTTACTCCTTATTCCTTCATCCATCATAAGATAACCCAAAACTTGAAAACTTCAATCACACAAAACTCAACAAAAGCCTTCCTGAGATCCGTTAGTATAAGAAAACAAATCACTACTATAAGTGATGTAGTAAACCAATTCATATTTTGTTCTTACATTATATCTACTGTATTCCAACTTTTCTATGGCAACAACTCATCAAATAAAACCATAGAGCCATCAAAATAAGCACACAATGCAAAGAAAACAGAATTTGTCAAAAACAGAACAGTCTGTAGCAATCTGAGTAATTCGAATACTTCTATAACTCCAAATACTCTGGAAAGTTAGGACCTGGGAAATTTGTATATTGATCTACTGCAAAAGGAATTTGTATTTTATCACTTTCTGGTTAAAAATGAAAATTATTTTCAGGAGCGCAAACGTTTCTGTTGTTTCAGCAAGATCAAACAACTATCATCCAATAAGATCCTAAAGACTTTACTTGGAACAAACACTAACTAAAACACAAAAACACAATCATAACAGTAGCATAATTGTGCAAACACTCAAGAACAGAAAGCAAAAAGCAAAATAAATTTTATTCATTGGGTTGCCTCCCAACAAGCGCTATAGTTTTATGCCCTTAGCTAGGCATAAAGCAAGGATCTAAGCTTTGTCATCCATAGTCTTGGCTACTTTGGTAAGGTTTTTCTCAAACTCGGGAGGCTCTTTGCGCTTCCCTAAATTTCCAAGAAATGAAACCATCTTTAGATCCAAAATATCCAATCGCTTGTTGCAAAGAGTGACCAAGGTATTCATGCGATTGATACTACCATTGAGATGTTTGAGGGGTTTGTTATATTTTTGTAATTCAACCATGTGTTTATGCAAATCACCAAGTTTGTCTAACATTTGAACTCCCTCTGGGGTAAAAGAAAACCCCTTATTTTGAGGTGGAACACCCAAAATTCCTTCTAAAATTTCATAGACAACATTGGCATCAAGCTCAAGGAAATTCCCTTTAGCGGAAAAATCTAGGAGTTGTCTATGATGCAAAGCCAATCCTATGTAAAAGTTACGAAGCAAGATCTTAGAATCCCCCTTTAAATTGCAAATACGATAAGAATCCATAAGCCTATACCAAGCATCTTTCAAATTTTCTCCTTGTCTTTGTTTGAAGTAAAGAACTTCAAAATTTGGTGACAAAGGAGGGGCAGGCACGCTAGCCATTATGACTAGAGGGCAAGAACCTGGATTGATCTTCCGAGAAAACGGCGAACGAAAATGAGGGGCGAATAAAATGGCAATTTTTTGTAGAGTGGGGGAGAGGAAAATGAGTGGAAAATGGAAAATAATGTAAATTGCAAGGAGATGAGATTTGTGATCAGGAACCTGGTATATGTTGAAGATCCTCCACGGCAACGGCGCCAAAAATTCCTTTTGATGTCGCTTGAAACTATGTCGGTATTTCCCCAGAGAGGAAGGGATGACGCAACACAGCGGCGGTAGGTATTTCCCTCATATGTGAAACCAAGGGTCACTATGATCTCCATGAGGGGTGGCTTGCTTGTCAGCGATCACTTGACTTGGCGACATTGGACGGAGGACGTACTCCTTGCCCTTCATCTTGAAGATGTAGTGGTTCGTTCGGCCGTTGTGTATGACTCCTCAATCGAATTTTCATGGCCGTCCAAGAGAAGATGACAAACGGTCATTGGAACAACGTCGCACTCCAAGGTGTCTTCTTAGGCGCCGATCTTGAAGGAGACTTGTACTCGGTGCTCGACTTGGATAGTGCCGGAGTCACTAAGCCATTGCACTTTGTATGGATGTGGATGCTTCGTCTTTAGCAATTGGAGCTTGGAGCAAAGTTCTTCACTTGCGAGATTATGACAACTCCCTCCATCGATGATGACCTTGACGGATCGTCCATTGACGCCGACCTTGGTGTGGAATATGTGGCATCGTTGGTCTTCTTCTTGGTGATGTTGGAGAGTCAAGACTTTGGAGACAACAAGTGCAGGACTTGAGTCTTCATCACAAAAGACTTGTTCTTCTTCATTGTTCACTTGGCGGTGCATGGCGACTTGCTCCAGGGCTTCCATTTCGCCTTCGCTCAAGGAGTCATAAGTGCCATCGTCTTTGAAGACCATGGTTCGCTTGTTGGTGCACTCCTAGGACTTGTGGCCTCGGCCTCCGCAAGTGAAACACTTGAAGGAACTCGTCTTGACGGTCTCGTCGGTTGGAGTTGATGATGATGAAGCTCTTGGCTTGAAGTTGCTTGTAGGAGGATGGCTTGTAGGTGACCAAGCTTTCTCGGAAGTCGACTTGTCGATGTTGGAAGTAGAAGGTCTTGTAGTCGGTGTTGGAGTCGTTGAAGCTTGGTTATTGGAAAAGCCATAGGACTTGGATGAGAACTTGGCATACTTGAAATCATCTTGCACTTGGCGTTCCGCTTTGGTATCTTGGTGCACTAGCTCGATGAGATTTGAGTATGGTTGGAAGTCGGCGATCTTCTTGATAGGGTGATTGAGTCCGTTTAAGAAGCGTGCCATTGTTTGCTCATCATCTTCTGTGACATTGGCTCTTATCATTGCAATCTCCATCTCCTTGTAGTATTCTTCAACGCTCTTTGTTCCTTGCTTGAGTTGTTGTTGTTTCTTGAAGAGGTCGTGGTTGTAGTAGGTAGGTACGAAGCGTGCTCTCATGACATCCTTCATTTGCGCCCAAGTAGTGATGGGTGGTTCACCTCTTGCCTCTCGGCACTCTATGATTTGTTCCCACCAAATGAGGACATAATCTTGGAACTCAAGGGATGCCATCACGATCTTCTTCTCTTCTTCAAAATTGTGCAGACGGAATATCTTGTCAACCTTCAATGCCCATGAAAGGTACTCTTCAAGATCGTTGCATCTGTTGAACTTGGGCATGGTGAACTTGAGTTTGCCATAACGTTGCTCTTCATTGTGTTGGGGTCAGGAATGATGATGCCCATGTTGTTGATGATTGTGCAACTTGTGGTGCTCTTGGCGCAGAGGGTTTTTATCGTCATGTTGTTCTTGTTGTGGAGGATCTCCATTGTCTTCATGCTCTTGATTGACTTGTTGTTCTTGGCGATCTTGTGGAGGAGCTTGTCGAGCTCGAGGAGGAACTTGACGATGCACGCGAGCTTTAAATCTTCGTTCTTGAATTTCTTCGCGAAGTGCTTCTTCTTGTTCACGGGCTTGTCGGCTTCGGTCGGCAACGGCTCGACTCGAATCGCGTAGAGCTTGTTGCGCCGCAAGTGCTTGAGCATCACGGAGTTGTTGTTCTTGACATTGTGCCTTGGCTTCTTGAGCATTTTGGTGTAGACACGCTCGCTCTTCCTCTTCATGTTGGCGTTGTCGTTGCCGTTCTCGTGCTGGCGCAAAGGCCTCTTGAGTTTGATGTTGTCGGCGCTCTTGAGAATCGATGTCTCGTAGGGGATTGAGGCTTGCTTGACGGTCGGTGTGCGCGGCTCGATGAAGAGTGTGCGATGTCGGTATACTAGAGCCGGAGAGGGTGAAGTCGTAGTGGCGGCTTGAACAGCTCCTTCTTGAAGTGGAAGACGAGCGGTTGAGCAACAAATCACGAATTTCGTCCATCCTTGCATCATTCTCTTGCTTGTGATCGTCGATCTTGTGGTCGAATTAGTCCCTTGTACATTGCTCGGAAAGTCGCAAGTCAGCGGCAAGGTTGTCGATGCGTTCACTCATAGCTTGTTGCTCTTGATGCAAAGAATGTTGTGCACCAAAGAGGTGACTCTTGGTGACGAAGGAGTTCATGTCGTCGTCTTGCTCCATGAAGAGTGGGTTTGTACTTGGCCTATCCATCATTCCAAGACAAATGTGAGTGGTAGAAAGAGAAGAACGAGTACCAAATGTACCTTGACCTAAGTTGAAAGTGGATCGAGGATCACTCCAATGTAGGACAAGGAAATAGCACAATTGGTACTAGCTCTTGTCGGTTTCTCACACCTACACAAGTAAAAGCTTTTGGTGGAGCTTGGTTAGGATGGTGGCACAAAATTTGATGCAATTGTAAGTGAGCTTCAATAATGTTGGAAAAGATTCGCAAGATGCAATGTAACAAGTATACCAAGCATATAAGGTACACGGAAACACACGCGGAAAAAGATAAGTGGGGTTGTGCAACCAAGGGTGAGCCAAAATGTGGAATCCACAAAAATGCTCTTGTTGCACAACACTAGAGAGACGCTAGCACGATTGCACAATAGGCGGACACAAGAACTTGTGCACAACCTACTTAGCAAAAATGCAACGACTTATATCCCAAATATGTTCTATGCAAGGTGTTGCTATGATATGATCCAAGATGATCGAGTATGACAATCTTAATGTTGTAAGATGCTATGGTTCTTGCTTAAAATCTCTTTGCTTATCTTTTCTCTTTGCTTAAAAGCTTGTTTGGCTCTTTGATGTTTGAGCTCTTTTCTCATGCAATGCTTGACGAACCAAGATAGCAAATGAGTATGTGATGACAACTTTGTGACACAAGAGATGATACCAATATTTGCAACAATGATGTATGTATGCTATGGGAAGTATGATCACTAATGTGCACAAGTCTCGTTGCCGGCAATACTCAATGGCTAGTCTCGATGGGTAAGCAACGCAAAGGAGTAAGGCTATGATGGCTATCAATGTAATGGCAAGAATGATACGTCCAATACCAAGATGAGGTTACCGGTCTTGCTTCCGGCATGGTGTCAAAATGGTGGCACGAATACCAAGATGTAGTCAAGGTGATCGTTGTTGATGACACGTCCGTGGCGAAGATGAGCGGCGGTGATGTCATTGTCGAACCGTACCTAGATAGCCGAAACACAAAAGGATAGGGTACCGCAACTCAAATTCTCAAACCTCGAAGTAGCTATTGTGTCGGAGAGCGAAATGGTCCAAAAATGGTTGGGTTGTGCGGAAGTGGTGGAGGTATGCGGAAGTATATATGGTATATGGTGAACACCGGAACAAAATTTGGTGGAAATTGGGGCGGTGGATGGATATGTGGCTGCTAGGGGCCGGATGTCCGGGTGGAAGGCCGGATGTCCGGGTGGGGCCGGATGTCCGGGTTCTATGGGCCGGATGTCCGGGCTCTGGATCCGGGGACGGACGGGATGAGCACCGCGTGGGGAGGTTAAATCCGGGCGAAATTCGGAGGAATTTGTGGAGGGAAATTGGGGGGGGGGAGGATGGGAAGCTAGATCCACTCAAAACAAAGCAAATCCACGGATCCAAACCAACAAAATCTCAACACACCAATAAATCAAAAAAAAATTGGGGCTATTTTGGTGGGGAATTTTCGAACTAGGATGAGAAACAACAAAACAAGGCTAGAAACACAACGGGGAGGCTCCGAAATTGTGATCAACGTGGCTCTGATACCAAGATGATGGTATCAAGAGACAAGCTGGCTCTGATCCAAGATGATGTAGGGTAGAACCCTAATCGCCCGATCTTTCACGAAAGGAGCGGATCCCGCGAAGAACACGAGGAACACAAAGAGGGAAATGAGGGAAAACGAGTGAAATCACAAGGGGAAACACAAGAGGAACACTCAAACTAACAAGAACAAGTCACACATGTGGTAGATCCTCGGATACATAGAACGATACGCGGTCCACGGACAACTAGGGATGATACAAAAGGGTAACCGGTTCTTCTCCGTGAGGACGTCTTGATGTTCTTCCCTAAAGAGGGGTCTTGAATCCGCTTGGGGATCTTCTCCGGTGGAGGCTCGAATCTCCAAGGAGAAGGTAACCAAGTGGATGAGCAAAGCTCTCACACAAAATATGAGCTAATCCTTTGCTAACCCTAGAAAGTTGTATGGGATGGAGTATATATAGTCTAGGTGGTAGAAGGGGTACATGGGCCTCGGCCCTTTACTGTGTGCAGATAGGGAGGCCGGACGTCCGGGCGTCGGGCCGGATGTACGGACGTTCGCGGAGGGCCATATGTCCGGGCTGTGGAGGCCGGATGTCCGGGCTGGTGAAGCTGGCCATGTTGCTCTCGGGTTCGGGGGGGTCCGGATTTCCGGGCAGGGGGCCGGATGTCCGGGACCTCGGGAAGTGCCGGATTTCCGGGCTTGCGGGGCCGGATGTCCGGGGCCTGTAGGCACTTGGTGGTTGAGCAGCTGTAGAGGAAGGCGCTCCAGGGGCCGGATGTCCGGGGCCTTGGCCGGATGTCCGGGGCCTGGGAGATGCTCTTGGCTCCTTCCGTTGGTTCTCCTCATCCGTGGACTTGGGGACTCGTCCGTCTTCATGCGCATCTTCGGGAGGACCCTCTTGGTACCTAATCATGCACAACATCTCAGACTTAGGTAGTAGCCATGTCTCATGCATAGAAAGTGGAAGTTCGGAGAGGAGTGAGTTCACCTTATCTTTGATAGCTTTGGCTCGGGCTCGTGTCATTGGTCCAAGTGGTGTCGTTGGAGGTGTGGGTGCGTCCATGGGGATGATCTTGGGATGCTCCACATCAGGCCCTTACTGGGTAGTTCAAGTCACTAGACGTGGTGCAGTCTGTCTAGAGACCAGAGATGGCATTCAATTGCAAAACACATGGAATATTGAGCATCTACGCAAGTTCTACCCATAAGGCGCGACTGTCGGGCCCTACCCAGCAGCCACCCTTTTGTACATGCCTTGCCTCAGTTGCATGTCACTGGTGCACATCGGTCCTAAACAAACAGTTTTTAACCCCTTTCCGTGACGGCATTTGGAACCGTCGCCAAGTGAGTGTGGACGATAGGGGGGTCCTCCCCACGCGACCCAGAAACCGTCGAGATATGGAGCAATGATCCAGAGGCCCTCCAAAATGTAATCGTGTGCGATGCAGCACACACTAAATTCTTCCGCACGTGTGGTATGGGTGATTAAGCGTTTCTAATGACGCAATGAAACCATACGGTCTGTCATAACGAACCATTTGGGAAACAGTATGTAAGGCACACGAGCCAACATATGAATAGTGTGCGATTTGTGCACAATCGCACACGAGTTTTTTGCATAACCCGTCTACCATGCTAGAATACATCACACACGTTTTCCAATAATTACCATGTATAATAATGTTCCATCACAAACGGTTCAGGAGCCCCTTCGCACACATTCAAGTGCTGCAGACCGTTTGTGATTTGTTAGGTATCACCGACGGTTACCGCAAGAGTGACGTGTGCTTTTCATTTGGGATCGCACATGTTTCCTGAAAAATTACAATTGGGATTGTATTTTGCATAGGGCACGGTTTACTCCCAGTTCTCGTGTGAGATAACGCGATATCACAAATGGTTCCGGAGAACCTACGCACACATAGTAGTGCTGCAAATCATTTGCGATCTGTTGTATATCACCGACGGTTCCGCTACATTGACGTATGCTTTCCGATGTGGATAGCACACACTCATTTAGTTGAACTATGTGTGGAGCAATTGCCAGGTTAAAGCAAAAATATCCCATTTTGAATCGGCACGCAAAAAGAAAATTCTCCACAATATTCAATTGAACGAATAAACAAAAATATCCCATTTTGAATCGGCACGCAAAAGCAAATTAGCCACAATATTCAATTGAGCAAATAGTGTCCACAAGAAGAACATTCATCAGATTTCGCAACAATTGCAATTGAACATATGGTAGCTAAATTCCAATGATTTGTCCACACATATATGCATTACATAATTAATCATATTGTACGAAATAGGAAGACCTCATCAGATGGAAAACAATGGATCCATGCGTTATATGTTTAGTGGCTAACTCTTACTCAATGTTTCAAGAGAAGGCATGCTGAAATCTTCATTATCACCAGTGGGATTGATGTAGTGATCCAGGAAGAAGTTGCTGATAAATCTTCGAACCATCAACAATTCACCAGCCTGGAGCGGTTCAGGGGTCCTCGGTTTTAAGATGAGCTAAAGTATTTTTAAGATTATAATGTGTCATATGAGTGGAGTAGAAGATATTAATTAATATAGACTTACTGGTACTAATTTGCGAGGATCGTCACAACTATAAGAAGATTTACAGATGGAGATCATGTGTTTGCAAACATAGTATCCACAAAGGTTAGTCATTGCTTCTTGCCGAGGACACTAAATTTTTTGTACAAAATTAGTCATGTATTTGTCCTGTAAGGAACAACCTAACCCATGTTAGATGTATTATTTTTTCTTTGGACAAAATAGAAAGAGGTTTATTTAGAAGCTTGAACATCTGACCAGCGTAAGGAAAGGTATTTGCAGACTGTTGGATAAATTTTCCGAAAATAATGGATTTCGGTGTCTTACAGGAGAAATGATCTCGTGCTGCATGGGTTGTTCCGTCTTGAACAGGTTCCCTGGTTTAGTTTTCCACAATGCGAGCACACTGCAAATGATGATGAATTTTGACAACATCAATTATTGAACTAGATATGAATGCAAATTAATTTCAACATCATAGAATTCAATACTTATCCAAGAATTGCTGAACATGCGTGAGATCGTGAGCATTTGTTGACTCTTTGAGACAATCGATGTAGTAAACTGTGTTCTTGTTTGGAACAATGAATACCAATATCCATTGATTGCTACATATTAAGAAAGACATCAACCTATGAATGATGTGGAAATCTGAAAGACAATCAGTGTATGTGTGGTTGTTTACTTGACTTACCGTTCATGATATGGCCAGAGAAATGATTGTGCATGGGACGTGTTTTCGAAGATACGGAGGACCGTGTTAACGGCCCAGTCCCGTCGGTCCTTACCATCTAATGCTATGCCATTTGCTAATGCATGATCTATGAAATACACACTCTCCCTTATACTTCTCCGCGTGTTCAATCCCCTGGGGGGAATGAAATGCAGTTAGCTATTTATCATTTACATCTTTGTATGGAGAAGTTGATCAGAGTTTGTTAAGTACTTCCAAAATCAGGCATCTAACAAGAGTGGCATCGAGCATGTTGAAGAGATGTAAGTCCTCGAAACTCACATTGATGGAACCAACATCGTGTCGGAAATGATCTCTATTATAGTGGACTAGCAAAGCATGATAACCTACTGACATTTGATCCATGCAATATTCATGTAACTCGCAGCAACTGGAGCTGCACTCATCAAAGTATTCGCCAACAAGAAATGGCTAGCCATGGACGTAATTGCGTGCTTCAAGTACATCTGCTTTCCTTTTAGCAAGCAACAATTCTACTTCTTCGTCATCCATGGCGTCAAAAATAATATTACTCCCCGATTTGAACAAGCTGCTGTTAATTTTGTTCTGGGCGATGAGTGCTTTAAGTAAGAGGCAATCATTCTCTTTCCTCTTGATTCTCCCGCTGCCCTTCCTTGTGGTCGTGGTTGTAGCCTTCTTGGCCACTTCCTTCTTGGTACTTGTAGCATTTCTATCAGAAAGTTTGGTTGCCTGCAAGGTAGACTGGCGAGCAGATGGTGAAGCTTGGACGGACTTCTTAGTAGACTGTTTATCTATGCCAGACCGCTGAGTTGGCAGTGCTTCTGTGATGGACTGCTGGGCTGTAGGAGCAGAGGCATCGGACTGCTGACCATGCGTTGAAGCTATGTCGGGTTTCTGCACAGGTGGTGCCAACCCGTGCCAACATGTTGGTTTGCTGAGCAGGAAGTGTTGACGCATTGGTATGCTGATCATGCGCCTGCCGACCGACGGACTGATGAGCAGTCGGTTCTGGACCTACAGACTGCTTAGCAGGCGGTTCCGAAGCATCAGACTGCTTAGCAGTATGTTCCATCTGGTTGGTCTGCTGAGCATGTGCTGCAGCTGGGTCTCCCCCCACTGCTTCAGCGGCAGGCATTTGAACCATTGGTGCGTCATCAGCACTTTGTAGGCCTTGCCACTCGCTGCTTTGGGGTGGAGGATGACATGGCCTGTACGACACAAAATCGGGGCGGCTGATCACAGGTTGATGCATCAGCCCACGAGAGCTGCTGTGGCAAGGAGAGCGTCACCGGTTGAGGGGCAACAGTGGTCTCTCTTGGCGTGGCTTCAGGAATCTCATCGATGAACTCTATTTCCTTTCGTGGCCACTGGATGTGATGTAACTGTGTTTCTCCCAAGGTCCTTTTCTCATTGAAGTCTCCTAGGACATTCTTCAGGGCAAATTCATTGAATCCAGGCTTTACTTCAGTCACATAGCACTTCACACAACCTGGCTTCAATGGCACACTGTCCAAGAAGAGGCCATCTTCAAAGAAGGGTGGTCAAACCCAGACTGTTGCGCATTTTAATTTACCTTCATAATGTGTAAGCATGCCCTTCAGTTTGTCTTTCATTCCAGATAGATCAGATATAGCATCATCATGAGCAACTGCACTCTCAGTTTCACTGGGTTCAGCTGATGCACAACTACTCTTGTGCAGTGTTGTCGCGCAATAAGCAACATCATCCATGCCCGCCTCCCCTCCCATCTGCTGGCTATCTGTCAGTGTTAGAGTCTTCTGCATCATCATTGACTCCTCAACATCCTTTCGAACAGTCGGATAAATCTCCTTCTTGAACTTTTTAACCAATGCATTCTGCTTCATTTCACTCCTCGCTTTTTTATGTTGAGCCTCTCTTCTTTGCTGAGTGTGAAAGCCCTCTTGTGCGGGAAATTAACATCCTATACCCCTTGCACGGCCAGGGGGCTCTTGTGTCTCCAGAGCAATGGATAGAATGTCACATGGCCCAGAGTTCCTGTAGAACCTTCCAGGGATCTTGGAAGCCTCTACCATCACTTCATATAGTTTGGCGTCAAGTGTGTTTTCAAAGTAATAAGTTTCGTCATCACGCCTCTTTGCACGTGCCGGCAAAGTAGTCTCTGGCACGTTTGCCCCTGATTTCACTAAAGGCTGGATTCCCACCTACTGCTACTGCTTCTTTGTCCTCATGTTCCCATATCAGTTTCATGCCGTAGTATCCTACCACACCCTAATAGAGGCAAAGGTGTCCCGTCTTTCGATGAGCGGTTGGCTATCGTTTTAGAGGAAGTCGACTTTGACGATCCGACTACGAATGTGCGAGGACGTCGCGCCTTAGCAATCGCTAAACCAACTCCGAGGGGTTATTGACCACACCGGAGCACGATCAACCTGGCCACGAGGGCCTGTTTCCTGCGAGCAAACAGAGAACAAGCAAGAAACTGATATTGCAATCTGGATATTGTGAATATGAGATGAAAGCTTTATTGATCAAGGTGGGGTTCTGTGATGTCTTGGTCTGGTCGCTGGACACAAAGGAAGTATGCGAAGTTGCAGCTATGGCAAACTTTTAATCTAAACAAAACCCAAAGTCGAAACGACGCCCTATGGGCTGTATATATGAAGGAAGAGCGGGGATTTCGTGGCCCTTGGAGGAGGGGTCCGAAACCAACCCTAACCCTTGTTTCCCCACACGTACAGACTCTAAAAACAGCATATACTTAAGTATTTCAAAATACATGGGCCTGGCCCAATAATAAGGTGACACATCACCTAAAATAGCCTCTGGACGAAATATATGAAGTGGCATCTTGTATATTTCGTCCAAGGCTTCATGCACTCCTTATGGTGGCTTCAAAGTCCTGAAATCATCACTTGTAACTCCGTTCTTGATCCCCTTGCGCATGCCATCATCTCCATGCTTGAAATTGCTCCAAGGTTCATCTTTCTTGTCCAAGCTCGGCCCTTCATTTGTAAGCAAAACAAATGTATCCAATTTAGGCAGCATCATATCCTCATGAACATTAGAATTGTTACCAAGAAACGAAAATACCTGATAATTCAATTGGCATGCGCGAGCTCTAGTAATTGGTCCAGTATGTATAGCAGCAGGGGCTGTGGGTGTAACAATGGTATTGATATCCTCATCATCCTCCCCTTCTTGAAATGAAGTCTTCCTCGACGAAAGTTCATCATCCTCACCCAAATAAGGCTACAAATCTGCAATATTAAAAGTGGGACTAACCCCAAAATCTGCAGGCAGCTCAAGATTATATGCATTATCATTTATTTTCTCTAACACCTTAAAAGGACCATCAGCACATGGCATTAGCTTTGATTTGCGCAAATTAGGAAATCCATCCTTACGCAAATGTAACCAAACAAGATCTCCAGGTGCAAACACAACATGTTTTCTACCCTTATCTCCAGCAAGTTTATATTTAACATTCATGCGCTCAATGTTTTCCTTAGTTAACTCATGCATTTTTAAAATCAATTCAGCACGTTCTTTGGCATCAAAATTAACCTTCTCCGAAGATGGAAGAGGCAACAAATCAATAGGTGCACGAGGTAGGAAACCATTCACAATTTCAAAAGGGCACATCTTAGTAGTAGAATGCAAAGAACGATTATAATCAAATTCAATATGAGGCAAGCATTCTTCCCAGATTTTCTTGTTATTCTTCAAAACAGCCCTAAGCATAGTAGACAATGTTCTATTGACTACTTCAGTTTGTCCATCAGTTTGGGGGTGACAAGTTGTACTAAAAAGCAGTTTAGTCCCCAACTTAGCCCATAAACATGTCCAAAGGTGACTAAGAAATTTAGTATCACGATCTGAAACAATAGTATTTGGCACACCATGCAAGCGAATAATTTCACGAAAGAACAAATCAGCAACATTAACAGCATCATCGCTTTTATGACATGGTATAAAGTGTGCCATTTTAGAGAACCTATCCACGACAACAAATATGCTATCCCTCCACTTCTTTGTTCGAGTTAAACCTAAAACAAAGTCCATAGATATATCCTCCCAAGGAACACTAGGTACAGGCAAAGGGATATATAAACCATGAGGATTGAGTCGTGACTTAGCTTTTTGACATGTAGTGGAGCGAGCAACAAAACACTCGACATCCCGTCTCATCTTTGGCCAAAAGAAATGTGTAGCAAGTATATCCTCCGTCTTCTTGATGCCAAAGTGTCCCATTAGTCCTCCTCCATGCGCCTCCTGCAACAACAAAAGACGAACGGAGCTAGCTGGAATGCATAGCTTGTTAGCACGAAACACAAATCCATCGTTAAGAATGAACTTGTTCCAAGTTCTCCCTTCCTTACAATTCTGCAATACATCTTTAAATTCAGCATCATGCACATATTGATCTTTGATGGTCTCTAAACCAAATATTTTAAAGTCAAGTTGTGAAAGCATAGTATAACGACGAGACAATGCATCAGCAATAACATTTTCTTTACCCTTCTTGTGTTTAATGACATAAGGGAAAGTTTTAATGAATTCAACCCATTTAGCATGTCTACGGTTCAGTTTCGCTTGACTTTTAATGTGTTTCAAAGATTCATGATCAGAATGTATAACAAATTCCTTGGGCCATAAATAATGTTGCCATGTTTCTAAGGTCTGAACAAGAGCATATAATTCTTTATCATAAGTAGAATAGTTCAGACTAGGTCCACTCAATTTTTCAGAAAAGTATGCAACAGGTTTGCCATCTTGTAATAACACACCTCCTAATCCAATTCCACTAGCATCACATTCAAGCTCAAAAGTCTTATTAAAATCAGGAAGTTGGAATAAAGGAGCATGTGTCAACTTATCTTTCAATACCGTGAAGGCTTCTTCCTGTGCGGTACCCCAAACAAAAGGCACATCCTTCTTTGTAAGCTCTTTGAGAGGTGCAGCAATGGTGCTAAAATCTCTCACAAAACGCCTATAGAATCCAGCGAGGCCAAGGAAGCTCCTCACTTGTGTGGACGTTTTGGGCTGCGGCCAACTCTCAATAGCTTCAATATTGGCTTTATCAACTTCAATTCCCTGTGGAGTAACAACATAGCCAAGAAAAGATACTCGGTCGGTGCAGAAGGTGCACTTTCCAAGGTTACCAAACAAATGTGCATCACGTAGAGCAATAAAAACAGCACATAAATGTTCCAAATGTTCCTCCAAAGATTTGCTATAAATCAATATGTCATCAAAGTAAACTACCACAAATCGTCCAATGAAAGCACGTAAAACTTCGTTCATTAATCTCATGAAAGTACTAGGTGCATTAGTTAACCCAAAATGCATGACTAACCTCTCATATAATCAAACTTAGTTTTAAATGTTGTTTTCCATTCATCTCCCAATTTCATACGAATTTCATGGTATCCACTACGCAAGTTAACTTTGGAGAATATTGTAGAGCCACTGAATTCATCAAGCATATCATCTAGCCTAGGAATAGGATGACGATAATGAATAGTAATATTATTAATGCCTCTACAATCAACGCACATACGCGACGTACCATCCTTTTTCGGCACTAAAATGATAGGAACGGCACAAGGACTAAGGGATTCGCGTATATAACCTTTGTCGAGCAGTTCTTGTACTTGACGCATAATCTCCTTCGTCTCCTCTGGATTGGTACGGTATGGTGCACGGTTGGGTAATGATGCACCGGGAATTAAGTCAATTTGATGCTCAATCCCTCTAATAGATGGTAATCCCGGTGGCACGTCTTGTGGAAAGACGTCTGCGAACTCCTGCAAAATGTTTGCGACAGCAGGAGGCAAAGAGGAAGGCACGTCCTCGAATGAAAATAATGCCTCTTTGCACACAAAAGCATAGCAAATAGATTTGTAAAAATCTAGATCATCAATATCAGATTTGGTGGCAAGTAAACATGCACTTTTCAATTTAATTTCAGAAACAACACTAGATGGTTTATTATTAGGCTTCATTTGTTGCTCAAATTCTTTTGCCACAATCTGATTTTCACTCTTATTTTTCTCCTGTTTTGCTTTATTAGCTCTATTAATATCATCTTTCAAAATGGAACCAGGAGTCATAGGAAGCAAAGTAATATTTTTATCCTTATGAACAAGAGTATACTGATTGTTTCTACCATGGTGTACAATTTTTTTATCAAATTGCCATCGCCTACCAAGTAATAAGGAACATGCTTGCATAGGTACCACATCACAATCAACATAATCAGCATATGTAGAGATACTAAAATGCACACGAACAATACGTGTTACCTTAACCTTGCCGCTGTTGTTGAACCATTGGATGTAGTAAGGATGTGGATGTGGTCTTGTGGTGAGACATAGCTTCTCCACCATCTCCATGCTAGCCAAGTTATTGCAGCTCCCTCCATCTATGATGACACGAACAGAATGTTCCTTCACAACTCCCTTTGTATGGAACAAATTATGCCTCTAATTTTGCTCAGCTTGTGTAACCTGCACACTCAAAACACGTTGAGAAACTGAACATTCATACCTGTCAACATCTTCAGCAACCATGTATTGCGTCTCATGATCAGAATCCTCTCCACCGTGTTCTTCATGTGTAATAAGAGCCAAAGTCTCATCATCATAGTCACTAGCAGACTCATACCCACCATCCTCAGTAACAATCATCCCACGCTGAGATTTGCATTCTCTCGCAAAATGTCCTCTTCCCTTACAACGACGACAAATAATATCACTTGTGTGCCCTGTTGATGCCATGGAAGAAGAAGAACTCTATGCAGGCCCAGCAGGTGTGTTCTTGGCAGATAGTGGTGGTTGTGCTTGCTTTCTTGTATCACGGCTGGAGGTGGCACCTGATGGAGGTGCTGATGTAGTGGAAATAGAGGATGCACGTGGTGTGCATAATGAAGATCGGCCTCAAAAAAGTTAGTTTGCGCCAATGCCTGTCGATCCTGCACTTCACATTCAGCTTTACAAGCTAGATGGAATAAACGAGTGATATTAGTATACTCCTTATACTCTAGAATGGTCTGAATCTCTCTATTTAATCCACCCATAAAATGTGCAAGCATAGCTTCATTCTCCTCAACAATACCGCATCTAATCATGCCAGTTTGTAATTCCTGATAATATTCTTCTACAGAATTTTTTTCCTTGTCTTAAACGCTGCAATTTCTGAAGTAATTCACATTGATAATATGGTGGAACCCAACGAGTACGCATAGCAATTTTCAAAGCAGCTCAACTAGATGGAATAGGATATCATCTACAATGTTTAGACCACCAAACACATGCAAAGCTAGTGAAAGCACAAATAGCAGCAGAAACACGTCTCTCCTCAGGATATTGTAAACATGTAAATCGTTGTTCAGTTTCGAACTCCCAAGTAAGATATATATCAGGAACATATCTACCCTCAAATGGTGGAATGTTCAATTTCAGTTTAGGGAGATGGTCATGATCACGTACCTCAGGTGGTTGTGCATCCCTACCATTGCGATGATATGCATGAGGACGACCTAGTGGCGGTGGTGCTGGTGGTTGCACGTAGTTCTGATTTTGATCAACCTCATCCTCGTAATGGTCCTCCACCTCTGTAGTAGCAGCAGGCTACAGAAGCATCAACAACAGCACTAGAATTTTGACCAGGCTCAAGGGGAATGCGCAGTGCCTATCTCACTTGATTTGGAAGGCGTTGTTGTTGTTGTTGTTGTTGTAGTTGTTGTTGTAGAGGTGCGTTAGGTGCAGCCGGTGGTAGTGGTGGAAGACGCGCGAGCAATTCATTAAACTTGTTATCGAGCTTTGTTTCGAACGTCTTCTCCATGCCATCTATCTTCTCCATGGCCTCTTCAAATCTATTTAGCACATCTTGCACTTGTCCACTCATCATTTGCTGAAATTTATCATGTAGCTCTTTGTTCATCATGTTCTCCCAATCTGTCTCATCGGCTTGTGATCCTACCATGGTTAGCAGCAATAGAAACACACAAGAACATGATCCTACAGACTACTAGGAAGTGGTGGTGGTGTATCACAAATCCGGCAAGCGAATCTCAAATTCTTACCAGTTCTTACCCAGCAGCAGGTGGTGATCGGCAATCGTCGTAGTCAAAACTCTCAAAGATTGGATAGAGCGATTGCCAGGTGGTGTCAAATGCACGATGTAGATGTATGTGGAGGTGGGAAGGCTTATGATATGGTAGCAAAAATGTCAACAATAATCAATTCAGAGATGCAAAGTTGAATAAACGCTCAACAATGGTACTGTGTTGGTCCTAGGCTTGACCGTACTAGAGACGCGAGCATAGAACACGAACAAAATCATGGCACGGCACATAAACAAGGGAGGAGCACTCTCTGAATTTTTTTCCTTTTTTTCACTTTTTTTGCACTTTTTTCCTCTTTTTTTTGCTCCGCAACAATTTTTTTTTGAAAAAGTCTACAAATGGTCTAAAAACTGCCTAGCAATTTTTTTTTGAGTTTGGACGTATTTTTCTACTGCGGATAGCACGGAAGTTGGGGAGTCCGACTTGGTCACGACTCGAAGTATCGCGTGATCTGTAACTCGAAAACAAAGCAACAAATACTGGACTCGGACTGGTGGCGGAGATGAATCTGGTGGAACTCGGACTAGTGGTTGTATATGGTGATGGTATATCTGGACTCAGATTGGTGGTGGTATATGACGATGGTATATGTGGACTCGGATTGGTGGTTGTATATGGCAGCGGTGATGTATATGGTGGGGTGGTGGTATATGGTAATGATGATGACGATGGTGCAGCGGCGGTGTGACAACCTGTGAACAGAACTCGAAACTCTAAGGGACTAGACGCTAAGACCAGCAACTTGACACGACAAAGCAATCACAAATTCAACAAAGCAAATCTCTAAACATACTATGCAAAGGCTCAGATTGGTTCGGATATGATGACCTAACCCTAATTTTTTTTGGATTTTTCGTGCACTATAGATATGAATAACAGACTCGACCTGATGAGGACATCAATACCATTGTTACACCCACGGCCCCTGCTGCTATACATACTGGACCAATTACTAGAGCTCACGCACGCCAATTGAATTATTAGGTACTTTCATTTCTTGGTAACGATTCTAATGTTAATGAGAATATGATGCTGCCTAAATTGGATACATTTGTTTTGCTTACAAATGAAGGGCCTAGCTTGGACAAGAAAGATGAACGATGGAGTAAGTTCAAGCATGGAGATGATGGCAGGCGCAAGGGGATCAAGAACGGAGTTATAAGTGATGATTTCAGGACTTTGAAG
Organism: Triticum aestivum; assembly: GCF_018294505.1. Taxonomy (NCBI): domain Eukaryota; kingdom Viridiplantae; phylum Streptophyta; class Magnoliopsida; order Poales; family Poaceae; genus Triticum; species Triticum aestivum. Next base: position 323,833,030 of record NC_057797.1, read on the forward strand.
CCACCATAAGGAGTGCATGAAGCCTTGGACGAAATATTCAAGATGCCACTTCATAAATTTCGTCCAAAGGCTATTTTAGGTGCTGCGTCACCTTATTATTGGGCCAGGCCCATGTATTTTCGAAATACTTAAGTATAGGCTATTTCTAGAGTCCGTATGTGTGGGGAAACAAGAGTTAGGGTTGGTTTCGGACCCCTCCTCCAAGGGCCATGAAATCCCCCCTCTTCCTCCATATATACAGCCCTTAGGGTGTCGTTTAGACTTTGGGTTTTGTTTAGATTAAAAGTTCGCCATAGCTGCAACTTCGCGTACTTCGTTTGTGTCCAACGACCAGACCAAGACGTCACAGAACCCCACCTTGATCAATAAAGCTTTCATCTTATATTCGCAATATCTAGATTGCAATCTCAGTTTCTTGCTTGTTCTTCGTTTGCTCACAGGAAATAGACCCTCGTGGTCAGGTTGATTGTGCTCTGGCGTGGTCAATAACCCCTCGGAAGTTGGTTTAGCGATTGCTAAGGCGCGACGTCTCGTACGTTCGTAGTCGGATCGTCAAGGTTGACTCCCACAGAAATGATAGCCACCATCTCATCGAAACATCAGGACACCTTCGCCTCTATCAAGTGGTATCAGATTTCCAGGTTGCTCGGTGAGATTTTACAGTTTTTCGTAGTTTAGATCGAGTCTGTTCTTCGTACCTATAGTCCACGAAAAAGAAAAAAAATTAGGGTTGGTTCATCCTATCCGAACCAATCCGAGCCTTTGCATAATCTTTTCTGTATTTGCTTTGTTGAATTTGCGGTTGCATCGTCGTGTCAAGTTGTTGGTCTTAGCGTCTAGTCCTTTAGAGTTTCGAGTTATGTTCACAGGTTGTCACGTCGCCGCTACCATATATCACCACCGCATCATCATCATCGTTGCTGCCATATACCACCACCACACCAACTTCATCGTCGCTGCCATATTCATCACCACATATTCACCACCAATCCGAGTCCATATATGCCACCACATATCTGCCGCCATCACGCCAATCCGAGTCCACCTGCAACATATATCCACCACCAGTCTGATTTCCACCAGATTCATCGCCGCCACCAGTCCGAGATTCCACCAGATTCATATCCGCCACCAGTCCTAGTCCGAGTCCAGTAATTGTTGCTTTTTTCGATTTCCAAATCATGCGATACTTCGAGTCGTGACAGAGTAGGACTCCTGAGATTCCGTGCTACCTAGAGAAGAAAAGTAGTTCCAAACTCAAAAAAAACTAAGTCTGGTAAATTCTGGCTGGCAGTTTTTAGACCATTTGTAGACTTTTTCGAAAAAAAAATGTGGAGGAGAAAAAAAACAAGGAAAAAAGTGAAAAAAAAGAAGAAAAAATCAGAGTGTGCTCCTCCCTTGTTTACGTGCACCGTCGTGATTTTGTTAGTGTTCTAGGCTCGCGTCTCTAGCACGGTCTAGCCTAGGACCAGCACAGTACCGTCATTGAGCGTTTATTCAACTTTGCATATCTGAATTGATTATTGCTGACCCTTTTTGCTACCATATCATAAGCCTTCCCAGCTCCACATACATCTACGTCGTGTGTTTGACTCTCCCTTGTAGTCGCTCTATCCAAGCTTTGAGAGTTTTGACTCCGACGGTTGCCGATCACCGCCTGCTGCTGGGTAAGAAATGGTAGGAATTTGAGATTTGCTTGACGGATTTGTGACATCCACCACCACCTCTTGTTAGTAGTCTGTAGGATCAAATTCTTGTGCGTTTGTATTGCTGCTGACCATGGCAGGATCACAAGCCGATGAGACTGACTGGGAGAACATGACGAATTAGGAGTTGCATGATAAATTTCAGCAAATGATGAGTGGACAGGTGCAAGATGTGCTAAACAAATTTGAAGAGGCCATGGAGAAGATAGATGGCATGGAGAAGACATTGGAAACAAAGCTCGATAACAAGTCTAATAAATTGCTCACGTGTCTTCCACCACCACCACCACCGGCTGCACCTAAGGCACCTCTACAACAACAACAACAACAACAACAACAACAACAACAACAACAACAACAACAACAACAACAACGTCGCTTTCCAAATCAAGTGGGACGAGCACAGCGCGTTCCCATTGACCCTTGGAAAAATTCTGGTGCCGCTGTTGATGCTTCTGCTGCACCTGCTGCTACTGCAGAGGTGGAGGACCATTACGAGGTTGAGGTTGACCAAAATCAGAACTACGTGCAACCACCAGCACCACCACCACAAGGTCGTCCTCATGCATATCATCACAACGGTAGGGCTGCACCACCACCTGAGGTACATGACCATCTTCCTAAACTAAAATTGAATATTTCACCATTTGAGGGTAGATATGTTCCTGATATATATCTTACTTGGGAGTTAGAAACTGAACAACGACATGTTTACAATATCCTGAGGAGAAACGTGTTCCTGCTGCTGTTTGTGCTTTCACTAGCTTTGCATGTGTTTGGTGGTGTGAACATTGTAGATTATATCCTATTCCAGCTACTTGGTCTGCTTTGAAAACTGCTATGCATACTCGTTGGGTTCCACCATATTATCAACGTGAATACTTCAAAAATTGCTGTGTTTAAGACAAGGAAATTTGTTTGTAGAAGAATATTATCAGGAATTACAAACTGGCATGATTAGATGTGGTATTGTTGAGGAGAATGAAGCTATGCTTGCACGTTTTATGGGTTGATTAAATAGAGAGAATCAGACCATTCTAGAGTATAAGGAGTATACTAATATCACTCACTTATTCCATCTTGCTTGTAAAGCTGAACATGAAGTGCAGGATCGACAGGCATTGGCGCGAACTAACTTTTCTGCAGGTCGATCTTCCTCATGGACACCACGTGCATCCGCTACTTCCACTCCACCAGCACCTCCATAAGGTGCCACCTCCAGCCGTGATACAAGAAAGCAGGCACAACCGCCACTATCTGCCAAGAGCACACCTGCCGGACCTGCGCAGAGCTCTTCTTCTTCCATGGCATCAACAGGGCACACAAGTAGCTCAAAAAAACAGGGCACACAAGTGATATTATTTGTCGTTGTTGTAAGGGAAGAGGACATTTTGCGAGAGAATGCCAATCTCAGCATGTGATGATTGCTACAGAGGATGGTGGGTATGAGTCTGCTAGTGACTATGATGAGGAGACTTTGGCTCTTATTACACATGAAGAACACGGTGGAGAGGATTTTGATCATGAGACGCAATACATGGCTGCTGAAGATGCTGACATGTATGAATGTTTAGTTGCTCAACGTGTTTTGAGTGTGCAGGTTACACAAGCTGAGCAAAATCAGAGGCATAATTTGTTCCATACAAAGGGAGTTGTGAAGGAACGTTTTGTTTGCGTCATCATAGATGGAGGGAGCTACAATAACTTGGCTAGCATGGAGATGGTGGAGAAGCTATCTCTCACCACAAGACAACATCCACATCCTTACTACATCCAATGGTTCAACAACAGCGGCAAGGTTACGGTAACACGTACTGTTCATGTGCATTTTAGTATCTCTACATATGCTGATTATGTTGATTGTGATGTGGTACCTATGCAAGCATGTTCCTTATTGCTTGGTAGACCATGGCAATTTGATAAAAATTATGTACACCATGGTAGAAACGATCAGTATACTCTTGTTCATAAGGATAAAAATATTACTTTACTTCCTATGACTCATGATTCCATTTTGAAAGATGATATTAATAGAGCTAATAAAGCAAAACAGGAGAAAAATAAAAGTGAAAATCAGATTGTGGCAAAAGAATTTGAGCAACAAATGCAGCCTAATAATAAACCATCTAGTGTTGGTTCTGAAATTAAATTGAAAAGTGCATGTTTACTTGCCACCAAATCTGATATTGATGATTTAGATTTTAGCAAATCTGTTTGCTATGCTTTTGTGTGCAAAGAGGCATTATTTTCATTCGAGGACATGCCTTCCTCTTTGCCTCCTGCTTTCACTAACATTTTGCAGGAGTTTGCTGACGTCTTTCCACAAGACGTGCCACCGGGATTACCACCTATTCGAGAGACTGAGCATCAAATTGACTTAATTCCCGGTCCATCATTACCCAACCGTGCACCATACCGTACCAATCCAGAGGAGACGAAGGAGACTATGCGTCAAGTACAAGAACTGCTCGACAAAGGTTATATACGCGAATCCCTTAGTCCTTGTGCTGTTCCTATCATTTTGTATGTGCGTTGATTGTACGTCACGTATGTGCGTTGATTGTAGAGGCATTAATAATATTACTATTCGTTATCGTCATCCTATTCCTAGGCTAGATGATATGCTTGATGAATTGAGTGGCTCTACAATATTCTCCAAAGTTGATTTGCATAGTGGATACCATCAAATTCGTATGAAATTGGGAGATGAATGGAAAACGACATTTAAATCTATGTTTGGATTATATGAGTGGTTAGTCATGCCTTATGGGTTAACTAATGCACCTAGTACTCTCATGAGATTAATGAAAGAAGTTTTACGTGCTTTCATTGGATGATTTGTGGTAGTTTACTTTGATGACATACTAATTTCTAGCAAATCTTTGGAGGAACATTTGGAACATTTACGTGTTGTTTTTATTGCTCTAAGTGATGCACGTTTGTTTGGTAACCTTGGAAAGTGCACCTTTTGCACCGACCGAGTTTTTTTCTTGGCTATGTTGTTACTCCACAGGGAATTGAAGTTGATAAAGCCAAGATTGAAGCTATTGATAGTTGGCCGCAGCCCAAAACGGTCACACAAGTGAGGAGTTTCCTTGTCCTCGCTGGTTTCTATAGGTGTTTTGTGAGAGATTCCAGCACCATTGCTACACCTCTCAACGAGCTTACAAAGAAGGATGTGCCTTTTGTTTGGGGTACCGCATAGGAAGAAGCCTTCATAGTATTGAAAGCTAAGTTGACACATGCTCCTTTACTCCAAGTTCCTGATTTTAATAAGACTTTTGAGCTTGAATGTGATGCTAGTGGAATTGGATTAGGAGGTGTGTTATTACAAGATGGAAAACCTATTGCATACTTTTCTGAAAAATTAAGTGGGCCTAGTCTGAACTATTCTACTTATGATAAAGAATTATATGCTCTTGTTCGGACCATAGAAACATGGCAACACTATTTATGGCCCAAGAAATTTGTTATACATTCTGATCATGAATCTTTGAAACACATTAAAAGTCAAGCTAAACTGAACTGTAGACATGCTAAATGGGTTGAATTCATTGAGACTTTCCCTTATGTAATTAAACACAAGAAGGGTAAAGAAAATGTTATTGCTGATGCATTGTCTCGTCGTTATACTATGCTTTCACAACTTGACTTTAAAATATTTGGTTTGGAGACCATCAAAGATCGATATGTGCATGATGCTGAATTTAAAGATGTGTTGCAGAATTGTAAGGAAGGGAGAACTTGGAACAAGTTCGTTCTTAACGATGGATTTGTGTTTCGTGCTAACAAGCTATGCATTCCAGCTAGCTCCGTTTGTCTTTTGTTGTTGCAGGAGGTGCATGGAGGAGGTTTAATGGGACACTTTGGCGTCAAGAAGACGGAGGATATACTTGCTACACATTTCTTTTGGCCAAAGATGAGACGGGATGTTCAGCGTCTTGTTGCTCGCTGCACTACATGTCAAAAAGCTAAGTCACGACTCAATCCTCATGGTTTATATATGCCTTTGCCTGTACGTAGTGTTCCTTGGGAGGATATATCAATGGACTTTGTTTTAGGTTTACCTCGAACAAAGAAGGGGAGGGATAGCATATTTGTTGTCGTGGATATGTTCTCGAAAATGGCACACTTTATACCATGTCATAAAAGCGATGATATTGTTAATGTTGCTGATTTGTTCTTTCGTGAAATTATTCGCTTGCATGGTGTGCCAAATACTATTGTTTCAGACCGTGATACTAAATTTCTTAGCCACTTTTGGAGATGTTTATGGGCTAAGTTGGGGATTAACTTCTTTTTAGTACTACTTGTCACCCCCAAACTGATGGACAAACTGAAGTAGTCAATAGAACATTGTCTACTATGCTTAGGGCTGTTTTGAAGAATAACAAGAAAATGTGGGAAGAATGCTTGCCTCATATTGAATTTGCTTATAATCGTTCATTGCATTCTACTACTAAGATGTGACCTTTTGAAATTGTGTATGGTTTCCTACCTCGTGCACCTATTGATTTGTTGCCACTTCCATCTTCGGAGAAGGTTAATTTTGATGCGAAAGAACGTGCTGAATTGATTTTAAAAATGCACGAGTTAACTAAGGAAAACATTGACGTGTGAATGTTAAATATGAACTTGCTGGAGATAAGGGTAGAAAACATGTTGTGTTTGCACCTGGAGATCTTGTTTGGTTACATTTGCGTAAGGATAGATTTTCTTAATTTGCGCAAATCAAAGCTAATGCCACGTGCTTATGGTCCTTTTAAGGTGTTAGAGAAAATAAATGATAATGCATATAAACTTGAGCTGCCTACAGATTTTGGGGTTAGTCCCACTTTTAACATTGCAGATTTGAAGCCTTATTTGTGTAAGGACGACGAAATTTCGTCGAGGACGACTTCATTTCAAGAAGGGGAGGATGATGAGGACATCAATACCATTGTTACACCCACGGCCCCTGCTACTATACATACTAGACCAATTACAAGAGCTCGCGCACACCAATTGAATTATCAGGTACTTTCGTTTCTTGGTAACGATTCTAATGTTCATGAGAATATGATGCTTCCTAAATTGGATACATTTGTTTTGCTTACAAATGAAGGGACTATCTTGGACAAGAAAGATGAACCTTGGAGCAAGTTCAAGCATGGAGATGATGGCAGGCACAAGGGGATCAAGAACGGAGTTACAAGTGATGATTTCAGGACTTTGAAGCCACCATAAGGAGTGCTTGAAGCCTTGGACAAAATATTCAAGATGCCACTTCATAAATTTCGTCCAGAGGCTATTTTAGGTGCTGCGTCACCTTATTATTGGGCCAGGCCCATGTATTTTCGAAATACTTAAGTATAGGCTGTTTTTAGAGTCCGTATGTGTGGGGAAACAAGAGTTAGGGTTGGTTTTGGACCCCTCCTCCAAGGGCCACGAATCCCCCCTCTTCCTCCATATATATAGCCCTTAGGGCGTCGTTTGGACCTTGGGTTTTATTTAGATTAAAAGTTTGCCATAGCTACAACTTCGCGTACTTCGTTTGTGTCCAACTACCAGACCAAGACGTCACAGAAGCCCACCTTGATCAATAAAGCTTTCATCTTATATTCGCAATATCCAGATTGCAATCTCAGTTTCTTGCTTGTTCTTCGTTTGCTCGCAGGAAACAGACCCTTGTGGTCAGGTTGATCGTGCTCTTGCGTGGTCAATAACCCCTCGGAAGTTGGTTTAGCGTTTGCTAAGGCGCAACGTCTTGCACGTTCATATTCAGATCGTCAAGGTCGACTCCCACAGAAAGGATAGCCACCATCTCATCGAAACATCGGGACACCTTCGCCTCTATCACGACCTAAACTACGAAAAACTGTAAAATCTCCCCGAGCAACCTGTAAATCTGATACCACTTGATAGAGGCAAAGGTGTCCAGTCTTTTGATGAGATGTTGGCTATCGTTTTAGAGGAAGTCGACTTTGACGATCTGACTATGAACGTGCGAGGATGTCGCGCTTTAGTAGTCGCTAAACCAACTCCGACGGGTTATTGACCACGCTGGAGCACGATCAACCTGACCACGAGGGCCTGTTTCTTGTGAGCAAACGAAGAACACGCAAGAAACTGAGATTGCAATCTGGATATTGCGAATCTAAGACGAAAGCTTTATTGATCAAGGTGGGGTTCTATGACGTCTTGGTCTGGTCGCTGGACACAAATGAAGTACGCGAAGTTGCAGCTATGGCGAACTTTTAATCTAAACAAAACCCAAAGTCTAAACGACGTCCTAAGGGTTGTATATATGGAGGAAGAGGGGGGGATTTCGTGGCACTTGGAGGAGGGGTCCGAAACCAACCCTAACTCTTGTTTCCCCACACATATAGACTCTAAAAACATCCTATACTTAAGTATTTCAAAAATACATGGGCCTGGCCCAATAATAAGGTGACGTAGCACCTAAAATAGCCTATGGACGAAATTAATGAAGTGGCATCTTGTATATTTCGTCCAAGGCTTCATGCACTCCTTATGGTGGCTTCAAGGTCCTGAAATCATCACTTGTAACTCCGTTCTTGATCCCCTTGCGCATGCCATCATCTCCATGCTTGAACTTGCTGCAAGGTTCATCTTTTTTGTCCAAGCTAGGCCCTTCATTTGTAAGCAAAACAAATTTATCCAATTTAGGCAGCATCATATCCTCATGAACATTAGAATCGTTACCAAGAAACGAAAGTACCTGATAATTCAATTGGCGTGCATGAGCTCTAGTAATTGGTCTAGTATGTATACCAGCAGGGGTTGTGGGTGTAACAATGGTATTGATGTCCTCATCACACCCATACGGTGGGGGTGTATGTTCTTATTGTGAAGTTCCGATTGCTTGAAACTCTTCTGAGCAAACTCTAGAGTTGCCCTGACCCTTTTGAATTCTGCCCAGCCTGCCTTTGTAATTTGGGGGTATGCGGGGATTGGGTCCTTGCCTTCACTCAAGTACTTCTTGTACAACACATGGTTCCAATTTCTCTAAGCATCCCTAGCCTTCTTTAGTCCAGTGTGTTCCACCTGCATTCTCCACTTCTCTGGAACGTTGAAGTGATCCATGATTTCCCGGACTATCCTTCACCGTGTTTCTGTGTCATCCTTCCGAAACCCCTGCAGATTAATGTTGAGCCTTGCCCTGCCAACAAATCCACACACACTCCTAAACCTCATGCGTGCTTCATCTAGTTTAGTTGGAGACCAAGACTTTAAATCAATCTTGGTAACTTCATATACACATTTAGGCTGGTGTCTGGGCTTCCTTGGAGCGTTCCTCCATATCCTGACCGGAAGCGTAATTGCTGCAGCTCTATCCCGTTGAAGACTACTTCATCCCTCATAATCTGCTGAAGACCTGGGGTTGGTAGAATCAGATGAAGATACATGGCCTGAATGAGTGCTGTTGTTGCTACTCAGCATCTACAGAGAACACATGCAAAACTCAGGAAAGGAGGATAAGCATAAAAGTAACAACTTGGTATCAAGCTTTCAAAACATGCCATGCAATAATTTAGAAAATGCACGGCTAGTTTGTTAAGTTTGTGTTACTCGGGCACATGTGATCTGTAAATAGGCAGTAACTTATTGGAACAAATACAACTTATATGTAGTAAGGAAGGTAGATAATGAACATATATATGCTCTCCGTTATTTTATAGCCAATTTGGGGACATATGGAACGAAATTGGAAGAGGGATTGTCATACGTCTCCAACGTATCTATCATTTATGAAGTATTCATGCTATTATATTATCAACCCTGGATGTTTTATATGATTTTTGGGACTAACCTATTAACCTAGAGCCCAGTGTCAGTTTATGTTTTTTGCTTGTTTTAGAGTTTCATAGAAAAGGAAAACCAAATGGTGTCCAATTGACCTAAAACTTGACGGAGCTTATATTTGGACCAGGAGAAGGCCATGGAGTAAAAGAGTTGGCCCAGAAGAGTCCCGGGCTGCCCATGAGGGTGGGAGGCGCGCCCACCCCCTGGGCGTGCCCCCCCTACCTCGTGGACAGCCCGGAGACCCCCTAACTTGTTCTCGACGCCAAAACCTCTTATATATACAAAAACCTCTAGAAATTAACCTAGATCGGAAGTTCCCCCATCGCAAGCCTCTGTAGCCACGAGAAATCAATCTAGGCCCTCTCCGGCACCTTGCCAGAGGGGGCCATCATCACCTAAGGGCATGGAGGAGGATCCCGGAGGGGCCATCATCACCATGAAGGCCAAGGACTAGAGGGGGAACCTCTCCCCATCCAGGGGGCCATGGAGGAGGAAGCACAAGGGGGAGAACCTCTCCTCCTTTCTCCCGGTGGCGCCGGAGTGCCATCGGGAGGGGAATCATCGACGCGGTGATCGTCTTCATCAACATCACCATCATCATCACAATCCTCATCACTTTTACGCGGTCCACTCTCTCGCACCCCGATGTAATCCCTACTTGTACATGGTGCTTTATGCCACATATTATGATCCAATGATCTGTTGCCATCCTATGATGTTTTGAGTACGTATCCTTTGTCTTTGGGTTGATTGATGATCTAGATTGGTACGAGTTGTATGTTTTATTTTGGTGCTGTCCTATTGTGCCATCCATGTCGCACAAGCTTGAGGGATTCCCGTTGTAGGGTGTTGCAATACGTTCATGATTCGCTTATAGTGGGTTGCTTGAGTGACAGAAGCATAAACCCGAGTAAGGGGGTTGTTGTGTATGGGATAAAGGGGACTTGATGCTTTAATGCTATGGTTGGTTTTTACCTTAATGATCTTTAGTAGTTGTGGATGCTTGCTAGAGTTCCAATCATAAGTGCATATGATCCAAGAAGAGAAAGTATGTTAGCTTATGCCTCTCCCTCATATGAAATTGCAATGACGACTGTCGGTCTTGTTAACAATTGCCTAGGACAATTCCGCACACTGAACCATCATTATTCCACACTCGCTATTTATAATATTTAGTAATATATCCTAACTTTATGATAACAGCACCTACTTTCATATTTTAGCTCTCCGATATCATGCAAAGTTATCCACTTCATACCCACAACGTAGTTTTATTTCTCGTTGCTAGTTGGAAGTAAACGTTCGGTGTACGTAGAGTCGTATCAGTGGAAGATAGGGCTTGAGAGAATATTGATCTTACCTTTAGCTCCTTGTGGGTTCGACACTCTATACTTATCACTTCCACCTTTGGAAATTACTGCGATGATTCCCCGCACTTGGGGATTATCAAGCTCTTTTCTAGCGCCGTTGCGGGGGAGCAATAGTGTGGGGTTGATATTCTCATGTATGCTTGTTTGCTTTCTTCACTAAGTAGATTTTGTTTTTCCTTTTTGTTTCTGTTTAGTTGTGGGTGAAACATACAATTTTTTTTAAAAGAATGAAAATCCAAAAAAAATTACTTGCCCCTCATGCCTAAAAAGTTTTTCAAAAAGAGAAGTGATTGGAAAGTTATGCATTGAAGAAGTGAGGGTCGACCTTGAGCACTTGTGTTCATGCTCACAGAAACAATGTAGAATTTTTCATGGAAGTTTCTCTGTAAATAATTATCCCTTTATATATATATATATATATATATATATATATATATATATATCCATTGTATTAGAAAAATAATGTGCCAAGCTTTGGTTTTACGATGATTAGATTGCTTGTTTACTATGTGCAGAACAAAAACAGAAACTTTGGCTGTAGCGCGTGATTTTACATTTTTTACTGGAAAGTAAAATGGGTTTGAATTTTTTTTTACATTACTTCTGTATAAAAATTTCAAATTGTCAAATTTATTTCATAATTTCTGGAGTTACAAAACTTTACTAAACCTCCAGATTACTACAGACTGTCCTGTTTTAGACAGATTCTGTTTTTCGTGTGTTGTTTGCTTATTTTGATGCATCTATCGCTAGTATAGGAGGGTATGAACCATAGAGAAGTTGGAATACAGTAGATATATTTCTAATATGAAATTTCAATGAGTTTTAAACAGTACCTAGAGGTAGTGATTTGCTTTATTATACTAATGGATCTCACAAAGTTTTTGTTAAAGTTCTGTGTGGATGAAGTGTTCGAAGATCGAGGAGCTATCAATATGATAAAAATAAAGAGATGCAATAGTTCAATATTGGGGATGCCCAAGGCACCCCAAGTAAATATTTCAGAGGATAGTCAAGCATCTAAGCTTGGGGATGCCCCGGTTGGCATCCCATCTTTCTTCTTCAACAAATATCGGTATACCTCGGTTTTTGTTTTGTTCACATGATTTGTGTCCTTTGTGTTTTTCTTTTTCTTTAAGAACCATGCTATTATGAGATGTACCTTTATAAATTTATAGAATACTTCATGTGCTTCACTTATATCTTTTAAGTATGATCTTATAGAATTGCTCTTTGTGCCTCACTTAAATCTTTGAGTATGGTTTTATAGAATGCTTCATGTGCTTCACTTATATATTTTGAGCTTGGATATTGGTTAGTATATATTAATTGTAGAATGCTCCATGAAATTCACTCATATCTTTTGGAGTATGAATAATACTATAATCTAAAGTGGATCTGGAAGAGTGTCAACTTTAGTTAGTAATGATTCCACTATTCCGAATGAGAAGAATTTTGCTTATGTGGAGAGTAGTAAAAAATTTATGCTTGTAGATGATGAAAAGAATGCTTTGTGCGATGGTTATATTGTTGAATTCATTCATGATTCCACTGAAAATTATTATGAGGGAGGAATATATGCTTGTAGGAGTTACAATAATATCAAGTTTCCTCTCTATGTGCTTAAAGTTTTGAAGTTTTCCGTGTTTTTTCCTTCCTATGCTAGTTGATCCTTGTTCCTATAAATTGTGTGCTCACGAAATCCCTAGGCATAGGAAGTGGGTTAGGTTTAAATGTGCTAGTCATATTCTTCATGGTGCTCTCTTTATCTTTCAAGTCTTATCCTTTATGTGAGCATCATTGAAATCATCATGCCTAGCTAAAAGGCATTAAAGAAAAGCGCTTCTTGGGAGACAACCCAATGTTTACCCTTACTGTTTTTGTGTGTTCTCATGATTAAGCTACTGTATTAATCATGTATTATAGCTTTTTTCAATAAAGTTCCAAGTGAGACCTTTGGGAAGACTTGGGTGAAAGTTAATGTGATCTTGCTGTAAAAAACAGAAACTTTGCGCTCACGAGATTAGCTGCCATTTTTTTACAAAAGAGTGCGATTGAGTTGATTCTTTTTTCAGAATATTAATAGACAAATTCCTCACGTCCATCAATTTATTTCAGAATTTTTGGCATAGCAGAAGTATGGTTGGTGTTCAGATCATTACAGACAGTTCTGTTTCTAAAAGATTCTGTTTTCATTGCATAGTTTGCTTGTTTTCTAGTTTCTATGGCTTATATTCCTCAATATAAATTGTAGAAATGCTATGGTATAATAGGAATTGTGTGAGAACAATTATGTTCCTTGTCTTTGACAGTACCAAGTGAATGGTTTACTCCTTATGATACTAACCTATCTCACGAAGTTCCGTTAAGTTTTGTGTGATTGAAGTTTTCAAGCTTTGGGTGAGATATCGATATGAGGAGAATAAGGAGTGGAAAGACCCTAATTAAGCTTGGGGATGCCCAAGGCACCCCAAGGTAATATTCAAGGAAGACTCAAATACCTAAGCTCGGGGATGCCTCGGAAGGCATCCCCTCTTTCGTCTTCAAAAACTATCGGTATACCCTACTCAGAGCTATATTTTTATTTGTCACATGATATGTGTTTTGATTTAAGTGTATTTTCAATTTTTCTTGCTGTTTGAATAAAGTCATTGGATCTGAATTCTTAAATGGAAAAGAATCCTCCCATGGCTAGTTAATTATTTGACTACTCATTGTCCTTCACTTAAATCTTTTGGAGTAGTTTGTCATTTGCTCACGTGCTTCACGTATATCCTATGAGTAAATGGTTGAATAATTGAATATCATAAATCTGAATTTATATATGTTTCATATGCTTATACCATGGGGAGTAATGACTTCACACAGAATAAGTATAGGTAGTAAACTTATTGAAAGTTCGCAAACATAGAATTGGTCACTTGAACAATTCATGAAAGAATATTGAAGGAAGAGAGATTTCACATATAAATATACTATCTTGGACATCTTTTGTAATTGTGGGCACTCATTAAAATATGACATGCTAAAAGGTTGATGCCGGACAAGGAAGACAACGTAATGGGTTATGTTTTCTTATATCCGAAATAAAGTATATTGTCTTGGATCATCCAACATGTTGAGCTTTCTTTTCCCCATCATGCTAGCCAAATTCTTTGCACCAAGAAGAGATACTACTTGCGCTTCCAAACATTCCTTAAACCAGTTTTGCCATGAGAGTCCACCATACCCACCTATGGATTGAGTAAGATCCTTCAAGTAAGTTGTCATCGGTGCATGCAATAAAAATTGCCTTCTAAATCTGTATGATCTATTAATGTGGAGAAAATAAGCTTTATACGATCTTGTGATGTGCAAGAAATAAAAGCGATAGACTGCATAATAGAGGTCCATATCACAAGTGGCAATATAAAGTGACGTTCTTTTGCATTAAGATTTTGTGTATCCATCCATAAAAGCACATGACAACCTCTGCTTCCCTCTGCGAAGGGCCTATCTTTTACTTTTATCTTCTACCCTTATGCAAGAGTCATGGTGATCTTCACCTTTTGTTTTTACATTTTATCCTTTGGAAAGCACATTGTGTTGGAAAGATCCTGATATATATATATATATATATATATATATATCCAATTGGATGTAAGTTATCATGAACTATTATTGTTGACATTACCCTTGAGGTAAAAGGTTGGGAGGCGAATCTATAAGCCTCTATCTTTCTCTGTGTCCGATTAAAACTTTGAACCCATAAATATCACGTGAGTGTTTTTTTGACAGAAAGACTGTAGGAGAACCCCCTACAGTATAATTGGTGCAACAAACCCAACTTGCAAGTACCATGCCTTGAACCTGGGTGGGTGGGAATGCATCAGCCCCTTCCCACCACTAGGCTATGCCTTAGTCTGCATATCACGTGAGTGTTAGCAATTATGAAAGATTAAATGATAGTTGAGTATGTGGAATTTGCTAAATAAAAGCTCTGACATAGACCCTTCCTGAAAATAAGATGAATTGCAATTGTTTGATGACTGAGAATATTGTTTGTTAGTTTCAAGAAAGTTTATGATATATACTTTAACATGTGAATAGCTTGTTACTTGATCATGAAAAGTTTTATGAAGATGAGCTACTCTTATGATATATAATGATGCTAGAAAAAGTGATTGGAACTATCATTGATAAAACTTATGCACTTGCTAGCATTCACACTTCATAAATTATTTCTTTTATCATTTGCCTACTCGAGGACGAGCAGGAATTAAGCTTGGGGATGATGATACGTCTCCAACGTATCTATAATTTATGAAGTATTCATGCTATTATATTATCAACCTTGGATGTTTTATATGCATTTATATGCTATTTTATATGATTTTTGGGACTAACCTATTAACCTAGAGCCCAGTGCCAGCTTCTATTTTTTCCTTGTTTTAGAGTATCACAGAAAAGGAATACCAAACGGAGTCCAATTGACCTGAAACTTGACGGAGCTTATTTTTGGACCAGAAGAAGGCCATGGAGTAAAAGAGTTGGGACAGAAGAGTCCCGGGCTGCCCACGAGGGTGGGAGGCGTGCCCACCCCCTGGGTGCGCCCCCTACCTCGTGGACAACCCGGAGGCCCCCCTGACTTGTTCTTGATGCCAAAACCTCTTATATATACAGAAACCTCCAAAAATTAACCTAGATCGGAAGTTCCGCCGCCGCAAGCCTTTGTAGCCACGAGAAATCAATCTAGGCCCTCTTCGGCACCCTACCGAAGGGGGACATCATCACTTGAGGGCATGGAGGAGGATCCCGGAGGGGCCATCATCACCATGAAGGCCAATGACCAGAGGGGTAACCTATCCCTATCCAGGGGGAGGCCATGGAGGAGGAAGCACAAGGGGGAGAACCTCTCCTCCTCTCTGTCAGTGGCGCCGGAGTGCCATCGGGAGGGGAATCATCGTCGCGGTGATCGTCTTCATCAACATCACCATCCTCATCTCTTTTACATAGTCCACTCTGCCGCACCCCACTGTAATCCCTACTTGAACATGGTGCTTTTTGCCACATATTATGATCCAATGATGTGTTGCCATCCTATGATGTTTTGAGTAGATATACTTTCTCTTTGGGTTGATTGATGATCTACATTGGTACGACTTGTATGTTTTATTTTGGTTCTGTCCTATTGTGCCCTTCGTGTCGCGCAAGCTTGAGGGATTCCCGTTGTAGGGTGTTGCAATACGTTCATGATTCGCTTATAGTGGGTTGCTTGAGTGACAGAAGCATAAACTCGACTAAGGGGGTTGTTGCGTATGGGATAAAGGGGACTTGATGCTTTAATGCTATGATTGGGTTTTACCTTAATGATCTTCAGTAGTTGCGGATGCTTGCTAGAGTTCCAATCATAAGTGCATATGATACAAGAAGAGGAAGTATGTTAGCTTATGCCTCTCCCTCATATGAAATTGCAATGACGACTATCGGTCTAGTTAACAATTGCCTAGGACAATTCCGCACACCGACCCATCATTATTCCACACTCGCTATTTATAATATTTAGTAATATGTTCTAACTTTATGATAACAACACCTACTTTCATATTTTAGCTATCTGATATCATGCAAAGTTATCCACTTCATACCCACAACGTAGTTTTATTTCTCGTTGCTAGTTGGAAGCAAACATTTAGTGTACGTAGAGTCGTATCAGTGGCAGATAGGGCTTGAGAGAATATTGATCTTACCTTTAGCTCCTTGTGGGTTCGACACTCCATACTTATCACTTCCACCTTTGGAAATTGCTACGATGATTCCCTGCACTTTCGGGATTATCAGAGTGCAAGGAAATATGCCTCACCGTGATGGAGAGCAGTAACTAACATGCTTCTTAATGTAAACTTGGCCGGACCACAGGAGAGGCGAGGGTTACTGCAATGATATGCTCGAGGGTGGATGGCGAGCAAACGAAGACGGTGAGGTGCGGGACATCGCGTGTTGGGAACGGCAGTTGATGCGGAGCATCCTACGATCATCCCCATGTACACTACGACTACTCCCCATGCCCTAAGAGGATGTACGATGAGACCTCGACTATACGCCATTGAACGCAAGGTGAACTCGCTCCTCTCCAAACAATCACTTTCCACATATGAGACATGGCTACCACCTCAAATATATGTGCTATGCATGACTAGGAACAAAGAGGAAGACCATGGATAAGACGGCGAGAACACCAAGCGCACGGAACAAGAGGAAGAGCTGCCAGGAAGCATCAGCTCCCGGACGTCCGACAGTGTCAGGACCCCGATCCTAAGTCACACCGATCGAGCATGTAACACATCATATCACTTTGCGGCCTCATGCACGGTATTCCCATGGGTGCCACCTTACCTGGACCGGGTCCGTTTGCGCCTTTTGACTCATGTATATGATAGTGTCGCCAGCATCCATATGACAAAGAACCCGAACCGACATGAGTAGTCGTAAACCCAAAGTGGCACCAACTTATAGGGACAGGCATACATGACCCAGCAACAAAGGTGTCAGTCATCAGCGAGTGAATCCGGGCTGTAGCAGCTGGGCTAACAGGACTCCGGAGAATCCAGGCTGTAGCATGCTAACAGGACTCCGGTAGACACCGCGTGACATTTCCCTGAAGGGACAGACATGGGAACGAAGAAGGAAACATGCCGGCCAGCCTAAGTGTTCGGGAGCAGTAGCAAGCTACCATGGCTCAGTGGAAGTAGTAGGAGACATTTCTCGGTAAGAGAGGCTACCAAGGATAAACAACTAGGTAGTCGGATCCCACACATACCAAGCATTTCAAATCATACACACAATATGCTCGATATATGCAAATACAACATGGCATCACAACAAAACTCTACAACTCAAAGTATCTATTCATTAGGCTCCGAGGAGCCAAGTATTACAAACCTGGGTCTCATGACCCAACATACAGAGCATACAAGCAACAAGCGGAAGCATAAACATGTCTGAGTACAGACAACTACAAATGAAAAAGGCTGAGAAGCCTGACTATCTACAAGACCCTCCCAAGGATACAAGATCGTAGCTGAGGTAACAAGCTAAACGTCAAAGTCCACACGGAACTACTAGTAAGACTGGAGTCTCTCTGCAAAAACATAAATTAAGCAAACGTGAGTACAAATGTACCCAGCAAGACTTACATCAGAACTAGCTACATATGCATCACTATCAACAAAGGGGGTGGTGGAGTTTAACAGCGGCAAGCCGGCTTTGACTTAGTGGCTATCCTAAACTACGACTAGAAGTAACTCTTTTGAGGTGGCGCACACGAGTCCGCATATTCACCATATCAATACACCACTATGGATCTGCTCCCGTCCTCCTATGAGAATGCCATCCATAGCACTCACACTTATCTTGCGCATTTTAGAGTATCCACTTTCACTTGTCTATGAACTGTACAGGCAACCCAAAAGTCCTTTACCACGGACAGGGCTATTCGAATAGATGATGTTAACCCTGCAGGGGTGTACTTCTGTATGTGCATCTAGTGCCACCCCTAGTTGGTTTTGGAGTATTGACGACAAACTTAGTTGAGGGACTAATGTGTTTGTGAGAATTGCAGGATAACACAGGTAGAAGTCCCTCATTGATTCGGTTTTCCTACCAGAGATGACCCCTAAAAATGTATGAAGACATTGATGTCAAAGGTGGTTTATGAAGATATTCAGATTGAAGACTATGACAAGAGAAGACATCGCATGAAGCCTATGGAGCTCGAAGACTTAGATCCTTCGTAGTTCTTTTTCTTATTTGTTGAGTCATAGGAACCACCGTACTGCTAAGTGGGGTCTAAGAGAACCTGCCAGAATGACTGAAGTGATGCTTAACCAAAACCTATGTTTTCGAGTGAAGACTATGAGAGTGAATCTTGTCCAGAGTCGGACAAGTCAGCTTTGCTTGTAGCCCAAGTAAAGTTGCCATGTGAGTTTGAAATATGACCATTGGAACACGTGTCAGTTCCTTAGTGACCCAGGGTCATTTCGGACAAATCAGGTCGGGTTGCCTAGTGGCTATAAATAGCCCACCCCCTACAACCATAAACGGTTGGCTGCTCAGAGTTAGTGTACGGCTTTTGTCGTTTGAGAGCAACCCACCTCGAAGCTTTTGAGAGAGAATTCCTTGCGAGGACAAAGCCCTAACCACCCAGAGCCTAAGAGTGTTAGGCATCACTTAAGTCTTCTTGTCTGTGTGATCTGAAGAATTATTACACTTGAGGACTGTGAATCCTCCAGCCGGTTAGGCGTCGCGTTCTGAGCGTCCAAGAGACATTGTGGATCGCTGGTGAATGAAGTCTGTGAAGGTTTGGGAGTCTACCTTGAAGACTTACCAGAGTGATTGGGCGAGGTATGTGTGACCTTAGCTCAAGGGGAATACGGTGAGGACTGGGTGTCCTGAGCTGCGTGTTCAGGACTGGGTGTCCGGGACTGTGTGTCCTTAGGTTTAAATACCTAGCCGCCCTAACCAGACGTATAGTTGTCACAGCAACTGGAACTGGTACAACAAATCATTGTCTTCAACGAGTCACTGGTTTCATCCTTCCCTTCCCTTTACTTACTATTGGTCCTTGTGAAGTCATTGTATGATTGCACTATCTTTTGTCTTCACTGAGTAACTGCGTGTTCTGTTTGGCTTCATAATATCTTCCTACCTGATCCTTACTACCTAGCTGCTATTAGTCATTGTGCTTTCACTTCATTGAATACTTGACTATGGTTTACCTAGTGTAGTCTACCTTCCACTGCATGGTAATAGGTTTATTTCTATCGTTTGTCTTCGAAACTTCCACGTTTTGAAGACTTCCATAAAAATCGCCTATTCACCCCCCCCCTCTAGTCGATATAACGCACTTTCAACTTCTTCACACACGCTCTCGCCTCTTACCACCATGTACACATCGTGTATCTCGGCAACCTTCAAGCGGAAGCCTGGCGAGGGAGTCGGCCATGACCTGACTAACTACACAAGTCTCTAGTCCAGGTTTATCGCCTATTCGGGTTCCATCCGCAAGGAGATCCGGCCGGGGTGTTACTCACGGCCCCAAATGATGTGTACAGGGTTCCCAAGCCCACCAAACGGGTGACGCTTGGTATACCCGGCCACGATGCCTAGTCTGTCCCAAGCCTACCTGTACCGGGTGCCACTTGGTAGACTACTAACACTACCTACAAACACCAGAAACTAGTTGCAACTCCTGGACAGAGATCAGGTTGATTAATAAGTCGAGAGAGCTTGGGGTGCTCAGAGCCCAATGTGTGCTAGTAATTGTTCATGGATCACCAACATAGGACTTAGTTCCTGAGGATGGCTTCAATGAGACAACCCACCATGTTCTCCTACATGGCCTCTCACTGATACCTTTACCAAATCGTGTTCACACACTTAGCTCTCAACAATAGGACATGTTCACAACTTTCCAATTCATCCCCGATGAATCAGACCTGACACAACTCTAAGCAATAGCAAGAATGACAAACAAGCATGAATGAGTAGGCACATCAGGGCTCAAACAACTCCTACTCATGCTAGTGGGTTTCAACTATTTACTGTGGCAATGACAGGTCATGCAGAGGAAAGGGTTCAGCTACCGCAGCATGTAACATATGAATCGTTGTTGTCCTAATGCAATAAAAGAGAGCAGGAGCAAGAGAGTGGGATTTTATCGGAATGAACAAGGGGGTTTTGCTTGCCTGGCACTTCGGAAGATAATATAGTTCTTGATCGGTGTCATCAAACTCATTGTCGGAACCACGTCTACTGAGGGGGGACAAACACCGACAATAGAGAAAGAACAAAATCAATGCAATGCAACAATATGATGCATGATAATGACATGGCAATATGCTGTGATTTGAGCTATGCAACTAGCGATGATTTAAATGAAGTTGGTTTGAACCAAAGGTTCAAATTCAAGTTCCATATGTGATTATTTAAATGCCAACATTTGATTTGACCTGATCTGCAGGCATAAGTTGCTCAAACATGCATGGAAATCGCATAAATGGATAGATTGAATATTTTTGATAATTTTTCATATATAATTTATTTCCTTTGGAGTTATAGATTAATTTCTATGAATTTTTGAAGTTTTGGATATTTTTTGAAATTTCCTGGATTATTTTAAAACCAGAAAATCATTACTGCATCAGCATGACATGATGCTGACGTCAGCAGGTCAACGACGCCAGCCTAGGACAAACCTGACCAGTGGGGTCCACTGGTTAGTGACCCGACGTCATTAGTGTCACGGACAGGTGGGTCCGGTCAATGGCCATGTCAACACGTCAATTCTGACTTGTGGGGCCACTGTTATTAGTTAAAACTAATCAGAAACTAAACTATGGTTAATTAAGGGCGCGGGGCCCATATGTAAGTGGGTCAGGGGGTTAATTAGCAGGGTCATTAGTGGCTAATGTTGGGCCACGTCGACATTGCCGGAGTTCGGCCAGCGGCGACCAAAACCGACGACAGAGATGCTACGGGAAGGCACTACAGGGGACGGTTTCGAGCACAGTTTGCAGCTACGGGTTGCTAGTAGTGCGTTACAACCAATGGTGCCATCAGTTAGTCGCGGGGTGGCCGGATATGTTGACGACGTCGAGTTCCGCGGCGGCTGGAGTTCGGACCTTGATGGAAATGATGCTATGGGGCGTCTCCAGGTGAGCTGGTGGTGTCCGCGGGTTCCTGGGGGCGCGGTGAGGACGAAAACATGCTCAGACACGATGTGTGTGGGCTCTAGCCATGGCGGCAAGATGGCCGGCGGCGAGAAAGCTTTCGGCCTCGATGGCACTAGCGCTAGGGGATGTATGGGGCGACGGGAAAAGAGGCGAACGACAGAGGAGCTCACAACGGACTTGCTGAGTAGGCCAGTGGGCTCGGGGAGGCGCTGAAGACGGTGAATCGGAGTCGGCAATCGGCAGTGCCCGAGGATGAAAACGATGGTATGGAGGCGATCCAGAGCTTCCCGGCTTGCGTGGCTCGACAGGAAGAACGGGGGCATCACGGCAGTTCTTCTGGATGCAACTACGAGGCGAGGGGTTGGCGGTGGACGTGGCAACAGCGGGCGGTGGCGACGAGTTCCGCTCGGACGCGTGCCGGGAGAGAGCAGAGGGGGGGGGGGCGAGGAGCGAGGAGAGTGAGAGAAGTCCGAGGGGTGTCGTGGCGTCTCTAGGCGCATCAGGGCAGCGAAGGGAAGCAGGAGGTGGCGCGCGTGTGCGCGCGCACGGCGACCATGTGCTTGTCTTTCTGGCTAGGGAGGAAGACGACAGGGAGGCTGCGGTGGTGGGTTGGGCCAGAAAAAGAGCTAGGCTGGCTCTACTACAGGTAAGTGCCAGGTAAGTCTTTCTCTCCTGTGTCTTTTATTCATTTGTTTATATTTTCTATTTTTGCAGTTTGTTTCTGAATTTGGTTTACTAACCAAATTATTTTTGTAGCTTCTGAAAACTATTGTGGATGCACTATGGATTATTACAAAGCCCCACAACAACAAGTCCCAGAATTACTAGAGCTCTAAAATTATTTATAGCATTTATTAGCTCCAATTCAAATACTTATTGGGTTAATTCAAAAATCCATAAATCTCCAAGAAATATGCTCATCACTTTTGGCAGAGGTTTTCACCTTTATCAGAAATCATGAACATTTTCAAATGGCATTTTGGGCTCATTGAAAAAGATGTGAATTGAACCTATTTGAATTCTTTCTGGTGCTATGGTTTGATCGATCCCCATTTCAACTTTAAATGAAATTTAAACATGATGCATGGGTGGTGATGCAACTAGTTACCACCAAATTCTAGGGTTGTGACAACTCACCCCCACTAAACAAGAATCTCGTCCCAAGATTCAAGGTGTGAGGTAAGAGGAAAGAGGGTCACAGAACTATCGCAATCTTCATGATCCACTTGCCCTTCTCGAAGATGTTGATTCATTTCTTGAAATTGATCTTGACGTCTTTGCTTTCGAGATCTTTATCCAATACAATGATGATAGAAGAAAACTCTACAAAAAACGAT
Source organism: Triticum aestivum (assembly GCF_018294505.1). NCBI lineage: Eukaryota > Viridiplantae > Streptophyta > Magnoliopsida > Poales > Poaceae > Triticum > Triticum aestivum. The sequence goes on from NC_057797.1 coordinate 323,855,961, forward strand.
CTCCTCGAAAATTGAACACTCAAGATCAACTCACGGACTGAGACGTACGAACACCTCTTGAGTTGATACACACAACCCACACCAGGAGCAATGGAAGAAGTAGATGACGGAGGTTCATTGGTAAGCAACAATTCCATGTCTAAGTAAGATGGTGCATGGTTCAAAGTAGCAAGGAGATGATTGCCATGATTCCGTAATGTGACACCTTAGGGAAGGTGACTCATAGAATTATTCCCTTAAGTGGCAAAAAGAATTACTTTTGATACAAAGATCATTGAAACTCTTTATACCAGCCTAAGGCAATCACAATCGATCATTTGAAGGAGTTCAAAAGAATGACATACTCGGACTAGAATGGATAATGTGGACTACCTTGCTGAAGACAACACAATGGATGATTTTTGCTTATCATCGGAAATGGATTGGACCCATGGTAGGACCACTTTTGAAGATGATCCTGAATAAGGTTTACTAAGAAGGCAGCCCATAGTAAAATGGCACAAAGACGGGTGCAAGTTGGGAACAAAATGCAAATGTTGGGAATGTTCCAACCATCATATCTGCCTGAGATTCAGATCTAGTTGGTAATGGGATATTTCAGACGTCATTTCTGAAGAAAAAAAAGTTTGCAACACAAACTGACGAGATGACGTTGCGAGATTCTCGGGAAATGAACTGCGATAGCAAGCTCCAAAACATGAGCTGGTTCTACTACATACCTGTGAACACACTGTCTAAGACAAGCATGACCACATAGTAGTCTTACAACAAAATACTACCGGGTTCAGGTGGGGAACCATCATCAAGGATATTGGAATCTTGTGCATGAACTAGTATTCACACAACAACTCCTTTTCCTCAAACAAATCAATCAGTGGCTTGGTGTGCTAGGAACACATATGGAGTTGAGGCGGCCTACCTATCAAACCATAGAGCACTTCGCACATGCATGACTAACTTGGGATGATTCCAGAGGAGGCAAAAATAAACTTTCTCGAAATTCACGGCGGCAACTTGCATCGAATGCACATGAATTAGAGGAAGTCACTTCTTTCATCCAAACATATGCTTCATGAGCTAGCATGAAGAAATACTTTAAAAAGTTTCCAACACTAGCTTAATGTTCAACATGAATCATGGAAGAGATAAAGACGTTGTCGATGGGCCCAACAACAATTCATCCAGGTTTCCATATAAGTGGAGTTCCACAATTATGTGAACAAGGTGATAGCATTGGTTAGACCCAAAAGATATAATGGTGTATGCTCGAGGGAACAACCACGAGTAAGACAACATTACGAATATCGTTGGTTCTGATTTGATTTGATGATAGCCCATACTCAAATCAAATATTGGATAAAATGATAGATCAATTAAAGAATCACGAGGGTCAATCAATGAAAATATCATCTTTCTTCAACACTCATACAAGATATCCCCTAAAATGAACTAAGCTAGGCAAGCTTTTATCTTCCAACTCTCCAAGTTGTTGTTTAGCGTACCCAACTAGTTCAGGGGTAACCAACATAGATTCTTGGAGAACGGATCGTTCATAAGAAACCAACCTGATCACGAACTCAACATAATGGTCAGGGAACAACCTAGTAATACTTCCGAGAAGATATACGGAAAATCATGAACCACCGATATGTCACTAAGCTCGAGAACAATCTTGCTTTTCAGGGCAAGATGATATGATCAAATGAGCAAGGATTGACACTATCCTAACTCATTGATCGAAAAGTGCACCGGAAATAAGGACTAGGTAGCACGATCAACCTTGGGGTGATGACTCAATAATCAACACGCTATGGATAAGATTATTGTCCATTAACTACCAAGAACCACAGTTGCTAGGAGTATTGATTTCACACATCACGATTCACTTGTCGGCATTTTGGTTGCGACAACACGGAACCGAGGAAAGAATAATGATGGCGAGAAGTATCACTGCATCAGGAATTCATAAGAGGTGGTGCAATTCTCATGACAATCCCGACGTAAAGAGGGTAACACTCTAAGGTGGAAGAAAACAAAAGATGGATTAGCATTTGATCTGCGGAGTATGACTGCTTTGACCCAATCCTAGATATGGATAAGTTACTGGAGTTCATTTTCCTAGTCATTCCAGAATAAAATGGCTTGACGGACCACAGAAATAATAGGCATCGATATCACGAATGCACAACTACTCATGTCTATCAATTGATAGACGAGGGCCAAAAAACAACTAAAGAGGGACAAAGCAAAAGAACATATGATTTTCTGAGTTGTGGGTACGTACATTAGCATGTCGAACGAGTTCAACATATTTCTTCCGGATAACCCATGCAGAAAAGGTAGAATTGGCAGGGTCACAACATAGAATCAAGAACTCGTCGAGAGCACTCTGGTTGTGATCTTTCGGTTCGGCGAGGAACTTCTGCCATAAGCGATTCATAGTATTTGGAAGAAGGAAATACCACGGACCTCGAGGACTATCGCAAAGTTACTAATATCCTAAAGGAACGAGCAAACACTATCAACAAGAGGTAAGTAGGGTGAATCTCTGGTTCTGGAACCCAGGAATAGAATGCCTACTAACCAAATGGCATCACAGGATGCTTTCGAGAATGTTGGCCAGATTCATCACATTGGGAACACAAAACATGGCTAGATTACTAGATGATTTGATAGGAAACCTAGGGTCATAATAATAGCTCCAACATATATACCGAGGCAATGAAGTACCTCAGCACACTGGTTAGTGTGGTTAATCTGACACAAAGGAACTTCGGAGCGGTAAGAAGGAATTTGCAAATGCATCAGATTGTTTAGAAACCTAGCATGACTCGGACAGCATAACGGCTGTAAATGCTCAAAAGATTTGAGACATCCCTCATAATGGTGGCATAACCACTTAGCATCACAATATAAAGGTTCTGAGGCTGGCTATGAACACACGAAAGTGGTAGGAACTGAACTGAGGCTTGAGTCCAACAATCTTATAAGTCTACAGATTAGTAACACATGATCCTGATAGAAAGAAGAGAAAGCCTAGTTCCTTAACCCCGTAGGAAAGGTAGGATAACTCGGATCAGAAGGGCATAAGGTAAAGGAGTAAAAAGAGACTTACATTCCCATCCACAATCAATTCCCTTATATAAAGAAAGAATTTGTAGACTCAACTTCGACCAGTTTGGCTACGTAATCCTACAAGTAGTCAAACTTTGATACCAAAGCTGTCAGGACCCCGATCCTAAGTCACAGCGATCTAGCATGTACCACATCATATCACTTTGCGGCCTCACGCACGGTATTCCCACGTGTGCCACCTTACCTGGCCCGGGACCGTTTACGCCTTTTGGCTCACGTATATGATAGTGTCACAAGCATCCATATGACAAAGAACCCGGGCGGACATGACTAGTCGTAAACACAAAGTGGCACCAACCTACAGGGACATGCATACATGAACCAGCAACGAATGTGTCGGTCATCAGCGAGTGAATCCGGGCTATGGCAACTGGGCTAACAGGACTCTGGAGAATTCGGGCTGTAGCAGGCTAACAGGATTCCGGTAGACACCGCGTGTCATTTCCCTGAAGTGACAGACACAGGAACGAAGAAGGACACATGCCGGCCAACCTAAGTGTTCCGGAGCAGTAGCAAGCTACCATGGCTTAGTGGAAGCACTAGGAGACATTTCCCGGTAAGAGAGGCTACCAAGGATAAACAACTAGGTTGTCGGTTCCCACACATACCAAGCATTTCAAATCATACACACAATATGCTCGATATGTGCAAATACAACATGGCATCACAACAAAACTGATATAGGATGAAATCCTAGAGGGGGGTATTTTCACACTTGGAGGGGGAAATGGGCAAACTCTCAAGAACACAAAGAGGAAATCACTCAACCAATTCCCCAATTACACATCCACTAGAATAGCAATACAAGATCAACAAGTCACAAACACAATCAAAGGAAAGATACAATGGGAAAGTTCTTCCCACTCCTAGGAGATGAGGTCTTGAAGATAGTCTTCTCCTATAGGAGGTCTTGAAATCCACTAGGATTCTTCCCAAAGGGGCCTTGATTCCACAAGTGGGAAGGTAGAAGGAGCAAAGCTCACAAATATCTCATCTCATACTTTGCTAACCCTAAACATAGCCCTAGGTATGGTTTATATAGTCTTGGGGTGGAAGTAGATGAAGAAGGGCTCAGATTGGGGATCACAGCCGTCCATCCTGTGAGGCCCGTGCGCACGGGAAAAGTTGGGCCCGTGCACACGGGGGTCCCATGGGCACGGTACAGGCCCGTGCGCACGGGGTTCTCCAGCGTCAACTTCTTGGGTAGTCCGTGGGCATGGGGTCTCAGGGGCCCGTGCGCACGGGGTCACCTGGGACCTCCAGTTTTGCTGCTGTTGCACTCCGTCTTGGTCCGCGTGGCCTTGGGGTGGTTCCTCTTCTCCTTGGGGGTGCTCCTAAGCCTCTTGGTGGTGCTCCTCTTCGTACCTAATGAGACATAGCGTATCTTGGTGAGGTAGCAATAATGTTCCATTCGTATCCATATGCAAGCTAAGTAGGAAGGAGTTCACCTTGGTTTCCAAAGCACGTGCTCTAGCTCTTGTCATAGGTCCACGTGGGGCTTGATGTGTCGGTGTAGAGTCCGTGGGGATGATGGAAGGATGCTTCGCATCATCTCCCCCCCTTGGGAGAGATCCGTCCACGGATCGTGATCTTCATCACCATGGTACTTGGCCAAGTCTTTGACGTTGAATGTGTTGCTCACATTGTACTTGTCTCATGGGATGTCGACCTTGTAGGCGTTGTCGTTGTAGAATGTGAGTACCTTGAATGGGTCATCGGCTCTTGGAAGGAGCTTGGACTTGCGCTCCTTGGGAAAATGATCCTTGCGGAGATGTACCCAAACTAGGTCACCCGGTTGGAACACCATTGGGGACCTGTTGGAGTTGCGCTTGGTCGCGAGTCGTTGTACTTGGAGCTCTATGGTGTGCCATGTATCTTCATGCATCTTCTTGAGGTGGTTCACTGGGTCGCTCGTGTCCATGTTGATGCGCTCTTGCAGTGGTAGAGGAAGAATGTCCAATGGGGACAATGGGTTGAATCCATAGACGACCTCGAAAGGGGACTTGCCGGTAGTTGAATGCCTTGCACAGTTGTAGGCGAACTCGGCGATTGAGAGACACTCCTCCCACTCCTTGATGTCTTCTTGATCAAGACTCGTAGTAGAGTGGAGAGTGTACGGTTCGTCACCTCCGTTTGGCCATCGGTTTGAGGGTGGTACGCCGTGGAGAAGAGTAACTTGATTCCGAGCTTGGCGCATAAGGTCTTCCAAAAGTAACTCAAGAACTTGACGTCGCGGTCCGAGACAATTGTCCTTGGCATTCCATGAAGATGTAATATTTCCCTACAAAACAAATTTGCAACATGTGAAGCATCGTCTATCTTGTTGCAAGGAATGAAATGAGCCATTTTGGAGAAACGGTCCACAACAACAAACACGCAGTCCTTGCCATTTTGAGTTCTAGGCAAACCAAGTACAAAGTCCATGCTAATGTCTTCCCAAGGTTGGTATGGAATTGGTAAAGGCATATAGAGACCATGAGATTGAGCTTTGGACGTAGCTTTGCAACATGTAGAACACCGGTTGGTGAAATGATTGACGTCCCGAAACATCTTTGGCCAAAAGTAGCTCTTCAAGAGCGTGGAAACATCTTGTCGCGTCCGAAATGTCCCATTAAGCCTCCTCCATGGGATTCCTGCAAAAGCAACAAATGAAGAGAGGACTCGGGAATGTAAAGTTTGTTAGCTCTCATAAGATATCCGACTTTTAGGTAATAGCATACCCAAGATGTATGCGACAAACACTTGGCATAAGGAGTAGCAAAAGTTGCATCGTGCACATACAAGTCTTTGATATGCTTGAAGCCAATGACATCTAACTCAAGTTGCGTGACAAGCATGCATATGCAGGAAAGAGCATCTGCTACGATGTTTTCTTTGCCCTTGATGTACTTTATGACATAGGGAAAAGACTCAATAAATTCACTCCATTTAGCATGATGTTTGTTCAACTTTGTTTGTCCCTTAAGGTACTTGAGAGTCTCATGATCGGTATGAATGATAAACTCATGGGGACGAAGGTAATGTTCCCATTCAGGCAAAATGTGGACTAAAGCATATAGCTCTTTGTCATAGATGGGGTAATTGAGTTGCGCTCCGGAAAGTTTCTCACTAAAGTAAGCTATGGGGCGCTTCTCTTGTGTTAACACACCTCCTATGACGTTACCACTAGCATCGCAATGAATTTCAAAATGTTTGTTGAAGTTGGGTAAAGCAAGCACGGGAGCATGAGTAAGCAAATTCTTAAGCTTATTGAATGCGATATCTTGGGATGGTCCCCAAAAAAAAGGCGCATTCTTCTTGCTCAAAGCATGCAAAGGCGAAGCAATGTTGCTAAAATATTTCACAAAGCAACGATAGAAACCCGCAAGACCAAGGAAACTACGCACTTGATGCAAGTTGGTTGGTTGCAGCCAAGTCTTAATAGCATTGATCTTGGACTCATCTACATGAACACCTTTAGAAGAAACAACAAAACCCAAGAAAACGAGCTTATCAACACCAAAAAGGCATTTCTCCATATTAGCATAGAGGGGTTCTTTTCTAAGAGTGTGCAAAACAGTGCGGACATGAGTGACATGCTCTTTGATAGATTTGCTAAACACAAGAATGTCATCGAAGTAAACCACAACAAATATACCAATGTAAGGGCAAAATAAATGATTCATAAGGCGCATAAATTTGCCCGGTGCTTCCGAGAGACCCATAGGCATGACTAACCACTCATACAAACCAATCTTGGTTTTGAATGCGGTTTTCCATTCATCACCTTCTTGTATGAGGATTTGATAGTAACCACTCTTAAGATCAATTTTGGAAAATATAGTGGCACCACTAAGTTCATCTAGCATATCATCTAGGCGTGGAATGGGATATCGATAGCAAAGGGTGATAGCATTGATAGGTCTACAATCGGAGCACATGCGAAAGCTACCGTCACGTTTTGGCACAAGGATGACTGATATGACACAAGGGCTCAAACTTTCATGCACATGTCCATGGTCTATGAGATGCTTTACTTGCCTTTGAATTTCTTTGGTTTCTTCGGGGTTGACGCGGTAGGGAGCTTTGTTCGTAAGCGGTGCTCCGGGGATGAGGTCGATGCGGTGCTCAATGCCTCGTAGTGGAGGTAGTACTGGAGGTAGTACCGGAGGTAGCTCATCGGGGAAAACATCTTGAAATTCCTGCAATAGAGAAGATAACACCAAAGGTAGATTATGAGAGGTGTTAGTTTTTGGTGCCTCGTCCTTGCACAATAGGACATAGTGTAGGACACTTGATGGGTTCTCACACACTTCTCTCATCTCACGTTTGGTGGCAAATAGGACTAAGTTTTTCTTGTCGCTCATCGTGGAGGCACTCAATTTAGGCTTGTGGCGCTCATTCTCTTTTTGGTGGCTCACTCTCTCACTATTCTCTCCATGATGGGTGTTTTGCTTGTCGGCGAGCACTTGGCCTGGAGACATAGGACGTAGTACAAACTCTTTCCCTTTCATTTTGAAGCTATAGTGATTGGTACGCCCATTGTGAATGACACCTCGGTCAAATTTCCATGGCCGCCCAAGAAGGAGGTGGCAAATGGTCATCGGAAGGACATCACACTCCAAAGTGTCTTCATAGGCGCCGATCTGGAAAGAGACTTGTACTCGATGCTCGACTTGTATGGAGCCGGTGTCACTTAGCCATTGAACCTTGTAGGGGTGAGGGTGCTTCATCTTGACCAATTGGAGTTTGGAGCATAGTTCTTCACTTGCTAAGTTGTGGCAACTACCTCCATCGATGATGACCTTGACGGACCGTCCATTGATGTCGGCCTTTGTGTGGAAGATATGGCATCTTTGATCTTCGTCTTTTTGATGTTGAAGAGTCAAGACCTTGGAGACAACAGGAGCGGGACTTGAATCTTCATCACAAAAGACTTGATCATCTTCGTCTTCGTTGTTCACTTGTCGGTGCATGGCCACTTGCTCAAGGGCTTCCATTTCTCCTTCACTCATGGAGTCGTAGGTTCCGTCGTCGTTGAGGATCATGGTGCGCTTGTTTGTGCACTCAAACGACTTGTGGCCTCGGCCTCCGCATGTGAAACATTTGATGGAACTTGTCTTGATGGTCTCATCTATTGGAGTAGATGATGATGAAGCTTTCGGCTTGAAGTTGCTTGTAGTAGGAGGACGACTTGCGCTTGTCGAAGTCTTCTTGTAACTTCACTTGTCGCCGGTACTTGGTGATGCTCTAGTTGAGGTAGGAGTTGCCGAAGTCGCGGGAGCTTGATAAGAGGAGCCGTAGGTCTTGGACGAGTACTTGGCATATTTGAAGTCATCTTGCACTTGGTGTTCCGCTTTGGTGGCTTGGTGCACTAACTCGATGAGATTTGAGTATGGTTGGAAGTCGGCGATCTTCTTGATGGGATGGTTGAGGCCATTCAAGAAGCGTGCCATTGTTTGCTCATCATCTTCCGTGACATTGGCTCTTATCATTGCAATCTCCATCTCCTTGTAGTATTCTTCAACGCACTTGGTTCCTTGCTTGAGTTGTTGGATTTTCTTGAAGAGGTCGCAGTTGTAGTAGCTATGTACGAAGTGTGCTCTCATGACATCCTTCATTTGTGCCCAAGTAGTGATGGGTGGATCACCTCTTGCCTCTCGGCGCTCAATGACTTGTTCCCACCAAATAAGGACATAATGTTGGAACTCAAGGGATGCCATCGTGATCTTCTTCTCTTCTTCATAATTGTGCAAACGGAAGATCTTGTCAACTTTCAATGCCCATGAAAGGTACTCTTCGGGATCGTTGCTTCCGTTGAACTTGGGCATGGTGAACTTGAGCTTGCCGTAGCGTTGCTCTTCATTGTATTGGGGTCGGGGATGATGACGCCCATGTTGTAGATGATTGTTCAACTCATGGTGCTCTTGACGCGGAGGGTTGTCATCCTCATGTTGCTCTTGTCGTGGAGGATTTCCATTGTCTTCATGCTCTCGATGAACTTGATGGTGTTGGTGCGCTTGTGGGGGAGCTTCGCGAGCTCGAGGTTGAACTTGACGATGCACGCGAGCTTGAAATCTTTGTTCTTGAATTTCTTCACGAAGTGCTTCCTCTTATTCACGGGCTTGACGACCTCGGTCGGCAACGGCTCGACTCGAATCACGTAGAGCTTGTTGTGCCGCCAGTGCTTGCTCGTCACAGAGTAGTTGTTCTTGACGTTGTGTCTCGGCATCTTGTGCATGTTGGTGTAGATGCACGCGTTCTTCCTCTTCGTGTTGGTGTTGACGTTGCCGTTCTCGTAATAGCACAAAGGCTTCTTGGGTTTGACGTCGTCGATGCTCTTGCGAGTCGATGTTGCGTAGAGGATTGAGGTTTGCGTGATGCTCGTTGCGCGCGGCACATCAAAAAGTGTTCGAAGACGGTGTACTTGAACCGGAGATGGTGTCGTCGGCGTGTCGACTTGAGCGGCTCCGTCTTGAAGAGGACGAAGTTGTAGAAGAGCGATTGACCATCATGGTTTGGATATCGTCTTTGAGGGAGCTCAATGATGTGTCTAAGTAGTCCCTTGTACGTTGCTCGGATTGTCGTAGGTCGATGGCGAGATTGTCGATGCGGTCACCCAAAGCAAGTTGTTCTTGATGCAAAGCTCGATGTACGCCAAAGAGTTGCGACTTGGTGATGAAGTTTGTCATGTCGCCATCTTGTTCTAGGAAGAGTGGATTGGTAGAAGTACTTGGCCTATCCATCATGAGAAAGTGGTGGTGAGTAGGAAAAATGAGAGAACAAAACCAAAGTTACCTTTTCCGAAGATTGTGGATGTAACAAGTACGATCTCATGATGCTATAATAGGGGAATTGGTACTGTGAATTGTTTCTCACACCTACAAGTAAAAGGCATATGGAGGAGCTTGGTTAGGATGGTGGCAAAAATTTCAAGCAAATGTTAGTCAAGATATCGATAAGGTTGAGAAGATTCACAAAAATGCAAGTAAAAAAATAGATCAAACCCAATGATATCACTAGGAACACACACACGGAAGATAGATGGGATCCGCACAACCAAGGGGTGAGCTCAAAATGTGCAACCATGGAAAATGCTCTTGTTGTGCGAATACTAGAGAGACGCTAGCTCGATTGCTCAAATGGGCTAGATACGCATGTGCACCAACCTATAAGAGAAATGTGTCGTCTTCAATCCCAACTATGCTACGTATGAGGTGTCGAAGATGATATGCAAAAATGACTCGATGCTATTGCTTACAAGATCTTTGTTGCTCCTCTTTTGCTTAAAAGATTTTCTTGTTTTTTTGAAGCTAGAGCCAAGTATGATATGAGACAAGTATGTAAGATATGCACAGGAGAGACTTATGGCACTAAGATGGTAACAAGATCACTACGGTGCACAATAGTGTGGCCCGGCAATTCTCAACTTGCTAGTCTCGATGGGTAAGCGACGCGAAATGGCTCATGTTATCAATGCAAAAGCAAGGGTGAGATGTCGTCGAGGTTACCATCCGATCTTACGATAAGAATGAAGCTGTTGAAGCCGGTGTGGTGTCCGAGTTGATGATCGAGTCACTACAAAAAAAGACACATCCGTGACATTTTGGGCCGAAGAATTTTTTTTCTGTCATACATATGACACTTCTATGACAATAATTGTGACAAAACCCGGTATCATCATAGATGTGGTGGGCTCCTACTTCTATGACAGTCGGCTGCGAGGAGGAGGGAGCAGGCAGTCCCGCCGGTGCTTGTTTGAGCGGCTGGAGCAGGAAGAGCAGAGATTGAACAAGCACGACGGCCGTTGGATGGACATCCAACAGTCAGTGCTTGTGCGTCAACCTTTTTTTAGGAAAGCCTCAAATCTGTGGAAAACAGCATACAACCCATCTGCCATTATTTCTAATAATTTACAGCCCATTTGCTAATTCTTAAGGTTTTTTTGGAGCCCATATTCTTTTTGTTAGCATTACAGCCCATATTTTGGCAACGGTTAAAAAATTATACAAAATTTTGCATATTTCGGTGCGGTCCGAACTATTTTTAATCCCGAAATTTCAACTCACATTCAAACTGATTTTAAAAATAAATGTATATCAATATAAAATCCAACAAATTCTCCACGCATAAAAATTAATGTAATTTAAAATCTTGAAATGAAAAAAAGACATTTGAAACTAATTGCCGGTTTGATGTGTTTTAAAAATGTACAACCCATTTCTCATTACTGATGGGCCATTTTCTTGGCCAGCCGAACGAAAGCTCTCCTCGTCTTGAAAGATTTGCAGCCCAACAGGCCTGACAAAGCGACTTACTTGGCAAATCAGAAAAAAACTGGGCTGTGGCCGTGGACCCATCTGTCAGCCTCTCCACGTATAGTACTCTTCCGATGGAAGTCGTTCCTTGACCACGTTGACCACGCCGCGCGGAGAGCACCACGGCGGTGGACGACGGCGAGGCCTAGGAAGGGGACGACGCGGCAGTGGAAGCCCGCACGGAGAGGACTAGGAGGGTTCACTGGTTCGGTTGCGGTGTGAGCCTGCCGTCGCCGCAGGGCCTGGCCAGCGGTGGGAATAGTAGGGGGCGGTGAGGCCTCTGCGGCAGCACAGCCGGCCACGGGAGGCAGGAGCATGCGTCACGACCGGCGCTGCTTTGGGCGCCTGGAGCAAGAAGACCAGAGGTTGAAGAAGCACTACGGCCGTTGGATGGACATCGTACGGTCACTGGAGCTAGAATCGTTCATATTGACTAAGTTGACAAAGCCCTTCGTCCCCGTCAACTTAGTAGGCCCACAAGTTAGCCTCCCAGCAAGGTGGGTCCCAGCTAGCCGGGGGAGTATTCATTTTTTGTGCGTAATAAGGAGGCACTTCCGGTGGGTCCGAGCTGACAGCGGGGGGGGGGACGTTTTTTTCGCGAAATATGGTGGCCCGTCCGGTGGGTCCCAGCAGTCAGGGGGAAAAGATTTTTTCACAAAATACTGGTGGCCCGTCTAGTGGGTCCCAGCTGTTAGGTGGAGGAATAATTATTTTGCACGTAATAAGGAGGTACTTCCTTGCTGCGGCCGTGGACCCAGCTGTCAGCCTCTCCACATACAGTCCACATCCGATGGAAGCCATTCCTTGACCACGTTAACCACACTGCGCCGAGAGCACCAAGGCGGTGGACGATGGCGAGGCCTAGGAATGGGACGACACGGAGCCGGGGAAGACGCATCAGTGGATGCCCACGCGTAGAGGAGTACGAGGGTTCACTGGTTCGCTGCGGTGTGAGGCTGCCGTCGCCGCAAAATAAAAGGGGGTGTGGTCAGTAGAGGGATGGCCTGGCCAGCAGTGGGAGTGGTAGGGGGAGGTGAGGCCTCCGCCGCATCGCAGCCGGCCACGGGAGGCAGGAGCACGAGGCAAGACCGGCGCTGGTTTGGGCGGCTGGAGAAAGAAGACCAGAGGTTAAAGAAGCACTACGGCCATTGAATGGACATCGTATGGTCACTTGAGCTAGAATCGTGCATATTGACTAAGTTGACAAAGCCCTCCGTCCCCGTTAACTTAGTAGGCCCACAAGTTAGCCTGCCACTAAGGTGGGTCCTAGCTAGCAGGGGGTATTCATTTTTTTGTGCATAATAAGGAGGCATTTCCGGTGGGTCCGAGCTGACAGCAGGGGGAACGTTTTTTTCGCGAAATACGGTGGCCCGTCGGGTGGGTCCCAGCAGTCAGGGGCAAACGTTTTTTTCGTGATATACTGGTGGGCGTCCGGTGGGTCCCTGCTGTGAGGTGGAGGAATAATTATTTTCCGTGTAATAAGGAGGCACTTCCTTGCAGTTGTCATGGACCCAGTTGTCAGCCTCTCCACATACAGTATTCTTGTAATGGAATTCAGTCGTTGACCACATTGACCACGCCGCGCCGACAGCACCACGGTGGTGGACGACGGCGAGGCCTAGGAAGGGGACGACGCGGAGCCGGGGAAGACACGGCAGTGGATGCCCACGTGGAGAGGAGTACGAGGGTTCACTGGTTCGGATGCGCTGTCGTCGCTGCAGAATAACAGGGGGTGTGGGTGAGTGGAGTGGAGGGATGGCATGGCCAGCGGTGGGAGTCGTATGGGGGCGGTGAGGCCTCCGTGGAAGCACACCCGGCCACGGGAGGCAGGAGCAGGCGGCACGATCGGCGCTGCATTGGGCGGCTGGAGCAAGAAGACCAAAGGTTGAAGAAGCACTACGGCCGTTGGATGGATGTCGGGTGGTAGGTGCAACATATGCCAACGGGTGGCTTATCATTGTGGGAGCTAGTAAGACGTCGCCGGTGCCTGGAAACGGGATGAGGCGAAGACATGCACGCCGGCGAATCTTACCCAGCTTTGGGGCTCTCCGTGGAGATAACACCCCTACTGCTGCTCTGCGGGGTCTCCGCATGATCACTAGATGGACAAGTAGCTACACAATGCTCCTTGAGCTGTTCGGTGGGAGGAGGAAGAAGGGTACGGCTAACTTGCTTCTTCTCCTCGTATGGTGCCTAAGACTAGCTGGGGGTCGAACCCTTTGCATGGGTGTCCCGGGGGGTTTATATAGGCCTACCCCCCGGGGGTACAATGGTAATCCGACTGGGCGCGGGGCCCAGCCGTCTGTGACTGTGCTCACCGGCTTCTGCGCCAGCTGCTGGGGCCCTCCGACTGGTGGGTCCCACCGGCTGCCGGCCCCTTGGTCGACAGGTAGGCCCCACTGTCCAGGACCTGGTTGGCGGCTGATCACTGTTGCTCTATCTTGGTCACGTGGGCTTCGTCGTGGTAGGCGTGGCTACTGTGCTGCCGTCCGGCGGGTGGCCACTATAGCCTCACCGCGTCTTGTCTCCTTAATGGGGCGTCTCCTTCGAGGGGGTGGCAAGCCGGCTGGAGAGAGCCGGCTCCGTCTCAGGCCGACTGGGGGAGGCCAGGCCGCCTTCAGGTGTCTCTCTGCCTGAAGGGGCCCACCTCCCGTGGGCCATACTGGTAATCCATCATGGATGACGTCAGGGTTAGTGTGGCAACAGTGCCGCGCCGGACGGGTCATGGCCTCCCGTACGGCGCACTATGCCAGGCGCACTCCGGGATTCAGGGGTGGCAGGCTCCACTGTAGCCACGCCCCGTCACATCTCTGTTAGGTGGATGCAAACTTTGAGGGTACGGTCTCGACCGCTTTATGAGAGCCGGCTTCTTGGAGTCGGCCTCCTCGCGGCCGGCTTCTTGGAGTCGGCCTCCTCGCGGCCGTCTTCTTGGAGTCAGCCTCCCATGGCCTTCTTTATGAGGGCTAAAGTCGGGCTGCCTTCCGAAAGCCGGCCTGGGTGACAGCCAGCGAGGGGAAGGTGGCCCCATGTCTTGGATTCTTGAGAGCCGAACGGGCTCGTAATTTTTCAGAAGGGCTAGGGGATGCCGGCTAGGCTACCCATGGCTATTTACTCCGACAGTAGTCCCCGAAGCTGAGCGAGCTTCGAGGCTGATAAGGGGACGAGAAGCTTGGTCAGCTTCCTATCCTGCGGGGCCAGCTTTGCTTGTGCGTGCCGACTTCAGAGAGCTCCGGTTCTCGTAGGCGGGAACGCGGGCCATGTGGCGAGGAAATCCTTCCAACGCACACGCGCGACGGGACGTCACCGCAGGCCCGGGCCCGCCACTCGCAGGCCTCGGTCCGAGCGCGGATCTTCCGTGGCCCACATGGACCGCTCGCCTTCCTGCGGCAGTTTTATTTCACCGTTAGGGCGTAATAAACGCGGGACGTGGGGGAGTGGGGGACGTGGGGGAGTGGGCACGATCGATCCCCATGTTTCCCCACGCCGCGCCTCCTCGGCTCCGCCACGCGAGCCTATAAGTTGGGGGAGGAGGGGGAGCGACAGAGGTTCGCACGCTCTCCCTCGCTCCGCCCCTTCTCCTCCTACTTTCTTCCTCTCGTTGCCGCCGCAGCCTCCCGTCTCAGCACCGCCGCGCCGCCACATAGTCTTGCTCCCATGGCGCTGTCGAGCTCGTGGGACGGCTCCAACGTCCACGAGGACCATGTTGAGTTCCTCCGCTAGACTCGGCGCCTGCCCGACGCCAACCTCGTGCGGGTCCGCCTGGCGCCAGAGACGGAGATCTCGCCGGCACCAGAGGAGGGTGAGCGGGTCATCTTCCGCTCGCACTTCCTGCGCGGCTACGGTCATCCGGTGAGCGGATTTCTGTGCTCCTTCCTCGAGTTCTACAACCTTCAGCCGCATCACTTCACGCCCAATGCGGTGATGCAGCTGTCGGCCTTCGTCTCCCTCTGCGAAGGTTTCTTGGGGCTGCTCCCCACACTGGAGCTCTGGGGGGAGTTCTTCCAGAGCAAAC
The DNA here is from genome assembly GCF_018294505.1 of Triticum aestivum. Lineage (NCBI taxonomy): Eukaryota > Viridiplantae > Streptophyta > Magnoliopsida > Poales > Poaceae > Triticum > Triticum aestivum. The sequence continues at coordinate 323,871,405 of NC_057797.1, forward strand.
TCGGCACCGTCGTCGCAGGTGTGCCCGCCCCCTGTGGGGCCTTCATCGCCATGAGGAGGGCGGGCAAGAACAACCCGTTCCCGCCCATCCCCCTGATCCAGTCGGTGAAGATCTGGCAGAAGTCGTACTTCTACGTGAAGAACGTCGCCGAGCAAGGAGACTACATCAACCTGCCGGCTTACGTAGCCGGCCCGCCGGCTAGGAGGCAGCCCTCATGGAGTTTCTGGTCCCGGTCGCTGTCTCAGGCCGGGAATGCTGCCGTCTCCCGTCTTTGGGTGATGATTCAGTCGGAAGGCCTGAGCGGGGCCGACTTGGTGGCCGCCTTCGTGGAGCGCCGGATATCTCCTCTCCAAAGACGGCCCCACATGATGTGTCAGATGAGCGGCCGCTTCGACCCAAGCCGGCTGAGCACCAGAGAGATGCCTCATGCGGAGGTATCGTACATGGTAAATTACATCTCCAATTGCAAGCTCGCCGAAGACTGGCGATACGGCAAGGCGTCGTATTCTCGCGCCAACCCTCCGCCCGTGGTAAGCCTTCCTCTCTTTCTTCTTTCTGTTGGTAGCCGGCTTTATGATGGCCAGCTTTTCATTGGCCGGTTCTTCTTAGTAGAACCCCCTTCTCCCGCCGACGACCGGGGCAGCAGGGATAGAACGCCAGTACGCCCCCGACCGCACGGCAGACGACATCGACGACCCGGATTTGGGGGCGGCCGCCATGGAAGACGCCGTCGTGGGGGACGACGCTGAGCCCGGGTGCTCAAGGCTTACCGCCAGCTTCAAGGACTGGCCGGATGATGCTGAAGCCGAAGTCGCCCCGCGTCGCCAGCCGGCGGCCGACCATCAGGGCGCGGGCTCGTCCATCGCGCCGACTGCAGGCGGCGGCGCACAGAAGCACCGGGCCGCTTCAGGCCTCTTTGGCAGTCGTCAGAAGAAGTCCAAAGCCTCCACCGCGGCGACCAAGCGAGATGAGGCGGCTGCGAAAGCGGCCCGCTTCCGCAAGGCGGTGAAGCAGCCTCAGGCGGTCTCAGCGTAAGTCGTTGATTGCTTTGTCGCATGCTTTGCATCGTTCTCTCTTGTTCAAAAATTCTTCTTAACCCTTTCCCGCTTGCTGGACAGGGCGCCGCTTTCCCTTGAGCGGGGTCCGGGCGGCTTCGTAGTGGGGCCGGCTGGAGGGTCTTCGAGCTCCCACCGCGTGGACCCCTGCGCCGACCTCAGGGAGGCCACGAAGCGGAACACCCGCGAGGCGCGCGAGGAGCGTGAGGCGGCGGAAAAAGCGGCAGCCCAGGCGGCGAGGGAGCAGGCCGACGCGGCGGCCAAGGCCCAGGCGGAGGCGGCGACCGCAGGGATGGAGGCGGAGGGCTCGCGCGACCAGCCTCTGCTACTCGCCATTCCCCTCCGAGCCATGGCCCCTGACACCCCACTGCCCTTGGCGGAGGAGATCGTCCAAGAACCGCCGCTGACGGAGAGGAGGGAGGACCCCGTGTTCTTCACGGGGAGAGCGCCGCCGGCAGCGCCAACCGGGGCGGGCCAAGGCGGCCAATCATCGGCGGTGCCAGAGGAGCCGGCCGGGGGTGAGCCGGAGGGCGGAGCCGGCCTCGAGGTGGAGCCAGTGACGCGTCGGCGCGCAGGGGGAGGCGCCGCTCCTCCGGAGTCGCACCGAGTCGCGGGCGCAGGCCAGTCGGAGGAGGATCTGGAGGCGTCCAGCACCGCCACGTCCGAGTGGACTCCCAGCGGGGGGACTGGCGAGCTAAATGTGGCGGCTCAAGGGGTCCGGAGCCGGCTTCAAGCTCAAGCCGCCCTGCTGCAGCAGTTCACCCAGGAGTTCCTGTCGACGCGAGCTGCTATCCGGGTAAGTCCTTCATTCTTGGCCACTTTGATCTCTTGATTTCTTCCGTGGTGGCGCGTCAGCGCACCCACTGGGTGTAGTCCCCGAGATTCGGGCCGACTGCTGCGCAGTCGGGTCGGATCTTTCTTGACGACTGTCTTATTTTTGCTTCCTGTCTGAACTTCCAGGAGTATCACAACTCCTGTGCTGCCGCCTTCAGCTCCCAGGGAGCTGAGTCGGAGAACCGACGACCTGGCCGACAGCCGAAGTAAGTGTTTGATCTTTGTCTGTCTTCCTGTGGGGGCGCGTCAGCGCACCCACCGGGTGTAGTCCCCGAGATTCGGGCTGAGTGCTGAGCAGTCGGGTCGGATCTTCCTTGACGACCTTTTCCTTATTGGTTTTTCTTCTTCTTTGCCTTCAGGGGCCAACGCCGACTTGAGGAAGGAGCTCGGCGAAGTGCAGGCCGCCCTTCATACCAAGGATGCTGAGTACGCAGCCTTGGTCTAGGAGCGTGACCGCCTGGCCCAGAAGCTGGCTGACCAAGAGAAGAGCCACAAGGCGGCCCTGCAGAAAGCGCAGGATAGCAAGGCCGCCCTGAAGGCAGAGTTTGAGACCGAGGCGGCGAGCTGGGCTGAGACTAGGCGAGCACTGGATGAAGGCTTCGGCCGCATCGAAGACTTGATCGACGGTAAGCTACCTTCCTCGCTCCTCTCCTGCCCCTTGGCGCCTGGTTTTTGGCCTAACTTGTGCTGCTGCCTATTTTCTTGTGCAGACTACTTTCCTGGCTACTCCGCCTTCGCCGCCCAAAGCATCGAGGCCCATCGCGAGGCGCGCCATCAGGCCGGGGCCAACATCGCACCGGACGCGAACCGGACACTTGAGGAGCAGCTCTTGGCTGTCCAGGCGCGGTTGCAGCCGGCTCATCGGATGCTTCGCCGGCTCCAACGTGCCGGGGCGCAGGAGTTGGCCGCCCTCTGGCCCGGCGAGACGATCCCTCGCACCCCAAGCCAGACTGCCGACTGGCTGGAGGTCGCAGTCGGTCGCTTTGAGGCTTGGAAGGCGTCAGCGGTCCGCCTCGGAGCCGGGCGGGCGTTAGAGTTCGTTCGGGCTTGTTACCCAGGGCTGAGCCTGGACCAGCTGCGCACTTGGCGGATGGAGGCCGACGCGGACCTGGAGGAGGTGAGGCCGGGTATCGCCCAGCGTGCTTCGACGATCGCCGAGTGCACCGACATTAGCGTTTTCGCACCCGAAATCAACGATGACGGTGTTGCCCAGCCGGAGGAGTGGTTTGGGCTGAACCTGGCGGTGGGCGAGGACTCGGCGGAGGAGATCGCCTCCAGCGATGAGGGCGAGGATGACGAAGAGGAGGACGGTGAAGACGTCGAGCCGGCTGGTGGAACAACCGGCCGACCTCAGGCCGACCGTGCCTCCAGCAACGAGGCACGTGGAAGCGTGCCCTCTGCAGGAGGCGGTGATCAAGCCGAGGTTCGCCAGCCGGCCGCTCCTTCAGCCGGCACAACCGTCTCCGCCAACCAGCCCGGCTCGTCGGTCGCTCCGCCAGCTTGACGTGTCGTCCTTATTTTTCCTGCTTGTTGTCTTTTGAACAATTTTTATTAGGTTTTCGCAGTTCCACCCACTGGGTGTGTATCCAAACTATGTTGAATGCTGGCCTCTTGGAGGTCTTTTATGTAGATATTATTATGTGCATGTTTGGTTTCCATTCACGTATGCTTTTTATCCTTAGGCTTTTTCCTTTGCCGCCTTCCCTCTTTGGGGAGGCCAGTACTCAAGCTTTCTTGGATTGAAGTGAAGTGAATGGAAACCGGCCGGCCGACTACTCTGGTAGTCGGTCGGTGGTAGGCGGCAAACCGGCTTTCGTTATATTAGTCCGTTGGTCCCTGGCCATTTTTCGTGTGAGCATCCTTTCCTGCTTTGGACTCTTGCCAGCTGGACAGCCGGTTCTTCGAACTGCGACTTTGGCAAGAGCTAAGCCTGGGTGTCGGCACACTACTTTTCTGACCACGGGTAGGACTTCTAATATAACTCCAGTCGGCTAGTCCCCGGCCGACTAGTCGAACCCGGTGCCGGACGGAACAAGTAAATGAAATGACAAGGTCATAAGCATGATACTTTTCATTCATAGAGAAAGGATGGCAGTCCCCGAGCCCTCCTCGGGGGGCCTTTTGTCTCGTACTTAATACAAAAGTTAGCGTGATACATCCTGCATTTCAACTGTAAAATCTTCGAAGGAGGTTGGCGTTCCATGGTCGTTCCGACTCCTTGCCGGAGTCGTCTCTCTTTCGTGCCTTCAGCTTCTGTGCGTCGATCAGGTAGTAGGAGTCATTGCCTAAGGCTCTGCTGATGACAAAGGGGCCCTCCCAAGGGGCCGAGAGCTTGTGCTGGCCGGCTGTTCGCTGGATCAGCCGGAGCACAAGATCGCCCTCTTGGAAGGATCTTGGCTTGACCTTCCGGCTGTGGTAGCAGCGTAGGCCCCGCTGGTAGATGGCAGACCGGCTAAGGGCTAACAGCCAGCTTTCTTCCAGCAAGTCGACACCATCTTCTCGTGCTTCCTTGGCCTCCGCTTCCGTGTACATGGTTACTCGAGGCGAGTCGAATTCGATGTCAGTTGGGATGACCGCCTCGGCACCATACACGAGGAAGAAAGGGGTGAAGCCAGTTGACTTGTTTGGTGTAGTGCGCAGGCTCCAGAGGACAGCCGGCAGCTCGTCGAGCCAACAGCTGGCTGAACGCTCCAATGGTACGACCAGTCGGGGCTTGATGCCAGAGAGGATGAGGTCGTTGGCTCGCTCGACCTGGCCATTTGACTGCGGGTGGGCGACGGACGCTAGGTCCAGCTGGATACCTTGGGCTGCGCAGAAACGTGCCAAGGCTCCTTTGGCTAAATTCGTGCCATTGTCAGTGATGATGCTGTGTGGCACGCCGTACCGAGTTGTTATGTCTGTGATGAATGTCACAGCAGTCGGCCCATTCAGCTTCTTGATCGGCTTTGCTTCAATCCATTTGGTGAATTTGTCCACAGCGACAAGCAGATGCGTCATGCCGCCGCGCGCCGTCTTGAATGGGCCCACCATGTCCAGTCCCCAAACGGCGAAGGGCCAGGTGAGGGGAATGGTCTTGAGTGCCGAAGCCGGCATGTGTTGCTTGGAGCTGAAGAGTTCGCACCCCTTGCAATATTTAACTAATTCTTTGGCGTCATCCAAAGCAGTCGGCCAGAAGAAACCATGGCGGAAAGCTTTGGCGACGAGTGATCTTGAAGCCGCATGGTGGCCGCATTCTCCTTGGTGAATGTCTCTGAGGATTGCAATGCCCTTCTCTTGCTCAACGCGCCGTTGGAGGACACCAGTGACACTGCGCTTGACGAGTTCTCTGTTGACGATTGTGTATGCTTCGGCTCGACGCTGGACTTGTCTTGCCTCTGCTTCGTCAGCCGGCAGATCTTGGTTTACTAGGAAGTTGAGGATGGACTGAGCCCATGACGGAGCCACAACTTCTCCTACTGCCAATGTGGCTACTGCCACCTGGGTGGGCGGGTTGGGTGGTGAAATGCTGGAGTCGGCCGCCGGCTGTTGTGCTGGTGCAGTCCCCGGGCCGGCTACGGCAGTCCCCGCGCCGGTTGCCGAAGTCCCCGGGCCGACTACTGAAGCCCCGGAGTCGCCTGCTTGGTTCTTCGAGCCGGACCCGGCCGCGTCGGGGTCAGGTGGCACGAAGATGGAATCGGACATTGGAGACGGCTTGATGGACGGCTTGAGGAGGCGTTGTAGAGTGATGCCGGTTGGTATTGCTTGTCGAGTGGAGCCTATTCGAGCTAGGGCATCGGCTGGCTCATTGTCGGCTCGCGGTATGTGGAGGAACTCGCATCCTTCAAAGTATCCGCTGAGTTGTTGAACCAGGAAGCGGTAGCTCGCCATATTTGTGTCCTTGGCGTCCCAGTCGCCGGATGATTGTTGGACCACCAAGTCCGAGTCGCCATAACATAGGATCCGGCGAATGCCGAGTTCTTTGGCAAGCCGGAGCCCGTGTATGAGCGCCTTGTACTCGTCCACGTTGTTGGAGGCGGCAAAGTGAATCTGCAGCGTGTATCTGAGCTTGTCGCCTTTGGGAGAGGTAAGGACGACGCCGTCTCCCAAGCCGGTGCGCATCTTGGACCCGTCGAAGTGCATGCGCCAATGGGTGGAGTCGGAAGCCGGCGGCAGGTACTGGGTCTCGGCCCAGTCAACGAGGAAGTCGGCCAGTGCTTGGGACTTGATGGTGGTGCGGGGTTGGAAGAAGATTGTGTAAGGGTCCAGCTCGATGGCTCATTTCGCCAACCAGACGGATGCGTCCCGGCTGCCTATGATCTCGGCCAGCGGGGCGGTGCATACGACCGTGACGGGATGCTCTTGAAAGTAGGGCTTCAGCTTCTTGGCGGTGAAGTGCACGCCGTAACACATCTTCTGGTAGTGCGGGTAGTTCTGCTTTGAAGCGGACAGCACCTCGCTCAAGTAATACACCGACCTCTGGACCGGCTGGGCTCGGCCTTCTTCTGGGTGTTGGACTACGATGACGGTGCTGACCACCCGGCTGGTTTCGGCAATGTAAAGGAGCATGGGCTGTTTCTCAGTCGGTGCCGCTAGGACGGGCGGCGTGGCCAGCATCTTCTTCAGCTCGTGAAAAGCTTGATCGGCCTGGTCGTTCCACTCGAAGTGAGTGCTCTTCTTCATGAGGCGGTAGAGGGGGAGAGCTTTCTCTCTGAGCCGGCTGATGAAGCGGTTCAAGGAGGCCAAGCATCCGGTGAACTTTTGGATGTCTCGAAGCTTGGTGGGGATCGCCATTCTCTCGATGGCCTTGATCTTCACCGGGTTGCATTCGATGCCGCGTTCGGAGACCAGGAAGCCTAGGAGCTGGCCGGCTGGCACTCCGAACACGCATTTCTTGGGGTTGAGCTTGATTTGGAACCGGCGTAGGTTCTCAAATGTTTCTTTGAGGTCTTCCAGCAAGGTGCCGCGCTTCTCCGTCTTCACCACAATGTCGTCTACGTAGACGTGAGCGTTTCTGCCGAGTTGCTTGAGGAGGCACTTCTGCATGCAACGCTGAAAAGTGGCACCGGCATTTCTTAAGCCGAATATCATAGTCAGGTAGCAGAAGGCTCCAAATGGCGTGATGAAGGCGGTCTTCAGGCGGTCGTCCGGATCTAGCTTTATCTAGTGATATCCTGAGTAAGCATCCAAGAAACTCAACAGCTCGCATCCGGCCGTGGAGTCTATCACTTGGTCAATCCTTGCAGGGCAAAGGGGATCTTTGGGGCAAGCCTTGTTTGAGGCTTGTGTAGTCTATACACATGCGCCACTTGTTGTTCTTCTTTAGCACAAGGACCGGGTTGGCGAGCCACTCTGGAAAGAAAACTTCCATAATGAAGCCGGCTGCCAGGAGTTGGGCTATCTCCTCTCCCACAATCCTGTGTTTCTCCTTTGACAGTCGGCGAAGGGGTTGTTTGACTGGCTTTGCGTCTTCTCGAACGTGCAGTTTGTGCTCGGTGAATTTCCTCGGAACTCCCGGCATGTCCTTGGGGGACCATGCAAAGATGTCCCGATTCTCACGGAGGAAATCGGCGAGCTCGCCTTCCTATTTGCTGTTCAGGCTTGCCGCAATGACGGCAAACCTCTCTGGGTGCTCGGGGTCAAGAGGTATCTTGTTCGTCTCCTTGGCCGGCTGGAAAGATCCTTGAGCATCATGCTCCTTGGGATCGGGGGACACAGCCGACTGCTTGCCGGCTATGGCCATGACTCGGTCCAACATCTTCTTTTCTTCGGCAATCACAAGGGACTCGGCCAGCCGGCAGCTAGCTGCTGCGCACTCAGAGGAGTTCTTGTAATCGCCGGCTACGGTGATGACACCTTTGGTGCTTGGTATCTTCATCTTGAGGTATGCATAGTGGGGAACTGCCATGAATTTGGCCAAGGCAGGTCGGCCAAGCAATGCATGGTAAGGGCTCTCCAGGTCCACCACTTCGAACTAGATCGCTTCCTGGCGGAAATGTTCCCCGAAAAGTACATCAATCTTGATCTTGCCAATGGGGGCACAGGACAGGCCGGTACGATGCCATGAAACACTGTCCGAGTAGGCATGAGCTGCTTCGTCTTGACATTTAGCTTCTCCATGGTGTCACGGTACAAGATGTTGATGCTGCTCCCGCCGTCTATCAGCACGCGGGAGAAGCGGGCAGCGCGTCTGTCTGTCGCGAGGGTGGCTTCCAGGACCAGCGCATAACAGCCGGGAGACGGCATCACCTTTGGATGGTCGGCCTGGCTCCAGCTGATGGGTTTTTCTGACCAATGCATGTGTCAGGCGGGGTTGGCAGCAACCACGCTGACTTCCTGGTGCTCTCGGCGTTTGTTGCGCCGGTCTTCGGGCCAGTCTTCAGGAATTCGTCGTGCACGACTCCGACTGCGGGCCGAGCGGCCGGAGGCGGAGGCGGCGGGCCTGCAGGCGGAGGCGGCGCGAGCCCCTCGCCTTTGGAGATTCGGGTGAGCCAATGGCACTTTCAGGTTGTGTGGTTAGACGGCTTCGCGCCGCTGTGGAACTTGCACGGGGCGTCGAGAGTTTGTTCGTAGGAGAAGGCCGGCTGCCAAGCTGGACGGCCGCCCTTGGGCTTCTTGGGCGCGGGTCGCCCTTCAGGCGGCGCGTCTTCGACTGTGGCCACCTGCCGACTGGCGGGAGGCGGCGCGGGGCCCTTGCGCTTGTGGTCGTTCGAGTGGGGGCGTCGGCCTGAATCACCAGCTGGCGTCTTGGGCGTCGGATTGAGTACTTTTTCGGAGGCGTCTACCCGGAGCTCGGTCTTCATTGAGGAGTGTGCGGTGGCGTACTTGTCCGCTATGTCCAGAAGCTCATCGAGGGTAGTCGGCTCATCGCAGAGGAGCTTGTGCTTGAGGAGGGTGCCTTCTCGACACCCGGCTGTGAAGTATTCTATGGCCTGCACCTCATGCACCCCTTCGCAGGAGTTGTGGAGCTCGGCCCAACGCATGAGGTAGTCGCGAGTGGACTCGGCGGGGCCTTGTACGCACAAGGAGAGCTGTCTGGGCTTGGGAGCCCGCTTGTAGGTGCTGGTGAAGTTGCGGACGAAGGCTTCTGTGAAGTCTAGCCAACTATTGATGCTGCATGGTTTGAGGACATTGAGCCAGGTTTGTGCCGTGCCTTGCAGCATGAGGGGCACGTACTTCACGGCAACGCGCCGGTTGCCGTTGGCTATGCTAACCGCTGTGGAGTAGTCGATCAACCAATCTTCCGGCTTCATGAAGCCATTGTACTTGGGCGTGTCTCTTGGGAGCGAGAACCCTTTGGGGAAAGGCTTGTCGCGGATGCGAGGGCCGAAACAGGGCGGGCCGACATCGTCTTCTTCTTTCAGCGCCAGGGATCACGCCAGGCGGTCGATCCGATGGCGGGCGTCGTTCTCGCCGACTCCTTCGCGGCGACCTAGTCGGCCGCTGAGAGTCGGGTGCGCCAATGGCGGCGGGGTGGGATATCTCTCTCCACGGGGTCGAGGTGGAGGCGGGTTGCCCCGCCATTCCATGGCTCAAGGATGGCCGTCCGTGTCTCGCTTGATGGAGATCCGGGTTTGGCTTTGGCTGGCAGCCGGCTCTTTCTCGCGCCGCGCGCGGTCTCTGCCCGCAGTCGGCGTCCGGGACGTTGCGCCGTGATGTCGGCGCGGGGGAGGGCTTTCCGCGCGGGCGTCGGCTTCGTGCCGCTGCGCGGCTGCATCGATCAGCTGCTGGATGCGTCGGGTCATGTGGGGGAGTTCTTCGGCCCCCAGTCCGTCTAGCTCGTCTACGGCCGCCTGTGCGGCGCGCAGGTTCTCGAGTGGAGTGGCTTAGACTGGGCGGTCGACTCCTAACGTGTCGGTGATGACGGCGCCGCGTTGCTTGACAATACCGGCTCGGCTTGGCCCGCCCGGGGCCGGCGTGCCGATGGCGGCGCGGTCAGCTTCGCGCTGGTAGGCCTCGGTGAGGCGTCTCACAGAAGCCAGCCTTCGGCCCTCTGCGAGGAGGGCGAGGCGGCGCGCTTCCAGTGCTTCGTCGTCGGCATCAGCCGGGAGGGGGTGGATAAGTCGTGGGCCGCCGCGTGCGGGGCGTCGTGGGCGCTCTCGTCAGCCGGGCCACCGTGGCCGACAACCATCACTTCGGTGGTGACAGCGTTGCGGCCATCGGCTCGAGGAAGCGGGTTGTTGTGATCGCGACTTTGGTGGGGAAGGTGTCGAACGAGGCCGTGTCGGAGCCGACAGCGGGCTTGCTGGAGACATGGAGCTGGTCGAGGAGGTTGGCGAGGTGGTCGGTGCCCGCATTGGCGGTGAGCTCGTCGGAGATGAGGGTCTTGTCGAGGAGATCAGCGAGGCCGTTCGCTGCGCAGGCGTTGGTGACGCCTTGCAGCGCATCATGGCAAGCGCCATCGGGTGTGCCGGGCTGGCTACGCTCGCGGGGGAGGAAGAGGGTTCCCGTCCAGAACAGGTCTCCGGACGATGGTGCACCTGGCCCCATGGTGGGCGCCAAATGTCGGGTGGTAGGTGCGACATATGCCAACGGGTGGCTTATCATTGTGGGAGCCAGTAAGACATCGCCGGTGCCTGGAAACAGGATGAGGCGAAGACATGCATGCCGGTGAATCTTACCCAGCTTCGGGGCTCTCCATGGAGATAACACCCCTACTGCTGCTCTGTGGGGTCTCCGCATGATCACTAGATGGACAAGTAGCTACACAATGCTCCTTGAGCTGTTCGGTGGGAGGAGGAAGAAGGGTACGGCTAACTTGCTTCTTCTCCTCGTATGGTGCCTAAGACTAGCTGGGGGTCGAACCCTTTGCATGGGTGTCCCGGGGGGTTTATATAGGCCTACCCCCGGGGGTACAATGGTAATCCGACTGGGCGCGGGGCCCAGCCGTCTGTGACTGCGCTCACCGGCTTCTACGCCAGCTGCTGGGGCCCTCCGACTGGTGGGTCCCACCGGCTGCCAGCCCCTTGGTCGACAGGTAGGCCCCACTGTCCAGGACCTGGTTGGCGGCTGATCACTGTTGCTCTATCTTGGTGACGTGGGCTTCGTCGTGGTAGGCGTGGCTACAGTGCTGCCATCCGGCGGGTGGCCACTGTAGCCTGACCACGTCTTGTCTCCTTAATGGGGCGTCTCCTTCGAGGGGGTGGCAAGCCGGCTGGAGAGAGCCGGCTCCGTCTCGGGCTGACTAGGGGGGTGGGGGCAGGCCACCTTCAGGTGTCTCTCTGCCTGAAGGGGCCCACCGCCCGTGGGCCGTACTGGTAATCCGTCGTGGATGACGTCAGGGTCAGTGTGGCAACAGTGCCGCGCCGGATGGGTCATGGCCTCTCGTACGGCGCACTGTGCCAGGCGCGCTCCGGAATTCGGGGGTGGCAGGCTCCACTGTAGCCACGCCCTATCACATCTCCGTTAGGTGGATGCAAACTTTGAGGGTACGGTCTCGACCGCTTTATGGGAGCCGGCTTCTTGGAGTCGGCCTCCTCGCGGCCGGCTTTTGGAGTCAGCCTCCTCGCGACCGGCTTCTTGGAGTCGGCCTCCCATGGCCTTCTTTGTGAGGGCTAAAGTCGGGCTGCCTTCCGAAAGCCGGCCTGGGTGACAGTCAGCGAGGGGAAGGCGGCCCCATGTCTTGGATTCTTGAGAGCCGAACGGCTCGTAATTTTTTCAGAAGGGCCAGGGGATGCCGGCTAGGCTACCCATGGCTATTTACTCCGACAATGGACATCGTACGGTCAGTCGAGCTAGAATCGTGCATATTGACTAAGTTGACAAAGCCCTTCGTCCCCGTCAACTTAGTAGGCCCACTATACTGGGTCCCAGCTAGTAGGGGGAGTATTCATTTTTTTGTGCGTAATATGGAGGCACTTCCTTGCGTGCGAAGATATAGCTGGTGGGTCTGAGCTGTGAGCGGTGGTAACATTTTTTTTGCGAAATATAGAGGCCGTTTCGGTGGGTCCTAGATGTCAGGTGGAGGAAATCATTATTTTGCGCGTAATAAGGAGGCATTTCCTTGCGTGCGGCCGTGGACCCAGCTGTCAGCCTCTCCATGTACAGTCCACTTCAGATGCATGTCGGTCGTTGACCACGCTGACCACGCCACGCCGAGAGCACCAGGGCGGTGGACGACGGCGAGGCCTAGGAAGGGAACGACACGGAGGCAGGGAAGACTCGGCCGTTGTTTTTGTTTCCCACTCGGAGGGGAGTACGACTGTACAAGGGTTTACTAGTTCGTCTGCCGTCGCCAGAGAATAATAGCAGGTGTGGGTGAGTAGAGGGATGGCTAGGCCAGCAATGGGAGTACGGTGGGGCAGTGAGGCCTGTGCGGCAGCACAGCCGGCCACGGGAGGCAGGAGCAGGCGGCACGACCGGCATTGCTTTAGGCGGCTGGAGCAAGAAGACCAGAGGTTGAAGAAGCACTACGGCCGTTGGATGGACATCGTACGGTCAGTCGAGCTAGAATCGTGCATATTGACTAAGTTGACAAAGCCCTACATCCCCGTCAACTTAGTAGGCCCACTATACTGGGTCCCAGCTAGCAAGGGGAGTATTCATTTTTTTGTGCGTAATAAGGAGGCACATCCTTGCGTGCGAAGATATAGCTGGTGGGTCTGAGCTGTGAGCGGCGGTAACATTTTTTTCGCGAAATACAGAGGCCGTTTCGGTGGGTCCCAGATGTCAGGTGGAGGAAATCATTATTTTGCGCGTAATAAGGAGGCATTTCCTTGCGTGTGGCTATGGACCCAGCTGTCAGCCTCTCCACGTACAGTCCACTTCAGATGCATGTCGGTCATTGGCCACGCTGACCACTTCACGCCGAGAGCACCAGGGCGGTGGACGACAGCGAGGCCTAGGAAGGGAACGACACAGAGACAGGGAAGACTCGGCCGTTGCTTTTGTTTCCCACGCGGAGGGGAGTACGACTGTACGAGGGTTTACTGGTTCGTCTGCCATCGCCAGAGAATAACAGTAGGTGTCGGTGAGTAGAGGGATGGCTAGGCTAGTGATGGGAGTACGGTGGGGCGGTGAGGCCTACGCGGCAGCATAGCCGGCCATGGGAGGCAGGAGTAGGTGGCACGACCGGCGCTGCTTTGGGCGGCTGGAGCAAGAAGACCAGAGGTTGAAGAAGCACTATGGCCAATGGATGGACATCGTACGGTCAGTCGAGCTAGAATCGTGCATATCGACTAAGTTGACAAAGCCCTTCAGCCCCGTCAACTTAGTAAGCCCACTATACTGGGTCCCAGCTAGCAGGGGGAGTATTCATTTTTTTGTGCGTAATAAGGAGGCACTTCCTTGCATGCAAAGATATAGCTGGTGGGTCCGAGCTGTCAGCGGCGGTAACATTTTTTTGCGAAATACAGAGGCCGTTTCGGTGGGTCCCAGATGTCAGGTGGAGGAAATCATTATTTTGCACGTAATAAGGAGGCATTTCCTTGCGTGCGGCCGTGGACCCAGCTGTCAGACTCTCCACGTACAGTCCACTTCAGATGCATGTCGGTCGTTGACTATGCTGACCACGCCACGCCGAGAGCACCAGGGTGGTGGACGACGGTGAGGCCTAGGAAGGGAACGACACAGAGGCAGGGAAGACTCGGCCGTTGGTTTTGTTTCCCACGCGGAGGGGAGTACGACTGTACGAGGGTTTACTGGTTCGTCTGCCGTCGCTAGAGAATAACAGCAAGTGTGGGTGAGTAGAGGGATGGCTAGGCCAGCGATGGGAGTATGGTGGGGCGGTGAGGCCTGCGTGGCAGCACAACCGGCCGCGGGGAGGAGGGAGCAGGCAGTCCCGCTGGCGCTTGTTTGAGTGGCTAGAGCAGGAAGAGCAGATATTGAAGAAGCACGACGGCCATTGGATGGACATCCAACCGTATACAGGCCATCTGTGGAAAGCCTCAAATCTGTGGAAAACAACATACAGTACATCTGCCATTATTTCAAATAATTTACAGCCCATTTGCTAATTCTTACGGGTTTTTTGGAGCCCATATTCTTTATGTTAGCATTATAGCCCATATTGTGGCCACGGTTAAAAAATTATACGAAATTTTGCATATGTTGGTGCGGTCTGAACTGTTTTTAATCCCGAAGTTTCGAGTCACATTCAGACTGATTTTAAAAATAAATGTATATCAATATAAAATACAATAAATTTTCCCCGCATAAAAATCAATGCAATTTAAAATCTAGAAATGAAAAAAAGATATTTGAAAATAATTGCCGGTTTGATGTGTTTTAGAAATGTACATCCCATTTCTCATTACAGATAGGCCATTTTCTCGGCCAGCCGAATGAAGCTCTCCTCGTCTTGAAAGATTTGCAGCCCAGGAGGCCTGATAAAGCGACTTACTTGACAAATCACAAAAGAACTAGGCTAGCCATTTTCAGAAAGAAAAAAAACTACTGGGCTGGTCTGTGGTAAACATAAAAGAAAAGGCTGTCTAGACAAGCCAGAGTGTCCCGCACAGCCCAGTTGACACCCTACTTCCGTCTCAAAAACAAATTAGATAAATGCCACTCCCATTATGGCGATTCATAAAAATGCCACTGCAATTTCCAAACTTTGAAAAATGCCACTACAATTTTTACAAACTTTGAAAAACGCCACTGTAGTTTGCAAACTTTGAAAAACGCCATCCAGACTTCGAAAAATGCCACTAGAAATGGTATGAAATGGCATTTTTCAAAGTTTGGAAATTGCAGTGGCATTTCTCGGATACACCAGATTTGGAGTGGCATTTATCAAATTAACCCAAAACAAAAATAACTGGGCGAGCTATTGGGTCCCTGGTGTCAGCCGCTCGTTGTGCAATTCTACGTTGACAATGGCATGGGACCCAGATGTCAGAAATCCACTAGGAGGAGCCATTTTTTATTGGCTTGAAATAAGGAGGCACTTGCTTGCGTACTGTGATGACCTTGGCGGGTCCCTGCTGTCATCCTCTCCACATACAGTACCAGTTAGTCGTGCTTCAAAACTGATCGGCACACCATTAAAAAAATAAATGTCGATAATTAATGCGGCACCTCGGGCCAATGCGACCAGATCGAATTTTGCACGAGAAATTACACACTAAGTTTCATTTACATGTGGTCCCGTTCCAACATATCAGTGAGACGACGGCGAGTAGTAGGAGTATTTCCGAACAGACGTGTAGGCCGAGGCGCCTCTTCGTGAGCCGTGGCAAACTCGCAACCGTCCACCCACTCTTCACCTTTCCCTCTCGATTTGGAACTGCTGTCGCACGCTCTTCCTCTCCCTCCTCCATTTTCCTTCAGCCCTTCACCCTTTCTTCTGCCATTGTTCGATCGTCTTCTCCATGGAGGGAACAGGCCGGAAATGGCCCCGTTATTCTTGCCCCAATCTGAAAGATGACGTGGTGGAGGAACTCATTGATCGGTGCGACGTCATCACCTCGGCTAGCATGGCAGGTTCGTTCAAGCCCATTCTCGACTCAACTAATAACATCATTACAAAGAACCCAAGAGTTAAGGAGTGGTTTGATCTCCCCAATCTTCTTCGCCGTGACCCTGATGACTGGCGCCGGCACGACGGAGGCCTCGCCCTGTGCCAGTTGATGCTTCTTGATAATGATACGTATGATGTTAAGATGCCATCGCTCGAGGGCAAGGCTTGGGCGGGTGCAAATGGAGATTGGGTTGTTTACATTGGGTCCAACTGCGAGTGGGAACTTGTGAATGTGTACACTCATCACCGGGTTCCACTTCCAAAAATCTCAGCACACTGCTCAAAGGTTGAGCACACCGGTAATGTACGCATGTTCAAATACGATCATGGTGACTGTCTTCGACGGAAGATAGCAATTTGTCGAGTTCCCAATCGCTCCGGGAATTACAACAACTATCAAGTTGTTGCTATCTTTGACAAGCTTGTTGCCATCCTTCGTGGTTCGACTCGATGGATATTGCTCAAAAATCAGTTTCTGTACACGGATGAGTACTATGATGCAATTCAATACGAGGGCCTTGTGTTTGCTGCCACCACTCGTGGCACTGTTTTTGCATGGCATCCTAGTAGTATCGGTACGTTTGTCTTGCGCCATAATTATAATTGTTTCATCCACATGCATGCGGGTTAGCAAGTTTCCCTTTACTAACTAACCTTCTTCTTGTGTTTCCAAGGTCCTTTGAACATCCCACCACAAATACTTGAAAAAATTTATAACCAAAGGGGAGATGACGATGGTGATGATCACGAGCATGAGGACGAGCAGCGCCGATATACTCTGTGGCGTCTGGCAACTAATTCCGATGGATCACCTCTTCTTGTGTGTATACAACCCACTGATGATGTTACTGCTAAGGAAGCAGGTGTCTCCCATGGTCGCATTCTCCGGACCTATTACAACACCCATTGCATGGTATTCGGGATCGATACTAGTGTGCTAGCGCCAACTCCTTCTCCCTGGCACATAATTGATAGTCTTGGAGAAAACTCGCTCTTCCTTGGACAAAACTATCCGATGATGGTGAAAGGCAATCCAACTGCTGTTGACACATTTATGAGAAGCAACTGTGTCTATACCTCAAACATTTGGGTGGTTCCCTACCCTCGTACTGATATAGTAGGCCACTTCAGCCTGGATGATCGGTCATGTGTTGGTCTCCAGATCGACAACAGATGGCCCGTCCCAGAGAATCACTTGTGGTTCAAAGCAAGTGTTTCCAACGCCGCGGAATGGTTGAGTTGAAGTTCATTTCATGGCTTGTTATTTGTTGTGTGGTGAAAACTTTAGTATTTATAATGTATCCTCGTTGTCGATGTGGGTTGATGACCTCTTGTATGTAATAAAATGATATGCATGTGATAAACTTACTAAATTTATGAATGGCTTTCGAGTCACTTCTCTAAATTTGTACTAGCTTCACATGCTTCGCGCGTCGGGCGGGTGTTTTTACTGTAGCCATATGTTAATGTGTTCGTTGTACGTAACCAGCACCTCAAATCCTCGATACTAGTATACTATATACTAGTAGGAGTAAGTAGTAGGAGTAGTAGGGTGGCATGGGCCAGAACAAGCATTCACGTCCAGGAGTACGGCACACGCCACCATCACAACATCCATCTGACACCATATTATTTCTTGGAGTCCGTGCTAGAGCAATCTCTTCAACCTCGTCATTTCTCTAACTTCAGCCATTGCGCGGCGGGCGAGGTGGGGGTTTGCCGATAGTCGGTTTCCTTAAATTTGGTCCCACTTGTAAGGCCAACTCCAACGCACGACCCCAAACGGACCTCCGTTTTGCATGAACTCCAACGATAATTTTGACTAGAAAAGCAAGACCAAAGAAAACAAGAACCACAAGAATACATTTTACTACTCCTGTAAGTTGGATTAGTGTCTTCTCGATGCATTCATTGTTGATCTGCGGAGGCTCGATCTTGCGTGCTTCTTTCTTCTTCGAGTGTAAAGAAGTAGACGTTGCTTCCTCGCATCTAGTCTCATGTATAGCCTCTATTCTAGTAGGAGTATCAACAAGCGCACTAATCTCATCCGATAGCAGAACCAAAGATTTGGTTGGGTTCTTCCTCCTTTTGCCGACACATGGGACATCCAGCATCCAGGTCGTGTCATGAAAGAAAATAGAGTGGTAGTTGAAGCCATGAGATGTGCATCTTGGGTTAAACTGTAAATAGAATCTTACTACTCTTGAGTAACTCCAAAAGCGGCCACCGAAGATCTTTATTGGATTTGTTTTTCATCACCACCATGTTGAGGTGAAAGATGTGCAGGTTCAGTGGGTCCTCTTGCATTTTCACTGACATGTGGGGCCGCATGTGAACAAACAGACGATGGGCTCCGCGCATCCGCTGGCTGGCTGAGAAGAGAGATAGAGGAGGGCTGAGCACGGACTGCAGGAAAGTTGTTCTATGTACCTTGATATAGGCTCGATATAGTGGGGTGGCATGGGCCACAACTCAGTAGCATTCACGTCTAGTAGTACAGCACACGCCACCCACACGAGTCCCATCCGACACCAATTTTCTTGGAGTCCATGCTACAGCCATCTCTTCTCCCTCCTGTTTTCTCAGCCATCACGCGGTGGGCGGGGTGGGGGTTTGCCGATAGTCGGTTTGCTCAACTGCGGTCCCACTTGTGAGTGAAAATGCAACACCACACGCATTCCCGCTTGAGCGGCGTGCCGGACCAACCGTGTGGGGGTGCAACGCGAACACGGCAGGCTTTTCCTTTTGAACTCGTAACTTGTAATATTTGGTTCTGCTCCATGGCGTGACCGATAGATAGAAAATAACGATTTTGCCTAGAGTAATGAGAAGTTTGGTTCTGGCGCCATTCATGCATGCAGTACGTACAAAAATTATGGAGTTGATGCGAAAGGTAAGATAATTACTATAGTATCATATACTACTACATGGATTTGACGGAAAGATAAAAATACATACGGATCCATCAATGTTCAATGACATCCTCACGCCCTAGTGCGCAGGGGTCACCAACCGACGTGTGAGGAGCAGCGGCGTTGGCGGCGAGCTCAACGTGCTTCTGAATAGTGTCGTCCAAGGTTGCCCTGCGCTCCAAGAAGGCCAGCATCCTATCATCCTCCTCTTGCATGTAGTAGTCCTTGTGGACGATTTGCGCGTAGACGTGGGTGATTATGTCGATGGTGTCTTGCTGCGCCAGGCGCTGCGCGGCGAGCGCGACCTCGAGGTGGACATTCTCCGGCGCGACGGCGGGCAGTCGCAGGGCCACCAGTGCGTTGAAGAGGTTGTTACCATAGTGGCCGTTGAGGGTGGCGGGCATCGCAGAGCCTGGGTGCGTCGGCTGGAGGCTTACGTCAAAGTCGTCCGCAAGCTTCTTGACGATGGTGAACTTGTCGAGGAAACCAACGAGGACCTCGTCGAACATGGAGATGAAGCTATCGTCCAAGCGGCCCCTCGCCCTGGCGGCCTCAAGCAATACTACCTGGAGACGTTCCTCGGTGAAGGTGGACGTGGTAGTACTCCTAAATCCAGACGGTGGTGCTACTAGTACTAGTAGTAGTACTACCAATGTAGTAGTAGGAGTACTAGCACTGTACTACCCATTGGTCAAATTATTACGCGCTACTCCTCACAGTAAAGTGACAAGACCCTGCACCGGAGATGACACCTGAGTATAGACACCATGTTCGGCATACCATAGTCAGCCTCACCGTCTGCAGTCACTATCATCATGGCTGTAGAGCTAGCCTGCTTACAACTAGCCCTGTTCGACATAATTTCCCGTGCGTAGATGCCCGTGCATTGCACGGAATACCCAGATTGGGGGTGGACGGCTCCAGCAGCGGCAATCGCGCCAAATTTTTCCATGGCTTTCTACTCCTAGATTGTGAGAGACAAGGAGTTGTTTGTAAATAGGGAACAAGTGCGGGCATCTTTTTGCAAAAAATGGAGAAGCTTGGTTTGTATGCGTCAGATCTAGATCCGACGACTATTGGTGAAAGATGGGAGGCACAACATCATCACCAACTCAGGACCTGTTTGATTCGCAGGATTTTGAAAATGCAGGAATAGGACACGGCAATATTACAAGTTTCAAACTGATATTACAAATGTTAGGAGTAATGCTGCACCTACGAAGAGGGAATTACTAGGAAGTTTACGTAAGAACTTTTGTTACTTTAGGTGGATGCAGCATTATCGTACAAACTAAAATCCACCGCCCTGACAAGTCACTAATGGGCAAATAAGTTTTCGAGTCTCTGTCCACTTGATGTTTCAAAAACAAATTCAACTTTTGCGGAGAAATGAGCTCCATCGTGTACCCGCGCGGGTGTGGCTGGGCACAAAGCTTGAGTACGTGCACGGTGCACCTATTCTCTTCTTGTATACGTACACCACCTACGTGGGGTTGTGTAAGACAGATACAAACCTAGAGAGATATAGTGTGTGGGTTCTTGAGAGAGTTTTTTTGTGGGGGGGGGGGGTCAATCAAAAAATTTAACATATGCAATGTGTGTGAAATAGAGTCCTGGATATAACATATATATAAAGGGGGCGATCCACGAGAAGAGAGTGGAGGTATCATCGGCTTGAGGTGTCCATAGAATTGAAGAGAGGGATGATGTGTGTGTGTGCACGGGCGTGATCAATAAAGAGTGTCATCGAATTTGTGTGTGCCCACGTCAAAGATATAGAGTGGCTGGCCTACTAGAATGTGAGATGGGACATGTGCAGTTTGTCTCTATGGCATGGATACCTACCTGCAACGCTCGGTGTGTGGTGGGGGAAGAGGGAGGCCCAAATAACTATGGAGGTACAATGGCTGGTATATGTGTGGAGGAGGAGAGAGTCCTACCTCATGTATTAAGGAGATCGATTTGCCTCATGTATTAAGGGAGATCGATCGGCATCCATGCATATGTGCAGGAGATGAATAAGGTTGGGAGAGAGACAGAGCTACAGTGTTGGAGGGGGTGGTAGTGGAGATGATTCTAACAAATGGTGGGATAGGCTTGCTAGACAAACGGAGGGCACGCCCGCAATATCAATAAAAGAGGAGATGGCTGCTTGTTGTCTCTGCACGTGCGTGTGAGAGATGGGTCAGGAGGCATGAATGAATGATGAGGGGGGACGATGTGGTTGTGGTAAGCAGACGTAACTACATAGGAAGATCAACCGCCCTTTGTAAGATAAAGGAGAGACATAACTTGTGAGGTGCGTCGATCGATGGGGGGTAGTTAAAGTCGATCTAGGTATATGTTGGGAGATCGATCGGTATACATGCATGTGTGTGTTAGAAGCAAATGAGGCACGAGGAGAAGCATAGAGAGAAAGGGATACATGTAGGAGGTGGTACGAGAGGCATACTATATCGAGGGGGAGGAGTGTGCGAGTATGAGAACGATGAAAAGAGTGGTGGGAGTGAGGCATGGACGGTGACAAGAGAAGAGGGGAAGCTTGTGTTTGTGCTAGGAACACCTGGATAGAGAGGCATATCGATTGATGTGTGCCGTAAAGAAGGAGCTGGGGGGCCTACACACACCGTGGTGAACGACCTAAAGTGAAAATACGAATTTGCACAATGGAGCTAGAGAATGCTGAGGGAGGGTGAGAGGGATGCGGGCGTGTGCATGCACAAGAGAATGTTAGTGCTAGCTACAAAGATAAGAGGGTTGTGTGGGTGTAAAAGACGAATAGAGATCATATATACTTCATTATAAAAAGCAAATTCGGATATTTTAAGAATTTATCATAGTGTTTCAAACCGAGGATGTGTGAATATATATAACGGTGATACACATGGTGTGGTTATGAACATGGTATACTACATTTAATATATTTTATCTCTACTCTTATAAAAAATGGAGTGGTTGATGATGGTGTGCCTGCCATCCTGCATTATAGGCCGTCTGATTTATATCTGGCGGATAGCAAGGAAACTATGATGGTTGAAGTTGGCAACAATCATGATTGTAGATTCTTATTGAAATAGAGAAACGAATTCAAATTTAGTTCGAATTGCAGCGGTAGTATGGACATTTGGAATGCACTAAAATGTTGGTATGAGTAGGTTACATGCATTATACAGCAAGTGAAAAAATTTAATCGGACATAACATGGATTCATACTCCCTCCTTCCATCTATATAGGGCGTAATGAGATTTCTAAGACTGCCTTTGACTATTGACAAGATTAATAGTACATGACATGCACGATGTGAAAATTATATCATTGAAAGAACCTTTCATAGACGAATTTAACGGTGTGCTTTGTGTAAGTTGCATGTCATATATCATTGCTCTAATATTTGGTCAAAGTTAGCATCGAAAAACGCATTAGGCCCTATATAGATGGAAGGATGGAGTAGCTTTGAATAGCATTTGTATAGTAAAACGGGGCAAAACTCTCTCTTTGTGTGGTGTAAATAGTTTTATTTTTTTCGTTTTCTTTTTGGTTGAGGGAAGTGCGAATTGATTTGGTACGTACAAGTACAATATTACTACATGTTAGGCTTGTCCCTAAAATTCAACCCGCGTCTTGTTATATCCCGAAAATTCAGATATCGTGCTCCGAAAACCGGCGCCTTCACAACCCGCGCCTTGCTATCCCGAAATTACAACACGCGCGAAAACTCCCTCCAGCTGCCAAATCCCGACACGTGAAATCCCCCTTCTAACCCTGATCCGAAAGGGCCGCTAGTTCAAATCGGTGGGGGGTACTTTGGTAACACACCCTACATTTTGGACAAGCGCGTTCCTAAGTCATGCTTCACCCCCTCCCATCGCCCCCTTTTCGCCATTAGAAATCCCAGGCCGCCATAACCTCTCCGCTCCAGCCGCGAAACCCCACCCTCCTCCGTCCGCCATGTCACCGCTACCAAGCCGGAGCCTCTTCCTCGACGACGTTGTCCAGCGCAATAGCTCGACCTCCCTCGTCCACCTCCCCGGATGAGGATCCGTCATCCATCTCGCCGTCCCGCCAGTTCAGCCGCCCTGTCCTCCACCTCCAAGGAGCTGCTCCGACGATCGCCTCGTCTATCGCGGCTGCTCCGTCCCCACAGCGCCGCCTTAACCTGCTCCACCGGAACCGCAACATCCTCACCGACTCCTCAGACGAAGCCGAGGCCTACTCGGCGCCACCAAAGAGGTTGTACACTCATCGCATCGCACCTTCTCCTTAACTCGACCTCCCAGCGCCGATGGTGCTCCATCCCGCAACCCCATGGAGCGACTACCTTGAAGCCGGCGCCGCGGGCGACATCTCCACGGCGGCTCTCCCCAAGTGCGAGGCCCCTTCGGTGGCGGCGTCCATACCAGCCGGATCTGCTGCTGCTGCTCCGACTCTCGCTCGATCGCTCACTCGCCCAGCTGCTGCTGCTACTCTCCCCATCGCTCGTGCTGCTACTCTGCTCCGATTAAGCCACACTTCAGTCGGCTGAATCGACTTTTGGGTCAGTCGATTTTCAGGGGTTGGGGGGGCTTGCCGGAGTTAATGAAGAACCACCCACAGCGGGGACGGGGGCTCGCCGGAGAGGTACCCCACTATCTATCTTAGGGTTCAGGGCGGGGCGGGGGCCTAGAGGGATGGCCGAGGCAGCAGTGGCGAGTTGTTTCAGGGCGGCGAGGCGGCGCTTGGGCTGGAGGTTCGGCCGGTGGTGGCTGGCGGCTCAGGGGGGGTGCAGGTTGAAGATGAACTGCAGGCCCTCCCTAAACTACATATCAAGTGACTCTCTGCTACCATCACGTTCAGTTTCGACAGTAGCATTCAGATTCCGTAGTAAATTTCAGTTCTGACAGTTAAGTTCAGAGTTAGCAGTTTTTACCTCATCTGTTGTAGTCAGGTGGTTTTTGGTGATGTTAATTTTACATCCATTTTACATCATCTATTGGAGATGCTATTAGAATCCCACTTGAGATTGACGATGTCTGTCTTGTGCTGCTTCAGCCTTGACGTCTTACGGCTCACTGGAGCTGCTCCAACGACAGAATGATCCTTCACAACAGAGCAGCGCCTTGGACACCTTCTACAGATTCCTCTGATCTTCCTCCACACCTTCGACAGCCACCTCTGCCTCAACTGCTTCAGCGACCAACCCAATGATGCTGAGGTCGACACGGCTACGGCAAAGAGGTTGTACACTTGTTGCATCACTTATTACTATACATTCACGTCGATCCATTAGGGCTATTTTGGTTCAACGAAAAAACGTCGATCCACTGGTTGTTACCATCACTCTAAATTTTTGCATGCTCTCCTTACATAATCTCACCATATTTTTTTCGTATGCATGTCAGATATTGTACACAGTCATGCTGAACATATAGAGAAAAAGAGAAGAGTTTTGCGCGTCAATACAATTTCATGCAGACATCGCTCCATGGTGGGTTCAATGGCAAACACTCCCACCCCTCTCCAGATTGTAATCCAGAGGAAGATATCTGTTCTGAGGCGGATTCGGACATCGCTGACCACTCCTATTTACCCCCCAAGGTATTTGCTCTACCTTGGCATGATGATGTTAGTCATATCATGCATATGTTGCCTTGCAGTGCCTACTTTTGACATCATATATGTCATCTTCTTAGTTTAGACATGTTCTATAATGCCACCTGTTTAGTTTCTATATCATATATGGGAATTATGCAGTCTCATGTCTTTTAGCCAGCCATAATATATGTGAAATGTGCAATGCCATCCTGTTTAACCAGACATCATATATTTGAATGATATCTTGCCCATCCTTTTCTTCATTACATTTCCATTTGTCGACAATGTTTGTATATTAAACTACTCTTCCTGTGAATCAACCATTTGGGTGGAAGATGGAAAATTTTGGAGTGAAAACAAGGCCTTCAGAGCAGACAATGCTACCCGTCGAAGCAGATCTCTTGTTGGGTCCCGATAGCTCCTCAGAGATGGATACAGGACAGATGACCAGCCCTATTCCCCCACTGAGGTGTATGCTCTAACTTGGCATGGTTATAGTGCTCATATCATGCATACGGTGTCTTGCATTGCATAGTTTAGACATCATATACACAATATTCAACACCATGTTCTTAGTTCAGACATCATATCAAATGCCCTCTGTTTAGCATATAAATCACATATGTGAATTAAATGATGCGATCCTGATTACTTAGATAACATGTAGGTGAATTATGTCATGCGATCCTATTTAGTTATTCATCATTTCTTTGAATTATGTTATGCTATGCTATCTAGTTTAGATAGACATCATATATGTGAAATTATGTCATGCTATCTGTTTTAGTTAAACAATATACATGTCAACTATTTCATGCCCTCTTTTTTCCAGACTATCTATTGCATCTGTCTCTCATACAGTGTCTATACATTCTACTATGTTTCCTATTTATCAGCCATTTGAATTGGAGCGGGTGATGCCAGTATCTAGCGGACTAAAAACACGGTCTTCAAATAAAACAGTGCTACCTGTTGGTGGAGATGGCACCCCGGTTGTACATGCACAAGAATCAGCCCTACCACACATAACCCAAACTCTCGCAGATTGTACCCCTACTACGATGGACAGAGAACCAGCTTCACCCAATCTAACCCCAGCCGATAGTAACTCAGTTCCTATTGACACAACACCATCTCCACCATAGAGCTCCCAAACAAGTGCGGTTAGTAAGGCAGCTCGAGTGCCCAAAGGGCCAATACTATCACGGCGAACCCCAACTCCACCAGTTAGTACGCTTATTCCTGTGGAGGAAGCACAACCAGCTAGTCGTAGTTTAGCATCTATCGCATTTGATGTTGTTAAATCGTATGTGCGTATCTTCCCATCTTGGAAATATTATACTAAAGATGAAGGAAAATGCCAGTTGCAGGTGTTTGTCCAGGAGTTATGTGTAAGTAATGTTATTCATGACAATTACTTTGCTTTGTCCCATACATCCTACCTCCATGATGGTTATAATACAACAAATTTACCCATTTTTCTCTATAGAGAAGGACCGATTTGGAAACTCGGGATGAGGTAACCTGTGCTAATACCTCTTCTATCTTCAAGAATGCTTGGTGGCAATATCGGAAGTCCCTGGAGCATTCAGATGCATACTTTCTGGTGCAACAGCAAGCATTGGAGGATTTTAGCGCCAAACAGGACAAAGCTAATCAGCTTGCTAAGCTTATTGCCAGCATGGTGGATACCCAGGATAACGTTTCTTGAGCTCTTCTGAAGCTGTTTCAGCTATGCTCTTGTTTGCTGTCGCGTTTATTTGCACTGGTGGCCAATTTTGACGGTCAGTGTATATGATATGTTGCTTTGTTCCCTATATTTGCACTGGTGGCAAACTTTGATGCCCAGTGGATGTAATATGTGTAATAGCCGTGATAGCCTAGCGTTAGTTGCTTGCTTATTTATTTCCTTGTTGTCTTGTTTATTTGTTTGCTTGTAGTCATTGCCGTTCTTTTTCCGTGGTTAACTAGTGGCTGTGATAACCTATTTTTTAAAACTAGGCCACAATAACCATGGGCTAATATTTACTGTAGTGACACTGGGCCTCCTATGGGCCGTAGAAATAGTAGGCCTTCTACGGGCCATAGAAACAGTAGTCCTTCTATGGGCCGTAGAAACAATGGGCCTTCTACGGGCCGTATCATTAATGGGCCTTATACGGGCCGTATGATTGATTGGCCAAACATGGGCCAATAACAGGCCGCATTATGGCCGTAAACGGGCTAGAGTTGGAATCATCCGTTCATGGGCCGACCATAACGGACCATCGTTAATAGGCCATATTTGATGAAGCTATGAAAACGGCCCAACATATTAATGGACCACAAACGGGCCGACTGTAACCACGAGCTGAATTTGGCCCACAAGCAGAAAATGACAGTAACGGGCCGTAAGTAAACGAATGCTGGAAATGAGCCCAAGAATAAATGGGCTCTGAGAAGGCCGAAAGATAACATGGGTAGAAACGGCCCAACGGAATAAGAGGCCGTTAATGGGTATAAAGATATACACTATTCATTACGGGCCAGTTTCACCACAAGCCGTTAATGGGTGTAGAGTGATACACTGTTCATTACGGGCCAGTTTCACCACGGGCCGTTAATAGGCCAAGAGTTACATAGGGCCTCATATGGACTGAAAGACGTCATGGGCCATACATGGGCCAGAAGTGAAAACGGGCTGGAATCATATTGGATGGCCTAGATGACGCTACTGGGCCTAATTCGGATAGGGCGTAACGGGCCTTGGGTTAGCGGGCTATAAATGGGCTATATGCGAACAGGCCGTTAATAGGCTTTCCATGGGCCGGCCCGCCACCTTTTGAACAAGCCAAACGGGCCGGCCTTTTCACAGGAATGGGCCTCTGTTGGGCCGTGCCACGTGTCAATGTATAATAGGCGCCTATCTGACCCACTGACAAGCTGACACATGTTTTGTCCGGCCAATAAGAATTTTACACGTGGAAATTTCCCATTGGTCGGGGCTGTTAACGGGTTATCGGATCCAAAAACCGACCCGATAGCTTAACAGCGTTCCGTTATGGTGGATGCCACGTGTCGGTCACCCTTGACGAAAGCACTTCTGTGACGCGCGATTTATTGTCATGGAAGTGGACACTTCCATGATGATAATTTTGGTAATGTCATGGAACACTTCTACGACAGCACAGATAATTTTGATTCTGTCATAAATTTGTCATGGATGTACATGCATGACAAAAAAAGCGACCTACTGTGACAAACACGTATCATCACAGAAGTGTATTTTTTGTAGTGAGTGGCGGCGATGATGATGTCCAAATGTGCCTAAGTAGCCGAAACACCTTAGGACACAAGAGAAACCGCGGTCTGAAACTCAAACAACCACGAGAAATAGTGCGGAAGAACATGAGTGTTGGTATGGAAGCAAAAAGGTGCAAAACAAAAGATGGCCAAAAGTTACTGGATGGTCCATGCGCACGGAGTAAGTGAGGCCCGTGTACACGGGGTCCCATGTGCACGTGGTCTCGAGGGCCCGCGTGCACGGGGTGTGCTGGGAGCGGAAGAAAAGCCCCGGATCCGTGGGGATTCTCCAAGGTAAGGCAATTTTTGTGGGTTTGGAAGGTGGGGAAGCAGGAAAATGGGTAGATCCACTTGCCAAACTCCAAATTCGTGGATAAATCTCACAAGATCCAACAAATTGGAAGAATTTTTTGCGCTATTTTTGTGGTTATTTTCGAATTTGGACGAAAAACAACAAAATGAAGCTAGCAAATGGGGGGATGGGACTCCAAGATGTGAATCAACCTCGCTCATGGTACCAAAATGATATAGGATGAAATCCTAGAGGGGGATCTTTTCACACTTGGAGGGGGAAAGGGGCAAACTCTCAAGGACACAAAGAGGAAATCACTCAAACAATTCCCCAATTACACATCCACTAGAATAGCAATATAAGATCCACAAGTCACAAACACAATCAAAGGAAAGATACAATGGCAAAGTTCTTCCCACTCCTAGGAGATGAGGTCTTGAAGATAGTCTTCTTGTATAGGAGGTCTTGAAATCCACTAGGATTCTTCCCAAAGGGGCCTTGATTCCACAAGTGGGAAGGTAGAAGGAGCAAAGCTCACAAATATCTCATCTCATACTTTGCTAACCCTAAACATAGCCCTAGGTACGATTTATATAGTCTTGGGGTCGAAGTAGATGAAGAGGGGCTTGGATTGGGGATCATAGCCGTCCATCCTATGAGGCCCGTGCGCATGGGGTAAGTTGGGCCTGTGCGCACGGGGGTCCCGTGGGCACGGTATAGGCCCGTGCGCACGGGGTGCTCCAGCGTCAACTTTCTGGGTAGTCCGTGGGCACGGGGTCTCGGGGGCCCGTGCGCAGGGGGTCACCTGGGACCTCCAGTTTTGCTGCTGTTGCACTCCGTCTTGGTCCACATGGCCTTGGGGTGGTTCCTCTTCTCCTTGGGGGTGCTCCTGAGCCTCTTGGTGGTGCTCCTCTTTGTACCTAATGAGACATAGCGTATCTTGGTGAGGTAGCAACAATGTTCCATTCGTATCCATATGCAAGCTAAGTAGGAAAGAGTTCACCTCGGTTTCCAAACCACGTGCTCTAGCTCTTGTCATAGGTCCACATGGGGCTTGATATGTCGGTGTAGAGTCCATGGGATGATGGAAATATGCTCCGCATCAAAAACTCTACAACTCAAAGTATTTATTCATTAGGCTCCAAGGAGCCAAGTATTACAAACTTGGGTCTCATGACCCAACATACAGAGCATACAAGCAACAAGCGGAAGCATAAACATGTCTGAGTACAGACAACTACACATGAAAAAGGCTGAGAAGCCTGACTATCTACAAGACCCTCCCAAGCATACAAGATCGTAGCTGGAGTCTCTCTTCAAAAACATAAATTAAGCAAACGTGAGTACAAATGTACCCAGTAAGACTTACATCAGAACTAGCTACATATGCATCAGTATCAACAAAGGGGGTGGTGGAGTGTAACAACAGCAAGCCAACTTTGACTCAGTGGCTATCTTGAACTACGACTGCAAGTAACTCTTTTGAGGTGGCGCACACGAGTCCACATATTCACCATATCAACACACC
This sequence comes from Triticum aestivum, assembly GCF_018294505.1. NCBI lineage: Eukaryota > Viridiplantae > Streptophyta > Magnoliopsida > Poales > Poaceae > Triticum > Triticum aestivum. The sequence goes on from NC_057797.1 coordinate 323,900,315, forward strand.
ACTATGGATCCGCTCCCGTCTCCCTACGAAAACACCATCCATAGCACTCACGCTTATCTTGCGCATTTTAGAGTATCCACTTTCACTTGTCTATGAAATCTAAAGGCAACCTAGAAGCCCTTTACCGCGGACATGGCTATTCGAATAGATGATGTTAACCCTGCAGGGGCAGGGGTGTACTTTTTCACACACGCTTTCGCCTCTTACCACCATGTACACGTCGTGTATCTCGGCAACCTTCAAGCGGAAGCCTAGCGAGGGAGTCGGCCACGACCTGACTAACCACACAAGTCTCCAGTCTAGGTTTATCGCCTATTTGTGTTCCATCCACAAGGAGATCCGGTCGGGGTATCAGTCACGGCCCCAAACGATGTGTACAGGGTTCCCAAGCCCACCAAACGGGCGATGCTTGGTATACCCGACCACGGTGCCTAGTCTGTCCCAAGCCCACCTGTACCGGCTCCCACTTGGTAGACTACAAACACTACCTACAAACACCAGAAACTAGTTGCAACTCCTGGACAGAGATCAGGTTGATTAATAAGTCGAGAGAGCTTGGAGTGCCCGGAGCCCAATGTGTGGTAGTAACTATTCATGGATCACAAAAACATGACTCAGTTCCTAAGGACGGCTTCAATGAGGCAACCCACCATGTACTCCTACATGGCCTCTCACCGATACCTTTACCAAATCAGGTTCACACACTTAGCTCTCAACTGTAGGACATGTTCACAAGTTTCCAATTCATCCCCGATGAATCAGACCTGACACAACTCTAAGCAATAGCAGGCATGACAAACAAGCATGAATGAGTAGGAACATCATGGTTCAAACAACTCCTACTCATGCTAGTGGGTTTCATCTATTTACTGTGGCAATGACAGGTCATGCAGAGGAAAGGGTTCAGCTACCGTAGCATGTAACAAATGAATTGTTGTTGTCCTAATGCAGTAAAAGATAGCAGGAGCGAGAGAGTTGGATTTTATCGGCATGAACAAGGGGGTTTTGCTTGCATAGCACTTCTGAAGATAATATAGTTCTTCATCAGTGTCATTGAACTCATCATCGGAACCACGTCTACTGAGGGGGAACAAACACCGGCAACAGAGAAACAATACAATCAATGCAATGCAACAATATGATGCATGATAATGACATGGCAATATGCTGTGATTTGAGCTAATGCAACTAGCGATGATTTAAATGAAGTTGGTTTGAACCAAAGGTTCAAATTCAAACTCCATATGTGATTATTTAAATGCCAACATTTGATTTGACCTGATCAGCAGGCATAAGTTGCTCAAACATGCATGGAAATAGCATAAATGGATAGAATGGATTTTTTCTAATAATTTTTCATATATAATTTATTTCATTTGGAGTTATAGATTAATTTCTATGAATTTTTGAAGTTTTGGATATTTTCTGAAATTTCCTGTATTATTTTAAAACCAGAAAATCATTACTACATCAACATGACATCATGCTGACATCAGCAGGTCAATATCACCAGCCCAGGTCAAACCTGACCAGTGGGGTCCACTAGTCAGTGACCTGACGTCATCAATGTCACGGACAGGTGGGTCAGGTCAACAGCCACGTCAGCATGTCAACTCTGACTTGTGGGGCCACTGTATTAGTTAAAACTAATTAGAAACTAAACCATGGTTAATTAAGTGCGTGGGGCCCATATGTAAGTGGGTCAGGGGGTTAATTAGCTGGGACATTAGTGGCTAATGATGGACCATGTCAACATCGCCGGAGTTCGGCCGGCAGCGACCAAAACCGACGACGGAGACACTGCGGGAAGGCGTTATAGGGGACGATTTCGAGCGCGGTTTGCAGCTATGGGTTGCTGGCAGTGCGCCGCAACCAATGGTGCCATCAGTTAGTCACGGGGTGGCCGGATACATTGACAGCGTTGAGTTCCACAGCGGCCGGAGTTTGGACCTTGACGGAAACGATGCTACGGGGCGTCTCCAGGCGAGCTGGTGGTGTTTGCGGGTTCCTGGGGGTGCAGTGAGGACGAAAACATGCTCAGACACGACATGTGTGGGCTCTAGCCACGGCGGCGACATGGCCGGCAGCGAGCAAGCTTTCGGCCTCGAAGGCACTAGCACTAGAGGACGTGCGGGGCGACGGGAAAAGAGGCGAACGGCAGAGGAGCTCACAGCGGACTCGTCGAGCAGGCCAGTGGGCTCGGGGAGGCACTGAAGATGGCGAATCGGAGTCGGCAATCGGCGGCACCCGAGGTTCAAGACGATGGCGTGGAGGCGATGCAGAGCTTCCCGCTCGCGTGGCTCGGCAGGAAGGACGGGGGCATCACGGTGGTTCTTCTAGAAGCAACTACGAGGCGAGGGGTTGGCAGTGGATGTGGCAACAGCAGGCGGCGGCGATGAGCTCCGCTCGAGCGCGTGCGGGGAGAGTGTAGAGGAGGGGGAGGAGCGAGGAGAGTGAGAGAGGTCTGGGGGGGTGTCGTGGCGTCTCTAGGCGCATTAGGGCAGCGGCGGGAAGCAGGATGTGGCGCGCGCGTGTGCATGCAAGGCGACCACGCGCCTGTCCTTCTGTCCAGGGAGGAAGACAACAGGGAGGCTGCGGTGGTGGGTTGGGCCAGAAAAAGAGTTGGGCTGGCTCTGCTGCAGGTATAAGCGACAGGTAAGTATTTCTCTCCTCTGTCTTTTATTCATTTGTTTCCGTTTTCTATTTTTGCAGTTTGTTTCTGAATTTGGTTTACTAACCAAATTATTTTTGTAGCTTCTGAAAACTATTGTGGATGCACTATGGATTATTCCAAAGCCCCACCACAACAAGTTCCAGAATTACTAGAGCTCTAAAATTATTTATAGCATTTATTAGCTCCAATTCAAATACTTACAGGGTTAATTCAAAAATCCATAAATCTCCAAGAAATATGCTCATCATTTTTGGCAGAGGTTTTCACCTTTATCAGAAATCATGAACATTTTCAAAGGGCATTTTGCACTCGTTGAAAAAGATTTTAATTGAACCTATTTGAAATCTTTCTGGTGCTAGGGTTTGATCGATCCCAATTTCAACTTTAAATGAAATTTAAACATGATGCATGGGTGCTGATGCAACTAGTTACAACCAAATTCTAGGGTTATGACACACAGTCACCAGACGTCCGACGCCTGGAGTCCCCTCCAGCCAGATGGACCAGCTGACGAAAGTTACCCCGGCCGGACGACCGACCAAGGCCGGACGTCCGACGACCATCAGTCGCCGGACGACAGACACATCTTAGTAGTAGAATGCAATGAACGATTATAAGCAAATCCAATATGAGGCAAGCATTCTTCCCACATTTTCTTGTTATTCTTCAAAACAGCCCTAAGCATAGTAGACAATGTTCTATTGACTACTTCAGTTTGTCCATCAGTTTGGGGGTGACAAGTAGTACTAAAAAGCAGTTTATTCCCCAATTTAGCCCATAAACATCTCCAAAAGTGGCTAAGAAATTTAGTATCACAATATGAAACAATAGTATTTGGCACACCATCCAAGCGAATAATTTCATGAAAGAACAAATCAGCAACATTAACAACATCATCGCTTTTATGACATGGTATAAAGTGTGCCATTTTCGAGAATCTATCCACGACAACAAATATGCTATCCCTCCCCTTCTTTGTTCGAGGTAAACCTAAAACAAAGTCCATAGAAATATCCTCCCAAGGAACACTAGGTACAGGCAAAGGCATATATAAACCATGAGGATTGAGTCGTGACTTAGCTTTTTGACATGTAGTGCAGCGAGCAACAAAACGCTCAACATCCCGTCTCATCCTTGGCCAAAAGAAATGTGTAGCAAGTATATCCTCCGTCTTCTTGATGCTAAAGTGTCCCATTAATCCTCCTCCATGCGCCTCCTGCAACAACAAAAGACGAACGGAGCTAGCTGGAATGCATAGCTTGTTAGCACGAAACACAAATCCATCATTAAGAACGAACTTGTTCCAGGTTCTCCCTTCCTTACAATTCTGCAATACATCTTTAAATTCAGCATCATGCATATATTGATCTTTGATGGTCTTCGAACCAAATATTTTAAAGTCAAGTTGTGAAAGCATAGTATAACGACGAGACAAAGCATCAGCAATAACATTTTCTTTACACTTCTTGTGTTTAATGACATAAGGAAAAGTCTCAATGAATTCAACCCATTTACAATGTCTACGGTTCAGTTTTGCTTGACTTTTAATGTGTTTCAAAGATTCATGATCAGAATGTATAACAAATTCCTTGGGTCACAAATAATGTTGCCACGTTTCTAAGGTCCGAACAAGAGCATATAATTCTTTATCATAAGTAGAATAGTTCAGACTAGGCCCACTCAATTTTTTAGAAAAGTATGCGACAGGTTTGCCATCTTGTAATAACACACCTACTAATCCAATTCCACTAGCATCACATTCAAGCTCAAAAGTCTTATTAAAATTAGGAAGTTGGAGTAAAGGAGCATGTGTCAACTTATCTTTTAATACCGTGAAGGCTTCTTCCTGTGAGGTACCCCAAACAAAAGGCACATCCTTCTTTATAAGCTCGTTGAGAGGTGCAGCAATGGTGCTGAAATCTCTCACAAAACGCCTATAGAAACCAGCAAGGCCAAGGAAACTCCACACTTGTGTGACCGTTTTGGTCTGCGGCCAACTCTCAGTTGCGTCAATCTTGGCTTTATCAACTTCAATTCCCTGTGGAGTAACAACATAGCCAAGAAAAGATACTCGGTCGGTGCAAAAGGTGCACTTTCCAAGGTTACCAAACAAACGTGCATCACGTAGAGCAATAAAAACAACACGTAAATGTTCCAAATGTTCCTCCAAAGATTTACTATAAATCAGTATATCATCAAAATAGACTACCACAAATCGTCCAATGAAAGCACGTAAAACTTCATTCATTAACCTCATGGAAGTACTAGGTGCATTAGTTAACCCAAAGGGCATGACTAACCACTCATATAATCCAAACTTAGTTTTAAATGTTGTTTTCCATTCATCTCCCTATTTCATACGAATTTGATGGTATCCACTAGGCAAATCAACTTTGGAGAATATTGTAGAGCCACTCAATTCATCAAGCATGTCTTCTAGCCTAGGAATAGGATGACGATAATGAATAGTAATATTATTAATGCCTCTATAATCAACACACATACGTGACGTACCATCCTTTTTCGGCACTAAAATGATAGGAACAGCACAAGGACTAAGGGATTCACGTATATAACCTTTGTCGAGTAGGTCCTGTACTTGACGCATAATCTCCTTTGTCTTCTCTGGATTGGTACGGTATGGCGCACGGTTGGGTAATGATGCATCGGGAATTAAGTCAATTTGATGCTCAATCCCTCGAATATGTGGTAATCCCAGTGGCACATCTTGTGGAAAGACGTCAGCGAACTCCTGCAAAATGTTAGTGACAGGAGGAGGCAAAGAGGAAGGCACATCCTTGAATGAAAATAATGCCTCTTTGCACACAAAAGCATAGCAAACAGATTTGCAAAAATCTAGATCATCAATATCAAATTTGGTGGCAAGTAAACATGCACTTTTCAATTTAATTTCAGAAGCAACACTAGATGGTTTATTATTAGGCTTCATTTGTTGCTCAAATTCTTTTGCCACAATCTAATTTTTACTCTTATTTTTCTCCTGTTTTGCTTTATTAGCTCTATTAATATCATCTTTCAAAATGGAATCAGGAGTCATAGGAAGCAAAGTAATATTTTTATCCTTATGAACAAGAGTATACTGATTGTTTCTACCATGGTGTACAAATTTTTTATCAAATTGCCATGGTCTACCAAGTAATAAGGAACATGCTCGCATAGGTACCACATCACAATCAACATAATCGGCATATGTAGAGATAATAAAGTGCACATGAACAGTACGTGTTACCTTAACCTTGCCGCTGTTGTTGAACCATTGGATGTACTCCCTCCTTCCATCTATATAGGGCCTAATGCGTTTTTCAAGACCGCCTTTGACTATTGATAGGATTAATAATACATGAGATATATAGTGTGAAAATTATATCATTGGAAGCTTCTTTCACGTAAGAATTTGATGGTATGCTTTGTGTAACTTGCATGTCATATATTATTGCTCTAACTCTAGGTCAAAGTTAGCCTCGAAAAACGTATTAGGCCCTATATAGATGGAAGGAGGGAGTAGTAAGGATGTGGATGTGGTCTTGTGGTGAGAGATAGCTTCTCCACAATCTCCATGCTAGCCAAGTTGTTGCAGCTCCCTCCATCTATGATGACGCGAACAAACGTCCCTTCACAACTCCCTTTGTATGGAACAAATTATGCCTCTGATTTTGCTCAGCTTGTGTGACATGCACACTCAAAACACGTTTAGCAACTAAACATTCATACCTGTCAGCATCTTCAGGAGCCATGTATTGCATCTCATGATCAGAATCATCTGCACCGTGTTCTTCACGTGTAATAAGAGCCAAAGTCTCCTCATCATAGTCACTAGCGGACTCATACCCACCATCCTCAGTAGCAATCATCACACGCTGAGATGTGCATTCTCTCGCAAAATGTCCTCTTCCCTTACAACGACGACAAATAATATCACTTGTGTGCCCTGTTGATGCCATGGAAGAAGAAGAGCTCTGCGCAGGCCTGGTAGGTGTGCTCTTGGCAGATAGTGGTGGTTGTGCCTGCTTTTTTGTATCATGGTTGGAGGTGGCACCTGATGGAGATGCTGGTGTAGTGGAAGCAGAGGATGCTCGTGGTGTCCATGATGAAGATCGACCTGTAGAAAAGTTAGTTCACGCCAATGCATGTCGATCCTGCACTTCACGTTTAGCTTTATAAGCTAGATGGAATAAACGAGTGATATTAGTATACTCCTTATAATCTAGAATGGTCTGAATCTCTCTACTTAATCCACCCATAAAACGAGCAAGCATAGCTTCATTCTCCTCAACAATACCACCTCTAATCATGCTAGTTTGTAATTCTTGATAATATTCTTCTACATAATTTTTTCCTTGTCTTAAACGCTGCAATTTTTGAAGTAATTCATGTTGATAATATGGTGGAACCCAACGAGTACACATAGCAGTTTTCAAAGCAGCCCAAGTAGCTGGAATAGGATATAATCTACAATGCTCAGACCTCCAAACACATGCAAAACTAGTGAAAGCACAAACAGCAGCAGGAACACGTCTCTCCTCGGGATATTGTAAACATGTAAATCGTTTATCAGTTTCTAACTCCCAAGTAAGATATATATCAGGAACATATCTACCCTCAAATGGTGGAATATTCAATTTCAGTTTAGGGAGATGGTCATGATCTCGTACCTAAGGGTGAGCCCTACCATTGCCAATATTTGCATGTGGACGACCTGGTGGTTGCACATAGTTCTGATTTTGATCAACCTCATCCTCGTAATCTCCCGCAAAATCATCCTCCTCCACATCAGCAGCAGGAGCCACAAAAGTATCAACAACAGCACCAACAGTTTGGCTAGGTGCAAGAGGGAGACGGCTCGCTCGGCGGAGGGCTGTTTCACGACGTGGAGGTAGTCGTTGTTGTTGTTGTTGTAGAGGTGTGTTAGGTGCAGCCGGTGGTGGTGGTGGAAGAGCGCGAGCAATTCATTAAACCTGTTATCGAGCTTTGTTTCGAACGTCTTCTCCATGCAATCTATCTTCTCCATGGTCTCTTCAAATCTGTTTAGCACATCTTGCACCTGTCCACTCATCACTTGTTGAAATTTATCATGCAACTCCTTATTCATCATGTTCTCCCAGTCAGTCTTGTCGGCCTGTGATCCTGCCATGGTTAGCAACAATAGAAACACACATGAATATGATCCACAAACTACTAACAAGAGGTGGTGGTGGTGGGTGTCACAAATCCATCAAGCAAATCTCAAATTCTTACCAGTTCTTACCCAGCAGCAGGCGGTGATCGGCAACCGTCGTAGTCAAAACTCTCAAAGCTTGGAGAGAGTGATTACCAGGGAGAGTCAAACGCACGACGTAGATGTATGTGGAGCTGGGAAGGCTTATAATATGGTAGCAAAAAGGGTCAGCAATAATCAATTCAGAGATGCAAAGTTGAATAAACGCTCAACGACGGTACTGTGCCGGTCCTAGGCTAGACCGTGCTCGAGACGCGAGCCTAGAACACTAACAAAATCACGACGCTGCACGTAAACAAGCGAGGAGCACGCTCTGAATTTTTTCTTTTTTTCACTTTTTTCCTCTTTTTTGCTCCGCAACAAATTTTTTCGAAAAGTCTACAAATGGTCCAAAAACTGCCTAGCCAGAATTTTCCAGACTTCATTTTTTACTTTGGAACTATTTTTCTTCTGTGGGTAGCACGAAAGTTTGGGAGTCCTACTCTATCACGACTCGGAGTATCGCGTGATCTGGAAATCCAAAATAGAGTAACAAAATACTGGACTCGGACTAGGACTGGTAGCGGAGATGAATCTGGTGGAACTCGGACTGGTGGCGGCGATGAATCTGGTGGAACTCGGACTGGTGGCGGATATATGTTGTATGTGGACTCGGATTGGCATGATGGCGATGTATATGAGGTATATGGCAGCGGTGACGATGATGGTGGTATATGGCAGCGGTGTTGATAATGGTGGTATATGGCAGCGGTGACGATGATGGTGGTATATGGCAGCGGTGATGATGATGATGCGGCAGCGGCGTGACTACTTGTGAACAGAACTCGAAACTCTAAAGGACTAGACACTAAGACCAGCAACTAGACATGACGATGCAACCGCAAACTCAACAATGCAAAACCCTAAAAATATTATGCAATGGCTCAGATTCGTTCGGATATGATGAACTAACCCTAATTTTTTTGTGGCTTTTTCATGGACTATAGGTATGAAGAACATACTCGATCTAAACTACGAAAAACTGTAAAATCTCACCGAGCAACCTGAAAATCTAATACCACTTGATAGAGGCAAGGGCCCCAATATTTCGATGAGATGGTGGATATCGTTTTGGTGGAAGTCGACTTTGACGATCCGACTACGAACGTGCGAGGACGTCGCAGCTTAGCAATCACTAAACCAACTCCGAGAGGTTATTGACCACGCCGGAGCACGATCAACCTGACCACGAGGGTCTATTTCCTGCAAGCAACGAAGAACAAGCAAGAAATTGAAAATTGCAATCTGGATATTGCGAATATAAGAGGAAAGCTTTATTGATGAAGGTGGGGTTCTGTGACGTCTTGGTCTGGTCGTTGGACACAAACGAAGTACGCGAAGTTGCATCTATGGCGAACTTTTAATCTAAACAAAACCCAAAGTCTAAACGACGCCCTAAGGGCTGTATATATGGAGGAAGAGGGGTGAATTTCGTGGCCCTTGGAGGAGAGGTCCGAAACCAACCCTAATTCTTATTTCCCCACACATACGGACTCTAAAAACAGCCTATACTTAAGTATTTCGAAAATACATGGGCCTGGCCCAATAATAAGGTGACACAGCACCTAGAATAGCCTTTGGACAAAATTTATGAAGTGGCATCTTGTATATTTCGTCCAAGGCTTCATGCACTCCTTATGGTGGCTTCAAAGTCCTGAAATCATCACTTGTAACTCCGTTCTGGATCCCCTTGTGCATGCCATCATCTTCATGCTTGGTCTTGCTCCAGTGTTCATCCCTCTTATCCATGCCAGGCCCTTCATTTGTAAGCAAAACAAATGTATCCAATTTAGGCAGCATCATATTCTCATGACATCAGAATCATTACCAAGAAACGAAAGTACCTGATAATTTAATTGGCGTGCGCGAGCTCTAGTAATTGGTCCAGTATGTATAGCAGCAGGGGCTGTGGGTGTAACAATGGTATTGATGTCCTCATCACAGACTCAAAGGGATCATAAGATTATTCATTCTAGAAACTTACGTGTGCGGCCACAAGCCATTATGGGCTCTGGCATCGTTGAGTAAGTTGCGTGAAGCTCTCGAAGAGGTAGACTAGCAGATGTAGTGGGTTGTAGGTGGTACTGTCTATCCAGAGTAGAGAGTTAATGCTTCAGAAAGACTGTGTCTCGAATCTCCGCCCATGGATGTATTCGAGTCTTGTGGGGAAAAGTGCGCAAACCTCTGCAGAGTGTACAAACTAATCATGGTTAGTCGTGTCTCCGGTTATGGACATCTTGAGTATCTGGTTCTTGGATTATCATGTTGATCTCATCACCCTTAATATAATTTGATTGGGTTAATGATGATGTTTAATTGGGATTGAGTTGGAGGAACCTTCTCAATGTTTAACAACCACCATGACAGTTAAATAAAAAATTATTCCTTTGTTGTAGGGAAAAATTAGCTTTATGCAAAACTGTAACCATAGAGCTTACCACCAGCCAAATATGCATGTAGTGATAGCAATTATTTCTGTTCATTACTCTCTATGTGTTACATTGCAAGCATATTCCATGTGCTGACCCATTTCGGGCTGCAACATTCATGTTGCAGACTTTTTAGACGACGAGTAAGGAGCCATAGGTCGTTGTCTTTCACTCAGTGATGCCGTTGGAGTTGATGGACTCACTTCATCTTCCAAGCCTTCCGTTGTTATCGCTTTAGATGGCCTTAAGCCATATTTACTGTAATAAGTTCTCTTTTGAGACATTCGATGTAATAAGTGTGTGATTGCTACTCTATTATAAATCCTCAGCTACTGTGCGTGTCAGCATTACCGATCCAGGGATGACACTGATGCACAAAGATCAGACTGTTTGAGGTCTGGTCGCTACAAATGCGGACGAGTGGTGCTGATGGTTTCAGTGTGGCTGCTCCTGCTCGTATCACCGCCACGACGACGGTCGCCGCCGAGCACTTGCCTAAGGTCATCAGAAGGCAGGTGTACTACGGATCCGAATCATCCTGTCAGGTTCCAATCTATCCAGATCTTTTTTTTGCATGTCCAAAGTATAGATCCTTGCTGAATGACCCCCCCCCCCAAGGAAAGCGATCTACCGCCGGAAGTTTTGCGTCACTGAGAAGTACCAAAAGCTGACTTGTGTGCACGGGCGCACTCCCGCTCGATGTGTATGCATGCAGGGATTCAACATTGGCAGGCGGTTTCTTAGTTTCCCCTTAGAGGTTAGTGATAATTAAGTTCATCATTTTACTTCAGTTAATGCCACCGCTCATCCAGAATACAATTTAACATTGGCAGGGATATGAGGCTTGTGCCTTTGTTAACTGATTGCATGAAGAATGTCATGGCAGGGCTCGGAGTGTTATCACTAAGCTCCCAGAAGATAACGTAAAGCGGAAGAAGAAACAGGTTGATCTGGAATGTACAATCAATACGATGAAGCAAGAAACAATCAATCACAGGCAACAGATGGAAGCAAGCGACAAGAGGAACTAGCATGTGTAGTTGTGGTTGTCGCATTAGCCATGTTCTATGCACTGTTTGCAATGATGATTAGGGGTTTTGTTTGACAGTATTTCTAAAGCACATCTAGAGGTGCTCCAAGTAATGCACATCTAGGTCCTATGCCATTGATGTTACATGAAGATTCGTGCCGATATTTTTCTTTTCCTTTTTTCTTTTCCTTTCTAGTTTGATTATTACTTGCTTTATCAATAAGAAGAGCTCAATGTATTGCTTGCCAACTGTCCTACTCTGTTCGTACCGGTACTGGTGCATAATCCCAAAACTCGTTCCTTGTTTTTGTCCTGAAAAAGGAAACCAGCCAAATAGCCAATAGGAGTCCTGCACAACCCCGGGAATTTGGAGCGACTGGGTACAAATAATTATGTTAATTATATCAGCGGTTAGATAACACATCAACCCCCGCTTCAATCCCCACTTCAATTGGCAGTTCCTCTTCTCTGCATACCCCGCTTAAGTGTCCACCATCTTCATCGTCCCCGGCAGGCCATGCTACACACTGGCACACACTCTGCAGCCCTGTCGAGCAATAGCGAGGACGACAGTTCGGCCAGTAGTCTGGCGCCCGATGATAGGTCAACATCGGAATCATCCCGCTTGTCTTCCATGAGTCCGGCGTCGAGCCCAGACCTCGATTATATCCGGTTCATGGAGGGACGCCGCCTCTGGAGTCGTCAGACGACAACCAGACGAACAAGGAGCCGTCGGAGGACGAAGAAGAGGACGACGGTGATGATGAGGAGAAATGGTCGAACGAGGAGGAGGACGATCACAACATCAATGACGATGACGACGGTAGCGATGATGAAAAGCCAATGGTCAGCGGAAAGAAGCATCCTCGCCAAGACGACGTCGCAGTGCCATCCAACAAGAACAACAACAAGAAGAAGGACTAAATTAAGCAGACTGTATATATCTCTGTTTATCCTGTCAATCTCATCGCAGATGGTTAGTAATATGTATTCGACAAAGATCTTCTACTTATCGCCAACATGTTGGTTTCTGTTGTTCTGTTGTCCTGATGAGAACACAATTCACAAAAAAAGACCGTATGGGCTGTCTATAATGATCACACACAATTCTGATTACCAACCTGTTTGCCGGGTATCACACACATCTTGTTTTTTTGAGAGATCAAACAGTGGGAGAGGCTGCCACTGTGTTTGTATGACTCAAAATTATGGTACAATGTACATAACATACTTACAAGATGCTCATCCTCCACTTTGGGAGGGAGCAACAGCTACTTTATGTTGGAAAGGTCAAGGAGGTGCCATGTTTTGTACAAAAGAGAGAATGAAGTCTCTCTTATCAGTTCTAGTTCTATGCTGGAGGAGGCTAAAATCATGTTTAAATCGTTCAAGCCAAGAATGGAAAGTGGGGGTGGTGCTTCTGAAGTGCTTGTTATTCCTCTCTTTCTAGATACTCCAAGCAGCCTGTAGGAATATTCCATGAACATGGGCTTGGACCAATTAGTGGTTGCGTGGCTTATCCATTGAAGTCTGGATCCATTGTCTTCCCATGTGATCCCAAGGGTGGACCAACATTGCTTACTAAAAGAGCATTGAAAGATCATATGTTCCACATCCTCTTCTATTTGTTGATCACATAGAAGGCAATTGTAATCATCCCCAATGTTGTAGTGCCTCCTCTTGAGCATGTTGCGTGTGTTTAGGCGGTTAGAGAGTAGGAGCCACCCAATCAATTTGATTTTCAACATCGCCTTTGCTTTCCATAGCCATTGGTATGATTGGTGTGCCTGCACATCTCTAAAGTAGAATTTGTACTATCTGTTGGCCTTGTATTCCTTTGATCCCCAGAAGTATGTCCAGGTGTCATGGGGATTTGGGACAACATTGTTGCCTAGATGGGTCACTTTTTGTTGCAAGTCACAGACTTCTTCAAGTGCTTGGACTGAGAGTGGAAGGTGAAATGTTTCATGCAGTGATGTTGACCCTAGGAAAGCTTTAACAGATATATCCTCATGTATTGTGTAGGAGAAGGCTCGCGGGTATGTTTCATCCAGTGTGTTGTCCAGCCACAGATCCTTCCACATGAGTACCGTGGTGCCATCGTGTACATTTGCTTTGGATATACCTCTGTAAATAGGGGTGAGCTTGAACACATCCCTCCACCAGAATGATCTGCATGGCTCTGTGGCATGGGGGATCTTCCTTGCGTAGTAAGTTGACCATATGAGCTCCACCCATGGCAAATCATGTCTGTTGTAGAATTTATGTAGATACTTTAGGAGCAGAGCTTCACTTTGGATACGAAGATTTATTATTCCAAGTCCACCACATTTCTTTGGTTGGCAAACCATGCTCCAGGCCGCCAGCGAGTTACATTTATCCCCTTGTTCTGTCTTTTTTGTCCAAAGGCATTTCCTTCTTATTTTGTCAAGGAGTTCTAGTATCTTTGGTGGCATTTTGAGAGTGCACAGAGCAAAGATGGTTAGGGACGTGATCATTGTATTGAGTAGTGAAAGTTTAGCCCCATAAGATATCAAAGCTAGTGTGCTTGTCATTCTTCTTTCCATCGTGCAAACTAGAGGCATGAGGTCTTGAACTGAGGGCTTGGTTGTCCCGAGGGGTAGTCCTAAGTAAGTGAATGGTATGGTTCCAACTTTACAGCCAAAGATAGTTGAGATCTCATTGTAGCAGCTGGCATCACAGTTGATTGGGATGAGTGTGGACTTGTGAAAGTTTATCTTTAGTCCAATGGAGGCAGCATAGTCAAATAGAATGTCCTTAATTGTTCGGGCTTGATCGGGACAGGCAGGGAGAATGATGATCGTATCATCGGTGTACTAAATCATCGGTAATCATGTTGATTCTGTCATTTGAATGGTAGATGGATTCTCTCTTGTCTGAAGGCATCGTTGATGGCCGCTTGAAGGAGGTCAGCCACAAGCACAAAGATCAATGGTGAGAAAGGATTGCCTTGGTGAACTCCACATTTGCAGATAGATTGCCAACCCGAGACAACATTAAAAAGCACCGCTGACTTGCCCGAGGAGAAGATGCATTTAATCCAGTCAAGCCACTTATCATTTAAACCCATGTGTTCCATAATTGTAATCGTTGTATCATGTACAATTGTGTCAAACGCTTTGGTGAAATCCAGTTTTAGAAGGACGATCTTTTCATTGGAAGCTTGACATTGATGAATGTAGTCCAATGCCCAGGCCAAACAATCTTGTATTGATCGACCTTTGAGGAAGCCATATTGATTACAGTGTACAATTTTAAGTATGAGTTTTTGGAGTCTATTTGCAAGTAGTTTGGTAAGAATCTTGAGGCAACAATTGAGCAATGCGATAGGTCTGAAATCAGATATTGTCTCTGGGGACCGAACCTTCGGAATGAGTGTGATAAATCCGTCATTAATACTCTCAAGATTGAGTCCTCCCTCATAGAACTGATTGCATAGCTCATAAAAGTCTTCTTTAATTATGTGCCAACATTTTTTGAAGAAGACACCGGAGAATCCATCCGGACCAGGTGCATGATCGGCAGGCATTTCCTTGATGACAACATCAATCTCCTCCTTGGTGAAAGGAAGAGTTAGGTGATCCAGTCCCTCCACCTTTTTGATGATATTTTGCAGGTTAAATTCCATTTGGAACAATCCTGACTTTCCCAATCTCTTTTTAAAAGTTTGGTATATGACTGCCTCTTTGCTGGCGTGGTCCTCTACCACCGTGTCATCCGACAGTTTGAGTGTTGGAATTGTATTACGCCTGTATCTCTCTGAGGCCAGGGCTTTCAAAAATTTAGGGTCTTCATCACCAAATTTAACCCATCGAATAGTGCATATCTTTTGCCAGTATTGTCTTCGGTAGTTCAACAGTCGTAGAATGTGTTTCTTCAAAAAATTCCTGAAATTGTGTTCTGGAGTGGTGAGCGTTTTGAGTTTTTCAAGAGCATCAAGGTTGGCCAACACAAGGTTCGATTTTTCGATTGCCACTAACAGTTTAGAAATGCATTTGCTCCACTGTTTTAATTCATGTCTAAGGGCCTTGAACTTTCTGGCTAGTAAAGTAGCTGCATTTGCGTTTTTATGCCTAAAGGGCTTTGACCAGACTAATTGCACCAGTTCAAAAAATCTGGGATGTTCTGTCCAATATGACTCAAACCTGAAGATTTTGCTGCGAGGGGTGGATGTTTCAATTTTGACAACACACGGGATATGATCTGAAACTGGTTTTCTCAAGGGCATAACTATAGTGTTGGGGTAAGAGGAGGTCCAGTTGTTGGAAGTGAGGAACCAGTCTAATTGCTCAAGGAGAGGGTCAATCCGCATGTTGCTCCATGTGTAGGCTCAGCCTTTGATGGGCAGTTCAACTAGCTATTGAGAGCGAATGATGTCATTAAAAGCAATCATGTCATTTGGATTACCTCCAGGTTTGTTTCTGTTGTCGGGGCTTCGGATATAATTAAATTCTCCAAGTAAAAGCCAATCTTCATTAGGCGTGATATTAAGATTATGAAGCCAATCGGTGTAGGTCACTCTGGAATCGCCCTGACACGGGCCATAAATGTTAAATAGGGTCCATTCCTGGGTCGATTGCGTGGAACGAAATTTGATGGCCAAGGCATGCATCTTGTTACGATGAATCGTTTGTGTTCACCTCACTCATTGCAAACGGTTCATCAGAGTGAACTGTATGCCGTATATTGCACACACCTTGATCGGGCTTCCCGTTTCTGTTGTTCTGTCTTATCGCAAACAGTTCATGCAGATCAACCGTATGCCCCTTGAGGGAGTCCTGGATTAGGGGGTGTTCGGGTAGCCGGACTATACCTTCGGCCGGACTCCTGGACTATGAAGATACAAGATTAAAGACTTCGTCCCGTGTCCGGATGGGACTTTCCTTGGCGTGGAAGGCAAGCTTGGCGATGCGGATATTCAAGATCTCCCACCTTTGTAACCGACTCTGTGTAACCCTAACCCTATCCGGTGTCTATATAAACCGGAGGGTTGTAGTCCGTAGGCAATCAACTCCATACACAACAATCATACCATAGGCTAGCTTCTAGGGTTTAGCCTCCTTGATCTCGTGGTAGATCTACTCTTGTACTACCCATATCATCAATATTAATCAAGCAGGAGTAGGGTATTACCTCCATCGAGAGGGCCCGAACCTGGGTAAAACAAAGTGTCCCCTGTCTCCTGTTACCATCCGGCCTAGACGCACAGTTCGGGACCCCCTACCTGAGATCCGCCGGTTTTGACACCGACATTGGTGCTTTCATCGAGAGTTCCTCTGTGCCGTCACAATCAGGAAGGATGCCTCTTCCCGTCTTTAAAGACGGCGCCGTTGCTAAGGGAGCCTTGGCTGTCGGCCAAACCCTCCGGCTAGGTGGTTTCCTCATGACCGCCTGTTCGGCTGTTGCGCCGACGGTGACCTCTCGGGTCATCAAAAGCAACCTACACGTCAGCTCGGAGCTCGTCGAGCAGCTAGATCCAATGGAGCTCCCTTCCGTAAACGAGCTCTTGGATCGCATCGCCGCCCTGGGGGTCGCTACGGATTACGACCAGGTTGGGCTTAAACCCGATCTAAGAGAAATTAACTCTCCCCAAGTCACCCACCACGTTGCCGTGGTAGAGGCGCAGTGCGGCGACCCTTCATCTATTTTAAGGACTAGCTACGTCCGAATTCCCGACTCCTCCAAGCCGGATACCCGCGGAGGGGAGGATGTAACTCAAGACCTGAGCTTAGGATCAGGCAACGGGCTAGATTCGTTGGACAACATCCAAGAATCCGAACTTCAGAGTTCGGAAACTCTTCGGCCTCCGAATCTTGGATTGGGTGAGGTTTCAGATTCAACGACACCCGCCCACCCGAACATAAGCGATCTCTCCCAAATCAGGCAGAGGCCCGAGGAAACAGTACATCATTACTGGGCCAGATTCCTCCTGGTTATGAACAGGATAAAGGATTGCCGCGAGGAAGACGCAATCTCAATTTTCTGCAGTAATTGCACGGACGAGGGAATCCTTAACGCCGTAAGTCGTCGTGATATTACACGCTTCGCTGACTTGGCGTCCATAGTACAAAAATACTGTGCGATGGAAAGCGCCTGGAAAACCGAAATAAAATTTTGGGATAATCCGGCCTTGAATAGTAATCCCGTCCGAACTAAGAGGGTGCATCATCATAGGACACCCGGGATAAACACAAAAAAGCCAAAACCCTCTACAGGGCATGGAACCGTACTGGAAAGGTGGCTTGATGGACCCTGTAGAATTCACAGTACAGAGGACGCCACACCAACTCACAGCCTTAGAGCATGTTGGATACTCCGGCAGGTGGCCAAAATTGGCGAGGACCTCTTAATTCTGGAGGCCGCAGAAAGCCAGCCCGAGGACACCGGTACTGTTCTCACAGTCTTCGAGACTTTCGCATCAAACAATGTGCGAAAAAGAACACTCCGCAGCCTCGCCGAAGTCTATCAAGTTGCAACAATAAATCCATGGAGCGACACTGCCATTACCTTCAACGCAAGTGATGAACCTAGATTCCGAACAGCCCGAGCACCAGCCGCATTGGTCCTCAGTCCCATAGTGGACGGCTTTCGCCTCACCAAGGTGCTCATGGATGGAGGCAGCGGACTGAACCTCATTTATGAGGAAACCCTTCAAAAAATGGAAATAGACTGGAACCGCGTCGAGCGAAGCAGCACAACCTTTAGAGGAATAATCCCCAGTCGGGAAGCGCGCTGCACAGGAAAAATCACACTAGATGTGGTGTTCGGCACGCCGGATAATTACAGGTCCGAAGAAGTCACGTTTCAGGTGGCCCCGTTTAAGAGCGGACATCACGCTTTACTAGGGCGGGAAGCATTCACAATCTTCCAAGCAATACCCCATTACGGGTACATGAAGCTTAAGATGCCCGGGCCGAACGGAATTATCACTCTAGCTAGTGATCCGGACATAGCACTCCGCGCCGAAAACAAGACGGCCGCATTAGCCCTTGAGGCACTATCCGAAGCCTTAGCGGCCGAGGAACTGACTGCGCTGCGCTCCACGGTTAACAGGGATGATGTGATACTCGATAAGAGATCCAAATCCACATCCTTCAAGCCAGCTGACGAAATAGTCAAATTCCAGGTCCATCCAACGGACCCCAATAAAACAGCTTCCATCGGGGCACGACTGAACCCTGATGTAGACGCCGCACTGCGAGAGTTCCTACGAGAGAACTGGGACATTTTCGCCTGGCACCCTTCAGACATGCCAGGGATCCCACGCAGGCTGGCCGAACACAGCTTAAATATCCTAAAAGGATTCAAACCTGTCAAACAAGCCCTTCGGCGTTTTTCCGAACCCAAGAGACAGGCTATGGGAGAGGAGCTAGCCAAGCTATTGGAGGCCGGATTCATTAGAGACATAAAACATCCGGACTGGCTAGCAAACTTGGTGATGGTACCAAAGAAGGACAAATCCTGGCGCCTGTGTGTCGATTTTAAAGACCTTAACAAGGCTTGCCCAAAGGATCCCTTCCCCCTCCCCCGTATCGATCAAATTATCGATGCCACCGCAGGACACGACTCGTTGTGTTTCCTCGACGCATACTCCGGTTACCATCAAATCAAGATGGCAGAATCAGACCAAGCTGCAACAGCATTCATCACACCATACGGCCCATTCTGCTTCAACACAATGCCCTTCGGGCTGAAAAACGCCGGCGCAACATATCAGCGCATGATCCAGACATGTCTGGCAAATCAGATCGGCAAAACAGTGGAGGCGTATGTGGATGATGTGGTCGTCAAATCAAGACATGTCGAATCTCTAATAGACGACTTGAGGCTTACATTCGATAACCTCCGAAAATATGACATCAAGCTCAACCCGGAAAAATGCGTCTTCGGCGTTCCAGCCGGAAAGCTCTTGGGCTTCATTGTATCCGGTAGAGGAATTGAAGCAAATCCAGCCAAGATCCGAGCTTTGTCACAATTGGATATCCCAAAGGACCTCAAACAAATACAAAAATTAACCGGATGCGTGGCGGCTTTAAGCCGCTTCATCTCCCGCTTGGGAGAAAAGGCACTACCCCTCTATCGCCTCCTTCGGCGCACCGAACACTTCGAGTGGACGGAGGCCGCCACGGCCGGACTTGATGAAATAAAAGCCATATTGGCAACAAACCCAGTCCTGGCCGCGCCGAACACCGGCGAACCAATGTTATTGTACATTGCAGCAACACATCAAGTTGTCAGCGCAGTGCTCGTTGTCGAGCGGGAAACGGACGGACACAAATTCCCCCTTCAAAGGCCGGTCTACTACGTATCCACTGTCCTCACTCCATGCAAATCACGGTACCCGCATTATCAAAAGATTGCATACGCGGTATTCATGGCATCCCGGAAGCTACGACACTACTTTCAAGAGTGTTCCATAACAGTAGCCTCGGAAGTACCACTCAACGATATTATCAACAACCGCGACGCAACGGGCCGGATTGCAAAATGGGCCATCGAGCTTCTCCCGTTCGATATAACCTATAAGCCACGGCGAGCTATTAAATCGCAAGTTTTGGCCGACTTCGTCGCAGAATGGACGGAGGCCGAGCTCCCTAAAGAGTACGGCACATATTCAAACTGGATTATGCATTTCGACGGCTCCAAAATGTTGGCCGGACTGGGGGCTGGCGTCGTCCTGACGTCCCCCACAGGAGACACAGTCCAATATGTGCTCCAGATCATGTACATGGATTCCAACAATGCAGCCGAATATGAGGCCCTCCTACATGGTCTCCGGATAGCAGTATCCATGGGTATCCAGCGCCTAGAGGTACGCGGGGATTCAAACCTCGCGATATCCCAAATAAATGGAGACTTCGACGCCAAGGACCTAAAAATGGCAGCTTACCGCAACGCCGTCCTAAAAATGTCAGCTCGGTTCGAAGGGCTGGAGTTTCACCATATAGCCAGAGAAAACAATCAAGCAGCGGACGTCCTGGCACGCATCGGAGCAAAACGCGATGCAGTCCCCCCCAACATCTTTTTGGAAAGATTGTTCAAGCCATCCGTAGCATGGGAGGGGGAACCCGTAAATAACAGCCCGGACCCAGCCGCACCACTCGACGCCGAACAATCTGACACAATTGGAGGCTCTGCCAATGAAATTACACCTTCAGCCCACGTAATAATGGCGGTCATCGCCCCGTGGACAGAACCATTCCTAGCCTACCTTACTAGGCAGGAACTCCCGGAGGACCAAAACGAGGCCCGCTGCATAGTGCGGCGATCTAAAGCCTATAGAGTCCATGAGGGAGAGCTTTATAAGAAAAGCACTACCGGAGTCCTTCAAAGGTGCATCTCCGAAGAGGAAGGGCGGAACCTTCTGGCTGAAATTCATGCCGGACTCGGTGGTCACCACGCCGCTGCTCGGTCCCTTGTTAGCAAGGCTTTCCGTACAAGCTTTTATTGGCCGACGGCCCGGGCAGACGCTCAGGACTTAGTCCAACGATGCGCTGGTTGCCAACTTTTTGCCAACCAAAGCCATATGCCACCCACCGCACTCCAAACTATACCCATCACCTGGCCTTTTGCGGTCTGGGGGCTTGACATGGTCGGACCCCTTAAAGGTGGGACCGATAGGAAAAAATACTTACTGGTCATGGTGGATAAATTCACCAAATGGATAGAAGCCAAGCCTGTTAAAACGGCCGAATCCGGACCTGTGATAGACTTCATATCCGGGGTTGTACACCGTTATGGCGTCCCCCACAGCATCATAACCGATAACGGTACAAACTTTACCGCCGACGAGGTAAAACTCTGGTGCAAAAACATGGGCATCAAGCTCGATTATGCTTCCGTCTATCACCCACAAACCAACGGCCAGGTCGAACGTGCAAATGGTCTTATCATGAGCGGCATTAAACCCAGACTGGTGCGGTCCCTCAAGGAATCTAACACGCACTGGGTAGAGGAGCTCGACTCCGTGCTATGGGGGCTGCGGACCACGCCAAATCGCACCACCGGATACACACCATTTTTTATGGTGTACGGCGCAGAGGCAGTTCTGCCCTGCGACATAATTCATGACTCACCTAGAGTGCGCATGTACGAAGAAAGAGAAGCCGAGCTCGATCGGCAGGACAACTTGGACGCCCTGGAGGAGGAGCGTGACGTGGCAAAAGCCCGTTCCGCATTTTATCAACAGCAGGCCCGAAGATATCAAAGCAGAGAAGTACGGGCCAAAAATTACAATGTTGGCGAACTAGTTCTACGCCTGCCGGATAAGAAAAAGGACAAACTCAAGCCCAAGTGGGAAGGTCCATTCATAATCGACCAAGTCCTGACTGGCGGGGCGTACCGCCTGCGAGATGCGTCGGATAACCGACTCGAGCCGAACCCGTGGAACGCCACCCGTCTCCGAAGATTCTATGCCTAGCGCCGGACTCTGTGTTCGTCTCCTTCCTCTGTCCATTTTTTGCATTTTTCTGTCTTACATTTCTCTCCTTCCCCTCTTTTCTTTTATAGCCCTTAAAGGCTCATCTAGTGACGCGCCACTCGCGCTCATTAAACCTGGGGGCTTCTTTAACAGAAGCTTATTTATACGGGCTTCACGCCCAACACATGCGTCAAACTTCCGCATGTACCTTTTTCTTCACCATTATATGCATCGATATGACTTAAGTTTTGGCCAAGCTGGGTTGCCTGGCTCCTGTGCTTACCCCTACGTTCCCGATTGTTCGGCTAGGTGGTAAAGGGAGCACCTCTGCGATTGTTACTGCCGGGTCAGCCGGATGTGTACCTCAGACTGGGTGAAGCCGAAAGCTAGCGTTCTTAAGGGAATATTCGGTCGGTGAGATAAAAGATGATCTTTTTACTCATTTTATGCGCCCCCAGATGCTTTTTTCTGCGTCTTTTTACGCAGTCCGGACATGCACTTTAGGGCATGCCTCCCAGCGAAAGGAACCCCTAACGGAACTATTCTCTCTGGAAGATGTTTCTTACTAACCATGTAATATAACATAACTAGTTGGGCACTTGTCTGATAAAGCACTAATGACCCCTACGCCTGGTCTCCACGCATACCACGGTTCTTATATAACCGCTATGGTATTCGGACACACTCCGGACCGTCAGGTCCCGAGGTTGAAGCGAAAAGGTCGGCAACGACAAACGATCTACAATCCGGCTAGAAGGCATTACACATGTCAATTCAAAATTACATAGTCATTCTGACTGATTGTATTCCTCTTCTATACCATCTAACAGGCTGTCTAATTTACAGTCCTGCTGGGAATACTTCGCGGCCAACTCTACTTGGCCGTATACTAAGCTCACAGGGATCTCCTTCCCGTCAGGCCCCACTGGTCCGACCTCGGCCATGTGGTTTGGGTCAGACTTCGTAAAACGGGTCTTCACCATGGCCCAGGCTTCCCTAGCGCCTTGTCGGCAGGCCGATATCTTCCACAACCGGAAGCGCCGCCGAGCTCCCTTCAGCTTCTCCGCAAGCTCTCCAAGGCCCTCGGGCATGGAGTGGGCAGGCCATAAGGCTTGGGCAACACCTCGCATCGCCTGCCGAATTCGCTCGTGCAGTTGCATGAGTTCGGGAAGAAGGTCACCCGTAGAACCGGGCATCTCCTCTGCAGGACGACCTGTGAGCATACCTACAGACATTACTCTGTTAGTCGACTTCCTCGCCGAACTCTTTTTTCAAAGTTCGTTCAAGCACTTACTAAAAATGCCGCGTCGAAGCCGCTGATTCTCCTTCGTGGAGTCCGACAGCTGGCCACGAACATCTTTAAGTTCGACGTCCAGCTTGGTGTTGGCATCCTGAAGATCATTCTTCTCTCGCCTCACCCTTGTCAACATACTCTCACCGGCCTTTAGCTGGCGTAAGAGTTGTTGCTTGTCCGGATCGAGTCCGGCGCCATCTGCAATATGATTTGTCAGATTTACACCCACACCGCACAATACTAATCTTTCGAAGTGTATCTTACCTGAGGGGGTCTCTTTGGACTCCCCTGCTGCGGCTAGTGCGGCCTCTAGTTGGGCCTTGCACTTTTCCAGCTCCTGGGACAGCACAGTATTCTTCTTTGTAAGAACCTGCATATTAAAAGATCCTTAAATCAGTTGCTCTAACTGTTTCAAGTCTCGGGGGATACTCGTATATATATATATATATATATATATATATATATATATATATATTTGACCAAAATTTTCTTACCCGTATGTCTTTTACATACTGCTCCATGGCTCTGGCTAAACCATTTTGAGCGGCACGGAGGTATGCATCTCCCGAATTAAAGGCATCTAAAGCCTCTTGGGAGAAACAAGCGTCGCATAGAACTATCCGGCGACGCCTATGGTTCATGGCACTCTCCACTTCAGAATTTGTGGCAGACAACCTGTCATCATCCTCTGTCGGAGGAGCGTCCAGTACGCGCCTTGTGCTCGCCTCCGCTTCCTGGACAGCAGTTGGAGCCTGGCTGGTGGAGGCGCGATTGGCAACCTCTCCGGATGTAGTCCGGCGAGGTCTCTTCGTTCTGAAGATAGCACGAACGTTAAATATGTCCTGACAGAATAACACCAGGGAAACAGAGGGTGCGCTATACCTTTGTGCCGGCATCTCAGTCCGGACTTCATTCCTTTTTGCCCCACGGGGCCCTGCGGCCCCTCGTTGGCTAGCCGCCGCAGGTTCGGCCTCCTGCCTCGGAAAACTCCCCTGCAAAACACGGTTGTCATCAGAAACACCGGAATACGCGAGGGTGCAATCTCTCTCAAGGGAATGAGACTCCGGTTTCTGTCACCTGGGAGGCCGGAATTAACCCTGGGTAATCAGCCATGATGGCTACCAAGGTATTGTCCTTGCTTAGCTGATGGAACACCCCGTCGATAAGATCCACCGATATGTCCGGATCCTCTTCGGAGTCCGGATTGAGGGACCGTTCTGGGTCCTCGGGCTGTGGAGGGCGGCTGCTTATGTCCTTTACCTCCTGTCGCAATTCCTGCATTGAAGTCGTTAGACTACCTATCTAACCATGGGAGTATAAAACAAACGGGCAAGTGCAATTGTTCACTTACCCAACTTGGAGGATCGTACATACTAAATCCGGCCTGCGGATTGGCGCGGAGGAATTCCTCCTTTTCTCCCTTATACAAAGAGGATAAGATCTTTACTAAGGCGGCGGCTGAGTCCGGCCCCTTACGACCGTAACGTGTGGCGTCATCCTCCCCGTTGAAATCCCACATGGGGTGGCCTCTATATTGATGCGGCTGCACCCCCCGCATAATGCATGCGGCCATGACTCCGATCATGGTTAGTCCGGAATGAGCCAACAGTCTTATCCGGCCCATCAGGTAAACGACGTCTCTGTCACTTTCTCTTTGAGAGCTCCACGGACGCCAGCTCAAGCGTTTCTTCAATGGAGCACTGTTGAACTCAGGGAGACCGACCCGGATAGGGTCCGATAGCGGGACGTCATCTATGTAAAACCATTCCGAAGGCCAGTCCTCGGACACCTTCTTTGGGGTTCCGGATAGGTATCCGGTCCCGGCGATGCGCCATACTTCGGCTCCGCCACTTGATATATAGACCCCTTTTGAGAATGGGGCACCAGACAGAATAACCTCTTCCACAGCGCGAAATGAGCCTCAACGCCTAAAAATAGCTCGCAAAGGGCGACGAAACCCGCAATATGTAATACGGAGGCGGGTGTGAGATTGTGCAGCTGGAGGCCGTAGAACTCCAGAAACCCGTGGAGAAATGGATGAATTGGAAACCGCAGTCCTCTTATTAGATAGGGGACGAGGCACACCCGCTCTCCTTTAGAAGGATTGGGGGTGCTCTCCGCTTGTTTTCCGCCATTATAGGTGGCGAGACCGGCTCGGACCGGGACCATGCATGCCTGAGGGAGGAATCCCTGGGCCTGAAGTGATGCTAACTTGCTATGCGGGATGGTGCAACTCTCCCTGTCCCCGGGTTTGGGACCGGAGGGGCGAGGGGAGGAGCTGCGACGGCTGGTCATGTCGGAATGGACCTTTGCTGGAAGCGCTCTAATGATAACTCGCGGAAAGGAGAAGATGTGGTCTGGACCTAAATCCCCATCCCGTTAAATAGGCGGCTCGTTTATACGGCTAGGGGTGTGGATGTAGAAATGCCCCGGCTTTTCGCATTTGTTTGAACACGTGGAAGACGGCCATTATTGGGCATGGAAGCCGAGGAGGACTACATTACAAAAATCGGACATTATTCCTACAGGTACACAAGATTTGGAGAGGAACCCGCCTTGCAATGCCGAACAATCTGCGCGCCGGACTCATCGTCATTGAAGCCTGGTTCGGGGGCTACTGAGGGAGTCCTGGATTAGGGGGTGTTCGGGTAGCCGGACTATACCTTCGGCCGGACTCCTGGACTATGAAGATACAAGATTGAAGACTTCGTCCCGTGTCCGGATGGGACTTTCCTTGGCGTGGAAGGCAAGCTTGGCGATGCGGATATTCAAGATCTCCCACCATTGTAACCGACTCTGTGTAACCCTAACCCTATCCGGTGTCTATATAAACTGGAGGGTTGTAGTCCATAGGCAATCAACTCCATACACAACAATCATACCATAGGCTAGCTTCTAGGGTTTAGCCTCCTTGATCTCGTGGTAGATCTACTCTTGTACTACCCATATCATTAATATTAATCAAGCAGGAGTAGGGTATTACCTCCATCGAGAGGGCCCGAACCTGGGTAAAACAAAGTGTCCCCTGTCTCCTGTTACCATCTGGCCTAGACGCACAGTTCGGGACCCCCTACCCGAGATCCGCCGATTTTGACACCGACACCCCTCATCGCACACGTAACTATAATCTGAACCGTGTTTGATGTATCATTCATCGCAAACATTTTGAATCATTTCTGATGGTTTTTATACAACACCGTTTGCGATTATTGCTTCGCACATAGTTTCTCGAAGGGTCTCTGATCGTAGTGTCGCGGTAGTAGCATCTTGCAGTAGTGTGTAACCCCTTGTACAAAGCCATGACCATACTCTGAGCAACAGAGAATAAATGAAGCGCTGGGGCCCCCGGCAAGTTGCATGCATGCATAAGTATTGCATGAGCATTGCATACTCATGTAGATAGGATCGCATCTAGCATCATTTCCATATGCATAAAACTGCAGGTTCCTACCGGGGATTCGGCCTCTGAGGGAAGCTGGAAATGTGAACCAACACTGCGATATCTGGCAAGCTAAACTGATAAGTTCTATCTCTTGTTCGTACGTGTTCTGTAAGCAAGAACTTGTGCATAGGAGAACCTTGCCGCTTTTGGAAGCTTAGGTGTTCCCATCACTTGACTCGAACGTTGCTTCGGTCAGGATGGTCGCAGTGGCCTTTGCTGAAAAAACATTGGCAGGGGCTGGTCCCTCACCCCAATCTGTGCCTGGTAGACTTAGTTCCCCAACAACAAAATAGAGGGTATCGACAGGATAGCTGTCAGGACCCCGACTCAATGCCACATCGATCTAGCATGTAACACCTCATATCACTTTGCGGCCTCACGCACGGTATTCCCACGGGTGTCGCCTTACCTTAGCCCGGGACCGTTTGCGCCTTTTGGCACACATATATGACAGTGTCGCTAGCATCCATATGATAAGGAGCCCGGGCTGACATGGCTAGTCGTAAACCCAAAGTGGCACAGACTTACAGGGACAGGCATCCATGATCCAGCATCGAACGTGTCGGTCATCAGCGAGTGAATCCAGGCTGTAGCACTGGGCTAGCAGGACTCCGGTGAACCGGGCTGTAGCAGGCTAACAGGACTCCGGTATTCATCGCGTGACATTTCCCCGAAGGGACAGACACAGGAACGAAGAAGGACACATGCCGACCAGCCTAAGTGTTCCGGAGCAGTAGCAAGCTACCATGGCTCGGTGGAAACACTAGGAGACATTTCCCGGTAAGAGAGGCTACTAAAGATAAACAACTAGATAGTCAGATCCCACACATACCAAGCATAGCAATAACATACACACAATATGCTCGATATGTGCAAATACAACATGGCATCACAACATGACTCTACAACTCAAGTATTTATTCAATAGGCTCCGAGGAGCGAGATATTACAAACAGGGGTCTCACGACCCAACATTCAGAGCATACAAATCAAAGCACAAGCGGAAGCTATCATGTCTGAGTACAGACATCTATAAATGAAAAAGGCTGAGAAGCCTGACTATCTACCAGATCCTGCCGAGGGCACAAGATCGTAGCTGAGGTAACAAGCTAAACGTCGAAGACCACGCGGAATTACTAGTGAGACTGAAGTCTCTCTGCAAAAACATAAAATAGGCAAACGTGAGTACAAATGTACCCAGCAAGACTTACATCAGAACTATCTACATATGCATCATTATCAACAAAGGGGTGGTGGGGTTTAACTGCAGCAAGCCAGCTTTGACTCGGTGGCTATCCTAAACTACGACTGCAAGCGACTCTTTTGAGGTGACGCACACGAGTCCACATATTCACCATATCAATACACCACTATGGATCCGCTCCCGTCTCCCTACGAGAACGCCATCCATAGCACTCACGCTTATCTTGCGTATTTTAGAGTATCCACTTTCACTTGTCTATGAACTGATATAAGCAACCCATAAGTCCTTTTCCGCGGACACGGCTATTCGAATAGATCATATTAACCCTGCAGGGGTGTACTTCTTCACACACGCTCTCACCACTTACCGACGTTTACACGACATGTACTCGGCAACCTTCAAGCGGAAGCCCAACGTGGGTGTTGGCCACGGCCTGCCTAAACACTCGAGTCTCTAGTCCAGGTTTATCGCCTATTCGGGTTCCATCCATGAGGAGATCCGGCCGGAGTTTCGCTCACAGCCCCAAACGATGTGAACAGGGTTCCCGAGACACCAAACGGGCGCCCGGTACACCGTGCCACGTGCCTACCGCATCACAGCCCACCCCTCCGGTCAGCGCTGCCCACGGCCTCCAGCATACTACAAACACCAGAAACTACTTGCAACTCCTGGACAGAGGACAAGGGTGATCAAGAAGCCGAGAGGGTCCATTGGTTTCGGGCCCAATGCGTGGTAGTAGCTGAATCATGGATCACAAACACAGAACTCAGTTCCTGAGGACGACTGCAATGAGACAACCCACCATGTACTCCTACATGGCCTCTCACCGCTACCTTTACCAAATCGTATTCACACACTTAGCTCACACACAGTAGGACAGGTTCACACGCCTCTGATTCATCCCCGATGAATCAGACCCGACTCAACTCTAAGCAGTAGCAGGCATGACAAACAAACATAAATGAGTAGCCACATCAGGGCTCAAACAACTCCTAATCATGCTAGTGGGTTTCATATATTTACTGTGGAATGACAGGTCATGCAGAGGATAAAGGGGTTCAGCTACCGCAGCAAGTAACAGATGAATCATTGTTGCCCTAATGCATTAAAAGAGAGCAGGAGCGAAAGAGTAGGATTGTATAGGAATGAACAAGGGGGTTTTGCTTGCCTGGCACTTCTGAAGATAACATTGAGTCTTCATCAGTGTCAACGATCACAACGTCGGAACATCGTCTACCGGGAGGGAACAGATACCGGCAACAAAGAAGAACACAATCAATGCAATGCACAATATGATGCATGATCATGACATGGCAAAATGAATGTGTTTTGGGCTAATGCAACTAGCAACAGATTAAATGAAGTTGGTTTGAATACAAGATTCAAATTCAAACTCCATATGTGATTATTCAAATGCCATTTAATTGATTTGTGCTAAACAGCAGCTATAAGTTGTTCTAATATGCATGAAAATGGTACAGATGGATTCCTTGAATTTTTCTAATAATTTTTCATATATAAATTATTTAATTTGGAGTTACGGTTAATTTTCTATGATTTATTGAAGTTTAGGGCATTTTCTGAAATTTCCTGAATAATAATAAATCCAGAAATGAATTATGGCGTCAGCACCACGTCACTGTGACGTCAGCAGGGTCAACTGGGCTGGCTCGGGTCAAACCTGACGTGTGGGGCCCATATGTCAGTGTACTTAGTTTAACTAAATTTAATTAGTACTAATCCTAATTAACTAGCAGGGCTGGGCCCCACCTGTCATTGACCCAAGGGGTCAAACTGGGCCCACCCATGGTCAACTGAGTCAGCGGGGTCAATCCCGCCGGCGACTCGATGCCGGCGAGGCCCGAGACGGTGGCGCGGCTCGGATTTGAGCTTCAGGCGGTGGTTTTGGACGCGGTTTGCGGCTACGGAAAGCTAGGAGTCTTGCGCATCCAACGGAGGCAACAACTCGCGACGGAGTGGGCTAAATCGACGACGGCGGCAGCTTTTGCGGCGGCCGAAGTTCAGCGGGGAGGGGAGAAGGGGCTGCGGTGCACTAGAGGAGGAGCGGGTGGTGGCTACGAGCTCCTGGTGCTTCGCTGAGCACGACAGTGGGCTCGGGAGCGAGCTGCGGTGGCTGTGGCCACGGCCACGCCATGGCCGGCGGCGAGAAACTCTCGGCCGCGGTGGGAGATGGGGCTAGGGGGCGAGAACGGAGGGGGCGAGCACAGGAGAAGCAGCAGGGGCTCACAGCGGATCCATTTGAGGCGGAGACGAGGCCGGGTGAGCGTCGGAGGCAGCACAGGGTCGCCGGAGATCCGGCGGCCGAAGGTAGAAGACGACGATGGCGGCGACGTTGCAGGGCTTCCGGAGGGCCGTGGATCGGTAGGGAGGAAGAGGGGGTCGAGGCGGAGCTTCTGAGCTCAGCGGAAGGGCGAGGGGTGGCCGGTGGCTATGGATGCGACGGCGGCAGCGGCTCTCGGTCATGGGGGGGAAGCAGAGGAGCGAGGGGGAGGGAGGTCCAGAGAGCGAGGGAGAAGTGAGAGGGGGTCGGGGAGGCGCGTGGCGTCACCGGGGCATCGAGGAGGAGCCAGGCAGGCTGGGAGGGAGGAGGTGGCCGGGGCGCGTGGCCGCGCGCGCCACCGAGCAGCTTCGGGGCG
The DNA here is from genome assembly GCF_018294505.1 of Triticum aestivum. Taxonomy (NCBI): domain Eukaryota; kingdom Viridiplantae; phylum Streptophyta; class Magnoliopsida; order Poales; family Poaceae; genus Triticum; species Triticum aestivum. The sequence continues at coordinate 323,930,761 of NC_057797.1, forward strand.
AGGGGGAGGAAGACGACAGGGGGAGAAGCGGCGGTGGGCTGGGCCGCTGGAGGAGCTGGGCCAGGTGGGCTGAGAGGTGAGCACCAGGTAAGTTTTCTCTCCTCTCTGCTTTTATTTCTATTTAATTCTATTTTCTATTTAATTGCCACTGAATTCAAGTTCAAACAAATTTGAAAACAGTGCCAAAACTCCCCTGGATAATTTTATGTCACTTAAGGTCTACTCCTCATAAACATAAAATATCTCAGGGCATTTGAAAATATATTCATTATATATTATGAATATAACTCCAAATTCAAATAAAATATTGATTTAAAATCAGAACCCAAATAATTCCTTAGAAATGTCCCAAAATTTTGGTTTGATTTATAACTCTTGCCAAAATTGTCGGAGCTATTTCTAGGGCATTTTGGATTTACTGATTGCAATTTTAGGGTTTCTTGCCCCTTTATTAAAATGATTTCCGAGGCTTTCAATTTCCTCATTTCAACTTTCGGAATATAGACATGATGCACACATGAAGCTAGCCTAGAGCATTACCAGAAGCTAGGGATGTGACAACTGCCTGCCGGGGAAAACTCGTCTATTTCAAAATATAGAGGCATCCCACCTCTGCATGGATAGATACATGCACGAGTCCCCGACAAGGTTCATCATTTTCATTTAATATGCTGATCAAACAAGTACAAGCCTTACAGGACACATACATGGATTAAAGAGATTACATTATTTGAACAAAAATTTGGCGAGTTCCTGTAGATTTAAGATTGAGAAAAGATAAGTGCCCTGTAATGCCCTTGTCCCTCTCCTCCTAGGCACGATGGTAGAAAGCAAAGAGGGCAAAAGGTGCACCTGGGTAGAAGCCCAGCCTGACCCCGTTGGGCTCCAGGAGAGGTAGACTGGCAGGGACGGGAGGGCAACGGCGAACGCATTGATGGAGAGCATCGCGGAGGCGACCCGTCCACCACCACCACTAGGGCTAGCAGGACGCGGCGGGGCTAACAGAGGTGCAGCCCGCGAGGAAGCCTGCCGAGGTCTAACTGGAAGGCTGCTGGAGGAATCCAGGAGGCAGCATCCCCACCTCTGCATCCAACTCCCCAGCAAATCACCTTGCCGGGAAGGAGATGCAGGTGCAGATGATGGTACTGCCGCCTGATGAAGATGGTGCGGGTGACGCTCAACGAGAGCCAGAGTCGTCACCCTCTCGGTCGTTGCCATCGTCATTACCGTCACTGTCCTCCTCATCGCTTTCGCTTGAGGAGGAGCTTTCTTCATCGATCGAGCTCTCCACGCAGCACCCTAAGCAAGCTCCCGAGCAGCCAAAGATCTTGATGGAAAGCAGGCCACTCTCCAATAATTTAAACTGGAGAACGTGCCCCTCCGACAAGATATGGGCTCGAGCAAACATCTTCCAGCTGCGGCGGAGGTATATAACATAAGGAGCAGGGAAGTCAACATCCACCCGCATACCACCATACCCACAACCCCTCATGTGCAACCTTAGTGCACGGGGCGGTTCGAGCTCCATCACCCTTGCAAATGGGGTAGGGAGGCAGAGATGGCCGCACAGAGGCTTGTACAGCTTGATGATGAACTCCCGCAGCTGGTTTCCGACATGGCCTTCCATCGAAGGAGGAGCCTCTGGTGGGGGCATGGACAGAGTGCCACCCCGTCCTCCTCCCCCTTGAGCGCCGGGACGACCCCGACCTCACCCCTCCCTCCTCCTCTCACGGCGGTTCCGCCGCTGCATGGTCCGAAAGAGGGGGATACATTGTCAAGTAGAAGCTCTCGTCGCAGTCGCCGGAGTTCCACCATGCCCTCGTCCCCTCACCATGACAAGCAAAGAAAGTTTGAGGAAGGGAAGAAGGGAAATTTGCGTGAGCAAATGCACAGCTCCTTCCCCCTTTTATAGAAGGACGAGGTAGGGGTGGCCTATCACTCAGGGAGCAGCCGCCCCGCTTCCCCAATAGGGCCTCCCTGCACATTTAGCGGCTCGGGAAATTAGGTGTCGGTGTCAAAGCCGACCGATCTCGGGTAGGGGGTCTTGAACTGTGCGTTTGAGGATCAAAGGTAATAGGGAACATAGGGAACACAATGTTTTACCCAGGTTCAGGCCCTCTTAATGGAGGTAAAACCCTACGTCTTGCTTGATTGTATTTGATGAGTATAGGGGTTACAATAGTCAATCTACCTTGAGATCGTAATGGCTAAACCCTAGATGTCTAGCCTATATGAATTTTGATGATCTCTACGGACTAAACCCTCCGGTTTAATATAGACACCGGAGGGGCCTAGGGTTGTACAGAGTCGGTTTACAGAGGAAGGAAACTACACGTCCAGATGCCAACCTTGGCATCCACGCAAAGGAGAATCCCATCCGGACACGGGGGAAGACCTTCTACCTTGTATCTTCACGGACCATCAGTCTGGCCCATCACACACTGGCCAAACACCCGAGGACCCCTTAATCCAAGACTCCCTCAGTAGGCCCTGAACCAGTCTTCAATGACGATATGTCCGGCGCAGGTTGTCTTCGACATTGCAAGGCGGGTTCTTCCTCCGAATACTTCAAAGTAATCTTATGAATAAAAGAGATGTATCCTACTCTGTATAACAGTCACAACCCTCAACCACGAAGGCAAAATACTTAATCAAAGTAAGGTTTGTAAATTGACAACTTTTTTCGGCGAAACGCCACGTCTGGCCTCTTTATCATTTCGAACCATTTTTTGGCCTCCCGCTTCGCGTTTCGAGGTGCAACCTCTAATGACACGTCTTGTCAAAGCAGAGATTGTGTCTGCTTGTTGCGGGATCCCCATCAATACGGGTTTCGCTAATCCAAGTGTGCCATTCGCACAACCCCTTGGGAACATGCAAGTTTTAAGGCATGAGGGGGGCGCTTGATATTCACCGCCTATATAAGTCGATAAAGATCCCTTCTTTTTACCCCATGCCTTCTTCCTTCCTCTCCGTACCCATCCTCAAGCTACAGTGCCCAAGCTTTCATCTTTCCCACTGCCACCAACTTCTCCAGCCATGTTCGGATCCAGCTCATAGGGCAAGAGGATGACCTCATCCGTCTTGGAGAAGGATGTCAAGGAGCTCCACGAGGCGGGGTACCTGACTGCGGACATCATGCACAGGCTTCCTACCAAAAAGCAAGTCATCCCCAGTTTGGAGCCCGGCAAAAGAGTGGTTTTTATCCCCCACTTCTTCCGGGACTAGGGTTTCCCCTCCACCCCTTTGTCCGCGGCCTCATGTTCTACTACAAGCTAGATTTCCATGATCTAGCCCCAAATTCGTTCCTCGACATCTCGGAGTTTATCATCGTGTGCGAGGTGCTTCTCCGCATCCCCCACACTTCGGCCTATAGCTCAAGGTCTTCAACGTGAAGCCAAAGGTGGTCGACGGGTAGCACACGGACTGTGGGGGTGCCATGGTGAGCAATCTCCCCAACACTACCTGGCCCAAAGGAGCCTTCATGGAGACCGTCAAGGTATGGCAGCAGGAGTGGTTCTACATCACCGAACCTCACGGTGCCGGTTGGACAGCCACTCCTGAGTTCAGATACAGACCCCGTATGCGGCTCACGTTGTGGACCAACAAGTGTCTGGACTTGGGGTCGACCGACGAAGTGATGATGCTGCAAAAGCGCGTCAAAAATATGATAGGCATGAACACCAGTCTCGCTGACGTGATTCAGGTGATGCTTTTCCACCGGACCCTCCCCTGCCAGCGCCGGCCTCTCCATATGTGGGAGTTTAATCCGGAAGGGCCGCGGACCCTGTAGCAATTCTTTGGCACAATGCACGAAGAGATCTGGAAGCTGCTCTCCAAGGCCCAAAAGACGTGGCCGAAGAAGACCGACGACATCGGCCTTGACAGTGCGAATCCGGCCACTCCGGTAAGTATTTTCATTCCAAACATAACTTCGGTTCAAAAATCAAAGGGTATACTGAGTTTTGCATTCCTCATTCAGGGTTGGACAACGAAGGCAGAGCAGATAAAGTGTCTGGCTCCACTACTTGAAGACCCAGCCATTCCTCTGTTAACGAGGATGCTGGTCCCGGGGCTGTATCAGGCGCCGAAAAGAAGGCCAAGAAGAAGAGCAAGGAGGCCAAGGGTGGTCTCCACCATAAAGGTACTTCACACGCTGTGTCCGGAGATACTAAAGTTCTCTCCTCCCACGAGGAAGATGAAGACGAAGAGGAGGAGGAGGCAGAAAGCAATTCTCCCCTTAAGGGGAGGAAGAAGAAATGGGCCGCCTCCATAGACCCGAAGCGGGGGCGTCAAATAGGGGGAAGATAACCCTCTTGGATGATTCGGACATGCATGCCGAACACTCCCCCAAGAGGCACCCTAGGGAAAAGCCCCTAGCCACATCGGAAGTGCCAAAGGACACCTTACCGACATTCGGTCTTTTATGATTCTAATATAACATATTATATACTGCGTTTTAGTCCGGCGCGCGACCTCCCCCAGCCATCATCATCTGAGGGGAACTCGGTGGCACCGGAGATGGTGGAGAGTAAGACACCTCCGCGAGCCTCTCCGCCAACCACAGTGGATAACACTGAGGTGTTGTCCCGAAGGGCTTCTTCGGGCCACGGAGAGGTGTAGGAGGCTGCCAAGATGGCGCCAGATGGTAATGCCTCGGCTGCTGAAAACATGGGGGGCACAACCCCCATGGAGACTAACGACGGGGGCCCTGACTAGTCCGGCCCCCAGCCAACACCATTCCGGAGACCCATGGGGCTCTGGAATCAAGGGAGCAACCCCCTTCGAAGGAGGGGGGAGTACCAACTACGGCGGAGACCTCCACTAATCCGGAGGCGCCGAACACTCTGTTGGAGGCACTGCAACGTGCTTCCATCATGGAGGAGCACCGCACCCTGATGGGTGTGGTGATTGAGAAGGTTCAGTCCGCTAAGAGCGGGCTGAACGAAGCCTTCACCAGCGTGCTAACAAGCTTTGAGGTATGCGATGTAATATTTGGTGTATGGTGGAACTCTAAGTGGAGATCTTTCACGAATTGGAGGGGGAATCCCCAAGAAGAAGATGAACACAAGAGGGAAAACACTCAATTGACTAGATCCAATCACACATATGCTAGATCCAATCACACAAAGAGAGATACAATGATTCAAAGACAACAAAGGAAAGATACAAGGTGCTAGTTAATCCCAATCCTATGAGGAATGAGGTCTTGGTGATCCTATGATGGGGATCTATCCACTAGGGATCTTCACCATAGGAGGTCTTGATCTATCCACTAGGGATCTTCTCCATAGGAGGTCTTGATCTCCAAGGGAGAGGTCTCTCTCTCTCTCTCTCTCTCAAGAGGAGGAGTGGTACAAGGAGCAAAGCTCGCATAGATCATGTCATATCCTTTGCTAACCCTAACAAATGACCTAGGGACGAAATATATAGGTGGCTGGAGGTGAGGGACGAGTGGAGGGGCAAAAGGGGCATCTCCCGTCCAACTCGCGGGTAGGCCCGTGCGCATGGGCTAAGTCAGCCCCGTGGGCACGGGGGTCCCGTGGGCATGGGGTCTTTTGGGGCCCGTGCGCACGGGGTATCCAGAAAGTCTCTGGATAGGCCGTGCACTCGGGGTCCAAAAGGCCCGTGCGCACGGGGTCCTCTGAACCGTGCTTCTTCTTCCATCTTCTCGCCTCCGTCTTCCTTGCGGTCTTCTCGTCCTTCTCCTTGGACTCGGCGAGCTTCCTTCTTTTGTGTGTTCTCCTCGTGGATGGTGTAGTTGTACTCTTCCGATTGGGTTCCTCCTTGAAGAACATGTAGCTCTGCTCACACCTATGCATGCACACGAGATAGGGGTCAACTAGTATACCATCCTTGAAGGGTACAAGTGGACACATGTAAAGGAGACGATTCACCTTTGTAAGCATGAAGTAGATGTCACACGTGTCACTTGACGAAGTGGCTCTTGACATGGTGATGTCCATAGGATGCTCCGCATCATCTCCTCCCCCTCGGGAAAGATCCGACCTCGTATCATGATCGTCATCACCATGGAAACGGTTGTCGTGGACGGACTTGTAGTTGGACGGAATTGAAGACATGACGCAATCCAAGTACTCCAAGGTGTCTCCGGAGTGGTATACATGCAAAAAGAGCAAACACAAGCGACACTCAGAAATACAATGGTTAGCACACACAAAGCGTCCATCAAATGAGCATAAGTCCTTGCGGCAAGATTGATCGTGACAAAGCGCATGAAGCTTATCAAGATGATGTAAAATGACATGTAGAGCATTCATGGGAGGAAAAGCATTCATTGTGCACACAAATGTATTGTGAATGTGATCAATGCAACCACGGTGCAAAATGATGTCATAGTGAGACGGTTTATCAATAACATGAATATGGTAATGGATGCTCAATATGAATGAGTTATCATGCAAGTGATGGTAAGCAATATGATCATGATGTATGAATATGCCATCAAGAAAGATCACAACAAATTTGCTAATGAAATGCACAAGCTCATATATCATGGATGACATAGAAAGACAAGATGCAACAAGGCAATCGTAATATGAGTCAATCCATGCATAAGATGCAAATTTGTCATGTGTATGATATGTCCATCGAGCATGAAATGTGTGAACACAATCAACAAATATGGAGGTGTTGGTATACAATGCTCGATGCTGTGGCATGAGTGGAGGTTCGAAGGTGCATCCAATAAGTCCGAGCGCTCCTCAACTTGAAGGTTCATGGGTTCCATCTCTAATGTCGTCCTCCATCCAATAGATGTAACATTTAGACAAGAAGAAGGAAACAACAATGAGTGACCCATCCAATATGCATATTTGAGGATGGCTCAAAGGGAAGGAGTTCACCTTTAGGAGATTCTCGCAAATGTTGGTGTTGCACATCATGTATGCCTTCACATGATCAAATTGTCTCATGATGGTATCGCCTTGTGAATCCTTCAACATGAAATAACATGAAAAACACTCGGAAAAACAAATGAGGTTAGCGGAGATGCAAAACCTATCATTCATGTGGTAAAATACCCAACAAGTGGATGCATCATGCTCATCATAAGAAAGTACAAGGGACCATTTCATAGTATGGAGGCATATGATGATGCGAGGACAACCAAATACAATAGGCTCAATCAAGCAAGCATGCATCACAAGTAAAGTGTCCAAGTCTCCATGATCAATAAGCATAGAAGCAACAATTGGAGGCAAGCGACAATGAACAAAATATATCATGTGAGAGGCATGAACATATACGTCATCAACCCAAGAAAGCAACGAAGAATGGAACATGGGTGATGCGACAAAGCAAGCAATCATGGGAATCAAGGTAAGCAAGCTAGTATTGCGAAGATGCAACATAATAGAAAGAATCATGTCAAGTATGTCATGTGTGCAAATGGTGGGCATGAATAATGCACAAGACATATCACAAGCATGAAAGGAGGATATGAGCAAAATAGCATCAATAGCATGAGGCACATGATAAACATGGCAATAGCAACAAGGATCTCCACCAAGCATGCAAATACACATAGGAGTAACATAATTGTGAATCATGGGTAGATGCAAGAAAGGGTCACAATTGCATGACAAAGGCATAGAAGCAAGCATAACATGCAAAGTGAACATGGTAAAATGAGCAAGAGAGCGATATATAGCCCATAGCCGTGCGAGAGCCATGTGAGAGAGATGCGCGTAGTCGTTGCGCGAAAGGAACGGTGGTAAGGATAGTTCATGGGATCCCAAGTCATCTTTGCTCTCAAGAGCTCGTTTCGTCAACTCTTGGGATTGAGAGGTTGACGAGTATACGTGAGTACCTACACAAAACAAAGACAAAGGGAAAATTGTGTGTGCGTGGTAGATGTACACATCATCCATTATGATGCGCACATGCTTGTGTTGGTTAGCACAAAATAGCCAATGCTCAAATAAATGAGATGCGTGATATAGAAACATGTCATCCATCATGATAGGTTTGTTTTTATGTATAGCATAATGGAGACTCAAATTGTGCAATGCATCATGATATATATGTAGAGCATTGTTATTCATGGAATGCATATGGTGCAAGCAATTATGAGAATCATGAAAAGTATGGAATGCATCAAAATCCCTTAATATGTATGAGGAAACTATGGTGGTCTCCTCATGAGCATTAATGGAAACATCACATGGAGAATATTGACAACATTCAAAACAATGCATATTTGGAGCAATGTGATCGTGGCATGGCATAGTAGATGAATTGCGCAAATCATGTAAAGGAAGCATGGCAATATTATCACATGAAAAACAAAAGCTAATGACCATCATCTCGTCATCTATGCCATAAGTGCAAATGGGATTGATTTTAATGGGGCATGCATAGTTACTATGTTGAGATTGAAAAGATGAAATATGGGAGATCTCACTCATAGCATATGACAAGGTTAATGGATTGTCAAACATGATGTGACGAAAAGAATTTTCACATGATATCCTATGTAGCATAGCATCACAACTAGGCAACTCAACATGCTCACCATCATATTTATCATAAATAGGTAAGTCATGACATGAAAAAGTCGCACTAGCATGAAGCATGGGTATAGGTGTGTCAACATCATGCAAGCAATCATTCGTAAAATAGTCCACTAGTGGGACAAGAGAAGCACCGTCACTTATGTTACCTTTGGAGCATCGCTCATGTGTTGTAGGTGAGGTGTCGAAGACCGAGTCGTGGTCATCTTCATCTTGATGGAACCATGTAGGGGGTGCATCATCGTCCACCATGGCCATCATTGTCTCCATTGGAGGCATGGACTCGTCGAGGATAGGCGTGCCATCATGTCGGAGACCTAGCACCAAAGAAGAAAACACACTAGGAGTAGAGGGTAAGTCGTTAGAAATCAAAGTGGCCTCACATGCCGTGTCAACTACCTCACTCACTAAGTGTTGTGTCTCACGCACTCCCTCTTGGATGCTCTCACTCATATGGTTGGTGGAGTCACTCAAATGGATCTCAACCTCACATAGGATGTGTGGCATGCTCTCATGTGTGGGGCTAGTGGTGGTCACACTCATCCTCTCATAGGAAATGCACTCAATGTCACATATGGTGGAGTCACTCATATCACTCATGGTGGGGTGGCTCTCCTCACATGGGAATTGAGGCATATCTTTATATGTGGGTGTCGGAGAGATGTAGGTGCAAATGTCTCCATGCTCAATCATGTCGTGGTCGTAGCCGTTGATGAAGGCCGAAGATGGCACATCATCACTCTCCTCCAAGACCAAAGATAAGGTCTCATGTGCGGACTCGTAGCTTGACTCGGAGTATGAGTCCAATATGGGCGCCGTCTTCATGTTGTTGAAGAGGTTCATGCTCATCGTCGTGGTCGAAGGGGATGGCCCTAGCTCGACCTTCTTGTCGCCGTCTTGTTGTAGGAGGTCCATATGATGTGGCAACTCATAGCTCATCTCCATGACCGAAGGGAAATTCCCATGCTCGGCCATCTTCCTTGAGGGGCTTCCAAAGATGGAAGTGTCGCCCTCACGTGTAGGTGGTCGCCTTGGACTTGATGAAGTCAATGTAGGCGTACTCATGGGAAGTAGGCGAAGATGCCGTACGTCCAAAGGCGAAGATGCCTTGATAGCACTTGGAGAAGATGCCGAAGTGGTTGTTGTAGCCGTAGCTCCATCTTGGTGGTGCTCGTCTTGTAGTCTTCTCTTATGCTCATGAAGCTTGGACTTGGCGTGAAGTAGGGCTTGTTCGGACTTGTACGTTTGCGCTTTTTGAGCATCTTCATGTTGATGATGTCGTTGTCGTGCTTGAGCTCATAGTAGATGTTGTTCGTCATCGTTGTGCATATGATGCTTGGAGGTGTCTTGCCCTTCATGATGATGTTGATGATGGTCGCCATGGAGATGTGGACGTGGAAAACTTGCGCTTGCATCTTGTTTGTGCTCCAAAGATGATCGACTTGCTCGCCGCCGCCTTGAGGATGATGAAGGCGAAGAAGACTTGTAGTTGGCCACCAAGTCTCGTAGTTGATCCTTTAGCTCGCCCAACTTGGTGTCGATGTAGTCCCTTTTCCTTGCTTCGGAGTGGTGTATGTCGATGGCGAGGTTGTCGAGGCGCTCTCGCAAGGTAGATTGTGCGCCTTGCATTTCGTGTTGTAGTCTGAAGATGGACATTTTGGTGATGTAGTTGTTCCCGCCGTCGTTGTTGTCAAAGAACGGAGAAGAAATGCCTTACCTATCCATCACAAGACTCGAGAAAATATGAGTGGAAGAAAGGAAAGAACTAGACCAATGTACCTTATCCAATGTTGAAGATGGATCAATGATCACTCAATAATGTATCAAGGAAATATCACGATTGGTACCGGATCTTGTCAATTCTCACACCTACACAAATAAGGCTTATGGTGGAGCTCGGTGAGGATAGTGGCACAAAAATTTGATGCAACATGTTAGCAAGAGTCAATAATGTTGGAAAAGATGCACAAATTCGCAAGTGAAACAAATAGACCAATAGCAATATGTGGCACACGGAAACACACACACGGATAGATAAATGGGGTCGTGCAACCAAGGAATGAGCACAAAATGTGGAATCCAAGGAAAACGCTCGTGTTGCACAACTCAAGAGAGATGCTAGCACGATTGGTCAATAGGCAGATACAACACTTGTGCACAACCTATAAGATGCAAAATGTATGAGCTTACTATGCCAAGTATGCTATATGTATGATGTTCCCGTTGTTCTTATCAATATGATCCAAGATGATCGGATATGACAATCTTATGTGCAATGTGGTATGATGCTATGGCACTTGCTTACAAGCTCTTTGCTCTTTCTCTTCTTTTGCTTAAAAGCTTTTTTTATGTGGACACTATGCGAAATGCACAAACCAATATAGCAATTGTCTATATGCGGGAACAATCTTGTGACACAAGAGATGATGTGATACCAATATGATATGGTATGTATGCAATGTGAGGTGTAGATCACTAATGTGCACAAGTAACGTTGCCGACAATACTCAAATGGCTAGTCTCGATAGGCAAGTGACGCAAAAGGGGCTAGGGATTATCAATGCAATTGCAAGGGGAAAGTACAATGGTGTCGTCTAGGTTACCGTCCTTGAAGATGGTGAGTGTCGGTGTTCTTGATGTAGATACCAAGATGATGGAGACTCGTCCCTAAGTAGCCAAAACACCTAAGGAAACGGAAAAACCGCGAACACAAAATCTCACGGACAAATGTCAAATGGTGGTAGCGGAGATGGCAATGTGGAAGTGGTGGTGATGGATGATGAAGAAGGAACCATCCCTAAGTAGCCGAAACATCTTAGGAGACTCAAGTCACCACTCAAACAACCACAAATGCTAAATGGAGCAAAATGGGTTAGGTTGCAGAAGGCTATGTTGGGTTTTGCGGATGATATGGTGGAAGGCCTAGTTAAAGAAGCCAAAATGTCAAAACTTTTATGGAGTCAAATGGTGTTGGATCCTATCTAGGTGGATGGGGTATGTCAATAGCTACTCAACGAGCTAAAGAACGCGAAAATCGGACTCCGGATGTTGAAGTTATGGGCAAAACGGTGAAGCACTCGTGGCTGTCTTGGGGGGGGGGGTCGTGTGCACAGGGGTAGCAGCCCGTGGGCACGGGGCCCCGTGCGCACGGTACAGGTCCGTGGGCACGGGGTGTCCAGAGAGTTTTCGGGGGCCCGTGCGCACGGGTTTGGGTCCGTGGGCACGGGATGGGCGGAAATTTTGTGATTTCATGGCGGAAAATGGAGATTTCTTGGGAAAAATTGGGGAGATTTTGGGGTTGGAAGGTAGGGGAAGGTGGAGGAAAGCTAGATCCACTTGAAACCAAGAAAATCCATGGATCAAATCCAACAAAACATCATCAAAACCAACAAATCACAAAAAAAATTGGGCTATTTTCGGTGGGGATTTTTGAAATTGGGAAAGAACACAACAAAACTAGGCTAGAAAACAAAGAGGGGGGCTCCAATTTCATGAGAAACCATGGCTCATGATACAAAAATGGTGTAGGGTGGAACCCTAAGTGGAGATCTTTCACGAATTGGAGGGGGAATCCCCAAGAATAAGATTAACACAAGAGGGAAATCACTCAATTGACTAGATCCAATCACACATATGCTATATCCAATCACACAAAGAGAGATACAATGATTCAAAGACAACAAAGGAAAGATACAAGGTTCTAGTTCATCCCAATCCTATGAGGAATGAGGTCTTGGTGATCCTATGATGGGGATTTATCCACTAGGGATCTTCTCCATAGGAGGTCTTGATCTATCCACTAGGGATCTTCTCCATAGGAGGTCTTGATCTCCAAGGGAGAGGTCTCTTTCTCTCTCTCAAGAGGAGGAGTGATACAAGGAGCAAAGCTCACATAGATCATGTCATATCCTTTGCTAACCCTAACAAATGACCTAGGGACGAAATATATAGGTGGCTGGAGGTGAGGGACGAGTGGAGGGGCAAAAGGGGCATCTCTCGGCCAACTCGCAGGAAGGCCCGTGCGCATGGGCTAAGTCAGCCCCGTGGGCAAGGGCGGTCCCATGTGCACGGGGTCTTTTGGGGCCAGTGCGCACGGGGTATCCAGAAACTCTTTGGATAGGCCGTGCGCACGGGGTCCAAAAGGCCCGTGCCCACGGGGTCCTCTGAACCGTGCTTCTTCTTCCATCTTCTCGCCTCCGTCTTCCTTGTGGTCTTCCCGTCCTTCTCATTGGACTCGGCGAGCTTCCTTCTTTCGTGCGTTCTCCTCATGGATGGTGTAGTTGTACTATTCCGATTGGGTTCCTCCTCGAAGAACATGTAGCTCCGCTCACACCTACGCATGCAAACGAGAGAGGGGTCAAGTAGTATACCATCCTCGAAGGGTACAAGTGGACACGTGTAAATGAGACGATTCACCTTTGTAAGCATGAAGTAGATGTCACACGCTAAGGAAAGTCCCTTCCGGACACGGGACGAAGTCTTCAATCGTGCATCTTCATAGTCCAGGAGTCCGGCCAAAGGTATAGTATGTCCATCCGGACACCCCCCTAATCCAGGACTCCCTCAGTAGCCCCTGAACCAGGCTTCAATGACGACGAGTCTGGCGCGCAGATTGTCTTCGGCATTGCAAGGCGGGTTCCTCCTCCAAGTACTTCATAGAAGATTTTGAACGCAAAGGTAGTGTCCGGCTCTGCAAAATAAGTTTCCACATATTGCCATAGAGAGAATAATATTTACACAAATCTAATCTGCTGACGTATTCCGTAGTGTGACATCACACCATGGCCAAGTCTTTATTCGAATCGTTTTATTGTCCCACCTCAGCGTGTTTAGCGAGGCGGTTTCCTTGGCACGTCTTGTTAAAGCAGAGATCGTGTCCCCTTATTTTGGGATTCTCATCAATACTGGTGTGGGTAACCCAACCGCACCATTGACTACGGCGCTTGGGAGATAAGCGAGTTTTACCAGGCTGGTGGGGGCGCATAGTCGCGTCCGCCCATATAAGGGGATAAGGATCCACCTTTTCATCCACGCCTTCTTCCTCCTTTGCCTATCCATTTTCACGCACTCGAGCTCCAGCACCCAAGTCCGCACACCCCACCTCAACCTTCTCCAGCCATGTCCGGAGTGGGAGGCAAGTGGATGGTCTCCTCCGTCACGGAGGGACACATCAAAAAACTGAGGAAGGCCGGATACTTGTCTAACGACATTGCGCACCGGCTTCCCGAAGAGGGGCAACTCATCCCCACCCCCAGGCCCCATGAGAGGGTGGTGTTCCTCCCCCATTTCCTCCGTGGACTGGGCTTCCCTCTCCACCCATTTGTCCGGGGGCTCATGTTCTACTATGGCCTGGATTTCCATGATCTGGCCCCGAACTTTGTCCTCAATATCTCGGCGTTTATCGTCGTGTGCGAGGCTTTCTTCTGCATCCGCCCCCATTTCGGCCTATGGCTCAAGACTTTCAATGTCAAGCCGAAGGTGGTGCACGGCACTGAGGCGGAGTGCGGAGGAGCCATGGTGGGAAAGATGCCCAACGTCCTATGGCCCGAGGACTCCTTCGTGGAGTCCCTAAAGGGGTGGCAATCGGGGTGGTATTACATCACCGATCCGCGCGACCCTGAATGGGTCGCATCCCCGGAGTTCTGATCCAGACCCCCTATGCGGCTCACCTCTTGGAAAGAGATGGGCCTGTCGTGGGGTAAAGAAGGAGAGCTGACCGGACTCCAAACATGCTTCCAAACCCTGGTGGACAAGAAGCTCAAACTTGTCAACGTAGTCCAGGTTATGCTCATCCGCCGGATCCTCCCGTGTCAACAACGGGCTTTCAACCTATGGGAGTTCGACCCGGCGCAGCACCGAACTCTAAGCAGGCTCTTCGACACAATGTACGAAGATGCTTGGAAGGTGCTTTTCAAGGGCACCGAGGCCCCCGCATCCGCTACTGAGGATCGCGGATTCAGCACGCAGCATCGCGCTCTTGGGGTAAGCTGTTTTTACCTTTTACAGGGTATTAGTTTTTCATAGTTTGACTCCATGCGGGATCTTAAGCTCCCTTACCTTTGACAGGATTGGCAGGAGACGTTCGGACAGATCAACTGTCCGGCTCCTTTGCCCGAAGGCCCAGCGGACGCTCGCTTGGCGAAGCTGCTGGTTCCGGCACCCTATGTGGTGCCGGAGAACAAGGCCAAGAAGAAGGCCACGGGGACTCGGAAGAGTGCCCGGCGCCTGGGGTGTCGGATTCATCATCCTACAACTCCAAGACGCACTCCTCCCGTGAAGACGAGGAGGAGGAAGAAGAGACCTCTCCCCCTCCAGCGGGGGGAGAGAAGAAAAGGAAGGCCGCCCCAACTAGGGAGGCCGAAGGGTCCAAGAAGGGGAAAACCCTTCCTCCGGACGGCTGCATCAACGCCGACGATGGCGAAGAGGAGTGACTGCACAGGGCCAAGCCCCTGGCGAGATCGTAAGTGTCCGGATACCAGAGTGATTCATAGTATTCTTCCATTGCACAACTTTTCCTTATGTCGAACATGTTTATGCAGTCCACCCAAAGACCGGCTCGACGTGTCGTCGAGCGGTTCCCTGGATTCGTCGGATGTGAATTCGCTTCTGACGGCTACCTCCCCCCACCCTACGGACGACGCCGAGGTGCTGTCCCAACAGGTTCCAAGCCAGGAGGAGGTGGTCCTGGAGGCGCCGCAAGGCGACCTCCCGGACTCCAGGCGCAAAGGGGATAAAACCACCAAGGGCTCCGAGTCCGGCCTTGAGCCCGACACCGCGCCGGAACCTTCAATGGTTCCAGACTCCAGTAGGTGGCCTCCTTCCAAGAGGAGCGAGCCTACCGAGCCGGTGACCTCCGTCCAACCGGAGGCACCAGACAATTTGCTGGAGACGCTTAACGGCGCCTCCATCGAGGAGGAGCACCGCACTATTATGAGTGCGGTGATCCAGAGAAGCCTGTGCCAGCCTTCTAACAGGCTTTGAGGTAGGTAAAGAATACGTAAAAATATTATCGCATAGACAGTAGCCCCTGATGCTCTGTTCGGCGTTCGTAAAGAAAAGCCGAATAGAGGATCTAATAACCGCAGGAGTCTAACATAATCAAGTCAATATGCGTATGCAGGCTTCGCTGCTAGCCTCCGCCGCACTGACTACGGAGGTGGATACGCTGAAGCAGAACCTCGCGCGGTCCGAGAACAAGCTCGGCCATGCCAAGAGGCAACTCGAGGAGAAGGAAGGTAGGTAATACCTTGCGCAATTATATAGGGAAGATGTGGTTGCAAAAAATGTCAGGATCAACGTGCTATTATAGGGGCCACGGCCGAGGTTGCAACCCTTAAGCAAGCGTTGTCCGAGGCCGAAAACTGGGCGGCCGCGGAGCGCACGGAGAGAGAGAAGCAGGAGGTGCGGGTGGAAGAGGTGCAGAAAGAGCTCCAGGCTCTCGTGAAAAAACACGAGAGTTTGGAGCTTGACTCAAAGACGGAAGCGTCCGAGATTGCGGCAGCCCTCAAAAGTGCGAAGTCTGCCAACGTCGAAGCCCAGAAAGCCCTCAAAGAAATTGACACGATGAAGAAGATAGCGGCGGGTAAGGCATTCATTATGCAAAGCAAGCACGTGAAAGTGAATTAATTGTTACTTACCCGAGTCCGGAGCTCTCCAGGAGCATTCGCAGATTTGCCCCACAGTGCGTCTGATGCCGCCACCTACTACCGAGCCGAGGAGGGGAGCTCGACGGAGAAGGTGTTCTGGTCTCGGTATGCTGAGGCCGGACACCTGGTGCCTTTGAGTGACCAGCTGAAGCAGATGATCGAGCTCCACAAGGTTGCCGAACAGGCCGTAAAGGGCCTCATAGTTCGGCTGTGGCCTGGAGAGGCTCTGCCTGGGCGCTACTTCAGGCTGGTGAGGCGGCTGGTGGATGCCTGTCCATGGCTTGAAGTAATCAAGCGCTCCGTCTGCATCGAAGGTGCCCGTAGGGCGCTTGCCCGTGCTAAAGTGCACTGGGGCAAGATGGATGCGGAGAAGCTGGTGAAGGACGGGCCGCCGTCGGGCAAGGAGCATCGCGTCCTGGAAGCGTATTATGAGGGCGTCCTGAAGGGTGCCCGCCTTATAGCGGATGAATGCTCCAAAGATGTAATTTTTGAGTAAACTCGCATTTGTGATCCTGTACGCTGAAAACTTGTTCATATGCGCTAAGCAACGCTTTTGAATTTAAAATATTACCTTCTGTGCGGCCGTTTATCAAATTTGAGAGATGGCGAGTCGTCGGCTTCTGCCCCCATGCCACGAGTGCTGGGGTGTTCGGGATAAACATGAGTGCTCTTTTTCCCATTCTTGGGTCCTTCGAGGGAGGTGCTCAACACAACAAACAAGGCAATCGGACTATAATGCTTGAATACTCTCACTTAGCCATATAATTCTATAATTTTAAATTTCAGCAAAGCCCCTAGTGTTCGGAAGACCGAGTTCTGGGCGCTATCCACGCCTAGGCCGGACAAAGCGACTCCTTGCTCTAAGCGGCATAAGTCTTTAGGGACTCGAAAACCTCTCGAACAGCGACTAGCTCTTGCCTCATCATGACAGCCAGTTTTAGCTTTCTCTACTGATGTGTTTAGCCCAGCTCAACTGGGGCACAATCGTAGTAGTTCTCCTAGTGCTACCTTAGCCGATATGACGGAACGTAAGGTACCAAAACATAGGAGCCGGGCAAACCCAACTATTGACCCAAGACATGATTCGGAGCCGATGCATATAATGCTATAAGTTTGGGGTGCCGCACTTGTGGAAGTGTTCGGACTTCTCACACCATGTTGTGGGGTACTTAAGCCCCTGGCGTATTGGCCGTACCAAAGTGTACGGGTGGAACATGTCATTAATGAACATATATTTGTAAAAAGAGGTAATGCGATAATAGACGAAAGCTATGCATTGTTTATTTAAAAAAGCTGCGATCAAAGCAGAACAGTACAAATAGTGTGATAAGCAAAAGATGGGACTATCAAATATGTCCTTTCCAGGCGTGAGCTGCGGAATGTTATGCGAAACAGGTATACTGCTCGTTATAGAGACCACCTTAGAGTTCCGTAGTGCGGCGTATCTTTCTGCTTCCCTGGTTGTATCGTTTGTGTGGCAATTGTACTGCCGGACAAGCCTTCCGAAGAATGGATTCTTTAAAATAAGAGAAAATTAAGAAATCAGCAGCCCCTAGTGCGGTTTAAGCCACGTTTCAGGCGTGTCGTGATGGTGCCCCTCCCCCTGTGCCCATGGTATTTCTAGAGCGTAGTTATGTACGCGCAACACTGGTTTCACAAGTTCACGAGGGCTGGGGTTGGGGCCGCATTACTACACTTGCTCGGAACGTGCCAGGCGGTCTTGTTGTAGGTTACTCCGGGCGCACTTGACGGTGTCCGGACGTTTAATGGCCGGACTAGAGAATTGCCTTGAGAGGCTGCTTTGTACTTCCGCTGCGATAGCCGCCGTATGCTCCTCCATTCGGAGAGAGCGTTCGGTGTTTCCATTGACAATGATGACGCCTCGAGGGCCTGGCATCTTGAGCTTGAGGTATGCATAGTGCGGCATCGCATTGAACTTGGCAAATGTGGTTCGCCCGAGCAGTGCGTGATAGCCACTGCGGAATGGGACTATGTCCAAGATTAACTCCCCGCTTCGGAAATTATCCGGAGATCCGAAGACCACTTCAAGTGTAACTGAGCCTGTACAGTTGGCTTCTACACCTGGTATGACGCCTTTAAAGGTCGTTCTGGTAGGTTTAATCCTCGAGGGATCGATGCCCATTTTCCGCACTGTATCCTGATAAAGCAGGTTCAGGCTGCTGCCCCGTCCATAAGGACTCTAGTGAGGTGAAATCCATCAATAATTGGGTCTAGAACCAATGCGGCGAATCCGCCATGACGGATGGTAGTGGGGTGGTCCCTTCGATCAAAAGTGATCGGGCAGGAAGACCATGGGGTGAACATTGGGGCGGCTGGCTCCATCGCGTATACATCCCTTAGCACACGCTACCGCTCCCTCTAGGGGACGTGGGTTGCGTATATCATGCTCACCGTCCGCACTTGTGGGGGAAAACCTTTCTGTCCGCTGTTGTTCGGCCGCCGGGGCTCCTCCTCGTCATCGCTATGCAACCCCTTGTCTCTGCTTTCGGCATTTAACTTGCATGCCTGCTTGAACACCCAACAATCCCTGTTGGTGTGATTGGCTGGTTTTTTGGGGGTGCCATGTATCTGGCATGAGCGGTCGAGTATTCGGTCCAAACTGGATGGGCCCGGAGTATTTCTTTTGAATGGCTTTTTCCGTTGACCGGATTTAGAGTCTTTGAATCCGGCATTAACTGTTGTATCCTCAGCATTGTCGCCGTTAATGCGGTGTTTTTGCTTATTGCGACGCGACCTGCCACTGCTGTCCTTGGTATCCGAATTACCAGGGCTCTTGGTCATGTTATTGCTGCGAGCTAGCCAGCTGTCTTCTCCCGCGCAAAAGCGGGTCATAAGTGTCGTGAGCGCTGCCATAGATTTTGGCTTTTCCTGTCCTAGGTGTTGTGCAAGCCACTCGTCACGGATGTTACGCTTGAAGGCTGCTAGGGCCCCTGCGTCCAGACAGTCGACGATTTTTCTTGGTTAGGAACCGTGTCCAGAATTGTTTGGCCGATTCCTCTGGCTGCTGAATTATATGGCTTAGGTCATCCGCGTCTAGTGGTTGCACATAAGTGCCCTGGAAATTGTCGAGGAATGCAGCTTCCAGGTCCTCCCAACAACCAATTTATTCTGCTGGCCAGCTGTTAAGCCAATGCCGTGCTGGTCCTTTAAGCTTGAGTGGGAGGTATTTGATGGCGTGTAGGTCATCACCACGGGCCATGTGGATATGAAGGAGATAGTCCTCGATCCATACCGCAGGATCTGTTGTGCCATCGTATGAGTCGATGTTCACGGGTTTGAAACCCTCGGGGATTTAATGATCCATTACTTCATCTATGAAGCATAGTGGGTGTGCGGCGCCTCTGTATTGGGCTACATCACGACGCAGCTCAAACGAGCTTTGTCAACTGTGTTCGGCCCGGCCGGATTTACTGTATCCAGCGTGACGAGTACCGTCTCGTGCCGTGGGGCGCCCACATGATCCATAGATCGATCTTGTTTGCCTTGCCTTGTCCTCCAATATATCTTGCAGGTCTGGCGCATTTTCCCATGCCTTGGTAGTTTTTGAGCGGCGCTGGGGTGCGGCTTGATTGGAGGGCCGAGAGGCCTCTCTGTCGCGCACATGGGGTGGCCGGTCGGCCACATCATGCGTTGGTGATGTAGGTTTAGGTGCTTCCTCCTCTAATTGGGGTAGCAACCTGCGCTTTGGGTAGCTCTTGGAGGGGCGTTCGAGTTCATACTCTTCGGCCGCAAGGACTTCAGTCCATCTGTCGGCTAGCAAATCTTGATCAGCTCTAAGCTGTTGCTGTTTTTTCTTGAGGCTGCTCGCCGTGGCCATAAGCCTGCGTTTGAAACGCTCTTGTTCGACGGGATCCTCCGGCACGATAAATTCATCATCGTCGAGGCTTGCCTCGTCTTCGGAGGGAGGCATATAATTATCGTCCTCGACCTCTCTGTCTGTCGCTCTCTCATGAGAGTTGGCTTCTCTATCCTCCTGTGCTGAATCTTGCTGGAGGTGATTGTCTTCGGCACTGTCCGGGGTGTTATTATCCCCCGTGCCGGAATCACCGTTTTTGTTTTGGCAGGATTTAGAGCGGCGCCGCTGACGCCGGCGCTTAGGCTGCTTCTTGGAGGGGTCATCCTCCGCTGTTCCATCACCATTGCCTTCTTTCGGGGTGTCCACCATGTATATATCATACGACGAGGTGGATTTCCAGTGCCCTATAGGCGCTGGTTCTTGATCGTCTCCTGCATCGGCGTCCATACCGTCGATGTCTTCAAAGTCGAAGTCGAGCATGTCGGTTAAATAATCGACAGTGGCTACGAAGTGGGTGGTGGGTGGGCTTTGAATTTCTTCATCATCCGCATCCCAACCTTGCCGACTATAGTCCGGCCAGGGCTCTCCTGACAAAGAGAGAGACTTTAGTGACTCCAGAATATCGCCGAAGGGCGAGTGCTGAAAGATGTCCGCGGCGGTGAACTCCATGATCGGCGCCCAATCGGGTTCGATCGGTCGGGGTGCGGAGGGCTCAGAGTCTAGAGAGGAGTCTGGCTCCTTGGAGTCACGGGCTTCGCATAGAATAGGGCTGGTGTTCGGCTCGATCTCCGTAGAAATTGCAGCCCCCGAGGCGGTGTCTAAGCACCCATCCTCGGTTGGTGTGATCGGCTCCGAGCTAGGGGTCGGAGCAGACACAGGCGCGGCCTCCAGGGCACTGTTCGGCGGCAGAGCTAAATCATGCCCATCGTGACAGTGCGGCGCGCTCGGCTGTGGCTTGAATCCGTCGAAGATCAAGTCTCCGCGGATGTCGGCCGTGTAGTTCAAACCTCCAAATCTGACCTGATGGCCAGGGGCGTAGCTTTCGATCTGCTCCAGATGACCAAGCGAATTGGCCCGCAGTGCAAAGCCGCCGAATACGAAGATCTGTCCGGGGAGAAAAGTCTCACCCTGGATCGCATCGCTGTTGATGATCGGAGAAGCCATCGGGCCTAAAAGTGACGACACAGAGGAACTCTCAATGAAAGCACCAATGTCGGTGTCAAAACCGGCGGATCTCGGGTAGGGGGTCACGAACTGTGCGTCTAGGTTGGATGGTAACAGGAGGCAGGGGACACGATGTTTTACCCAGGTTCGGGCCCTCTTGATGGAGGTAAAACCCTACGTCCTGCTTGATTAATATTGATGATATGGGTAGTACAAGAGTAGATCTACCATGAGATCAGAGAGGCTAAACCCTAGAAGCTAGCCTATGGTATGATTGTTGTTCGTCCTACGGACTAAAATTCTCCGGTTTATATAGACACCGGAGAGGGCTAGGGTTACACAGAGTCGGTTACAATGGTAGGAGATCTACATATCTGTATCACCAAGCTTGCCTTCCACGCCAAGGAAAGTCCCTTCCAGACACGGGATGAAGTATTCAATCTTGTATCTTCATAGTCCAGGAGTCCGGCCGAAGGTATAGTACGGCCATTCGGACACCCCCTAATCCAGGACTCCATCAGCGTGCATAGAGGGTGCGCGGATGGCCTTTGCCCGTGTCAAGATGCACTGGGCAAAGATGAATGCCACCCTAGTTTACCCAGTTTTTCACACACTCAACATTGTCTTGCCATTTTGAAAATAGCATATCTTTTTGACTTTGCATCATATGAAGATATGCTATACATGAATGTTGATCAGCATGATGTTAACTTGTTGTTAGTTCCACTTTTACCATGAATAAGATTTTGAACATTCTGTTATCCATGTTTCAAAAGTGCATGTTGATTTAAATGTTCTGCCTCTGAAACATGCATTTTCTTATCTAAAAATCATTTGGACAAGCAACCATCGCCGGTGTCGGATTCGATGCCGCACTTCTTCAATCCCTTGGCTGCGTGAGGGGGAAATAAACTTCCGTCCCGTGCTGCCAATTGAGGAATGGAGCGAACTGGATTAAAGAGGGGTCCGGCAGCGGGATTGAAGAACCACATCAAACGCGATTTTTTCAGTGGATGGCTCTCAATGGCGTTTTTCTACTTGCCTTTGCACCATACAACTTGTATTTTTAGTCTCCCAGTCCATGGTGGACGCAACCCATTTGCTGGGTGGGGCAACCTACAGAAAGCAGCACTTGATTTTGCATCAAGGCCCAAAAACAACGTAGTGCTATGTTTGTTTTGACGCCGAAAACATTACGGCAAGGGTTGAGCGGGGGAGGGGGGAAGACAGAGCAAAAAGATAAAAAAGAGTTGTTGCACCATTGCTACCCTAACAAGCAGGTGAAATTCTTCTCGGGAAGAAGGTGTGTCGTTGACACTCACACGTCACAATCCCACAGTAGACATTCTAACAAGTTCACACACAAGTACAACAGAAAAGGTAAAGATTTGTATCAAACTCAGGTTCACAGGACACGTTCATATTCATACCCAACATTCACAATCAACAACTCAAAATATTCATATATACACAAGTTTGACATGTTTATGCATCCAAATGATTGATAGATCACAAGACAATATTCATAGATAATTCACAAAAAGATTCAGATATACACATGTTCAGCATGTTTATGCATCCAAATGATTGAGATCACAACCAATATCATCCACGGACAAACTTTAATTACCTAGGGTACAGACTGGTAAATGGTGTTCACTCAGTGGTACTTCTTGCTAAAATTAATGCTTGTACAAGTAAACTTTCGAGTACATAAAAGGCAGCACAGACAATCTGAACCGTGCTTGTAGGTTTATCCTCGAGATAGTGGCCTTGATACCGAGGGAGGTTTGAGCAAATTGTCCACGACTTTCGTCCAACTAGTTTACTAGCTCATCTTGGTCATGTAGCTCACCAAAATTCTACATTGTAGACAAGAAAGGAGGCGGTCGATAAAACGAACCACCCAAATTTTTTGTGTAGTTCAACTAAAATGGAGCATCACTGGCGTGCAGACTGATTAAGTGCCAGATGATTATACGCATCAACCAACTTGTCTAGAATCTTTAGACTCCATGCCATATAGTTTGCTACCATATGTGCCGATAACCAAAAGGCACAAGTTGGGACCAAGAGTGGACTATGTTTTTCTGGGCTATGCGCCAAGCAATATTGTTGGCGTTCACTCTGGCACTTCTTCTTATCAACATCAATGCTTGTCTGAGTGAACTTTGGAGTACATAGCAGCAGCATAAGTATATGTCCATCTAATCTTTTTGTGCAGTTCTACTAAAATCGCCCAATGTAATGATTTGCCTGCGAGTTTAGGCTCCAAGTTACTCCTTTACGAAATCGGCAAAGAGTAGCACAATACCAAATTACCAATACATATGACAAGCACAACAATCAGGATAAATGGCGATACCAACTTGTGTGAGGAAGCATATCAATTACTATTTCCTTTGACTGGAAGCTGAGATAAGCGACTGACAGGAAAGGAAGGATGCAGTCGAGGCAATGAAGGACCCAAAGTTTTTGTGTAGTTGCACCAAAATCAAGCATCCCTGTTGGCACATATATTGAGAGACTTATATTACTATAATTGTGGGACTAGTTGATGAAACATACACTAACAAATAGAAGCACCCACATTATCTTAATGGGTAAAGTTAGGAACATAGTAGTCTTGCTTAAAGAGATGTATTAGTTTATTTAATTAGTGAAAATTAGCTCAACACTCAAAGCATTGCCATGTATCATAGGTCGCAGAACTTTAATGGGCAAAGATAAAGGAGTTTCTCATGATAGTGCCAACACAGTAGCATGATAAAAATAGAGATGACAACAAACTAATATGGATGAAGGCCTTAGGCCGGTACCAACCTTGGCAAAAAAGCTTACTCAAGTAGTCCCAAAAGAGATGATAAAGCATTCACTAGAATCACTCAATAGTATATATTTTTGTGCACTTCAAATGTATGGTTGACATCACTCTTGTTTACCAGTGGTGAGATTATATCGAAAGATTATCAAGAACTTCCGACAGAGTTAAAGCACTGGCTGGGATACAGTTCGTTGTATTCTCTTGTGTAGTTCCACTAAAATGTACGATTGGCACAACATGATCCCTGTTTGCACAAGTAGGAACAAGGTGAAACCTTCATTATCTTAGTGAGAAAGGGTCGAAAGACGTTATCATATCACTTTAACAGTAGCATCAAATTCATGATAGACGATACGCAAAACATTGCCTCATTGAAACAGTGGCAATAAATTGACATGCAAAACAATAACATTATTATGTCATGACACTACCAAGATTCCCTCCCTGCTCCACCACATGATTCACCTCCATAGAGAGACATACACGCGTACATGATTCAGCATAGGGTGCTACTAAAGATTTGTTTAACTCCGACAAGAAAATTAGGTAGCAACTAATTAGTGCTACTTGAGTACTCCAAATTAATTAAGTGACCTTGCAGGAGAGACAGCCGAAGTGGAAGGGCTCCTAGAGGATCGTCTCGGATGTAAGGGAGACATTGCCAGAGCACTTGAATGGCCTCGACTAAGGCCTCGGCTTCAGCAAGATCACCTTGGCACTGTTGATCATGTAGAGATAGGTCACCCATGCATCCAGAATCCAGTTAATTAGTATGATGTGTCTTCAAGCCAAGTACTACTCTGCTGCATTTCTCTATCTATCTCTACTCTTATAAAAAATAGATTTGGTGATGATAGTGTGCCTGCCATCCTGCAATATAGGCCATCCGATTTATACCTGATGGATAGGAAGGAAACTATGACAATTTTGCAAAAAGATACCCACACCCCTCTCCACATTTGCAAATAAGGCCTTCCCTCATTCATCCTTTTCTCTCACAAGATAAACTACTTATACAAATGCATCTTGATGTTACGTGCAACACACGGGCATCTTGTTAGTTGTTCAAGTAAATTAAGACTAGTAGCAACACAACAATACAATACCACTAGCAAGATGTCAGGTTAACATAGGACGGTACCATCATGTGATCTTCTTCATTTACTCCCTCTTCTTCTTCTTCTTCTTCTTATTCTTCTTCTTCGTCGTCTTCTTCTTCTTCGTCTTCCTCTTCATGGCCAGTTTCTCTTTCTCCTCACCAGTTGGTGTAACCAAGTATATGATTGGCCTTCTATTCCAGAATTGGTTTCGTCAGTGAGGGAGTACAAGTGTACTACTAAACAATAGCATTATTTTCTCATGGCAGTCGCAAAATAGAGGTGAACACATGCATTAAATATCATTCTTGCCTAAAGGAAGGTTATGCTGCCAATATGGACGATGAAGATTGGAACACATATCTCCCCTTGTGGAGTTCCACCGAAATGAACCAACGGTTCCATTCTGACATTCCAGTTAAACTACACAAAAGTCACTTCTTTTAAGAAGTGTTTTGTGAAGTGCACCAAAAGGTTGCAATAGCAACAAGGTGAAATGGATATCCCTGTTTGCACAAAAAGCTACAAAGGAAATAGTCAGAGTATGAAACAATTACTGGCAAAAAATTGGTTAAACTAGCCATGGCTTATAACAGTGGCATGGCTTCATTTTACCATGGGCATTAGATTAAGAACATCTAAATGTTTGCTATAAGGGCATGGGACAGTAGGTGCACCAGCAGTCCAACACCATGTACCTAAACCAGGGCATAAAGTGGTAATTCAGAGTTTGTTGCCCCGAGAAACAAACATCCAAGAAACATATCTGGGTTGGTCCCATTTTTGTTCACTCTAGTCACCTATTCCCATGTGTTGATAGCAATTCTATTGTTGGTCATACCACTGTGTACAACGTTTCCCCTATATTTCCCTTTTCGACCAAGAGACCGGTTGGATGACCAGTCTGTACTACTTTCACCCCCTTTCTTTCCTGTTTGTACCAAGTCCGACGTACATACTAAATTTTCACCCTTAATTTCTCATTTGAACCAAGTACAAGATTCGAATCCATGTAGTAGCTTTACCTCTAACAATAGAAAAAAAATTAGGTGACTTGGACCATCCGGTCGAGCCTAGCTACAAGGGGGCTAAGAGGTAGAAAATGATGCACATGCAGCGACGTAGCAAGCTGGGGAAGTAGAGCTAGGCTGGTTTCGAAGGAAGATATACTTGAAGGTCGTCGGGGTGTCGATAGGTGGGCGGCGGGAGGCCGGATCTGCCCACACTAGGGCGGCGATGAAGGGATCGGAGGACCTCCCGCCCCAGCGCCCGACCAGAGATAATGGTGCGGCTGGTAGTGGGTCTCATCCCTCAGTGTTGACGACAGCCCCTACCCCCCTTCACCGGCGGAGGGGGATACGTCTAGATCTGTAAGCAGCGGTGAGGATAGAAAGACAGTGTTACCACTACTATCTTGTTTGGATCTGGAGAGGATGAGAGTGTGTGAATAGAGCAACCCTAGCAAGCAAGCGCAGAGGCTCCTGCATATTCCAAGTGGTGTTACAGTGTGTCAGGTCGCACTTTGTATCGTTCAATTATGGTACAAGACCCTCCATTAAGTGAACAACCACCGCCTCATCAAAATTTTGAACAAGCCCACGGCTAAAATTTTCAGAAATGTGGGCTGCACCAACATGAATTATTATTTATATTTCCTATGTGGGAGTATCCTCAAAACAAAATGTGATAGTACAATCTTTATTGGGCCCCATTGTAATTTGTGCTAAATTTTGACCAAAGATTTAACTGACAAAATGTTAGTGCATGTTAACAAAAATTATATCCTTGGATTCTTATTTGAACATAGTTTTCAATGATGTAATTTTTTGTGACATGCATGATCATTTGGTTACTTAAATTTATAGTCAAAATTTGGCACAAATTATCATATGGACCAATAAACCAAGACGGAGCTCCTCGTCTATCATCCAAACTAATATATGACTAGCTGCTTTATTACATGCGGGACATCAAGCATCCGGGCCCGCGTGCCATCCACCAAATCACAGTGAGGTGCTATAGTCGAGACTCACCAGTCACCCTAGTGTGGCCGTCATGACCCATTATATCAAAAAAACCACACCTTTACCAGGAGTGGTAAAGTGGCCTTGAAGTTGGACTGGACGAAGCAACCATCATTTCACTGGAACGCTCGTTGAAGCCCTTTCTCCCCTATCTTGAAGACAACCTCACTCCGGGCTACTCACTTCTGCCATTTTTATTTTGTAGCAATGAAGGAAAAGTGGGCGGATCAGTGATGCTACTATATTTTCATTCCAAGAATCTTCTTTTTACGAAGCACCGACCAATTCTCACTGCCTATTATTTTCCCGTTTTCATTGCGATTGTGGTTTCCTTTCGATTGATTTTTGTTTGTCAATTTATTGATGGATCCTGGAGCACTAGGCAAAGAGTTGCCGGCGGACAACCCACTCGAGACAGAGATCTCCAGGAAGCGAGCACTGACCAACGAGTTGGTCATGTTGGCGGGCCAACCCATGGAGACGAAGAACTCTATGAAAAAAGCACTGGCCAAAGAGTTGACAATGTTGGCAGACGAACTCCTCAAAGAAAGCTGGAAGAATAGGAAGGGCCCCACCGTGCCTACCCCAGAAACTCTAATGGCCACCTATGAGAGGCTCAAGGACGAGTTTGAGGAGATAGTCGCCGTTGAGAAGCAGTATTTCCCTGGCAAGGCAATGTCCCCCATCGAGGACATGGCTCCCGGAGGGATGGGATCCCCCGGTGAGCTACACAATGTAAAAAATGGCTTACCATAGTTGTGGTTTTGATTATTTGCAATGTGCTTGCTAATATGTTAGGGTTGTGTAGGTGCCGGTGCATGTCCTTGACGATTCCGATGTCGCGGTCCGTCTCGTGGACGTCGCCCCGTCCTCTGGACGTCACCTGTCACGGTCCGTCCTCTGGACGTCACCTCGGAGATAGATTCCGATGCCGCTATTCGTCCCATGGACATCGCCCCAGAGATCGATTCTGATGTCGCGGTCCGTCCTGCGGACATAGCCCTAGAGATTGATTCCCATGCCGTTGTCCGTGTTGTG
The DNA here is from genome assembly GCF_018294505.1 of Triticum aestivum. Lineage (NCBI taxonomy): Eukaryota > Viridiplantae > Streptophyta > Magnoliopsida > Poales > Poaceae > Triticum > Triticum aestivum. The sequence goes on from NC_057797.1 coordinate 323,958,902, forward strand.
GTCATTGCTCGAGAGATCGATGACAAGAAATAGTTGCCATGCTAATCCTTCAAGGTAGTTTGCATTGTGATTAATTACCAGAACAATGTGTGTTATCAAACCATCATAGGGCTAGTGCACTATCTTTTGTGGGTGGTACTTGCTACTTTTGTTTGATAGTGAATCATGTGAACCCTCTTCGAGTTATGGAAGCAGATGTATCCTCACCAGCTTTTGATGTAATATATGGCATGCTTAGATGTAAGTTTGAACTGTTTATCATATCAGCAGGTCTTGTTTGATGATTCTTGGTCTTAGTAGGTTAGCTACTGTCCGAGCTATAGTACTTGCAAACACTCACAAAAGAGAAACGCTGGGGCTGATGAGCTCGTGGTACGCTTATAGGTCTGATCCATCGTCGATCGGCCAATAGCCCAAGCTCCTAAAATTGTAGGCTTAGCAATCGATCAGACAATAGTCCATGATTATACATTAATTCATATCAAACTCAAAGAGTTTGTTCACAGATACATTCACATTAATAGCCATTAAAATTGGCACGTACTTGTAACATGCGTGAATGTGTAATTTTTTTGTTGGAAGCGTGAATGTGTAGCGATGTCGTACATTCAGAGTGGCTACAAAGAGTGTGTACGTGTGCTAGAGGGGTTGTGGGATGGAGAGAGATCTAGAGAGAGAGAGAAAGACCCTCCGGCCTCCTTTGGTTTGTAGGAATTTTGATGGAACTCTATAGGATAGGATTTGCAAAGGAAAAATTCCTTTGAAGCCCTTTAGTTTATAGGAATGGATTCCTATTCCTATATAGGATAGGAATCAATCTTTCACATTTCGGAGGAAAATATTTAGCCTAGACTCAATGGAAAAATTCCTATCCTATGCACCAAATAACATCTCTTTCTCTATAGGAATTGAGATGCATGTCATCTCACTTCCTATGATTTTCCTATTCCTATAAAATTCCTATCCTATGAACCAAAGGAGGCCTCCATTTCTTTCTACTCCCAGTTGTTAGATTGACAAATGATATTTTTTGAGAACATAAAATCATAGCAGTACGAAGATGTACAAATCCTAGGCAGGCTAGTTTGGCCTAGTGAGTTTCAGCGATATGATGTGCTACAGTGCCATTCAGTCTTCGCATATGGTAGCGGTATTGCGGGTACTGTAAGTTTTCTTGAAGAAGCGGATTCAACGAAGTCATGATAGTTCCTTCGTCCGACCAACTTATAGTGGGAAAGGTTGGTCCTGCGCTATGACTGGGGTGGACGAGGATAATTTTGTGCATGGCAAGTGGACCGGGATGGTCGACGTCCAACATGTCGGCAAATGAAATTATTCTTTCTGATATCGAGGACGAGCAAGGGGTGTTCATTGTCTATTGTCTCCACCATTATGACGAAGGACTGTGAAACACGGCAGCCTAGTGAACTTGGCATGTGCACAACTCCCTCCTTCCTCATGTACCATAGTGTTGGCTATAAGGTTGGCGATAAGGTTACAACTATTTCTCACCTTTTCTCCATCTATTTCCTCTTAAATGTTTTTTACCTTCTTTTTTTAGATACAATTGTTTTTATACCTAGGAGCATGTTTTGAGACGGACTCTTGCAGAGCCCACTCCTTCACTTTTTCAATGCCTCTCTCCTCCACATAAGCGGGCTTATAGCCCAATATTGTAATCGCTATGAATGCGGCAACTGGTGCCTGGGGGAGCGTGCGCGGGATGGGGGAGGAGTTTTTTGGTGGGCCAGGCGGCCAGAAGCGGGCATGGAAGCGGTCCGGACTCCCACATGGGCCACCTCACAATATCACCATATTTCTTGCAGTCTCTTCTCCCTCCCCCGTCTCTCTCTTCTCAGCCGGCGCCCGCCGAGCGATTAGATTTAGGATATCGATGGTTTATTCAATTGTAGTCCCACATGTTAGTGAAAATGCAAGACAACGCGTGTCCCCTTTGGTGAGCGGCGTGCGAGACGGACTGTCAGGGGTGCGCCGCGAACGCGACAGGCGTGCTTTAAGTGTGCCGCCTTTTCCTTTTGAACTTGCAAAGTGTAACATTTTTGTGCGATCAATCAATAGAAATCTAGAACAAAATGATGAGGGTGGGGCTTTCCCGCGCGTTAGGCGGGCTAGTTTGGCCTAGTGGGTTTGAGTGATATGACGTGCTATAGTGTCGTCCACTTGCTCCATTTTTTATGTTAGCAAGCGTCTCTACTCTTACGTGGGAGGAGTGCGAAACACGGCAGATCTGATTTTGATCGAGGGATAACTATTCCCTGTGAAATGATGGAGCACTGTTAGTGATTATAGCATGATAGTTAGGACATCTCCAGCGCTGACCCAAGAATTTACACCGGCATCTGTCCGAGGACACAGATGCCAGAGGATGCCATCCATTGTTGCCCGCATACCTTTTGACAACTATATGAACTAACTGGACGAAATTTGTGCAAACAATGCAAATTTCAAATTAACCAGATGAAATTCATTACATTTCGAAAACTTTTCCTATAAACTGGACGAAAATCATTGCATATTTCGCACAAACCGTACTAAACCTACTGTAAACCTAATCTAAACGATCGCTAGTGCCCGACCACCATGTCCGGCCATGATCCCTGAGAACTGACGATCCGGCTATTGTCCTTGCCTCCTCCTCATCCGCCTCAGCTTTTTCCAGCTCCGCCTCGAGAACCTCTTCCTCCGGAGCACAAGGTTTTGAAGATTTCCGCCTCCACGTCGCCATCAAGCGGCTAATAGGCCGCCGATGTTTACCCCACCAATCTTGGCGTCGACTGAGTGGAGGAGCGATGGCCTTCCTGGGACAAGACCGGCGGTGACCTACCATGTACTACTCTTCCTCGATGTCGGCTGTGCCCGCACACGCGCACCGTCTTTGTGGTCGTGGCGGCCGAGGGCGGCCGGGGGGGGGGGGCAGCAACGTCTGCTCCTGCGACAGTACGTCCAAGATAGCTTTGGAGCATGCCCGGAGCAGAGCCGGTGATGTCCTTTGTCTTATCCTGTGACTGTACAGCCAAGAGAGTTTGGAGCGCGAGGCGACCATGGTTGGAGTGGTGCCGACAGAAGGAAGGGACCAGAGGAGAATGATTGTGGGTCTTTGGCTATGGCTAGGGGCTGGGGCTGAAGTTAATATAGAGGGCGAATGGCAATGAGCCACGGCAGAAGGATGGATGGCTGGCCGGAGTGGGTTCGTCGGCAGCCACGTGTCATTAATGTGGGTGGCGGACGGACAGATGGTCGTGGAGTCATTAACACAGAGCAGTCTCTTGCACCGAGATGCCACTCGGGTGGTGATCTCTAGGCCATCGCGATGCTACAATGTCAACGCCAGTGAGAGGTCACATCGGGCGTAAATGCGGCATGGACTTTCTAGAGCGAAGGTGACCGTTTCGGGAGGGAAGCGTGTGCTAGCTATGGAAGGGGTTTCGGCTGACCAGGGCGGTCAGACGCTGGCGTGGTGGTATATTGCTTTTGTAGTTTGCAAAAGTACTCAACTAATGTGGCAGTTCACTTTTTTTGCTATGGTCAACATACACCATACAAAGCACCGTGTTCAAATTTGGCACTTCTCCGGGTTCATTTACCATATTTAGGCCATTATGTGCATTTTGTAGAAATGTACTAGTACTATAACTACATCATGCATATATGACTCAAAGCTTACATGTTATAGTGTGGTATTTATTCATAATTTGGTTTCCAAATCTCATGCGTGCAATGCATGTGTACCTTACTAATAAACATAATTTCTAGTGATATTATTTGTAGTTACATGCATCAACATGGATGGAGGTGCAGAAACAACAAATCCCAGCTATAGCTACACGAGTGTGATGATAGGTACAAGTAATGCCGTTTGATCACGGTGCACGCACGCGATTTGCGTGGCTGGGGTGGCAGCAAATCAGAAAGCAACCCACAATAGGGTCGACGCACGTAGTTTCCACAGGCAATGGAAAGTAACCATCTGCGGTAATAAACAGTAAAATGAACTAGCAGTCATCGAACTTGTTTCGATAGCTCACTTTGGTCAATGTACTTAAGAATACAATAAATACGGTCACTATATATGACTTAAGATGATTATACACTTGCTAGATTAGCGTATAGCTCTGTATTTTGTCTAGTTTACCGGTCAAACAGTCCACATGTGGCTCACCCAGGTTCTACGGCACCACCCATCAATGGGTCAAAAATAAATAAATTAGAAAAGCTAAATTATGAATTGCATAGGTGGGGAATTAACCCCGAACCTCTCCTGTAAAGCCAAACGAGCTAACCAAATGAGGTATTTTTGCAAGGAGCAAACGCGACGCACATGCATGCATGCGGATGACCCGCACACACACAGTACGCACATGCACGCACACAATAAATACTGATACGTCTCCAACGTATCTATAATTTTTTATTGTTCCATGCTATTATATATTCTGTTTTGGAAGTTTAATGGGCTTATTTATACACTTTTATATTATTTTAGGGACTAACCTATTAACCGGAGGCCCAACCCAAATTGCTGTTTTTTTTGCCTATTTCAGTGTTTCGCAGAAAAAGAATATCAAACGGAGTCCAAATGGAATGAAACCTCGGGAGTGTGTTTTTTGGAACAAACGTGATCCAAAGGACTTGGAGTGGACGTCAAGCAATCAACGAGGAGGCCACGAGGCAGGGGGCGCACCCTCCACCCTCGTGTGCCCCTCCTGGCTCCACCGACCTACTTCTTCCTCCTATATGTACCCCCAAACCATCGAGGAGCACCACAAAAACCTAATTCCACCGCCTCACCCTTCTGTACCCATGAGATCCCATCTTGGGGCCATTCCCGGCGCTCCGCCGGAGGGGGCATTGATCATGGAGGTCTTCTACATCAACACCATAGCCTCTCCGATGATGTGTGAGTAATTTACCTCAGACCTTCGGGTCCATAGTTATTAGCTCGATGGTTTCTTCTCTCTCTTTGGATCTCAATACAAAGTTCTCCTCGATTCTCTTGGAGATCTATTCGATGTAATCTTCTTTTGCGGTGATTTTGTCGAGATCCGATGAATTGTGGGTTTATGATCAAGATTATCTATGAACAATATTTGAATCTTCTCTGAATTCTTTTATGTATGACTAGTTATCTTTGCAAGTCTCTTCGAATTATCGGTTTGGTTTGGCCTACTAGATTGATCTTTCTTGCAATGGGAGAAGTGCTTAACTTTGGTTTCAATCTTGCGGTGCTTGATCCCAGTGACAGTAGGGGAAATGACACGTATTGTATTGTTGCCATCGAGGATAAAAAGATGGGGTTTATATCATATTGCATGAGTTTATCCCTCTACATCATGTCATCTTGCTTAAAGCGTTACTCCATTCTTATGAACTTAATACTCTAGATGCATACTGGATAGTGGTCGATGTGTGGAGTAATAGTAGTAGATGCAGGAAGGAGTCGGTCTACTTGTCACAGACGTGATGCCTATATACATGATCATACCTAGATATTCTCATAACTATGCTCAATTCTATCAATTGCTCAACAGTAATTTGTTTACCCACCATAATACTTATGTTATCTTGAGAGAAGCCACTAGTGAAACCTATGGCCCCCGGGTCTATTTCCACCATATTAATCTCCTGTCAACAAGCTATTTCTTGCGTCATTTATTTTGCTTTCTTTACTTTTAGTCTTTATCATAAAAATAGCAAAAATATTATCTTATCTTCTCTATCAGATCTCACTTTTGCAAGTGGTCATGAAGGGATTGACAACTCCTTTATCGCGTTGGTTGCAAGGTTCTTATTTGTTTGTGTAGGTGCAAGGGACTTGAGTGTGGCCTCCTACTGGATTGATACCTTGGTTCTCAAAAACTGAGGGAAATACATACGCTACTTTGTTGCATCACCCTTTCCTCTTCAAGGGAAAACCAATGAAGTGCTCAAGAGGTAGCAAGAAGGATTTCTGGCACTGTTGCCGGGAAGTCTATGCACAAGTCAAGACATAACAAGTACCCATCGCAAACACTTACCCCTCGCATTACATTATTTGCCATTTGCCTCTCGTTTTCCTCTCCCCCACTTCACCCTTGCCGTTTTATTCGCCCTTCTTCTGTTCGTCTTTCCATTTGCTTTGATGTCTTACTTGGCTCGTTTGCTTGTTTGGTTGGAATAGTTGTTTATTTATTGTTAAACAGAGAACGTAAGATCTATGGATCCTCATCTGCTTGCTAATCTTTTTAATAGATCCAATTATGATGAACCAAGTGCTAGTGAGTTTTGTGCACTAGATTATCTTTATGAGGTTTTGCTTGAAATTCGTGAATCTGAAAAGTGTGATGAATTACTTTATGAAGCGATTCATGATAGATATTTGAATAAAAAGCATCGTTGCAATGATTTTATTATAAATTCTACTTATGTAAATTGTGCTAATAATATGCAAAACCCTAAGCTTGGGGATTCTAGTTTTGCTATGTCCTCTACTTGTTGCAATGATCATGATTGGGGTGATTTTTCTTATGATCATTGAAAATTTATTTAAGCCCCATGATGAATATGAGATTGATTATAGTGTTTGCAATATTATTGAAAGTGGGTTTGGAAGAGTGTCAACTTTAGATCCCACATATTTGGAGAATGTTCAATCTTATGAAATTTTTGATAAAACTGGGTTTGGAAAGGTCATGACTTTAGTTAATGTTAATCCCACTATTTTGGAAGAGTGTCAACTTTGCATGCATGTGGATCGTGTTGAAAATATTTTATGTGATAGCTATTTTTTGAATTTTCTTATGATCCTACATGTAATTATTATGAGAGACGAAAATATGGTGGTAGAAATTTTCATGTTACTAAATTTCCTCTCGTTATGTTGAGATTGCTATTGTTTCTTTCCGCTTTCTTGCATATGCTAGTTTTTTCTTGCCTTGATAATTTGTTTTCCTATAAGATGCCTAAGCGTAGGAAGTATGCTAGACTTAGATGTGTTTTTACGTGTTTTATGATTCTCTCTTTGTGCTACAATTCTTGTCTTTCATGTGAGCATCATTAAAATATTATGCCTGGCTATAAGGCTTTAAAGAAAACCGCTTGTTGGGAGACAACCCAATATTTTTCCTTGATTTTATTCAATAAATAATTTATCTAGACTCTGTTTTGGTTGTGTTTTTTGTGTTTAATTAGTGTTTGTGCCAAGTAGAACCGTTGGGAAGTCTTGTGGGAAGTCTTTTTGATCTTGCTGTAAAAACAGAAACTTTAGCGCTCGCAAGAATTGCTTCCATTTTTTATTGGAGAGCGATACTTAGTTAATTATTTTTGCATATGATTAATATATAAATTCCTCACGTCCAGAAATTTATTTTAGAATTTTTGGGGTTACAGAAGTATTCGAACACTACAGATTACTACAAATTGTTCTGTTTTTGACAGATTCTGTTTTTCGTGTGTTGTTTGCTTATTTTGATGAATCTATGGCTAGTAATAGAGTTTATGAACCATAGAAAAGTTGGAATACAGTAGGTTTAACACCAATATAAATAAAGAAAGAGTTACTTACAGTACCTTGAAGTGGTGGTTTGTTTTCTTTTACTAACGGAGCTCACGAGATTTTCTTTTATGTTTTGTGTTGTGAAGTTTTCAAGTTTTGGGTAAAGATTTGTTGGATTATGGAACAAGGATTCGCAAGGGCCTAAGCTTGGGGATTCCAAAGGCACCCCAAGGTAAAATCCAAGGACAACCAAAAGCTTAAGCTTGGGGATGCCCCTGAAGGCATCCCCTCTTTCGTCTTCGTCTATCGGTAACTTTACTTGGGACTATATTTTTATTCACCACATGATATGTGTTTTGCTAGGAGAGTCTTGTATGATTTGAGTCTTTGATTTCTAGTTTATCACAATCAGCCTCGCTGTACACACCTTTTGAGAGAGACACACATGATTCAGAATTTGTTAGGATACTCTATGTGCTTCACTTTTATCTTTTGAGCTATATAGTTTTTGCTCTAGGGCTTCACTTATATTATTTTGAGAGTCTTAAACAGCATGGTAATTTTCTTTCATTGTGAAGTTAATCTGAAGGTGATAGGAATCTAAGATGAGCATAATAAAAACTTCCATATTGAGTTCATTGAATATCATGAGAAGTTTGATACTTGATAAGTGTTTTGAGATATAAAGGTGGTAATATTAGAGTGTGCTAGTTGAGTAATTGTGAAATTGAGAAATACTTGTGTTAAGGTTGGCAAGTCCTGTAGCATGCATGTATGGTAAAAGTTGTGTGACAATTTTGACACATAAGGTGTTCTTTTATTGCTTTCCTTATGAGTGGCGGTCGGGGACGAGCGATGGTCTTTTCCAACCAATCTATCCCTCTATGGGCATGCGTAGTAGTACTTTGCTTCGAGGGCTAATAAACTTTTGCAATAAGTATATGAGTTCTTTATGCCTAATGTGAGTCCATGGATTATACGCACTCTCAACCTTCCACAATTTTCTAGCCTCTATGGTACCGTGCATTGCCCTTTCTTGCCTTGAGAGTTGGTGCAAACTTCACCGGTGCATCCAAACCCTGTGATATGATACACTCCATCACACATAAACCTCCTTATATCTTCCTCAAAACAGCCACCATACCTACCTATCATGGCATTTCCATAGCCATTCTGAGATATATTGCCATGCAACTTTCGACCGTTCCGTTTATTATGACATGCTCCATCATTGTCATATTGCTTTGCATAATCATGTAGTTGACATCGTATTTGTGGCAAAGCCACCATTCATAATTTTTCATACATGTCACTCTTGATTCATTGCATATCCCGGTACACCGCTGACGTCATTCACATAGAGTCATATTTTGTTCTAAGTATTGAGTTGTAATTCTTGAGTTGTAAGTAATAAAAGTGTGATGATCATCATTATTAGAGCATTGTCCCATGTGAGGAAAGGATGATGGAGACCAATGTTGGGGATATTGCTTATCGGGAACTTATCGGCCGACCCAAGATAAGGGGTAAATCGTTCAGTTTATCGGTATATCAGCTGATTTATCGCCATATCGGCTAATTTATCGGCTGATTTATCTTATCGGTCAGACAACGGTAAGTGATAAATCGGCCGATTTATCGGAATATTGGAAGATATCTTGAACAGTGGTGGAGACTATGATTCCCCCACAAGTCGGGATGAGATTCCGGAGTAAATAAAAAAAGAGGCCAAAAAAGAGAAGGCCCAAGAAAAAATGAGAGGAAAAGAGAGAAGGGATAATGTTACTATCCTTTTTCCACACTTGTGCTTCAAAGTAGCACCGTGATCTTCATGATAGAGAGTCTCCTATGTTGTCACTTTCATATACTAGTGGGAATTTTTCATTATACAACTTGGCTTGTATATTCCAATGATGGGCTTCCTCACAATGGCCTAGGTCTTCGTGAGCAAGCAAGTTGGATGCACACCCACTTAGTTTCTTTTGTTGAGCTTTCATACATTTATAGCTCTAGTGCATCCGTTGCATGGCAATCCCTACTCCTCTCATTGACATCAATTGATGGGCATCTCTATAGACTATTGATTAGCCGCGTCAATGTGAGACTTTCTAACTTTTTGTCTTCTCATAACCCCCATGATTATACTTTATTCCACCCATAGTGCTATATGCATGGCTTGCGCTCATGTATTGCGTAAGGGTTGAAAAGGCTGAAGCGCATTAAAAACTATGAACCAATTGCTCGGCTTGTCATCGGGGTTATGCATGATGAGAATGTTTTGTGTCACAAAATTGAAACATAGCCTAACTATATTATTTTGTAGGGATAAGCTTTCTTTGGCTATGTTATTTTGATAAGACATAATTGCTTGGTTAGCATGTTTGAAGTATTATTGTTTTTATGTCAACATTAAACCTTTATCTTGAATATTTTGGATCTAAATATTCATGCCACAATAAAAAGAATTGCATTGAAAATTATGTAAGAAGCATTCCACATCTAAAATTATGTTTTTATCATTTACCTACTCGAGGACGAGCATGAATTAAGCTTGGGGATGCTTGATACCTCTCCAACGTATCTATAATTTTTGATTGTTCCATGCTATTATATATTCTGTTTTGGACGTTTAATGGGCTTATTTATACACTTTCATATTATTTTTGGGACTAACCTATTAACCGCAGGCCCGGCCCAAATTGTTGTTTTTTGCCTATTTCAGTGTTTCACAGAAAAAGAATATCAAACGGAGTCCAAACAGAATGAAACCTCCGGGAGCCTGATTTTTGGAACAAACGTGATCCAGAGGACTGGGAGTGGACGTCAAGCAATCAACAAGGAGGCCATGAGGAAGGGGCGTGCTTACCCCCCCTAGGCGTGCCCTCCACCCTCATGTGCCCCTTGTGGCTCCACCGACCTACTTCTTCCTCCTATATATACCTACGTACCCCCAAACCATCGAGGAGCATCACAAAAACCTAATTCCACCGCCGCAACCTTCTGTACCCGTAAGATCTTATCTTGGGGCCTTTTTCGGTGCTCCGCCGGAGGGGGCATTGATCACGGAGGGCTTCTATATCAACACCATAGCCTCTCCGATGATGTGTGAGTAGTTTACCTCAGACCTTCGGGTCCATAGTTATTAGCTAGCTGGCTTCTTCTCTCTCTTTGGATCTCAATACAAAGTTCCCCTCGATTCTCTTGGAGATCTATTCGATGTAATCTTCTTTTGCGGTGTGTTTGTCAAGATCCGATGAATTGTGGGTTTATGATCAAGATTATCTATGAACAATATTTGAATCTTCTCTGAATTATTTTATGTATGACTGGTTATCTTTGCAAGTCTCTTCGAATTATCAGTTTGGTTTGGCCTACTAGATTGATCTTTCTTGCAATGGGAGAAGTGCTTAGCTTTGGGTTCAATCTTGCGGTGGTCGATCCCAGTGATAGTATGGGAAACGACATGTATTATATTGTTTCCATCAAGGTTAAAAAGATGGGGTTTATATCATATTGCATGATTTTATCCATCTACATCATGTCATCTTGTTTAAAGCGTTACTCCGTTCTTATGAACTTAATACTCTAGATGCATGCTGGATAACGGTCGATGTGTGGAGTAATAGTAGCAGATGCAGGCAGGAGTCGGTCTACTTGTCACGGACGTGATGCCTATATACATGATCATACCTATATATTCTCATAACTATGCTCAATTCTATCAATTGCTCGACAGTAATTTGTTTACGCACCGTAATACTTATGCTATCTTGAGAGAAGCCACTAATGAAACCTATGCCCCCCGGGTCTATTTTCCGTCATATTAATCTCCCGTCAACAAGCTATTTCTTGCGCCGTTTATTTTGCTTTCTTTACTTTTAGTCTTTATCAATACTTATGCTATCTTGAGAGAAGCCACTAGTGAAACCTATGCCCCCCAAGTCTATTTTCCGTCATATTAATCTCCCGTCAACAAGCTATTTCTTGCGTCGTTTATTTTGCTTTCTTTACTTTTAGTCTTTATCATAAAAATATCAAAAATATTATCTTATCTTCTCTATCAGATCTCACTTTTGCAAGTGGCCGTGAAGGGATTGACAACCCCTTTATCGTGTTGGTTGCAAGGTTCCTATTTTTTTGTGTAGGTGCAAGGGGCTTGAGCGTGGCGTCCTACTGGATTGATACCTTGGTTCTCAAAAACTGAGGGAAATACTTGCGCTACTTGTCTGCATCACCCTTTCCTCTTCGAGGGAAAACCAACGCAGTGCTAAAGAGGTAGCACATACCAGCATGCACGCGAATGCACTTACGCAGTTACGCTTATGATTGTACTGAAATAAATTATGTGAACTCATGGATGACGAGCCTTTGAAGCGTATGCGGTACGTATAGACAACCGGGCGTCCATGCAACTGCTCTTGTCGCCAGCTAGCCTACGACGACCACCATTAGACACACACAACTATGCATAACTTACGAATAATGGATGAATCAATCAAACACACACTCGTGTGTAGAGAAACTATGATAGGTCGCCCACGATACATATATAGGTACCATAGTACCCTTTCTAGCTAGGCTATTTATAGATTGTCATTGTGATGGATGATATACATGAGCAAGGTGCCGAGTCATGTGGTAGCATTGTTTGCGGAGCCAAGGCTAATGTTGAGCAGCTCGGCGCCCAAGAAAGAGTATGACCTTGGTGTTGCCAGGTGAATACATGCTCGATGTTCGCGGAGGCCGCCAGCAAATGCCTAAACAGTAATGTTAGGCACCGCTGGGGCATGCAGGTGACAGGCTCGCCATTTGTGTTGAGCCATGAGTAGGACTTTGATTGAGAGGGTGACGTGCATGCATTACCATGGTTTGACAGTGTGAGCGTGAGTGTCTGCAAGCGTACATGCTACTTCCATTTGTGGACGGTGTGCGCTAATGATGCGGAGCATCCTATGGACATCGCCATGTCAAGAGTCCATTTGGCAAGTGACACGTGCCACATCTACTTCATACATACAAAGGTGAATCATCTCCTTTACACGTGTCCACTTGTACCTCTCGAGGATGGTATACTACTTGACCCCTCTCTCGTATGCATACATAGGTGTGAGCGGAGCTACACATTCATCGAGGAGGAGTCCAAGAAGAAGAGAACATATACACCATCCAAGAGGGAAGCCTGGAAGCGGAGAAGGAAGCGCCAAGAAGAAGGCAACAGCTCCTAGGCAACCCCGTGTGCACAGGCCCCTCCGACCCCGTGCCCACGGGCCTCCCAGGCTGGAGGTCCTAAAGCCCCCGTGCGCATGGTCGTGTACCATGCCCACGGGACCCCGTGTCCATGGGCCCAACAGACCCCGTGCGCACGGGCCCTTGCGTCAGGTCTCTATATACCCCATGCGCACGGTCTCCACTTACCCCATGCACACGGGGCCCCTGTGTGTTGCTGCGTGCTTTGCCCATGTAATCCCCATTTCGCCCCTGCTTACCCCTTCATCCCTTGGACCTATATATACTCCTTCATCTCCTCCATTTAGACTTAGCTAAGAATAGATCTAAACACTAGAGTTTAGCTCATGTATCTCCCCTTGCGGGATTCCTCTTGAGAGAGAGACATTCCATTGGAGTTCAAGGCCTCCATTGGAGAAGATCCCTAGTGGATGAAGACCCCTCTTGAGGGAAGGATCTATCTAGATCATCAAGCCCTTATCTCCTTCATAGGATTTGGGATGAACTCTACCATGTATCTTATTTCCCTTTGATTGTTCATGTACCTTGTGGATCCTGAGTGTTTGATTGTCTAGTGGATGTGTGATTGGACTTGTTCTTGAGTGTTCCTCTTGTTTTTCCCTCTTGTGTTCATCTTGTTCTTGGGGATTCCCCCTCCAATTCGTGAAAGATCTCCACTTAGGGTTCCACCCTACACCAGCTAATGTGTGCATCACGTATAATATAAAAAATTGGTTTATGCATTTAACACATAGAATTTTATTTTCATTTGGCCGACGAGTGTGCGTTGTAGCGACGAGTTTGTGGTTTGATTCCTCACATATACATAATTTTGGTTTTTATTTCTTTCTCCACTGACAGGTAGTCCTGCATAGATAGATAGATACAGAACACGACCTGATGAGGCTCATGTGGGCTGTTTGACTGGTCAACTAGACAAATACGGAGCTATATGTTGAGCCAGTGACCGTATAATCACCATATCTCATAAATAATGACCGTATTCTTAAGTACAATGATCAAAGTGAGCTATCAAGACAAGTTTGATGACCTCCAATGCATTTTAATTGGTAATAATTGACCAAGATTGAAGGGGAATCCAAATTTCCTCCGCCGTCTATCCTTGAGCTCTTGACAAACCAATGCACTATACGGTTGTCCAGCCACTCCGCCCCAGAGAGCTCACCAAGCGTCGTTCATGCCACCACGCCGCACACTAACCAGTAAGGAAGCAATGGCATCCTGCCACGCCGAGTTCCTCGTCGCCCACGACCGCACACAAAATGGTAGGGAAGCAATGGCATCCCGTCGTGCCGAGTTCATCACCGCTCGCGACCTCACACCTACGTGGGCAGACTTTGAAGCTACCAAGGCCGAATGGGCGGTAGAGCAAGAGGCGGCCAAAGCCGCACAGAAGGAGCGGAAAAGGCGAAAAGCACTCAAGAAAAGAGAGGCCCGCCACCGCAAGAAAGAAGTGGATGCACACGTTCCTGCGGAGAGCTCGGAGGAGATCCAAGCATGGTGGGGTGTCGCCGACAAAGCCGGGTAGGAGAACGACGGTGTCTGTCCAGCATGTGAGAAGTAGTAGTACTAGTAGTTAGTTAGTGTGTGTGTCTGTGTGTGTGTCTGTGTCGCCCGTACGTTTGTTTAATTAATTACGAGCATGTAACAGTACTAGTTACTACTGTAGTTTTTAGAGCAAATTACCAGTACATTAGCCTAGACTTGATGGAAATATTCCTATCCTATGCATGAAATGGTATCTCTTTCTCTATAGGAATTGAGATGCATGTCGTCTCACTTCCTATGATTTTCAAATTCCTGTAAAATTTCAGCTGGAGTACAATACTACTGTACCTAGCAGCATTGTTGGTACAATATTTTTCTTTAAGAAGCGGAACTCAACGAAGTCATGATGGTTCCTTCGTCCGAGCAACTTAAAGTGGGAAAGGTTGGGCCTGGGATTTGATGGCTCATTAGTCATTATTAATGAGGCCCGACAACTGGGGTGACTCTCCCTTGGAGTTCTGCGTGCATGGCAAGTGGACCAGGATGGTCGACGTCCCACATGTCGGCGAACGGAAGTATTCTTTCTGATATCGAGGAGCAAGGAAACCGCGTGGTATAGTATCACTGCTCATTTATATTTATTTTTTATTTTTGATGAAAGCTAGTGTTTCAACTCTTAGGACAAAGGAGTACCAAACACGGCATGTGTTGTATGTCCCACATGTCAGCGAAAGGAGTGGGACATGAACAGCGTGGTAGGGTGTCTCCACTTCTTCCACTTCTAGGTCAGAGACCACACTTACTACTAGTAGCATGTAATGATACAAAGTGCGACCGGAGAGAAAGACACGTCTAGTTGGAAGGTCTCAGGACATACACATAAACAAATATAAAACCTAATATGTGCCTCCAATTAATATAGTAGAGTACTTAGGCACATACATCATAATATCACCCTGCATTGCACGTACAACATTTAGTGGTAGTAAGAGACAAATGCCTATATGCCATGCATGTTCATACTATTTATGTCTTTCTACTTCACTTACCGTGCTACATTACTTAGGTTCGTACATCCCTGGGTACATGTCCGTCTCATAGTTCTAGTCCCATATGTTCTTCATAGATGGAACAATCCATAATGGTGGGCAACGGGAGTCCATATCATCATAGCTTCTTCGTGTTGCTCCCCATGATGAAGACTCATCCAAACTGAAGCGGCGTAGATCAGGGATAGTGGCATTCAAGATATGAATAAGTCGGTGCGCAATGAAAACGCACATGCTCTTCATGAACGGAAGGTCATCGGCATCATGCATGGAAGGTGGCATCGTTTGCACTATGGGGTAGTTGTCCCCGATGAAAATCGAGTACTCTTCAAGTGTGTTCACCCACAACCAGGTAGCATCACGGGGGTCGAACATGCCGCCGTCCATTTAGTACACCTGGCATCTCAAACCTGGATACATGCTGACATGCATGGTTATGGTCCATGTAGTATAATAAGGTGACGTAAGCATGGGATACAGATTAAAATAAAATACTTTATATTGCTTATTTCTATGAGGGGGAACGGAAGCAATGTATAGACCAGCTGCCGCACGGGCGACGACAAACAATTTGAGAGTGTTACCTGGGCCATGTACATTAATTATTATAGGAGTAGTTTTCTTTGATGGGATTATGGTTACCTAGCTAGTACTACACGAAATTGAAATTGTTAAGTCCTTTATAGTTTATACAACTGGCTAGTTCCTGGCTCTACTACTCTTGGATTAGAGAGAAGGGATTACCTGGGTACATGATCTGCGTCCGATCGAGATAGATCGTGGCACTTTGTTGCCCTTCAATCATACCGTGGGTAACAACTACTAAGATAGTATGTCCCAACTGGGTGTCATCAGCTACAAGGTTCCAAGTTAGACCAAATTCCCCATGCACATCCATGATTGGCGATCTGATTTTGATCGGGGGATGACTTTGCCCTACATAATCGTTCAAACAAGGCGGAATTCACAGAAACTAAACGAAAATCATTACATTTCGAAGACTTTTCATATAAATCGGATGAGATACATTACAATTTTCATACAAAAAGGAGTAAAACCTACTCTAAACAAGTTGCAACTGTAATGTGGGTGCTACACGGATGACGGCTGGCCGTGGTGTCGTTTGAGGCTACTCATAGTGGGGAGTATCATATACAATATACTAGTGCATGATACTAGTGTATGATAGACTACTTTTATAGTGCATAGTATCATAGAGTAGTAGCATAGATGATCATATTTATTGCCATGCATGACCCCTTGTCTCTTCTTTAATTCTCTGCCACATCACCATGTCTGATATTATCGAGTGTAAGTACCAGCTAAGTTACCACCACTATAGCCAGCCTCGACGTGAAGCAGTCACGTGCACCGGGAAGCAGCGCTCTCTTGGCTGTCGCACTGCTTCAAAGCCGACGCCAGTGAGAGGTTGCCTCCAATCTGGTCGGGCATTAATCCGGCACTAACGCAATGGGGCACGCTGACCATTTCAGGTGGGAAGCGTGCGCCAGCAAGGGAGGGGGTTTGGGTCGGCCAGGACGGTCAGACGCGAGCGTGGTGGTGGTATTGATTTGTACTGTTGCAGGTGTAGTACTAGTAGTTTGCCAAAGTACTCAATTATTGCACTCGGTTTCCTAAAAATTGCGGTAAAAATGTTACTTTCAATGCATGCATGCGTGACCAATATAAATGACCAATAAAAAATTACGACATTCATGCAACAATTTAATGCACATTGTAATCTCAACATGTGAGGGGAGCTCTAAATTTGAATTTGAAACTTATAAAACGAAAAAATTCAAAACAAATAAACTGGAAGAGAGGGAATATACCGTAGGATGTGTCCCATATGAAACAAGTCCCTTGGTTTGTAACCGCGAAGATGCGGTTAGAAAGGAGCACAGCGTCTTCGTACTCGTATGGCAATAAATCAGCACAGACAGCATGGACCACCTTTGACTATCATGTGCAGTGTTAGTGAAAGCAATCGCGATGTCAAACACCGCGATGAGAGTGTAATTTTGGTTGGCGGATGACCTTATTGGGGCTTCCGGGATTTCTATCTTCATCAATCTCATCGTGGTTCCATCGTACCAATTCAGCCGGTGGCCCATTGCATGGCTGATCCTAATGTTGGACAAAGGTCCTAAGGGAACGGTGTCACCGTTGTAGATGTTGTGCAAATTGATGTTGGTACCCTCCCATACATATGCAAGCCAATCTCCACTGGCACCAAGCCTAACATGTGAAACAGTGGGTAGCGGGGGAATTACGAAATGGACACGGAAGTAGTCTTTATAATGCATTTACTATTGATCAAACTCATCACTTACCTGCTCATCGGACAAAATGCGAGTGCCCCTCAACGTCGGAATCTCAAGGGGCGTCAACTTGCAACTACAGACACGCCGCGCTAGAGAGACCCCCAAGGAAACATCCTCGTCCTCAAGGATGCATGGTAGACCAACTAGCATGGCCTTCTCCCACGCATATTTACGCAACCTCTTAAAATATTTAGTGCATTTACCACTAAGTCTTGCGGATGTGAGGAAGTCTTTGCGACTTAAGATTTGTCCCGAAGGATCATCGTCCAAGGTCTCCCATCCTCGACGAGGACGAGAAGAACCACCGCCTTGCGAATCCATGGCAATGGCAGCCAACTGCCTTGTCCCTTGTCGAGTAGGTTTACACGAGAGGAGATGGTAACTGCAGGGCTTTGTCCCTTCAGAAAGGATGTTCTGCGGGCGCACACTAGTGTAGTTTATATTTGTGACTAGCAAGAGGCCCATGCGTTGCATGAAACATCAAGATGCATTTATATGAGCTATATTATCTCGTGGGAAATGAAGACGAACGAGGGAAGGCCTTATCTGCAAATGTGGAGAGGGGTGCATGTATCTTTTTGTAAAATTACCATAGTTTGCTTTATATCCATTAGATATAAATCAGACGGTCTATATTGTAGGATGGCAGGCACACCATCATCACCAACTTTGTTTTTTATATTTATTTTATTTATTACTAGCAAGATGTCTGTGCGTTGCACATAACATCAAGATGCATTTGTATGAGTAGTTTATCTTGTGAGAGAAAAGGATGAACAAGGGAAGGCCTTATTTGCAAATGTGGAGAGGGTGTGGGTATGTTTTTGCAAATTGCCATAGTTTCCTTCCTATCCGTCAGATATAAATCGGATGGCCTATATTGCAGGATGGCAGGCACAGCATCAACACCAACTATGTTTTTTGTAAGAGTAGATTATTATTATAAGAGTAGAGATACAGATTAGGGAGCTCGTGGGCGATTTTGTGTACGTCAGGCTCGCGTCCATCCACTAGCCCGGAATTAAAGCACGCATACAGTGACTGGAATTAGTTGTTTTCCTAGCGCATGGACCAACGCAGACTAGCGGACCTGGTCGCCCTTCTTTTAGCACGCCTTCGACAAGTACGTGTGTGACATGTGTGCATGCAAATCTTGCGTGACCAAACCATGCGAAGCAGAGTGGTAGGTTGTCGAACTGCAGCCTGCATATTGCACCCATGTCATCCACACGCAACCTAAAGTCCAATTCATACTATTCTGGACTATCTGTACCACTATTCATTGTTTTGCGCGAATGTTCCTTGGAGCTCGTGCTGCAACTGGCGTACTCCACAGCCTGCTTCCCTTCTCCTTCCTCTTCAACTGCCCACGCACGTCTGCGGGAAGCGACCGGTCAACCCTTATATAGGAGTGCTAGCACAAAAAGATGCATGCATGACCACTAAAATTTCCTTTCTCTTAGCTCTATGAAATAAATGAGGCATCGAACTCAAAACCCTTTAAGTTTGAGTATAATGCAAATCATCATCCTCCTCCGGCTCTGCTTGGCCCGCGTCATCGTCCTCCTGTTCCGCCTCCGCGTCGTTGTTCTCCTCCTCTGGATCCATGTGCTGCTCCACCTAGAACACCTCCTCGTCTGGCTCCGGCTAGTCCGAACTCCGGAGGCAAGGCGGTTGCGATGCGGGCTTCGCACCGCCTCCACATCAAAGCACCGCTCCAGCGGGAGCATGGTGTATGTTGTTACCTTTGCCCGGGCCATGGGTATCGGGTGACGGCGACTAGAGAAGAGGTGGTGGGAGGGGAATGGATGCAACTACTATTTGGGTTCACCATCGGGCTTAATTAATGCGCACCATCACGTGTACCCGCGGGTGCACAAATTTTAACATACGGGTCTACTTAGGGGGCGTCACACAACTAGTATGTGTGTGAGATTCTGAGAGACAGAGTGCGTGTGTGCAACTCTACTCTTCGGACATGTACTCCACATTTTGCATCAGGATATAAGTATAATGGCCATGTTAACGTGGTTGTGTAAAAAATGTCACTTCTAGCTCATGATTTCCCTTATATAATTATGAGAAGTTTGCTAACTGCTAAAATAAAGTGGAATTTGTCCATGTTATATAAGTAAATTAAGGTGATTGCTTATCATACGGGTAAGGTTGGACGAAGGGTGGTAGGAACAAATGCTCCACCTAGAGCATGTGTGTGTGAGATGGAGTCTTAGTGTGTGTGTGTGTGTGTGTGTGTGTGTGTGTGTGTGTGTGAAGCAGAGTCTTCGGTGGCGAAACAAATTTAAGTGTGTGTGGCTTCATCGTAGAGAGGTGATGTGTATGGCACAGGCCACCAACAAGGAGGGTGCAAGAGATAAGAGGCCCGTAAAGAGGGAAGAGCAGGCGTGTGCGCGTGAGAGGAGTCGACATCGAGATAATGTGTTTGTTCGGGAGACACCGAGGAAGACTACTATATATCGATGGTGCATGTAGGCGGGAATTAAATGAAGGGATGGTCTTATTGGTTTTGGGGATATAGGGGAACAGTTAGAGGGGGTAGCTAGAAGGACATTGTTAAGTGTGAGTGTGTGTTTTAGTGAAGACACCCATCTAGGCGGAAGTCATGTGCACACAAGAAGAGAACGATTCGATGTGGGGTTAGGGATGATGGTAATTAACTATGTATGGAGACATAGGAGACCTTGAACGTGCATGTGCGAGAGGTATATGTCGGGACCCCGATCCTAAGTCACACCGATCTAGCATGTAACACCTCATATCACTTTGCGGCCTCACGCACGGTATTCCCACGGGTGCCACCTTACCTGGCCTGGGACAGTTTGCACCTTTTGGCTCCCGTATACAATAGTGTCGCTAGCATCCATATGACAAAGAACCCAGGCCGACATGACTAGTCGTGAACCCAAAGTGGGACTAACTTACAGGGACAGGCATACATGAACTAGCATCGAACGTGTCGGTCATCAGTATGTGAATCCGGGCTGTAGCAACTGGGCTAACAGGACTCCGGGAACCCGGGCTGTAGCAGGCTAGCAGGACTCCAAAAGTCACCGCGTGACATTTCCCCGAAGGGACAGACACAGGAACAAAGTGGGACACATGCCGGCCAATCTAGGTGTTCCAGAGCAGTAGTAACTGGGCTAGCAGGACTCCGGTAACCGGACTGTAGCAGACTACCATGGCTCAGTGGAAGCACTAGACTACATTTCCTCATAAGAGAGGCTACCAAGGATAAACAACTAGGTTGTCGGATCCCACACATACCAAGCATTTCAATCATACACACAATATGCCCGATATGTGTAAATACAACATGGCATCACAACAAAACTCTACAACTCAAAGTATTTATTAATTAGGCTCCGAAGAGCCAGATATTACAAGCATGGGTATCATGACCCCACATACAGAGCATACAAGCAACAAGCATAATCGGAAGCTTAATTTTTCTGAGTACAGACAACTACAAATGAAAAGGCTGAGAAGCCTGACTATCTACAAGACCCTGCAGAGGGCACAAGATCGTAGCTGAGATAACAAGCTAAACATTGAAGTCCACGCGGAACTACTAGCGAGACTAAAGTCTCTTTGCAAAAACATAAATTGAGCAAACGTGAGTACAAATGTACCCAGCAAGACTTACATCAGAACTAGCTACATATGCATCAGTATCAACAAAGGGGGGGGGAGTTTAACTGCAGCAAGCCAGCTTTGACTCGGTGGCTATCCTAAACTATGACTGCAACTAACTCTTTTGAGGTGGCGCACATGAGTCCACATATTCAGCATAACAATACACCACTATAGATCCTCTCCCGTCTCCTTACAAGAAGGCCATCCAGAGCACTCACGCTTATCTTGCGAGTTTTAGAGTATCCACTTCAAGTTATCTATGAACTGTATAGGCAACCCAGAAGTCCTTTACCGCGGACGCGACTATTCGAATAGATCATTTATAACCCTGCAGGGGTGTACTTCTTCACACATGTTTCCACCACTTAGCGTCTGCACACGACATGTGCTCGGCAGACTTCAAGCGAAAGCCGACGTGGGTGTAGACCACGACATGACTAACCACACAAGTCTCTAGTCCAGGTTTATCGCCAATTCAGGTTCCATCCGCGAGGAGATCTGGTCGGGGTTTCGCTCACAGCCCCAAACGATGTGTGTAGGGTTCCCGAGACACCAAACGAGCGCCCGGTACACCGTGCCACGGTGTATCTACCGCATCATAGCCCACCTCTAGGGTCAGCACTATGCATGGCCTCCAACACATATCCTACAAACATTAGAAACTAGTTGCAACTCCTGGACAGAGGACAGGGGCGGTTAATAAGTCGAGCGAGGTCATATTTCAGGGCCCAACGTGTGGTAGTAGTTGTTTATGGATCACAAACACATAACTTAGTTCATGAGGACGATTTCAATGAGACAACCCACCATGTACTCCTACATGGCCTCTCACCGCTACCTTTACCAAATCGTGTTCACACACTTAGCTCACACACAGTCGGACATGTTCATCACCATTCCAATTCATCCTCGATGAATCAGACCTGACTCAACTCTAAGCAATAGCAGGCATGACAAACAAGCATGAATGAGTAGGCACATCAGGGCTCAAACAACTCCTACTCATGCTAGTGGGTTTCATCTATTTACTGTGGCAATGAAAGGTCATGCAGAGGAAAAGGGTTTCAACTACCGCAGCATGTAACAGTTGAATCGTTGTTATCCTAATGCAGTAAAAGAGAGTAGGAGCGAGAGAGTGGGATTGTGTCGGAATGAACATGGGGGTTTTGCTTGCGTGGCACTTCTGAAGATAGTATAGCTCTTCATCAGTGTCATCGATCACATCGTCGAAACAACGTCTACTAAGGGAGAACACCGGCAAACAAGAGAGAACACAATCAATGCAATGCAACAATATGATGCATGATCATGACAAGGCAACATGCTGTGATTTGTCTAATGCAACTAGAAACAATTTAAATGGAGTTGGTTTGAATACAAGATTCAAATTCAAACTCCATATGTGATTTTTCAAATGCCATTTAATTGGTTTGACCTGATCAGCAGGTATAAGTTGTTCAAACATGCATGAAAATGATATAAACGGATTCCCTGGATTTTTTTGATCATTTTTCATATATAACTTATTTCATTTGGAGTTACGGTTGAATTTCTATGCTTTTTCAAAGTTTGCAACATTTTCTGAAATTCCAAATCATTTTTTAATTAGAAATTCCAGAAAATGCTTACTGCGTTAGCTCTAGGTCATGCTGACTCAGCTGGTCAACAGGGTCAGTCCTGGTCAAACCTGACCCGTGGGCCCCACATGTCATTGGCTCAGTTAGCTAACAATTTTAAAATAAACCTAATCTAATGATTAACAGGGTTGGGCCCACTGTCAGTATGACCTGGTTAAACTAACCGCGGGGTTAGTGGCTAAACTAATCTTCCATGTCACCTAACCGGCGATTAGCCGCCGGTGTTAAGCAGGACGCGACGGCGCTCCTCGTCCGGCCATCTCCGGCGACGAGAGCTCGCGTGGCTAGGATCTATGGATGCAGCGCATCGAGGCGCATCGGGTGGTGGCCGTGGATGGTGCCAGGACAGGCTATAGTGGCGACGGCAAAGGCGACGACGGCGGCCAGAGCACGGCTATGCGTGAGCGCGGACTACGCTTGGCTAGCAAGCTCACTGAGAGGTTGGGTCGGCTCCTGGAGCTGCGTTGAGCATAGTGGTGTGCGTGGCTTCGAGCAATAGTGGCTCTAGCCACGACGGCGAGGAGGCACGGTGGCGGCGAGCTTCGGCCGCAGTGGCTAGGGGGGCTCAAGGAGGGATTCGATGGTGGGGAGAGAGGGGTTGGGAGCAGGAGCTCACAGGGAGGCGGCGCAGTAGGTCAGTGGGCTCAGGGACGTCCTTGATGGCACGAATCGATGGCGAGGGGCTCGGGTGCCCGAGGTTGAAGATGACCGCGATGACGATGAAGCAGGGCCTCCTGGCGTCTGGTAGCTCGATTGGGAGGACGAGGAGGTTTTGGCGGTGCTTCTGGACTCGGCGGAAGGGTGAGGGGTGTACGATGGCCATGGTGGTGCTCGTTGGCGCGACGGCGGCATTCTCGGGTGGCTGCGAGGAGAGAACCAGAGAGGGAGAGAGAATCAGGGAGTGAGGGAAAAGGTTGAGGGGGTCCAGGGGGTGTCGTGGCGCTCGGGCCCGTCTCCAGCAATGAGCAAGCAGGCAGGAGGTGGCCGGCGCGCAGCGACCACGCGCTCTGCCTATTGGCGCGGGGAGGAAGACAACAGGGAGTCGTGGAGGTGGGTTGGGCCAGCGCAGCTGGGCCAGCTCTCTGGTGGGCTGCACAGGTGAGGCCAGGTAAGTTTGCTCTCCTATTCTTTTCTGTTTTCTTTTTATTTCTACAGGGTTGTGGCTTTTCTAAAAATCCTTAGGCACTTTCAAAAATCACCAAACTGCTCATGCCCACTGTTTAGCATATAACCAACATGGAACATTTCAGTTTAGGATTATTTGGGCATTTAAAATATTTTATAGCATTTAAATGCCCAAATGCAAATAGAGTATGATTTAGTTCAGTGACCCTATGATGTCCTAGAAATATGTGCACCATTTTTGTCAGAGGTTTAAGACCAAGGCAAAGATGATGAACATTTTAGAAGGGCATTTCACGTTCATTGAAAATAATTTTAGTAAACCCTAGTTGGTTTCAGGGGGTGCTGGGGGTTCTGTCATCCCCATTTCAACTTTCTGTGAAAAGTAAACATGATGCAACACCAGATGCTAGCACTAGGCATTACCAGAACTAGGGATGTGACAACTCACCCCAACTAAACTAGAATCTCGTCCCGAGATTCAAGCGTAGGGTAAGATGAAGGGGAAACGCAAACTAACACAGTATTCACGATTCAGGTTGCACTTTGTAAGAACGTTGATTCGTCACCATCTTTGTCTCGTCGTCTTGCTCTGAGAACTCCAGTCAACATGGCAACGAGAGGAAAAGGAAACTCTAGAAGGATCGGTCTTCTCGAAGATCGAACAACTTAGGATCAACTCACGGAATGAGACATAGCAACATTTGTCGAGCTGAGACATTCAAACACACCTCGGAAGGGATGGAAGAATAGATGACGGGGCTCAATTTGGTAGGCAACAATTCCACGCTTGAGAAGATGGTGAATGGGGTCAAGTAGCAAGGAGATAATTGCCATGATTCCATAACGGGCCACCTTAGGGGAGGTGACTCATAGAATTATTCCCTTAAGTGGCAAAAAGAATTACTTTTGATATCTAGATCATTGAAACTTTTCATACCAGCCTAGGGAAAATCACAATTGATTGTTTTGGAGAGTTCGAAGAATTGACATACTCAGACTAGGATGGATGATGTGGACTACCTTGCTGAAGACAATGGAATGGATGATTTTTGCCTATCATCGAAAATGGATGGGACCCATGGTAAGTCCACTTTTGAAAATGATCTTGGACAACAACTGCTGAGAAGGCAGCCCATGGGAAATTGGCACAATGGCGGTGTAAGCTGGGAACAAAATGCAAATGTCGAGAATGTTCCAACCATCATATCTCCCTGAGATTCAGATCTGGTTGGTGTCAGGATATTCCAAACTCATCAAGTCTAGAAAGAATAGGGAAAGTTTGCAAGACAAATCGATGAGGTGGCGTTGCAAGATTCTCCATGAATGAACTACGATAGCAAGCTCCAAAACATGAGCCGGTTCTGCTATACACATGTGAACACGATGTCCCAGACAAGCATGACCACGTAGTAGTCTTACAACAAAACACTACCGAGTTCTGGCTGGGAACCATCATCGAGGATATCAGAGTCTTGTGCATGATCTAGAATTAACACAACAAACTCCTTTTCCTTGAGCAAATCAATCAGTGGCTTGGGGTGCTAGGGAATACATATGGAATGAAGGTTGCAAGTCTCCAAACCACATAATACTTCGCACATATGCATGACTGACTTGGGATGATTCCATAGGAAGCAAGACTAACTTCCTCGAATTCACGGCGGCAACTTTCACCAAATGCATGTGAATCAGAGGTATTCACTTCTTTCATCCAAACATATGCTTCATGAATGAAACACGAAGAAATGCTTACCTAAGTTTCCAACACTAGCTTGATGTCCGACAAAATCATGGAGAAGATAAGGATGTTGTCAATGGGCTCAACAACAATTTATCAAGAGCTCCATAAGATGGAATTCCATGACTATGTGAACAAGGTGATGGCATTGGTCAAACCAAAAGATGTAATGGTGTATGCTCGAGGGATAAACCACGAGTAAGACAACATTACGAATATCGTTGGTTCTCATTCGATTTGACATTAGCCCATACTCAAATCAAAGATTGGTACGACAATAGCACTGACAATTGATCACCAGGATCAATCGATGAAGATATCATCTTTCTTCAACACACACACACATGAGATATCCCTTAGAGATGAACTAAGTTAAGCAAAGCTTTTACCTTCCCACTCTCCAAGTTGTTGTCTAGCTCAACCAACTAGCTCAGGGATATCCAACACAGATTCTTGGAGAAGGGGTGATTTATAAGAAAACCAACTTGATCACGAGCTCAACATAACAGTCAGGGGACAACCTGGTGATACTTCCGAGAAGATAATCAGAAAATCACGAACCACTGATATGTTATTAAGCTCGAGAACAATCTTGCTCTTCAGGCAAGACAATAGGATCAAAAGAGCGAGGAATTAACATAATCCAAACTCATTGATCGGAGAGTGCACTAGGAAATATGGACTAGGTAGCACGATCAATCTTAGGATGATGATTCAATAACCAACACGCTAAGAATGAAATTATCGTCCATTAACCACCAAGCAACGGGGTTGCTAGGAGTATTTATTTCACACATCATGGTTCACTTGTCGGTATTCCGGTTGCAACAACACGGAACCGAGGAACGAATGATGATGGCGAGAAGTATCACTGCATCAATAATTCATAAGAGTTGGTGCAATTCTCATGACATTTCTGACATCAAGAGGGCAATACTTCAGGGTAGAATAGAATAAGAAGCTGGATTGGCATTTTGATCTGCGATACACAACTATTTTGACCCAACCCTGGATATGGATGAGGTACTGGAGTTTGTTTCTCCTAGTCATTCTGAAATAGAATGGCTTGACGGATCACAAGAGTAATAGGTATCGATGAACGAATGCACACATACTCTTGGCTATCAATTGATAGAAGAGGGTCAGAATACAACTAAAGAGGGACAACTCAAAGGAGCATATAACTTTCTGAGTTGTGGATGCATAGATTAGTATGTCGAACCAAGTTCAACAGGTTTCTTCTGGATAACCCATGCAGAGAA
Source organism: Triticum aestivum (assembly GCF_018294505.1). Taxonomy (NCBI): domain Eukaryota; kingdom Viridiplantae; phylum Streptophyta; class Magnoliopsida; order Poales; family Poaceae; genus Triticum; species Triticum aestivum. The sequence continues at coordinate 323,985,915 of NC_057797.1, forward strand.
GGTAGAACTGGCAGAGTCACAATTATGAATGGAGAACTCCTCAAGAGTACTCTGATTGTGATCTTTTGGTTCAAAGAACTTCTACCTTAATGGTTCATGGTATTTGGAAGAAGGATATACCACGGACCTCGAGGACTATTGCAAAGGTTACTAATATCCTAAAGGAACTAGCAAACACTATCAACATGAATGAGTAGAGTGAATCTCGGGTTCAAGAACCCACGAATAGAATGCCTACTAATTAACTAAGTGGCATCACAGGATGCTTTTGAGAATGATGGACAGAATCATCACACCGGGAACACAAATCATGGCTAGATTACCAGGTGATCCTCTAAGACTCCTAGGGTCATAATAATAGTTCCAACATATATACCGAGGTAATGAAATACCTCAACACACTGGTTAGTGTGGTTAATCTGGCCCAAAAGAACATCAGGAACAGAAAGAAGGGAGTTGCAAATGCATCAGACTATTTAGAAACCTGGGATGACTCAGACAGCACAAAGGCCGTAATTGCTCGAAAATATTTCGGACATCCTGTAAAATGGTGGCATAGCCACTCAACATCACAAGACGAAGGTTCCGAGATCAACTATGAACATACGGAAGTAGTAGAAACTGAACTGAGACTTGAATCCATCAATCCTATAAGTCTATGGATTAGTAACACGTGATCCTGATGGATAGATGAGAAATCCTAGTTTCTTAACCTCATAGGAAAGATAGGATGACTCGGATCAGAAGGGCATAAGGTATAAGGAGTAAAAAGAGCCTTACGTTCCCATCCACAATCAATTCCCTTATATAACTAAAGCATTTCTAGACTCAACTTCGAAAAGTTTTGCTTAGTAATCCTACAGGTAGTCAGGCTCTGATACCAAAGTCGTCGGGACCCCGATCCTAAGTCACACCGTTCTAGCATGTAACACCTCATATCACTTTGTGGCCTCACGCACGGTATTCCCACGGGTGCCACCTTACCTAGCCCGGGGACCGTTTGCGCCTTTTGGCTCACGTATATGATAGTGTCGCTAGCATCCATATCACAAAGAACCCGGGCCGACATGACTAGTTGTGAACCCAAAGTGGCACTAACTTATAGGGACAGGCATACATGAACCAGCATCGAACGTGTCGGTCATCAGCGTGTGAATCCGGGCTGTAGTAACTGGGCAAATAGAACTCTGGGAACCGGGCTGTAGCAGGCTAGCAGGACTCCGGAAGTCACTGCGTGACATTTACTCGAAGGGATAGACATAGAAACGAAGTGGGACACATGCCGGCCAGTCTAGGTGTTCCGGAGCAGTAGTAAGTGGGCTAGTAGGACTCTGGTAAACCGGGCTGTAGCAGACTACCATGGCTCAGTGGAAGCAGTAGACTACATTTCCCCATAAGAGAGGCTAATAAGGATAAACAACTAGGTTGTCGGATCCCACACATACCAAGCATTTCAATCATACACACAATATGCTCGATATGTGTAAATACAACATGGCATCACAACAAAACTCTACAACTCAAAGTATTTATTCATTTGGCTCCGAAGAGCCAGATATTACAAACATGGGTTTCATTACCCCACATACAGAGCATACAAGCAACAAGCAGAAGCGGAAGCTTAACTTGTCTGAGTACGGACAACTACAAATGAAAAGGCTGAGAAGCCTGACTATCTACAAGACCCTGCCGAGGGCACAAGATCGTAGCTGAGATAACAAGCTAAACATCGAATTCAACGCGGAACTACTAGCGAGACTGAAGTCTCTCTACAAAAACATAAATTGAGAAAACGTGAGTACAAATGTACCCAGCAAGACTGACATCAGAACTAGCTACATATGCATTAGTATCAACAAAGGGGGTGGTGGAGTTTAACTGCAGCAAGCCAGCTTTGACTCGATGGCTATCCTAAACTACGACTGCAAGTAACTCTTTTGAGGTGGCGCACATGAGTCCACATAGTCACCATAACAATACACCACTATGGATCCGCTCCCGTCTCCCTATGAGAAGGCCATCCATAGCACTCACGCTTATCTTGCGAGTTTTAGAGTATCCACTTCAAGTTATCTATGAACTGTATAGGCAACCCAGAAGTTCTTTACCGCGGACGCGGCTATTCCAATAGATCATTTATAACCCTGCAGGGGTGTACTTCTTCACACATGTTTCCACCACTTAGCGTCTGCGCACGACATGTGCTCGGCAGACTTCAAGCGAAAGCCAATGTGGGTGTAGACCACGACCTGACTAACCACACAAGTCTCTAGTCCAGGTTTATCGCCTATTCGGGTTCCATCCGCGAGGAGATCTGGCCGGGGTTTCGCTCACAGCCCCAAACGATGTGTGCAGGGTTCTCGAGACACCAAACTGGCGCCCGGTACACCGTGCCATGGTGTATCTACCGCATCATTGAAGGAAATATGCCCTAGAGGCAATAATAAAGTTATTATCTATTTCCTTATATCCTGATAAAAGTTTATTATTCATGCTAGAATTGTATTATCCGGAAACATAATACTTGTGTGAATACATAGACAAACTAAACGTCACTAGTATGCCTCTACTTGACTAGCTCATTAACCGAAGATGGTTATGTTTCCTAACCATAGACATGTGTTGTCATTTGATTAACGGGATCACATCATTAGGAGAATGATGTGATTGACATGACCCATTCCACTAGCTTAGCACCCGATCGTTTAGTATGTTGCTATTGCTTTCTTCATGACTTATACATGTTCCTATGACTATGAGATTATGCAACTCCCGTTTGCCGGAGGAACACTTTGCGTGCTACCAAACGTCACAACGTAACTGGGTGATTATAAAGGAGCTCTACATGTGTCTCCAAAGGTACATGTTGGGTTGGCGTATTTCGAGATTAGGATTTATCACTCCGATTGTCGGAGAGGTATCTCTGGGCCCTCTCGGTAATGCACATCACATAAGCCTTGCAAGCATTCCAACTAATGAGTTTGTTGTGAGATGATGTATTACGAAACGAGTAAAGAGACTTGCCGGTAACGAGATTGAACTAGGTATTGAGATACCGACGATCGAATCTCGGGCAAGTAACATACCGGTGACAAAGGGAACAAAGTATGTTGTTATGCGGTCTGACCGATAAAGATCTTCGTAGAATATGTGGGAGCCAATATGAGCATCCAGGTTCCTCTATTGGTTATTGACCGGAGACATGTCATGGTCATGTCTACATTGTTCTCGAACCCGTAGGGTCCGCACGCTTAACGTTACGATGACAGTTTCATTATGAGTTTATATATTTTGATGTACCGAAGTTTGTTCGGAGTCCAGGATGTGATCACGGACATGACGAGGAGTCTCGAAATGGTCGATACATAAAGATTGATATATTGGACGGCTATATTCGGACACCGGAAGTGTTCTGGGTGATTTCGGAGAAAACCGGAGTGCCAGAGGGTTACCGGAACCCCCCGGGAGAAGTAATGGGCCTGATGGGCCCTAGTAGAGAGAGAGAAGCGCAGCCAGGGTGGGCCGCGCGCCCCCTCCCCCTCTGGTCCGAATTGGACTAGGAGAGGGGGGGCCCCCTTTCCTTCTCCCTCTCCCCCTTCCTTTCCCCCTCCTAGTAGGAGTAGGAAAGAGGGGAGTCCTACTCCTACTAGGAGGAGGACTCCTCCTTGGCGCGCCCTAGGGCCGGCCGGCCTCCCCCCTTGCTCCTTTATATACGGGGGCAGGGGGCACCTCTAGACACACAAGTTGATCCTCGTGATCGTTTTCTTAGCTGTGTGCGGTGCCCCCTTCCACCATACTCCTCGATAATATTGTAGCGGTGCTTAGGCGAAGCCCTGCGAGGGTAGAACATCAAGATCGTCACCACGCCGTCATGCTGACGGAACTCTTCCCCGACACTTTGCTGGATCGGAGTCCGGGGATCGTCATCGAGCTGAACGTGTGCTAAAACTCGGAGGTGCCGTAGTTCCGGTGCTTGATCATTCGGGCCGTGAAGACGTACGACTACATCAACCGTGTTGTCATAATGCTTCCGCTTTCGGTCTACGAGGGTACGTAGACAACACTCTCCCCTCTCGTTGCTATGCATCACCATGATCTTGCGTGTGCATAGGAAAACTTTTGAAATTACTACGTTCCCCAAACAATCATAGCCCACCCCTAGGGTCAGCACTACGCATGGCCTCCAACACATATCCTAGAAACACCAGAAACTAGTTGCAACTCCTGGACAGAGGACAGGGACGGTTAATAAGTCGAGCGGGGTTATATTTCACGGCCCAACGTGTGGTAGTAGCTGTTCATGGATCACAAACACAGAACTCAGTTCCTGAGGACGGTTTCAATGAGACAACCCACCATGTACTCCTACATGGCCTCTCACCGCTACCTTTACCAAATCGTGTTCACACACTTAGCTCACACACAGTAGGACATGTTCATCACCATTCCAATTCATCCCCGATGAATTAGACCTGACTCAACTCTAAGCAATAGCAGGCATGACAAACAAGCATGAATGAGTAGGCACATCAAGGCTCAAACAACTCTACTCATGCTAGTGGGTTTCATCTATTTACTATGGCAATGACAGGTCATGCAGAGGAATAGGGGTTCAAATACCACAGCATGTAACAGTTGAATCGTTGTTGTCCTAATGCAGTAAAAGAGAGCAGGAGCGAGAGAGTGAGATGATATTGGAATGAACAAGGGGGTTTTGCTTGCCTGAGACTTCTGAAGATAGTATAGCTCTTCATAGGTGTCATCGATCACATTGCTGAAACAACATCTACTGAGGGAGAACACCGGCAAACAAGAGAGAACACAATCAATGCAATGCAACAATATAATGCATGATCATGACAAGGCAACATGCTATGATTTGGCTAATGCAGCTAGCAACAATTTAAATGGAGTTGGTTTGAATACAAGATTCAAATTCAAATTCCATATGTGATTATTCAAATGCCATTTAATTGGTTTGACCTGATCAGCAGGTATAGGTTGTCCAAACATGCATGAAAATGATATAAACAGATTCTCTGGATTTTTCTGATCATTTTTCATATATAACTTATTTCATTTGGAGTTACGTTGAATTTCTATGATTTTTCAAAATTTGCAACATTTTCAGAAATTTCCAAATCATTTTTGAATTAGAAATATTCCAGAAAATGCTTACTGCGTCAGCTCTAGGTCATGCTGACGTCAGCTGGTCAACAGGGTCGGTCTTGGTCAAACCTGACCCGTGGGCCCACATGTCATTGGCTCAGTTAACTAACAGGTTTTAAAATAAACCTAATCTAATGATTAACAGGGTCGGGCCCACTGTTAGTGTCACCTGGTTAAACTAACCACGGGGTTAGTGGCTAGACTAATTCGTCACGTCACCTAACTGACGATTAGCCATCGGTGCTAAGCAGGACGCGGCGGCTCTCCTCGTCCGGCCATCTCAGGCGACGAGAGCTCGCGCGGCTGGGCTCTACGGATGCAACGCATCGAGGCGCATCGGCTGGTGGCCGTGGGCGGTGCCAGGACGGGCTACAGCGACGATGGCAAAGGTGACAGCAGCGGCCGGAGCACGGCTATGTGTGGGCGTGGGCTACGCTTGGCTAGCAGGCTCGGTGAGAGGCTGGGCCGGCTCCTGGAGCTGCGTTGAGCACAGTGGTGTGCTTGGCTTCGAGCAATAGCGGCTCTAGCCACGACGGCGAGGAGGCACGACGGCGGCGAGCTTCAGGTGCGGTGGCCAGGGGGGCGACAGGAGGGATTCGACGGTGGGGAGAGAGGGGTTGGGAGCAGGAGCTCACAGGGAGGCGGCGCAATAGGTCAGTGGGCTCGGGGACGTCCTTGATGGCGCGAATCGATGGCGAGGGGCTCGGGTGCCCGAGGTAGAAGATGACCGCGATGACGATTGGGAGGACAAGGAGGATTCGGTGGTACTTGTGGACTCGGCGGAAGGATGAGGGGTGCACGATGGCCGCGGTGGTGCTCGTCAGCACGACGGCGGCGTTCTCGGGCGGCTGCGGGGAGAGAACCAGAGAGGGAGAGAGAGCTAGGGAGTTAGGGGAAAGGTCGAGGGGGTCTAGGGGGTGTCGTGGCACTTGGGCCCATCTCTAGCAGCGAGCAAGCAGGCAGGAGGTGGCCGGCGCGCAGCGACCATGCGCTCTGCCTATTGGCACGGGGAGGAAGACGACAGGGAGCCGTGGAGGTGGGTTGGGCCAGCGCAACTGCGCCAGCTCTCTGGTGGGATGCACAGGTGAGGCCAGGTAAGTTTGCTCTCCTTTTCTTTTCTGTTTTCTTTTTATTTCTGTAGGTTTGTGGCTTTTCTAAAAAAATGCTTAGGCACTTTCAAAAATCACCAAACTGCTCATGCCCACTGTTTAGCATATAACCAACATGGAACATTTCAGTTTAGGATTATTTGGACATTTAAAATATTTTATATCATTTAAATGACCAAATGCAAATAGAGTATGATTTAATTCAGTGAACCTATGATGTCCTAGAAATATGTGCACCATTTTTGTCAGAGGTTTAAGACCAAAGCAAAGATGATGAACATTTTAGAATGGCATTTCAGGTTCATTGAAAATAACTTTAGTAAACCCTAGTTGGTTTCAGGGGGTGCTGGGGGTTCTGTCATCCCCATTTCAACTTTCTGTGAAAAGTAAACATGATGCAACACTAGATGCTAGCACTAGGCATTACCAGAACTAGGGATGTGACAGTATACATGTATACGTGGGATGTGGGTGTGTGTGTCCTTCCGCGCATGATTGAGATAAAAGAAAGAAGACATAAGTCATAAGATAAACGACATGGGAGAGACGGATCAGTATGAAAATATGCATGCATGTGAGAGTGGAGGGAAGAAGACCCGATAATTGGGCATGTGTTTTTGTCTTTAAGAGATAGTGGCATGGGTTGGAACATGCATCTATGGAGAGCAGAGAGAGCGAGACACAATGATTGTGCAAAAGAGATCAACCCATAGATGGATGTATAAAGAGACAGATATAGTGTGCGTGATAGGAAGCAAGAGTGCGTGAGAGAAAGAAAGGTTGATGGAGAAACTGTAGATAGATAGAGAGATAGAGATGCTAGCTAGAGGGGCATCGGCTAGTTTGTGTGTAGAGGTGACCGCCGAGTGGTTCAGAGGGGTGAAGTTACGTGTGTGTGAGAGAAAGATAAAAAGAGGGCGCATGACTGCATGTAGAGAGAAACATATATAGTGTGCTTGATAGGAATCAAGAGTGAGGGTAAGAAAGAAGGTTGATGGAGAAACATATAAATAGAAAGATAAAGATGCTAGCTAGAGGGACATCGGCTAGCTAGTGTGTGTGTTAGAGATAAGAGTCGAGTGGATTAGAAGGCTGAGTTATGTGTGTCGGTGTGAGAGAGATAGAGAGAGGGTGTTGATAACCCACAAGTATAGGGGATGGCAACCATTTTTGAGGGTAGAGTATTCAATCCAAATTTACTAATTCGACACAACGGGAGCCAAAGAATATTCTCAAGTATTAGCAGCTAAGTTGTCAATTCAACCACACCTAAAAGACTTAATATCTATAGTAAAATATTTGGTAGCAAAGTAGTATGGAAGTAATGGTAACGATGATAATAGTAATAGTACCAGTTTCATAGCAATTGTAACAGTGGCAACGGCAAAGTAACGTAGCAAAGATCAATATGTGAAAAGCTCGTAGGCAATGGATCAATGATGGATAATTATGTCAGATGGCATTCATCATGCAACAGTTATAACCTAGGGTGACACAAAACTAGCTCTAATTAATCAATAAAATGTAGGCATGCATTCTGCATATAGTCATACGTGCTTATGGAAAAGGACTTGCATGACATCTTTTGTCCAACCCCCTCGTGGCAGCGGGGTCCTAATGGAAACTAAGGGATATTAAGGCATCCTTTTAATAGAGAACCAGACCAAAGCATTAGCACTTAGTGAATACATGAATTCCTCACACTACGGTAATCACCGGAAAGAATCCCAATTATTATCACCTTGGGGTATGCGGATCATAACTCATAATAGGTGTCTACAACTTGCAAGATAGTATCAAGAACACAAATATATTCATGAAAACATAATAATTTCAAATCAAAAATCATGGCACTCAGGCCCTAGTGACAAGCATTAAGCATAGCAAATTCATAACAACATCAATCTCAGAACATAGTGGATACTAGGGGTCAAACCCTAACAAAACTAACTCGATTACATGATAAATATCATCAAACCCATCACCGTCCAGCAAGCCTACGATGCAATTACTCACGCACGGCGGTGAGCATCATGAAATTGGTGATGGAAGAAGGTCGGTGATGATGATGGCGACAAATTCCCCTCTCTGGAGCCCCGAACGGAATCTAGATCTGCCCTCCCGATGAAGAACAGGAGGTGGCGGCGGCTCCGTGTTGTAAAACACGATGAATCCTTCTTTGTGATTTTTTTCTCTCTGAAGGTGAACATATGGAGTTGGAGTTGAGGTCAGTGGAGGTCCAGGGGACCCACAAGGCAGGGGGTGTGATGACTACTACACAACCTTCTTCTTGTAGATGTTGTTGGGCCTCCAAGTGCAGAGGTTTGTAGGACAGTAGCAAATTTCCCTCAAGTGGATCACCTAAGGTTTATCAATCCGTAGGAGGCGTAGGATGAAGATGGTCTCTCTCAAGCAACCCTGCAACCAAATAACAAAGAGTCTCTTGTGTCCCCAACACATCCAATACAATGGTAAATTGTATAGGTGCACTAGTTCGGCGAAGAGATGGTGATACAAGTGGTATATGGATAGTAGATAAAGGTTTTTGTAATCTGAAAATATAAAAATAGCAAGGTAACAAATGATAAAGTGGGCGTAAATGGTATTGCGATGCTAGGAAATAAGGCCTAGGATTCATACTTTCACTAGTGTAAGTCCTCTCAACAATACTAACATAATTGGATCATAAAACTATCCCTCAACATGCAACAAAGAGTCACTCCAAAGTCACTAATAGCGGATAACGAACGAAGAGATTATGGTAGGGTACGAAACCACCTCAAAGTTATTCTTTCCAATCAATCCGTTGGGCTATTCCTATAAGTGTCACAAATAGCCCTAGAGTTCGTACTAGAATAACACCTTAAGATACAAATCAACCAAAACCCTAATGTCACCTAGATACTCCAATGTCACCTCAAGTATCCGTGGGCATGATTATACGATATGCATCACACAATCTCAGATTCATCTATTCAACCAACACAAAGGACCTCACAGAGTGCCCCAAAGTTCTACCGGAGAATCACGACGAAAACGTCTGCCAACCCCTATGCATAGGTTCATGGGCGGAACCCGCAAGTTGGTCACCAAAACATACATCAAGTGAATCACGTGATATCCCATTGTCACCACAGATATCCACGGCAAGACATACATCAAGTGTTCTCAAATCTTTAAAGACCCAATCCGATAAGATAATTTCAAAGGGGAAACTCAATTCGTTACAAGAGAGTAGAGGGGGGAGAAAATATCATAGGATCCAACTATAATAGCAAAGCTCGCGATACATCAAGATCGTATCACCTCAAGAACACGAGAGAGAGAGAGAGAGATCAAACACATAGCTACTGGTACATACCCTCAGCCCCGAGGGAGAACTACTCCCTCCTCGTCATGGAGAGAACCGGGATGATGAAGATGGCCACCGGAGAGGGATTCCCCCTCTGACAGGGTGCCAGAACGGGTCTAGATTCGTTTTCGGTGGCTACGGAGGCTTCTGGCAGCGGAACTCCCGATCTATTGTCCTCTCGGATGTCTTTAGGGTATATGGAGATATATAGGCGAAAGAGGTACATCAGGGGGGCCACGAGGGTGGAGGGCGCGCCCAGGGGGGTGGGCGCCCCACCCTACCTCGTGGCCTCCTCGAAGCTTCCCTTACGTAGATTCCAAGCTTCTGGGCTTCTTCTGATCCAAAAATAAGTTGCGTGAAGTCTCAGGTCATTTGGACTCCGTTTGATTTTCCTTTTCTTCGAAACCCTAAAACAGGCAAAAATCAGAAACTAGCAGTGGGCTCTGGGTTAATAGGCTAGTCCCAAAAATGATATAAAGGTGTATAATAAAGCCCATAAACATTCAAAACAGTAGATAATATAGCATGGAGCAATAAAAAATTATAGATGCGTTGGAGATGTATCAGCATCCCCAAGCTTAATTCCTGCTCGTCCTCGAGTAGGTAAATGATAAAAACAGAATTTTTGATGCGGAATGCTACTTGGCATAATTTCAATGTAATTATTCTTAATTGTGGCATGAATATTCAGATCCATAAGATTCAAGACAAAAGTTCATATTGACATAAAAATGATAATACTTCAAGCATACTAACTAAGCAATTATGTCTTCTCAAAATAACATGGCTAAAGAAAGTTCATCCCTACAAAATCATATAGTTTAGTCATGCTCCATTTTTGTCACACAAGAATGCTCTCATCATGCACGACCCTGATGACAAGCTAAGCAATTGTTTCATACTTTAGTAATCTCAAACCTATAAACTTTCACGCAATACATGAGCGCGAGCCATGGACATAGCACTATGGGGGGAATAGAATATAATGAGGGGGTTATGTGGAGAAGACAAGAAAGGAGAAAGTCTCACATCAACGAGGCTAATCAATGGGCTATGGAGATGCCCACCGATTGATGTTAATGCAAGGAGTAGGGATTGCCATGCAACGGATGCACTAGAGCTATAAATGTATGAAAGCTCAACAAAAGAAACTAGTGGGTGTGCATCCAACTTGCTTGCTCACGAAGACCTAGGGCACTTGAGGAGGCCCGTTGTTGGAATATACAAGCCAAGTTCTATAATGAAAATTCCCACTAGTATATGAAAGTGATAACTCAAGAGACTCTCTATATGAAGAACATGGTGCTACTTTGAAGCACAAGTGTGGAAAAAAGGATAGTAGCATTACCCCTTTTTATTTATTTTCTCTTTTTTTGGGCCTTCTTTTTTTTTCTTTGGCCTTTCTCCTTTTTTGGGACAATGCTCTATTGAATGATGATCATCCCACTTCTATTTATTTACAACTCAATGATTACAACTCGATACTAGAACAAAGTATGACTCTATATGGATGCCTCCGGCGGTGTACCGGGATATGCAATGAACCAAGAGTGGCATGTATGAAAGAATTATGAACGGTGGCTTTGCCACAAATACTATGTCAACTACATGATCATGCTAAGCAATATGACAATGATGAATGTGTCATGATGAACGGAATGATGGAAAGTTGCATGGCAATATATCTCGGAATGGCTATGGAAATGCCATAATAGGTAGGTATGGTGGCTGTTTTGAGGAAGATATAAGGAGGTTTATGTGTGAAAGAGCGTATCATATCACGGGGTTTGGATGCACCGGCGAAGTTTGCGCCAACTCTCATTGTGAGAAAGGGCAATGCACGGTACCGAAAGAGGCTAGCAAGGATGGAAGGGTGAGAGTGCGTATAATCCATGGACTCAACATTAGTCATAAAGAACTCACATACTTATTGCAAAAATCTACAAGTCATCAAAAACCTCGGCACTACGCGCATGCTCCTAGGGGGATAGATTGGTAGGAAAAGACCATCGCTCGTCCCCGACCGCCACTCATAAGGAGGACAATCAAATAACACCTCATGTTTCAAATTTGTTACACAACGTTTACCATACGTGCATGCTACGGGTCTAGCAAACTTCAACACAAGCATTTCTCAATTTCACAACTACTCAACTAGCATGACTCTAATATCACCATCTCCATATCTCAAAACAATTATCAAGTATCAAACTTCTCATAGTATTCAACACACTCATAAGAGAATTTTATTATTAATCTTGTATACCTAGCATATTAGGATTATTTAAGAAAATTACCATGCTATTTAAGACTATCAAAATAATATAAGTGAAGCATGAGAGTTCATCTATTTCTATAATACCACCACAGTGCTCTAAAAAGATATAAGTGAAGCACTAGAGCAAACGACAAACTACTCCGAAAGATACAAGTGAAGATCAATGAGTAGTCGAATAATTATGCAACTATGTGAAGACTCTCTAACATTTAATAATTTCAGATCTTGGTATTCTATTCAAACAGCAAGCAAAGCAAAATAAAATGACATTCTAAGAATGGCAAACATCATGTGAAGAAACAAAAACTTAGGATCAACCGATACTAACCGATAGTTGCTGAAGAAGAAAGGTGGGATGCCAACCGGGGCATCCCCAAGCTTAGACGCTTGAGACTTATTGAAATATTATCTTAGGATTCCTTGGGCATCCCCAAGCTTGAGCTTTTGTGTCTCCTTAATTCCTCTCATATCACGGTCTCCCTAAATCTCAAAAGCTTCATCCACACAAAACTCAACAAGGACTCGTGAGATAAGTTAGTATAAACCATTGCCAAAACCTTATCATAATCTATTGTAGCAAATCACTAAAATTATTATTCAAAATTGCATACTAAATGCCTCTGCATATTTAATAGTCCTATCCTCAAATAGAATCATTAAAGAAGCAAACATATGCAAACAATGCAAACATAACAGCAATCTGCCTAAACGGGATAGTCTGCAAAGAATGCAGCAACATCCATACTTCGCTAGATCCAAAAATTATGAAATAAAATTACCACTGTAGTAAATTTATCAGAGATTAATATGCAAAATGTTTCAACATTTTATCTCATTCTGAATTTTCTAGGGAATTATTGCAACAGCGGTAAACTTTCTGTTTTCAAACAGCAACATGTACACTTGTAACATAGCATAGTAAAGGCTATCAATTCCACTTTTATTGAAATAAAAGATGAAAAACATTGTTCTAAATAACAGAAAGAAAATCCTAACTAAATAAATTTACGCTCCAAGCAAAACACATATCATGTGGTGAATAAAAATATAGCTCCAAGTAAAGTTACCGATGAACGAAGACGAAAGAGGGGATGCCTTCTGGGGCATCCTCAAGCTTAGGCTCTTGGCTATACTTGAATATTACCTTGGGGTGCCTTGGGCATCCCCAATCTTAGGCTCTTGCCACTCCTTATTCCATAGTCCATCGAATCCTTACCCAAAACTTGAAAACTTCACAACACAAAACTTAACAGAAAACTCGTAAGCTCCGTTAGCGAAAGAAAACAAAAGACCACTTCAAGGTACTGTAATGAACTCATTCTTTATATATATTGGTGTTAAACCTACTGTATTCCAACTTCTCTATGGTTTATAAACTATTTTACTAGCCATAGATTCATCGAAATAAGCAAACAACACACGGAAAACAGAGTCTGTCAAAAACAGAACAGTCTGTAGTAATATGGATCAAACGTATACTTATGGAACTCATAAATTCTCAAATAAATTGCTGGACCTGAGGAATTTATCTATTAATCATATGAAAAAAGAATTAACTAAATATCACTCTCCAAATAAACATGGCAGCATTTCTCGTAGGCGCTAAAGTTTCTGCTTTTTACAGCATGATCAACAAGACTTCTCCCAAGTCTTCCCAAAGGTTCTACTTGGCACAAACACTAATTAAAAGCATAAAACCACATCTAAACAGAGTCTAGATGAATTATTTATTACTAAACAGGAACAAAAGGCAAGTAACTAAAATAAAATTGGGTTGCCTCCCAACAAGCGCTATCGTTTAACGCCCCTAGCTAGGCATGATGATTTCAACGATGCTCACATAAAAGATAAGAATTGTAACATAAAGAGAGAATCATGAAGAATATGACTAACATATTTAAGTCTAACATAATTACTATGCATAGGGATTTTGTGAGCAAACAACTTTGGGAACAATAATCAACTAGCATAGGAGGGCAAAACAAGCATAACTTCGAAATTTTAAGCACATAGAGAGGAAACTTGATATTATTGCAATTCCTACAAGCATATGTTCCTCCCTCATAATAATTTTCAGTACCATCATGAATGAATTCAACAATATAACCAGCACCTAAAGCATTCCTTTCATGATCTACAAGCATAGAAAATTTACTACTCTCCACATAAGTAAAATTCTTCTCATGAATAATAGTGGGAGCACACTCAACAAAGTAACTATCATGGGATTGAAAATTGAAATCAAGATGACAAGTTTCATTGTTATCATTATTCTTTAAAGCATATGTGTCATCACAATAGTCATCATAGATAGGAGGCATGCTTTCATCATAATAAATTTTCTCATCAAAACTTGGGGACAAAAAATATCATCTTCATCAAACATAGCTTCCCCAAGCTTGTGGCTTTCAATATCATTAGCATCATAGATATTCAAGGAATTCATACTAACAACATTGCAATCATGCTCATCATTCAAATATTTAGTTCCAAGCATTCTATGTAATTCTTCTTCTAGTATTTGAGCACAATTTTCCTTTCCATCATACTCACGAAAGATATTAAAAAGGTGAAGTGTATGAGACAAACTCAATTCCATTTTTTGTAATTTTCTTTTATAAACTAAACTAGTGATAAAACAAGAAACTAAAAGACTCGATTGCAAGATCTAAAGATATACCTTCAAGCACTCACCACCCCGGCAACGGTGCCAGAAAAGAGCTTGATGTCTACTACACAACCTTCTTCTTGTAGACGTTGTTGGGCCTCCAAGTGCAGAGGTTTGTAGGACAGTAGCAAATTTCCCTCAAGTGGATGACCTAAGGTTTATCAATCCATAGGAGGCGTAGGATGAAGATGGTCTCTCTCAAGCAACCCTGCAACCAAATAACAAAGAGTCTCTTGTGTCCCCAACACACCCAATACAATGGTAAATTGTATAGGTGCACTAGTTCGGTGAAGAGATGGTGATACAAGTGGTATATGGATAGTAGATAAAGGTTTTTGTAATCAGAAAATATAAAAACAGCAAGGTAACAAATGATAAAAGTGAGCGTAAACGGTATTGCAATGCTAGGAAATAAGGCCTAGGGTTCATACTTTCACTAGTGTAAGTCCTCTCAACAATACTAACACAATTGGATCATAAAACTATCCCTCAACATGCAACAAAGAGTCACTCCAAAGTCACTAATAGCGGAGAACGAACGAAGAGATTATGGTAGGGTACGAAACCACCTCAAAGGTATTCTTTCCAATCAATCCGTTGGGCTATTCCTATAAGTGTCACAAACAGCCCTAGAGTTCGTACTAGAATAACACCTTAAGATACAAATCAACCAAAACCCTAATGTCACCTAGATACTCCAATGTCACCTCAAGTATCCGTGGGCATGATTATACGATATGCATCACACAATCTCAGATTCATCTATTCAACCAACACAAAGGACCTCAAAGAGTGCCCCAAAGTTCTACCGGAGAATCACGACAAAAACGTGTGCCAACCCCTATGCATAGGTTCATGGGCGGAACCCGCAAGTTGGTCACCAAAACATACATCAAGTGAATCACGTGATATCCCATTGTCACCACAGATATCCACGACAAGACATACATCAAGTGTTCTCAAATCTTTGAAGACTCAATCCGATAAGATAACTTCAAAGGGGAAACTCAATTCATTACAAGAGAATAGAGGGGGAGAAAACATCATAGGATCCAACTATAATAGCAAAGCTCGCGATACATCAAGATCGTATCACCTCAAGAACACGAGAGAGATAGATCAAACACATAGCTACTGGTACGTACCCTCAGCCCCGAGGGAGAACTACTCCCTCCTCGTCATGGAGAGCACCACGATGATGCAGATGGTCACCGGAGAGGGATTCCCCCTCCGGCAGGGTGTCGGAACGGGTCTAGATTGGTTTTCGGTGGCTACGGAGGCTTCTGGCGGCGGAACTCCCGATCTATTGTGCTCACGGATGTTTTTAGGGTATATGGAGATATATAGGCAGAAGAAGTACGTCAGGGGGGCCATGAGGGGCCCACGAGGGTGGAGGGCGCACCCAGGGGGGCGCCCCCCCTACCTCGTGACCTCCTTGAAGATTCCTTTACGTAGACTCCAAGTCTTCTATGCTTCTTCTAATCCAAAAATAAGTTCCATGAAGTTTCAGGTCATTTGGACTCTGTTTGATTTTCCTTTTCTTCGAAACACTAAAACAGGCAAAAAACAGAAACTGGCACTGGGCTCTGGGTTAATAGGTTAGTCCCAAAAATGATATAAAAGTGTATAATAAAGCCCATAAACATTCAAAACAGTAGATAATATAGCATGGAGCAATAAAAAATTATAGATACGTTGGAGACGTATCAGGGCGCGCCCTCCATGCTTGTGTATAGACGATGGGTCCCCTCTGGTTGATTCTTTTGTCAATATTTTTTATTCATTCCAAAAATATTCTCCGTGAAGTTTCAAGTCATTCTGAGAACTTCTATTTCTACACAAAAATAACATCAAGATAATTCTGCTGAAAACAGCATCAGTCCGGGTTAGTTCGATTCAAATCATGCAAATTAGAGTCCAAAACAAGGGCAAAAGAGTTTGTAAAAGTAGATACAATGGAGACGTATCAACTCCCCCAAGCTTAACCCATTTCTTGTGCTCAAGCAATTCAGTTGACAAACTAAAAGTGATAAAGAAAAACTTTTACAAACTCTGTTTGATCTTGTTGTTGCAAATATGTAAAGCCAGCATTCAGGTTTTCAGCAAAGATTATGAACTAACCATATACACAATAACATTTAGGTCTGACATTTACTCATATCAATGGCATAATCAACTAGCGAGAAATAATAATAAATCTCGGATGACAAAACTTTTTCAAAACAATCATGATATGATAAAACTAGAGGGTATCTTGCTAGCCCTTTCTGAGACTGCAAAACATAAATGCACATCAGCCCTGAAGATCAAGGACTGACTAGACATTGAATTCATGGCAAAAGAGATCCAGTCACAGTCATAGTCAATATCAATTAATAACAACACATACAAATGAAAGTGGTGCTCTCTAACTGGTGCTTTTTATAAGAGGATGATGACTCAACAATAAAACTAAATAGATAGACCCTTCGTAGAGGGAAGCGGGGATTTGCAGAGGTGCCAGAGCTCGAGCTTGAAACAGAGATGAATATAATTTTGAGCGGCATGCTTTCATTGTCAACATAACAACAGAGAGATCTCGGTATTTTCCATGCTAGATACATTATAGGAGGTTCCCAAACAGAATGGTAAAGTTTATACTCCCCCTCCACCAACAAGCATATTCCACGGCTGGTCCGAAACAAGGGGTACCGTCCAACTAACAACAATCCCGGGGACTTTTGTTTGAAGTTATATTTTGATATGATTTGAACATGGTACTAGGCATCCCAATTACCAGCCATTTTCTCGTGAATGACGAGCGGAGTCCACTCATCGTGAGAATAACCCACCTAGCATGGATGATACTGACAGCCCCCAATCGTTACATGAGCGATTCAGGCATACAAAACAGATTATTTGAAGGTTTAGAGTTTGGCACATGCAAATCTACTTGGAATGATGGGTAAATACCGCATATAGGCAGGTATGGTGGACTCATATGGAACAACTTTGGGTTTATGAAATTGGATGCACAAGCAGTATTCCCGCTTAGTACAAGTGAAGGCTAGCAAGAGAATGAGGAGCAACCAACTAGAGAGCGACAACAGTTATAAACATGCATTGTGATTAACCAACATTGAGTACAAGCATGAGTAGGATATAAATCACCATGAACATAAATATCGTGGAGGCTATGTTGATTTTGTTTCAACTACATGCGTGAACATGTGCCAAGTCAAGTCACTTGAATCGTTCAAAGGAGGACACCATCCTATCATACTACATCACAACCATTTTAAAAGCATATTGGCACACAAGGTAAACCATTATAAAATCCTAGCTAATTAAGCATGGCATCAGTAACATAATCTAATTTTCATTGCAAACATGTTTCATTCATAATGGGCCGAATCAGGAATGATGATCTAATCATATTTACAAAAAAAGATAGGTCGAGTTCATACCAGCTTTTCCTCATCTCAATCATTTCATCATATATCGTCATTATTGCCTTTCACTTGCGCGACCGAACGGTGTGGATAATAATAATAATGCACGTGCATTGGACTAAGCTGGAATCTATAAACATTTATTCAAAGGAGAAGATGAGGTAATATGGGCTCTCTGTTAGATCAATAATAATGCATATGAGAGCCACTCAACAGTTTCATCGTGGTCTTCTCCTCTTGACCCAAAGAAAGGAAAAAAGAATTTCAAAGAAACACACTGAAATGTTTTTGGAGTTTTTGTTTTTCTAAATAAAGTAAAGCAAGAATAAGAAGAACTATTTAGACAGGAAAGTTCCCAACAAGCAAAAGAAGAACAAGAAATTTGTTTTGGTTTTCTTTTAGTACTACTACTAAATAAACATGGAAAGGAAACTAGAAAGAAACTACAACTATTTTTTTTCTTAAAGTTTTTCAAACACACAAGAAGAAAGCAAGAAAAACAAATAAACCAACATGGATAATACAATGAAAAAGTGTGAACACCGACAACTAGAATGAGTGTGTGAACATGAATGTAATGTCAGTGAGAAATATGTACTCCCCCAAGCTTAGGCTTTTGGCCTAAGTTGGTCTATGCCCATGGATCAAAGTAGCGCTGTCCTATATACTGAGGAGGATCCTCGGGGTTCCAGTGGTTAGTGAACTCCTGTGGCTCCCACTGATAAATGGACTCCTGATACGGATCAATTGATAGTTCTAGCTCGTGAACTGGGGATCACGTCCGCTCCTAGTATGAATAAATGTCCTCGGGCATGATGAGGTACATGCCTGAATGAATATTAAACAATGAAGGTGCAGGAAAAGTAATAATCTGACAAGTTTTCTGGCTGAAAACCAGGTTATAGATGAGTCTCTTTTCCTTATCGTCGCTAATAAAATCATGTAAGACCATACAGTTATAGTCTAGGTAAATAGTGGGTAGTATCATCTCCTCTTCCTCCTCATGCCTAATGGGTATCTCAAAGCGTTGAGCGAGGCGGGAGGCATAGATACCTCCAAAGATAGGACCCCTCGAATGGTTTAAACACAACCATCGAGCAACTATAGCGCCCAAACTGAAAGTTCTATCATGAAGTAAAGCATGGTGCAAAATAGCAAGGCCAGGAGCACTAAGGTCTCCACTCTCCCCGCGACCAATTAAACATCTCCCAGGATATAATGAGTAGTAGCGCAAAATAGGAAAATGTAAACTAGCCACTCTCGCTTCCGACACCTTTCTCCTTTCCCCTACGGTAACTTCATCAATAAAATCTTCCACATCTCTAGGACGTGGTTCATCGATGCTGCCCTCAAAACGAGCAAACCTCACAAAAGTCATAAAGCATCATCTCCTTATGCTCATTATATAAATAAAATTCTACAATGGGCAGTGATCTCCTAGCATGAAAGTGGAAATTTTGCACGAAATTATTAGTGAGTAGGAGGTACTGATCTCACTTACCGTTGAGGAAGTCGGTGATGCCTACATTCTCCGCCAAATAATAGAAATCATCATAAATTCCGGCCGCCTTCAAGAATGCATCACATGGCCATTCACACGGCCGAACCTCCGCGGTGCGAGGAAGGTTGTACTTGGGCTTCTTCTCTTCATTTTCCTTTTCTTTAGAACCCCAACTTGAAGAGCCTCTTAAAAATCTCCTCATCATTTTCTTCCTCTGAAAATTTCTGAAATTTTTACTGACTTCAAATAAAAATGAACAAAACTCAACAAGATTGATAGCAACTACTCCTACAAGTGCCTAGAGGCTATATCATGCATCAAAACTACTTTGGACCATATAACTTTTACATGCAAGCTCAAGAACAAAGTCACCACAGAAGCAAAACTTTGCAATAAATAAAGCACTATAAAAATAACTAATTGGACCATTGGAGGAGTCACATACCGAACAACAATCCCCCAAAACAGTTCTGTAAATGGAACTTTGCACAAGCAGATCGAAAAATGGCAGCAAGACGAGCAAGAACATGGGTTTGAGCAACGGGAAGATTTTTTCTAGAGGAAGACGAAGTGGATGGGTGCTGAAATAGTGAGGGGGGCCTACATGGGAGCCACAAAGCAGGGGGCGCGCCCAGGGGGTAGGATGTGCCCTCCACCCTTCTGGTCCACTAGTGCAGCCCCCTCGTGCATGTTCGGTGCCAAAAATTCTAAAATATTCTATAAAAAATCATACTAAATTTTCAAGGCATTTGGAGAACTTCTATTTTCGGGACATATTTTATTGCACAGATAATTCAGAAAACAGACAGATAATACTACTTTTGCTTTATTTATTCTAAATAACAGAAAGTAAAAAGTAGGTACAGAAAGTTGTGCTTTCTAAATTCATCCATCTCATGCTCATCAAAAGGAATCCATTAACAAGGTTGATCATGTCTTATTAACAAACTTCTTCTGAATGAGATGAAACCAGAGAACTTTCGAATAACACTAGGTTACCTCAATGGGGATATGCATGTCCCCAACAATAAGAATATCATATTTCTTTTTGACAGTAGGAAGAGGGAATTCAAAACCTCCAATAGTAATAGTTGAAATTTTTGCAATAGAATTGATACTATGAACTTGAGGTTGTATCTTCGGAAAGTGTATCGCTCATTACCATTAACATGAAAAGTGACATTGCCCTTGTTGCAATCAATTAATATCCCTGCAGTATTCAAAAAGGGTCTACCAAGGATAATTGGCATACTGTCGTCCTCGGGAATATCAAGAATAACAAAGTCCGTTAAGATAGTAATGTTTGCAACCACAACAGGCACATCCTCACAAATACTGATGGGTATGGCAGTTGATTTATCAGCCATTTGCAAAGAGATTTTAGTAGGTGTCAAATTATTCAATTCAAGTCTATGATACAAAGACAAAGTCATAACACTAACACCGGCTCCAAGATCACATAAAGCAGTTGTAACATAGTTTCTTTTAATGGAGCATGGTATAGTTGGTACTCTTGGGTCTCCTAGTTTCTTTGGTATTCCACCCTTAAAAGTGTAATTAGCAAGCATGGTGGAAATTTCAGCATCCGGTATCTTTGTTTTATTAGTAACAATATCTTTCGTATACTAAGGAGACATTTTCAGCATATCAGTCAAATGCATATGCAAGAAGATAGGTCTAATCATTTTAGCAAAGCGCTCAAAATCCTCATCATCCTTTTTCTTGGATGGTTTAGGAGGAAAGGGCATGGGTTTCTGAACCCATGGTTCTCTTTCTTTACCATGTTTCCTCGGAATGAAGTCTCTCTTATCATAACATTGATTCTTTGATTGTGGGTTATCAAGATCAACATCAGGTTCTACTTGCACATCATTATCATTACTAGGTTGAGCATCAACATGAACATCATCATTAACATTATCACTAGGTTCATGTTCATTACCAGATTGTGTCTCAGCATCAGAAATAGAAATATCATTGGGATTCTCAGGTGTGTCTATAACAGGTTCACTAGAAGCATGCAAAGTCCTATCAGTTTTCTTTTTATTTTTATTACTAGGACTAGGTGCATTAGTATTAATTCTCTAAGAATCTTGCTCAATTCTCTTAGGGTGGCCCTCATGATACAAAGGTTCCTGGGTCATTTTACCACCTCTATTCATAATTCTACCTGCATTATCATTGTTCTTACCATTCAACTCATTGAGAAAATCATCATGTGCCTTAAGTACTTGTTCTACTTGAGTATTAACCATGGAAGCTTACTAATAAGCTTAAGATCATTAATAGTTCTACTCATATAATCACCCAAGCAATCGAGCATGTAGGCATTAAGTTTCAATTGTCTACTAACATAAGCATTGAAGTTTTCTTGTTCAACAGTACAATTATCAAACCCATACAAGTATTGACTAGCAGACTTATTATGAGGAATATCACCTTCATCAAATCTATAGAGAGAATTTACCTCTACTACCCGTTATCAAGACCATGTATTTCTCCAATAGGCGGTAAATTCTTAATGTCTTTAGCTTTAATACCCTTTTCTTTCATAGATTTCTTTGCCTCTTGCATATCTTCAGGACTGAGAAATAGAATACCTCTTTTCTTTGGAGTTGGGGTAGGAGTTGGTTCAGGAAGTGTCCAATCATTATCATTAATCAATATATTATTCAATAGAATTAAGCTTGCTCAATAGTTCATTCCCTAAAAACACAACCAGCACAACTATTTAGGTGGTCCCTACAAGCATCGGTTAGTCCATTATAGAAGATATCAAGTATTTCATTTTTTGAGAGGATGATCAGACAAAGCATTAAGTAATTTTAGAAGCCTCCCCCAATCTTGTGGGAGACTCCCTTCTTCAAATTGCACAAAGTTAAATATTTCCTTTAAAGTAGTTTGTTTCTTATGAGCAGGGAAATATTTTTCAGATAAGTAATAAAACATATGCTGGGGACTACGCACACAACCAAGAGCAAGATAATTAAACCATAACTTAGCATCACCCTTTAATGAGAAAGGAAACAACTTAAGAATATAGTAATAGTGAATTTTTTTCCTCATGAGCAAATAGGGTGGCTATATCATTCAATTTAGTAAGATGTGTCACAACAGTTTCAGATTCATCACCATGGAAAGGTTTAGATTAAACCAATGTAATTACCTCAGGATCGATACAGAATTCATAATCCTTATCAGTAACAAAGATAGGTGAAGTAGCAAACTTAGGATCATATTGCATTCTAGCATTCAAAGATTTTTCTTTCCACTTGCATAATAATTTCTTAAGATCATCTCTATCCTGACAAGCAAGAAAGTCCATAGCTACCTCTGCATCCATAACATAATCCTCAAGCATAACAGGAATTTCATATCTAGGAGAGCTAGTCTTATCAGGTGTCTCAAAGTTTTTAGTTTCAATAATTTCATCAGTTTCAAAGATATCATCATCTTCAGCATAATCAATAGTTCTAACTCTAGCAAGATGTTCATCAAGTAATTCATCCAGTGGCACAGTTTTATCAAGCAAAGTAGTAACATCATAAGCATCATTCATAGTAGAAGTAGCATCATCAATAACATGCGACATATCAGAATCAATAGCAGGTGTAGGTGTCGCATGCTAACTCAAAACAGAAGGTGAATCAAGTGCAAACCTAGATGGCAGTTCGTTACCCCCCCTCGTAGTAGAGGGGAAAATCTCAGTTCTAGTATATTTCAAATTCCTCATAGTGATCAACAAATATAAATCCCATGTGACAAAGAGAATAGAGCTATGCTCCCCGGCAACGGCGCCGGAAAAAGGTCTTGTTAACCCACAAGTATAGGGGATCGCAACAGTTTTCGAGGGTAGAGTATTCAACCCAAATTTATTGATTCTACACAAGGGGAGCCAAAGAATATTTTCAAGTATTAGCTGCTGAGTTGTCAATTCAACCACACCTGAAAGACTTAATATCTGTAGCAAAGTATTTAGTAGCAAAGTAGTATGTAAGTAACGGTAACGATGATAAAAGTAACAGTGGCAACATCAAAGTAACATAGGAAAGATCAATATGTGAAAAGCTTGTAGGCAATGGATCAATGATGGATAATTATGTCGGATGGCATTATCATGCAACAGTTATAACCTAGTGTGACACAAAACTATCTCCAATTAATCAATATAATGTAGGCGTGTATTCCGAATATAGTCATATGTGCTTATGGAAAAGAACTTGCATGACATCTTTTCTCCTACCCTTCCATGGCAGTGGGGTCCTAATGGAAACTAAGGCATATTAAGGCCTCATTTTAATAGAGAACCAGACCAAAGCATTAGCACTTAATGAATACATGAACTCCTCAAACTACGATAATCACCGGAAAGAATCCCAATTATTGTCACCTTGGGGTATGCGGATTATAACTTTAATAGGTGTCTACAACTTGTAAGATAGGATCAAGACCACAAATATATTCATGAAAACATAATAGGTTTATATATGAAATCATGGCACTCAGGCCCTAGTGACAAGCACTAAGCATAGCAAAGTCATAGCAACATTAATCTAAGAACATAGTGGATACTAGGGATCAAACCCTAAGAAAATTAGCTCGATTACATGATAAATCTCATCTAACCCATCACCGTCTAGGAAGCCTATGATGGAATTACTCACACACTGTGGTGGGCATCATGAAATTGGTGACGGAGGAAGGTTGGTGATGATGATGGCGATGGATTCCCCTCTCCGGAGCCCCGAACGGACTCCAGATTTTCCCTCCCGATGAAGAACATCATGTGGTGGTGGATCCATATCGTAAAACGTGATGAATCCCTCTCTCTGATTTTTTTTCTCCCCGAAGGTGAATATATAGAGTTGGAGTTGAGGCCGGTGGAGGTCCAGGGGGGCCCATAAGGTAGGGGGCATGCCCTAGGGGGGGCACGGCCTCCAGCCTTGTGGATAGCCGGTGGAACCCCTCTGCTTGATTCTTTCGCCAATATTTTTTATTTATTCCAAAAATATTCTCCGTGAAGTTTTAGGTCATTCTGAGAACTTTTATTTCTGCATAAAAATAATACCAAGGCAATTCTTCTGAAAACAGTAGCAGTCTGGGTTAGTTCCATTCAAATCATGCAAAATATAGTCCAAAACAAGGGCAAAAGATTTTGGAAAAGTAGATATGATGGAGCCGTATCAGGTGCATGTGAGTCACCTACACACAAATATCAGAGAGAAATGAGATCCTGGGAGATGGAGTTTTGTGTTCGCAAGAGAGAAAGATATTTCACAAGGAGAGTGATAACTAGGGAGACATATCCGGGAATGCGAGATATCCCTAGGGAGACAGAGTGCGTGTGTGCGGCATACAAGGGAATGGTGGAGAGATATGAGACCGTGGGAGACAAAGTTTGTGTTTGTGTGTGAGAAAGAGATATTTAAGAGGGAGAGTCGTAGCTTCTCATACCTAAGGAGCGCAAGACATCTCTATGTGAGAGGGGGTGTGCGAGCGGCACACAGGGGAATAGTAGAGAGAAATGAGACCCCGGAAGACGAAGTTTGTGTTTGTGTGAGAGAAAGCATAGTTAGAGAAAAATAGCAGGGAGCGAGATATACTTAGAGAGAAATAGAGTGAAGATCGAGGGAGAGAGTACCGTCAGTGTGTTATGAAAATAAAAGATCATAGTCGACATACAAGTAGCACGAGAGATTCCCGAGAGACAATGAAGGCCTATAGGTCTATAGAGATATATAAGTATGAGTGATAGCTATATGAGATGAATATCTGGATTAAAGGGGATTCAAATATTGAAACTAGAGATCACGATATCTATAATATCATAACGAAAATTGGTCTATCAAACATGCATATTCATTTGAATTTGGGGACACGTGCAATGTTATATAGTTTATCAATATTAGTGATCCATAGATTCTTTAATTAGAGACAATGCATGGTTTATATGCAATTAATGTCTAAACGGGATTACACTATATTTTGCATGTGTCAAACACATTATACATGTTTGAGAAGTAAAAAACCCACATGAAACACACATTAATTGGAGACAGTTAGCGAGGAATGCATACATTAGATTTTAACATAAAGTGGTTTCAAATATTTGAAAATCCAAACTAAGAATGATCCAGCCTTATGAATCTGAGATCATGCCATTTGTAAACCGTATTTATGTATAAAGGGTGTTGTCCTTTTGATAGTATATATAAAAATGATGTATATAGATTTGTATTCGAATACAAAATGGATCCTTCCCGGAAAAAATACAAACTACGGTAAACATGCACTCTTTCTCTGCAAAAAAATGAATGAAGCGGGGAAACTCGTAGTAACTGCCCGAAACCAAAATCTGCGAGATGGAAATTACTGCCTATCCTTGACACGCAAAGCCTATCAGCTTGATTTCTATAGGTTTCGATAGGGTAGGCTTGTAATTTCACTCAAATGTGACATAACCTCCTCCGCCTTTCACTTCCCTGGATTCGTACATGGTGGGCGCCAAAACACAGGTTCTCCTGGGCCGAAATCGCCCCTCACCTCCCTCCCTGATTCATACACGATGGGCGCCAAAACAAACTCTCCTCGGCCGAAAACTCCGTCGGTAAATATTTGGTGTATGCGAGATTACCGCCCTATCCCCAGCCAACTAATATTGTTGTGATGTAGGAAATTTTAAACGGGGGCTAAGTTTGTAAATTTCCTCGCATTTGAGACAAGCGCACCCTAAAGATATGGTTCCCCCTACCTCTCTCCCTCCATTTCGCCATTCGTACTCCGTGTGCGCCAAAACACCATCTCCACCACAGTCTCCATCGTCCGCCACCCCATACATCATCGTCCTCCTCCACCATGCCGGAGTTGATACCCCGACGCCGTCGTCAATTACAAGAGGTCGACCTCTCTCATCCATGGCTTCGGACCAGGATCCTTGCACCACGTCCTCTCGCTTCATCTGTGCCGTCATCCACCTTGTCAAGGCTACTCGTACGACCGTCTCATCCACTACGCTAGGATATTACCCTCGCCGCCATCGTCCGCCCTCCTAGATCTGGTTCCACGCCGCCGACATCCATCGCTACCACAACACCCTCAACGCCTCAACAGATGCTTATACGGCGCCACACCAGAGGTGGTACTCTTTCATATCTGCTCAAGTTATTTATCTCAGCAAGAAAATAGATTGACACTACTTTACTATGATTTCTTGTCCAGCACATAGAATCTTACTTGTTAGTTGAAACCAAACATTGGTTGTTAAGTTGCCTTTGTCTGATTTGCACCTTTAGATCCGCCATGGTACGCGCACCACTATACTCACAATGCTTATGGTTTTCCCCTTTTATATTCCACATAAGCTTAAATGACATTCGACTGAATTTCAAATTGGGGTCAGTCCATTTTTGGGAGTTTGCTGGAGGGAAGGAAGGGGTTCGCTGAAGGGCTACCCCATTATCTATCTTAGGGTTTCAGGTGGGGATAGTGGTTGTGGGGGGCGTCGTCGGGCTATGGTGGGGCCTCGCCGGAGGCAAAACTCGACACGGGTGGGGGTGGGGTTAGCTAGAGGGATGGCCAGGGGCGGCGGAAGACCGGAGGTGGTGGGCGGTTCAGTGTAGGGTGGGCGCGGTGGTTCGGCTGGCGGCCCGTGCGGTGGTCTTTAGGGGAAGAATAAGAGGCGAGGAAGAAGAAGGGTTAGGAGACGTAGGATCTTTATCCAACCACCTGAAATGGTCGACTGACCTAAATGACGAAAGTCAGGTGACTTGCATGTAGACATTTACATATATTCGGTACCATCATCGTAGGTGCCTCGAGACGTACGTGCAAGCAGTGCTCATCAACCCATCAAGCTAAACAACATGCCACTCATAATTCCAAACTTAGTTGCTAAAATACGAATTTGATATGATGCTAATATGTACTAAAACAGTGAATGTTTAATTGGTCAGCTAATGTTCCTACTTTACTTTCGAAAATCACATCTGGCTGATATCGAGGGACAGCAGGGAGTTGCATTCTTTATGTGCTCTGGTTCATCATGTGTGGCCAACTAACATTTTATTATCCAAAATCTGCTTGCTCTTCTTTAGCATGCTCCCCTTATGTTCTTCTTTTGTAAGTACTCTCTCCGTACCTAAATATAAGTCTTTGTAGAGATTCCTCCATGGACTACATACAGAACAAAATGAGTGAATATACACTCTACAATGTATCTATATACATCCGTATGTGATCCATAGTGGAATTTGTACAAAGACTTGTATTTAGGTACAAAAGGAGTACAATAGTTGTACAATATATTCTTTGTAGTGAAGAGGAGCAGGGACATTTGCAGTGTATTGGTCTATTTGGTTGCTTGTCATGGATGCTTTCAACTCTTCGTGTTGGCCTTCATGTCGATTGTCATGGATGCTTTCAACTCTTCGTATTCGGTCATATGTGTCGCCTTTGATAGCTAGAGTGATAGTAACAGTAATGCACCTTCAGTTGTAGAGAGCTGGTATCCGAAGCCTTTCTAGCCGTACCGACAATACTAGCACATATTTTCTAGCAAGTTCAACTTTACAAATTTTACTCTTGATGCTTAGGGGTTTCACATTATATCTACAATATGATCTGCATAGGTGCTTTGTGTCCTATTAGTAGCTGTCCACCCTTTAAAGCTAATTAACACACCAATCATATGTCCTAAGGTCCTTCAAATATGAATGTGATATGATACTGACATTAGCTAACAGGCACACATTTAATTTGTTAACTAATTCTCCCACTTGAGTTTCCAAATGCATGTGGCCACATATAGAGAGATATCATGGAATGACATTTCTTTGGGCGCTCTGATTCATCATGGGTGGGCAACCAATATTCTATAGAAAGAAGGGGAATCTCAATAATATGTTTCCCCTTCTATTCTTCAACATGTTCCTCTTCTGTTCTTCTTTAGTAAGTACAATATGTTCCTTTTCAGGAAGGGGAGCAGGGACATCTGCAGTCGACAGCTCTATTGGGCCGGTTCTGCTACATGATTTCGAACTTCGAGTTGGTCTGCCATAATATCCCCAAAATGGTGGGAGCCACGCGGTCTTTGATAGACTAGACAGATAGTAACAGTAGTGCGCCTTCAGATGAATAGAGCTTGCTTGTAGGTGATCGATAGGTTGCATATTAGTAGCGGCAAAACCCTGTATTTTCCAGCAAGTTCCCCTTTCCCGATTTATTTATGGTGGTTATGGTGTACCCCTTTTATCTACACTACGATCTTCCGAGTAGTTGTGCGCTCTCATTATCATGGTTTGGCAATAAACTTTCTATACTGTATATTATGAACCTATCATCTGCCAACTATCCTTACACCTGGAGCTCCCAACAGGGAGCCTATTTTTTGTGTAGTTGTGCCAGATTATATTAATATACTCACCATATTACAACACACATGGGTTCTCTCATCAGAATCCAGTGATAGCACACAATGGTTACAGGGAGCCCCTATTATATTACAATATCATCTGCATTACAAAGATAATCTCACTACTATTTCTGTTTTCATGCTTTGCAGATATTGTATGTAATCACAATGAATATAAGAATGCGCACATAGGAAGAATATTGCAGAACAGTTAATGGGTAACAAACTTGGCATCAAGGGATTGAGCTCCACTGTGGGTGCAATGAAAACCACATGCTCCCGACCTATAGATTCGTATTCAGAATATGATCCTAATGACTTTTTTGAGCTCAAGGAGACAAAAGCAGATGGCCTATCCTATTCACCCAATAAGGTGCCTGTTCTAATTTGGCAAGGTTTTATTGGTTGCACATATCTTGCATAAGGTGTCTTGCATTTCATTTGCTTCGTTGCACCGCCATCTGCTTAATTTACTCATGATATATGTGAAGATGCCATGCCCATCCATTATCAATACATATTCCATTTGTCGTCATACCATGTTTTTCCATTCAAATGTTGTTCTTGTGTTTCAGTCATCCAAAAGGAAGAGGGTGATTGCAGAACCGGAAAGAGTACAAGCAAAGTCCTTGAAAAAGGTGGTGCTGCCGGAAAAATCAGATAGCACGCCACATATATTAGCGATAGAACCAGTGCCACAAAACATAGGATATCGCAACTATGCTGATGTAGGGTAGAACCCTAATTGCCCAATCTTTCACGAAAGGAGTGGATCCCATGAAGAACATGAGGAGCACGAGGGGGAAACGAGGGAAATCACGAGGGGAAACACGAGAGAATCACTCAACCAACAAGAAATAGTCACACATGTGCTAGATCCATGAACACAAAGAGAGATACAAGATACAAAGTCAACAACGAACGATACAAGAGGTAACGGTCTTCTCCGTGAGGAGGTCTTGAGGGGTCCACCCAAGAGGGGGTCTTGATGATCTTCTCCACAAGGAGGTCTTGAATCCAAGGTGGATCTCCTCCGAAGAGGGGTCGCGGTCTCTCTCAAGGAGTAGATTCGATATGGATGAGCGAAGCTCTATCTCACAAATGAGCTAACACAATGCTGACCCTAAAACGTAGGTGGAGGGGGAGTATATATAGTCTAAGGGGTGAAGGGGTACATGGGCCATGGCCCATATGCGCTACACGCAGGCAGGGGGCCGGATGTCCGGGCCTTCCCGAGACGCGGGATGTCCGGGCGCTGGGGCCGGGTGTCCGGGCTGGTAGGGTCCAACCTTGTTGCTCTCTGTAATGGCGGGTCCGGATTTCTGGGCTGGAGGCCAGATGTCCGGGGGCTCGGGACGCGCCGGATGTTCGGGCTGGTCGCCGGATGTCCGGGCCCTGTAGACTTGACCGCTAGCTCCTTGCTGCTGGTGACACATCTAGGGGCCGGATGTCCGGTTCGTGGAAGCTGTCTCTGTCTTCTTCCGTCGTCGCTTCCATGCTTCCCTCGCAGATGGTGTAGTTGTTCCTTGGCGCTTGCACTCCTCCTCGTCGTCCGTAGTGTTCCAACAATACCTATGCATGCACACGAGAGGGGTGTCAAGTAGTATACCATCCTCGAAGGGGTCAAGTGAGCACGTGTAAAGGAGATGATTCACCTTTATGTATGTGAAGTAGATGTCGCACGTGTCACTTTCCAAACGGACTCTTGACATGGTGATGTCCATAGGATGCTCCGCATCATCTCCCCTCCCTTTGGAAAGATCTGATCTCGGATTGAAATCCAGATCACCATGGGAAAGAGATGGTGTTGCCGTGTAGGAGTGGTCGATCACCAAGTTCTCGTCATCTGGAAGCTCGAAATGGGCACTCTCCAATGTCGCACCATCTTGGGATTCCTTCAGAAGGAGAAAAGACAACAAACACTTGGAAAAACAAATGTGGTTAGCGTTAGTGCAAAACCAAGCATTCAAGAGGTGATTCACCAAACAAGTGTCGTCATCATGCAAAGCATATGGTTTGACAAAGGATTGTGACATGGCATATAAGCATATAAATTGAGCACAATCAAAGATATCATGGGGACAAGCATGTAAATGTGAGGTAGTAATGCAAATATGTGTAACAAGAGAATAAGCATCTACCTCAAAGTCATAGCAAGCATGGGAAAAGCACTCAATGAAAGGTCTATGGTAGGCATAAGAAGCATTCACAACACCAAATAAAATGAAGTGTCTAAACACATGGGTCAAGTGCAAGACAATCCAAGCATAATGTGCATGCGGTGTAGTGAATATCATGTGGAACTCAACACAATGGAAAGAGCAATTGTTCATCGTGTGTGAGGCAATCAAGGCAAGCATGTAGCAATCCGTGGGACATGGCATATGTGAAGTGATGACATTGTTGCAACCAAACATATGAGAGGAGCAAGTAATCCAAGAATTGGATGCAACACACAAGGCATATATATCATGATGCATGGAATGGTGGAAATGACAAGTCAAAGCAAGATCTCTAACATGTGAGCAATCAAGTGGTCCAATATGAACAAGAAGTCTCATGGTGCAAGCAACACAAGTAGAATGATCCGCAATATCCATGCTCAAGAAAGATGTCACCTTGAAGGCGTGTCCTTGTGCATTCTTCACAATGCCGAAGTGGTAGGAAAGGTGTTGGAGAAGCGAGGCATGGTTGAATGTATGAGGCTCGCTCTCAAGAGCTCGAATGGTCAACTCATGTGAAGCGGAAGTCGACACAAGGTCCAAGTATCCTACACATGCACAAAAGGAAGCAAAGAATATATGCACATGGTAGATAAACACATCATTCATCATGGTGGTTCTCTTCTCTTGCACATAACCATTAGAAGCACAAGTGCATGAATAACATGATGCAATAATGGCTATATTCATGGAACTAGGTATATGCTGCAAAGAGGTAAGACAAGCATGCTTCACAAGGAATATGTCAAAATCTCCAAACATATGTGAGAATGCTATGGGGGCAATCTCATTAGCAAGACAAAAATCATGGTTGCGCTCAATACATGGCAAATCTTCTAGCATGAGAGAGGCAACATATGGAGATATATGACGGCAAGCAATAATAATCATGTGCAAAGCATGTAGATGGTTGTCATCAACCGCATGAAATGAGCAAGTATGAATCATCGGTGATGCAACATAAGCAATCGTAGGAATCAAGTCATGCAAGCTAGTAGTGCGAAGATGCAACATACTAGAGGAAATCATGGCAATCATGTCATGTGAGCAAATAATAGGTATAGGCAATGCACATGACATACCGCAAGCACAAACACAAAGCAATATCATAGTATCATCATAGACATGGGGCACAAAGCAATCATGGCAATAGCAAGCAATATCTCCACCAAGCTTGCAAATACACATATAAGTACTAGAATTAATCATCATGTGTAATGCAAAGCATGGGTCACGAATGCATGGCAAAGGCATAGTAATGAACATATCATGCAAAGTGAACATGGAAGATGGGAAAGGATATATAATGGACAATAACCCATAGCCAAGTGAGGGTCATGTAGAAGAAATGTGCGAAGTCTTCGCGTGAAGAGAGCGGTGGGAAAGACACTCCATGGGATCCCAAGTCATCGTTGCTCTCTAGAGCTCGTTTTGTCAACTCGTGGGATTGCGAGGTTGACAAGAATTCATGGGTACCTACACAAAAGAGACACAAACGAAAGAAATTGTGTGTGTGGTAAATGTACACATCATCCATCATGATGTGTATGTGCACGTGAAAGTTAGCACACGATAAGTGTTGCTCAAAGAAATTTGATGCATGGTATAAGAACATGTCATCCATCATGAAAGAATAGTTATTGTGTATAATACGATGGGGATGCAAATTGAGCACATAAGTATTGGCATCATGCAATGAATGGGATGAATCAAAATCTCCTAAAATGTATGGGGAAAAACTACGGGGGTCTCCTTATGAGCAATAATGGAAACATCATATGGAGAAAAAGGACAACATCCAAAACAATGCATATCCGAAGCTAGGTGTTCATGGCATGGCATATGAGATAAATGATGCAAAGGGAGCATATCAATATCATCACAAGAAAAACAAATGCCAATAACCATGGGCTTGTCATCTATGCCATAAGTGCAAATTGGGTTAATCTTAATGGCATATGCGTAGTCACTATGAAGAGATTGCAAATATGACATGTGGTCGGTCTCATGCATAGCATATGACAAGTCAAGCAGATTGGCAAACATGATGTGAACAAGAGAATTAGCACAAGAAATCCTATGTAACATAGCATCACAACTAAAAGACTCCACATGGAAATCATCATACTCATCGTAAATGGGTAAATCATCGCATGGGGAAATCATACTAGCATGAAGCATGTCAATAGGGGGATCAACATCATGAAAGCAATCAATGTCATGAATGTCCACTAGTGGGACTAGAGCATCACCTTCACCTATGTTACCTTTGTCATTCCACTCATGTGGTGTAGGTGAGGTGGGAAAGACCAAATGGTGGTCATGTTCATCTTGATGGAACCATGTGGGGGTGCATCATATTCCACCATGGCCATCGTCTTGTCCAAAGGGAGGACGAAGTCGTCGCGAATCGGCGCATCATCATATATGGGACCTAGCACCAAATGCGAAGACACAATAGAGGTAGAGGTCAAGTTGTTAGTGTTGAAAGTGGCCTCACATGACCTATCAACTATCTCACTCTCTCTATGTGGTGGTTCACTCACTCCCTCCAAATAGGTGCACTCAAACTCACATATGGTGGAGTCACTCATCTCACTCAAGTGGTGGGGGTTGTGGCTCTCCTCACATGGGAATTGTGGCAACACATATATGGGGCTAGTGGTGAAGTCACTCTCACTCTCAATATGGTGGCACAAGTCACTCAAGTCATCATACGTCACCGTGATAGAAGGGAAAAACCCATGCTCAACCATCTTGTTGTCGTCGCCATGGATGAAGGCCGAAGATGGCACATCATCACTCTCGCCTCCTAAGATGTAAGCATCATCCTTGCTTGTCACCATGTCGCTCGCCTCCGAAGCTTGGTCCTTGATGGTCTCCATAGTCGTAGTCGTCACCGCACCATCTTGAAAAAGAGTCATGGAGGACTCAGCATCATCAATGCCACAAAGAGGGATGGCGGTGAAGTCGAACTTGGGAGCATCCTCTTGGAGCTCGACGGGCTTGGACATCTTGGTGGTACTATCCTCATGCTCGCCTTCTTGGAGCTTGGTCTTAGAGAAGTGTGCTTGGGGTCGAGAAGCCTTGGCCTTCATGAGTTCTTGTTCCGCCTTGAGAGCACCAATGTAGTTGTCGTCGAGGGACTTGTAGTTATCGAGGAAGATCGTCTTGGAGATGTCGTTATGCAATCCCATCATGAAGTGGAACTTCATCGAAATGGGGTCATCCACGCCGGCTCGTCGCAAGGCAATCTTCATCTCCTTGAAGTACTCGTCGATCCTTGGTTGGTGTTCTCCAATTGGTGTTGAAGTTGTTTCATGTAGGTTGGAGGCATGAACTCTCGCTGCAAAGCGCTCTTCGTATTGGGCCAACTCATGTCGTAGGTCTCCGAAGATGCGTGAAGCCACCATGTGGACGCGTAGTCGTGGAAGTTCCTTGTGGCACACTTCACTTGATCTTCGGAGGAACTTGATGTAGCATGAGGTAGTCGTCCATCAAACTCTCCCACTCAAGATACTCCTCGGGTTCTAGAGTCCCATAGAAAGGAATCTCATGGTCGGTGTCGAGGTCGTAGTAGCTCGTGGAAGTCACGGACTGGAGCTTGGGGAGCTTATCTTGAGGTGCTTGTGGGCGAAGATGCCGTATGTCCGTGGGCGAAGATGCCTTGAAGTCGCTTGGCGAAGATGCCAAGGCGGATGGTGAAGTCGTTGAGCGGTTGTTGGTGTTGAGCTCTTGACCTTCACGTCCTTGTTGGTGATGGTGTCGATGCTGATGTGATCTTGCCGGAGATGGTAGCTCGGAGGCATGTGCTCTTGACCGTCTTCTCGAAGATGAGGAAGATCGCTTGTAGGACTTGATGAGGGCTTTGATCTTGTCCATTTGAGCTTGCATCTTGGCGTCGTTGGAGTTGTTCGTGGCATCGAACTCGTCGTTGTTGTTGTAGACGGAAGATGAAATGCCTTGCCTATCCATCACTCTAAGAGAAAAATGTGAGTGGTAGAAAGAGAAGAACGAATACCAAATGTACCTTGACCTAAGTTGAAAGTGGATCAATGATCACTCCAATGTGGACAAGGAAATAGCACAATTGGTACCAATTCTTGCCGGTTTCTCACACCTACACAAGTAAGGCTTATGGTGGAGCTCGATGAGGATAGTGGCACAAAAATTTGATGTAAAATGTTAGCAAGAGTCAATAATGTTGAAAGAGATTCACAAATTCGCAAGTGTAACAAGTATACCAATAGCAATATGTGGCACACGGAAACACACACACGGATAGATAAATGGGGTCGTGCAACCAAGGGATGAGCTCAAAATGTGGAATCCATGGAAAATGCTCTTGTTGCACAACTCTAGAGAGACGCTAGCACGATTGCTCAATAGGCGGATACGACACTTGTGCACAACCTATAGGAGACAAAAATGCAACGACTTCTATCCCAAGTATGCTATGTATATGATGTTCCGGTGGTATGATCCAAGATGATCTTATATGACAATGTGGTATGATGCTATGGTACTTGCTTACAAGCTCTTTGTTCACTCTTTTTCTTTGCTTAAAAGCTTTATTCTCTTTTTTTCTATGGCCACTTTGCGAAATGCAAAAACCAAGATAGCTATTGTGTATATGCGGGAACAAACTTGAGGCACAAGGGATGATATGATACCAATATGATATGGTATGTATGCAATGTATGGTGTAGATCACTAACGTGCACAAGTAACGTTGCAGGCAATACTTAAATGGCTAGTCTCGATAGGTAAGTAATGCAAAAGGGGCTAGGGGTTAACAATGCAATAGCAAGGGAATATACAATGGAGGGATACCCCGATACCGAGATGATATGGAGGTTACCGTCCTTGTCGATGATGAGTGGCGGTGACCTTGATGGAGATATCAAGATGATGGAGACTCTTCCCTAAGTAGCCAAAACACCTTAGGAAACGGAAAAACCACGAACTCAAAATCTCAAATGTCAAATGGTGGTAGCGGGATGCGATGGTGGTTGCGGAAGCTCAATGGGATTTCGGAAATGCAATGATGGGTTTTGCGAGTAGGCAAAGTGGAAGTGGAGGGTAAGGTGGTGTACTATAAACGGTGTCAGAGTTGAAAGCACGGTCCCTAAGTAGCCGAAACACCTTAGGAGACACAACTCACAACACTAACAAAATTGGGTTAAGTCGGGGTGGTGGAAATGTATGGTGGTCAAGCCTATGCGGTAGTGGTGGTGGTGGTTGATGAAGAAGCAACCGTCCCTAAGTAGCCTAGACACCTTAGGATACTCAAATCACTCCTCCAGCAACCACTAATGCGATGGGGAACCAAATTGGTTAGGTTGCGGAAGTTGGTGGTGGTTATGCGGAGGTTGTGGTGGAAGCCCTAGGAAAATATGCCAAAGTTCCAAAAATTTGATGGATTCAAATGGTGATGGAAGTATTTTTGTGGGAATGGGGATGTCAAGAGCTTTTCAACGAGCTAAAGAACGCGAAAATCGGACTCCGGATGAATTATTTATGGACAAAACGGTGAAACGGGGGTGGCTGAGATGTCAGGGGCCGAACATCCGGGCTCGGGGCCGGAAATCCTCGACCTGATGTCCAGAACAGTGCAAAATTGGCGCTCCAAGAGCCGGATGTCCGGCCTGGGACCCGGATGTCCGGCCTTTGGCCCGAATGTCCGACCCGACGAATCCAGATCTCGTTTGGGGCGGAAATTTCGAATTGGGGGCGGAAATGGATGATTCCAAAGGCAAAATTGGAGAGATTTTGTCGATCGAAAGTGGGGAAACTTGGGGGAAAGATAGATCTACTCAAGACACAGCGAATCCATGGATCAAAATCAACAAAACATCATCAAACGAACAAATCACAAAAAAAAAATGGGGCTATTTTTGGTGGGGAATTTTCGAATTAGGACGAAAAACAACAAAACAAGGCTAGAAACACAACGGGGAGCCTCCGAAATCGTGATCAACGTGGCTCTAGATACCAAGATAATGTAGGGTAGAACCCTAATCGCCCGATCTTTCACGAAATGAGCGGATCCCGTGAAGAACACGAGGAACACGAGGGGGGAAATGAGGGAAACATGAGAGAATCACTCAACCAACAAGAAATAGTCACACATGTGCTAGATCCATGAACACAAAGAGAGATACAAGATCCAAAGTCAACAACGGACGATACAAGAGGTAACGGTCTTCTCTGTGAGGAGGTCTTGAGGGGGCCGCCCAAGAGGGGGTCTTGATGATCTTCTCCGCAAGGAGGTCTTGAATCCAAGGTGGATATTCTCCGAAGAGGGGCCGCGGTCTCTCTCAAGGAGTAGATCCGATATGGATGAGCGAAGCTCTATCTCACAAATGAGCTAACATAACGCTGACCCTAAAACGTAGGTGGAGGGGGGTATATATAGTCTAAGGGGCGAAGGGGTACATGTGCCACGACCTCGATGCGCTGCACGCGGGCAGGGGGGCCGGATGTCCGGTTCTCGGGCCGGATCTCCGGGCCTGCCCGAGACGCCGGATGTCTGGGCGCTGGGGCCGGATGTCCGGCTGGTAGGGTCAAACCTTGTTGCTCTCTGCAAATGGCAGGCCTGGATTTCCGAGCTGGAGGCCGGATGTCCGGGGGCTCGGGATGCGCTGGATGTCCGGGCTGGTCGCCGGATGTCCGGGCCCTATAAACATGGCCGGTGGATCCTTGCTACTGGTGACACGTCCAGGGGCCGGATGTCTGGGTCCTGGAAGCTCTCTCCATCTTCTTCCGTCGTCGCTTCCATGCTTCCCTCGCGGATGGTGTAGTTGTTCCTTGGCACTTGCACTCGTCCTCGTCGTCCGTAGTGTTCCGACAATACCTATGCATGCATACGAGAGGGGTGTCAAGTAGTATACCATCCTCGAAGGTATGAAGTGAGCACGTGTAAAAGGAGATGATTCACCTTTATGTATGTGAAGTAGATGTCGCCCGTGTCACTTGCCAAACGGACTCTTGACATGGTGATGTCCATAGGATGCTTCGCATCATATGCTGGTCGCTGCTTTTCTCTTGTGAGTACCTATTGTCCTATCACTGTACTTACATTCATACCTGGTGGATTATGTGACATCATTATGCATTATATCCACTGTTCGCTCCAAATTATGAGATCTATATTAATGCTAACGTTAATGTAGAATAAACCCAATGCTTATGAAGAAATTTAGTTCTACATTGTTCTTGTAAGTATCTGCTATCCTTCATCACTATACTTATATTGTCAGCTAGTTTTTCATGTACACTTTGCAGCTTATTTTCCCTTGCCCTCCATTTTTTACACATCTGATGTACATTTACTCTTGCCAAAATATTGAATGAAACCAATGTTATTGAAGAAGTTTAGCTCTG
The DNA here is from genome assembly GCF_018294505.1 of Triticum aestivum. Classification (NCBI taxonomy): domain Eukaryota; kingdom Viridiplantae; phylum Streptophyta; class Magnoliopsida; order Poales; family Poaceae; genus Triticum; species Triticum aestivum. The sequence goes on from NC_057797.1 coordinate 324,024,440, forward strand.
CATTGCTCTTGTCATTTCCTCTTGCCCATATGTTGTATTTACATTTGTACTCTGCATCTTAGGTTAAATAATCACCATTTGTTCCTATATTTTCACATCTAAATTTACTCTTAACAAAATGTAGAATAAAGGCAATGCTCTTGAAGAAGAGTGTGTGGTAAACTTCTTGAATCCCCCCATCAATATGGACAAGGGCTTCATAGAGCCGGTCTTCACTACTAATGTAAGTTTTTCCTCTTCGAGCCTTCAAACTTTGTTGTGTATATTTGGATAGCTAAGAGTGCAAATGTTGTTTATTTTTGTCATCTGCATAAAATTGCTTGTTCAAAGTTTATAACGAAAAAGTACATAAACATAAGTTTGTCCTTCTCAATTTCAGTCTTTAGTTGTACAACCTAGTTCCTTATTCATACCATGTAAATTAAACTAAACATAGCAAGTTATCTTCTATAGCACTGTGTGTATGCTTGTGTTCTTGATCCATACTTTAGTGGTGTGGTGAAACTACCAAGTCCAGCACAATGTCATATCCTGCGATGTCTCAACCATGAACAATGCCATATTATATTAATGTTATTTAAATCATGTCTCTTTATTTACCAATCTGAAATGGTGTAAATTGATAGTACACTCACCATCCATGCTTATACGTCGTTTAGCACTACATGTATGCTTGTGTTCTTGATCTGTAATCTAGTGGTATGGTGAAGCCGGCCGCTCCTGCACAATGCCATTTCCTCCTGTCTTAACTATGAACAATGCATGTTATGTTAATGCTATTTTAAACTGTGTCTCTTTATTTCTGACAAAGAAATGAGATGAATCGACAGCGCTGATGCTTATACATGCAAAACCTGTTATCTATCTACTTGTTTATCTTTCAGGGTGGCAGCACTGATGCTAGGAAGAACTACCATAATGATAGTGAGACGAACCCATTGTTTGTCCCTCTAACATATATTCCAGAGAAGAAGGAAACACATCTTGAGGGTAGGGATACAACCCCAAAGTCATGTCTTGATGTAGTGTCGAACTTACTCAGTGACACAAGCTCGATAAAGTCACCGCCTGAATTTGTTCAACTTCTTCAAAATGAAATTCAAGCAGAAAGACATGCTTCCGCTCAAATCCGACTGGAATTCCAATCTCTATGGGATACTAACCATAAGTATAGGACGTCTATTGATGCTATGCAGCTTAAATTGGTGGACATAAGCGTCAAACAAACGCAGTCTCATCAGGTTGCTAAGTCGCTTGCGCTGCAGCTCCTGGGCCAGGCTAACCTTTCTTGAACTGTGTTCAAGTGATGTCGGTTCTGTCTATTATTTTGTTGGCCTGTTTACTTCCACTGGTGGCAACCTGCCCATTTTATGGAATCTAATGTCTGGTTTCCCTTGATTATCACCGGCGGCGAACTTTGATGCCCAGGGGATGTAATATGCTGTAATTTCTTTGTTGTCTAGTCTAAGTTTATTCTTCGTCACGATGTTGTAATTTGTTTGCTGTTTATGATGCATTGCTCTGAGAAAAGCTCATAGTCTTCGTTAGGAGCGTAATGAGCCAATATGTTAGGTTTATAAAATAATAATTTCGGTACTAAAATTGGTCGGTCGCCAACCGCTAGTACGGGCCGAGCCGTGGGCCTACAATAATCTGGGGCCATTAGTTAGGTCTAGTCTTAATATGGCCCACTATTAGTTTTGAGCTTTTAAAAGGCTGAGTAGACCTCTTGCCTTAATTGGGGCACAAAATTAAATAGGCTTTTAACCGGTTGAGAACTAGATTGAGCCTTAATTGTGGCAAACAAATCACGGGCCGACAGCATGCTGTGATATACATAGGCCCTTTATTGGCCCATTTGTGTGACGGGACATTAACAGGCTGAAATGGTTTTGGGCCTTGGCTGACTTAATTACAAGATGAGCTGGAAGCAGGCCGGATGTATAACGGGCCAAAAGTAGGCCCAACACTCCAAGGGCCTTTAACGAGCTGATAGGCAGTTTGGGCTAGAATGTATCCACGAAGACTATGGGTCGTTAAGAGGCCGAAAATAACTATGTACCAGAATTAGGCCCAGGTGCAACTTGGGCCTTTAAATGGCCGAAAGAGGCCCATATGTAGAAAGTGCCACTGATAGGCCGAACCTAATATCGGGCCGAACTGTTAACTAGGCCATTAAGAGGCCGAAGAGCAAATCAGACCCCCAATGGGCCTGATGGCACAATAGCTCTTAAAGGGTCATATCTATTATGGGCCGTAATTTGGTCCAAGATATGAAAGTCAGTTAATGGGCCATATCAGGTATGGACCGTAATATCGCCCAAACTTTTGCAGGCTGTTAACGGGCCAGGTCTAATATGGGCCGCAAACTGGCCCAGAATATTGCAGTCCTTAAACGGCCCCTATCTGATGTGGGCCATAATTTGGTCCAGAAAATGTTAGGCTGTTAAAGGGCCGACCCATTAGATCTGACGAAATCTTGTGGGTCTGCTCCTGGGTCGGCTTGTAAACCTATATGGGAGGCCTTCCCATGGGTCAACATTTCATTGGCAATTCTTTTCCAATGGACGGTTGACATCTGTCCCAACACTGAGCTGACACATGGATCGTCGGCGAATGAGAATTTTACACGTGGAAAATCGCCATTGGTCCGGGCTGATAACGGGTTATCCGATCCAAACCAGAACCTGATAGCTTAGTGGTGACCCATTAAGTTGGATGCCACGTGTCGGTTACCCTTGACGAAAGCACTTCCATGACGCACCATTTATAGTCATGGAAGTGGACACTTCCGTGATGATAATTTTGGTAATGTTATGGAACACTTCTATGACATCACAGGTATGACTCTCTTGATTCTGTCATAAAATCATCATGGATGTACATGCATGAAAGAAAACGTGACCTACTATGACAAACACGTATCATCATGAAAGTGTATTTTTTTGTGCATGCATCTAGAGTATTAAGTTCATAAGAACGGAGTAACGCCTTAAGTAAGATGACATCATGTAGAGCGATAACCTCAAGCAATATGATGAAAACCCCATCTTTTTACCCTTGATGGCAACAATACAATACGTGCCTAGCTACCCCTACTTTGTCACTGGGTGAGGACACCACAAGATTGAACCCAAAACTAAGCACCTCTCCCATTGCAAGAAATATCAATCTAATTGGCCAAACCAAACAAAAAATTCGAAGAGAAATACAAAGATATTTAATCATACATAAAAGAGTTCAAAAAAGACTCAAATAATATTCAAAGATAATCTGATTATTAATCCATAATTCATCAGATCTCGACAAACACACTGCAAAAGAATATTACATCAGATAGAACTCCAAGAACATCAAGGAGAACATTGTATTGAAGATCAAAGAGAGAGAAGAAGCCATCTAGCTACTAGCAATGGACCAGTAGGTCTGTGGTAAACTACTCACGCTTCATCCGAAGGGCGGCAAGGTTGATGTAGATGGCCTCCGTGATCGAATCCCCCTCCGGTAGGGTGCCGGAAAAGGCCCCAAGATGGGATCTCACGGGAACAGAGGCTTGCGGCGGCAGACAGGTATTTTGGTGGACGCTTCTCGTGGTTTGCGAATATTTGGGAATTTATAGTGCAAAGATTAGGGTTGGGGGACACCCGAGTTGTCCACAAGACAGGCGTGCCCCCCTAGGGCATGACCTGAGGGCTTGTGGCCCCTCGAGACTCCTCTAACCCCCTCTCCAAGTCCGACGGGTGTCTTCTGGTGCAAGAAAAATCATAGCGAAAGTTTTATTACGTTTGGTATTCCTTTTCGAAAAAACTCAAAAACAAGGAAAAACAAACACTGGCACTGGGCTCTAGGTTAATAGGTCAGTCCCAAAAATAATATAAAATAGCATATTAATGCATATAAAACATCCAAAACAGATAATATAATAGCATGAAACAATAAATATATATATATATATGTTGGAAATGTATCATGTATTGCGGCACGGCCTGCTCGGGGTCCTATTCATCCAGTGACAACCGCCTACTATCACGGGTTCCTGTTCATCCCACGTCAACCGCCTACATGGGCGTGGTCCTGTTCATATCCAACCCCCACCGGGAACTGTTCATACACAGCCAACCAACCGATGGACTCACCACACGTCCCAACTTGTTCTATGTATCGCGCACGCGGTAGCAACGGGCACCGTTCATCGGGAAGCAGCCCAACACACCGGGTGGCTACGTCTTGCATGGGCGCTCGATCAGCTGCAGTATAAGCAGCAGTAGTGATCAATCGCTCGGGTTCAATTAGCTCCACCAGTGAACGAATCGCTCGGGTTCAGTTAGCAACGTGATGCGGAGCATCCCAAGATCATCCCCATGGACGCACCTACAACTCCAATGACACCACTTGGACCAATGACACGAGCCCGAGCCAAGGCTATCAAAGATAAGGTGAACTCACTCCTCTCCGAACTCCCACTTTCTATGCATGAGACATGGCTACTACCTAAGTCCGAGGTGTTGTGCATGATTAGGCACCAAGAGGGCCCTCCCGAAGATGCGCATGAAGATGTACAAGTCCCCAAGTCCACGGATGAGGAGAACCAACAGAAGGAGCCAAGAGCATCCCCCAGGCCCCGGACATCCGACCAAGGCCCCGGACATCCGACCCCTGGAGCGTCATCCACTACAGTAGCACAACCGCCAAAAGCTACACGCCCCGGACATCCGGCCCCGACAGCGCGGACATCCGGCCTCTCCCGAGCCCCCCGACATCCGGCCACCGGCCTAGAAATCCGACCCCTCCGAACCCTTGAGCAACAAATGGCACCACTCCAGCCCAGACATCCGCCCCCCCAGCCCAGACATCCGGCGTCGCCTGAAAGCCCGGACATCCGGCCCGACCAGCCCGGACATCCGGCCTCCCCTGTCTGCGCACAGTGAAGGGTCGAGGCCCGTGTATCCCTTCTCCCCCTAGACTATATATACTCCACCCCGTACAACTCTCTAGGGTTAGCATTGGTTTAGCTCATTTTAGAGATAGAGCATTGCTCATCCACATCGGATCTACTCCACGAGAGAGACCGCGGCCTCTACAGAGAAGATCTCTTTGGATTCAATACCTCCTTTTGGAGAAGAACTTCAAGACCTCCTCACGGAGAAGACCGGTTACCGTGTATCGTCCGTTCTTGATTGTGGATCGTGTGATCTCTTATGTACTCGAGGATCTAGCATATGTGTGACTATTTCTTGTTGGTTGAGTGATTCTCTCGTGTTTCATCTCGTGATTTCCCTCGTTTTCCCCTCGTGTTCCTCGTGTTCTTCGCGGGATCTGCTCCTTTTGTGAAAGATCGGGCGATTAGGGTTCTACCTTACATCATCTTGGTATCTAGAGCCACGTTGATCACGATTTCGGAGCCTCCCCATTGTGTTTCTAGCCTTGTTTTGTTGTTTTTCATCCTAATTCGAAAATTCCCCCCCAAAAATAGCCCCAATTTTTTTTGGTGATTTGTTGTCGTGTTGAGATTTTGTTGGTTTGGATCCGTGGATTTGCTTTGTTTTGAGTGGATCTAGCCTCCCATCCATTTCCCCCAATTTCCATCCACATATTCTTCCCATTTTCGCCCGGATTTGACCTCTCCACACGGTGTTCATCCCCGGATCCAGAGCCCGGACATCCGACACGTCAAGGTCGGACATCCGGCCTTCCACCCAGACATCCGACCCCTGGCAGCGACATCTCCATCCACTGCCCCATTTTCCGTCCATTTTTCACCAAATTTTGTTTCCGGTGCCCACCATATACTGTATATACTTCCGCATACATCCACCACTTCCGCATAACCCAACCATTTTGGACCGTTTCGCTCTCCGACACATTTGCTACTTCGAGGTTTGAGAATTTGAGTTGCGGTACCGTATCCTTTTGTGTTTCGGCTATCTAGGTACGGTTCGACTTCGACATCACCACCGCTCATCTTCACCACGGACGCGTCCTACATCATCACCGCCGTCCTACATCGTCATCAACAACGACCACCTCGACTACACCTTGGTATTTGTGCCACCATTTTGACGCCATACTGGAAGCAAGACTGGTAACCTCATCTTGGTATTGGACATATCACTCTTGCCATACTGGAAGCAATACTGGAAGCAATATTGGAAGCAAGACTGGTAGCCTTACTCCTTTGGATTGCTTACCCATCGAGACTAGCCATTGAGTATTGCCGGCAATGAGACTTGTGCACATTAGTGATCATACTTCCCATAGAATACATACATCATTCTTGCATATATTGGTATCATCTCTTGTGTCACAAAGATGTCATCGCATACTCATTTGCTATCTTGGTTCGTCAAGCATTGCATGAGAAAAGAGCTCAAACATCAAAGAGCCAAACAATCTTTTAAGCAAAGAGAAAATATAAGCAAAGATCTTTTAAGCAAGAACCATCATATTACAACATTAAGATTGTCATACTCGATCATCTTGGATCATATCATAGAAACACCTTGCATAGAACATATTTGGGATAGAAGTCATTGCATTTTTGCTAAGTAGGTTGTGCACAAGTTCTTGTATCCGCCTATTGTGCAATCATGCTAGCGTCTCTCTAGTGTTATGCAACAAGAGCATTTTTGTGGATTCCACATTTTGGCTCACCCTTGGTTGCATAACCCCACTTATCTTTTTGCGTGTGTGTCTTCGTGTACCTTATATGCTTGGTCTACTTGTTACATTGTATCTTGCGAATCTTTTCCAATATTATTAAAGCTCACTTACAATTGCATCAAATTTTGTGCCACCATCCTAACCAAGCTCCACCAAAAGCTTTTACTTGTGTAGGTGTGAGAAACCAACAAGAGCTAGTACCAATTGTGCTATTTCCTTGTCCTACATCGGAGTTATCCTCGATCCACTTTCAACTTCGGTCAAGGTACATTTGGTACTCGTTCTTCTCTTTCTACCACTCACATTTGTCTTGGAATGATGGATAGGCCAAGTACTTCTACAAACCCACTCTTCATGGAGCAAGACGACGACATGAACTCCTTCGTCACCAAGAGTCACCTCTTTGGTGCACGACGTGCCTTGCGTCAAGAGCAACAAGCTATGAGTGAACGCATCGACAACCTTGCCGCCGACTTGCGACTTTCCGAGCAACGTACAATGGACTACTTTGACCACAAGCTCGACGATCACAAACAAGAGAATGATGCAAGGATGGACGAAATTCGTGCTTTGTTGCTCAACCGCTCGTCTTCCACTTCAAGAAGGAGTCGTTCAAGCCGCCACTCCGACTTTACCCTCTCCAGCTCAAGTACACCGACATTGAACACTCTTCGCCGAGCGCGTCTACACCAAAATGCTCAAAATGCCGAGACACAACGTCAAGAAAAACAACTCCGTGATGCTCAAGCACTTGCGGCGCAACAAGCTCTACGCGATTCGAGTCAAGTTGTAGCCGACCGAAGCCGACAAGCCCGTGAACAAGAGGAAGCACTTCACGAAAAAAATTCAAGAACGAAGATTTCAAGCTCGCTTGCATCATCAAGTTCCTCCTCGAGCTCTACAAGCTCCTCCACAAGCTCGCCAAGAGCAACAAGTCAATCCAGAGCATGAAGATATTGGAGATCCTCTGCGCCAAGACAAGAACAACATGACGATGACAACCCTCCACGCCAAGAGCACCACGAGTTGAACAATCATCAACAACATGGGCGTCATCATCCCTGACCCCAACACAATAAAGAGCAATGCTATGGCAAGCTCAAGTTCACCATGCCCAAGTTCAACGGAAGCAACGATCCCGAAGAGTACCTTTCATGGGCATGGAAAGTTGACAAGATCTTCCGTTTGCACAATTATGAAGAAGAGAAGAAGATCGCGATGTCATCCCTTGAGTTCGAAGACTATGTCCTTATTTGGTGGGAACAAATCATAGAGCGCTGAGAGGCAACAGGTGAACCACCCATCACTACTTGGGCGCAAACATAGGATGTCATGAGAGCACGCTTTGTACCTACCTACTACAACCGCGAACTCTTCAAGAAACTCCAACAACTCAAGCAAGGAACAAACAACGTTGAAGAATACTACAAGGAGATGGAGATTGCAATGATAAGAGCCAATGTCACGGAAGATAATGAGCAAACAATGGCACATTTCTTGAATGGACGCAATCATCACATCAAGAAGATCGCCGACTTCCAACCATACTCAAATCTCATCGAGCTAGTGCACCAAGCTACCAAAGCAGAACGCCAAGTGCAAGATGATTTCAAGTATGCCAAGTTCTTATCCAAGTCCTACGGCTTCTCCAACAACCAAGATTCAACGACTCCAACACCGACTACAAAGCCTTCTACTACCAACATCGAGAAGTCGACTTCCAAGAAAGCTTCGTCAACTACAAGCCATCCTCCTACGAGCAACTTCAAGCCGAGAGCTTCATCATCATCAACCCCAACCGATGAGACCGTCAAGACAAGTTCCTTCAAGTGTTTCACTTGCGGAGGCCGAGGCCACAAGTCCTATGAGTGCACCAACAAGTGAACCATGGTCTTCAACAACGATGGCACCTATGACTCCATGAGTGCAAGCGAAATGGAAGCCCTTGAGCAAGTCGCCATGCACCGCCAAGTGAACAATGAAGAAGAACATGTCTTTTGCGATGAAGACTCAAGTCCCGCACTTGTTGTCTCCAAAGTCTTGACTCTCCAACATCACCAAGAAGAAGACCAACGATGCCACATATTCCACACCAAGGCCGACATCAATGGACGATCCGTCAAGGTCATCATCGATGGAGGGAGTTGTCATAATATCGCAACTGAAGAACTTTGCTCCAAGCTCCAATTGCCCAAGATGAAGCATCCACATCCATACAAAGTGAAATGGCTTAATGACTCCGGCACCATCCAAGTCCAGCACCGAGTACAAGTGTCCTTCAAAATCGGCGCCTACGAAGACACCTTGGAGTGCGACATCGTTCCAATGACCGTTTGTCATCTTCTCCTTGGACGGCCATGGGAATTCGATAGAGGAGTCGTCCACAACGGCCGAATGAACCACTACATCTTAAAGATGAAGGGCAAGGAGGACGTCCTCCGTCCAATGTCGCCATGTCCAGTAATCGCCGAAAAGCAAGCCACCCATCGTGGAGATTATAGTGAGAGAGCGAGCCACCACAAACAGAGTGAGCGCCACAAGCCCAAATCGAGTGCCTCCACGATGAGCGAAAACAAGAACCTAGTTCTATTGGCCACCAAACGTGAGATAAGAGAAGTGTGTGAGAACCCATCTAGTGTCCTACACTACGTCCTCGTGTGCAAGGACAATGCACCACAAACTAACACTTCTCACACTCTTCCTCTAGTGGTGTCTTCTCTTTTGCAGGAATTTAAAGATGTTTTCCCCGATGAGCTACCTCCGGGTCTACCTCCTCTACAAGGCATTGAGCACTGAATCGACCTCATCCCTGGAGCACCTCTTCCGAACAAAGCTCCCTACCGTGTCAACCCTGAAGAAACCAAAGAAATACAAAGGCAAGTAAAACATCTCGTCGACCATGGACATGTGCGTGAAGGTTTGAGCCCTTGTGCCGTCCCGGTCATTCTTGTGCCAAAACGTGACGGTAGCTTTCGCATGTGCTCCGATTGTAGACCTATCAATGCTAACACCGTTCGCTATAGGTATCCCATTTCACGCCTAGATGATATGCTTGATGAGCTTAGCGGTGCCACTATATTTTCCAAAATTGATCTTAAGAGTGGTTACTATCAAATCCACATACAAGAGGGTGATGAATGGAAAACTGCCTTCAAAACCAAGTTTGGTTTGTATGAGTGGTTAGTCATGCCTATGGGTCTTTCGGAAGCACTGGGCACTTTTATGCACCTTATGAATCATGTCTTTTGCCCTTACATTGGTATATTTGTTGTCGTTTACTTTGATGACGTTCTTGTGTTTAGCAAATCTATCGAAGAGCATGTCACCCATGTCCGCACTGTTTTGCAAACTTTTAGAAAAGAGCGCCTCTATGCTAATATGGAGAAATGCCTTTTTGGTGTTGATAAGCTTGTTTTCTTGGGTTTTGTTGTTTCTTCTAAGGGTGTTCATGTTGATGAGTCCAAGATCAATGCTATTAAGACTTGGCTGCAACCAACCAACTTGCATCAAGTGCATAGTTTTCTTGGCCTTGCTGGTTTATATCGTCGCTTTGTGAAGGATTTTAGCACCACTGCTTCGCCTTTGCATGCTTTGAGCAAGAAGAATGCGCCTTTTGTTTGGGGACCATCCCAGGATACCGCATTCAATGAGCTTAAGAATTTGCTTACTCATGCTCCTGTGCTTGCTTTACCCTACTTCGACAAGCCTTTTGAGATTCATTCCGATGCTAGTGGTAATGGCATAGGAGGTGTGTTAACGCAAGAGAAGTGCCCCATAGCTTACTTTACTGAGAAACTTTCTGGAGCACAACTCAATTATCCCATCTATGACAAAGAGCTATATGCTTTAGTCTGTGTTTTGCATGAATGGGAACATTACCTTCGTCCCCATGAGTTTATCATTCATACCGATCATGAGACTCTCAAGTATCTTAAGGGACAAACCAAGTTGAACAAGCGTCATGCTAAATGGAGTGAATTTATTGCATCTTTTCCTTATGTCCTCAAGTACATCAAGGGTAAATAAAACATTGTAGTGGTTTCTCTTTCCCGCATATGTATGCTTGTTACACAACTTGAGTTAGATGTCATTGGATTCGAGCATATCAAAGACTTGTATGAGCATGATGCAACTTTTGCTACTCCTTATGCCAAGTGTTTGTCGCATACATCTTGGGAATGTTATTACACCAAAGATGGATATCTTATGAGAGCTAACAAACTTTGCATCCCCGAGTCCTCTCTTCGTTTGTTGCTTTTGCAGGAATCTCATGGAGGAGGCTTAATGGGACATTTCAGACGCAACAAGACGTTCACCATGCTCTTGAAGAACTACTTTTGGCCAAAGATGTTTCGGGACGTCAATTGTTTCATCAACCGATGCTCTACATGTCGGAAAGCTAAGTCCAATGCTCAATCTCATGGCCTCTATATGCCTGTACCAATTCCATGCCAACCATGGGAAGACATTAGCATGGACTTTGTACTTGGTTTGCCTAGGACTCGAAATGGGAAAGATTCCATATTTGTCGTTGTGGACCGTTTCTCAAAAATGGCCCATTTTATTCCTTGCAACAAGATAGACAATGCTTCACATGTTGCTAATCTCTTTTGTAGGGAAATATTGCGTCTCCATGGTGTGCCAAAGACTATCGTCTCGGACCGCGACGTCAAGTTCCTTAACTACTTTTAGAAGACACTATGCGCCAAGCTCGGAATCAAGCTACTCTTCTCCACTGCGTACCATCCTCAAACCGACGGCCAAACGGAGGTGACAAACCGCACACTCTCCGCTCTACTTCGAGTACTCATCACGAGGAACATCAAAGAGTGGGAGGAGTGTCTACCCAGCGCCGAGTTCTCCTACAACCGAGCAAGACACTCAACAACCAGCAAGTCCCCTTTTGAGGTCGTCTACGGATTCAACCGTTTGTCACCATTGGATATTCTCCCTCTACCACTGCAAGAACGCAACAATTTGGACGCAAGTGCTTGAGCGATCCATCTCAAGAAGGTGCATGAAGATACAAGAAACACCATCGAGCGCCAAGTACAACGCCTTGCGACCAAGCTCAACGTCAACAAGCACCCTATGATATTCAACATTGGAGACCTCGTGTGGCTACACCTTCTCAAGGACCGCTTTCCCCAAGAACGCAAGTCCAAACTTCGACCATGCGCGGATGGGCCATTCAAGGTGCTTGCATGCTACAACAACAACGCATACAAGATCGACATCCCTCGTGACAAGTACTCCGTGAGAGACATCTTCAACATCAAACATCTCTCGCCCTACCATGGTGATGGGGATTTCGATCCGAGGACGGATCTTCCCCAAGGTAGGGGAGATGATGTGGAGCATCCCAAGATCATCACCATGGACGCACCTACACCTCCAAAGACACCACTTGGACCAATGACACAAGCCCGAGCCAAGGCTATCGAAGATAAGGTGAACTCCCACTTTCTATGCATGAGACATGGCTACTACCTAAGTCCGAGGTGTTGTGCATGATTAGGCACAAAGAGGGCCCTACCGAAGATGCGCATGAACATGTACAAGTCCCCATGTCCACGGATGAGGAGAACCAATGGAAGGAGCCAAGAACATCTCCCAGGCCCCGGACATCCGGCCAAGGCCCCGGACATCCGGCCCCTGGAGCGTCATGCACTACAGCAGCACAACCGCCAAAAGCTATAGGCCCCGGACATCCGGCCCCGACAGCCCGGACATCCGGCCGCTCCTGAGCCCCTGGACATCCGGCCACCGGCCCGAAAATCCGACCCCTCCGAACCCGAGAGCAACAAATGCCACCACTCCAGCCCGGACATCCGGCCCCCCTGTCTGCGCACAGTGATGGGCCGAGGCCCGTGTATCCCTTCTCCCCCCTAGACTATATATACTCCACCCCGTAAAACTTTCTAGGGTTAGCATTGGTTTAGCTCATTTTAGAGATAGAGCATTGCTCATCCACATCGGATCTACTCCACGAGAGAGATCGCGGCCTCTACGGAGAAGATCGCTTTGGATTCAAGATCTCCTTTTGGAGAAGAACTTCAAGACCTCCTCACGGAGAAGACCGGTTACCGTGTATCATCCGTTGTTGATTGTGGATCGTGTGATCTCTTATGTACTCGAGGATCTAGCATATGTGTGACTATTTCTTGTTGGTTGAGTGATTCTCTCGTGTTTCCCCTCGTGATTTCCCTTGTTTTCCCCTCGTGTTCCTCGTGTTCTTCGCGGGATCCGCTCCTTTCGTGAAAGATTAGGTGATTAGGGTTCTACCCTACATCACAGCGAAAGGATCGATCAACTTTGGTACGTAGTGGGATCGATCGATCTCTTGGGTTCAGTAAGCGAATGCCTCGCTCGGGTTCAGTTAGAAAGCGCCTCGCACAATCACGCGTATGAGAGAAACGCGCAAACCACTACATCACTCAGTTCTGACCACCCACCATAACCAGGAACTCCCCGAAATTTTCCTTGACCTCGCTTCCACCATGGTTTTTTACATCAAGGATGGCCCAAAGAGTGTCATGTAGTTCCGTCTCCGGCTGGCCCAGGACGAAAATCCCATTTTTTCTCATAGATGTAGGAGCCCACCACATCTATGATGATACATGATTTTGTCGCAATTATCATCATAGAAGTGGCATATGCATCGCTCGTCCCCGACCGCCACTCATAAGGAAGACAATCAAAAAATAAACATGCTCTGACTTCATCACATAACGGTTCACCATACTGCATGCTACGGGAATCACAAACTTTAACACAAGTATTTCTACCAATCGACAATTACTCACTAGCATGACTCTAATATCACCATCTTTATATCTCAAAACAATATGCAAGGAATCAAACTTCTCATAGTATTCAACGCTCTTTATATGAAATTTTTATTATATCCCTCTTGGATGCCCATAATATTAAGACTAAATTCATAACCTAAGAAAATTATCATGCTATTTAAAACTCTCAAAATAATATAATTGAAGCATGAGAGTTCAACAATTTCTATAAAATAAAACCACCGTCGTGCTCTAAAAAGATATAAGTGAAGTACCAAAGCAAACTGCCTAACTCAAAAGATATAAGTGAAGCACATAGAATATTCTAATAAGTTCATGATTCATGCATGTCCCTCTCAAAAGGTGTGTACAGCAAGGATAATTGTGGCAAACTAAAAATCAAAAACTCATATCATACAAGACTCTCCAAGCAAAACACATATCATGTGGTGAATAAAAATATAGCCTCAAGTAAATTTAACGATGGAACAAAGACAAAAGAGGGGATACCATCCGGGGAATCCCCAAGCCTAGATGCTTGGTTTTCCTTTAATATTACCTTGGGATGACTTGGGCATCCCAAATCTTAGGCTCTTGCCTCTCCTTATTCCATAGTCCATCAAATCTTTACCCAAAGCTTGAAAACTTCACAACAGAAAACTCATGAGATCTATTAGTATAATAAAAAAAATCATCACTTTAGGTACTGTTGTGAACTCATTCTAAATTTATATTGGTATAATATCTACTGTATTACAACTTCTCCATGGTTCATACACCCCGATACAACCCATAGATTCATCAAAATAAGCAAACAACACATAGAAAATAGAATCTGTCAAAAGCAGAAAAGTTTGTAGCAATCCGAAACCATTGTATACTTATGTAACTCCAAAAATTCTGAAACATCAGGACAATCTGGGAAATTTATATATTAATCTTGTGTAACAAAATTAGATCAAAAGCACGCTTCTATGATATTTTAAAATTCCGGAAATGAGCGCAAAAGTTTCTGTTTTTCAGCAAGATCAAATCAACTATCACCATAGACTATCACAAAGGTCTTGCTTGGCTCAAACACTAATTTAAACACCAAAACACAATTACTATAGAGGTAATAATGTGTATGTATTGAAAATTAGAACCAAAAACAAGAAGCATAAAAATAAAATTGGGTTGCCTCCCAACAAGCACTATTGTTTAACGCCCCTAGCTAGGCATAAAACATAGATCTAGGTATTGCCGTCTTTGGTATTAAGTCCATAAGTAGCCCTCATAATAGATTCATATAGGAACTTAATTTTCTTTCTTGGAAAGTGTTCCATGCCCTTCCTTAATGGAAATTGAAATCTAATGTTTCCTTCTTTCATATCAATAATTGCACTGATCGTTCTAATGAAAGGTCTATCAAGAATAATAGGACATGTAGGATTGCAATCTATATCAAGCACAATGAAATCTACGGGCACATAATTACTATTTGCAACAATACTAACATCATTAATCCTTCCCATAGCTTTCTTAATAGTGGAATCCGCTAGATGCAAATTCAAAGAACAATCATCAAGTTTATGGAAACGTAGCACATCACATAAAGTTTTCAGAATAGTGGAAACACCAGCACCCAAATCACACAGAGCAGTGCACTCATAATCTTCAATATTAATCTTAATAGTAGGTCCCCACTCATCATAAATATTTCTAGGGATAGAAACATCCAACTCAAGTTTTTCTTTAAAAGATTCCATCATAGCATTCCTTAAGATCTATAAACTCTAAATCATTGGGACGCCATCTAGCTAAATTTGACTCACCTACAGTCCCATCTTTATCAATATTTATATTAGAAAACAAAGATTCAATAGGAGTCACACCAATCACTTTAAGATCTTCATCATTATTTTTGCAAAAACTAGAAGAAAACGCTTTTACAAACCAATCTCGCTTAGCACACATTCTAGCAGTTCTTTCTTTAAATTAGTCAATAGAAATTTTAATAGCTTTTAGAGATTCATTAATATCAGTAATGGGTGGCATAGATGTTATCTTTAAAGAATTAATCTCAAGATAAATTCTATCAACATTCCTAGCCAAATCATCAATCTTGAGCAATTTTTCTTCAACCATAGCGTTGAAACCTTTTTGAGAATTAATGAAATCTTTAATATTGTTATCAAGGTCAGAGGGTAATTTATTATAATTTCCATAAGAATTGTTGTAGGAATTACCAAAATTTATTAGAGGAATCACTAGGAAACAGCCCAGGGTTGAAATTACCTCTATAAGCATTATTACCAAAATTGTTCCTACCGACAGAATTCACATCCATAGATTCACTATTGTTCTGAATCAAAGTGGACAAAGGCATATCATTAGTATCAATAGGAGCACTATTACTAGAAATCAATTTCAAAAGTTCATCCATCTTTCCACTCAAAGTATTAATTTTTTCAATAGCGTGCACTTTCTTACTAGTAGAAGATCTTTCGGCATGCCATTGAGAGTAATTAGCCATAATATTATCTTGGAGTTTAGTAGCTTCTCCTAATATAATTTCCATAAAATTACCTCCCTCGGCGGAATCTAAAAGATTTCTAGATGCAAAATTCAATCCGACATAAAAAAATTGTATGATCATCCAATAACATAAACCATGAGTAGGACAATTTCTTATCATCAATTTCATCCTCTCGCAAGATTGTGCAATATTTTCATGATCAAGTTGCTTAAAATTCACTATATTGTTCATAAGGGAGATGATCTTAGCGGGAGGAAAATACTTGGAAATAAAAGCGTCTTTACACTTATTCCATGAATCCATACTTTTTTAGGCAAAGGTGAAAACCAAGTTTTAGCGCGATCTCGTAGAGAGAACGGAAATAGCTTCAAGTTAACAATATCATTATACACATCTTTTTTCCTTTTGCATATCACACAACTCAACGAAAGTATTTAGATGGAATGCGATATCTTCACTAGTAAGGCCGGAAAATTGCTCTTTCATAACAAGATTCAACAAAGCGGCATTAATTTCATAAGATTTTGCACTAGTGGCTGGAGCAATCAAAGTACTAATAAAATCATTATTAGTAGTATTGGAAAAGTCACACAATTTTGTGTTTTCTTGAGACATCATGATAAAGCAAGCAATCTAGCACACAAGCAACCAAAAAGCCAACGAAAAGATGACTGGAAGAAGGGTGAATAAAAAGGCAAATGTTTTTGTGTTTTTCTAAAAACATTTTAGAAGTGGGGAAGAGGAAAACAAGAGGAAAATGGCAAATAATGTAATGCAAGAGATGAGAGTTTATGATGGGTACTTGGTAGGCTTGATGTAGAACCTCCCCGGCAATGGCACCAGAAATTCTTCCTACTACTTCTTGAGCTTGCATTGATTTTTCCCTTGAGGAGAAAAGGGTGATGCACAAAGTAGAGATAAGTATTTCCCTCAGTTAAGAACCAAGTTATCAGTCCAGTAGGTGGCACAAGCAAGTCTCCAGTCTATGCACATGCACAAACTAACAAACACTTACACACAACGCGAAAAAGGGGTTGTCAATCCCTTAACAGTCACGAACAAGAGTGAGATCTGATAGAGATTGGCATAAAAGATAGACAAAAGAGCAAATAAAGTAAATATAAATAAATTTTAGCAAGGTATTTTTGGGTTTTTTGGTTTATAGATCTGAAAATATATGATGGAAAATAGACCCGGGGCCATAGGTTTCACTAGAAGCTTCTCTCTTGAAAGAAAACATACGGTGGGTAAACAAATTACTGTAGAGCAATTGATAGAAAAGCGTGAAGTTATGACGATATCCAAGGCAATGACCATGAATATAGGCATCACATCCATGTCAAGTAGACCGACTCCTGCCTGCATCTACTACTACAACTACTCCACACATCGACCGCTATCTAGCATGCATCTAGAGTATTAAGTTCATAAGAATGGAGTAACTCCTTAAGTAAGATGACATGATGTAGAGGGATAACCTCAAGCAATATGATGAAAACCCCATCTTCTTACCCTTGATGGAAACAATACAATACGTGCCTTGCTACCCCTTCTTTGTCACTGGGTGAGGACATCGCAAGATTGAACCCAAAACTAAGCACCTCTCCCATTGCAAGAAATACCAATCTAGTTGGCCCAACCAAACCAATAATTCGAAGAGAAATACAACGATATTTAATGATGCATAAAAGAGTTCAGAAAAGACTCAAATAATATTCGATCGTAAATCCACAATTAATTGGATCTCGATAAACACACCACAAAAGAATATTACATCAAATAGAACTCCAAGAACATCAAGGAGAACATTGTATTGAAGATCAACGAGGGAGAAGAAGCCATCTAGCTACTAGCTATGGACCAGTAGGTCTGTGGTAAACTACTCATGCTTCATTGGAAGGGGAGCAAGGTTGATGTACATGCCCTCCGTGATCGAATCCTCCTCCGGAAGGGTGCCGGAAAAGGCCTCAAGATGGGATCTCATGGGAACAGAGGCTTGCAGCGGCGGAAAAGTATTTTGGTGGACGCTTCTGGTGGTTTCTGAATATTTGGGAATTTATAGTGCAAATATTAGGGTTGGGGGACTCTCGAGGTGTCCACAAGACAGGGGCGCCCCTCCCTAGGGCATGCCCTGAGGGCTTATGGGCCCCTCGGGACACCTCTGACCCGCTCTCCAAGTACTACGGGTGTCTTCTAGTCCAAGAAAAATCATCGCGAAAGTTTTATTCCGGCTGGTCTCCATTTGGTATTCCTTTTCTGTAAAACTCAAAAACAAGGAAAAATAGAAACTAGCACTGGGCTCTAGGTTAATAGGTTAGTCCCAAAAATACTATGAAATAACATATTAATGCATATAAAACATCCAAAACAGATAATATAATAGCATGGAACAATCAAACATTATAGATACGTTGGAGACGTATCTCATACTACGACATGGCCTCCTTGGGGTCCTATTCATCCAGCAGCAACCACCTACTACCACCGGTTCCTGTTCATCCAACGTCAATCACCTACACGGGCGGGGTCCTATTCATATCCAACCCCCATAGGGAACTATTCATCCACAACCAACCAACCGATGGACTCACCACACACCCCGACTCATTCTATGTATCACGCACGCGGCAGAAATGGGCACTGTTCATTGAGAGGCAACCCAATGCACCGGGTGGCTATGTCTCGCATGGGGGATCGATCGGCTTTAGTATATGCAACAGCAGTGATTGATCGCTCGGGTTCAGTTAGCAGCACCAGTGAAGGAATCGCTCGGGTTCAGTTAGGTGCGAAGGGATCGATTGGCTTCGATACATAGTGGGGTCGATCGATTGCTTGAATTCACTAAGGGAATGCCTCGCTTGGGTTCAGTTAGTGAGCGCCTGGCACAATCACGTGTAATAGAGAAATGCACAAACCACTGCATCGCTCAGCTCTGACCACCCACCGTAACCAGGAACTCCCCAAAATTTTTCGCGCTCTTGCTTCCACCATGATTTTTTACGTCATGAATGGCCCAAAGAATGTCATGCATGTCCGTCTCCGGTTGGCCCAGGACGAAAAGCCCATATTTGACATAGAAGTAGGAGCCCACCACATCTATGATGATACATGTTTTTGTCACAATTATCATCATAGAAGTGTCATAACCATGACAGAGAAAGTTTTCGTTCAGGTCGTAATGTCACGGATGAGTCTTTTTTTGATAGTGCTTCTGGTCCCGCACAGAGCTCTTCTTCATCCATGGCACCAACAGGCCAAACACATGATGTTATATGTCATTGTTGCAAGGGTGGAGGTCCCTATGCGAGCGAATGCCCATCTCTACGTGTGATGATTGCTACTGAGGATGGTGGGTATGATTCCACTAGTGACTATGATGAGGAGACTTTAGCTCTTATTGCAAGTGAAGAACATAGTGGAGATTATTATGAACAAGAGACGCAATACATGGCTGCTGAAGACGCTGACAGGTATGAAAGTTTAGTTGCTCAACCTGTTTTGAGTGTGCAGGTAACATAATCTAAGAAAAATCCAAGGCACAACTTGTTCCATACAAAGGGAGTTGTGAAGGAGTGTTCTGTTCACGTCATCATCGATGGAGGGAGTTGCAAGAACTTAGCTAGCATGGAGATGGTGAGGAAGTTGTCTCTCACCACTAGACCAGATCCTCATCCTTACTACATACAATGGTTTAACAACAACGACAAGGTTAAGGTAACACATAGTGTTCGTGTCCATTTTAGTATCACTACATATGCTAATTTTGTTGATTGTGATGTGGTACACATGCAAGCATACTCTCTATTACATGGTAGACTATGGCAATTCGATAAAAATTATGTACACCATGGTAGGAAGAAACAGTATACTCTTGTTCATAAGTATAATCATATTACTTTGATTCCTATGTCTCCTGAACACATTTTGAAAGATGATATTAATAGAGCTAGTAAAGGAAAAGAGGAGCAACATAAGGGTGAAAATTAGATTATGGCAAATAGAATTTGAGCAACAAATGAAGCCTAATAACAAACCATCATCGAGTGTTGCCTCTGAAATTAAATTGAAAAGTGGATGTTTACTTGCCACCAAATATGATATTGATGATCTAGATTTTAGCAAATCTATTTGTTATGCTTTTATGTGCAAATAGGCACTATTTTCATTCAAGGATGTGCCTTCCTCTTTGCCCCCTACTGTCACCAATATTTTGCAGGAGTTTGCTGACGTCTTTCCACAAGATGTGCCACCAGGATTACCATCTATTCGAGGGATTGAGCATCAGATTGACTTAATTCCTAGTGCTTTGCTGCCCAGCAGTGCAGCATAGCTTACCAATCCAGAGGATATGAAGGAGATTATGTGTCAAGTCCAGGAGTTGCTCGACAAAGGATATATACGTGAATCCCTTAATCCTTGTATTGTTCCTATTATTCTAGTGTCGAAAAAGAATGGTACATCACATATGTTTGTTGCTTATAGATCCATTAATAATATTACTATTCGTCATCCTCATCCAATTCCTCGGCTAGATGATATGCTTGATGAATTAAGTGGATCTACAATATTCTCCAAAGTTGATTTGCATAGTGGATATACCATCAAATTCATATGAAATTGGGATATGAATGGAAAACAACATTTAAAACAAAGTTTGACTTATATGAGTGGTTAGTCATGCCTTTTGGGTTAACTAATGCACCTAGCACTTTCATGAGATAAATGAACTAAGTTTTACGTCCTTTCATTGGACGATTTGTGGTAGTCTATCTTGATGATATAGCAGATCTTCGAAGGAATAGTTGGAACACTTACATGATGTTTTCATTGCTTTATGTGATGCACATTTGTTTGGTAACCTTGGGAAGTGCACCTTTTGCACCAACCGAGTATCTTTTCTTGGCTATGTTGTTACTCCATGGGGAATTGAAGTTGATAAAGCCAAGATTGAAGCTATCAAGAGTTGTCTGCAGCCCAAAAAATGGTCACGCAAGTGAGGAGTTTTTCTGGACTCGCTGGTTTCAATAGACGTTTTGTGAGGGATTTCAGCACCATTGTTGCACCTCTCAATGAGCTTACAAAGAAGGATGTGCCTTTTGTTTGGGATACCGCACAGGAAGAAGCCTTCACTCTATTGAAACATAAGTTGACACATGCTCCTTTACTCGAACTTCCTGATTTTACAAGACTTTTGAGCTTGAATGTGGTGCTAGTGGAATTGGACTAGGAGGTGTGTTATTACAAGATGGTAAACTTGTTGCGTACTTTTCTGAAAAATTAAGTGGGCCTAGTCTGAATTATTCTTACTTATGATAAGGAATTATATGCTCTTGTTCGGACTTTGGAAACATGGCAACATTATTTATGGCCCAAAGAATTTGTTATGCATTCTGATCATGAATCTTTGAGACATATTAAAAGTCAAGCAAAATTGAACTGTAGACATGCTACATGGGATTAATTCATTGAGACTTTCCCTTATGTCATTAAACATAAGAAGGGTAAAGAAAATGTTTTTGTTGATGTATTGTCTCATCGTTATACTATGCTTTCAATAGTTAACTTTACAATATCTGGTTTGGAGACCATCAAAGAACAATATGTGCACGATGTTGAATTTAAAGATGTGATGAAGAATTGTAAAGGAGGAATGTGTAACGATTTGGTCATTAATGATGGATTTGTACTCCATGCTAACAAGTTATGCATTCTAGCTCGCTCCTTTCATCTTTTATTGTTGTAGGAGGCGCATGGAGGAGGATTAATGGGATATTTTGGCATGAAGAGGACAGAGGACATACTTGCTACATATTTCTTGCCAAAGATGAGATGTGATGTTGAGCGTTTTGTTGCTCGTTGTACTACATGTAAAAAAGCTAAGTCATGACCCAGTCCTCGTGGTTTATATATGCCTTTGCCTGTACCTAGTGTTCCATGGGGTGATATATCTACTGTCGTAATCGGGGCTCTGCGGACCGAAATAAGGTTCGAACTCTGGGGCGTGTACGAAGATCAACCCTAGACTCAGCCTCAAGCTCATCACCTCATGGCTTGGCCTCGTCGAGTTCGTGCGAGCAGGGGATGGGATGGACACAGAGATTTACCCAGGTTCAGGCCACCTTGCGGTGTAAAACCCTACTCCTGCTTTGTGGTGGATTGCCTCATGGGGACGATGAGGATGAACAAGTATAGTAGATGAGCTGCCTCGCGAGGGCTCAGAGGGTGAGAATTGATCGACATTTCTCTACGGTGGAGACTAGCCTGTACTTATAGTGGCATCGGTCCTCTTCCCTCATAGCTTAGGCGGGAATGAATTTCACAATGGCCAATTTCAAAGGGGACAGCAAGTACATCTTATCCTGACAAAAGGTGGTCTTCGCGTGCAAAGCTTCTGGTTGTGACGCAAAGGTGGGCTCGGCGATGACATCCGTCGTGCCGAGCTCGTGGTCTTGGTCCCGTTGCACCGGAATGGAAACCTTTGGGGGATTCCTTGGGAACCCGCATACGGCCTTGCCTCCTTAGCACCAAAGTGGAAACTGTCCTCCTCTGCGCCCGCTGGCGCCCGCCTGGCCTTGGTCGTCATGGCTCACATCATCGTGAGCCTTGTGAGGCACGATACCTGCATAGAGATCTCCGTTCCTCGGGAGGCTGGCTCGGGGAGCCACTCCTCAGGAGGTCTTGGTGTTGTTCACTTTGTGAAGCCGGGGGCCCTCGCGAGGGTCTTGTCCTTGGGAACTGTTGGATTTCGGGTTCCATAGACCCTTGAGGGGTTTGAACTCTGGGGTCCGTGTGAAGAACTCAACCTCCCTAGTCTGCCTACTCGCCAATCTCACGGCCTAGCTTGATGAACAGGAAGGAAATGGGACATGACAGTTTACCCAGGTTCGGGACACCTTGCGGTGTAAAACCCTACTCCTGCTTTGTGGTGGATTGGCCTCGAGGGGCTGAGGATGAACTAGTACAGTGGGGGAACAACCTCAGGAGGTATGTTCTTGAGCTGGTGGGTGAGAGAATGATCTCCTGGATTCGGATCCCACTCTATGGTGGTGGCTAGGACCTATTTATAGTGGCCTTGGTCCTCCTCCCAAATGAAGGTGGGAAGGGATCCCACAACAGCCAAATTCGAAGGGGGACAACTAGTACATGCTATCCTGACAAAAGTAGTCTTCGCCCACAAAAGCCTCTGGTCATGACGCTGTGGTGGCCTCGGTGATGACCTCCGTCCTGCCGTCCTGTCGGTCTTGGTCTTGTTGCATGAAAATGGAAGCCTTTGTCTGATTCCTCGGGACTCCGCGCCTGCGCTTGCCTCCTTAGCACCAAGAGGAAACTGGTGCACTGTGCCCGCTGGCGCCCGCCTGGCCTTGGTCGTGATGGCTCGCGTCATCTGAACCTCGCGAGGAGAGGCTTGCATAGAAATCTCTGCTCCTCAGGAGCCAGCCTGAGGAGGCCGCTCCTCGTGGAGGTCTTGGTGTCGTCAGCCTCGCGAGGCTTGGCCCCTCGCGAGGGTCTTGAGTTGTTGATGCCGAAGGTGGGCCGTACCAGGCCGTCGATGGAGCCATGCCATGGGCCGTAGGTAGGCAAGTCTGGGTACCCCTGTTTCCAGAATGATAGAGGCGAAGGTTTCCTAATGTTTCGATGAGATGGTGGCTATCATTTTCTGAGGGATTCGACCTTGACGATACGACTACGAACGTGCGAGACGCCGCGCCTTAGCAACCGCTAAACCAACTTCCGAGGGGTTATTGACCACGCCGAAGCACGATCAACCTGGCCACGAGGGTCTGTTTCCTACGAGAAAACGAAGAACAAGCAAGAAACTGAGATTGCAATCTGGATATTGTGAATATAAGATGAAAACTTTATTGATCAAGGTGGGGCTCTGTGACGCCTTGGTCTGGTCGTTGAACACAAACGAAGTACGTGAAGTTGCAGCTGTACCGAACTTTTAATCTAAACAAAACCCAAAGTCTAAACGATGCCCTAAGGGCTGTATATATGGAGGAAGAGGAGGCAATTTCGTGGCCCTTGGAGGAGGGGTCCGAAACCAACCCTAACTCATGTTTCCCCACACATACGGACTCTAAAACCAGCCTATACTCAAGTATTTCGAAAATACATGGGCCTGGCCCTATAATAAGGTGACGCAACACCTAAAATAGCCTCTGGACGAATTTTATGAAGTGGCATCTTGTATATTTCGTCCAAGGCTTCATGCACTCCTTATGGTGGCTTCAAAGTCCTGAAATCATCACTTGTAAATCCGTTCTTGATCCCCTTGCGCATGCCATCATCTCCATGCTTGAACTTTCTCCAACGTTCATCTTTCTTGTCCAAGCTAGGCCCTTCATTTGTAAGCAAAACAAATGTATCCAATTTAGGCAGCATCATATTCTCATGAACATTAGAATCGTTACCAAGAAACGAAAGTACCTGATAATTGGTCCAGTATGTATAGCAACAGGGGCTGTGGGTGTAACAATGGTATTAATGTCCTCATCATCCTCCCCTTCTTGAAATGAAGTTGTCCTCGACGGAAGCTCATCTTCCTCACCCAAATAAGGCTTCGAATCTGCAATGTTAAAAGTGGGACTAACCCCAAAATCTGCAGGCAGCTCAAGTTTATATGCATTATCATGTATTTTCGCTAACACCTTAAAAGGACCATCACCACGTGGCATTAGCTTTGATTTGCGCAAATTAGGAAATCTATCCTTACGCAAATGTAACCAAACAAGATCTCCAGGTGCAAACACAACATGTTTTCTACACTTATCTCCAGCAAGTTTATATTTAGCATTTCATACGCTCAATGTTTTCCTTAGTTAACTCATGCATTTTTAAAATCAATTCAACACGTTCTTTAGCATCAACATTAACCTTCTCCGAAGATGGAAGAGGCAACAAATCAATAGGTGGACGAGGTAGGAAACCATACACAATTTCAAAAGGGCACATCTTAGTAGTAGAATGCAATGAACGTTTATAAGCAAATTCAATATGAGGAAGCATTCTTCCCACATTTTCTTATTATTCTTCAAAACAACCCTAAGCATAGTAGACAATGTTCTATTGACTACTTCAGCTTGTCAATCAGTTTGGGGGTGACAAGTAGTACTAAAAAGCAGTTTAGTCCCCAACTTGGCCCATAAACATCTCCAACAGTGGCTAAGAAATTTAGTATCACGATCTGAAACAATAGTATTTGGCACACCATGCAAGCGAATAATTTCACGAAAGAACAAATCAGCAACATTAACATCATCATCGCTTTTATGACATGGTATAAAGTGTGCCATTTTCGAAAATCTTTCAACGACAACAAATATGCTATCCCCGCCCTTCGTTGTTCGAGGTAAACCAAAAACAAAGTCCATAGATATATCGTCCCAAGGAACACTAGGTACAGGCAAAGGCATATATAAACTGATATAGGATGAAATCCTAGAGGGGGATCTTTTCACACTTGGAGGGGGGAAAGGGCAAACTCTCAAGAACACAAAGAGGAAATCACTCAAACAATTCCCCAATTACACATCCACTAGGATAGCAACATAAGATCCACAAGTCACAAACACAATCAAAGGAAAGATACAATGGCAAAGTTCTTCCCACTCCTAGGAGATGAGGTCTTGAAGATAGTCTTCTCCTAGAGGAGGTCCTGAAATCCACTAGGATTCTTCCCAAAGGGGCCTTGATTCCACAAGTGGGAAGGTAGAGGGAGGAAAGCTCACAAACATCTCATCTCAGACTTTGCTAACCCTAAACATAGCCCTAGGTACGGTTTATATAGTCTTGGGGTCGAAGTAGATGAAGAGGGGCTCGGATTGGGGATCACAGTCGTCCATCCTGGGAGGCCCATGCGCACGGGGGTCCCGTGGGCACGGTACCGGCTCGTGCGCATGGGGTGCTCTGGCGCTAGCTACCTGTGTAGTCCGTGCGCATGGGGTCTTCGAGGCCCGTGGGCACGGGGTCGTCTGGGAGGTGCAGAGTTGGTCTTGTTGCACTCCTTCTTCCTCCTTGTGGCCTTGGGATCCTTCTCCTTGGCCTCCGGGATGCTCCCCAACTACTTGGTGGCGGTCGTCCTCGTACCTAGTGATGCACAATGATCCAAGGTGAGGTAGCGACCAAGTCCAATAGATAATCATGTAAATCTTGAAGAGGAGCGGGTTCACCTTAAGTTCGGTAGGTCCACTTGGAGCTTGATGTGCTATGAAGGTGTACATGGTGATGTCCGTAGGATGCTCCGCATCATCGCCTCCCCCTTGGGAAAGATCCGAACTCGGATCGTAAATCGTATCTCCATGTACACGGTAGGAATAGATGCCTTGTTGCTCGGTGAGGTGCTCTAAGATGTTGGTGCCGTGCAACGTGTATGCCTTCCCATGACGAAGGTAGCTCGTGATGGTACCACCTTGCAAAACCTTCAAAACGAAAGAATATGATAAGCACTTGGAAAAACCCATGAGGTTAGTGTGAACGCAAAGCCTATCATTGAGGAAGGGAAATGCCCAACAAGTGAATTTATCATGTGTATCATAAGGAAGGGCAAGATAGGGGGACAAGTTGTGGAGGCATATGATGCGAGTACGCCCGACTATAATAAATTCAAGCAAACAAACATGCTTCACAAGTAACATGTCATGTGTGTAAATGGTGGGCATATATAATGCACATGACATAACACAAGCATGAGAGCAAGGTATGAGCAAAGCATCGTCAATGTATTGGTGAGAGGGTGTATGTAAATAGCAATGGGGTATAATGACTCTCCAAACACAACAAGCATCAAAAGCATTGGGCACAAAGAAATCATGTCAATAGCTATTAGGATCTCCACCAAGCATTCAAATACACATAGAAGTAGTATAATGGTGAATCACATGTAATTGCAAGAAAGGGTCACAATTGCATGGCAAAGGCGTGGAAAGAGGCATAACATGCAAAGTGAACAAGGTACAATGGGCATAAAGTAACAAGTGATATATAGCCCATAGCCTTGTGAGAGCCAAGTAGAAGAGATGTGCATAGTCGTTGCGCGAAGAGAATGGTAGGAAGGACAATCCACGGGATCCCAAATCGTCGTTGCTCTCAAGAGCTCGTTTCGTGAACTCTTGGGATTGAGAGGTTGACAAGTATACATGAGTACCTACACACAACAAAAACAAAGGGAAAATTGTGTGTGCATGGTAGATGTACATATCATCCATCGTGATGCGCACGGGCTTGTGTTGGTTAGCACAAAATATCCAATGCTCAAATAAATGAGTTGCATGATATAGAAATATGTCATCCATCATGAGAGGTTTGTTGTTATGTATAGGATAATGGAGACGCCAAGGTTGTAATGCATCACGAGCAATATGTAGAGAATTTTTATTCATGGAATACATATGGTGCACACAAGGGATGTAATCATGCGATAGACAATAATTTTCATGGCATGGCATATGAGATGAATTGCACAAGTCATGTAAAGGAAGCATGGCAATATCATCACATGAAAAACAAAAGCCAATGACCATCATCTCCTCATCTATGCCATAAGTACAAATGGGATTTCTTTGAATGGGGCATGCATAGCTACTATGTTGAGATTGAAATGATGCAATATGGGATATCTCACTCATAGCATATGACAAGTTCAATGGATTTTCAAACACGATGTGACCAAAAGAATTTTCACATGATATCCTATGGAGCATAGCATCACAACTAGGCAACTCAACATGCTCATCATCATATTCATCATAAATAGGTAGCACATCTAAGCATGTAGAAGACATAGTATGTGGTGCATCCATAAGGTGATCATCATCATGCAAGCAATCGATGTGAAGATAGTCCACTAGTGGGACAAGAGAAGCACCATCACCTATGTTACCTATGGGGCTCCACTCATGTGGTGTAGGTGAGGTGTCGAAGACCAAGTCGTGGTCATCTTCATCATGATGGAACCATGTGGGGGGTGCATCGTATTCCACCATGGCCATCATCGTCTCCATTGGAGTTATGGACTTGATGTAGGGTAGAACCCTAATCGCCTGATCTTTCATGAAAGGAGCGGATCCCGTGAAGAACACGAGGAACACGAGGGGGAAAATGAGGGAAAACACAAGGGGAAACACAAGAGGAACACTCAAACTAACAAGAACAAGTCACACATGTGTTAGATCCTCGGATACATAGAACGATACACGGTCCATGGACAACTAGGGATGATACAAAAGGGTAACCGGTTCTTCTCGCCGAGGAGGTCTTGATGTTCTTCCCTAAAGAGGGGTCTTGAATCCTCTTGGGGGATCTTCCCCGGTGGAGGATCGAATCTCCGAGGAGAAGGTAACCAAGTGGATGAGCAAAGCCCTCACACAAAATATGAGCTAATCCTTTGCTAACCCTAGAAAGTTGTACGGGATAGAGTATATATAGTCTAGGGGGGAGAAGGGATACACGGGTCTCAGCCCTTTACTGTGCGCAGACAGGGAGGTAGGACGTCCGGGCATCGGGCCGGATGTCCGGGCATTCGCGGAGGGCCGAATATCCGGGCTGTGGGGGCCGGATGTACGGGCTGGTGAAGCTGTCCATGTTGCTCTCGGGTACGGTGGTGTCCGGATTTCCAGGCAGGGGGGCCGGATGTCCGGGACCTCCGGAAGGGCCGGATGTCTGGGCTTGCGGGCCGAATGTCCGGGGCCTGTAGGCACTTGGTGGCTGAGCAGCTGTAGAGGAAGGTGCTCCAGGGGCCGGATGTCTGGGGCCTTGGCCGGATGTCCGGGGCCTGGGAGATGTTCTTGGCTCCTTCCATTGGTTCTC
Organism: Triticum aestivum; assembly: GCF_018294505.1. Taxonomy (NCBI): domain Eukaryota; kingdom Viridiplantae; phylum Streptophyta; class Magnoliopsida; order Poales; family Poaceae; genus Triticum; species Triticum aestivum. Next base: position 324,053,216 of record NC_057797.1, read on the forward strand.
CTCATCCGTGGACTTGGGGACTTGTCCGTCTTCATGCGCATCTTCGGGAGGACCCTCTTGTACCTAATCATGCACAACATCTTGGACTTAGGTAGTAGCCATGTCTCATGCATAGAAAGTGGAAGTTCGGAGAGGAGTGAGTTCATCTTATCTTTGATAGCTTTGGCTCGGGCTCGTGTCATTGGTCCAAGTGCTGCCGTTGGAGGTGTGGGTGCGTCCATGGGTATGATCTTGGGATGCTCTGCATCATCTCCCCTCCCTTGGGGAAGATCCGTCCTCGGATCGAAATCCTCATCACCATGGTAGGGCGAGAGACCTTTGATGTTCAAGATGTCGCTCACGTAGTACTTGTCACGAGGAATGTCGATCTTGTAAGCGTTGTTGTTGTAGCGTGCAAGCACCTTGAATGGTCCATCCGCACGTGGTCGAAGTTTGGACTTGCGTTCTTGGGGAAAGCGGTCCTTGCGAAGGTGTAGCCACACGAGGTCTCCAATGTTGAATATCATAGGGTGCTTGTTGACATTGAGCTTGGTCCCTAGGCATTGTACTTGGCGCTCGATGGTGTTTCTTGTATCTTCATGCACCTTCTTGAGATGGGTCGCTCATGCACTTGCGTTCAAATTTATTCGCTCTTGGAGTGGTAGAGGTAGAATATCCAATGGTGACAAATGGTTTAATTCGTAGACGACCTCAAAAGGGGACTTGCCAATTGTTGAGTGTCTTGCTCGGTTGTAGGTGAACTCAGCAATGGGTAGACACTCCTCCCACTCCTTGATGTTCTTCTTGATGAGTACTCAAAATAGAGCGAAGAGTGTGTGGTTTGTCACCTCTGTTTGGCCGTCTGTTTGAGGATGGTATGCCGTGGAGATGAGTAGCTTGATTCCGAGCTTGGCGCATAGGGTCTTCCAAAAGTAGCTAAGGAACTTGACATCGCGGTCCGAGACGATGGTCTTTGGCACACCATGGAGACGCAAAATTTCCCTACAAAAGGGATTAGCAACATGTGAAGCATCATCTATCTTGTGGCAAGGAATAAAATGTGCCACTTTTGAGAAACGGTCCACAACGACAAATATGGAATCTTTCCCATTTTGAGTTCTAGGCAAACCAAGTACAAAGTCCATGCTAATGTCTTCCCATGGTTGGTATGGGATTGGTAAAGGCATATAGAGACCATGAGATTGAGCTTTGGACTTAGCTTTGCGACATGTAGAACACCGGTTGGTGAAATGATTGACGTCCCGAAACATCTTTGGCCAAAAGTAGCTCTTCGAGAGCGTGGCAAACGTCTTGTTGCATCCGAAGTGTCACATTAAGCCTCCTCCATGTGATTCCTGCAAAAGCAACAAACGAAAAGACGACTCGGGGATGCAAAGTTTGTTAGCTCTCATAAGGTATCCGTCTTTAATGTAATAGCGTTCCCAAGATGTATTTGACAAACATTTGGCATAAGGAGTAGCAGAAGTTGCATGATGCTCATACAAGTATTTGATATGCTCAAAGCCGATGACATCCAACTCAAGTTGTGTGACAAGCATGCATATGCGGGAAAGAGCATCCGCTACTATGTTTTCTTTACCCTTGATGTACTTGATTACATAGGGAAAAGACTCAATAAATTCACTCCATTTAGCATGACACTTGTTCAACTTTGTTTGTCCCTTAAGATACTTGAGAGTCTCATGATCGGTATGAATGATAAACTCATGGGGACGAAGGTAATGTTCCCATTCATGCGAAATGCGGACTAAAGCATATAGCTCTTTGTCATAGATGGGATAATTGAGTTGCGCTCCACAAAGTTTCTCACTAAAGTAAGCTATGGGGCGCTTCTCTTGCGTTAACACAACTCCTATGCCATTACCACTAGCATCGCAATGAATTTCAAAAGGTTTGTCGAAGTTGGGTAAAGCAAGCAAGTGAGCATGAGTAAGCAAATTCTCAAGCTCATTGAATGCGGTATCTTGGGATGGTCCCCAAACAAAAGGCGCATTCTTCTTGCTCAAAGCATGCAAAGGCGAAGCAATGGTGCTAAAATCCTTCACAAAGCGACGATAGAAACCCGCAAGGCCAAGAAAACTACGTACTTGATGCAAGTTGGTTGGTTGCGGCCAAGTCTTAATAGCATTGGTCTTGGACTCATCAACATGAACACCCTTAGAAGAAACAACAAAACCCAAGAAAACAAGCTTATCAACAACATAAAGGCATTTCTCCATATTAGCATAGAGGCTCTCTTTCTAAGATTTTGCTAAACACAAGAATGTCATCAAAGTAGACCACAATAAATATACCAATGTAAGGGCGAAAGACATGATTCATGAGGCACATAAAAGTGCATGGTGCTTCCAAAAGAGCCATAGGCATGTCTAACCACTCATACAAACCAAACTTGGTTTTGAAGGCGGTTTTCCATTCATCACCCTCTTGTATGCGGATTTGATAGTAACCACTCTTAAGATCAATTTTGGAAAATAAAGTGGCACCGCTAAGCTCATCAAGCATATGATCTAGGCAGGGAATGGGATACCTATAGCGAATGGTGATAGCATTGATAGGTCTACAATCGGAGCACATGCGAAAACTACCATCACGTTTTGGCACAAGAATGATCGGAACGACACAAGGGCTCAAACTTTCATGCACATGTCCATGGTCTATGCGATGCTTTACTTGCCTTTGTATTTCTTTTGTTTCCTCGGGATTGACACGGTATGGAGCTTTGTTCGGAAGAGGTGCTCCGGGGATGAGGTCGATTCAGTGCTCAATGCCTCGTAGAGGAGGTAGACCCGGAGGTAGCTCATCAGGAAAAACATCTTGAAATTCCTGCAAAAGAGAAGACACCACTAGAGGAAGAGTGTGAGAAGTGTTAGTTTGTGGTGCATTGTCCTCGCACACGAGGACGTAGTGCAGGACACTATATGGGTGCTCACACACTTCTCTCATCTCACATTTGGTGGCAAATAGAACTAGATTTTTGTTTTCTCTCATCGTGGAGGCACTCAATTTTGGCTTGTGGTTCTCACTCTCTTTTTGGTGGCGCGCTCTCTCACTATGATCTCCACGATGGGTGGCTTTCTTTTCGGCGATCACTTGACTAGGCGACATTGGACGGAGGACGTACTCCTTGCCCTTCATCTTGAAGATGTAGTGGTATGTTCGGCCGTTGTGTACGACTCCTCTATCGAATTGCCATGGCCGTACAAGGAGAAGATGACAAACGGTCATTGGAACGACGTCGCACTCCAAGGTGTCTTCGTAGGCGCCGATCTTGAAGGAGACTTGTACTCGGTGCTCGACTTGGATAGTGCCGGAGTCACTAAGCCATTGCACTTTGTATGGATGTGGATGCTTCGTCTTGGGCAATTGGAGCTTGGAGCAAAGTTCTTCACTTGCGAGATTATGACAACTCCCTCCATCGATGATGACCTTGACGGATTGTCCATTGATGCCGGCCTTGGTGTGGAATATGTGGCATCATTGGTCTTCTTCTTGGTGATGTTGGAGGGACAAGACTTTGGAGACAACAAGTGCGGGACTTGAGTCTTCATCACAAAAGACTTGTTCTTCTTCATTGTTCACTTGGCAGTGCATGGCGACTTGCTCGAGGGCTTCCATTTCGCCTTCGCTCATGGAGTCATAAGTGCCATCGTCGTTGAAGACCATGGTTCGCTTGTTGGTGCACTCGTAGGACTTGTGGCCTCGGCCTCCACAAGTGAAACACTTGAAGGAACTCGTGTTGACGGTCTCGGCGGTGGGAGTAGATGATGAAGCTCTTGGCTTGAAGTTGCTCGTAGGAGGATGGCTTTTAGGTGACGAAGTTTCTTGGAAGTCGACTTGTCGATGTTGGAAGTAGAAGGTCTTGTAGTCGGTGTTGGAGTCGTTGAAGCTTGGTTATTGGAGAAGCCGTAGGACTTGGATGAGAACTTGGCATACTTGAAATCATCTTGCACTTGGTGTTCTTCTTTGGTAGCTTGGTGCACTAGCTCGATGAGATTTTAGTATGATTGGAAGTCGGCGATCTTCTTGATAGGGTGATTGAGTCCGTTCAAGAAACGTGCCATTGTTTGCTCATCATCTTCCGTGACATTGGCTCTTATTATTGCAATCTCCATCTCCTTATAGTATTCTTCAACGCTCTTTGTTCCTTGCTTGAGTTGTTGGAATTTCTTGAAGAGGTCGCGGTTGTAGTAGGTAGGTACGAAGCGTGCTCTCATGACATCCTTCATTTGCGCCCAAGTAGTGATGGGTGGTTCACCTCTTGCCTCTCGACGCTCTATGATTTGTTCCCACCAAATGAGGACATAGTCTTGGAACTGAAGGGATGCCATTGCGATCTTCTTCTCTTCTTCAAAATTGTGCAAACAGAAGATCTTGTCAACCTTCAATGCCCATGAAAGGTACTCTTTGGGATCGTTGCTTCTGTTGAACTTGGGCATGGTGAACTTGAGTTTGCCATAACATTGCTCTTCATTGTGTTGAGGTCGGGGATGATGACGCCCATGTTGTTGATGATTGATCAACTCGTGGTGCTCTTGGCGCGGAGGGTTGTTATCGCCAGGTTGTTCTTGTCGTGGAGGATCTCCATTGTCTTCATGCTCTTGATTGACTTGTTGTTCTTCGCGAGCTTGTGGATGAGCTTGTCGAGCTCGAGGAGGAACTTGACGATGCAAGCGAACTTGTTCGTGCAGATGTGAGCGCTCAGATAGAAGATCACCCGCAGACCCGGGCATTTCCTCCGTGGAACGACCCATCAGCATACCTACAGACATAACATTGTTAGTCGGCTTCTTCGCCGAACTCCTTTAAAAGGATTCATTCAAGCACTTACTAAAAATGCCGCGCCGAAGCCACTTATTCTCATTCTCGGAGTCTGCAAGATGGGCTCGAACGTCGTTTAGTTCCATGCTCAGCTTGATATTGGCGTCTTGGAGATTGTTTTTCTCCCGCCTAACCTCAGTCAACACGCGTTTGCCAGCCTCTAGCTATCGCATAACATGCTGGTCCTCCGGATTTTCTCCAGATTCAGCTGCAACATCTATTGTTAGATCTGCAGCCACGCTGCACAGTATATGGTAACCATCATTCTTTAAAGTAAATGTTACCAGCGGGTGACTGTTTCGGTACTTGCAATGTGGCAACAGCGGCCCGCAGTTGGGTCTTGCATTCCTCTAGCTCCTGTGACAGCCTAGTATTCTTCTCTGTGAGAACCTGCACAATAAAGATGATCCTTAAATCAGTTCTGCTAACTGTTTCAAGTCTCAGGGGCTACTGATACATATAAATCATCAGATTTACTTACCCGTACATCATTTATATACTGATCCGTGGCTCTAGCTAGACCATCTTGAGCAGCTCGGAGGTACGGCTCTCCAGAATTGACGGCATCAAATACCTCTGGTGAGAAACAAGTGTCACGGAGTACAGCCCTGTGGCGCCTATGATTCATGGCGCTTTGCACTTCTTAGTTTGTAGAGATTAATCTATCTGCATCCTCTGTAGAGGGATTATCCGGTGCCTGCCCCATATCGGTTTCCGCCTCTATGTCCGGTCCTGGTGCCCGACTGGTGGAAGCGTGATTAGTAACATCACCGGACATATTCCGGCGAGCGTTTTTTTTGTTAAAGAAACACGGGCGTCATTATATTTCGAGAGAGGCGACAACCACGGAGCGGGGTTTTTTGTCATACCTTTGCACCGCGTCTCCGTCCTGACCGCCTTCCTTTTTGGCCTACCCGGCCTCGGTGCCTCTTGTTGGCGAGTTGCTGCGGGTTTGGCAGGGCATCCTGAATGCCTTCCCTGTAAAAATGCCATGTGTATATGGTGGGTGAAGTGTCTAAAAGGGGATCCTAGTTTTTGGAGTTGGGATTTTTGGTTTTTCTTACGTGCGATGCAGGGAGCAGTCCGGGATAGTCGGCCGTAATGGCCACCATGGCATCATCACAGCTTAACTTATAGAACTGCCGGTCTATCAGCTCCACGAATATAACCAGATCTTCTTCAAGTCCGGAGTCGAGGGCCTGGTCAGGGTCCTTTGGTTCTGGAGAAGGGCTGCTGACCTCCTTTATGGCTTTTCGCAGTTCCTGCCGCAAATTGGCAAGGTGAATACTTACGACAAAGAATGCGGGAGAAATGGGAGTAGGAAGATATAACTTACCCAGCTTGGAGGATTGTACATGGTGAATCCATCTTGTGGCTTGATGCGGGTGAACTCCTCTTCATCACCCTTGAACAACTCGGACAGAATTTTCGCTAAAGCGGCGTTATTGTCCGGACCCTTACGCCCGCAACGGGTGGCATCATCCGCCCCGTTAAAACATCACAAGGGGTGCCCACGATATTGAAGTGGTTGCACTCCCCGCATTATGCAAATCGACATAACTTCGATTACTGTCAATCCTGATCGAGCCAGTGCTTTAATCCGGTTCATCAGATAGAGGACTTCTCCATTGTCTTCCACCTGGGGGCTCCGTGGGCGCCAACTTCGGTGTTTCTTTAGAGGAGCATTGTTGAACCTAGGAAGACCTCGCCGAACAGGGTCCGGAAGGGGAACGTCCTCCATATAGAACCATTCTGAAGGCCAGTCTTTGGACGACTTCTTCGGGATACCGGACAGGTATCCGGTATCGGCAATGCACCATATTTCGGCTCCGCCCACTTGATAAAGTGACCCCCTCTGTGTGCGACGGACGAGACAAAATAGCCTTTTCCACAGCTTGAAGTGAGCCTCGCAGCCCAGGAACAACTCGCAGAGGGCAACATAGCCGGCGATATGTAGGATGGAGGCGGGGTGAAATTGTGCAATTGGAGGCCGTAGAACTCCAGGATCCCGCGGAGGAATGGATGAATTGGAAATCCGAGTCCTCTTAATAAATAGGGAACAAGGCAGACCCGTTCCCCCATAGAGGTGCAGGGAAAGATCTCCTCTTGCTCCCCGCCATTGTAGGTGGCAAGCCCGGCTCGAACGGGCACCATATACGCCAGAGGGAGAAATCCCTTAGTCTGTAGTTTGACTAATCGACTGTGCGGGACTGGACACCTCTCCTAATCACCGGGCTTAGGGCTACGGGGGCAGGAGGAGGAGCTGCGGAGGTCGGCCATGCTAGAATGGATCTTCCCGAAACACGCTCTAATGGTTCTCGCTGGGGGAGGATGGTATGGATTTGATCTAAGGATCCCCATCCCTTTAATAGACAATTTATTTATCTGGCTAGGGGGTGAATGTAAAAATGCCCTGGCACCTCGTATTCATTCGACACATGGGAGATAGCCCTTATTGGGCAGAGAAGCCAAGAGGTCCAAACATTCATGGGACCAGACACTGCTTTACAAACGTTTGGAAGATGGAGAAGAACCCGCCTTGCAATGCCGAAGACAACTGTGCGCCGGACTCATTGTCATTGAAGCCTGGTTCGGGGGCTATTGAGGGAGTCCTGGATTAGGGGGTATCCGGACAGTCGGATTATATCCTTTGGCCGGACTGTTGGACTATGAAGATACAAGATTGAAGACTTCGTCTCGTGTCCGGATGGTACTCTACTTGGCGTGCATGGCAAGCTAGGCAATATGGATATGTATATCTCCTCCTTTGTAACCGACCTTGTGTAACCCTAGCCCCCTCCGGTGTCTATATAAACCGGAGGGTTTTAGTCCATAGGACAACAGACAATCATACCATAGGCTAGCTTCTAGGGTTTAGCCTCTCCGATCTCGTGGTAGATCAACTCTTGTAATACCCATATCATCAAGAATAAATCAAGCAGGACGTAGGGTTTTACCTCCATCAAGAGGGCCCGAACCTGGGTAAAACATCGTGTTCCCTACCTCCTGTTACCATACGCCTTAGACGTAAAGTTCGGGACCCCCTACCCGTGATCCGCCGGTTTTGACACTGACATTCTTCGCGAAGTGCTTCCTCTTGTTCACGGGCTTGTTGGCTTCGATCGGCAACAGCTCGACTCGAATCGCGTAGAGCTTGTTGCGCCACAAGTGCTTGAGCATCACGGAGTTGTTCTTCTTGACGTTGTGCCTCGGCATCTTGAGCATTTTGGTGTAGACGCACTCGCTCTTCCTCTTCATGTTGGCGTTGTTCTTGTCGTTCTCGTGCTAGCGCAAAGGCCTCTTGAGTTTGATGTTGTTGGCGCTCTTGAGAGTTGGTGTCTCGTAGGGGATTGAGGCTTGCTTGACGGTCGGTGTGCGCGGCTCGACGAAGAGTGTTCGATGTCGGTGTACTAGAGCCGGAGAAGGTGAAGTCGGAGTGGCGGCTTGAATGGCTCCTTCTTGAAGTGGAAGACGAGCGGTTGAGAAACAAAGCACGAATTTCATCCATCCTTGCGTCATTCTCTTGCTTGTGATCGTCGAGCTTGTGGTCGAAGTAGTCCCTTGTACGTTGCTCGGAAAGTCGCAAGTCGGTGGCAAGGTTGTCGATGCATTCACTCATAGCTTGTTGCTCTTGATGCAAAGCATGTTGTGCACCAAAGAGGTGACTCTTGGTGACAAAGGAGTTCATGTCATTGTCTTGCTCCATGAAGAGTGGGTTGGTAGAAGTACTTGGCCTATCCATCATTCCAAGACAAATGTGAGTGGTAGAAAGAGAAGAACGAGTACCAAATGTACCTTGACCGAAGTTGGAAGTGGATCGAGGATCACTCCAATGTAGGACAAGGAAATAGCACAATTGGTATGAGTTCTTGTCGGTTTCTCACACCTGCACAAGTAAAAGCTTTTGGTGGAGCTTGGTTAGGATGGTGGCACAAAATTTGATGCAATTGTAAGTGAGCTTCAATAATGTTGGAAAAGATTCGCAAGATGCAATGTAACAAGTAGACCAAGCATATAAGGTACACGAAACACATGCGCAAAAAAGATAAGTGGGGTTGTGCAACCAAGGGTGAGCCAAAATGTGGAATCCACAAAAATTCTCTTGGTGCACAACACTAGAGAGACGCTAGCACGATTGCATAATAGCCAGATACAAGAACTTGTGCACAACCTACTTAGCAAAAATGCAACGACTTCTATCCCAAATATGTTCTATGCAAGGTGTTGCTATGATATGATCCAAGATGATCGAGTATGAGAATCTTAATATTGTAAGATGCTATGGTTCTTGCTTAAAAGCTCTTTGCTTATCTTTTCTCTTTGCTTAAAAGCTTGTTTGGCTCTTTGATGTTTGAGCTCTTTTCTCATGCAATGCTTGACAAACCAAGATAGCAAATGAGTATGCGATGACAACTTTGTGACATAAGAGATGATACCAATATATGCAACAGTGATGTGTGTATGCTATGGGAAGTATGATTACTAATGTGCAAAAGTCTCATTGCCGGCAATACTCAATGGCTAGTCTCGATGGGTAAGCAACGCAAAGGAGTAAGGCTATGATGGCTATCAATGTAATGGCAAGAATGATATGTCCAATACCAAGATGAGGTTACCGGTCTTGCTTCCGGTATGGTGTCAAAATGGTGGCACGAATACCAAGATGTAGTCGAGGTGGTCATTGTTGATGACGCGTCCGTGGCGAAGATGAGCGGCGGTGATGTCGTTGTCGAACCGTACCTAGATAGCCGAAACACAAAAGGATAACATACCGCAACTCAAATTCTCAAACCTCGAAGTAGCAATTGTGTTGGAGAGCGAATCGGTCAAAAAATGGTTGGGTTGTGCGGAAGTGGTGGAGGTATGCAGAAGTATATATTGTATATGGTGAACACCGGAACAAAATTTGGTGGAAATTGGGGCGGTGGATGGATATGTGGCTGCCAGGGGCCGGATGTCCATGTGGAAGGCCAGATGTCCGGGTGGGGCCGGATGTCCGGGCTCTCGATCCGGGGACGAACGGGATGAACACCACGTGGGGAGGTTAAATCCGGGTGAAGTTCAGAGGAATTTGTGGATGGAAATTGGGGGGAAAAGGATGGGAAGCTAGATCCACTCAAAACAAAGCAAATCAATGGATCCAAACCAACAAAATCTCAACACACCAACAAATCACAAAAAAAATTGGGGCTATTTTTGGTGGGGCATTTTCGAATTAGGATGGAAAACAACAAAACAAGGCTAGAAACACAACGGGGAGGCTCCGAAATCGTGATCAACGTGGCTCTGATACCAAGATGATGTAGGGTAGAACCCTAATCGCCCGATCTTTCACGAACGGAGCGGATCCCGTGAAGAACACGAGGAACACGAGGGGGAAAATGAGGGAAAACACAAGGGGAAACACAAGAGGAAAACTCAAACTAACAAAAACAAGTCACACATGTTCTAGATCCTCGGATACATAGAACGATACACGGTCCACGGACAACTAGGGATGATACAAAAGGGTAACCGGTTCTTCTCCGTGAGGAGGTCTTGATGTTCTTCCCTAAAGACGGGTCTTGAATCCGCTTGGGGGATCTTCTCTGGTGGAGGCTCGAATCTCTAAGGACAAGGTAACCAAGTGGATGAGCAAAGCTCTCACACAAAATATGAGCTAATCCTTTGCTAACCCTAGAAAGTTGTATGGGATAGAGTATATATAGTCTAGGGGGGAGAAGGGATACACGGGTCTCGGCCCTTTACTGTGCGCAGACAGGGAGGCCGGATGTCCGGGCGTCGGGCCGGATGTCCGGGCGTTCATGGTGGGCCGGATGTCCGGGCTGTGGGGGCCGGATGTCAGGGCTGGTGAAGCTGTCCATGTTTCTCTCGGGTTCGGTGGTGTCCGGATTTCCGGGCAGGGGGCCGGATGTCCGGGACCTCGGGAAGGGCCGGATGTCTGGGCTTGCGGGGCGGATGTCCGGGGCCTGTAGGCACTTGGTGGCTGAGCAGCTGTAGAGGAAGGTGCTCCAGGGGCCGGATGTCCGGGGCCTGGGAGATGTTCTTGGCTCCTTCCATTGGTTCTCCTCATCCGTGGACTTGGGGACTTGTCCATCTTCATGCGCATCTTCGGGAGGACCCTCTTGGTACCTAATCATGCACAACATCTTGGACTTAGGTAGTAGCCATGTCTCATGCATAGAAAGTGAAGTTCGGAGAGGAGTGACTTCACCTTATCTTTGATAGCTTTGGTTCGGGATCGTGTCATTGGTCTAAGTGGTGCCGTTGGAGGTGTGGGTGCGTCCATGGGGATGATCTTGGGATGCTCCGCATCATCTCCCCTCCCTTGGGGAAGATCCGTCCTCGGATCGAAATCCTCATCACCATGGTAGGGCGAGAGATCTTTGATTTTGAAGATGTCACTCACGGAGTACTTGTCACGAGTAATGTCGATCTTGTAAGCATTGTTGTTGTAGCGTGCAAGCACCTTGAATGGTCCATCTGCGTGTGGTCGAAGTTTGGACTTGCATTCTTTGGGAAAGCGGTCCTTGCGAAGGTGTAGCCACACAAGGTCTCCAATGTTGAATATCGTAGGGTGCTTGTTGACGTTGAGCTTGGTCGCAAGGCGTTGTACTTAGCGCTCGATGGTGTTTCTTGTATCTTCATGCACCTTCTTGAGATGGGTCGCTCGTGCACTTGCGTCCAAATTGATTCGCTCTTGGAGTGGTAGAGGTAGAATATCCAATGGTGACAAAGGGTTGAATCCGTAGACGACCTCGAAAGGGGACTTGCCGGTTGTTGAGTGTCTTGCTCGGTTGTAGGCGAACTCGGCGATGGGTAGACACTCCTCCCACTCCTTGATGTTCTTCTTGATGAGTACTTGAAGTAGAGCGGAGAGTTTGCAGTTTTTCACCTCCGTTTGGTCATCGGTTTGAGGATGGTATGCCATGGAGAAGAGTAGCTTGATTCCGAGCTTGGTGCATAGGGTCTTCCAAAAGTAGCTAAGGAACTTGACATCGCGGTCCGAGACGATGGTCGTTGGCACACCATGGAGACGCAAAATTTCCCTACAAAAGAGATTAGCAACATGTGAAGCATCGTCTATCATGTGGCAAGGAATAAAATGTGCCATTTTGAGAAACGGTCCACAACGACAAATATGGAATCTTTCCCATTTCGAGTTCTAGGCAAACCAAGTACAAAGTCCATGCTAATGTCTTCCCATGGTTGGTATGGGATTGGTAAAGGAATATAGAGACCATGATATTGAGCTTTTGACTTAGCTTTGTGACATGTAGAACACTGGTTGGTGAAACGATTGACGTCCCGAAACATCTTTGGCCAAAAGTAGCTCTTCGAGAGCATGGCGAACGTCCTGTCACGTCCGAAGTGTCCCATTAAACCTCCTCCATGTGATTCCTGCAAAAGCAACAAACAAAGAGACGACTCGGGGATGCAAAGATTGTTAGCTCTCATAAGGTAGCTGTCTTTAATGTAATAGCGTTCCCAAGATGTATTTGACAAACATTTTTCATAAGGAGTAGCAGAAGTTGCATCATGCTCATACAAGTATTTGATATGCTCAAAGCCGATGACATCCAACTCAAGTTGTGTGACAAGCATGCAAATGCGGGAAAGAGCATCATCTACTATGTTTTCTTTACCCTTGATGTACTTGATTACATAGGGAAAAGACTCAATAAATTCACTCCATTTAGCATGACGCTTGTTCAACTTTGTTTGTCCCTTAAGATACTTGAGAGTCTCATGATCGGTATGAATGATAAACTCATGGGGACGAAGGTAATGTTCCCATTCGTGCAAAACACGGACTAAAGAATATAGCTCTTTGGCATAGATGGGATAATTGAGTTGCGCTCCAGAAAGTTTCTCACTAAAGTAAGCTATGGGGCGCTTCTCTTGCGTTAACACAACTCCTATGCCATTACCACTAGCATCGCAATGAATTTCAAAAGGTTTGTCAAAGTTGGGTAAAGGAAGCACGGGAGCATGAGTAAGAAAATTCTTAAGCTCATTGAATGCGGTATCTTGGGATGGTCCCCAAACAAAAGGCACATTCTTCTTGCTCAAAGCATGCAAAGGCGAAGCAATGGTGCTAAAATCCTTCACAAAGCGACGATAGAAACCCGCAAGGCCAAGAAAACTACGTACTTGATGCAAGTTGGTTGGTTGCGGCCAAGTCTTAATAGCATTGATCTTGGACTCATGAACATGAACACCCTTATAAGAAACAACAAAACCCAAGAAAACGAGCTTATCAACACCAAAAAGGCATTTCTCCATATTAGCATAGAGGCGCTCTTTTCTAAGAGTTTACAAAACGGTGCGGCCATGGGTGACATGCTCTTTGATAGATTTGCTAAACACAAGAATGTCATCAAAGTAGACCACAACAAATATACCAATGTAAGGGAGAAAGACATGATTCATGAGGCGCATAAAAGTGCCTGGTGCTTCCGAAAGACCCATAGGCCTGACTAACCACTCATACAAACCAAACTTTGTTTTGAAGGCGGTTTTCCATTCATCACCCTCTTGTATGCGGATTTGATAGTAACCATTCTTAAGATCAATTTTGGAAAATATAGTGGCACCGCTAAGCTCATCAAGCATATCATCTAGGTGTGGAATGGGATACCTATAGCGAACGGTGATAGCATTGATAGGTCTACAATCGGAGAACATGCGAAAACTACCATCACGTTTTGGCACAAGAATGACCGTAACGGCACAAGGGCTCAAACTTTCACGCACATGCCCATGGTCTTTGCGATGCTTTACTTGCCTTTATATTTCTTTTGTTCATCGGGATTTACACGGTATGGAGCTTTGTTCCGAAGAGGTGCTCTGGGGATGAGGTTGATTCGGTGCTTAATGCCTCATAGAGGAGGTAGACCCGGAGGTCGCTCATCAGGAAAAACATCTTGAAATTCCTGCAAAAGAGAAGACAACACTAGAGGAAGAGTGTGAGAAGTGTTAGTTTGTGGTGCATTGTCCTTGCACACGAGGACGTAGTGTAGGACACTAGATGGGTTCTCACACACTTCTCTCATCTCATGTTTGGTGGCAAATAGAACTAGATTTTTGTTTTCTCTCATCGTGGAGGCACTCAATTTTGGCTTGTGGCGCTCACTCTCTTTTTGGTGGTGTGCTCTCTCACTATGATCTCCACGATGGGTGGCTTGTTTGTCGGCGATCACTTGACTAGGCGACATTGGACGGAGAACGTACTCCTTGCCCTTCATCTTGAAGATGTAGTGGTTCGTTCGGCCATTGTGTACGACTCCCCTATCGAATTGCCATGGCCGTCCAAGGAGAAGATGACAAACAGTCATTGGAATGACGTCGCACTCCAAGGAGGCTTCGTAGGCGCCGATCTTGAAGGAAACTTGTACTCGGTGCTCGACTTGGATAGTGCTGGAGTCACTAAGCCATTGCACTTTGTATGGATGTGGATGCTTCGTCTTGGGCAATTGGAGCTTGGAGCAAAGTTCTTCACTTGCGAGATTATGACAACTCCCTCCATCGATGATGACCTTGACGGATCGTCCATTGACGCTGACCTTGGTGTGGAATATGTGGCATCGTTGGTCTTCTTCTTGGTGATGTTGGAGAGTCAAGACTTTGGAGACAACAAGCGCGGGACTTGAGTCTTCATCACAAAGGACTTGTTCTTCTTCATTGTTCACTTGGCGGTGCATGGCGACTAGCTCGAGGGCTTCCATTTCGCCTTCGCTCATGGAGTCATAAGTGCCATCGTCGTTGAAGACCATGGTTCGCTTGTTGGTGCACTCGTAGGACTTGTGGCCTCGGCCTCCGCAAGTGAAACACTTGAAGGAACTCGTGTTGACGGTCTCGTCGGTTGGAGTAGATGATGATGAAGCTCTTGGATTGAAGTTGCTCGTAGGAGGATGGCTTGTAGGTGACGAAGCTTTCTTGGAAGTCGACTTGTCGATGTTGGAAGTAGAAGGTCTTGTAGTCGGTGTTGGGGTCGTTGAAGCTTGGTTATTGGAGAAGCCGTAGGACTTGGATGATAACTTGGCATACTTGAAATCATCTTGCACTTGGCGTTCTGCTTTGGTAACTTGGTGCACTAGCTCGATGAGATTTGAGTATGGTTGGAAGTCGGCGATCTTCTTGATAGGGTGATTGAGTCCGTTCAAGAAACGTGCCATTGTTTGCTCATCATCTTCCGTGACATTGGCTCTTATCATTGCAATCTCCATCTCCTTGTAGTATTCTTCAACGCTCTTTGTTCCTTTCTTGAGTTGTTGGAGTTTCTTGAAGAGGTCGCGGTTGTAGTAGGTAGGTACGAAGCGTGCTCTCATGACATCCTTCATTTGCGCCAAGTAGTGATGGGTGGTTCACCTCTTGCCTCTCGGCGCTCTATGATTTGTTCCCACCAAATGAGGACATAGTCTTGGAACTCAAGGGATGCCATTGCGATCTTCTTCTCTTCTTCAAAATTGTGCAAACGGAAGATCTTGTCAACCTTCAATGCCCATGAAAGGTACTCTTTGGGATCATTGCTTCCGTTGAACTTGGGCATGGTGAACTTGAGTTTGCCATAACGTTGCTCTTCATTGTGTTGGGGTCGGGGATGATGACGCCCATGTTGTTGATGATTGATCAACTCGTGGTGCCCTTGGCGCGGTGGGTTGTTATCGCCATGTTGTTCTTGTCGTGGAGGATCTCCATTGTCTTCATGCTCTTGATTGACTTGTTGTTCTTGGCGAGCTTGTGGATGAGC
The DNA here is from genome assembly GCF_018294505.1 of Triticum aestivum. NCBI lineage: Eukaryota > Viridiplantae > Streptophyta > Magnoliopsida > Poales > Poaceae > Triticum > Triticum aestivum. The sequence goes on from NC_057797.1 coordinate 324,068,790, forward strand.
TTGTCGAGCTCGAGGAGGAACTTGACGATGCAAACGAACTTGTTCGTGCAGATGTGAGAGCTCGGATAGAAGATCACCCGCAGACCCGGGCATTTCCTCCGCGGGACGACCCGTCAGCATACCTACAGACGTAACGTTGTTAGTCGGCTTCTTCGCCGAACTCCTTTAAAAGGATTCGTTCAAGCACTTACTGAAAATTCCGCGTGGAAGCCGCTTATTCTCCTTCTCGGAGTCTGCAAGCTGGGCTCGAACGTCTTTTAGTTCCACACTCAGCTTGATATTGGCATCTTGGAGATTGTTTTTCTCCCGCCTAACCTCACTCAGCACGCGTTTGCCAGCCTCTAGCTGTCGCATAACATGCAGGTCCTCCGGATTTATCTGCAACATCTATTGTTAGATCTGCAGCCACGCCGCACACTATATGGTAACCATCATTCTTTAAAGTAAATGTTACCAGCGGGTGACTATTTCGGTTCCTGCAATGCGGCAACAACGGCCCACAGTTGGGTCTTGCATTCCTCTAGCTCCTGTGACAGCCTAGTATTCTTCTCTGTGAGATCCTGCACAATAAAGATGATCCTTAAATCAGTTCTGCTAACTGTTTCAAGTCTCAGGGGCTACTGATACATATAAATCATCAGATTTACTTACCCGTACATCGTTTACATACTGATCCATGGCTCTGGCTAGACCATCTTGAGCAGCTCGGAGGTACGCCTCTCCAGAATTGAAGGCATCAAATGCCTCTGGTGAGAAACAAGCGTCACGGAGTACGGCCCGGCGGCGCCTATGATTCATGGCGCTTTCCACTTCTGAGTTTGTAGAGGATAATCTATCTGCATCCTCTATAGGGGGATTATCCGACGCCCGCCCCATATCGATTTCCGCCTCTATGTCCGGTCCTGGCGCCCGACTGGTGGAAGCGTGATTAGTAACATCGCCGGACATATTCCGACGAGCGTTTTTTCTATTAAAGAAACACGGGCGTCATTATATTTTGAGAGAGGCGACAACCATGGAGTGGGGTTTTTTGTCATACCTTTGCGCCGGCGTCTCCGTCCTGACCGCCTTCCTTTTTGGCCTACCCGGCCTCTGTGCCTCTTGTTGGCGAGCTGCTGCGGGTTCGGCAGGGCGTCCCGAATGCCTTCCCTGTAAAAATTCCATGTGTATATGGTGGGTGAAGTGTCTAAAAGGGGATCCTAGTTTTTGGAGTTGGGATTTTTGGTTTTTCTTACGTACGATGCAGGGAGCAGTCCGGGATAGTCGGCCGTAATGGCCACCATGGCATCATCGCAGCTTAACTGATAGAACTGCCGGTCTATCAGCTCCACGAATATACTGGATCTTCTTCAAGTCCGGAGTCGAGGGCCCGGTCAGGGTCCTTTGGTTGTGGAGAAGGGATGCTGACCTCCTTTATTTCTTTTAGTAGTTCCTGCCGCAAATTGGCAAGGTGAATACTTACGACAAAGAATGCGGGAGAAATGGGAGTAGGAAGATATAACTTACCCAGCTTGGAGGATTGTACATGGAGAATCCATCTCGTGGCTTGATGCGCGTGAACTCCTCTTCCTCACCCTTGAACAATTCGGACAGAATTTTCGCTAAAGCGGCGTTATTGTCCGAACCCTTACGCCCGCAGCGGGTGGCATCATCCGCCCCGTTAAAACACCACAAGGGGTGCCCACGATATTGAAGTGGTTGCACTCCCCGCATTATGCAAATCGACATAACTTCGATTACTGTCAATCCTGATCGAGCCAGTACTTTAATCCGGTTCATGAGATAGAGGACTTCTCCATTGTCTTCCACCTAGGGGCTCTGTGGGTGCCAACTTCGGCGTTTCTTCAGAGGAGCATTTTTGAACCCAGGAAGGCCCCGCCGAACAGGGTCCGGAAGGGGAACGTCCTCCATATAAAACCATTTTGAAGGCCAGTCTTCGAACGACTTCTTCGGGGTACCAGACAGGTATCCGGTATCGGCGATGCGCCATATTTCGGCTCCGCCCACTTGATAAAGTGACCCCCTCTGTGTGCGACGGACGAGCCAAAATAGCCTTTTACACAGCTCGAAGTGAGCCTCGCAGCCCAGGATCAACTCGCAGAGGGAAACATAGCCAGCGATATGTAGGATGGAGGCGGGGGTGAAATTGTGTAATTGGAGGCCATAGAACTCCAGGGGCCCGCGGAGGAACGGATAAATTCGAAATCCAAGTCCTCTTAATAAATAGGGAACAAGGCAGACCCGTTCCCCCATAGAGGGGCAGGGAAAGCTCTCCGCTTGCTCCCCGCCATTGTAGGTGGCAAGCCCGGCTCGAACGGGCACCATATATGCCAGAGGGAGAAATCCATTAGTCTGCAGTTTCACTAATCGACTATGCGGGACTGGACACCTCTCCCAATCACCGGGCTTAGGGCTACGGGGCCAGGAGGAGGAGCTGCGGAGGTCGGCCATGCTGGAATGGATCTTCCCGGAACGCGCTCTGATGGATTCTCGCTGGGGGAGGATGGTATGGATTGGATCTAAGGATCCCTATCCCTTTAATAGACAATTTATTTATCTAGCTAGGGGGTGAATGTAAAAATGCCCTGGTGCCTCATATTCATTCGACGCATGGGAGATATCCCTTATTGGGCACAGAAGCCAAGAGGTTCAAACATTTATGGGACCGGACACTGCTTTACAAACCTTTGGAAGATGGAGAAGAACCCGCCTTGCAATGCCGAAGACAACTGTGCGCCGGACTCATTGTCATTGAAGCATGGTTCGGGAGCTATTGAGGGTGTCCTGGATTAGGGGGTATTCGGACAGCCGGATTATATCCTTTGGCCCGACTGTTGGACTATGAAGATACAAGATTGAAGACTTCGTCTCGTGTCCGGATGGGACTCTACTTGGCGTGGAAGGCAAGCTAGGCAATACGGATATGTATATCTGTCACATCCCTAGTTCTGGTATGACCTAGACAAGCTAGCCATTTGTGCATCATGTTTAAATTCCATTTAAATTTGAAATGGGGATTTGTGAAACCCTCAGAATCATTTTTGGAAATAATCCAGATAAAATTTTCTCCAAAAAGGTCCAAGAAAATGTTCATGTTACTCTCTGAAAATATTGGTCAGAGGTAAAAATCAAACCAATATTTTAAGGAACTCATAAATATTTATTTTGGACAATTGGAGTTAATCCAGTAATTATTTGCGTTGGATAAATATTTATATATATATATATGAAATATTGTCCAATAATTCTGAATTTTGGTGAGGGGCTTTGGATTAATCCCTTAGGCCCGTGCAAAAATTGTCAGAGTTAAATAAAATGATTTGGTATTTTTATCAAATCAAAACAAATGTCCAAAAAATAGAAAAGAAAACAAATAAAGGGAAAGCCTACCTAGACCTTACCTGCAACATGGCAGCCCAGTGGCCCAACAGGCCGGCCCAGCTGACTGGCGCTGCCAGTCGTCGTCTCCACCGCGCCAGAAGGACGCCGAGCGCGTGCTCGCCGCGCGCGAGCACACGCCGGCCACATCATGCTTCCCCGCTCGTTGCTGGAGGCCCCCGACGATGCCACGCACCCCCCTTGGCCCTCTCTCACTCCCTCGAGCTCTCTCCTCCCCCTGGTGCTCCTTCTCCCGTTTGCCCGAGCGCGCCCGCCGCCGCCGCTTGCTGCTGCCGCAGCCACCGCCTCCCCCTCGCTTCTCCGACGTGCCCACGAGCTTCGCCTCGACTCCGTCTTCCTCTCCACCGAGCCGCGCCTCGTCGGAGGCCCTGCATCGTCGTCATCTTCATCATCTTTGTCGCCGGCCGCCGGAGATCCCCCTTGCCGCTGCGCTCGCCCCGGTGCATCCCCGAGCCCGCTAACCATCCCTACGGATCCCAGTGAGCTCCTCCGTCTTTCCCCTCACCCCCCGTGCCATAATTTGCGCGCTAGCCACCGCCCCGCGTGTCCCGAGCGCCGCCATCCGCCATGACCGATGAAGTCCTCGCTCTTGAGCGTCTCCGCTCGGTGCAGTGGCAACAGCGTGCTCCTGGAGCTCCTAGGAGTCCGCCCCGCTGCTTAGCTCGCTTGTCAGCCAAGCGTAGCACCTCGCCCACGCTAAGCCGAGCTCCGGCCGCCACCTCACCCGCCGCCTACGTGTCTCCGGCCACCCAACGGTCCGGCCGTCTTGCTCAGCTCCCTCCCCGCGCCGCGTAGAGCACGTAGGTGCCCCGCACGAGCCACCCTACCCACCGTAGCCTCGGCCCCGAGCTCACCCGAGCTCCGGCGACCGCCAAGGTTGACGCCGGTGATGACTCCGGCCATCCCAGGCCCAACCGCTATCACAAATCGATGCAGACGAGTGTCCGCGTCCCGCAGATGCCCTCCGCCGGCCATTTGGTCGCCGGAGGAGGAATTCCGCAGCCCTCCGCCGCGTTCGTCCTCGCCGGCGGCTAAACGCCGGTGGGGTTGACCGGGTCTAACCCCCTCCCCCCAAGTTGACCTGGTGTTTGACCACCCAGGCTCAATGACATGTGGGGCCCGACTCTGCTAAATTTAGTTTAGCATTAGTTTAAAAATTAATTAACCCTATTAATTAACTATGGCACTGACGTGTGGCCCCCACACGTCTGTTTTGACCTGGACAGCCACTTTGACTCGCTGACGTAGTGATGACGTCATGCTGATGCAGTTATTGTTTTCTGGAATTATTTTAAACAGGAAATTCCAGAAAATGATTTAAACTTCAAAAATTCATAGAAATTCAACCGTAGCTCAGATTGAAATATTTTATATATGAAAAATGATCAGAAAAATTCAATCTATCCAACTGTACCATTTTCATTCATGACAAACCAACCTATACATGCTGTATGCATGAAAACACATTTATGGCATATTTAAGAGCTTAATTTGGAGTTGTATTTGAACCCTTGGTTCGAATGGACTTCAACCAAATAAATGCTAGGTGCTTTAACTCAAACAACATCACATACTCATGCCATGTTCATGCATCATATTGTTGCATATGCTTGTGTTTGATTTCCGTCACCGTTCCTTCTCGATAGGTCCTGCTCCGGAGAGTGTTCGAGAGTACCTGTCCGAGGAGCAGTGCCCCCCTGTTGATCTACCAGGCTAGCAAACCCCCTTGTTCATTCCGATATAATCCCACTCTCTCACTCCTGCTCTCTTTTATTGCATTAGGACAACAACGATTCAACTGCTACTTTATTCTGCGGTAGTTGAACCCATTCCTTTGCATGACCTGTCATTGCCACAGTAAATAGTTGAAACCCACTAGCATGTGTAGGAGTTGTTTGAGCCATGTTGTGCTTCTACCATGCCATGCCTGCTATTGCTTAGAGTTGTGTCAGGTCTGATTCATTGGGAATGGATTGGAGTGATAAGCTATGTTCTGATGCTGAGAGTTAAGCGTGTGAACACGATTTGGTAAAGGTAGCGGTGAGAGGCCATGTAGGAGTACATGGTGGGTTGTCTCATTGGGACCGCCCTTAAGAACCGAGTTCTGTGTAAGTTGTCCAATGACTAGCTACTACCACACATTGGGTTCCGGTAACTCGACCCCTCTTGACTTATTAACCAACTTGATCTCTGTCCAGGAGTTGCAACTAGTTTCTGGTGTTTGTAGGTAGTGCTATTTCTCTACCGAGTGGCACCCGGCAGGGTGGGCTAGGGACAGACTAGGCACAAGTGGCACGGTGTACCAAGTGGCACCCGGATGGTGGGCTTGGGAACCCTGCTCGCATCGTTTGGGACAGTGAGCGACACCCCGGCCGGATCTCCTTGTGGATGGAACCCGAATAGGCGATAAACCTGGATTAGAGTCTTGTTTGGTTAGTCAGGTCGTGGCCGACACCCTCGCCAGGTTTCCGCTTGAAGGTTGCCGAGATATATGATGTGTATATGGTGATAAGTGGTGAGAGCGTGTGTGAAGAAGTACACCCCTGCAGGGTTATCATGATCTATTCGAATAGCCGTGTCCTCGATTATGGACTTCTTGGATGCTTACATGTTACATAGACAACTTAAGGTGGATACTTTAAAATGCTCAAGACAAGTGTGAGTGCTATGGATGGCCTTCTCGTAGGAGAGACGGGGATGAATCCATAGTAGTGTATTGATGTGGTGATTAGTGGACTCGTGTGCGCTGCCTCCCCTCAAAGAAGTTTCTCATTGTCGTAGAACAGGATAGCCACTGAGTCAAAGTTGGCTTGCTGCAACTAAACCCCACATTACCTTCTTGATACAAATGCATGTATGATAGTATCTGATGTAAGTCTTGCTGAGTACCTTTGTACTCATGTTGCTTTATTTATGTTTTGCAGGTGAGATATCTGTCTCACTAGTAGTACCGCTTGGACTTCGACGAGTAGCTTGTTACCTCAGCTACGATCTTGTACCTTGGATGGACTTGTAGATAGTCAGGCTTCTCGGCCTTTTTCTTTTGTAGTTGTCTGTACTCAGACATGTAATGCTTCCGTTGCTTGTATGCTCTGAATGATGGGTCATGTGACCCCTGTTTGTATTGATGCTATGTGGCTCTTCTGAGCCTTTATCTATATGAGTTGCGTTATGTTGTGATGCCATGTTGTACATCACATACTTGCATGTTATGCGTAGGTGTGACGTGTATTGCTATGTGTGGGATCCGACAATCTAGTTGTTTATCCTTGGCAGCCTCTCTTATGGGGAAATATAGTCTAGTGCTTCCTTGAGCCATAGTAGTCCGCTACAGCCCGGTTCACTGGAGTCCTGCTAGCCCAGCACTACTGCTCAGAACACTTGACTGGCCGGCATGTGTTCCACTTCGTTCCTATGTCTGTCCCTTCGGGGAAATGTCACGCAGTGACTTCCGGAGTCCTGTTAGCCCAGTGCTACAGCCCGGATTCATACGTTGTTGACCGACATGCTCGATGTGATTCATGTATGCCTGTCTCCATAGGTCTGTGCCGCTTTGGGTTCATGACTAGCCATGTCGGCCCGGGTTCTCTGTTATATGGATGCTAGTGACATTATCCTATACATGATCCAAAAGGCGCCAACGGTCCCGGGCCATGGTAAGGCGACACCCGTGGGGATACCGTGCATGAGGCCGCAAATTTTTATGAGGTGTTACATGCTAGATCGGTGTGACTTAGAATCGGGGTCCCGACAGCTTTGGTATCAGAGCCTGACTGCCTGTAGGATTTCCAAGCCAACCTGGTCAAAGTTGAGTCTAGAAATTCTTTAGTTATGTAAGGGAATTGATTGTGGAAGGGAACATAAGGCTCTTTTTACTCCTTTTACCTCATGCCCTTCTGATCTGAGTCATCCTATCTTTCCTATGGGGTGAAGGAACTAGGATTTCTCTTCTGTCTATCAGGATCACGTGTTACTACTCCACAGTCTCTTAGGATTGGTTGATCAGAGTCATATCCCAGTTCGAGTACCTCCGGTGTAGTTTGTTTAGTAATATCTCAGAACCTTGGGTGATGATGTTGAGTTTGATGCTACCCCATCATTAGCAGGATGTCTCATTTTGAGTATTTTACTGCCGTTATGCTGCCGGGATTGTCCTAGGAGTTTGAGAGATACTAAATTCTTGTGCTACCTTCTGCATCTTATAGTTGATGCTGAATCCATCCTTGTTTTCCTTGGTTTCGCTCTTCAGGATGTTGCCGGTTAACCGAAGTTCTGTTTCTCATAGCCGGAACCATGGAGATGGTAGGGATGAGGATCCTCCCGACCAGTCTTCATTGGCAGAGTTCATGTTAGAGGTTGAGAGGAACAAGCGTGAGTCTAACCGCTTGTTAGAACGTATTGAAGAGAACACCGCACTCCAGTGCAAAGAGTCAGCGACCATCTATGATTTCATTCGTCTAAAACCACCTACCTTCCATCATTCCATTGAACCACTCGATGCAGATGACTGGCTCTGTAGTATCACTCACAAGCTGCGTTCCGCGAGCGTAGCTGAAGGTGACAAGGTCACCTATGCTGCATATCACCTGGAAGGTCCTGCTAGTCTTTGGTGGCAGAACTATGAGGCTATGCTTCCAGCTGGCCAGATACCTACCTGGAAGGATTTCACTGAGGCTTTTTGCGAGCATCACATTCCTCAAGCCCTCATTGACCGCAAGAGAGAAGAGTTCTATAGTTTCACACAGGGTAAGATGGCTGTTGATGCTTACAGTAGAGAGTTTGAGAACCTCGCCCGCTATGCTACAGAAGAAGTGTCCACGGACGCCAAGAAGCAGGCTAGGTTCCGGAAGGGTCTCAACCCCAAGTTGCGTCGTGATCTCCACTTGCACCATTGCAATACATTCCAGGCTCTTGTGAACAAGGCCATTAATGCGGAGACAGCTCAGCTCACTTACGAGGAGTCTCGTAAGCACAACCGTGATTTGAGTTCTTCCTCCAGTTCTAGTTCTCAAAAGCGCCGGATTTGGGTTCCGAACTCCGCTCTTCCACCCGGATATTCACCGAGGCCATCTTCTATGGCGCCTCACCCATTTCAGTCATATGCTCCACCGAGACCTATTGGTAGACCGCTTGTCAATGCGGGTCCACGTCCTACCTCAGGGACTTGCTTCACATGCGGAGAGCCAGGACACTATGCACGTGACTGCTCTCAAACCAACTATGCTCCACCCTAGCCCGAGAAGTCTGTTGACCGTGATAAGCCATCACGCAATATGATCAGTGTCAGGTCAGCTCCCACTGAATGTGGACGTGGGCATCATGTCTCAACCAAAGACACTCATGATGATTCGGATGTCGTTCTTGGTACACTCCTTGTCAACTGTCATCCAGCTTCGGTTCTATTTGATACCGGAGAATCTCATTCCTTCATTTCCGAAAGCTATGCCAGCTTGCACAACATATCATTTTGTGATATGCCTTCTCCACTAGTAATTCAAACCCCTGGATCCAAATGGCAAACTTCTAGCGTAAGCCACGGTAATGAAATCCTTGTTGACAGACTTGTATTTCTTGCATCACTTATAGCCCTCAAGTCTACAGATATTAACATCATCTTGGGTATGGACTGGATGAAAGCTCATTATGCTAAAATTGATTGTTACACCAGGTTTGTTCAGCTCACACATCCATCTGGCAAGATAGTCACTGTCTCCACCAGAGTTGCAAAGCGTCAACTCTATTCTCTTAATGCCAGCCCTCTTCCAGACCTTGAAGATATCCCGGTAGTCTGTGACTTTTCGGATGGCTTTTCCAGAGGAACTGCCAGGTATTCCACCTGACAGAGATGTAGAGTTTTGTCAGGACCCCGATCCTAAGTCACACCGATCTAGCATGTAACACATCATATCACTTTGCGGCCTCACGCACGGTATTCCCACGGGTGCCACCTTACCTGGCCCGGGACCATTTGCGCCTTTTGGCTCACGTATATGATAGTGTCGCTAGCATCCATATGACAAAGAACCCGGGCTGACATGGCTAGTCGTGAACCCAAAGTGGCACTAACTTACAGGGACAGGCATCCATGACCCAGCATCGAACGTGTCGATCATCAGCGAGTGAATCCAGGCTGTAGCACTGGGCTAGCAGGACTCCGGTGAACCGGGCTGTAGCGGGCTAACAGGACTCCGGTATTCATCGCGTGACATTTCCCCGAAGGGACAGACACAGGAACGAAGAAGGACACATGCCGGCCAGCCTAAGTGTTCCGGAGCAGTAGCAAGCTACCATGGCTCAATGGAAACACTAGGAGACACTTCCCGGTAAGAGAGGCTACTAAGGATAAACAACTAGATAGTCAGATCCCACACATACCAAGCATTTCAATAACATACACACAATATGCTCGATATGTGCAAATACAACATGGCACCACAACATGACTCTACAACTCAAGTATTTTATTCAATAGGCTCCGAGGAGCGAGATATTACAAACATGGGTCTCACGACCCAACATTCAGAGCATACAAGTCAAAGCACAAGCGGAAGCTTAACATGTCTGGGTACAGACTTCTACAAATGAAAAAGGCTGAGAAGCCTGACTATCTACCAGATCCCGCCGAGGGCACAAGATCGTAGCTGAGGTAACAAGCTAAACGTCGAAGTCCATGCGGTACTACTAGCGAGACTGAAGTCTCTCTGCAAAAACATAAACTAAGCAACGTGAGTACAAATGTACCCAGCAAGACTTATGTCAGATCTATCTACATATGCATCATTATCAGCAAGGGGGTGGTGGGGTTTAACTGCAGCAAGCCAGCTTTGACTCGGTGGCTAACCTGAACTACGACTGCAAGTAACTCTTTTGAGGTGGCGCACACGAGTCCACATATTCACCATATCAGTACACCACTATGGATCTGCTCCCGTCTCCCTACGAGAACGCCATCCATAGCACTCACGCTTATCTTGCGTATTTTAGAGTATCGACTTTCACTTGTCTATGAACTATGGAAGGGGTCCAATTTTCCATATCCGAGGAATCCGGCTATTCGAATAGATAACGATAACCCTGCAGGGGTGTACTTCTTCACACATGCTCTCGCCACTTATCGCCCTGTACACGTCATGTACCTCGGCAACCTTCAAGCGGAAGCCGGGCGAGGGAGTCGGCCACGACCTGACTAACCACACAAGTCTCTTGTCCAGGTTTATCGCCTATTCGGGTTCCATCCGCAAGGAGATCCGGCCGGGGTGTCGCTCACGGCCCCAAACGATGTGAGCAGGGTTCCCAAGCCCACCATCCGGGTGCCACTTGGTACACCGTGCCACTGTGCCTAGTCTGTCCCAAGCCCACCTGTACCGGGTGCCACTTGGTAGACTACTAACACTACCTACCAACACCAGAAACTAGTTGCAACTCCTGGACAGAGATCAAGTTGATTAATAAGTCAAGAGGGGCACTTAAGCATTCCAATGTGTGGTAGTAGCTGGTCATGGATCACAAACACAGAACTCAGTTCCTGAGGACGGCTGCAATGAGACAACCCACCATGTACTCCTACATGGCCTCTCACCGCTACCTTTACCAAATCGTGTTCACACACTTAGCTCTCAACAGTAGGACATGTTTATACAACTCCGATTCATTCCCGATGAATCAGACCTGACTCAACTCTAAGCAGTAGCAGGCATGACAAACAAGCATGAATGAGTAGGCACAACAGGGCTCAAACAACTCCTACTCATGCTAGTGGGTTTCATCTATTTACTGTGGCAATGACAGGTGATGCAAAGGATAAAGGGGTTCAGCTACCGCAACAAGCAACAGATGAATCGTTGTTGTTATAATGCAGTAAAAGAGAGCAGGAGCGAGAGAGTGGGATTTTATCGGAATGAACAAGGGGGTTTTGCTTGCCTGGCACTTCTGAAGATAACATTGAGTCTTCATCAGTGTCAACGATCACATCGTCGGTACAACGTCTATCAAGGGGGAACAACACCGGCAAATAGAGAAGAAACACGATCAATGCAATGCACAATATGATGCATGCTATGACATGGCAATATGAATGTGGTTTGAGCTAATGCAGCTAGCAACAAGGTTAAATGAAGTTGGTTTGAACCCTAAGTTCAAATCCAAACTCCATATGTGAAATTTCAAATGCCATTTATATGATTTGTTCTAAACAGCAGCTATAAGTTGTTCTAACATGCATGAAAATGGTACAGATGGATAGATTGGATTTTTCTGATCATTTTTCATATATAATTTATTTCATTTGGAGTTACGGTTGAATTTCTATGAATTTTAGAAGTTTTTACAATTTTCTGAAATTTCCTGAATTATTTTAAATCCAGAAAATGGTTAACTGCGTCAGCATGACGTCAGTGTGACATCATCAAGTCAACTGGGGCTGGTCCGGTCAAACCTGACCCTGGGTCCCACTGGTCAGCGTCTCAGGCTGGTTTAGGTGGATGACATGTGGGACCGGTCAACGTTGACTTGACTAAGTCAAAATCTGACACGTGGGGTCCACAGGTTAGCACTAATCTAAACAGAAAAATTAAACTAATCGAATTAGGCTCGGGGCCCACATGGAAGTGGCTCAAGGGGGTGTTTAGAGTGGTCATTAGCGGCTAATGGAACTACCACGTCAGCATCACCGGAGTTACGCCGGCGGCGACCAGAACGCGGCGGAGGCACTCTGGAGGGCTCGGGTTTCGCGCTCCGGCGTCCAAACGAGCGGAGGAGACCACCTACGGGCAGCTGGTGATCCAGCGCGTCGAGTGGTGCAGTTAGTTACGCCGGGGGTGACCTATATCGACGGCGGCCAGCTCAAAGGCGGCGGCCGGAGTTTGGGTCTCAGCGGTTTCGGCACTAGGGTGCACGGGAGGGGAAACGGGTGGTGGACTTGGCCTTCTGGGGAGCTCCTGAGCACGGGCCTGAGGTCGGACGCGAGCTACGCTAGCTAGAGCGACAGCGGCGACATGGCCGGCGGAGGTGGGGTTTCGGTCGTTGGCAAGGCGGCAACTACGACGTGCAGACGAGAGAATGGAGAGGGGGAGAAGGAAGAGGAGCTCACGGGGAGTTGGCCGGTGCAGACGGCAAGCTCGGGGAGGCACCGGAGGCAGCAAATCGACGTCGACGATCTCCGGTGGCCGACGAGGGGAACGGCGGTGCTTGCGACGTCCAGGGGCTTCCAGCATCGGGTGGCTCGGTGAGGTGGAAGAGAGGGACGAGGCGGAGCTCGTGGGCGTGTCGGAGAGGAGAGGGGGTGGCGGTGGCCGCAAGGGCAGCGAGGGTCAGCGACGGTGGCACTCGGCCGGTTGTGTGCGAGAGGGACGGAGAAGGGGAGAGGCGATGGGAGAGGTCGAGGGGGTTCCAGGGGGGTGCGTGGCGTCTCCCAGAGGCGTCCAAGCGTCGAGGTGGAGCGACAAGCAGGAGGTGGCCGGGGCGTGCGTCGGCCACGCGCGCTGCCTACTGGCGCGAGGAAGACGACAGGGAGGGAGTGGAGATGGGCTGGGCTGGCTTCTGCAGCAGGCCGCACAGGTAGGCGCCAGGTAGGTCTTCTGCTCCTTTTTTTGTTCTGTTTTCTTTTTTTTTAATTTATTTTGCCACTGTTTTCAATTTAAAATAATTCAAACAATGCCAAAAACTCCTCTGAATATTTCTATTTTGCTAGATGGACTTTTCCAAAAGCTCATTAAACATTTCAGGGGTATTTGAAATTATATTCGAATGGTATGAATATAATTCAAATTCAAATAGCTATTAACTTAAATTCAAAGTCCCAAAAATAAATCCTTTAAAAATGTTCATTATTTTTGGTTTGGATCAAAACCCTTGCCAAAAATACTAAACATCTATGAAGAGCATTTTGGAAACAATGAATGAGATTTTTAGGGTTTTTGCCCTACTTTTATTTAAATTCTGAGGCTTTCAAAATTCCTCAATTCAAGTTTCAAAAATTTAAACATGATGCAAACACTAGGCAGCACCAGAAGCTAGGGATGTGACAACTCGCCCCCACTAAACAAGAATCTTGTCCCGAGATTCAGGCGTAGGTAAGATGAAGGGGAAAATGCAACTAACGCAATCTTCACGATCCAGGTTGCACTTCAATGAATGTTGATTCAATCACCATCTTTGTCTTGTCGTCTTGCTCTGAGAACTCCAGCCAACATGACAACGAGAGGAGAAGGGAACTCTAGAAGGATCAATCTTCTCGAAGATCGAACAACTCAGGATCCACTCACGGAATGAGACATGGAAACATCTCACGAGCTGAGACACGAATCACACATCTAGAGGAATGGGGTGAAGCAGATGACGAAGGTTCACTAGGTAGACAACAATTTCACGCTTGAGAAGGTGGTGAACGGTTGTCAACGTAGCGAGGAGTTGAATTTCCATGATACCATAACGAGACATCTTGGAGGAGGGTGATTCGTAGAAATTTCCCCTTAAGTGGCAAAAAGAATTACCTTTGATTCGGAGATCACTGAAATTCTTTATACCAGCTTAAGGCAATTCAAAATCGATCATTAGGAGGAGTTCGGTAGAATGACATACCCGGACCAGTATGGATGATGTGGATTACCTTGTTGAAGACAACACAAGGGATAATTTTAGTAACTAGGGAGAAGCTCAACAGAAGAGAGTGGGTCCACTGTTTGAAAAGTTATAGCATAACCGAAGAAACTGAGAGCAATCCCAGTTAGTGCCGACGATAACACCTAGCGCTTGTGCGTGCTCTCAAGAACTTGAGCATTTCCATATTCATCAAGGTTTTACCAATATCCGTGTCAGGGATCCTGGCAACACAACATACTACCATGAGGAATAGTGATGGATGATGCAGATACAAAGAAAGATAACACTTTCTCAGATTTCACCTTAGCGAGGCCAAGGGGACGAAATCTGGATGATCGACCGAGAGACATTTAGCACTCGGCTTCTAATGTTCTCCTTGACGTGCTAGTGTATTCCATTCATAGATATGGTTGATAACTAGAACATCAAGTAAAAGGTCGGACTTCGGGAGCAATAGAATCCATAAGGAACAGTTACGGAGGTAAATCCTACGAAATCCTTATGGGGAGGTGGCCAACTTCCTCAAACAAGATACTACAATAATAGGTCTTCCGGCTGGGTGTGTTGGCCACGACATCCACTTTACCGGTTATCGAGGGACCAATATTATAGTTCTTGGGAAATGTTCCAACCATCATATCTGCCTGAGATTCAGATCTGGTTGGTGTCAGGATATTCCAGACTCATCGAGTCTAGGAAGAAAAATGAAAGTTTGCAACACAAATCGATGAAATGACGTTGCGAGATTCTCGGGAAATGAACTACGATAGCAAGCTCCAAAACATGAGCTGGTTCTGCTACACATGTGTGAACACGCTGCCTCAGACAAACATGATCACATGGTAGTCTTACAATAAAACACTATCGAGTTCTGGTAGGGAACCATCATTGAGGATATAGGAATCTTGTGCATGAACTAGTATTTGCACAGCAACTCCTTTTCCTTGAACAAATCAATCAGTGGCTTGGTGTGCTAGGGATACATAGGGAATGAAGATGATCTGTCTATCAGACCATAGAATACTTCGCACATGCATGACTGACCTGGGATGATTCCAGAGGAGCAAAAACAAACTTTCTCGAATTCACGACGGCAACTTACATCAAATGCACGTGAATCAAAGGAAGTCACTTCTTTCATCCAAACATATACTTCATAAACGGGGCATGAAGAAAATGCTTACACAAGTTTCCAACACTAGCTTAATGTTCAACAAAATCATGGAGGAGATAAGGATGTTGTCAATGGGCTCAACAACAATTCATCTGGGTTCCCTTTTAAAAGGAATTCCATAGTTAAGTGAACACGGTGATAGCATTGGTCAGACCAAAGAATATAATGGTGTATGCTCGAGGAAAAACCACGAGTAAGACAACATTACAAATATCGTTGGTTCTGATTTGATTTGACGATAGCCCATACTCAATCAAAGGTTTGGGTAAGATAATAGATCCAACAATTGATCACAAGGACCAATTGATGAGGATATCATCTTTCTTCAACACACACACACACACACACAAAAAGATATCCCTTAACATGAACTAAGTCGGACAAGCTTTTATCTTCCAACTCTCCAAGTTGTTGTTTAGCTTGACCAACTAGCTCAGGGGTATCCCACACAGATTCTTGGAGAAGGGGTGGTTTAAAGGTGACCATCTTGATCACGAACTCAACATAGCGGTCAGGTGACAACCTGGTAATACTTTCGAGAAGATATTCGGAAAATCACAAACCACCGATATGTTACTAAGCTCGAGAACAATCTTGCTTTTCAGGGCAAGACGATATGATCAAAGAGCGAGGGATTGACGAAATCCTAACTCACCGATCGAAAAGTGCACCAACAATAAGGACTAGGTAGCACAATCTATCTTAGAATGATGATTCAAGAACCAACACACTAAGAATGAAATTATTGTCCTTTAACTACCAAGCAACACGGTTGCTAGGAGTATTGACTTCACACATCATAGTTCACTTGTCGGCATTCCGGTTGCGACAACACGAAACCGAGGAATTAATAATGATGGCGAGAGTATCACTAAATCAAGAATTCATAGGATGGTGTGCCATTCCCATGATAACCTTAATATAAAGATGGTAACACTCCAGGGTGGAACAGAACAAAAACTGGATTAGTATTTGATCTGCGGAGTACAACTGCTTTGACCCAATCCTGAATATGGATGAGGTACTGGAGTTTGTTTCTCCTAGTCATCCTGAATGGAATGGCTTGACGGACCACAAGAGTAATAGGCATCGATAAACGAATGCACGCATACTCTTGACTATCAATTGATAGACGAGGGTCGGAAGACAACTAAGAGGGACAACTCAAAGAACATATAATTTTCTGAGTTATGGATGCATAGATTAGTATGTCGAACCAAGTTCAACATGTTTCTTCCGGATAAGCCATGCAGAGAGGTAGGACTGGCAGAGTCACGATTTATGAATGGAGAACTCCTCAAGAGTTCTCTAATTGTGATCTATTGATCCAATAAACATCTGCCATAAGCGGTTCATAGTATTTGGAAGAAGGAGATACCACGGACCTCGAGGACTATCGCAAAGTTACTAATATCCTAAAGGAACTAGCAAACACTATCAGCATGAAGTAAGTGGAGTGAATCTCGGTTCGAAAACCCAGGAATAGAATACCTACTACTAACTGGCATCACGGAATGCTTTCGAGAATGATAGCCAGAATCATCACACTAGGACACAAATCATGGCTAGCTTACTAGGTAACTCCCTAAACTCCTAGGGTCATAATAGTAGCTCCAACATATATACCGAGGCAACAGAGTACCTCAACTCAGCAACTAGTGTGATTAACCTGGCCCAAAGGAACATCAGGAACAAGAGGAAGGGATTTTGCAAATGCTTCAGATTATTAAGAAACCTGGGATGACTCGGACAGCATAACGGCTGTAAATGCTCAAAAAGATTTGAGACATGCTACAAAAATGGTGGCATAGCCACTCAGAAGCACAATACCAAGGTTTCGAGATCAACAGTTAACATACAGAAGTAGTAGAAACTGAACAGAGGCTTAAGTCCAACAATTCTATAAGTCTACGGATTAGTAACACGTGATCCTGATAGAAAGAAGAGAAAGCCTAGTTCTTTAACCCCGTAGGAAAGATAAGATGACTCAGATCAGAAGGGCATAAGGTATAAGGAGTAAAAAGAGCCTTACGTTCCATCCACAATCAATTCCCTTATATAGCTAAAGAATTTCTAGACTCAACTTCAACCAGTTTGGCTTGGTAATCCTACAGGCAGTCAAGCTCTGATACCAACGCTGTCAGGACCCCGATCCTAAGTCATACCAATCTAGCATGTAACACATCATATCACTTTGCGGCCTCATGCACGGTATTCCCACGGGTGCCTCCTTACCTGGCCCGGGACCGTTTGCGCCTTTTGGCTCATGTATATGATAGTGTCGCTAGCATCCATATGACAAAGAACCCGGGCTGACATGGCTAGTCTTGAACCCAAAGTGGCACTAACTTACAGGGACAGGCATCCATGACCCAGCATCGAACGTGTCGGTCATTAGCGAGTGAATCCAGGCTGTAGCACTGGGCTAGCAGGACTCCGGTAAACCGGGCTGTAGCGGGCTAACAGGACTCTGGTATTCATCGCGTGACATTTCCCCGAAGGGACAGACACAGGAACGAAGAAGGACACATGCCGGCCAGCCTAAGTGTTCCGGAGCAGTAGCAAGCTACCATGGCTCAGTGGAAACACTAGGAGACATTTCCCGGTAAGAGAGGCTACTAAGGATAAACAACTAGATAGTCAGATCCCACACATACCAAGCATTTCAATAACATACACACAATATGCTTGATATGTGCAAATACAACATGGCACCACAACATGACTCTACAACTCAAGTATTTTATTCAATAGGCTTCGAGGAGCGAGATATTACAAACATGGGTCTCACGACCCAACATTCAGAGCATACAAGTCAAAGCACAAGAGGAAGCTTAACATGTCTGGGTACAGACTTCTACAAATGAAAAAGGCTGAGAAGCCTGACTATCTACCAGATCCCGCCGAGGGCACAAGATCGTAGCTGAGGTAACAAGCTAAACGTCGAAGTCCACGCGGTACTACTAGCGAGACTGAAGTCTCTCTGCAAAAACATAAATTAAGCAACGTGAGTACAAATGTACCCAGCAAGACTTACGTCAGATCTATCTACATATGCATCATTATCAGCAAGGGGGTGGTGGGGTTTAACTGCAGCAAGCCAGCTTTGACTCGGTGGCTAACCTGAACTACGATTGCAAGTAACTCTTTTGAGGTGGCGCACACGAGTCCACATATTCACCATATCAATACACCACTATGGATCCGCTCCCGTCTCCCTACGAGAACGCCATCCATAGCACTCACGCTTATCTTGCGTATTTTAGAGTATCCACTTTCACTTGTCTATGAACTATGCAAGGGGTCCAAGTTTCCATATCCAAGGAATCCGGCTATTCGAATAGATAACGATAACCTTGCAGGGGTGTACTTCTTCACACACGCTCTCGCCACTTATCGCCCTGTACACGTCATGTACCTCGGCAACCTTCAAGCGGAAGCCGGGCGAGGGAGTCGGCCACGACCTGACTAACCACACAAGTCTCTTGTCCAGGTTTATCGCCTATTCGGGTTCCATCCGCAAGGAGATCCGGCCGGGGTGTCGCTCACGGCCCCAAACGATGTGAGCAGGGTTCCCAAGCCCACCATCCGGGTGCCACTTGGTACACCGTGCCACTGTGCCTAGTCTGTCCCAAGCCCACCTGTACCGGGTGCCACTTGGTAGACTACTAACACTACCTACAAACACCAGAAACTAGTTGCAACTCCTGGACATAGATCAAGTTGATTAATAAGTCGAGAGGGGCACTTAAGCATTCCAATGTGTGGTAGTAGCTGGTCATGGATCACAAACACAGAACTCAGTTCCTGAGGACGGCTGCAATGAGACAATCCACCATGTACTCCTACATGGCCTCTCACCGCTACCTTTACCAAATCGTGTTCACACACTTAGCTCTCAACAGTAGGACATGTTTATACAACTCCGATTCATTCCCGATGAATCAGACCTGACTCAACTCTAAGCAGTAGCAGGCATGACAAACAAGCATGAATGAGTAGGCACAACAGGGCTCAAACAACTCCTACTCATGCTAGTGGGTTTCATCTATTTACTGTGTCAATGACAGGTCATGCAAAGGATAAAGGGGTTCAGCTACCACAACAAGCAACAGATGAATCGTTGTTGTCCTAATGCGGTAAAAGAGAGCAGGAGCGAGAGAGTGGGATTTTATCGGAATGAACAAGGGGGTTTTGCTTGCCTGGCACTTCTGAAGATAACATTGAGTCTTCATCAGTGTCAATGATCACATCGTCGGTACAACGTCTATCGAGGGGGACAACACCGGCAAATAGAGAAGAAACACGATCAATGCAATGCACAATATGATGCATGCTATGACATGGCAATATGAATGTAGTTTGAGCTAATGCAGCTAGCAACAACGTTAAATGAAGTTGGTTTGAACCCTAAGTTCAAATCCAAACTCCATATGTGAAATTTCAAATGCCATTTATATGATTTGTGCTAAACAGCAGCTATAAGTTGTTCTAACATGCATGAAAATGGTACAGATGGATAGATTGGATTTTTCAGATCATTTTTCATATATAATTTATTTCATTTGGAGTTACGGTTGAATTTCTATGAATTTTAGAAGTTTTTACAATTTTCCGAAATTTCCTGAATTATTTTAAATCCAGAAAATGGTTAACTGCGTCAGCATGACATCAGTGTGACATCATCAAGTCAACTGGGGCTGGTCCGGTCAAACCTGACCCTGGGTCCCACTGGTCAGCGTCTCAGGCTGGTTTAGGTGGATGACATGTGGGACCGGTCAACGTTGACTTGACTAAGTCAAAATCTGACACGTGGGGTCCACAGGTTAGCACTAATCTAAACAGAAAAATTAATCTAATCTAATTAGGCTCGGGGCCCACATGGAAGTGGCTCAAGGGGGTGTTTAGAGTGGTCATTAGCGGCTAATGGAACTGCCACGTCAGCGTCACCGGAGTTACGCCGGCGGCGACCAGAACACGGCGGAGGCACTCTGGAGGGGCTCGGGTTTTGTGCTCCGGCGTCCAAACGAGCGGAGGAGACCACCTACGGGCAGCTGGTGATCCAGCGCGTCGAGTGGTGCAGTCAGTTACGCCGGGGGTGACCTATATCGACGGCGGCGAGCTCAAAGGCGGCGGCCGGAGTTCGGGTCTCAGCGGTTTCGGCACTAGGGTGCACGGGAGGGGAAACGGGTGGTGGACTTGGCCTTCTGGGGAGCTCCTGAGCACGGGCCTGAGGTCGGACGCGAGCTGCGCTAGCTAGAGCGACGACGGCGACATGGCCGGCGGCGGTGGGGTTTCGATCGTTGGCAAGGCGGCAACTACGGCGTGCAAACGAGAGAACGGAGAGGGGGAGAAGGAAGAGGAGCTCACGGGGAGTTGGCCCGTGCAGATGGCAAGCTCAGGGAGGCACCGGAGGCAGCAAATCGACGGCGACGATCTCCGGTGGCCGATGAGGGGAACGGCGGTGCTTGCGACGTCCAGGGGCTTCCGGCGTCGGGCGGGTCGGTGAGAAGGAAGAGAGGGACAAGGCGGAGCTCGTGGGCGTGTCGGAGAGGAGAGGGGGTGGCGTTGGCCGCGAGGGCAGCGAGGGTCAGCGACGGTGGCACTCGGCCGGTTGTGTGTGAGAGGGACGGAGAATGGGAGAGGCGATGGGAGAGGTCGAGGGGGTTCCAGGGGGGTGCGTGGCGTCTCCCAGAGGCGTCCAGGCGTCGAGGTGGAGCGGCAAGCAGGAGGTGGCCGGGGCGTGCGCCGGCGTGCGTCGGCCACGCGCGCTGCCTACTGGCGCGAGGAAGACGACAGGGGGGGAGTGGAGATGGGCTGGGCCGGCTTCTGCAGCAGGCCGCACAGGTAGGCGCCAGGTTGGTCTTCTGCTCCTTTTTTTTGTTCTTTTTTCTTTTTTTTTAATTTATTTTGCCACTGTTTTGAATTTAAAATAATTCAAACAATGCCAAAAACTCATCTGAATATTTTTATTTTGCTAGATGGACTTTTCCAAAAGCTCATAAAACATTTCAGGGGTATTTGAAATTATATTCTAATGGTATGAATATAATTCAAATTCAAATAGCTATTAACTTAAATTCAAAGTCCCAAAAATAAATCCTTTAAAAATGTTCATTATTTTTGGTTTGGATCAAAACCCTTGCCAAAAATATTAAACATCTATGAAGAGCATTTTGGAAACAATGAATGAGATTTTTAGGGTTTTTGCCCTACCTTTATTTAAATTCTGAGGCTTTCAAAATTCCTCAATTCAAGTTTCAAACATTTAAACATGATGCAAACACTAGGCAGCACCAGAAGCTAGGGATGTGACAAGTTTGTCATAGATCTTATTCCAGGAACCGCTCCAATTTCTAGGAGACCTTACAAGATGGCACCCTTAGAACTAGCCGAGCTTAAGAAACAACTTGATGAGTCCTTGCAAAAGGGTTTCATCCATCCTAGTTCTTCTCCCTGGGCTTGCCCCATCCTCTTCGTCAAGAAGAAGGATGGTACATACCGGATGGTTGTAGATTATCGTCCCGTTAATTTGGTCACGATAAAGAACAAGTATCCGCTCCCCAGGATCAACGATCTGTATGATCAACTCGCTGGATCCTCAGTCTTTTCCAAGATGGATTTGAGGTTAGGCTACCATCAAATCAAGATTAGAAACGGGGACATTCCTAAGACGGCTTTTGTCATTCGTTATGGCCAGTATGAGTACACCATCATGTCTTTTGGTCTAACCAATGCTCCAGCTACATTCTCCCGCTTGATGAACTCGATCTTCATGGATTACTTAGATAAGTTCATCGTGGTTTACGTCGATGACATTCTTATTTACTCGAAGAATGAGGAAGAGCATGCCGAACATCTTAGACTTGTGCTAGAAAAACTCAGAGAGCACCGCCTTTATGCCAAGTTCTCCAAGTGTGAATTTTGGTTGCCAGAAGTGACCTACCTAGGCCACGTGATCTCTGGTAAGGGCATTGCTGTCAATCCCAAGAGAGTTCAAGCCGTCCTTGATTGGGCTCCACCTGAAACAGTTAAACAAGTTAGGAGTTTCCTTGGCCTAGCCAGTTATTGTCGCCGCTTCGTTGAGAACTTCTCCAAAGTGGCCAAACCTCTCACGGAACTTCTCAAGAAAGATAAAAAGTTTGAGTGGTCCCCACAGTGTGAGCACAGTTTTGAGGAACTGAAAAGACGCCTGACTTATGCTCCCATACTTGTGCCACCGGATTTCACTAAGGACTTTGTTATCTATTGTGATGCCTCACGACAGGGACTAGGTTGCATTCTTATGCAGGATCGTCATGTGATTGCCTATGCATCTCGACAGTTGCATCCACATGAGGATAATTATCCTACACATGATCTAGAGCTTGCAGCCGTAGTCTATGCACTTAAGACATGGCGACATTACCTTCTTGGTAAACGTTGCGAGATTTACACCGATCACCAGAGTCTCAAGTATATCTTCACCCAACCAGATTTGAACCTTAGGCAAAGACGTTGGTTGGAGTTGATCTCAGATTATGACTTAGGGATTACCTACACCCCGGGCAAGGGGAATGTCATGGCTGATGTGCTAACTCGCAAGTCCTATTGCAACAATCTCATGATGCAGCATGGCCAACCACTTCTTCATGAGGAATTATGTAAGCTTAACCTTCACATTGCTCCTCACGGATTCCTTTCTACCTTGGTGGCGAAGCCTACTCTTGTGGATCATATCATAGAAGCCCAGAAGCATGATACGGGGATTACCCGGATCAAGAGAAACATTGCCAAGGGCATTGCTAGTAGTTTCTCTATAGATGATCGGGGTGTTGTTTTCTTCAGGAATCTCCTGGTGCTCCCCAAGAAGCAGCAGCTTCGGAAATTAATCCTTAAGGAGGCGCATGAATCTCCTCTCAAGATTCATCCCGGTAGTACTAAGATGTATCAGGACCTACGCCATAGGTTCTGGTGGACTAGGATGAAGAGAGAAATCGCTCAGTTTATTGCTAACTATGACGTTTGTCGTCGCGTGACAGCAGAGCATCAGAGACCTGCTGGCACCCTTCAGCCTTTAGCTATTCCTGAATGGAAATGGGATAAAGTTGGTATGGACTTCATCACCGGCTTTCCCAGGACCAAGAAAGGGAATAATGCTATCTTCGTAGTCATTGATCGTCTTTCTAAAGTGGTTCACTTCCTACCTGTTCGTGAGAGTATCACTGCTAGTCAGCTCGCTGACTTATATATTTCTCGAATAGTTTCACTTCATGGTGTTCCACTAGAGATCAATTCCGACCGTGGTAGTCTCTTCACTTCTCATTTCTGGGAGAGTTTCCAAACTGCCATGGGCACCCATCTTTCCTTCAGTACCGCTTTCCACCCTCAATCAAGTGGTCAGGTGGAACGGGTCAACCAAACTCTCAAAGACATGCTCAGAGCTTGCGTTATCTCATTCAGAATGGATTGGGAGAAATGTCTTCCTTTTGCCAAGTTTGCTTATAACAATAGCTACCAATCCAGTCTCAAGAAAGCTCCTTTTGAGATTCTCTATGGACGAAGATGTCGAACACCTTTGAACTGGTCAGAAACCGGTGAAAGACAATACTTTGGACCGAACATGATCCAGGAGGCAGAAGAGCAAGTTTGCATCATTCATGAGAACTTGAAAACAGCCCAATCTCGTCAAAAGAGCCAGTATGACCGTAGTCATAAGGAAGTGGCTTATGACATTGGCGACAAAGCTTACCTTCGGGTTACCCCTTTGAAGGGTACCCATCGATTCGGTATCAAGGGCAAGTTGGCTCCTCGTTACATTGGTCCCTTTCTCATTCTCGCTAAACGAGGAGAGTTTGCCTACCAGTTGGAACTACCACCACATCTTTCTCGAGTTCATGATGTCTTCCACGTCTCTCAACTCAGACGTTGCTTCTCGGATCCCATCCGCGGAGTGGACCACGATACGCTTGATTTCCAAGATAACCTCACATATCGGGAGTACCCTGTTCGCATCCTTGATCAAGCAGAGCGTGTCACTCGACGTCATAACATCAAGTTTCTCAAGGTTCAGTGGTCTCATCATTCCGAGAGAGAAGCTACCTGGGAGCGTGAAGATCATCTTCGACTTGAGTACCCCGCTTTCTTTCCGCCAACCCCTGAATCTCGGGACGAGATTTCTTCGAGTGGGGGCGAGTTGTCACATCCCTAGTTCTGGTATGACCTAGACCAGCTAGCCATTTGTGCATCATGTTTAAATTCCATTTAAATTTGAAATGGGGATTTGTGAAACCCTCAGAATCATTTCTAGAAATAATCCAGATAAAAATTTCTCCAAAAAGGTCCAAGAAAATGTTCATGTTACTCTCTGAAAATATTGGTCAGAGGTAAAAATCAAACCAATATTTTAAGGAACTCATAAATATTAATTTTGGACAATTGGAGTTAATCCAGTAATTATTTGCGTTGGATAAATATTTATATATATATATATGAAATATTGTCCAATAATTCTGAATCTTGGTGAGGGGCTTTGGATTAATCCCTTAGGCCCCTTCAAAAATTGTCAGAATTAAATAAAATGATTTGGTATTTTTATCAAATCAAAACAAATGTCAGAAAAATAGAAAAGAAAACAAATAAAGGAAAAGCCTACCTGGACCTTACCTGCAGCCTGGCAGCCCAGTGGCCCAACAGGCCGGCCCAGCTGACTGGCACTGTCAGTCGTCGTCTCCACCGCGCCAGAAGGACGCCGAGCGCGTGCTCGCCGCGCGCGAGCACATGCCGGCCACCTCCTGCTTCCCCGCTCATTGCTGGAGGCCCCCGACGACGCCACGCACCCCCCTCGGCCCTCTCTCACTCCCTCGAGCTCTCTCCTCCCCCCTGGTGCTCCCTCTCCCGTTTGCCCGAGCGCGCCCGCCGCCGCCGCTTGCTGCTGCCGCAGCCACCACCTCCCCCTCGCTTCTCCGACGTGCCCACGAGCTTCGTCTCGACTATGTCTTCCTCTCCACCGAGCCACGCCTCGCCGGAGGCCCTCCATCATCGTCATCTTCATCATCTTCGTCGCCGGCCGCCGAAGATTCCCCTTGCCGCTGCGCTCACCCCGATGCATCCCCGAGCCCGCTAACCATCCCTACGGATCCTAGTGAGCTCCTCCGTCTTTCCCCTCACCCCCTGTGCCATAATTTGCACTCTAGCCACCGCCCCGCGTGTCCCGAGCGCCGCCGTCCGCCATGACCGATGAGGTCCTCGCTCCTCAGCGTCTCTGCTCGGTGCAGTGGCACCAGCGTGCTCCGGGAGCTCCCAGGAGTCCGCCCCGCTGCTTAGCTCGCTCGTCAGCCAAGTGTAGCACCTCGTCCGCGCTAAGCCGAGCTCCGGCCGCCGCCTCACTCGCCGCCGATGTGTCTCCGGCCACCCAACGGTCCGGCCGTCGTGCTCAGCTCCCTCCGCGCGCCGCGTAGAGCACGTAGGTGCCCAAGCCACCCTACTCACCATAGCGTCGGCCCCGAGCTCCGGCGACCGCCAAGGTTAACGCTGGTGATAACTCCGGCCATCCCAGGCCCAACCGCTACCACAAATCGATGCGGACGAGTGTCCACGTCCTGCAGATGCCCTCCGCCGGCCATTTGGTCGCTGGAGGAGGAATTCCGCAGCCCTCCGCCACGTTCGGCCTCGCCGGCGGCTAAACGCCGGTGGGGTTGACCGGGTCTAACCCCCCAGTTGACCTGGTGTTTGACCACCCAGGGTCAATGACATGTGGGGCCCGGCTCTGCTAAATTTAGTTTAGGATTAGTTTAAAAATTAATTAACCCTGTTAATTAACTATGGCACTGACGTGTGGCCCCCACACGTCAGTTTTGACCTGGACAGCCACGTTGACTCGCTGACATAGTGATGACATCATGATGACGCAGTTATTCTTTTCTGGAATTATTTTAAACAGGAATTCCAGAAAATGATTTAAACTTCAAAAGTTCATAGAAATTCAACCGTAGCTCAGATTGAAATAATTTATATATGAAAAATGATCAGAAAAATTCAATCTATCCATCTGTACAATTTTCATGCATGACAAACCAACCTATACATGCTGTATACATGAAAACACACTTATGGCATATTTAAGAACTTAATTTGGAGTTGTATTTGAACCCTTGGTTCAAATGTCCTTCAACCAAATAAATGCTAGGTGCTTTAACTCAAACAACATCACATACTCATGCCATGTTCATGCATCATATTGTTGCATATGCTTGTGTTTGATTTCTGTCACCGTTCCTTCTCGATAGGTCCTGCTCCGGAGAGTGTTTGAGAGTACCTGCCCGAGGAGCAGTGCCCCCTGTTGATCTACCAGGCAAGCAAACCCCCTTGTTCATTCCGATACAATCCCACTCTCTCGCTCCTGCTCTCTTTTATTGCATTAGGACAACAACGATTCAACTGCTACTTTATGCTGCGGTAGTTGAACCCATTCCTTTGCATGACCTGTCATTGCCACAGTAAATAGTTGAAACCCACTAGCATGTGTAGGAGTTGTTTGAGCCATGTTGTGCTTCTAACATGCCATGCCTTCTATTGCTTAGAGTTGTGTCAGGTCTGATTCATTGGGAATGGATTGGAGTGATATGCTATGTTCTGATGCTGAGAGTTAAGCGTGTGAACACGATTTGGTAAAGGTAGCGGTGAGAGGCCATGTAGGAGAACATGGTGGGTTGTCTCATTGGGACCGTCCTTAAGAACCGAGTTCTGTGTAAGTTGTCCAATGACTAGCTACTAACACACATTGGGTTCCGGTAACTCGACCCCTCTCGACTTATTAACCAACTTGATCTCTGTCCAGGAGTTGCAACTAGTTTCTGGTGTTTGTAGGTAGTGCTATTTTCCTACCGAGTGGCACCCGGCAGGGTGGGCTTGGGACAGACTAGGCAAGAGTGGCACGGTGTACCAAGTGGCACCCGGATGGTGAGCTTGGGAACCCTGCTCGCATCATTTGGGGCCGTGAGTGACACCCCAGCCGGATCTCCTTGCAGATGGAACCAGAATAGGCGATAAACCAGGATTAGAGTCTTGTTTGGTTAGTCAGGTCGTGGCCGACACCCTCGCCAGGCTTCCGCTTGAAAGTTGCCGAGATACATGATGTGTATATGGTGATAAGTGGTGAGAGCGTGTGTGAAGAAGTACACCCCTGCAGGGTTATCATGATCTATTCGAATAGCCGTGTCCTAGGTTATGGACTTCTTGGATGCTTACATGGTACATAGACAACTTAAGGTGGATACTTTAAAATGCTCAAGACAAGTGAGAGTGCTATGGATGGCCTTCTCGTAGGAGAGACGGGGATGAATCCATAGTAGTGTATTGATGTGGTGATTAGTGGACTCGTGTGCGCTGCCTCCCCTCAAAGAAGTTTCTCATCGTCATAGAACAGGATAGACACTGAGTCAAAGCTGTCTTGCTGCAACTAAACCCCACATTACCTTCTTGATACAAATGCATGTATGATAGTATCTGATGTAAGTCTTGCTGAGTACCTTTGTACTCACGTTGCTTTATTTATGTTTTGCAGGTGAGATATCTGTCTCACTAGGAGTACTGCTTGGACTTCGACGAGTAGCTTGTTACCTCAGCTACGATCTTGTACTTTGGATGGACTTGTAGATAGTCAGGCTTCTCGGCCTTTTTCTTTTGTAGTTGTCTGTACTCAGACATGTAATGCTTCTGTTGCTTGTATGCTCTGAATGATGGGTCATGTGACCCCTGTTTGTATTGATGCTATGTGGCTCTTCTGAGCCTTTATCTATATGAGTTGTGTTATGTTGTGATGCCATGTTGTACATCACATACTTGCATGTTATGCGCACGTGTGACGTGTATTTCTATATGTGGGATCCGACAATCTAGTTGTTTATCCTTGGCAGCCTCTCTTATGGTGAAATGTAGTCTAGTGCTTCCTTGAGCCATAGTAGTCCGCTACAGCCCGGTTCACTACTGCTCAGAACACTTGACTGGCCGGCATGTGTTCCACTTCGTTCCTATGTCTGTCCCTTCGGGGAAATGTCACGCGGTGACTTCCGGAGTCCTGTTAGCCCAGTGCTACAGCCCGGATTCATACGCTGTTGACCGGCATGCTTGATGTGATTCATGTATGCCTGTCTCCATAGGTCTGTGCCGCTTTGGGTTCACGACTAGCCATGTCGGCCCGGGTTCTCTGTCATATGGATGCTAGTGACATTATCATATACGTGAGCCAAAAGGCGCAAACGGTCCCGGGCCATGGTAAGGCGACACCCGTAGGGATACCGTGCGTGAGGCCGCAAAGTGATATGAGGTGTTACATGCTAGATCGGTGTGACTTAGAATCGGGGTCCCGACAATATCTCCTCCTTTGTAATCGACCTTGTGTAACCCTAGCCCCCTCCGGTGTCTATATAAACCAGAGGGTTTTAGTCCGTAGGACAACAGACAATCATACCATAGGCTAGCTTCTAGGGTTTAGCCTCTCCGATCTCGTGGTAGATCAACTCTTGTAATACCCATATCATCAAGAATAAATCAAGAAGGATGTAGGGTTTTACCTCCATCAAGAGGGCCCGAACCTGGGTAAAACATCGTGTTCCCTGCCTCCTGTTACCATCCGACTTAGACGCACAGTTCGGGACCCCCTACCCATGATCCGCCGGTTTTGACACCGACATTCTTCGCGAAGTGCTTCCTCTTATTCACGGGCTTGTCAGCTTCGATCCGCAACGGCTCGACTCGAATCACGTAGAGCTTGTTGCGCCGCAAGTGCTTGAGCATCACGGAGTTGTTCTTCTTGACGTTGTGCCTCAGCATCTTGAGCATTTTGGTGTAGACGCGCTCGCTCTTCCTCTTCATATTGGCGTTGTCGTTGCCGTTCTCGTGCTAGCGCAAAGGCCTCTTGAGTTTGACGTTGTCGGCGCTCTTGAGAGTCGGTGTCTCATAGGGGATTGAGGCTTGCTTGACGGTCGGTGCGCGCGGCTCGACGAAGAGTGTTCGATGTCGGTGTACTAGAGCCGGAGAGGGTGAAGTCGGAGTGGCGGCTTGAACGGCTCCTTCTTGAAGTGGAAGACGAGCGGTTGAGCAATAAAGCACGAATTTCATCCATCTTTGCGTCATTCTCTTGCTTGTGACCGTAGAGCTTGTGGTCGAAGTAGTCCCTTGTACGTTGGTCGGAAAGTCGCAAGTCGGTGGCAAGGTTGTCGATGCATTCACTCATAGCTTGTTGCTCTTGATGCAAAGCACGTTGTGCACCAAAGAGATGACTCTTGGTGACAAAGGAGTTCATGTCGTCGTCTTGCTCCATGAAGAGTGCGTTGGTGGAAGTACTTGGCCTATCCATCATTCCAAGACAAATGTGAGTGGTAGAAAGAGAAGAACGAGTACCAAATGTACCTTGACCGAAGTTGAAAGTGGATCGAGGATCACTCCAATGTAGGACAAGGAAATAGCACAATTGGTATGAGTTCTTGTCAATTTCTCACACCTACACAAGTAAAAGCTTTTGGTGGAGCTTGGTTAGGATGGTGGCACAAAATTTGATGCAATTGTAAGTGAGCTTCAATAATGTTGGAAAAGATTCGCAAGATGCAATGTAACAAGTAGACCAAGCATATAAGGTACACAGAAACACACGCGCAAAAAGGATAAGTGGGGTTGTGCAACCAAGGGTGAGCCAAAATGTTGAATCCACAAAAATGCTCTTGTTGCACAACACTAGAGAGACGCTAGCACGATTGCACAGTAGGCGGATACAAGAACTTGTGCACAACCTACTTAGCAAAAATGCAACAACTTCTATCCCAAATATGTTCTATGCAAGGTGTTGCTATGATATGATCCAAGATGATCGAGTATGACAATCTTAATGTTGTAAGATGCTATGGTTCTTGCTTAAAAGCAATTTGCTTATCTGTTCTCTTTGCTTAAAAGCTTGTTTGGCTCTTTGATGTTTGAGCTCTTTTCTCATGCAATGCTTGACGAACCAAGATAGCAAATGAGTATGCGATGACAACTTTGTGACACAAGAGAGGATACCAATATATGCAACAATGATGTATGTATGCTATGGGAAGTATGATCACTAATGTGCACAAGTCTCGTTGCCGGCAATACTCAATGGCTAGTCTCGATGGGTAAGCAACGCAAAGTAGTAAGGCTATGATGGCTATCAATGTAGTGGCAAGAATGATATGTCCAATACCAAGATGAGGTTACCGGTCTTGCTTCCGGTATGTTGTCAAAATGGTGGCACGAATACCAAGATGTAGTCGAGGTGGTCGTTGTTGATGACGCGTCCGTGGCGAAGATGAGCGGTGGTGATGTCGTTGTCGAACCGTACCTAGATAGCCGAAACACAAAAGGATAAGGTACCGCAACTCAAATTCTCAAACCTCGAAGTAGCAATTGTGTCGGAGAGCGAAACGGTCCAAAAATGGTTGGGTTGTGCGGAAGTGGTGGAGGTATGCAGAAGTATATATGGTATATGGTGAACACCGGAACAAAATTTGGTGGAAATTGGGGTGGTGGATGGATATGTGGCTGCCAGGGGATGGGTGTGCGGGTGGAAGGCCGGTTTGCGGGTGGGGCTGGATGTCCGGGTGGGGCCGGATGTCCGGGCTCTGGATCCGGGGACGAACGGGATGAACACCGCATGGGGAGGTTAAATCCAGGTGAAATTCGGAGGAATTTGTGGATGGAAATTGGGGGGAATAAGGATGGGAAGCTAGCTCCACTCAAAACAAAGCAAATCAATGGATCCAAACCAACAAAATCTCAACACACCAACAAATCACAAAAAAAAATTGGGGCTATTTTTGGTGGGGAATTTTCGAATTAGGATAAAAACAACAAAACAAGGCTAGAAACACAACGGGGAGGCTCCGAAATCGTGATCAACATGGATCTGATACCAAGATTATGTAGGGTAGAACCCTAATCGCTCGATCTTTCACGAAAGGAGCGGATCCCGTGAAGAACACGAGGAACACGAGGGGGAAAATGAGGTAAAAAACAAGGGGAAACACAAGAGGAACACTCAAACTAACAAGAACAAGTCACACATGTGCTAGATTCTCGGATACATAGAACGATACACGGTCCACGGACAACTAGGGACGATACAAAAGGGTAACCGGTTCTTCTCCGTGAGGAGGTCTTGATGTTCTTCCCTAAAGAGAGGTCTTGAATCCGCTTGGGGGGTCTTCTCTGGTGGAGGCTCGAATCTCCGAGGAGAAGGTAACCAAGTGGATGAGCAAGGCTCTCACACAAAATATGAGCTAATCCTTTGCTAACCCTAGAAAGTTGTACGGGGTAGAGTATATATACTCTAGGGGGAGAAGGGATACACGGGTCTTGGCCCTTTACTGTGCGCAGACAGGGAGGCCGGACTTCCGGGCGTCGGGCCGGATGTCCAGACGTTCGCGGAGGGCCGGATGTCTGGGCTATGGGGGCCGGATCTCCGGGCTGGTGAAGCTGCCCATGTTGCTCTCGGGTTCGGTGGTGTACGGATTTCCGGGCAGGGGGGCCGAATGTCAGGGACCTCGGGAAGGGCCGGATGTCCGGGCTTGCGGTCCGGATGTCCGGGGCCTATTGGCACTTTGTGGCTGAGTAGCTATAGAGGAAGGTGCTCCAGGGGACGGATGTTCGGGGCCTGGGAGCTGTTCTTGGCTCCTTCAGTTGGTTCTCCTCATCCGTGGACTTGGGGACTTGTCCGTCTTCATGCTCATCTTCGGGAGGACCCTCTTGGTACCTAATGATGCACAACATCTCGGACTTAGGTAGTAGCCATGTCTCATGCATAGAAAGTGGAAGTTCAGAGAGGAGTGAGTTCACCTTATCTTTGATGGCTTTGGCTCGGGCGCTTGTCATTGGTCCAGGTGGTGCCGTTGGAGGTGTCTGTGCGTCCATGGGGATGATCTTGGGATACTCCGCATCAGGACTCGTCGAGGATAGGCACGTCGTCATGTAGGAGACCTAGCACCAAAGAAGAAAACACACTCGGAGTAGAGGTTAAGTCATTAGAAATCATACTGGCCTCACATGCCGTCTCAACTACCTCACTCACTAAGTGTTCTGACTCACTCACTCCCTCTTGGATGCTCTCAGTCATATGGTTGGTAGAGTCACTCAAATGGCTCTCAACCTCACATAGGATGTGAGGCATGCTCTCAAGTGTGGGGCTAGTGGTGGTCACACTCATCCTCCCATAGGAAATGCTCTTAATGTCATGTAGGGTGGAGTCACTCATGTGGTGGTGGCTCTCCTCACTTGGCAATTGGGGCATCTCGTCACATGTTGTTGTCGGAGAGATGTTGGTGCAAATGTCTCCATGCTCAATCATGTCATGGTCGTCGCCATGGATGAAAGCCGAATATGGCACATCATCATTCTCCTCGAAGACCAAAGATAAGGTCTTATGAGCGGTCTCGTAGGTTGACTTGGAGTATGAGTCCAATATGGGCGCCGTCTTCATGTTGTTGAACAGGTTCGTGCTCGTCACCATGGTCGAAGGGGATGGACCTTGCTCAACCTTCTTGTCGCCGTCTTGTTGTTGGAGGCCCAAATGATTTGGCACCTCGTTGCTCGTCTCCATGACCGAAGGGAAATTCCCATGCTCGACCATCTCCATTGAGGGACTTCCGAAGATGGAAGTGTCTCCCTCGCTCGTAGGTGATCGCCTTGGACTTGATGATGTCGAAGTAGGCGTACTCGTGGGAAGTAGGCGAAGATGCGGTACGTCCAAAGGCGAAGATGCCAAAGTTGTTGTCGGAGCAGCAGCCTTGGGGTCGATGGTGCTGTTCTGTAGAGCCCGTGCGCACGGGGGTGCAGGAGGCCGTGGGCACGGGGTCCTGTGTGCATAGGGGTCCAAGGCCCGTGTGCACGGGGGTGGCAGAGAAGCCAACTCTCGTCCCGAGGGTCGCTCTTCATGGTCTTGGCGGTCGCCTCGAAGATGATGACGGTGCGGCGTGGTACTTGCATCGCATGGCCGTAACAAAGACTTGCGACTTGAGCGTATCCGCCGTGAAGAGGACGAAGTTGTAGAAGAGCGATTGACCATGATGGTTCGGATATCGTCTTTGAGGGAACTCAAGGATGTGTCGAAGTAGTCCCTTGTATGTTGCTCGGATTGTCGTAGGTCAGTGGCTAAATTGTCTATGCGATCGCCCAAAGCAAGTTGTTCTTGATGCAAATCTCGATGGGCGCCAAAGAGTTGCGACTTGGTGACGAAGTTTTTCATGTCGCCATCTTTCTCTAGGAAGAGTGGATTGGTAGAAGAACTCGGCCTATCCATCATGAGAAAGTGGTGGTGAGTAGGAAAAATTAGAGAACAAAACCAAAGTTACCTTTTCCAAAGATTGTGGATGTAAAAAGTACGATCTCACGTGATGCTCTAATAGGGGAATTGGTAACGGGAATTGTTTCTCACACCTACAAGTAAAAGGCTTATGGAGGAGCTTGGTTAGGATGGTGGCAAAAATTTCAAGCAAATGTTAGTCAAGATGTCGATAAGGTTGAGAAGATTCACAAAAATGCATGTAAAAACAAATATATCAAACCCAATGGTATCACTAGGAACACAACCACAGAAAATGCTCTTGTTGTGCGAATACTAGAGAGACGCTAGCTCGATTGCTCAAATGGGTTAGATACGCATGTGCACCAACCTATAAGAGAAACATGCCGTCTTCAATCCCAACTATGCTACGTATGAGGTGTCAAAGTTGTTATGCAAAAATGGCTAGATGCTATTGCTTACAAGCTCTTTGTTACTCCTCTTTTGCTTGTTTTTTTTAAGCTAGAGCCAAGTATGATATGGGACAAGTATGTAAGATATGCACGGGAGAGACTTATGGCACTAAGATGGCAACAAGATCACTACGGTGCACAGTAGCGTGGCCCGGCAATTCTCAACTTGCTAGTCTCGATGGGTAAGGTACGCGAAATGGCTCGAGTTATCAATGCAAAAGCAAGGGTGAGATGTCGTCACGGTTACTGTCCGATCTTACGGTAAGAATGAAGTTGTTGAAACTGGTGTGGTGTCCGAGTTGATGATCGAGTGGCGGTGATGATGATGCCCAAATGCGCCTAAGTAGCCGAAACACCTTAGGACACAAGAGAAACCGCGGTCCGAAACTCAAACAACCACGAGAAATAGTGCGGAAGAACACGAGTGTTGGTATGGAAGCAAAATGGTGCAAAACAAAATATGGTCGAAAGTTTCTGGATGGTCCGTGCGCACGGGTTAAGTGAGGCCCGTGTTCACGGGGTCCCATGTGCACGGGGTCTCGAGGGCCCGTGTGCAGGGGGTATGCTGGGAGCGGAAGAAAAACTCCGGATCCGTGGGGATTTTCCAAGGTAAGTCAATTTAGAGGGTTTGGAAGGTGGGGAAGCAGGAAGATGGGTAGATCCACTTGCCAAACTCCAAATTCGTGGATCAAAACAACCAAATCTCACAAGATCCAACAAATTGCAAGAAAAAAAAAATTTGGGCTATTTTTGTGGGGATTTTCGAATTTGGACGAAAAACAACAAAATCAAGCTAGCAAATGGGGGGGATGGGACTCCAAGATGTGAATCAACCTTGCTCATGATACCAAATGATGTAGGATGAAATCCTAGAGGGGTATCTTTTCACACTTGGAGGGGGAAAAGGGCAAACTCTTAAGAACACAAAGAGGAAATCACTCAAACAATTCCCCAATTACACATCCACTAGGATAGCAACATAAGATCCACAAGTCACAAACACAATCAAAGGAAAGATACAATGGCAAAGTTTTTCCCACTCCTAGGAGATGAGGTCTTGAAGATAGACTTCTCCTAGAGGAGGTCTTGAAATCCACTAGGATTCTTCCCAAAGGGGCCTTGATTCCACAAGTGGGAAGGTAGACGGAGCAAAGCTCACAAACATCTCATCTCACACTTTGCTAACCCTAAACATAGCTCTAGGTACGGTTTATATAGTGTTGGGGTCAAAGTAGATGAAGAGGGGCTCGGATTGGGGATCACAGCCGTCCATCCTAGGAGGCCCGTGCGCACGGGGTTCCCGTGGGCACGGTACAGGCCCGTGCGCACGTGGTGCTCCAGCGCCAGCTCCCTGTGTAGTCCGTGCGCACGGGGTCTTCGAGGCCCGTGGGCACGGGGTCGCCTGGGAGGTGTAGAGTTGGTCTTGTTGTACTCCTTCTTCCTCCTTGTGGCCTTGGGGTCCTTCTCCTTGGCCTCTGAGATGCTCCCCAACTGCTTGGTGGCGGTCGTCCTCGTAATTAGTGATGCACAATGATCCAAGGTGAGGTAGCGACCAAGTCCAATAGATAATCATGTAAATCTTGAAGAGGAGCGGGTTCACCTTAAGTCCGGTAGGTCCACTTGGAGCTTGATGTGCTATGAAGGTGTACATGGTGATGTCCGTAGGATGCTCCGCATGATCCCCTCCCCCTTAGGAAAGATCTGAACTCGGATCGTAAACCGTATTGCCATGTACACTGTAGGAATAGATGCCTTGTTGCTCGGTGAGGTGCTCTAAGATGTTGGTGCTGTGCAACGTGTATGCCTTCCCATGACGAAGATAGCTCGTGATGGTACCACCTTGCAAAACCTTCGAAACAAAAGAACATGATAAGCACTTGGAAAAACCCATGAGGTTAGCGTGAACGCAAAGCCTATCATTCGGGAAGGGAAATGCCCAACAAGTGAATTTATCATGTGTATCATAAGGAAGGGCAAGGTAGGGGGACAAGTCGTGGAGGCATATGATGCGAGTACGCCCAACTATAATAAATTCAAGCAAACAACGTGCTTCACAAGTAACATGTCATGTGTGTAAATGGTGGGCATATATAACACACATGACATAACACAAGCATGAGAGCAAGATATGAGCAAAGCATCGTCAATGTATTGGTGAGAGGGTGTATGTAAATAGCAATGGGGTATAATGACTCTCCCAACACAACAAGCATCAAAAGCATTGGGCACAAAGAAATCATGGCAATAGCTATTAGGATCTCCACCAAGCATGCAAATACACATAGAAGTAGTATAATGGTGAATCACATGTAATTGCAAGCAAGGGTCACAATTGCATGCCAAAGGCATGGAAAGAGGCATAACATGCAAAGTGAACAAGGTACAATGGGCATAAAGTAACAAGTAATATATAGCCATAGACTTGTGAGAGCCAAGTAGAAGAGATGCGCATAGTCGTTGCATGAAGAGAATGGTAGGAAGGAGAATCCACGGGATCCCAAATCGTCGTTGCTCTCAAGAGCTCGTTTTGTCAACTCTTGGGATTGAGAGGTTGACAAGTATACATTTGTACCTACACACAACAAAAACAAAGGGAAAATTGTGTGTGCATGGTAGATGTACACATCATCCATCATGATGCGCACGGGCTTGTGTTGGTTTGCACAAAATATCCAATGCTCAAATAAATGAGTTGCATGATATAGAAATATGTCATCCATCATGAGAGGTTTGTTGTTATGTATAGCATAATGGAGACGCCAAGGATGTAATGCATCACGAGCAATATGTAGAGCATTGTTATTGATGGAATGCATATGGTGCACACAAGGGATGTAATCATGCGATACACAATAATTTTCATGGCATGGCATATGAGATGAATTGCACAATTCATGTAAAGGAAGCATGGCAATATCATCACATGAAAAACAAAAGCCAATGACCATCATCTCGTCATCTATGCCATAAGTACAAATGGGATTTATTTGAATGGGGCATGCATAGCTACTATGTTGAGATTGAAATGATGCAATATGGGATACTCACTCATAGCATATGACAAGTTCAATGGATTTTCAAACATGATGTGACCAAAAGAATTTTCACATGATACCCTATGGAGCATAGCATCACAACTAGGCAACTCAACATGCTCATCATCATATTCATCATAAATAGGTAGCACATCTAAGCATGTAGACGACATAGTATGTGGTGCATCTATAAGGTGATCATCATCATGCAAGCAATCAATGTGAAGATAGTCCACTAGTGGGACAAGAGAAGCACCATCACCTATGTTACCTATGGGGCTCCACTCATGTGGTGTAGGTGAGGTGTCGAAGACCAAGTCATGGTCATCTTCATCATGATGGAACCATGTGGGTGGTGCATAGTATTCCACCATGGCCATCGTCATCTCCATTGGAGTTATGGACTTGATGTAGGGTAGAACCCTAATCGCCCGATCTTTCACGAAAGGAGCGGATCCCGTGAAGAACACGAGGAACACGAGGGGGAAAACGAGGGAAAACACAAGGGGAAACACAAGAGGAACACTTAGAGTAACAAGAACAAGTCACACATGTGCT
Source organism: Triticum aestivum (assembly GCF_018294505.1). NCBI lineage: Eukaryota > Viridiplantae > Streptophyta > Magnoliopsida > Poales > Poaceae > Triticum > Triticum aestivum. The sequence goes on from NC_057797.1 coordinate 324,106,299, forward strand.
AGATCCTCGGATACATAGAACGATACACGGTCCACGGACAACTAGGGACGATACAAAAGGGTAACCGGTTCTTCTCCGTGAGGAGGTCTTGATGTTCTTCCCTAAATAGGGGTCTTGAATCCGCTTGGGGGATCTTCTCTGGTGGAGGCTCGAATCTCCGAGGAGAAGGTAACCAAGTGGATGAGCAAAGCTGTCACACAAAATATGAGCTAATCCTTTGCTAACCCTAGAAAGTTGTATGGGATAGAGTATATATAGTCTAGGGGGAGAAGGGATACATGGGTCTCGGCCCTTTACTGTGCGCAGACAGGGAGGCCGGACGTCCGGGCGTCGGGCTAGATGTCCGGGCGTTCATGGAGGGACGGATGTTCGGGCTATGGGGGCCGGATGTCCGGGCTGTAGAAGCTGTCCATGTTGCTCTCGGGTTCGGTGGTGTCCGGATTTCCGGGCAGGGGGGCCGGATGTCCGGGACCACGGGAAGGGCCAAATGTCCGGGCTTGCAGGGCGGATGTCCGGGGCCTGTAGAGACTTGGTGGCTAAGCAGCTGTAGAGGAAGGTGCTCCTGGGGCCGGATGTCCGAGGCCTGGGAGATGTTATTGGCTCCTTCCATTGGTTCTCCTCATCTGTCGACTTGGGGACTTGTTCATCTTCATGCGCTTCTTTGGGAGGACCCTCTTGGTACCTAATCATGCACAACATCTTGGACTTAGGTAGTAGCCATGTCTCATGCATAGAAAGTGGAAGTTCGGAGAGGAGTGAGTTCACCTTATCTTTGATAGCTTTGGCTCGGGCTCGTGTCATTGGTCCAAGTGGTGCCGTTGGAGGTGTGGGTGCGTCCATGGGGATGATCTTGGGATGCTCTGCATCATCTCCCCTCCCTTGGGGAAGATCCGTCCTCGGATCGAAATCCTCATCACCATGGTAGGGCGAGAGATCTTTGATGTTGAAGATGTTGCTCACGGAGTACTTGCCACGAGGAATGTCGATCTTGTAAGCATTGTTGTTGTAGCATGCAAGCACCTTGAATGGTCCATCCGTGCGTGGTCGAAGTTTGGACTTGCGTTCTTGGGGAAAGCGGTCCTTGCGAAGGTGTACCCACACGAGGTCTCCAATGTTGAATATCATAGGGTGCTTGTTGACGTTGAGCTTGGTTGCAAGGCGTTGTACTTGGCGCTCGATGGTGTTTCTTGTATCTTCATGCACCTTCTTGAGATGGGTCTCTCATGCACTTGCGTCCAAATTGATTCGATCTTGGAGTGGTAGAGGTAGAATATCCAATGGTGACAAAGGGTTGAATCCGTAGATGACCTCGAAAGGGGACTTGCCGGTTGTTGAGTGTATTGCTCGGTTGTAGGCGAACTCGGCGATGGGTAGACACTCCTCCCACTCCTTGATGTTCTTCTTGATGAGTACTCGAAGTAGAGCGGAGAGTGTGCGGTTTGTCACCTCCGTTTGGCCGTCGGTTTGAGGATGGTATGCCATGGAGAAGAGTAGCTTGATTCCGAGCTTGGCGCATAGGGTCTTCCAAAAGTAGCTAAGGAACTTGACGTTGCGGTCCGAGACGATGGTCTTTGGCACACCATGGGGACGCAAAATTTCCCTACAAAAGAGATTAGCAACATGTGAAGCATCGTCTATCTTGTGGCAAGGAATAAAATGTGCCATTTTGAGAAACGGTCCACAACGACAAATATGGAATCTTTCCCATTTCGAGTTTTAGGCAAACCAAGTACAAAGTCCATGCTAATGTCTTCCCATGGTTGGTATGGGATTGGTGAAGGCATATAGAGACCATGAGATTGAGCTTTGGACTTAGCTCTGCGACATTTAGAACACCGGTTGGTGAAACGATTGACGTCCCGAAACATCTTTGGCCAAAAGTAGCTCTTCGAGAGCGTGGCGAACGTCTTGTCGCGTCCGAAGTGTCCCATTAAGCCTCCTCCATGCGATTCCTGTAAAAGCAACAAACGAAGAGACGACTCGGGGATGCAAACTTTGTTATCTCTCATAAGGTAGCCATCTTTAATGTAATAGCATTCCCAAGATGTATTTGACAAACATTTGGCATAAGGAGTAGCAGAAGTTGCATCATGCTCATACAAGTCTTTGATATGCTCAAAGCCGATGACATCCAACTCAAGTTGTGTGAGAAGCATGCATATGCGGGAAAGAGCATCCGCTACTATGTTTTCTTTACCCTTGATGTACTTGATTACATAGGGAAAAGACTCAATAAATTCACTCCATTTTGCATGACGCTTGTTTAACTTTGTTTGTCCCTTAAGATACTTGAGAGTCTCATGATCGGTATGAATGATAAACTCATGGGGACGAAGGTAATGTTCCCATTCATGCAAAACGCGGACTAAAGCATATAGCTCTTTTTCATAGATGGGATAATTGAGTTGCGCTCCAGAAAGTTTCTCACTAAAGGAAGCTATGGGGCGCTTCTCTTGCGTTAACACAACTCGTATGCCATTACCACTAGCATCGCAATGAATTTCAAAAGGTTTGTCGAAGTTGGGTAAAGCAAGCACAGGAGCATGAGTAAGAAAATTCTTAAGCTCATTGAATGCGGTATCTTGGGATGGTCCCCAAACAAAAGGCACATTCTTCTTGCTCAAAGCATGCAAAGGCGAAGCAATGGTGCTAAAATCCTTCACAAAGTGATGATAGAAACCCGCAAGGCCAAGAAAACTACGTACTTGATGCAAGTTGGTTGGTTGCGGCCAAGTCTTAATAGCATTGATCTTGGACTCATCAACATGAACACCCTTAGAAGAAACAACAAAACCCAAGAAAACGAGCTTATCAACACCAAAAAGGCATTTCTCCATATTAGCATAGAGGCGCTCTTTTCTAAGAGTTTACAAAACGGTGCGGCCATGGGTGACATGCTCTTTGATAGATTTGCTAAACACAAGAATGTCATCAAAGTAGACCACAACAAATATACCAATGTAAGGGAAAAAGACATTATTCATGAGGCGCATAAAAGTGCCCAGTGCTTCCGAAAGACACATAGGCATGACTAACCACTCATACAAACCAAACTTGGTTTTGAAGGCGGTTTTCCATTCATCACCCTCTTGTATGCGGATTTTATAGTAACCATTCTTAAGATCAATTTTGGAAAATATAGTGGCACCGCTAAGGTCATCAAGCATATCATCTAGGCATGGAATGGGATACCTATAGCGAACGGTGATAGCATTGATAGGTCTACAATCGGAGCACATGCGAAAACTACCATCACGTTTTGGCACAAGAATGACCGGAACGGCACAAGGGCTCAAACTTTCACGCACATGTCCATGGTCTATGCGATGCTTTACTTGCCTTTATATTTCTTTTGTTTCGTCGGGGTTGACATGGTATGGAGCTTTGTTCGGAAGAGGTGCTCCAGGGATGAGGTCGATTCAGTGCGCAACGCCTCGTAGAGGAGGTAGACCCGGAGGTAGCTCATCGAGAAAAACATCTTGAAATTCCTGCAAAAGAGAAGACAACACTAGAGGAAGAGTGTGAGAAGTGTTAGTTTGTGGTGCATTGTCCTTGCACATGAGGACGTAGTGTAGGACACTAGATGGGTGCTCACACACTTCTCTCATCTCATGTTTAGTGGCAAATAGAACTAGATTTTTGTTTTCTCTCATCGTGGAGGCACTCAATTTTGGCTTGTGGCGCTTACTCTCTTTTTGGTGGCGCGCTCTCTCACTATGATCTCCACGATGGGTGGCTTGCTTGTCGGCGATCACTTGACTAGGCGACATTGGACGGAGGACGTACTCCTTGCCCTTCATCTTGAAGATGTAGTGGTTTGTTCAGCCGTTGTGTACGACTCCTCTATCGAATTGCCATGGTCGTCCAAGGAGAAGATGACAAACGGTCATTGGAACGACGTCGCACTCCAAGGTGTCTTCGTAGGCGCCAATCTTGAAGGAGACTTGTACTCGGTGCTCGACTTGGATAGTGCCGGAGTCACTAAGCCATTTCACTTTGTATGGATGTGGATGCTTCATCTTGGGCAATTGGAGCTTGGAGCAAAGTTCTTCACTTGCGATATTATGACAACTCCCTCCATCGATGATGACCTTGACGGATCGTCCATTGACGCCGGCCTTGGTGTGGAATATGTGGCATCGTTGGTCTTCTTCTTGGTGATGTTGGAGAGTCAAGACTTTGGAGACAACAAGTGCGGGACTTGAGTCTTCATCACAAAAGACTTGTTCTTCTTCATTGTTCACTTGGCGGTGCATGGCAACTTGCTCGAGGGCTTCCATTTCGGCTTCGCTCATGGAGTCATAAGTGCCATCGTCGTTGAAGACCATGGTTCGCTTGTTGGTGCACTCGTAGGACTTGTGGCCTTGGCCTCCACAAGTGAAACACTTGAACGAACTCGTGTTGACGGTCTCGGCGGTTGGAGTAGATGATGATGAAGCTCTTGGCTTGAAGTTGCTCGTAGGAGGATGGCTTGTAGGTAACGAAGCTTTCTTGGAAGTCGACTTGTCGATGTTGGAAGTATAAGGTCTTGTAGTTGGTGTTGGAGTCGTTGAAGCTTGATTATTGGAGAAGCCGTAGGACTTGGATGAGAACTTGGCATACTTGAAATCATCTTGCACTTGGCTTTCTGCTTTGGTAGCTTGGTGCACTAGCTCGATGAGATATGAGTATGGTTGGAAGTTGGCGATCTTCTTGATAGGGTGATTGAGTCCGTTCAAGAAACATGCCATTGTTTGCTCATCATCTTCCGTGACATTGCCTCTTATCATTGCAATCTCCATCTCCTTGTAGTATTCTTCAACACTCTTTGTTCCTTGCTTGAGTTGCTAGAGTTTCTTAAAGAGGTCGCGGTTGTAGTAGGTAGGTACGAAGCGTGCTCTCACGACATCCTTCATTTGCACCCAAGTAGTGATGGGTGGTTCACCTCTTGCCTCTCGGCGCTCTATGATTTGTTCCCACCAAATGAGGACATAGTCTTGGAACTCAAGGGATGCCATTGCGATCTTCTTCTCTTCTTCAAAATTGTGCAAACGGAAGATCTTGTCAACCTTCAATGCCCATGAAAGGTACTCTTTGGGATCGTTGCTTCCGTTGAACTTGGGCACGGTGAACTTGAGTTTTCCATAACGTTGCTCGTCATTGTGTTGGGGTCGGGGATGATGACGCCCATGTTGTTGATGATTGATCAACTCGTGGTGCTCTTGGCGCGGTGGGTTGTTATCACCATGTTGTTCTTGTCGTGGAGGATCCCCATTGTCTTCATGCTCTTGATTGACTTGTTGTTCTTGGCGAGCTTGTGGATGAGCTTGTCGTGCTCGAGGAGGAACTTGACGATGCAAGCGAACTTGTTCGTGCAGATGTGAGAGCTCGGATAGAAGATCACCTGTAGACCCGGGCATTTCCTCCGCGGGACGACCCGTCAGCATACCTACAGACGTAACATTGTTAGTCGGCTTCTTCGCCGAACTCCTTTAAAAGGATTCGTTCAAGCACTTACTGAAAATTCCGCGCCGAAGCCGCTTATTCTCCTTCTCGGAGTCTGCAAGCTGGGCTCGAACGTCTTTTAGTTCCACGCTCAGCTTGATATTGGCGTCTTGGAGATTGCTTTTCTCCCGCCTAACCTCAGTCAGCACGCGTTTGCCAGCCTCTAGCTGTCGCATAACATGCTGGTCCTCCGGATTTTCTCCGGATTCATCTGCAACATCTATTGTTAGATCTGCAGCCACGCCGCACACTATATGGTAACCATCATTCTTTAAAGTAAATGTTACCAGTGGGTGACTGTTTCGGTTCCTGCAATGCGCCAACAGCGGCCCGCAGTTGGGTCTTGCATTCCTCTAGCTCCTGTGACAGCCTAGTATTCTTCTCTGTGAGAACCTGCACAATAAAGATGATCCTTAAATCAGTTATGCTAACTGTTTCAAGTCTCAGGGGCTACTGATACATATAAATCATCAGATTTACTTACCCGTACATCCTTTACATACTGATCCGTGGCTCTGGCTAGACCATCTTGAGCAGCTCGGAGGTACGCCTCTCCAGAATTGAAGGCATCAAATGCCTCTGGTGAGAAACAAGCGTCACGGAGTACGGCCCGGCGGCACCTATGATTCATGGCGCTTTCCACTTCTGAGTTTGTAGCGGATAATCTATCTGCATCCTTTGTAGGGGGATTATCCGGCGCCCGCCCCATATCGGTTTCCGCCTCTATCTCCGGTCCTGGCGCCCGACTGGTGGAAGCGTGATTAGTAACATCGCCGGACATATTCCGGCGAGCGTTTTTTCTGTTAAAGAAACACGGGCGTCATTATATTTCGAGAGAGGCAACAACCATGGAGCGGGGTTTTTTGTCATACCTTTGCACCGGCGTCTCCATCCTGACCACCTTCCTTTTTGGCCTACCCGGCCTCGGTGCCTCTTGTTGGCGAGTTGCTGTGGGTTCGGCAGGGCGTCCCGAATGCCTTCCCTGTAAAAATGCCATGTGTATATGATGGGTGAAGTGTCTAAAAGGGGATCCTAGTTTTTGGAGTTGGGATTTTTGGTTTTTCTTACGTGCGATGCAGGGAGCAGTCCGGGATAGTCGGCCGTAATGGCCACCATGGCATCATCGCAGCTTAACTGATAGAACTGCCGGTCTGTCAGCTCCACGAATATAACCGGATCTTCTTCAAGTACGGAGTCGAGGGCCCGGTCAGGGTCCTCTGGTTCTGGAGAAGGGCTGCTGACCTCCTTTATGGCTTTTCGCAGTTCCTACCGCAAATTGGCAAGGTGAATACTTACGACAAAGAATGCGGGAGAAATGGGAGTAGGAAGATATAACTTACCCAGCTTGGAGGATTGTACATGGAGAATCCATCTCGTGGCTTGATGCGGGTGAACTCCTCTTCCTCACCCTTGAACAATTCAGATAGAATTTTCGCTAAAGCGGCGTTATTGTCCGGACCCTTACGCTCGCAGCGGGTGGCATCATCCACCCCGTTAAAACACCACAAGGGGTGCCCACGATATTGAAGTGGTCGCACTCCCTACATTATGCAAATCGACATAACTTCGATTACTGTCAATCCTGATCGAGCCAATGCTTTAATCCGGTTCACCAGATAGAGGACTTCTCCATTGTCTTCCACCTGGGGGCTCCGTGGGCGCCAACTTCGGCGTTTCTTCAGAGGAGCATTGTTGAACCCAGGAAGACCCCACCGAAAAGGGTCCAGAAGGGGAATGTCCTCCATATAAAACCATTCTAAAGGCCAGTCTCCGGACGACTTCTTCGGGGTACCGGACAGGTATCCGGTATCGGCGATGCGCCATATTTCGGGTCCGCCCACTTGATAAAGTGACCCCCTCTGTGTGCGACGGACGAGGCAAAATAGCCTTTTACACAGCTCGAAGTGAGCCTCGCAGCCCAGGAACAACTCGCAGAGGGCAACATAGCCGGCGATATGTAGGATGGAGGCGGGGGTGAAATTGTGTAATTGGAGGCCATAGAACTCCAGGAGCCCGCGGAGGAACGGATGAATTGGAAATCCAAGTCCTCTTAATAAATAGGGAACAAGGCATACCCGTTCCCCCGTAGAGGGGCAGGGAAAGCTCTCCGCTTGCTCCCTGCCATTGTAGGTCGCAAGCCCGGCTCGAACGGGCACCATATACGCCAGAGGGAGAAATCCCTTAGTCTTTAGTTTGACTAATCGACTATGTGGGATTGGACACCTCTCCCAATCACCGGGTTTAGGGCTACGGGGGAAGGAGGAGGAGCTGCGGAGGTTGGCCATGCTGGAATGGATCTTCCCGAAATGCGCTCTGATGGATTCTCGCTGGGGCAGGATAGTATGGATTGGATCTAAGGATCCCCATCCCTTTAATAGACAATTTATTTATCTGGCTAGGGGGTGAATGTAAAAACGCCCTGGCGCCTCGTATTCATTCGACGCATGGGAGATAGCCCTTATTGGGCACAGAAGCCAAGAGGTCCAAACATTTATGGGACCGGACACTGCTTTACAAACGTTTGGAAGATGGAGAAGAACCCGCCTTGCAATGCCGAAGACAACTATGTGCCGGACTCATTGTCATTGAAGCCTGGTTCGGGGGCTATTGAGGGAGTCCTGGATTAGGGGATATTCGTACAACCGGATTATATCCTTTGGCCGGACAGTTGGACTATGAAGATACAAGATTGAAGACTTCGTCTCATGTCCGGATGGGACTCTACTTGGCGTGGAAGGCAAGCTAGGCAATACGGATATGTATATCTCCTCCTTTGTAACCGAACTTGTGTAACCCTAGCCCCCTCCAGTGTCTATATAAACCAGAGGGTTTTAGTCCGTAGGATAATGGACAATCATACCATAGGCTAGCTTCTAGGGTTTAGCCTCTCCGATCTCGTGGTAGATCAACTCTTGTAATACCCATATCATCAAGAATAAATCAAGCAGGACGTAGGGTTTTACCTCCATCAAGAGGGCCCGAACCTGGGTAAAACATCGTGTTCCCTGCCTCCTATTACCATCCGCCTTAGACGCACAGTTCGGGACCCCCTACCCGTGATCCGCCGGCTTTGACACCGACATTCTTCGCGAAGTGCTTCCTCTTGTTCACGGGCTTGTCGGCTTCGATCGGCAATGGCTCGACTCAAATCGCGTAGAGCTTGTTGTGCCGCAAGTGCTTGAGTGTCATGGAGTTCTTCTTCTTGACGTTGTGCCTCAGCATCTTGAGCATTTTGGTGTAGACGCGCTCGCTCTTCCTCTTCATGTTGGCGTTGTCGTTGCCGTTCTCGTGCTAGCACAAAGGCCTCTTGAATTTGACATTGTCGGCGCTCTTGAGAGTCGGTGTCTCGTAGGGGATTGAGGCTTGCTTGACGGTCGGTGCACGCGGCTCAACGAAGAGTGTTCGATGTCAGTGTACTAGAGCCAGAGAGGGTGAAGTCGGAGTGGCGGCTTGAACGGCTCCTTCTTGAAGTGGAAGACGAGCGGTTGAGCAAGAAAGCACGAATTTCATTCATCCTTGCGTCATTCTCTTGCTTGTGATCGTCGAGCTTGTGGTCGAAGTAGTCCCTTGTACATTGCTCGAAAAGTCGCAAGTCGGCGGCAAGGTTGTCGATGCATTCACTCATAGCTTGTTGCTCTTGATGCAAAGCACGTTGTGCACCAAAGAGCTGACTCTTGGTGACAAAGGAGTTCATGTCGTCGTCTTGCTCCATGAAGAGTGCGTTGGTAGAAGTACTTGGCCTATCCATCATTCCAAGACAAATGTGAGTGGTAGAAAGAGAAGAACGAGTACCAAATGTACCTTGACCGAAGTTGAAAGTGGATCGACGATCACTCCAATGTAGGACAAGGAAATAGGACAATTGGTATGAGTTCTTGTCGGTTTCTCACACCTACACAAGTAAAAGCTTTTGGTGGAGCTTGGTTAGGATGGTGGCACAAAATTTGATGCAATTGTAAGTGAGCTTCAATAATGTTGGAAAATATTCGCAAGATGCAATGTAACAAGTAGACCAAGCATATAAGGTACACGGAAACACACGTGCAAAAAAGATAAGTGGGGTTGTGCAACCAAGGTGAGCCAAAATGTGGAATCCACAAAAATGCTCTTGTTGCACAACACTAGAGAGACGCTAGCACGATTGCACAATAGGCGGATACAAGAACTTGTGCGCAACCTACTTAGCAAAAATGCAACAACTTCTATCCCAAATATGTTCTATGCAAGGTGTTGCTATGATATGATCCAAGATGATCGAGTATGACAATCTTAATGTTGTAAGATGCTATGGTTCTTACTTAAAAGCTCTTTGCTTATCTTTTCTCTTTGCTTAAAATCTTGGTTGGCTCTTTGATGTTTGAGATCTTTTCTCATGCAATGCTTGACGAACGAAGATAGCAAATGAGTATGCGATGACAACTTTGTGACACAAGAGATGATACCAATATATGCAACAATGATGTATGTATGCTATGGGAAGTATGATCACTAATGTGCACAAGTCTCGTTGCCGACAATACTCAATGGCTAGTCTTGATGTCTAAGCAACGCAAAGGAGTAAGGCTATGATGGCTATTAATGTAGTGGCAAGAATGATATGTCCAATACCGAGATGAGGTTACCGGTCTTGCTTCCGGTATGGTGTCCAAATGGTGGCATGAATACCAAGATGTAGTCGAGGTGGTCGTTGTTGATGACGCGTCCGTGGCAAAGATGAGCGGCGGTGATGTCATTGTCAAACCGTACCTAGATAGCCAAAACACAAAAGGATTAGGTACCGCTACTCAAATTCTCAAACCTCGAAGTAGCAATTGTGTCGAAGAGCGAAACGGTCCAAAAATGGTTGGGTTGTGCGGAAGTGTGGAGGTATGCGGAAGTATATATGGTCCATGGTGAACATCAGAACAAAATTTGGTGGAAATTGGGGTGGTGGATGGATATGTGTGTTGGGAATATGCCCTAGAGGCAATAATAAAAGCATTATTATTATATTTCCTTGTTCATGATAATTGTCTTTTATTCATGCTATAACTGTATTATACCGAAATCGTAATACACGTGTGAATACATAGACCACAATATGTCCCTAGTAACCCTCTAGTTGACTAGCTCGTTGTGATCAACAGATAGTCATGGTTTCCTGGCTATGGACATTGGATGTCGTTGATAACGGGATCACATCATTAGGAGAATGATGTGATGGACAAGACCCAATCTTAAGCATAGCACAAAGGTCGGTTAGTTCGTTTGCTAGAGCTTTTCCAATGTCAAGTATCTCTTCCTTCGACCATGAGATCATGTAACTCCCGGATACCGTAGGAGTGCTTTGGGTGTACCAAACGTCACAACGTAACTGGGTGACTATAAAGGTGCATTACAGGTATCTCCAAAAGTATCTGTTGGGTTGACACGGATCGAGACTGGGATTTGTCACTCCGTATGACGGAGAGGTATCTCTGGGCCCACTCGGTAATGCATCATCATAATGAGCTCAAGGTGACCAAGTGTTTGGTCACGGGATCATGCATTACGGTACGAGTAAAGTGACTTGCCGGTAACGAGACTGAACAAGGTATTGGGATACCGACGATCGGGTCTCGGGCAAGTAACGTACCGATTGACAAAGGGAATTGTATATGGGGTTTGATCGAATCCTCGACATCGTGGTTCATCCGATGACATCATCGAGGAGCTTGTGGGAGCCAACATGGGTATCCAGATCCCGCTGTTGGTTATTGACCGGAGAGTCTCGGTCATGTCTGCATGTCTCCCGAACCCGTAGGGTCTACACACTTAAGGTTCGGTGACGCTAGGGTTATCAGGAAGACAAGTATGTGATTACCGAATGTTGTTCGGAGTCCCGAATGAGATCCCGGACGTCACGAGGAGTTCCGGAATGGTCCGGAGGTAAAGTTTTATATATGGGAAGTTGTTAAACGGGCACCGGAAAGTTTCGGGGTCATACCGGTATTGTACCGGGACCATCGGAGAGGTTCTGGGGGTCCACCGGGAGGGACCACCCCTCTCGGGGGGCCACTTGGGCTGCGTAGGGATAGCAGCCAGCCCCTAGTGGGCTTGGCGCCCCCCCTTGGGCCCATGCGCCTAGGGTTGGGGGGAACCCTAAAGGGGGCGCACCCCCTTGCTTGGGGGGCAAGCCCCCCTCCCCTTGGTCGCCGCCCCCCCTCTAGGGTTTCCCTAGAGGGCCGGCCCCCCTTGCCCCTTCTCCTATATATAGAGGGGTGAGGGGAGGGCTGCTGCACACCACAACTCAAGGCGTATCCCCTCCCCTCCCCAACACCTCTCCTCCTCCGTACGTGCTCGGCGAAGCTCTGTCGGAATACTGCTGCACCAACTGCACCACGCCGTCGTGCTGCCCTTGGAGCTGCCTTCCTCAACCTCTCCTTCTTCCTTGCTAGATCAAGACGGAGGAGACGTCGACCGTCCCGTACGTGTGTTGGACGCGGAGGTGCTGCCCGTTCAGCACTTGGTCATCGGTGATCCGAATCACGACGAGTACGACTCCATCATCACCATCCCCTTGAACGCTTCCGCACTCGATCTACAAGTGGTATGTAGATGCAAACTCTTCCCCTTGACTCGTTTCTTAGATGAACTCATAGATGGATCTTGGTGAAACCGTAGGAAATTTTTTAATTTTCTGCAACGTTCCCCAACAGTGGCATCATGAGCCAGGTTTATGCGTAGTTCTCTTTGCACGAGTAGAACACAATTTTGTTGTGGGTGTGGATCTTGTCAACTTACTTGCCACTACTAATCTTTTCTTGCTTCAACGGCATTGTGGGATGAAGCGGCCCGGACCAACCTTACACGTACGCTTACGTGAGACCGGTTCCACCGATTGACATGCACTAGTTGCATAAGGTGGCTGGCGGGTGTCTGTCTCTCCCACTTTAGTTGGAGCGGATTCGATGAAAAGGGTCCTTATGAAGGGTAAATAGAAGTTGACAAAATCACGTTGTGGTTATTCGTAGGTAAGAAAACGTTCATGCTAGAACCCAATTGCAGCGACGTAAAAGATGCAACAACAATTAGAGGACGTCTAACTTGTTTTTGCAGCGATTGATCATGTGATGTGATATGGCCAGAAGTTGTGATGAATGATGAATTGTGATGTATGAGATCATGTTCTTTGTAATAGGATTCACGACTTGCATGTCGATGAGTATGACAACCGGCAGGAGCCATAGGAGTTGTCTTTATTTTTTGTATGACCTGCGTGTCATTGAAGAACGCCATGTAAACTACTTTACTTTATTGCTAAACGCGTTAGTCATAGAAGTAGAAGTAGTCGTTGGCGTGACAACTTCATGAAGACACGATGATGGAGATCATGATGATGGAGATCATGGTGTCATGCCGGTGACAAGATGATCATGGAGCCCCGAAGATGAAGATCAAAGGAGCTATATGATATTGGCCATATCATGTCACTACTTTATATAATTGCATGTGATGTTTATTATGTTTTATGAATCTTGTTTACTTAGGACGATGGTAGTAAATAAGATGATCCCTTACAACAATTTCAAGAAGTGTTCTCCCCTAACTGTGCACCGTTGCTAAAGTTCGTCGCTTCTAAGCACCACGTGATGATCGGGTGTGATGGATTCTTACGTTCACATACAACGGGTGTAAGATAGTTTTACACAGCAAAAACACTTGGGGTTAACTTGACGAGCCTAGCATGTACAAACATGGCCTCGGAACACGGAGACCGAAAGGTCGAACACGAGTCGTCTGGGAGATACGATCAACATGAGAATGTTCACCGATGATGACTAGTCTGTCTCACGTGATGATCGGACACGGGCTAGTCGACTCGGATCGTGTAACACTTAGATGACTAGAGGGATGTCTAATCTGAGTGGGAGTTCATAATTTGATTAGAACTTAATTATCATGAACTTAGTCTAAAACCTTTGCAAATATGTCTTGTAGATCAAATGGCCAACGCACATGTCAACATGAACTTCAACGCGTTCCTAGAGAAAACCAAGCTGAAAGATGATGGCAGCAACTCTATGGACTGGGTCCGGAACCTGAGGATCATCCTCATAGCTGCCAGGAAACAATATGTCCTAGAAGGACCGCTAGGTGACGCTCCCGTCCCAGAGAACCAAGACATTATGAATGGTTGGCAGTCTCGTGCTGATGATTACTCCCTCGTTCAGTGCGGCATGCTTTACAGCTTAGAACCGGGGCTCCAAAAGCGTTTTGAGCATCACGGAGCATATGAGATGTTCGAAGAGCTGAAACTAGTTTTCCAAGCTCACGCCCGGGTCGAGAGATATGACATCTCCGACAAGTTTTATAGTTGTAAGATGGAGGAAAATAGTTCTGTCAGTGAGCACATACTCAAGATGTCTGGGTTGCACAACCGTATGACCAGCTGAATATTAACCTCCCTGATGAGGCAGTCATCGACAGAATCCTTCAGTCGCTCCCACCAAGCTACAAGAGCTTTGTGATGAACTACAATATGCAGGGGATGGTAAAGACCATTCCTGAAGTATTTTCTATGCTGAGGTCAGCAGAGGTTGAAATCAAGAAGGAACATCAAGTGTTGATGGTCAATAAGACCACTAAGTTCAAGAAGGACAAGGGTAAGAAGAACTTCAAGAAGGACGGCAAAGAGGTTGCCGCGCCTGGTAAGCCAGTTGCCGGGAAGAAGTCAAAGAATGGACCCAAGCCTGAGACTGAGTGCTTTTATTGCAAGGGGAAGGGTCACTGGAAGCGGAACTGCCCCAAATACTTAGCGGATAAGAAGGCCGGCAACACTAAAGGTATATTCGATATACATGTAATTGATGTGTACCTTACCAGTACTCGTAGTAACTCCTGGGTATTTGATACCGGTGCCGTTGCTCATATTTGTAACTCACAGCAGGAGCTGCGGAATAAGCGGAGACTGGCGAAGGACGAGGTGACGATGCGCGTCGGGAATGGTTCCAGAGTTGATGTGATCGCCGTCGGCACGCTACCTCTACATTTACCTACGGGATTAGTTTTGAACCTTAATAATTGTTATTTGGTGCCAAGTTTGAGCATGAACATTGTATCTGGATCTCGTTTAATACGAGATGGCTACTCATTTAAGTCTAAGAATAATGGTTGTTCGATTTATATGAGAGATATGTTTTATGGTCATGCTCCGATGGTAAATGGTTTATTCTTAATGAATCTCGAACGTAGTGTTACACATATTCATAGCGTGAATACCAAAAGATGTAAAGTTGATAACGATAGTCCCACATACTTGTGGCACTGCCGCCTTGGTCACATTGGTGTCAAGCGCATGAAGAAGCTCCATGCTGATGGACTTTTAGAATCTCTTGATTATGAATCATTTGACACATGCGAACCATGCCTCATGGGCAAGATGACCAAGACTCCATTCTCCGGTACAATGGAGCGAGCAACCAACTTGTTGGAAATCATACATACCGATGTGTGCGGTCCAATGAGTGTTGAGGCTCACGGAGGATATCGTTATGTTCTCACTCTCACAGATGACTTGAGTAGATATGGGTATGTCTACTTGATGAAACACAAGTCTGAGACCTTTGAAAAGTTCAAGGAATTTCAGAATGAAGTAGAGAATCAACGTGACCGAAAGATAAAATTCTTACGATCAGATCGTGGAGGAGAATACTTAAGTCACGAATTTGGTACACACTTAAGGAAATGTGGAATCGTTTCACAACTCACGCCGCCTGGAACACCTCAGCGTAACGTTGTGTCCGAACGTCGTAATCGCACTCTATTGGATATGGTGCGGTCTATGATGTCTCTTACCGATTTACCGCTATCATTTTGGGGATACGCTCTAGAGACAGCTACATTCACTTTAAATAGGGCACCATCTAAATCCGTTGAGACGACACCGTATGAATTATGGTTTGGGAAGAAACCTAAGCTGTCGTTTCTAAAAGTTTGGGGATGCGATGCTTATGTTAAGAAACTTCAACCTGAAAAGCTCGAACCCAAGTCGGAAAAATGCGTCTTCATAGGATACCCTAAGGAAACTGTAGGGTATACCTTCTACTTAAGATCCGAAGGCAAGATCTTCGTTGTCAAGAACAGATGCTTTCTGGAAAAAGAGTTTCTCTCGAAAGAAGTAAGTGGGAGGAAAGTAGAACTCGATGAAGTACTACCTCTCGAACGGGAAAGTGGTGCAGCTCAGGAAAATGTTCCTGTGATGCCCACACCAACTGAGGAAAATAATGATGATGATCAAGGTACTCCGAATCAAGTTGCTACTGAACTTCGTAGGTCCACAAGGACACGTTCCGCACCAGAGTGGTACGGCAACCCTGTCCTAGAAATCATGTTGTTAGACAACGGTGAACCTTCGAACTATGAAGAAGCGATGGCGGGCCCAGATTCCAACAAATGGCTAGAAGCCATGAAATCCGAGATAGAATCCATGTATGAAAACAAAGTATGGACTTTGACTGACTTGCCCGATGATCGGCGAGCGATAGAAAACAAATGGATCTTTAAGAAGAAGACGGACGCGGATGGAAATGTCACCATCTATAAAGCTCGACTTGCCGCTAAGGGTTATCGACAAGTTTAAGGGATTGACTATGATGAGACTTTCTCTCCCGTAGCGAAGCTTAAGTCCGTCCGAATCATGTTAGCAATTGCCGCATACTATGATTATGAGATATGGCAGATGGACGTCAAAACGGCATTCCTTAACGGGCATCTTAAGTAAGAGCTGTATATGATACAGCCGGAGGGTTTTGTCGATACTAAGAATGCTAACAAAGTATGCAAGCTCCAGCGATCCATTTATGGGCTGGTGCAAGCATCTCGGAGTTGGAACATTCGCTTTGATGAGATGATCAAAGCGTTTGGGTTTATGCAGACTTATGGAGAAGCCTGCGTTTACAAGAAAGTGAGTGGGAGCTCTGTAGCATTTCTCATATTATATGTAGATGACATACTTTTGATGGGAAATGATATAGAATTCCTGGACAGCATTAAGGCCTACTTGAATAAGTGTTTTTCAATGAAGGATCTTGGAGAAGCTGCTTATATATTAGGCATTAAGATCTATAGAGATAGATCGAGACGCCTCATAGGTCTTTCACAAAGCACATACCTTGATAAATTTTTGAAGAAGTTCAAAATGGATCAGTCTAAGAAGGGGTTCTTGCCTGTATTGCAAGGTGTGAGATTGAGCTTGGCTCAATGCCCGACCACGGCAAAAGATAAAGAAGAGATGAGTGTCATCCCCTATGCTTCAGCCATAGGATCTATTATGTATGCCATGCTGTGTACCAGACCTGATGTAAACCTTGCCGTAAGTTTGGTAGGCAGGTACCAAAGTAATCCCGGCAAGGAACACTGGACAGCGGTCAAGAATATCCTGAAGTACCTGAAAAGGACGAAGGACATGTTTCTCGTTTATGGAGGTGACAAAGAGCTCGTCGTAAAGGGTTACGTCGATGCTAGCTTCGACACAGATCTGGATGACTCTAAGTCACAAACCGGATACGTGTATATGTTGAATGGTGGAGCAGTAAGCTGGTGCAGCTGCAAGCAGAGCGTCGTGGCGGGATCTACATGTGAAGCGGAGTACATGGCAGCCTCGGAGGCAGCGCATGAAGCTATTTGGGTGAAGGAGTTCATCACCGACCTAGGAGTCAAACCCAATGCGTCGGGGCTGATCAAACTTTTCTGTGACAATACTGGAGCTATTGCCCTTGGGAAGGAGCCCAGATTTCACAAGAAGACCAGGCATATCAAGCATCGTTTCAACTCCATCTGTGAAAATGTTCAAGATGGAGACATAGAAATTTGCAAAGTACATACGGATCTGAATGTCGCAGATCCGTTGACTAAACCTCTCTCACGAGCGAAACATGATCAACACCAGAACTCTATGGGTGTTCGATTCATCACAATGTAACTAGATTATTGACTCTAGTGCAAGTGGGAGACTGTTGGGAATATGCCCTAGAGGCAATAATAAAAGCATTATTATTATATTTCCTTGTTCATGATAATTGTCTTTTATTCATGCTATAACTGTATTATACGGAAATCGTAATACACGTGTGAATACATAGACCACAATATATCCCTAGTAAGCCTCTAGTTGACTATCTCGTTGTGATCAACAGATAGTCATGGTTTCCTGGCTATGGACATTGGATGTCGTTGATAACGGGATCACATCATTAGGAGAATGATGTGATGGACAAGACCCAATCTTAAGCATAGCACAAAGGTCGGTTAGTTCGTTTGCTAGAGCTTTTCCAATGTCAAGTATCTCTTCCTTCGACCATGAGATCATGTAACTCCCGGATACCGTAGGAGTGCTTTGGGTGTACCAAACGTCACAACGTAACTGGGTGACTATAAAGGTGCATTACAGGTATCTCCAAAAGTATCTGTTGGGTTGACACGGATCGAGACTGGGATTTGTCACTCCGTATGACAGAGAGGTATCTCTGGGCCCACTCGGTAATGCATCATCATAATGAGCTCAAGGTGACCAAGTGTTTGGTCACGGGATCATGCATTACCGTACGAGTAAAGTGACTTGCCGGTAACGAGACTGAACAAAGTATTGGGATACCGACGATCGGGTCTCGGGCAAGTAACGTACCGATTGACAAAGGGAATTGTATATGGGGTTTGATCGAATCCTCGACATCGTGGTTCATCCGATGACATCATCGAGGAGCTTGTGGGAGCCAACATGGGTATCCAGATCCAGCTGTTGGTTATTGACCGGGGAGTCTCGGTCATGTCTGCATGTCTCCCGAACCCGTAGGGTCTACACACTTAAGGTTCGGTGACGCTAGGGTTATCAGGAAGACAAGTATGTGATTACCGAATGTTGTTCGGAGTCCCGGATGAGATCCCGGACGTCACGAGGAGTTCCAGAATGGTCCGGAGGTAAAGTTTTATATATGGGAAGTTGTTAAACGGGCACCGGAAAGTTTCGGGGTCATACCGGTATTGTACCGGGACCACCGGAGAGGTTCCGGGGTCCACCGGGAGGGACCACCCCTCTCGGGGGGCCACTTGGGCTGCGTAGGGATATCATCCAGCCCCTAGTGGGCTTGGCGCGCCCCCCCCTTGGGCCCATGCGCCTAGGGTTGGGGGGAAACCCTAAAGGGGGCGCCCCCCCTTGCTTGGGGGGCAAGCCCCCCACCCCTTGGCCGCCGCCCCCCCTCTAGGGTTTCCCTAGAGGGCCGGCCCCCCTTGCCCCTTCTCCTATATATAGAGGGGTGAGGGGAGGGCTGCTGCACACCACAACTCAAGGCACAGCCCTTCCCCTCCCCAACACCTCTCCTCCTCCGTACGTGCTCGGCGAAGCTCTGTCGGAATACTGCTGCACCAACTGCACCACGCCGTCGTGCTGCCCTTGGAGCTGCCTTCCTCAACCTCTCCTTCTTCCTTGCTGGATCAAGACGGAGGAGACGTCGACCGTCCCGTACGTGTGTTGAGCGCGGAGCTGCTGTCCGTTCAGCACTTGGTCATCGGTGATCCGAATCACGACGAGTACGACTCCATCATCACCATGCCCTTGAATGCTTCCGCACTCGATCTACAAGTGGTATGTAGATGCAAACTCTTCCCCTTGACTTGTTGCTTAGATGAACTCATAGATGGATCTTGGTGAAACCTTAGGAAAAAATTTAATTTTCTGCAACGTTCCCCAACAATGTGACTCCCAGGGGCCGGATGTCCGGGTGGAAGGCCGGATGTCCGGGTGGGGCCGGATGTCCGGGCTCTACGGGCCAGATGTCCAGGCTCTGGATCCAGGGACGAACGGGATGAACACCGCGTGGGGAGGTTAAATCCGGGTGACATTCGGAGGAATTTGTGGATGGAAATTGGGGGGAAAAGGATGGGAAGCTAGATCCACTCAAAACAAAGCAAATCAATGGATCCAAACCAACAAAATCTCAACACACCAACAAATCACAAAAAAAAATTGGGGCTTTTTTGGGGAGTTTTTGAATTAGGACAAAAACAACAAAACAAGGCTAGAAACACAACGGGGAGGCTCCAAAATCGTGATCAACGTGGCTCTGATACCAAGATGATGTAGGGTAGAACCCTAATCGCACGATCCTTCACGAAAGGAGCGGATCCCGTGAAGAACACGAGGAACACGAGGGGGAAAATGAGGTAAAACACAAGAGGAACACTCAAACAAACAAGAACAAGTCACACATGTGCTAGATTCTCGGATACATAGAACGATACACGGTCCACGGACAACTAGGGACGATACAAAAGGGTAACCGGTTCTTCTCCGTGAGGAGGTCTTGATGTTCTTCCCTAAAGAGGGGTCTTGAATCCGCTTGGGGGATCTTCTCCGGTGGAGGCTCGAATCTCCGAGGAGAAGGTAACCAAGTGGATGAGCAAAGCTCTCACACAAAATATGAGCTAATCCTTTGCTAACCCTAGAAACTTGTACGGGATAGAGTATATATAGTCTAGGGGGCAGAAGGGATACACGGGTCTTGGCCCTTTACTATGCGCAGACAGGGAGGCCGGACGTCCGGGCGTCGGGCCGGATGTTCGGGCGTTCGCGGAGGGCCGGATGTCTGGGCTGTGGGGGCCGGATGTCCGGGCTGGTGAAGCTGTCCATGTTGCTCTCGGGTTCGGTGGTGTCCGGATTTCCGGGTAGGGGGGCCGAATGTCCGGGACCTCGGGAAGGGCCGGATGTCCGGGCTTGCAGGCCGGATGTCCGGGGCCTATAGGCACTTGGTGGCAGAGCAGCTGTAGAGGAAGGTGCTCCAGGGGCCGGATATCCGGGGCCTTGGCCGGATGTCCGGGGCCTGGGAGATGCTCTTGGCTCCTTCAGTTGGTTCTCCTCATCCATGGACTTGGGGACTTGTCCGTCTTCATGCGCATCTTTGGGAGGACCCTCTTGGTACCTAATCATGCACAACATCTCGGACTTAGGTAGTAGCCATGTCTCATGCATAGAAAGTGGAAGTTCGGAGAGTAGTTAGTTCACCTTATCTTTGATAGCTTTGGCTCGGGCTCGTGTCATTGGTCCAAGTGGTGCCATTGGAGGTGTGGGTGCGTCCATGGGGATGATCTTGGGATGCTCCGCATCAGGACTCATCGAGGATAGGCACGTCGTCATGTAGGAGACCTAGCACCAAAGAAGAAAACACACTCGGAGTAGAGGTTAAATCATTAGAAATCATAGTGGCCTCACATGCCGTCTCAACTACCTCACTCACTAAGTGTTGTGACTCACTCACTCCCTCTTGGATGCTCTCAGTCATATGGTTGGTAGAGTCACTCAAATGGCTCTCAACCTCACATAGGATGTGAGGCATGCTCTCAAATGTGGGGATAGTGGTGGTCACACTCATCCTCTCATAGGAAATGCTCTCAATGTCATGTAGGGTGGAGTCACTCATGTGGTGGTGGCTCTCCTCACATGGCAATTGGGGCATCTCGTCATATGTCGTTGTCGGAGAGATGTTGGTGCAAATGTCTCCATGCTCAATCATGTCGTGGTCGTAGCCGTGGATGAAAGCCAAATATGGCACATTATCATTCTCCTCGAAGACCAAAGATAAGGTCTTATGAGCGGTCTCGTAGGTTGACTCGGAGTATGAGTCCAATATGGGCGCCATCTTCATGTTGTTGAAGAGGTTCGTGCTCGTCGCCGTGGTCGAAGGGGATGGACCTTGCTCGACCTTCTTGTCGCCGTCTTGTTGTTGGAGGCCCAAATGATGTGGCACCTCGTAGCGCGTCTCCATGACCGAAGAGAAATTCCCATGCTCGACCATCTCCGTTGATGGACTTCCGAAGATGGAAGTGTCTCCCTCGCTCATAGGTGATTGCCTTGGACTTGATGATGTCGAAGTAGGCGTACTCGTGGGAAGTAGGCGAAGATGAGGTACGTCCAAAGGCGAAGATGCCAAAGTTGTTGTCGAAGCCGCAGCCTTGGGGTCGATGGTGCTGTTCTGTAGAGCCCGGGCGCACGGGGGTGCAGGAGGCCGTGGGCACGGGGTCCCATGTGCACAGGGGTCCAAGGTCCGTGTGCACGGGGGTGGCAGAGAAGCCTACTCTCGTCCCGAAGGTCGCTCTTCATGGTCTTGACGGTCCCCTCGAAGATGATGACGGTGCCGCGTGATACTTGCATCGCATGGCCGTAACAAAGAATTGGGACTTGAGCGTCTCCGCCGTGAAGAGGACGAAGTTGTAGAAGAGTGATTGACCATCATGGTTCAGATATCGTCTTTGAGGGAACTCAAGGATGTGTCGAATTAGTCCCTTGTACGTTGCTCGGATTGTCGTAGGTCGGCGGCGAAATTGTCTATGCGGTCGCCCAAAGCAAGTTGTTCTTGATGCAAAGCTCGATGGGCGCGAAAGAGTTGCGACTTGGTGACGAAGTTTGTCATGTCGCCATGTTGCTCTAGGAAGAGTGGATTGGTAGAAGAACTCGGCCTATCCATCATGAGAAAGTGGTGGTGAGTAGGAAAAATTAGAGAACAAAACCATAGTTACCTTTTCCAAAGATTGTGGATGTAAAAAGTACGATCTCACATGATGCTCTAATAGGGGAATTGGTACCGGGAATTGTTTCTCACACCAACAAGTAAAAGGCTTATGGAGGAGCTCGGTTAGGATGGTGGCAAAAATTTCAAGCAAATGTTAGTCAAGATGTCGATAAGGTTGAGAAGATTCACAAAAATGCTAGTAAAAACAAATATATCAAACCCAATTGTATCACTAGGAACACACACACGGAAGATAGATGGGATCCGCACAACCAAGCGGTGAGCTCTAAATGTGCAACCACGGAAAATGCTCTTGTTGTGCGAATACTAGAGAGACGCTAGCTCGATTGCTCAAATGGGCTAGATATCCATGTGCACCAACCTATAAGAGAAACGTTCCATCTTCAATCCCAACTATGCTACGTATGAGGTGTCAAAGATGTTATGCAAAAATGGCTCGATGCTATTCCTTACAAGCTCTTTGTTGCTCCTCTTTTGCTTAAAAGCTTTGCTTGTTTTTTTGAAGCTAGAGCCAAGTATGATATGAGACAAGTATGTAAGATATGCACGGGAGAGACTTATGGCACTAAGATGGCAACAAGGTCACTACGGTGCACAATAGCGTGGCCCGGCAATTCTCAACTTGCTAGTCTCGATGGGTAAGCTACACGAAATGGCTCGAGTTATCAATGCAAAAGCAAGGTTGAGATGTCGTCACGGTTACTGTCCGATCTTACGGTAAGAATGAAGTTGTTGAAGCCGGTGTGGTGTCCAAGTTGATGATCTAGTG
Organism: Triticum aestivum; assembly: GCF_018294505.1. NCBI lineage: Eukaryota > Viridiplantae > Streptophyta > Magnoliopsida > Poales > Poaceae > Triticum > Triticum aestivum. The sequence goes on from NC_057797.1 coordinate 324,129,093, forward strand.
GTGGCGATGATGATGTCCAAATGTGCCTAAGTAGCCGAAACACCTTAGGACACAAGAGAAACCGCGGTCCGAAACTCAAACAACCACGAGAAATAGTGCGGAAGAACACGAGTGTTGGTATGGAAGCAAAATGGTGCAAAACAAAATATGGTCGAAAGTTTCTGGATTGTCCATGTGCACGGGTTAAGTGAGGCCCGTGTGCACGGGGTCTCGAGGGCCCATGTGCACGGGGTGCGCTGGGAGCGGAAGAAAAACTCCGGATCCGTGGGGATTTTCCAAGGTAAGGCAATTTCGAGGGTTTGGAAGGTGGGGAAGCAGGAAGATGGGTAGATCCACTTGCCAAACTCCAAATTCGTGGATCAAAACAACCAAATCTGTCAAGATCCAACAAATTGCAAGAAAAAAAATTTGGGCTATTTTTGTGGGGATTTTCAAATTTGGACGAAAAACAACAAAATCAAGCTAGCAAATGGGGGGATGGGACTCCAAGATGTGAATCAACCTTGCTCATGATTCCAAATGATATAGGATGAAACCCTAGAGGGCAATCTTTTCACACTTGGATGGGGAAAAGGGCAAACTCTCAAGAACACATAGAGGAAATCACTCAAACAATTCCCCAATTACACATCCACTAGGACAGCAACATAAGATCCACAAGTCACAAACACAATCAAAGGAAAGATACAATGGCAAAGATCTTCCCACTCCTAGGAGATGAGGTCTTGAAGATAGTCTTCTCCTAGAGGAGGTCTTGAAATCCACTAGGATTCTTCCCAAAGGGGCCTTGATTCCACAAGTGGGATGGTAGAAGGAGCAAAGCTCACAAACATCTCATCTCATACTTTGCTAACCCTAAACATAGCCCTAGGTACGGTTTATATAGTCTTGGGGTCGAAGTAGATGAAGAGGGGATCGGATTAGGGATCACAGCGGTCCATCCTGGGAGGCCCGTGCGCACGGGGTAAGTTGGGCCCGTGCGCATGGCGGTCCCGTGGGCACGGTACAGGCCCGTGCGCACGGCGTGCTCCAGCGTCAACTTCCCGGATAGTCCGTGGGCATGGGGTCTCGGGGGCCCGTGGGCACAGGGTCGCCTGGGCCTTCCAGTTTTGATGCTGTTGCACTCCGTCTTGGTCCGCGTGGCCTTGGGGTGGTTCCTCTTCTCCTTGGGGTTGCTCCTGAGCCTCTTGGTGGTGTTTCTCTTCGTACCTAATGAGACATAGCGTATCTTGGTGAGGTAGCAACAATGTTCCATTCGTATCCATATGCAAGCTAAGTAGGAAGGAGTTCACCTCGGTTTCCAAAGCACGTGCTCTCGCTCTTGTCATAGGTCCACATGGGGCTTGATGTGTCGGTGTAGAGCCCATGGGGATGATGGAAGGATGCTCCGCATCACAGCCTCTATTGACACGTCTTATCAAAGCCGAGACCGTGTCCCCTTATTGTGGGATTCTCATCAATATGGTTTTGGTAATCCAACCGTGTCATTCGCACGACCCTTTGGGAATAGGCGAGTATTAAGGCTTGTGGGGGTGCTTGATATTCACCGCCTATATAATCGAATAAAACCCCCTCTTTTTACCCCACGCCTTCTTCCTTCCTCTACCTTCCCATCTTTTGAGATCCAGCGCCCAAGCTTCAATCTTTCCCACCGCCACCAACCTCTCCAGCCATGTCCAGATCCGGCTCACAAGGCAAGTGGATGGCCTCCTCCGTCACGAAGAAGGGTGTCAAGGAGCTCTGGGAGGCGAGGTACTTGACTGCGAAAATTGCACATAGGCTTCCTGCCAAAGAGCAAGTCATCCCCAATCCAGATCCCGGCGAGAGGGTCGTGTTCATCCCTCATTTTCACCGCGGGTTAGGGTTTCCCCTCCATCCCTTCATCTGTGGCTTGATGTTCTACTACGAGCTAGATTTCCACGATTTATCGCTGAATTCATTCCTCCACATCTCCTCGTTCATCGTCGTATGCGAGGCGCTTCTCCGCATCACCCCACACTTTGGCCTCTGGCTAAAAGTCTTCAATGTGAAGCCGAAGGTAGTCAGCGGGTAACATGCGGACTACGGCGGCGCCATGGTGAGCAAGCTTCCCAACACCACTTGGCCCAAAGGGGCCTTCGTGGAGACCGTGAAGGTGTGGCAGCAGGAGTGGTTCGACATCACCGAACTCCGCGGTACCAAATGGGCGGCCGCTCCTGAGTTCAGATCCGGGCCCCCTATGCGGCTCGCGTCGTGGACCAACAAGGGTCTAGACTGGGGGTCGCCCGACGAAGTGATGATGCTGCAAAAGCACATCAAGAGCATGATAAACAAGAACACCAGTCTCACCGACGTGATTCAAGTGATGCTCTTTCGCCAGATCCAACCATGGCAACACTGGCCTCTCCATATGTGGGAGTTTAATCGGGTGGGCCCCCGGACCCTGCAGCGCTTCTTCGGCACAATGCATGAAGAGATCTGGAAACTGCTATTCAAGGCCCAGAAGATGTGGCCGGAGAAGACCGAAGACATTGGTCTCGACAGCGAGAATTCGGCTACTACGGTAAGCATTTTATCTCCGAACACAATTTCGGTCCATAAGTCAAAGGGTACACTGAGATGTAGATTCCTCATTCATGGTTGGAGAGCGAAGGCGGAGTGGATCAGGTGTCCAGCGCCGCTACCCGAAAACCTAGCCACTCCTCTGCTAACGAGGATGCTGGTTCCAGCGCCTTATCAGGCACCGGAGAAGATGGCCAAGAAGAAGAGCAAGGAGGCCAAGGGCGGCCTCCGTCGTATAGGTACTTCGGACATAATATACGGTGAGACCTAAGCTCCCTCCCCTCACGAGGGAGATGAAGACGAAGAGGAGGCAGAAAGCAATTCTCCCCTTAAGGGGAGGAAGAAGAAAAGGGGGGCCTCCGTAGATCCGGAGGCGGAGGCGTCCAAGAGAGGGAAGATATCCCTCTCGGATGATTCGGACACGGATGCAGAGCACTCCGCCACGTGGTGCCCCAGGGGAAAAGCCCCTGGCCACACCGTAAGTCCCTAATGATACTTCGACGTTTATTAAGTTTTTTATGATTGTAACTATAACACATCATGTTATGTGTTGTCGTCCGGTCCGTGGCCACCCCCAACAATTGTCATCTGAAGGGAATTCTTTGGTGTCGAAGATGGTGGAGAGCGAGTTGCCTCCATGAGCCTCTCCGCCTACCACCGCGGATGACACCGAGGTGTTGTCCCAGAGGACCTCTCCGGGCCATGGAGAGGTGAGGGAGGCCACTCAGATGGCTCCAGAGGGTAATGCCTCGGCTGTCGAGAACATGGGGGGTGCGACCCCCATGGAGACTGATGACGGGGGCCCTGACCAGTCTGGCCCCTAGCCGAACACCGTTCTGGAGACCCATGTGGCTCCAGAATCCAGCGAACAACCCCCTTCAAAGGAAGGGGGAGCGCCCATTCCGACGGCGACCTCATCTAGTCCGAAGGCACCGGACACTCTGGTGGAAGCATTGCAACATGCTTCCATCATGGAGGAGCACCGTACCCTGATGGGTACGATGATTGAGAAGGTTCAGTCTGCAAAGAGCGGGTTGAGCGAAGCCTTTACCAACCTGATAATAGGTTTCGAGGTATGTGGTGTAATATTTTTAGCCGCTTTTCATCTAAAAAATATGCCTGTGTATAGACAGTAGCCCCTGAGACTCTGTTCGGTTTTGAAAATCAACCGAACAGAGGATCAAATAATAACTGCAGGGCTAATGTACTGCTCTATTGGTAAACATGCCTCCCTGTTAGCGGCAACCATCCAGGCCGCTGAAGTGTCCGAACTTCAGCGGAAGCTTTAGCTCGCCGATGAGGATCTCATCTGCATTAACAAGCGGTTCGATGAGGCTCAAGGTATGTTTGTAAAAATTATTCACACACCTGAAGTGACAAACCAATGCGGAGTTTAAGCTTATGCATTGCCTTGGTCATTATTGGAGGTAGTGCAGCCGAGGTCGATACCCTGAAGAGCGCCCTTGCTCAAAGCAAGGAACAGGCATGGGTGAGATAACCGGCCGCCAATAAAGCGGTTGCGTACTTAAAGGCCGAGCAAGTCACCCGCCGCCAGTATGAGGAGCGGGTGACTGAAGTGGAGCAAGAGCTCAAGGACGCCTCCGGCAAGTGCGAGTCTTTGGAGGAGAAGAATAAGGCCCAAGTAGTCGATCTGGCTAAGGCTCTCCAGGAGGCTAAGGAAGCGTGGACCGAGTCCCGGGCGGCCCGCGAGGAGATCAAGCAGGCCGAACAGATAGCGACTGGTAAGCCCTTTCTTTTGCACAATAAGTTTGGCAGTCAGAAATATGATTTGCTTACTCGACTATGGAGTTCTCCAGACACCTTTGCAGATCTTCCGAAGAGCGCTGCCGACGCCACATAGTATTTTCGGGCCCAAGATGGGAACACGACGGAGAAGATCTTTTGGTCACAGTACCTGGCGCCGGACCATCTGGTGATGTTGACGAACTAGATGAGGCAGCTTGCAGAGCTGCAAAGGATGTCCGGTTTGGCTATGAAGGACATCATAGTCCGGCTATGGCCAGCCGAACCCATTCCTAGCAGCTACTTCGGCCTGGTACAACTCCTTGGCGACGCCCTGCCCCGAGTTGAAGCTGTGAAGCGCTCGGTGTGCATAGAGGGTGCGCAGATGGCCTTTGCCCATGTCAAGATGCACTGGGCAAAGATGAAGGCCGCCATCATGATGGTTGAGGGTCCACCAGAAGGCAAGGACGACCGCAAGCCGGAGCGGTATTTGGAGGACATCCTAGAGGGTGCTTGTTTAATAGAGGGTCAGTGCTCAAAGAATATCATATTTGAGTGAATGTATCTGAGCTGCCCAAACGTTTCTTTGTGAACCAAGGTTGTGCAATATATTTGTGCCTTTTATCTGAAATTACTTTCCTCATGTATGGCCGTTTATTAATCTTGAAACTTTCCAGTCGTCGGCTTCAGTCCCCATGTAGAAGCTATGGGGGTGTTCAGTATAGCGCACGACCACACTTGACGCAACGTCTTGGTCTGTAAAGGAGGTGTCTGCGCAGCGAACTAGGCAATTGAACTATGCGGCTTTATCACTCTCACTTAGCCATAGGAGTTTGACAATGGGACTAGGAACTAGCCCCTGATGCATGTGCGGCTGTCCGAACTTGGATGCCCTAGGCGCATGACTGGATGAAGGCCAGTCCTTCGTATAGTACATAAGAAATCGCAAGAGATTTATGGTGAGTCACCGAATCGCTGACCAGTTCTCACCATATCATGATAGTCAGTTTTTGTCTTTCTCTACTGAGGTGCTTGACCGGACGAGCCAAAAACACAATCGTAGTAGTTCTCCCTTTACCACCTTAGCCGAACAAGTGGAACGTAAGGTAGCAACCACAGGAGCCGGGCAACCCACCTATTGACCAAAGACATGATTCAGAGCTGATGCATACAATGCAATATTTGGGACGCCGAAGTGTACTTCTAAAAGTATTTAGACTTTTATTTCTTGAACGTGTGTGTGGCCTAATAGAGCCCCTGGTATTGATCTGTACCAAAATGTATATGTGGCAATATTAACACAAACTAGGAATGCAGATTTTGAAACAAACCAAGACCGAACGAGGGTTGGTAAAAACTTGTTTTCATTGTAATCTGGTTGATCCGTCAAAACGTGCTAATACAGATAGTGACAAGGCTATTTTACATGCCAAAATTTGTACACAAGGGAAAGCTGTATACGGGGCGTAAAAAAGATGTTATTGAAGACCTCATTGATGCCATACCGCACGTCTGCGTCGCTTTCGTCCTTGTGGAAAAGATTCCTTGAGAGGAATGATCCACGGTCATTTATACGAAAACGAGCCCAGAAAGTGTCCCTGCACGACCGTGAAGTAGCTAGGCTTTAATGCACCTGTGGTATTTGAGAAGAAAAATATCATAGGAAAAAGGGTCAAGGTCACATAGGGTCGAGCCGCACTATGGACTTATCCGTATTGTGCCTCCGTCGTTGCCCAGGGTATTTTGAGTGCATAATTATGCGCACGTGGTACATATGTTGCGGATGTGTGTGGCGTTCGACGGAGGCAAAACTGCTAGACTAGCTCAGGAGTCACCGAGCTGTCATCATGCATAGTAGACCGGACGCATTTAACAGTGTGTGGGGGATTGATGGCGGATGAGGTATTCGGCCTAGGGAGGCCGCTCTGCACTTCAGCCGCGAGGGCCGCAGTGTGCTCCTCAGTTTGGAGGGAACACTCCGTGTTTCCATTGAATGTGATAACAGCGCGGGGTCTGGGCATTTTGAGCTTTAAGTAAGCGTAATGCGGGACCGCATTGAAGCGGGCGAAGGCGGTTTGTTCGAGCAGTGCATGATAACCACTTCAGAAGGGGACGATGTCAAAGATCAAGTCTTCGCTTCAGAAGTTATCCGGTGAACCGAAGACTACTTCCAATATTATTGAGCCCATGCAACGGGCTTCTACTCTGGGTATCACTCCCTTAAAGGTGGTGTTAGTTGGCTTGATTCTTGATGGGTCGATACCCATTTTGCAGACCTTGTCTTGATAAATCAAGTTAAGACTGTCGCCCCCATCCATGAGGACTCTAGTGAGATGGTATCCGTCGATGATTGGATCAAGGACTAGAGCTGCCGAACCTCCATGACCGATACTGGTCGGGTGGTCCCTGCGATCGAAGGTGATCAGACAAGCCAACCACGGGTTGAATTTAGGGGCGATAGGCTCTACGGCATAGACGTCCCTTAGCGCACGTTTGCGCCCCCCTCTAGGAAATATGCTTGACGTAGATCATGTTCATTGTTTTCACCTCAGGGGGAAATTTCTTTGGCCCCATGTGTTCGGTGGGGGGGCTCTTCATCGTCCTCGCTTGGCGGTCCTTTCCCCTAATGCTTGGTATTTAACTTACCGGCATATTTAAGGACCCAACAATTTCTGTTGGAGTGGTTGGCAGGCTTATCAGGGGTGCCATGAATCTGGCAAGGCCGATCGAGTATTTTGTCCAAGTTGGATGGAACATCTTTATTTCCTTTAAATGGCTTCTTCCGCTGCTCGAATTTAGCGCCATTGAATCCGGCGTTGACTGTCATGTCTTCGGTATCTTTGTTGTTGCTTCTATGCTTGTGTCTATTGCGTCGTGGCCCGCCGTTGCCGTCCATGGCTTCGGAGGTGCCTGGGTCACTGGTACGTTGCCTCTACGAGCCAACCAACTTTCTTATCTCATCCAAAAGCAGTTCATAAGTGCGGTAAGGGCAACCATGGACTTCTGCTTTTCTTGGCCGAGGTGTCGGGTGAGCCATTCGTCACAAATGCTATGTTTGAAGGCCGTGAGGGCTTCGGCGTCTGGATAGTCGATGAATTGGTTCTTTTTAATTAAGAATCTAGTCCAGAGTTTGAGGGCTGATTCTCCGGGTAGCTGGACTATATGACTGATGTCATCGGCTTCCGGAGGCCGGACATAGGTGCCTTGGAAGTTGTCTCTAAAGGCATCCTCTAGATCTTCCCAGCTACCAATGGAGTTCTCTGGGAGGCTGTTTAACTAGTGTGGCCGCGAGCCATGTGAATATGGAGGAGAAAGTCTTCAATCCATACCACGGGATCAGTCATTCCATCATATGCTTCAATGTTTACAGGTTTAAACCCTTCTGGGAACTATTGCTGCATTACCTCATCGGTAAAGCATAAAGGGTGTGTGGCGCCTCTTTAACAGGCAATGTCGCGACGGAGTTTGGATGACATCCGTATTCGGTTTTCGGCCTGGGTGAGGTTATGCCTATCGCGCCAGGCTTGATGGTCGTCGTCTCGCGTTGGGGCATGCCCCCTTGATCCATCATTGATCTGGCCTAACCGGCTCTATTGTCCAGGTCCTGGTGTAAGTCATAGGTATAGCCCGGAGCTGCTACCTCTTTGCCTCGACGACAAGGTGGTAGGGGTTGGTGTTCGGCATAAGTAGTCGCTTTATCTCGCCCAGGTGGTGGTTAGTCTGGTTCATCAGCGCGGTCATATCTCGACGGTGTTGGCTCGAGGGCCTCGTCGTCGAATTGTGGTAGTAGCCGGCTCTTCAGATAACTCTTTGTTGGGCGCTCGAGGCCGTATTCTTCAGCAGCTAGGACTTGGGTCCATCTATCGTTGAGGGTTTCCTGTTCCGCTTGGAGCTATTACTGCTTGTTCTTTAGGCTTCGTGCAGTTGCGATTAGCTGATGGTTAAAGCACTCTTGCTTGAGGGGTTCCTCTGGACGATGAAGTCTTCGTTGCCAAGGCTGACATCATACTCAGAGATTGGTAGATAGTTACTATCATCCGAATCCGCATTCCCGACCGGATCGTCGGGGTTGACTTGTCCCTCCTCCCAGTCATCATGTTCAGACATAGGCTCGACGGGGTCTTCGAGATCCTCGGCATTGTCCAGAGTTTTATTGTCTTTGGTGCCAGTATTAGTGTCCTTTTCGCGACGCAATTTTGCGCGGCATTGCTGACGTCGACGTTTTGGTGATGCGTCTGCGGGCTCACTCAGATCTTTCCTACTTTCGTCGTCATCTTTGGGTGTATCCACCATATATACATCATATGTGGAGGTAGCCATCCAGCGCCCGGTAAATGGCGGGTTTTGGCTTTGTTTGTCTCCGGCATCGTCATCCATACTCGCGATGTCTTCGAAGGCGTAATCTAGCATGTCGGTTAGATCCTCGACAGTGGCTATTAAGTGGGTGGTGGGTGGGACGTAAAATTCCCCGCTCTTAGCCCATAGTCCGGGCCGGGCATGGTTCGTAGGTGACGCTTCCGTAATGGCGAGGGATTGCATTAAGTCCAAGACCTCGTTTAAGAGCAAAGGCCAGACGGGGGACCGAGGACCTGTAGGGCTAGGCATGGCAGATTCCAGGTTGTGCCCACCAGATGCGGGCCTCGAGAGTTCGTAGTTTGCATCCTGAGGCAGGTTCGGTGTCTGATGATCGGGAGAGTCCTATTTGACTCCAGGCTCGCCGAAGACCTAGCTACCTCCAGGTCTCCGTAGAAAAGTTCCATAATAGGAGAGGGTCCGGTGGGTTTTAGATACCCATATTCAGAAGAAGTAGTCTGCTGTGGATCTAAGGCTAGGGCAGGGATGATAGTTGGCCCTTGAGCGGTGCCTGATGACGAGTCCGATGATTTTTCCTCTTGGAACGGAGGAACAACGGCCGAGGTCGTGAACCCTTTGAAGATCAAGTCTCCTCGGACATTGGTGATGTAATTCGGGCTCCTGAATCTGATATGATGACAAGGGGCGTAGCTATCGGTCTATTCGAGTTGACCAATCGAATTCGCACGCAGAGCGAAGCCACCAAACACAAAAAGTTGACCGGGGAAGAAGGTTTCCTCGGAAACAGCATCGTTGTTGATGATTGAATGAGCCATCAAACCTTCAGCTGACGACACAGTGGAACTCTCAATGAAAGCACCAATGACGGTGTCAAAACCGGCCGATCTCTGGTAGGGAGTCCCGAGTTGTGCGTCTGAGGATCGAAGGTAACAGGAGACAAAGGGGACATGATGTTTACCTAGGTCCGGGCCCTCTTAATGGAGGTAATACCCTACTTCCTGCTTGATTGATCTTGATGAGTATAGGGGTTACAAGAGTTGATCTACCTCGAGATCGCAATGGCTAAACCCTAGATGTCTAGCCTATATGAATTCTGATAGCCTCTTACGGACTAAACCCTCTGGTTTATATAGACACCGAAGGGTCCTAGGGTTGTACAGGGTCGGTTTACGGAGAAAGGAAAGCATAAATCCGGACGCCAATCATGCCATCCACGCAAAGGAGAGTCCTATCCGGACACGAGGGAAGGCCTGCTACCTTGTATCTTCATGGCCCATCAGTCTAGCCAATGTCACATAGCCTGGACACCCAAGGACCCCATTATCTAGGACTCCCTCAGCGGAGCCCCCCTCGCTCATCTCCATCTTCTCGCTGCCCGCTCCTTCTTCTTCTTCGCCTCCCCGTCTTGCCATAGCATCCATGGCGCCGACGAGGAGGTTCTCCACCGCCGAAAAGGGGAAGGCCCCCAATGAGGGGCCGGGTTCACCACCGCCTAAGAGAGGTCATGGACGCCCCCGCATGTATGCTGCGACCCCGACGGAGGTCGGCGTTGTCTTGGACAGTCGCGGTGGCGCTTCCTCTCGCGGTGGAAGCCGCCAAGGATGGGGCAGCCCCTGTGATGATGGGAGGCGTGTCGTGGTCGCCCGGCTTCCTCGGCCGCGCTTCCACTGCGCTGATGTGTTCCCGGAGTTTGTCATGTGGTAGGAAAGGTCTGCTAGCACCTGGCTCCCGCTCCCGCACTTCCTCGCGGGCGAGCTTCCGCCCATGGGTCTTGACGGTTTCTGGCTACAAGCCGATGGCTGCTCCAGCAAGGCTTCATGGGTCGGGGTCGAGGTCACTGACACAGGCGGCGTGTCCTTGGCCCGCGGGTGGCATGCATTTTGTCGTGCGCGAGGCCTGAGTGGGAGGTGCACCCTCCACTTCAAGTACGATGGCCTCGCGACCCTCTATGTAAGGGTGTTCAGGGGAGACAGCTGCCGCGCGGGGTGCTGCCCCGAGGATGGTAGCAGCGACGATGAGCTTGGCCTTGGCGACGGACGCGACGACGAGGAGGGTGAGCTTGCCCTTGTCAACGGCCGCGTGACCTCCAGTAGTGGTGGCTCCTCCTGTGGCGAGAGCACCAGGAGCGGCGGCTATGATCAGTCGCCCTGCCGCCGGGCTCGGATCGGGGAAGGCGACGGGCCATCTCACTTTATGCTCCGGTGAAGCGGGAGGAAGGCCCGGACTGAGCTTCGGGCGCTGCTGAAGCCTAGCCTCGGGAGCTGCTATGGGCATGCAGCTCGCTTTTGTTTAACCTCTCCTTTCTCCTGCATTTTGGAAAAAGTAGAGGGCCCCGCTGGGGTGTGTAACGAACCATTGCACTTATGCCACTATGCTATGTTTGTTATTTTGATGTTGTGCCGTGATATCTATGTTTCGAGCAGGTGCGGTTAGGGTAACTTACACTAGTACGCGTCGGTGCTATACAAACGGTTTTAAACCCCTTTCTGCGATGGCATTTGGAATCGTCGCCTAGTGTGTGACTGCGATAGGGGGGTCCTTCCCACACGACCCAGAAACCGTCAGGGATATGGCCCTCCTAGCACACACGCTTGGCAAAATGAGTTCATGTGTGACCGGCGAACGCTCAAATACGGAAATATGTACAGTAGAGCTAAAAAATACAATTATACTGGCGAAATTGTTTCCGGTAGCAAGTATATCCCACACAGTCAGTCCCCGGTAAACATTTCCCTTTGTATGTACATCCCACACACTCACTCCAAGGAAAACGTTTCCGTTCACAGGTACATCACACAAAATTTTTCGTGTTAAATTGTTTGTGCCATTGCACATGATATTAACAATTTTATCGTTTGCGTTATTGAATGCATCACACATGGTCCATAGAAGAAACTGTGTGGCAAAGGCTGTCCATCACACACAGTTTTTATGTGGTAAACGTTTGCGCAAGGTGGCCTAACGTAAACAGTTTTCAAGAGGATGTCGTGTGTGCAGTGGAGATTGATCGCACACGTAGTGGATCCTAGAAATGTTTCTGATCTCCACATCTATCGCAGACGTTTCGCTTTCGCAAACCGTGTGTAGTGTAATCCCTAATTAATCCCTAATTTAAAAATCGCATGTTTTGAATCTGAAAGTAGGCAATCACTTATTTCATATCCAACCATGTTTATTACAAATATAGGTTCAACCACGAATGCATAATTCGATGCACAGGTACATATACTGAAGAACTACAGAAGCACCAAGTAAATAATGATGAACCACAGTTGTACTAAAGACTATAAAGAGAGAGGCGAAAGACATTCTGGTTGCTGGAGAAGGTGAAGCGGAATGCCCATATTATGCCCTCCTCTATGCGTAATGCGTGCATGACTCTAGGCCAACCCCTTGTGATGGCTGCCCATCCATCCTTCACTGTCTTCATTACGACTTCTCTATGCTCATTGTAGTCTGGATGAAATACTTTAACCTTCATTGTGTGTCCACCAATCATGTACTTTGTGAGGTAATCTTGAGTGAACTGCTTCGGGAACCACTGGGAACAAAAAAGATTAAGACATTGTTGTCTAACAACTCATAATGGGCACTAAAAAGAGAAGGCTGCAGAGTTTGTAGTTACCATCCTGCAGCTCACTGTTGTGTTGATAGATCATAAACAAATAATTTGCTTTCCACCATTCGTATCTTTTTGCTGATAATCCTTATCGGTTTCCTCACTTGATGCTTGTTCATGAATATCTCATTACCCCATACGCAAAAAGGGTCGATGTGTGGATCGTTGCCAAGGGCATATGTACCTACAAGCAACAAGTCAATATTAGAAGCTAACAAGTGTCTAGGCTTGGATCTATATGCGCTACATTATGGAATGACGAGGAGAGTACAAGCCGAGGGATGAAGCTAACCTCGGCAGAAAATGGTGGCAAGTCACGTTGTTGTCCTGCATTAGTGGAAAAGCATGATAAGTACAGCAACCTTAACATCAAACAAATATAGCAAAGGTGAACAATATCATCTCCAAATGATAGCTTGAATGTGTTGGTTTCAGCATGCTATTAAAGCAGATATAAAATGGAAGGCAATGTTACCGACAGCAGGCTTAACAGCCATCAACTATTGCAATTCAAACTGGTATTGTCGAAAATGAATAGAACATAGGTAATGCTTAAACATCACACTAGATAAATGTGTAAAACTGAAATAAAGGGCATGTGTTAACTACACCAGGAATAACTGGAACCAAATATAGCCGTTCAAACTAGTATTAATGTAGTCAAGCGGCACAGTTCTGACTTGCACATAATGAACAACACATTGTGAATGACTGTAATAAACAAGGCATAAATTACAAGTATAACAACCAAATATAGCCATTGAAAATTGGACAGAGTCTCACTTCAACCAACCTAACAAGCAAATACAGATAAAAATGGCATATGCTTGAGAAGTGGACAAATGCTCACTATAACCAACCTAACAAGCGGATAAAGATAAACAAGGCATCTGCTTGATAACTGGACAAATGCTAAAAAAATCAACCTAACAACCAAATATAGATAAACAAGGCCTCTGCTTGATAACTGGACAAATGCTAAAAAAAGCAACCTAACAACCAAATACAGATAAACAAGGCATCTGCTTGATAACTGGACACATCCTCACTGCAACCAAACTAAGAACCGAATACATATAAACAAGGCATCTGCTTGATAATTGGAAAAATGCTCACTCCAACCAACCTAACAACCAAATACAGATACGCAAGGCATCTACTCACTATAGACAACCAAATATAGCCATTCGTGGAACTGAAGTTGACAATTCATACTTAAACATCACATAGCCCTATTGAACAATACATTTTTGCATAACTGAAATAATTAAACACGACACAGTTAAAGAACCGCACGACAAATGCTACTACAACAAAGGGTACGGGTTGGCAAGTTGGAAAAGGTATGATTTTTTGATAGAATGTTACCTCATATTTCATGGACGGGATCCTTCCAGTTGGAAGAACACAGACCCATGGTGCGTTGATGTAGGGTAGAACCCTAATCGCCCGATCTTTCACGAAAGGAGCGGAATCCCGCGATGAAGACGAAGAACACAAAGGGGAAAACGAGGGAAACACAAGGGAAAAAGGAGAGGAACACTCAAACCAACAAGATAGTCACACACGTGCTACACCCTCGAATACATAGAGTAAGATACACGATACCCGATCAACTAGGGACGATACACGGTAGCCGGTCTTCTCCATGAGGAGGTCTTGATGTTCTTCCCTAGAGAGGGGTCTTGAATCCTCTTGGGGAATCTTCTCCGAGGAGGGGCGATCTCCGAGGAGAAGGTAACCAAGTGGATGAGCAAAGCTCTCACAAAATCATGATTTATCTCTTTGCTAACCCTAAAATGTAGGTAGGAGAAGAGTATTTATAGTCTAGGTGACGAAAGGGTACACGGGCCTCGGCCCAAGTTGCTGCCCGCAGGCAGGGCCGAAAGTTCCAGGGAAGGCCGGAAGTTCTAGGCGCCCGTGTATCGTCCCTAGTTGATCGTGGATTGTGTATCTTACTATATGTATTCGGGGAACTAGCACGTGTGGAGCTGGGTGGAGCTGGGTTGGCATCCGGGGGCCGGAAGGTACGGGCTTGCCGGAGGTTCCGGGCGCCGGAAGGTCCGGGACGGGTTCCGGGCTAACCAGAGAGTTGGCACGCCTGGGCTGGTCGAAGTCGTCGGAGGCCGGAAGCTCCGGGTCGGCCGGAAGGTCCGGAAGTTCTAGGCTCTGGCCGGAGGTTCCGGGTGGTCCAGAGTGTTGATGCGTGTCTCTTCTTCTATAGTCCTCGGCTCCGTGTCTTGAGCGTTGTACCTGATCACACATAGCATCTCCGACTTAGGCAGTAGCCATGTCTCACTTGAAGAGGAGGGAAACTCAAGTAGGAGTGATGTCACCTCGGATTGAATAGCACGTGCCCTAGCTCTTGTTATGGGCCCACTTGGAGCGTGGATAGTTGAGGTGGCGTCCATGGGGATGGTCGTGGGATGCTCCGCATCATCTCCCCTCCCTTGGGGAAGATCCGTCCTCGGATTGAATTCTTCATCACCATGGAAGGGAGAGAGATCTTTGATGTTGAAGATGTCGCTCACGTTGTACTTGTCGCGCGGGAGGTCGATCTTGTAAGCGTTGTCGTTGTAGCGTGCGAGCACCTTGAAGGGTCCATCTGCTCGTGGTCGAAGCTTAGACTTGCGTTCTTGTGGAAAGCGGTCCTTGCGAAGGTGTAGCCACACGAGATCACCAATGTTGAAGACCATAGGTTGCTTATTGTCATTGAGCTTGGCCACAAGGCGTTGTACTTGGCGCTCGATGGTGTTTCTTGTATCTTCATGCACCTTCTTGAGATGTGTCGCTTGTGCACTTGCGTCCAAATTGATACACTCTTGGAGTGGTAGAGGAAGAATGTCCAACGGTGACAACAGGTTGAATCCGTAGACGACCTCGCAAGGGGACTTGCCGGTTGTTGATTGTCTTGCCCGATTGTAGGCGAACTCGGCGATAGGTAGACACTCCTCCCACTCCTTGATGTTCTTCTTTATGAGTACTCGAAGTAGAGCAGAGAGTGTGCGGTTGGTCACCTCCGTTTGGCCGTCGGTTTGAGGATGGTAAGCCATGGAGAAGAGTAACTTGATACTGAGCTTGGCGCATAGGGTCTTCCAAAAGTAGCTAAGGAACTTGACGTCGCAGTCCGAGACGATAGTCTTTGGCACACCATGTAGACGCAATATTTCCCTACAAAAGAGATTAGCAACATGTGAAGCATCATCTATCTTGTTGCAAGGAATGAAATGTGGCATTTTAGAGAAACGGTCCACGACGAGAAATATGGAATCTTTCCCATTTTGAGTCCTAGACAAACCAAGTACAAAGTCCATGCTAATGTCTTCCCATGGTTGGTATGGAATTGGTAGAGGCATATAGAGGCCATGAGATTGAGCTTTGGACTTAGCCTTGCGACATGTAGAGCATCGGTTGGTGAAACGATTGACGTCCCGAAACATCTTGGGCCAAAAGTAGTTCTTAGAGAGCATGGTGAACGTCCTGTCGCGTCTGAAATGTCCCATTAATCCTCCTCCATGAGATTCCTGCAAAAGTAACAAACGAAGAGAAGACTCGGGGATGCAAAGTTTGTTAGCTCGCATAAGATATCCATTTTTGATGTAATAGCGTTCCCAAGAGGTGTGCGACAAACACTTAGCATAAGGAGTAGCAAAAGCTGCATCATGCTCATACAAGTCTTTGATATGCTCGAAGCCAATGACATCTAACTCAAGTTGTGTAACAAGCATGCATATGCGGGAAAGATCATCCGCTACTATGTTTTCTTTACCCTTGATGTACTTGATGACATAAGGAAAAGACTCGATAAATTCACTCCACTTAGCATGACGCTTGTTCAACTTGGTTTGGCCCATAAGATACTTGAGAGTCTCATGATCGGTATGAATGATAAACTCATGGGGACGAAGGTAATGTTCCCATTCACGCAAAACACGGACTAAATCATATAGCTCTTTGTCATAGATGGGGTAATTGAGTTGCGCTCCAGAAAGTTTCTCACTAAAGTAAGCTATGGGGCGCTTCTCTTGTGTTAACACACCGCCTATGCCATTACCACTAGCATCGCAATGAATCTCAAAAGGCTTGTCGAAGTTGGGTAAAGCAAGCACAGGAGCATGAGTAAGCAAATTCTTAAGCTCATTGAATGTGGTATCTTGGGATGGTCCCCAAACGAAAGGTGCATTCTTCTTTCTCAAAGCATGTAAAGGCGAAGCAATGGAGCTAAAATCCTTCACGAAGCGACGATACAAACCCGCAAGGCGAAGAAAACTGTGCACTTGATGGAAGTTGGTTGGTTGCGGCCAAGTCTTAATAGCATTGATCTTGGACTCATCAACATGAACACCCTTAGAAGAAACAACAAAACCCAAGAAAACGAGCTTATCAACACCAAAATGGCATTTCTTCATATTAGCATAGAGGCACTCTTTTCTAAGAGTTTTCAAAACGGTGCGGACATGGGTGACATGCTCTTTGATAGATTTGCTAAAGACAAGAATGTCATCGAAGTAAACCACAAGAAATATACCAATGTAAGGGCGAAAGACATGATTCATAAGACGCATAAAAGTGTCCGGTGCTTCCGAGAGACCCATAGGCATAACTAAGCACTCATACAAACCAAACTTGGTTTTGAAGGCGGTTTTCCATTCATCACCTTCTTGTATGCGGATTTGATAGTAACCACTCTTAAGATAAATTTTTGAAAAGATAGTGGCACCACTAAGTTCATCTAGCATATCATCTAGGCGTGGAATGGGATACCTAACGGTGATAGCATTGATAGGTCTACAATCGGAGCACATGCGAAAGCTACCGTCATGTTTTGGCACAAGAATGACTGGTACGGCACAAGGGCTCAAACTTTCACGCACATGTCCATGGTCTATGAGATGCTTTACTTGCCTTTGTATTTCTTTGGTTTCTTCGGGGTTGACGCGGTAGGGATCTTTGTTTGGAAGCGGTGCTCCGGGGATGAGGTCGATGCGGTGCTCAATGCCTCAGAGTGGAGGTAGTCCCGGAGGTAGCTTGTCGGGGAAAACATCGTGAAATTCCTGCAAAAGAGAAGACAACACTAGAGGAAGAGGGTGAGAAGTGTTAGTTTGTGGTGCATTGTCCTTGCACAAAAGGACATAGTGTAGGACACAAGATCGGTTCTCACACACTCCTCGTAACTCACGTTTGGTGGCAAATAGGACTAAGTTCTTCTTTTCGCTCATCGTGGAGGTGTTCAATTTGGGCTTGTGGCGCTCATTCTCTTTTTGGTGGCTCGATCTCTCACTATTCTCTCCACGATGGGTGGCTTGCTTGTCGGCGATCACTTGACTTGGGGACATGGGATGAAGTACATACTCCTTGCCCTTCATCTTGAAGATGTAGTGTTTCGTTTGGCCGTTGTGGACGAATCCTCTATCGAATTTCCATGGCCGTCCAAGGAGAAGATGACAAACGGACATTGGAACGACGTCGCACTCCAAGGTGTCTTCGTAGGCGCCGATTTTGAAGGAGACTTGTACTCGGTGCTCGACTTGTATGGTGCCGGAGTCACTAAGCCATTGCACTTTGTATGGATGTGGATGCTTCGTCTTGGGCAATTGGTGCTTGGAGCAAAGTTCTTCACTTGCGAGATTATGACAACTTCCTCCATCGATGATGACCTTGACGGATCGTCCATTGATGTCGGCCTTGGTGTGGAATATGTGGCATCTTTGGTCTTCTTCTTGGTGGTGTTGGAGGGTCAAGACTTTGGATACAACAAGTCCAGGACTTGAGTCTTCATCACAAAAGACTTGTTCTTTTTCATTGTTCACTTGGCGGTGCATGGCGACTTGCTCAAGGGCTTCTGTTTCACCTTCACTCATGGAGTCATAAGTGCCATCGTCGTTGAAGACCATGGTTCGCTTGTTGGTGCACTCATAGGACTTGTGGCCTCGGCCTCTGCAAGTGAAACACTTGAAGGAACTCGTCTTGACGGTCTCATCGGTTGGGGTTGATGATGATGAAGCTCTCGGCTTGAAGTTGCTCATAGTAGGATGGCTTGTAGTTGACAAAGCTTTCTTGGAAGTCGACTTGTCAATGTTGGTAGAAGAAGGCTTTGTAGTCGGTGTTGGCGTCGTTGAAGATTGGTTGTTGGAGAAACCGTAGGACTTGGATGAGAACTTGGCATACTTGAAATCATCTTGCACTTTGCGTTTTGCTTTGGTAGCTTGGGGCACTAGCTCGATGAGATTTGAGTCCATTCAAGAAGCGTGCCATTGTTTGCTCATCATCTTCCGAGACATTGGCTCTTATCATTGCAATCTCCATCTCCTTGTAGTATTCTTCAACGCTCTTGGTTCCTTGCTTGAGTTGTTGGAGTTTCTTGAAGAGGTCGCGGTTGTAGTAGGTAGGTACAAAGCGTGCTCTCATGACATCCTTCATTTGCACCCAAGTAGTGATGGGTGGTTCACCTCTTGCCTCTCGACGCTCTATGATTTGTTCACATCAAATGAGCACATAGTCTTGGAACTCAAGGGATGCCATTGCGATCTTCTTATCTTCTTCATAATTGTGCAAATGGAAGATCTTGTCAACTTTCAATGCCCATGAAAGGTACTCTTCGGGATCGTTGCTTCCATTGAAGTTGGGCATGGTGAACTTGAGCTTGCTGTAGCGTTGCTATTCATTGTGTTGGGGTCGGGGATGATGACGCCCATGTTGTTGATGATTGTTCTACTCGTGATGCTCTTGGCGTGGAGGGTTGTTAGCCACGTGTTGCTCTTGTCATGGGGGATCTCCATTGTCTTCATGATCTTGAGGAACTGGTTGTTCTTGGCGTGCTTGTGGAGGAGCTTCTCGAGCTCGAGGAGGAACTTGATGGTGCACATGAGCTTGATAAATCCTCTCACGGACTTCTTCGCGAAGTGCTTCTGCATGTTCACGAGCTTGTCTGCCTCAGTCGGCTACGGCTCGACTTGAATCGCATAGAGCTCATTGTGCCTCAAGTGCTTGAGTGTCATGGAGTTGTTGTTCTTGACGTTGTGCCTCGGCATCTTGTGCATTTTGGTGTAGACGTGCCCGTTCTTCCTCTTCATGTTGGCGTTGTCGTTGCCGTTCTCGTGCTAGCACAAAGGCTTCTTGGTTTGATGTTGTCGGTGCTCTTGCGAGTCGGTGTCGCGTAGAGGATTGAGGCTTGCTTCATGCTCGTTGCGCGCGGCACGACAAAGAGTGTTTGTTGTTGGTGTACTTGAGCCGGAGAGGGTGAAGTTGGAGTGGCGACTTGAACGGCTCCTTCTTGAAGTGGAAGAAGAGCTATTGAGCAACAAAGCATGAATCTCGTCCATCCTTGCGTCATTCTCTTGCTTGTGATCGTCGAGTTTGGGGTCGAAGTAGTCCCTTGTATGTTGCTCGGAGAGTCGCAAGTCGGTGGCGAGGTTGTCAATGCGGTCACTCATGGCTTGTTGTTCTTGATGCAAAGCACGTTGTGCACCAAAGAGGTGACTCTTGGTGACGAAGGAGTTCATGTCATCGTCTTGCTCCATGACGAGTGGCTTTGTAGAAGTACTTGGCCTATCCATCATTCCAAGACAAATGTGAGTGCTAGAAAGAGAAGAACGAATACCAAATGTACCTTGACCGAAGTTGAAAGTGGATCGATGATCACTCTTATGTAGGACAAGGAAATAGCACGATTGGTACCAATTCTTGTCGGTTTCTCACACCTACACAAGTAAAAGCTTATGGTGGAGCTTGGTTAGGATGGTGGCACGAAATTTGATGCAATTTGTAAGTGAGCTTCAATAATGTTGGAAAAGATTCGCAAGATGCAATGTAACAAGTAGACCAAGCATATAAAGTACACGGAAACACACACGCAAAAATATAAGTGGGGTTGGGCAACCAAGGATGAGCCAAAATGTGGAATCCACAAAAATGCTCATGTTGCACAACACTAGAGAGACGCTAGAACGATTGCACAATAGGCGGATACAAGAACTTGTGCACAACCTACTTAGCAAAAATGCAACGACTTCTATCCCAAGTATGTTCTATGCAAGGTGTTCCGATGATATGACCCAACATGATATAGTATGACCATCTTAATGTTGTATGATGCTATGGTCTTGCTTAAAAGCACTTTTCTTGTCTTTCCTTTTTGCTTAAAAGCTTGTTTGGCTCTTTGATGTTTGAGCTCTTTTCTCATGCAATGCTTGACGAACCAAGATAGCGATTGTGTATGCGGTAACAACTTTGTGACACAAGGGATGATACCAATATATGCAACAATGATGTATGTATGCTATGGGAAGTATGATCACTAATGTGCACTAGTCTCGTTGCCGGCAATACTTAAAGGCTAGTCTCGATTGGTAAGCAACGCAAAGAAGTAAGGCTATGATGGCTATCAATGTAATGGCAAGAGTGATATGTCCACTACCAAGATGAGGTTACCGTTCTTGCTTATGGTTGAAGGTGTCAAAAGGATGAGATTGTAATCATTGTCATAGTGCATGGTTTTCAGTACGTTGGCGAAGATGCCGCTGCACCGTGGACGGAGTTGTCGAAGTAGCAGAAATCGTCGAAGATGTGCAAACTTTCTGTCGAAGCTGGAAGGTCCGGGGTCCGGAGGTTCCGGTGCGGCCGGAAGGTCCGGGCGTGTCCGGAAGGTCCATAGGTCGCGAAAACTGGCAAAAACAGAGAATTGGGGATCGTGGACTTGGGCGAAAAAACTTGAGGAAAAACCCAAATCCACAGGGGGAAAACTAGGAAATTGGTGGAAAATAAGGGTGGGGAGGCTAGATCTACGAGCCACACACAAAATTTACGGATCAAATCCAACAAAACACACACCAACAAATCACAAAAAAAATTTGGGGCTATTTATGGTGGGGATTTTCGGATTAGGACGAAAAACAACAAAATTAGGCTAGACACACAACGTGGAGGATCCGAAATCGTGATCAACATGGCTCATGATACCAACATGATGTAGGGTAGAACCCTAATCGCCCGATCTTTCATGAAAGGAGCAGAATCCCGCGATGAACACGAAGAACACAAAGGGGAAAACGATGGAAACACAAGGGAAAAAGGAGAGGAACACTCAAACCAACAAGATAATCACACACATGCTAGTTCCCCGAGTACATATAGTAAGATACACAATCCATGATCAACTAGGGACGATACACGGTAGCCGATTTTCTCTGTGAGGAGGTCTTGATGTTCTTCCCTAGAGAGGGGTCTTGAGTCCGCTTGGGGAATCTTATCCGAGGAGGTGCGATCTCCAAGGAGAAGGTAACCAAGTGGATGAGCAAAGCTCTCACACAATCATGAGCTATCTCTTTGCTAACCCTAAAACGTAGGTAGGAGAAGAGTATTTATAGTCTAGGTGACGAAAGGGTACACGGGCCTCGGCCGAAGTCGCTGCGCGCAGGTAGGGCCGGAGGTTCTGGGGAGGGTCCGACCTAACCCAAGAGTTGGCGCGGGTGGAGCTGGGTTGGCATCCGGGGGCCGGAAGGTCCGGGCTGGCCGGAGGTTCCGGGCGCCGGAAGGTCCGGGACGGGTTCCGGGCTAACCAGAGAGTTGGCACACCTGGGCTGGTCGAAGTCGTCGAAGGCCGGAAGCTCCGGGTCGGCCAGAAGGTCCGGAAGTTCCGGGCTCTGGCCGGAGGTTCCGGGTGGTCCAGAGTGTTGATGCGTGTCTCTTCTTCTATAGTCCTCGGCTCCGTGTCTTGAGCGTTGTACTTGATCACACATAGCATCTCCGACTTTGGCAGTAGCCATGTCTCACTTGAAGAGGAGGGAAACTCAAGTAGGAGTGATGTCACCTCGGATTGAATAGCACGTGCTCTAGCTCTTGTTATGGGCCCACTTGGAGCGTGGATAGTTGAGGTGGCGTCCATGGGGATGGTCGTGGGATGCTCCGCATCATCTCCCCTCCCTTGGGGAAGATCCGTCCTCGGATTGAATTCTTCATCACCATGGAAGGGAGAGAG
This sequence comes from Triticum aestivum, assembly GCF_018294505.1. NCBI lineage: Eukaryota > Viridiplantae > Streptophyta > Magnoliopsida > Poales > Poaceae > Triticum > Triticum aestivum. Next base: position 324,151,286 of record NC_057797.1, read on the forward strand.
ATCTTTGATGTTGAAGATGTCGCTCACGTTGTACTTGTCGCGCGGGAGGTCGATCTTGTAAGCGTTGTCGTTGTAGCGTGCGAGCACCTTGAAGGGTCCATCTGCTCGTGGTCGAAGCTTAGACTTGCGTTCTTGGGGAAAGCGGTCCTTGCGAAGGTGTAGCCACGCGAGATCACCAATGTTGAAGACCATAGGTTGCTTATTGTCGTTGAGCTTGGCCACAAGGCGTTGTACTTGGCGCTCGATGGTGTTTCTTGTATCTTCATGCACCTTCTTGATATGTGTCGCTTGTGCATTTGTGTCCAAATTGATGCACTCTTGGAGTGGTAGAGGAAGAATGTCCAACGGTGACAACGGGTTGAATCCATAGATGACCTCGCAAGGGGACTTGCCGGTTGTTGATTGTCTTGCCCGATTGTAGGCGAACTCGGCGATAGGTAGACACTCCTCCCACTCCTTGATGTTCCTCTTTATGAGTACTCGAAGTAGAGCGGAGAGTGTGCGGTTGGTCACCTCCGTTTGGCCGTCGGTTTGAGGATGGTAAGCCGTAGAGAAGAGTAACTTGATACCGAGCTTGGCGCATAGGGTCTTCCAAAAGTAGCTAAGGAACTTGACGTCGCAGTCCGAGACGATAGTCTTTTGCACACCATGTAGACGCAATATTTCCCTACAAAAGAGATTAGCAACATGTGAAGCATCATCTATCTTGTTGCAAGGAATGAAATGTGGCATTTTAGAGAAACGGTCCACGACGAGAAATATGGAATCTTTCCCATTTTGAGTCCTAGGCAAACCAAGTACAAAGTCCATGCTAATGTCTTCCCATGGTTGGTATGGAATTGGTAGAGGCATATAGAGTCCATGAGATTGAGCTTTGGACTTATCCTTGCAACATGTAGAGCATCGGTTGGTGAAACGATTGACGTCCCGAAACATCTTGGGCCAAAAGTAGTTCTTCGAGAGCGTGGCGAACGTCTTTTCGCGTCTGAAATGTCCCATTAATCCTCCTCCATGAGATTCCTGCAAAAGCAACAAATGAAGAGAAGACTCGGGGATGCAAAGTTTGTTAGCTCGCATAAGATATCCATTTTTGATGTAATAGCGTTCCCAAGAGGTGTGCGACAAACACTTAGCATAAGGAGTAGCAAAAGTTGCATCATGCTCATACAAGTCTTTGATATGCTCGAAGCCAATGACATCTAACTCAAGTTGTGTAACAAGCATGCATATGCGGGAAAGAGCATCCGCTACTATGTTTTATTTACCCTTGATGTACTTGATGACATAAGGAAAAGACTCGATAAATTCACTCCACTTAGCATGACACTTGTTCAACTTGGTTTGGCCCATAAGATACTTGAGAGTCTCATGATCGGTATGAATGATAAACTCATGGGGACGAAGGTAATGTTCCCATTCATGCAAAACACGGACTAAAGCATATAGCTCTTTGTCATAGATGGGGTAATTGAGTTGCGCTCCGGAAAGTTTCTCACTAAAGTAAGCTATGGGGCGCTTCTCTTGTGTTAACACACCGCCTATGCCATTACCACTAGCATCACAATGAATCTCAAAAGGCTTGTCGAAGTTGGGTAAAGCAAGCACAGGAGCATGAGTAAGCAAATTCTTAAGCTCATTGAATGCGGTATCTTGGGATGGTCCCCAAACGAAAGGTGCATTCTTCTTGCTCAAAGCATGTAAAGGCGAAGCAATGGAGCTAAAATCCTTCACGAAGCGACGATACAAACCCGCAAGGCAAAGAAAACTGCGCACTTGATGGAAGTTGGTTGGTTGAGGCCAAGTCTTAATAGCATTGATCTTGGACTGATCAACATGAACACCCTTAGAAGAAACAACAAAACCCAAGAAAACGAGCTTATCAACACCAAATGGCATTTCTCCATATTAGCATAGAGGCGCTCTTTTCTAAGAGTTTGCAAAACGGTGGGGACATGGGTGACATGCTCTTTGGTAGATTTGCTAAAGACAAGAATGTCATCGAAGTAAACCACAAGAAATATACTAATGTAAGGGCGAAAGACATGATTCATAAGACGCATAAAAGTGTCTGGTGCTTCCGAGAGACCCATAGGCATGACTAACCACTCATACAAACCAAACTTGGTTTTGAAGGCGGTTTTCCATTCATCACCTTCTTGTATGCGGATTTGATAGTGACCACTCTTAAGATCAATTTTTGAAAAGATAGTGGCACCACTAAGTTCATCTAGCATATCATCTAGGCGTGGAATGGGATACCTATGGCGAACGGTGATAGCATTGATAGGTCTATAATCGGAGCACATGCGAAAGCTACCATCACGTTTTGGCACAACAATGACTGGTACGGCACAAGGGCTCAAACTTTCACGCACATGTCCATGGTCTATGAGATGCTTTACTTGCCTTTGTATTTCTTTGGTTTCTTCGGGGTTGACGCGGTAGGGATCTTTGTTCAGAAGCGGTGCTCCTGGGATGAGGTCGATGCGGTGCTCAATGCCTTAGAGTGGAGGTAGTCCCGGAGGTAGCTCGTCGGGGAAAACATCATGAAATTCCTGCAAAAGAGAAGACAACACTAGAGGAAGAGGGTGAGAAGTGTTAGTTTGTGGTGCATTGTCCTTGCACACAAGGACGTAGTGTAGGACACTAGATCGGTTCTCACACACTCCTCGTATCTCACGTTTGGTGGCAAATAGGACTAAGTTCTTCTTTTCGCTCATCGTGGAGGTGTTAGATTTGGGCTTGTGGCGCTCATTCTCTTTTTGCTGGCTCAATCTCTCACTATTCTCTCCACGATGGGTGGCTTGCTTGTCGGCGATCACTTGACTTGGGGACATGGGATGAAGTACATACTCCTTGCCCTTCATCTTGAAGATGTAGTGGTTCGTTCGGTCGTTGTGGACGAATCCTCTATCGAATTGCCATGGCCGTCCAAGGAGAAGATGACAAACGGACATTGGAACGACGTCGCACTCCAAGGTGTCTTCGTAGGCGCCGATTTTGAAGGAGACTTGTACTCGGTGCTCGACTTGTATGGTGCCGGAGTCACTAAGCCATTGCACTTTGTATGGATGTGGATGCTTCGTCTTGGGCAATTGGTGCTTGGAGCAAAGTTCTTCACTTGCGAGATTATGACAACTTCCTCCATCGATGATGACCTTGACGAATCGTCCATTGAAGTCGGCCTTGGTGTGCAATATGTGGCATCTTTGGTCTTCTTCTTGGTGGTGTTGGAGGGTCAAGACTTTGGATACAACAAGTCCAGGACTTGAGTCTTCATCACAAAAGACTTGTTCTTCTTCATTGTTCACTTGGCGGTGCATGGCGACTCGCTCAAGGGCTTCTGTTTCGCCTTCACTCATGGAGTCATAAGTGCCATCGTTGTTGAAGACCATGGTTCGCTTGTTGGTGCACTCATAGGACTTGTGGCCTCGGCCTCCGCAAGTGAAACACTTGAAGGAACTCGTCTTGACGGTCTCATCGGTTGGGGTTGATGATGACGAAGCTCTCGGCTTGAAGTTGCTCATAGTAGGATGGCTTGTAGTTGACGAAGCTTTCTTGGAAGTCGACTTGTCAATGTTGGTAGAAGAAGGCTTTGTAGTCGGTGTTGGCGTCGTTGAAGATTGGTTGTTGGATAAACCGTAGGAATTGGATGAGAACTTGGCATACTTGAAATCATCTTGCACTTGGCTTGTCGCTTTGGTAGCTTGGGGCACTAGCTCGATGAGATTTGAGTCCATTCAAGAAGCGTGCCATTGTTTGCTCATCATCTTCTGAGACATTGGCTCTTATCATTGCAATCTCCATCTCCTTGTAGTATTCTTCAACACTCTTGGTTCCTTGCTTGAGTTGTTGGAGTTTCTTGAAGAGGTCGCGGTTGTAGTAGGTAGGTACAAAGCGTGCTCTCATGACATCCTTCATTTGCGCCCAAGTAGTGATGGGTGGTTCACCTCTTGCCTCTCGACGCTCTATGATTTGTTCCCAGCAAATGAGCACATAGTCTTGGAACTCAAGGGATGCCATTGCGATCTTCTTATCTTCTTCATAATTGTGCAAACGGAAGATCTTGTCAACTTTCAATGCCCATGAAAGGTACTCTTCGGGATCGTTGCTTCTGTTGAAGTTGGGCATGGTGAACTTGAGCTTGCTGTAGCGTTGCTATTCATTGTGTTGGGGTCGGGGATGATGACGCCCATGTTGTTGATGATTGTTCTACTCGTGATGCTCTTGGCGCGGAGGGTTGTTAGCCACGTGTTGCTCTTGTCGTGGGGGATCTCCATTGTCTTCATGATCTTGAGGAACTGGTTGTTCTTGGCGTGCTTGTGGGGGAGCTTCTCGAGCTCGAGGAGGAACTTGATGGTGCACGCGAGCTTGATAAATCCTCTCACGGACTTCTTCGCGAAGTGCTTCTGCATGTTCACGAGCTTGTCTGCCTCGGTCGGCTACGGCTCGACTTGAAACGCATAGAGCTCGTTGTGCCTCAAGTGCTTGAGTGTCACGGAGTTGTTGTTCTTGACGTTGTGCCTCGGCATCTTGTGCATTTTGGTGTAGACATGCCCGTTCTTCCTCTTCATGTTGGCGTTGTCATTGCCGTTCTCGTGCTAGCACAAAGGCTTCTTGGTTTGACGTTGTCGGTGCTCTTGCGAGTCGGTGTCACGTAGAGGATTGAGGTTTGCTTCATGCTCGTTGCACGCGGCACGACAAAGAGTGTTTGATGTCGGTGTACTTGAGCCGGAGTGGGTGAAGTTGGAGTGGCGACTTGAACGACTCCTTGTTGAAGTGGAAGAAGAGCGGTTGAGCAACAAAGCGTGAATCTCGTCCATCCTTGCGTCATTCTCTTGCTTGTGATTGTCGAGTTTGTGGTCGAAGTAGTCCCTTGTATGTTGCTCGGAGAGTCGCAAGTCGGTGGCGAGGTTGTCAATGCGGTCACTCATGGCTTGTTGTTCTTGATGCAAAGCATGTTGTGCACCAAAGAGGTGACTCTTGGTGACGAAGGAGTTCATGTCATCGTCTTGCTCCATGACGAGTGGGTTTGTAGAAGTACTTGGCCTATCCATCATTCCAAGACAAATGTGAGTGCTAGAAAGAGAAGAACGAATACCAAATGAACCTTGACCGGAGTTGAAAGTGGATCGATGATCTCTCTAATGTAGGACAAGGAAATAGCACGATTGGTACCAATTCTTGTCGGTTTCTCACACCTACACAAGTAAAAGCTTATGGTGGAGCTTGGTTAGGATGGTGGCACAAAATTTGATGCAATTTGTAAGTGAGCTTCAATAATGTTGGAAAAGAATCGCAAGATGCAATGTAACAAGTAGACCAAGCATATAAAGTACACGGAAACACACACGCAAAAATATAAGTGGGGTTGGGCAACCAAGGATGAGCCAAAATGTGGAATCCACAAAAATGCTCGTGTTGCACAACACTAGAGAGACGCTAGAACGATTGCACAATAGGCGGATACAAGAACTTGTGCACAACCTACTTAGCAAAAATGCAACGACTTCTATCCCAAGTATGTTCTATGCAAGGTGTTCCGATGATATGACCCAACATGATATAGTATGACCATCTTAATGTTGTATGATGCTATGGTTCTTTCTTAAAATCTCTTTTCTTGTCTTTCCTTTTTGCTTAAAAGCTTGTTTGGCTCTTTGATGTTTGAGCTCTTTTCTCATGCAATGCTTGACGAACCAAGATAGCGATTGTGTATGCGGTAACAACTTTGTGACACAAGGGATGATACCAATATATGCAACAATGATGTATGTATGCTATGGGAAGTATGATCACTAATGTGCACTAGTCTCGTTGCCGGCAATACTTAAAGGCTAGTCTCGATTGGTAAGCAACGCAAAGAAGTAAGGCTATGATGGCTATCAATGTAATGGCAAGAGTGATATGTCCACTACCAAGATGAGGTTACCGTTCTTGCTTATGGTTGAAGGTGTCAAAAGGATGAGATTGTAGTCATTGTCATAGTGCATGGTTTTCAGTACGATGGGAAGATGCCGCTGCACCGTGGACAGAATTGTCGAAGTAGCGGAAATCATCGAAGATGTGTGGACTTTCTGTCGAAGCCGGAAGGTCCGGGGTCCGGAGGTTCCGGTGCGGCCGGAAGGTCCGGGCGTGTCCGGAAGGTCCGTAGGTCGCGAAAACTGGCAAGAACAAATAATTGGGGATCGTGGACTTGGGCGAAAAAACTTGAGGAAAAACCCAAATCCACAGGGGGAAAACTAGGAAATTGGTGGAAAATAAGGGTGGGGAGGCTAGATCTACGAGCCACACACAAAATTTACGGATCAAATCCAACAAAACACACACCAACAAATCACAAAAGAAAATTTGGGGCTATTTATGGTGGGGATTTTCGGATTAGGATGAAAAACAACAAAATTAGGCTAGAAACACAACGTGGAGGATCCGAAATCGTGATCAACATGGCTCATGATACCAAGATGATGTAGGGTAGAACCCTAATCTTCCGATCTTTCATGAAAGGAGCAGAATCCCATGATGAACACGAAGAACACAAAGGGGAAAACAATGGAAACACAAGGGAAAAAGGAGAGGAACACTCAAACCAACAAGATAATCACACACGTGCTAGTTCCACGAATACATATAGTAAGATACACAATCCACGATCAACTAGGGACGATACACAGTAGCCGATTTTCTCTGTGAAGAGGTCTTGATGTTCTTCCATAGAGAGGGGTCTTGAGTCCGCTTGGGGAATCTTATCCGAGGAGGTGAGATCTCCAAGGAGAAGGTAACCAAGTGGATGAGCAAAGCTCTCACACAATCATGAGCTATCTCTTTGCTAACCCTAAAACATAGGTAGGAGAAGAGTATTTATAGTCTAGGTGACGAAAGGGTACACGGGCCTCGGCCGAAGTCGCTGCGCGCAGGTAGGGCCGGAGGTTCTGGGGAGGGTCCGGCCTAACCCGAGAGTTGGCGCGGGTGGAGCTGGGTTGGCATCCGGGGGCCGGAAGGTCCGGGCTGGCCGGAGGTTCCGGGCGCCGGAAGGTCCAGGATGGGTTCCGGGCTAACCAGAGATTTGGCACGCCTGGGCTGGGCGAAGTCATCGGAGGCCGGAAGCTCCGGGTCGGCCGGAATGTCCGGGGTCGGAAGTTCCAGGCTTCGGCTGGAGGTTCTGGGTGGTCCAGAGTGTTGACGCTTGTCTCTTCTTCTATAGTCCTCGGCTCCGTGTCTTGAGCATTGTACCTGATCACACATAGCATCTCGGACTTAGGCAGTAGCCATGTCTCACTTGAAGAGGAGGGAAACTCAAGTAGGAGTGATGTCACCTCGTATTGAATAGCACGTGCCCTTGCTCTTGTTATGGGCCCACTTGGAGCGTGGATAATTGAGGTGGCGTCCATGGGCATGGTCGTGGGATGCTCTGCATCGTGCGCTCTCTGATGTCATAGATGGGCTGTTTCACCTTGGAAGAACCTTCGTGGGTGCCCTCCTCGTGGTCGTGGTCATCATCGATGAGATCTGACTTGGCAATTGAGGATCCCAAGCCGCCGCCGTGGAATGTGTCCTTAAGGAATGACAAAATGGGCTCGATGGCGTATAAAGCTCACAAATCCTTGACCGCTTGGCGGAGGAGATCAGCAGCAGGGAGGTCGAAGAGATCGACGGCGGTTGAACTAGAGGGTTTGGGGATGGACCACTTAACCTGTGACATGGCCCGCGTGAAGCCATCGTTGTGGATGAGCTTGATGTCGTAGCTAGCTTTCTCGACATATAGTAATACGCTAGCCCACTGACATGAAGCCTTCGGCATGGCAATGTAGTTAACGTCTTCGCCGGCTTTTGCGCCGACGTGTTGCTCCGGGATCGACAGGTCGGGGCGAACGGCGGCCACCTTGCCAACGTCCGCCGGAGAGGCCATGATAAACCTCTTCTAGGATGAACGCTCGTCGGGCTACCTAGGATACGTGGTTGAGCTTATGCTGTGACATTCTGGGATGTGGATCTGGCGGGGAGGGACACCGCAGGCCACATCTAAAAACTCAGGGGAGTGGGGCGACGGTATGGGAATCACTAGGTAACATGAACTTTATTATCTAATCTAGGAGGAACGGGCAGACCAGCAGGGGTTGGCGGTGGCGCCGGCGGCATCCGCAAGCTAGGGTTCGAGGGGGGGAGGGGCCAGGTGGGGGACTATGTTCCACTCCGTGACCCTTCCCGCGGCGTTGGGGCTCTGGAGCACCCTCTCCAGTGGGTAAGCTGAGACAACCATGATGGGGTAACCCTGGAAGTAGTGGCTCAACTTGCAGGAGGTGACAAGGAACACGAACAAGAGCTTTTGCGACATGGGGTACCATGCCGAGGAATTACACCGGGTGCTCGACGAGGGCGGAAGTGTGGGCGGAGTTTTGTACCTCCTGAGACTGGGGGACCTTAGGAGCTTGGTCATTGGTTGGGGCAGCCGGGGCCTCACGAGCGCCACCCTGAAGAGCTGGGTCACTTGTTGGGGTAGTCGAGGCCTCAGGAGCGCCGTCCTGAGGCCGCAGCGTCTCGACCAGGTGCAAAGTGCCGCTCTGCAATCCCTTGGCCAGGGGATCCTCCCGGACCGCCACCAGCACTGCGCTAGCAGAGTGGGGCGTGGCGGCCAGGTAGAGCACCAAGGGCTCAAGTGGACACGGGGCTACCATCACCGGTTGGCTGGTGAGATACCTCCTGAGTTCTTGGAATGCCGTGTCAGCCTCCGGAGTCCACTCGAACGGTCCTTTCTTTTTCATCAACTTGAAGAGCGGGAGGGCGCGTTCTCCCCACTTGGAGATGAAGCGCCCCAGCGAGGTCACATAGCCCGCCAGCTTCTACATCTCTTTGAGGGTTTGTGACGGGCTCATCCTTTCTATTGACTTGACCTTCTCGGGGTTGGCCTCGATCCCCCTGTGCGACACCAGGAAGCCCAACAGCTTCCCGGAGGGGACGCCAAACACACACTTCTCTGGATTGAGTCGTAGATCTACCTTGCGCAGGCTGGCAAATGTCTCCTCCAGGTCTTCAATATGGGTCCTTGCCTCCTGAGACTTCACCATTATGTCATCGACGTAGGCCACAGCATTCCTGCCGAGCCGCTGACCTAGGGCAATGTGCATCAGCCGCTGGATGGTTGCTCTGGCGTTGCGCAGACCAAACGGCATGCATGTGTAGCAATACACCCTGCAAGGGGTCAGGAAAGCCGTCTTCTCAACATCCCGCACCGCCATCTTGATTTGGTTATAGCCCGAGAAGGCGCCCAAAAAACACAGCAAGTCGCTCTCGGCGGTGGAGTCGACGATCTGGTCGATGCGTGGGAGCGGAATCGGGTCTTGAGGGCAAGCCTTGTTGAGGTTGGTAAAATCGACGCACATGCGCTCCTTCCCGCCTTTCTTGGGGACAATAACCAGGTTCCCCAGCCATTACGGCTACCTCACCTCTCGAATGACGCCAGCCTCTTGTAGTTTGCAGGTCTCTTGGACAATGATTGATTGCTTCTCTGTGGATTGCCGCCGCGCCTTCTGCTTCACCGGGTGCATGTTAGGGCACACCCTTAGGTGATGCTCGATTATTCCCCTTGGGATTCCAACCAGGTCTTTGGGATCCCATGCGAACACATCCTTATTATTGTGGAAGAAGCTGACCAACGCCTCTTCTTGATCTGGAGGGAGGCCGGCGCCTATGGTGAAGGTGGTGCCCGATGCCCCATCTTCATCAACCATCACCTGCTTTGTCTCGACACGATCTTGAGAGAACAACTACTTGTTCGCTGGCGCAGCCCCCGGAGCCTCCGGGGCTCCTTCCTCACTTGACCGTGTGGCCGCCGCGGCCCTGAAGGCGAGCTTGAGGGCCAGCAACGCTTCCTTGGTGTCCCCAGCCATAGTGAGGACGCCGCTGCTTCCTGGCATCTTCATGAGATTGTAGGCAGGGTGAGTTGTTGCCATGAACTTGGCGAAGGCTGGGTACCCGAGGATGGTGTTGTACGGGAGGCCGATGCTAGCGATGCTGAAGTCGATAAGCTCAGTGTGGAAGTTGTCGCAGGTGCCGAAGGTGACGGGGAGGCGGATCTGCCCCAGGGTGCAGGTGGATCCGTCGACAACTCTGGAGAAAGGCTTGGTGGGGCGGAGCCGGCCATGGGGCACGTGAAGCAAGCTGAATGCTTCCACAGAGAGCACATTAAGGCCAGCTCCACCGTCAATGAGGGTCTTGGTGACTGCCACATTGCAGATGGTGGGGGTGCAGAGCATCGGGAGCGCGCCCGCTCCTGTGGTAGTCGCGGGGTGGTCCCTTGAGACGAAGGTGAGGTCGGCCTTAGGCGCCGCCCAGCCCGAAGAAGCTCCCCGCTGCGCGTGGGTGGCACCCACCTAGTGAAAGAACTGCTTGACATGTCGGTCCGAGGGCGGCGCCTGCGAACCACCAAGAGGGATGTGACGGCGTGGGGTGCCAGGGCTGCGATGGTGTGGGGTACCAGTGCCGCGAAGCGCATGATGAAAGGCCACGCAGCTCCTCCCAGGAGGCCACCGAAGACCCTGGCAGGCTGAGAAGCCAGGCGCGCGGCGCACCCGCAAGGGCCATGGGGAGCCAGTTGGCCATGACTTTGTCGTCGCCATCGGCTGCCCAAACTGCCTGCTCATATGCTCCGAGAAATCCTGCCGGGTCCGCTGCACCGCCGTATCGGGCGGCAGCTCCGGCCTGAACTTGGGTGCCCCCTGCACCCACCGCAGGCTGGGCATGAAAGTGTGGAGGCCCTCGGCTCCCCCGAAAGCGTGTGTCGGTCTGGCTGATGGAGCAGGGTCCGCTGTGAGAGCCGAACAACCGAGTGCAGCGGACAAAGAGGCAGATCTTCGACACACCCCTACCTGGCACACCAAATGTTGGATTTCGGGTTCCATAGACCCTTGAGAAGTTTGAACTCTGGGGTGCGTGCGAAGAACTCGACATCACTAGTCTGCCTACTCACCAATCTCACGGCCTAACTCGATGAACAGGAAGGAAAAGACACAGAGCAGTTTACCCATGTTCTGGACACCTTGCGGTGTAAAACCCTACTCCTCCTTTGTGGTGGATTGGCCTCAAGGGGCTGAGGATGACCGACTATAGTGGGAGAACAACCCCAGGAGGTGTGTTCTTGAACTGGTGGGGGAGAGGATGATCTCCAGGATTCGGATCCCTCTCCACGGTGGTGGCTAGGCCCTATTTATTAAGGCCTTGGTCCTCTTCCCAAATGAAGGCGGGAAGGGATCCCACAATGGCCAAATTCGAAGGGGGACATCTAGTACATGCTATCCTGACAAAAGTAGTCTTTGCCTGCAAAAGCCTCTAGTCATGACACCGCGCTGGGCTCTGTGATGACCTCCGTCCTGCCGTCCTAGCAGTCTTAGTCTTCTTGCATGAAAATTGAAACCTTTGGCTGATTCCTCAGGACTCCGCGCATGCGCTTGCCTCCTTAGCAACAAAGAGGAAACCAGTGGACTGCGCCCACTGGCGCCCGCCTGGCCTTGGTCGTCACGGCTCACATCATCCGAACCTCGCGAGGTGAGGCTTGCATAGAAATCTCCGCTCCTCAGGAGCCATCCTGAGGAGGCCGCTCCTTGTGGAGGTCTTGGTGTCATCTGCCTCGCGAGGCTTGGCCCCTCGCGAGGGTCTTGAGTTGTTGATGCCTAAGGTGGGCCATACTAGGCCGTCGATGGAGCCATGCCATGGGCCGCATGCAGGCAAGTCTGGGTACCCCCATTCCCAGAATGTCGATAGGGTCTTGTAGCTGGGCCGTACTGGGCCGTCGGTGAGGCCACGCGCTGGGTCGCATGCAGGAAAGTCTGGGTACCCCCGGTCCCAGAACACGGACAGTAGCCCCCGGATCCAAGGCGCGCTCGGGTTGGCTTCGAGGCGAAGGCAAGGAGCAAAGTGCAAAGCGGTACAGGCCCCAATCGCCTGCGGGCCAGGCTTGACGCGTGGTGCACGACGGGACACGGATGCCTCCACTTCCCCATGTCGCCTCGGCAACTACACAGGCTGACAAAAGACTGGCGCGCACTATAGGGCCATCATTGACCGAATGCGAATGGACACTAGTTGGCTTTCTTCGTTCGTCTATAAGAAGGCGAGGGGAGCAGAGCCCTAAACTCATATGTGCCTTCTTGCTCCTCCATTCCACACCTCCGCCGCAGCAGCCATGGAGCCGGTGAGAAGGTTTTCTGCTGTCGAGAAGGGGAAGGCACCGCAGGAGGAGCCAGAGTTTCCCCCGCCGAAGAGAGGGCGTGGCCGCGGCCGCAAGACCATCGCAACGCCCTGCAGCGGCCCTCTAGGGGTTACCGCTGGCTCCAGCTGCCATGGGAATGGTCCTTCCCGCGGAAGCAGCCATGGAAGCTACGGAGGGCGAGGCCGAGGGGGGAGGCATGCGGTGGCCGCCCGACCACCTCACCCATGGGCCCACTCGGACGACACGGCTCGCGAGTTCATGGTGTGGGTGGAGAGGCTGTCGGGTGCATGGGTCCGACTCCCACGCTCCTTGGCGGAGGAGTTGCCTGCTGGAGGACCCGTCGGGATGTGGCTACAGCCCGACGGCTGCTGCAACCGGTCCTCACGGGTGGAGGTTGAGGTTACCTCCTCGGGCCTGGTGTACCTGACCCGCTGGTGGCAGACGTTTGCCCGCACCCGCTGCTTGAAGGGGAGGCATACCCTCCACTTCAAGTATGATCGGGCGGCATCACCCTTTGTCAAGATCTTCAAGGAGGATGGCGGGCGCCTACGCTGCTGCCCGGAGGGTGATAGCAGCGGCAGGGGCCGCCTCTCCGACAACGTCCAGCAGCGGCGGCACTTCACTACTAGGGAAAACCCTAGTAGTAGCGCAGGTTTAATGCCCTCTAGTAGCGCGGTCGGCCGCGCTACTAATAAGGCGCTATAGCTATTACTTAGTAGTAGCGCGTGCGACATGCGCTACTGCTAAGACACATAGCCGCATCGCTTGTCCACTACCGCGCTGCTGCTAATCTAGCTAGTAGCAGCATGTCTACTATCCATCGGTACTAGTATTCTTTTTTATTTTTTTATTTTTAGTGTATTTATACGCCGTTATACAAATTTTGGTACAATACCAATTATGAGATTTATATCATTATGTCCATAATAGTGTGTCAAATGAAGGTGGATTAGGTTCAAGTGGAGGCAATATATGGTGCATGTCAAAAGTATACTACTAATACAAACTTGATCTAGTTTGGACTAGTAGTACTTTCGATGTGCACCACATGTTGCCTCCACTTGAATCTAATCCGCCAGCACAAGCTATTTAATCATCATCATAGTCATAGTGTAGCACATCATCATCTTCAAACTCATTCTAGCTAGCTAATCACCACCAAAACTAGCTACGGTAGCTACCTAATCACCACCAACACTAGCTAATAATAATAATCATAGTCATAGTGTAGCACATCATCATCTTCAAACTAATTTCTAGCTAGCTAATCACTCCTGCTGCTCTCTCTTAGGTAAAATAACATAAAACATGTGTAGCACTCCTCCTTCATCAAGTTGGAGCACGCAGATGAACCTGTCTCCTAATCATGGGCTACGCTTCTGATTGCTGCCCCCTAGTACTTCTCTGTGATCGTTCACGATTTTGCTCCAGTCTTTCACTATTAAGCATTCCTCGCTATTAGAAATCCTGAATGAACTAAAGTGCATTGTAGGATATCTTGGCCATAAGCTAACAATATTCATGGTACCTTTATTATCGATCCAATGAGGCACAACATTCATTGGGAGTCCCTGTTGAAGAACATCGTATAGTAACATACTTAGCAATGAAGTTTAGCTTAAAAAATAATGTATGCAAAAGATGCACTAAGGACAAATAGTAAAAATCTTACCATCTTTCCTAAATAGATGTGACCGTAGTTCAATAGAACACTATTGGTCGCATGTTTTGACTACTAACATTTCTAAGTGCAGGAAGAAAATTTGTCTTGATAGTATGAAGATCCTCAAGCCATGAAACATAATGACTTACCTCCTCGCAGTTTAGTTCAGCCCCGGGACATTAGTAGGTCCTGTCTACAAAGCGCTGGACATGTTTGCTTGAACGGAAATAAGCTGACAATAGAAATTAGTTGTCAACTATTTTTGAATAAACAATATCAAAGACATAAATATGGTTGAGAAACACACATAATGGTATAACTGGAGGTCTCTGCACATCGACCCAGATATCGATATTACCTTCAATATCATCTTTCGTACGAATATCAAAGGTGATAACCATATCAAGCTCAAATGCATAAGTCTTCAATAGTGCTTGCCAAGTTTTGCATCCAAAATAGGTGTAGTCATCTGCGTTGTATAATTTTGCGTGGAAATACAACCATGCTCGGTCTTCAAGTAAACTCTCTTTACCTCCATAGTACAACTGAAACCTATCTTATCCAAGACAAAAACTCTTGCATGGTAGGGATACGCTAGTAGAATAGTAAACAAATTAAATTATAAGTTGAAGCAAATGAAGCATATGTCATGCTTAATTACGAAAAAAGACTTGTCGTTGTGACTTACTGTATCCACTTCGAAGTTCTCGTCCAGCTTGATGCTGAAGCGCCTATCATCATCTAAGAAGATTCCGTCACACATGCCGCGCTCGTCTTCGCAGTATTTGCAAATACTGAAATCCTTTTCATCGTCATACATTTCCTATGTTCATAGTTGAAACATTAATTGAAAATCGATCAAAGACAACTACCATGATACTCAACACACAAATCCGGGGCACTCGATATTTCCTACATATTCTGGCACAAGTCATGCCAAAGTTCACAAAAAAATCCGGCATGACCTTTGCTAAAATAGGACATATCGAGCGCCTGAAATTTGCCAGAACGGAAATGAATCAACACTCCGGCAAAACATAGGCCACTTGGAGGTGTAACCTGCAAACATGACCGGCCACTTGGGCAAGCACATATCCTATTTGAGCAAAACAAGATATGCATTTCGAAATATCTTATAGGAGTCATATTGACAAGAGCACTCAGTAAGCAAAACCAAATCGTAAAATAAATAAGTATTCAAATTAGCATGCATTCAATAAGCAAAAGTAAATCATCTCATGTGTCCGTACATCGTCGAATATTATCACTAATACATCCCGAATAGTATCATACATATAACATCACTAATACAACTAAAACCCTAGCGCACGACGGGTATCGGCGCGGGCGGTGGACACCCATAGAGAAGGAACTATCACAAGATCATAGCTCCAGTGAGATCCCTTGATGCGGAGCATCCTACGATCATCCTCATGTACACTCGAGCAAACGCCATTGGACACAACATGAGCTCGCTCCTTTCTGAATCTTCCCTTTCCGCATGTAAGACATGGATGCTACTTCAAGCGCGGACCTTGTGTGTAACGCCCTCGATGCGGCTATATCTCCCACGTGTCGAAGCACGACTTAGAGGCATAACCGCATTGAAAGCAATGTCGCAAGTGAGGTAATCTTCACACAACCTATGTAATACATAAGGGGAAAAGATACATAGTCGGCTTACAATCGCCACTTCACACAAATACATGAATAAAGCATTACAACATCCAAATACAATCAAGGTCCGACTACGGAACCAAAATAAAAGAAGAACCCCAAATGCGACAAGGTCCCCGATCGACCCCAACTGGGCTCCACTACTGATCAACTAGAACGAAACAACACAAAGGACAAGATCTTCATCGAGCTCCTCCTGAGCTAGATTGCGTCATCTGCACGGACTCATCGGCACCTGCAAGCTGGTTTTGGAAGTATCTGTGAGCCACGGGGACTCAGCAATTTCGCACCCTCGCGATCAAGACTATTTAAGCTTATGGGTAAGGTAAAAGTATGAGGTGGAGCTGCAGCAAGTGACTAGCATATATGGTGGCTAACATACGCAAAAGAGAGCGAGGAGAGAAGGCAAAGCACGGTCGATAAAAGTATGATCAAGAAGTGATCCTAAAACAACCTGCGTCAAGCATAACTCCAACACCGTGTTCACTTCCCGGACTCCGCCGGAAAGAGACCATCACGGTAACACACGCTGTTGATTCATTTTAATTAAGTTAAGGATCAAGTTATCTACAACCGGACATTAACAAATTCCCATCTGCCCAGAACCGCGGGCACGGCTTTCGAAAGTTCAAATCCCTGCAGGGGTGTCCCAACTTAGCCCATCACAAGCTCTCACGGTCAACAAAGGAATAGACCTCCTCCCGAGACATTCCGATCAGACTCGGTATCCCGGTACAACAAGACGTTTCGACAGGGTAAAACTAAACCAGCAACACCGCCCAATGCGCCGACATCCTGATGGGAGTTGCGCATATCTCGTTCTGAGGGCAACACCGGATAGGTCAAGCTACGAGTAAAACCAGCCCTCAAGTTTCCCCGAGGTGGCCCCACAGGCTGCCCATTTCGGACCAACACTTAGACAAGCACTGGCCCGGGGGGGTTAAAATAAAGATGACCCTCGAGAGAGCGACTCCCAAGGGAAAAATAGGTGGTGGTGAGGCAAATGGTAAAACCAAGGTTGGGCATTGCTGGAGGAGCCTTACTTAAGGCGAACTATCAAGGGGTTCCCATTATTACCCAACCGCATGAGGAACGCAAAATCCGGGAACATAACACCGATATGACAGAAACTAGGGCGGCAAGAGTGGAACAAAACACCAGGCATAAGGCGGAGCCTTCCAACCTTTACCAAGTATATAGATGCATTAATTAAGTAAGATATATTGTGATATCCCAACAAGTAAACATGTTCAACCAAGGAACGATCTCCATGTTCCAACAAGGAACAAACTTCAATCTTCACCTGCAACTAATAATGCTATAAGAGGGGCTGAGCAAAGTGGTAACATAGCCAAACAACGGTTTGCTAGGACAAGGTGGGTTAGAGGCTTGGTTCAACAAAGTAGGAGGCATGATAAGCAAGTGGTAGGTATCGCAGCATAGGCATAGCAAAAGAGCGAGCATCTAGCAAGCAAAGATAGAAGTGATTTCGAGGGTATGGTCATCTTGCCTGAGATCCCGCAAGGAAGAAGAACGAGTCCATGAAGAAGACAAACGGACGTAGTCGAATGGGTCCTCACAAACACGACGTTATCGGTACCAACCCGAAGAAGCAACACCGGAAAGAAGCAAACAACATAGTAAACAACCACCACATAAGCATGGCACGATGTGCAAACAAGTATGATGCATGTCCGGTTTAATGATACATGGAATGGCATGGCAAAGTGCACAAACAATCCTACAGATTAAGTGGAGCTCAATATGCAACTCCGTTGCATATTGACGAAACACCACATGACTTATTTAGTTCTCTCTGTTTATGTACCCAACAATATTAAATGTTGTTAGCATGGAAAGATGTGAAGCAAATGAAAACTACCTATCTAGTCAAGTTTAAATGAGGCCAGAAACAACGAACAACAATTTCCGGAAACTCCTCATATGCATATTTTAAAGTTTGGTACTGTTCTGCCCTAAACAATATTTTAGAGTTTTTAAACATGCAAAGTTAGGCCACCATGTTAAACTAGGCAAAATTCTACCCCATTTACATATAAAGTTTATTAAATTCGGAGTTACGGTTATTTAGTTATGAATTAAATCATTTTAGCATGGCATAGGAGCAAATTTAAACAAACATCATTTTAGACATTTTAAACATGGATGAAAGTTGCATATTATTAAACTAGATGAAATTCTAAGCAAGTTTCATATATAAATCATTTTAATCCGATGCACGAATTGTGAGTTATTATATGCATGAACACGAGGGTCTTTTCTGAAAAACTGCAGTCTCTGGAATAAATAGAAAAAAAATATGTGGATCTGGAAAAAAAACATGAATGGGCCGAAACAGATGCTGGCCCAACAAGCAGCAGGGAAAAAAATATCGGGCCGAATCTGGTGGATCTGGGCTGGATGGAAACTGCTCACATTGGGCCCCTTGAGGCCTGCGGTTGGGGAGACTGGGCCGCAGCGTCTTGCTGGGCCGCGGGCGGGGCGGATAAGGCACGGAGCGAGGCCGGCCCGTGCGAGTGATGCGGTCAACGGGTGCAGGCACGGCGCTCGTCTCCCTTGCGACAGAGGCAGCAGGGAGATGGCGAAGCGGAGGAGGCAGGCTTGCCGGCAGCGTGGCCGGATGCGGAGGTCCGCCTGCTGCGGTGGCTCAAGGAAGAGACGACGAAGGGGGGTGCGGCTCCAGGCACAGGACGGCGAGGCGAGGGACTTGGCGAGGTGGCGACCTGTAGGATTCACCGGCGTCTCCACTCGCGGCAACAGGGCGATGCAGGCGCGGCAACAGGGAGGCTGGCGAATTGGAGGAGGGCCGCGGCAGGAACTTGGCGTCCATGGCGTCGGCTGGAGCAATCCATGGCGCTGCTCATGCGTATCTGAGAGAGAGAGGTTAGAGACAGAGGCAAAGAAGAACGGGAGGAAGGATGGCGCGAGGAGGCCCGGCCTGGATCTGGCGGCGCACGGAGAGGTCCTGTTGGCGCTGCTGCTCATCACCGGCAGGGACGGCTGGCTCCAAGGAAGACCTGAGAGGGAGGGGATCCAGGCGCGGTTCATACCGATCCAAAAGGTGAGGGAGGCTGCAAACAGTTGGGTGGATCGATGGATCAAGGGGAGATGGCTGGTGGTTGCTGCAGGGGGAATGAGAGGATCCCGAGGTGGGGAATGAGTGCGGCGGCGGCTAGGAGGAGCCCTAGAAATTAGGGATTTGGTCTGAAATTAGACTAGGGGTGGACTATATATATACATCACGGATTAGGTTAGGGGCTATCTCGACCCTACGATCGCAATCGGACGATTCCGGATAAAATAGCTAGGGTGTCCAAATAAGAAAACGGTGACGTTTTGTAGATGTTTGGGGATGATCCGGACACAACGGTGACGACTATCCGGGTCGGGTTCGGGACAACTTTCGGACGCGCGCGCGAGGAGCTGCTTGCTGACGAGAGAGGTTAGGTTGGACCTGGCGGTAGGTAGTGAGCTGTGTAGATGGTCTTGGGCTGAGAGAAGAGAAGAGAGGGAAGCCCGGCGACTATTTCCGAAGACCGAAAACGTCCGACGTTAGACCGATTATAATGTCGCTATAGTTATCCGTTGGGCTATCAAACGAACTCCGAATGCGATGAAACTTGGCAGGCGGCCTACCTACAACATAAAAACACCACATGCCAACTTTCAAACCATTCCGAGAACATTTTCTGGCCACTTATAAAATACTATTTCGGACATGCCACGGGCGCGTGCAAATGTGTCTGGGCTCAGAACGGACAACGGAAAGAACTCGGAGAACCCGGACGAATGCAAGTTTTGAAAAACATGATGATGCAATGCGTATGATGACATGGCAAGATGCGACACGCAAGCAAAAGACAAGGCAACAACAGCGAATAACTGGAGGACACCTGGCACATCGGTCTCGGGGCGTTACAACACTCCACCACTACGAGAGGATCTCGTCTCGAGATCTAGAATGGCACCGGAGGGAAAACTGAAGAGGAAGAGGAGAGGTAAAACTAAGTTGCTTCTTTGACAAACAAGTGAGACCAAAGAACCTTGAAAAGGTTAAGCCATTTCGAGAAAAAGAATAACGGAGATGACAAATTTGAAAACACTCGGTTAGAAAAGAGGGACAAAGAACACTGCGAAAAACCTTGAGGTTGAAGGGCAATATGTATATTGAAACCACTCCGGTTAAAACAAGATAGAGAAGGATTAAGAATGATATAATTTGAGCAGCACTCTGTCTGAGAAGGGAGGCAAAACTTGGCAGAATGGGAAAAATTCAAAAAGCAGGCACGACACTCCGGTTAAAAGGATAAGGACGAAAAGAACACGATCCTGACAAAACAAGAAGATGGGTTTCAGAGAGCAACATCCCAATGCCTCTGGAACGAAAGCGTAGAGTAAAGATAATTGAGACAAACGAATGTAGAAGACAATGCCAACTTCTGCTACAAAAGAGCCTGAAAAGGCATCTTTAGGAGAAGGGTTGAACGGAATTGTTGGAACACCAACAACGGAAGGACAAGCTTGAAGTGGGCTTATAGAAGGCATCTCAACATTATGCGGTGACAACTTGCCACTCACGGAAAAGATTTGATTGGATTTATAATACAAGGGGACGAGAAACTATTTCACCGAGAGGATAAACGAAGAATTTGGGTCATTTATGGGCACCATAAATAGCAACAATCCTTAGGGAAGGCTTTAGGTGAAATATGACCTAAGATAACTCCAATGACGAGATTGATGGATTTAAAATATCTCATTCTTGATAACATGTGAATCATGAAACATGAACTCAAGATATCAAGAATGACATAATACCACCTCCAATGATACGGAAGAAAGAATTGCACTCCGGATAGCAAGAAGAAGAATGCTGGAGCTCCTCTGAAAAGAATCTTGATGAACACTTCAAGAAGGAATTAAATCCTTGATGAACCATCATGTAGAACCTTCGTAAGATCTCCGGTAATAAAAGGATGGTCAAAAGGAAGTGAAGGATGAAAAGAATAAGATTGAAACCTTGTAATGATTAGATGGAGCTTTGAAATGATATAATTGAAATAACTTGGAGCTCCGTAAAAGAAAGATTAACCAAAGCGATCAAGAAACTATTCGTCATGAGAAAACTCCGGAGGAAAAGATTAACATATGGATGGAACAAGAATAAGAATTACATTATGCTTAACCTTCACCAATTTAATTGATGACAAGCAACGGATTTGGCACACTACTTATTCTCGTAGAAAGGATTAAGAGAGATATGGCGCAAACTTGAGAAAGTCTTCAATGATCCATCGGTAGAATTTGAAAAGCACGAATGCATAGATATGATACACGAAGGAAGAAAACTCTTGAACGAACCACCGTAAGAATTGAAAAGAACGATTAAAACATGAAGACACACCGGGAAGAATTAGCAATTAAACGAAGATGCTTGAGAGAATTTAGATACAAGAGGACAAATAGGTCACGAGCTTAATAGAGAATATTTGAATGATGTACCGGTAAGATTTGGGGAACGAGAGATGCAAGCTGAGAATGAATAAACCTGAATTGATGGACTCCGGATAACAAACTGAGAAGACTTTTGAATCACTCCGGATAGGTGAAAAGAATTCTCACGATCAAAACAAATACGAGAGGATGGCAACAAGCTAGAATCACGAATCTTGAAGAGAATGGAGCAAGATTAAAGAGAAACTCTTCTTCGGTCTTCAAAATCCGAGAATGACGACGAGAAACACCACCAAGAATTATGTAGACACTCCGGAAGAATCAAAACGAAGAGGTTGAGCCAACGATGAAAAGAATTGGGAGATCTAGGAGAAAGACATTTGACTGATGACAATTCATTCTTACGTCAAACTTCGGAAAGCAATTTGAGGATAGCTCCGGGAAGATTGGAAGAGTCAGGTAAGATCCTGGGAAAAGACCTGTGGGTTAGGGCCCACTGAAAATAAACACCATTGAACGATTTAAAAGAGAGATTGCACCGGTTGAATTAAATGACTTGAATGAGATAACATCCTCGAAATAGGTTGAACTGATCTTGAATGAAAAGACGAGCCTTCTGAGATATTTTGAGCACTCCGGGACAAATGAATAGTGAGAAGTGAATTATTATGAGGTGCACCGGTATGAGAAGGCATTGAAATGAGGAAAGGGTAAGATCACCAAAACTTGACCTGAAACCACCGGGGAAGATAAAAGAAACGAAGAATGATGAACTAGAAGCTCCGTTAGTATCTTCAAGAGAATCACTGGATAAGAACCTGAAGGAAAAAGAATGGAGAGGCTTCCATTATAAAATGGATACTCGATTAAGAAATCTGAGTCCTTGAAGAAAAACAAGGGAGGGAGGGCGGGAAAACAAAGGCAACTTGGAAACGGATGAAACGAACACCGTTGAGAAGACTTTGAGTTGATCTTGCGGATGTTGAAAATGATCAGATCCACTTGAAGAGAAGCACACCGGTTGAAAAGGATTGACATGACAATCTCGATTATCATGAAGGATTGGTATCCACATCGGAGTATGAGAACACCGTTTACAAAAGGTATGGAATCAAGATTTAGACATTGAAGCAACTCGAATACCACAACTGAAAACAAAAAAAACAAAGGATTGGCTTGTAGAATAAGCCGGAACAAACATATGATAGAGATTTCGCCCGAAGTTTTTGTGGTGGGGCCTACACGGGCTCGATCGTACAACACCATCATGTACAGTGCACATGACATACGAAGCGTCCCCGAGTCGGCATAGCCAAGGACTCTTTAAGACACAACGAGACCACTGTAAAACCGACCTTGAATAGGCGGACCACTAGACGTCGAACCCCAATTTCATATCATACATCTGTCGGAAAGATATCCTAAGAGCTACTTGAATTCCCACTTATAAACTCCCGAAACTTTTCCGGTTATGCAATCAGGTGTTGGGGATACAGGGGAAGCATAATATCTCACCCAAACTAACAAATCCTACATCCAGCTGTATCCATCCTTCAACACATAACCAAGAAACCTTCGGAAATCATCTACCTCAACCTTCGAAAAGCATCCGTTATATGAGTTACGGCAATACTCCCGAACTCCCGCCCCAGTACTGGGTGGCGTCGAGGTTATCTCACCAACGAACTGCATAAAAGAGATTTTCGATGTCGGCGTACTAAACTCAGGTATTCCAGAACTGCAACGATAAAATTATGACGACAACACCTCGGAGCTCAACTCCCCGGGACACTTCCACAAAACCCCTGACACGAGGCACCAAGACACTGTTCTCATCATAAAACCATCGGAATGATTCCAAGATACCCGCGTGATCCTAAATTTTTTTAGTGAAATTTGAGAAGAGAAGAGTCAAAACTCTACGTCAGGATGCCTTACCAGAGCGATGAGGAGACTGGGAAGTAAAAAGAATTCCTAAACCCTCCGATATATAATTCCTAAATGACTCAAAACATTTTCCTAGACACAACTCGGCTGCTAAAAATGATCAATCAGTGGGGGCTCCTAAGGTCGGGGAAGGCTCTGATTACCAACTTGTAACGCCCTCGATGCGGCTATATCTCCCACGTGTCAAAGCACGACTTAGAGGCATAACCGCATTGAAAGCAATGTCGCAAGTGAGGTAATCTTCACACAAACCATGTAATACATAAGGGGAAAAGATACATAGTCGGCTTACAATTGCCACTTCACACAAATACATGAATAAAGCATTACAACATCCAAATACAATCAAGGTCCGACTACGGAACGAAAATAAAAGAAGAACCACAAATGCGACAAGGTCCCCGATCGACCCCAACTGGGCTCCACTACTAATCAACTAGAATGAAACAACACAAAGGACAAGATCTTCATCGAGCTCCTCCTGAGCTAGATTGCGTCATCTACACGGACTCATCGGCACCTGCAAGCTGGTTTTGGAAGTATCTGTGAGCCACGGGGACTCAGCAATCTCGCACCCTCGCGATCAAGACTATTTAAGCTTATGGGTAAGGTAAAAGTATGAGGTGGAGCTGCAGCAAGCGACTAGCATATATGGTGGCTAACATACGCAAAAGAGAGTGAGAAGAGAAGGCAAAGCATGGTCGATAAAAGTATGATCAAGAAGTGATCCTAAAACAACCTACGTCAAGCATAACTCCAACACCGTGTTCACTTCCCGGACTCCGCTGGAAAGAGACCATCACGGTAGCACACGCTGTTGATTCATTTTAATTAAGTTAAGGTTCAAGTTATCTACAACCGGACATTAACAAATTCCCATCTGCCCATAACCGCGGGCATGGCTTTCGAAAGTTCAAATCCCTGCAGGGGTGTCCCAACTTAGCCCATCACAAGCTCTCACGGTCAAAGAAGGAATAGACCTCCTCCCGAGACATTCCGATCAGACTCGGTATCCCGGTACAACAAGACGTTTCGACAGGGTAAAACTAAACCAGCAACACTGCCCGATGCGCCGACATCCTGATGGGAGCTGCACATATCTCGTTCTCAGGGCAACACCGGATAGGTCAAGCTACGAGTAAAACCAGCCCTCAAGTTTCCCCGAGGTGGCCCCGCAGGCTGCCCATCTCGGACCAACACTTAGACAAGCACTGGCCTGGGGGGGTTAAAATAAAGATGACCCTCGAGAGAACGACTCCCAAGGGAAAAATAGGTGGTGGTGAGGCAAATGGTAAAACCAAGGTTGGGAATTGTTGGAGGAACTTTACTTAAGGCGAACTATCAAGGGGTTCCCATTATTACCTAACCGCGTGAGGAACGCAAAATCCGGGAACATAACACCGATATGACGGAAACTAGGGCGGCAAGAGTGGAACAAAACAATAGGCATAAGGCCGAGCCTTCCACCCTTTACCAAGTAAGATATATTGTGATATCCCAACAAGTAAACATGTTCCAACAAGGAACGATCTCCATGTTCCAACAAGGAACAAACTTCAATCTTCACCTGCAACTAATAACGCTATAAGAGGGGCTAAGCAAAGTGGTAACATAGCCAAACAACGGTTTGCTAGGACAAGGTGGGTGAGAGGCTTGGTTCAACAAAGTAGGAGGCATGATAAGCAAGTGGTAGGTATCGTAGCATAGGCATAGCAAAAGAGCGAGCATCTAGCAAGCAAAGATAGAAGTGATTTCGAGGGTATGGTCATCTTGCCTGAGATCCCGCAAGGAAGAAAAACGAGTCCATGAAGAAGACAAATGGACGTAGTCGAACGGGTCCTCACAAACACGACGTTATCGGAACCAACCCAAAGAAGCAACACCCGAAAGAAGCAAACAACATAGTAAACAACCACCACATAAGCATGGCACGATGCGCAAACAAGTATGGTGCATGTCCGGTTTAATGATACATGGCATGGCATGGCAAAGTGCACAAACAATCCTACAGATTAAGTGGAGCTCAATATGCAACTACGTTGCATATTGACGAAACACCACATGACTTAGTTAGTTCTCTCTCGTTTATGTACCCAACAAGATTAAATGTTGTTAGCATGGCAAGAGGTGAAGCAAATGAAAACTACCTATCTAGTCAAGTTTAAATGAGGCCGGAAACAACGAACAACAATTTCCGGAAAATCCTCATATGCATATTTTAAAGTTTGGTATTGTTCTTCCCTAAACAATATTTTAGAGTTTTTAAACATGCAAAGTGAGGCCACCATGTTAAACTAGACAAAATTCTACCCCATTTACATATAAAGTTTATTAAATTCGGAGTTATGGTTATTTAGTTATGAATTAAATCATTTTAGCATGGCATAGGAGCAAATTTAAACAAACATCATTTTAGACATTTTAAACATGGATGAAAGTTGCATATTATTAAACTAGATGAAATTCTAAGCAAGTTTCATATATAAATCATTTTAATCCGATGCACGAATTCTGAGTTATTATATGCATGAACATGAGGGTCTTTTCTGAAAAACTGCAGTCTCTGGAATAAATCGAAAAAAAATACGTGGATCTAGAAAAAAACATGAATGGGCCGAAATAGATGGTGGCCCAACAAGCAACAGGGAAAACAATATCGGGCCGAATCTGGTGGATCTGGGCTGGATGGAAACTGCTCACATTGGGCCCCTTGAGGCCTGCGGTTGGGGAGACTCGGCCACAGCGTCTTGCTGGGCCGCGAGCGGGGCGGATAAGGCACGGAGCAAGGCCGGCCCGTGCCGAGCGATGCGGTCAACGGGTGCAGGCGCGGCGCCCGTCTCCCTCGTGATAGAGGCAGCAGGGACATGGCGAAGCGGAGGAGGCAGGCTTGCCAGCGGCGTGGCCGGATGCGGAGGTCTGCCTGCTGCGGTGGTTCAAGGAAGAGACGACGGAGGGGGGTGCGGCTCCAGGCACAGGACGGCAAGGTGAGGGACTTGTCGAGGCGGCGACCTACAGGATTCACCGGCATCTCCACTCGCGGCAACAGGGCGATGCAGGCGCGGCAACAGGGAGGCCGGCGAATTGGAGGAGGGCCGCGGCAGGAACTTGGCGTCCATGGCGTCGGCTGGAGGAGTCCATGGCGCTGCTCATGCGTATCTGAGAGAGAGAGGTTAGAGACAGAGGCAAAGAAGAACGGGAGGAAGGATGGCGCGAGGAGGCCCGGCCTGGATCTGGCGGCGCACGGAGAGGTCCTGTTGGCGCTACTGCTCATCACCGGCAGGGACGGCTAGCTCCAAGGAAGACCCGAGAGGGAGGGGATCCAGGCGCGGTTCCTACCGATCCAAAAGGTGAGGGGGGCTGCAAACAGTTGGGTGGATCGATGGATCAAGGGGAGATGGCTAGTGGTTGCTGCAGGGGGAATGAGAGGATCTCGGGGAGGGGAATGAGTGCGGCGGCGGCTAGGAGGATCCCTAGAAATTAGGGATTTGGTCTGAAATTAGACTAGGGGTGGACTATATATATACATCACGGATTAGGTTAGGGGCTATCTCGACCCTACGATCGCAATCGGACGATTCCGGATAAAATAGCTAGGGCGTCCAAATAAGAAAACAGTGATGTTTTGTAGATGTTTGGGGATGATCCGGACACAACGGTGATGACCGTCCGGGTCGGGTTCGGGACAACTTTCGGACGCGTGCGCGAGGAGCTGCGGGCTGACGAGAGAGGTTAGGTTGGACCTGGCGGTAGGTAGTGAGCTGTGTAGACGGTCTCGGGCTGAGAGAAGAGAAGAGAGGGAAGCCCGGCTACTATTTCCAAAGACCGAAAACGTCCGACGTTAGACCGACTATAATGTCGCTGTAGTTATCCGTTGGGCTATCAAACGAACTCCGAATGCGATGAAACTTGGCAGGCGGCCTACCTACAACATAAAAACACCACATGCCAACTTTCAAACCATTTCGAGAACATTTTCCGGCCACTTATAAAATACTATTTCGGACTTGCCACGAGCGCGTGCAAATGTGTCTGGGCTCAGAACGGACAACGGAAAGAACTCGGAGAACCCGGACGAATGCAAGTTTTGAAAAACATGATGATGCAATGCATATGATGACATGGCAAGATGCGACACGCAAGCAAAAGACAAGGAAACAACAGCGAATAACTGAAGGACACCTGGCACATCGGTCTCGGGGTGTTACATTGTGCATACTCAAGTACACCCGAGGAGACCATGGAGAGCCCAAGGACCAAGGCCAAGCGTGCGTGGAAGTGAAGGAAGGAGAAGGAAGAAGGGCTAGCTACTACAGCGGCCGGACATCCGGCCCCAGCCCCGGAAATCCGGCATCGGCCATCCAGAGAACACCGCAAAGGTCCACCGCAGCCTGGACATCCGGCCATCACCTCGGACATCCGGCACCTCTTGAAGCCCCGGACATCCGGCCCCTTCGCCCGGAAATCCGGCCACTCCATCACCAAATGCATCTGGAAGAACCAGGCTAGCCCGGACATCCGGCCCGTCGTGAAGCCCCGGACATCTGGCCCCCAGTCCGGATATCCGGCGCCTATCTGCGCACAGTGAACGGGCCAAGGGCCCATATATCCCTCTTTCCCACTTACTCCTTCGTGGCTTAGACTATATATACTCCCCCACCTCCTTCTAGTTAGGGTAGCATTGGTTTAGCTCAATTTAGAGATAGAGCATTACTCATCCACATCGGATCTACTCCACGAGAGAGACCGCGGCCTCTACGGAGAAGATCCCTTTGGATTCAAGACGTCCTTTTGGAGAAGAACTTCAAGACCTCCTCACGGAGAAGACCGGTTACCGTGTATCGTCCCTAGTTGATTGTGGATCGTGTATCTTACTTTATGTACTCGAGGATCTAGCACATGTGTGACTATTTCTTGTTGGTTGAGTCATTCTCTCGTGTTTCCCTTCGTGATTTCCCATGTTTTCCCCTCGTGTTCCTCGTGTTCTTCGCGGGATCCGCTCCTTTCGTGAAAGATCGGGCAATTAGGGTTCTACCCTACATCATCCCTGGAGAACCTGCCAGGTATTGGAGAACCTGTGCTCCAACGCAAACAAGTAGCGACGGACGTGCGCATCCTCCTCACTGACACCGCGACGCACCACCTCCGCAGGGTCCTCGAGCCTCTGGACCGTCACCGGCCCATGCTACCGCCACCAAAGAAGGTTTGGGTCAACGACAGGCTGACTCCTCACCAGCCAGCGCGCCCCGGTAGGTAGCGCCTCCCAGTACCACCCCGGTGGAGCCCAGTCCCCGACATGGACCATCTAGTGACGGAGGTGTCCTCCACCGACTCAATGACGAGGATGCGGGGTAGGCATCGTCGACGTCGATGCAGGAATAATTGCTTTAACTAAAAAAATAACAACAAATATGACATGTTCAACTAGTTCTATTAATTCAACTAGTTCTTATGATTAAATCTAGTCAATTAGTTCTATACCTAATAAAATGAATAATGACATCAAAAAAGGCCTATGCTTTGCAAGAATGTTGACTCCTTCCCGGTGCGGCAAATCTCAGGCACTCGATATGTCCAAGTTTGTAGCACAAGTCATGCCGAAATGCACGGATAATTTTAGCATGACTTTTACTCAAAAGTGGACAAATTGAGAACCTGAAATTTGTCGGAACAGAAATGAATCAACATTCCGGCAAAACATAGGCCACTCGACTTCATTCCATGGAAACAACAAAGCCACTTGGGCACAATCGAACCACTTCAATAATGGAATATGCAAATGAACATCAATGACATATATCATATAACAACAATCTTGTTTTTTGTTTACATAGCAACAATTAGTTTAACCAAGTTTTTGAAAGAAAAACAATTATGTTTTTTGATTGTAGCTAAATGCCATAGCTACTGTTTTTATTTATAGCTAACTGCTATTGTTTCTTGTTTATAGCTAAATGCTACTATTTTCTATACCTAAATACTATTGGTTTTTATTTATAGCTAAATGCTATTGTTTTATTTATAGATAAATGATGCTATTTTTTATTTATAGCTAATGTATATACCCTCTATTAATGCCCTAGCTAAATGCTATTATTTATATACCCTCTGTTAATTTAAAGCTAAATGGAATTACTGTTTAGGCATTTTCATAAAAAAATTGCCCTAGCTAATTTCCTAATGAATCTAATTTTTTTCCTTAATGCTAAAAAAATCCTACTGTCCTAAATAAATCTAGGGTTCATATGAAAACCTAGGGTTCATATGAACATCATCACAGCAGCAACATATATATGAACACATCTAGCTAGCGTTCATATGAACAAATATATATGAATAAATCATCACAATAGAGAGCAGAGAGAGAGGAGGGTAGGGGAGAGGAGAGGCAGAGCCTTACGGTGATTGCGGCGAGGGAGGGGCAGGCGGCGTCAAGGTCGGGGTCGGGGCTCGGGCGCGCGGCGGAGGGCGGCGTCGAGGTCGGGGTCGGGGACGGCGTCGAGATGTGTGCGGCAGGCAGCGGCAGTGGTGAGGTTGAGGGCGGCAGCGGGCGGCGGTAGTGAGGTCGAGAGCGGCAGGGCGACGACAGCGATGGAGCAGTTGGCCGAGAGGGGGAAGTAGAGGGGAAGGACTTAGCGAAATTTTGAGCCCGCGCGCCGGGGGTTAACTCAAACTAGCAGCAGCGCGTTTGGCTGGAACACGCTATAGCTAAGTTAGCTATAGCGTGTTAAGCGAAACGCGCTATAGCTATTCCTTTCTGTTTTATAATATCAGTAGCGCTTTGCCCTGAAAAAATGCTACTATGAAGTCTAAGCATGTAAAAACTTCAAATATATACATTGGTCATCATTGATCTTTTTGTGTAGAATCTAAATAGTCAACATGAATCCTCACAGTACCTGTAGAGGCACTGGTGAAGATTCATATTGCAGCCACAAATCCTACACATATAGTTCAATGAAGACCAAGTGCTCGAGATAGTTTGAGAAGTAACATATTTAAGGTGGTAAACACCTCGTTCGCTTAGCGGTATGGGACTAAACTTAATTAGGTGCAATACTTAGCAGCAGTGTGTTTTGAAGAAAAATGTTGCTACTAGTACTCTAGCAGTAGCGCGTCCTTGGAAGGGCGCTACTACTGTATCTAGCCGGGGGGCAACGCCGTGGCAATTATAGTAGTAGCGCTTGTTTCACCTAGACCGCTACTACTACCGTGCTATTAGTAGCACGGTTTCTTGAAGCTCGCTACTGCTAAATAGCAGTAGTGTCTGTTTTTAAACTGCGCTGCTGCTAAGATTCTGTGTATAAGGTTTTCCCTAGTAGTGCTTCCTCCAGGGGGAGCTCGAGCGACGACAATTACAATGAGCCCTCGTGTCGCCGCGCCTCGATCAAGGAGGAGGGGGGATCCAACTATGTTTTGCGACGTCAGAGCCAGTGCCTCAGGAGTTGAGGCCCTCGCGAGGCTGCTTCCTTTGTCTTTATTTCTGGCACCTGAAATCATGAAGAGCCCCGTGGGGGCGTGTTACGAACTGCGGCGCTCGCCCTTTAAATTAGTGTTTCCCGCTCATGCTCTTTAATCATATTAGTGCTTCTTGTTCGGGCATGAGTCCCCTTGTGACCTCCCGATAGCTTAGCGCTCTGCGCTGGTATCACCCAGCCCCCGGACGGCTCCTACCATCGTTAGTATGCCAGGCCGAGATGCTGCGTGTAGGGCCAAGAGGCAAGCGACCCTGAGTCCAGTGGGAGCTCATGAGGCGCTCCTCACGAGGCCCTTCTTGACACGCGAACAACTCCCACAGATAAAAGAATGGGGGTTCCTCCCCCGAACGAGGTTGTGAGAGTCTAGAAAGAGCATTAATGGTAAGGTTCACACTTGACGTGAATATGATAACTTAGCTTGGTGCGCTCGTGGCCCTGGCGGGCTCCTGCATCGTGGAACATGCTTCTTCGGGGTTTTTGGTCCTATGTGCGCTTCCTGCTCCGACAATGATGCTACTGGAGTGTTGAGGTAGCTGGTGAAGCTTGTCGGGGGGCTTCATCCTCATGGGTCGGACGGTTCCGGAGGCTCGCAAGGTCCGGGGGGCGGGGGGTCGCGAGGGCTCGGGACCTCTTAAGGTACCTCCTCCAGGCGTCAGGCCCTTCCTCGGTGCCCATCTTGCTTCTGGAGCCCTCGAGCGAGGGTTAGTCGCCGCTGGTATGCCGGGTCATGGTGCCCGGCAAGGCCAGGGGGTGAGCGCTCCCGAAGCCAAGGGTCGGAGGCGAGGCGCGCCTGCCAGTTTGCTCGAGAGCGTCGAGTGAGGAATTAGGCGCCAAAGCCTTGGCGAGGTGTGTGCACGGGTGGACTCGTGGCTGCTGTGGCCTGGGTCCTCAACGCCACTGGGGCTAGCCCATGTGTACACACCTTGCCCAGCCGCCACCCGTGGGACACGCTGGAGGGAGCCATGGGTAGCCGCCACTTCACTTAAAAGACAAGAGTCAATAAAGGAAACACCAAAAGGAGAAAATCCTGACCCTTTTCAAACAAATATGCGAAAAACTTCAACTTTATTCCAAGAAACTTCAAATTCGGTTACAAGAGAGGATGGCAAAAAAGACTGCGTCTGATGGTTATACTAGTCTTCCCGCTAGCGCGGAGCATGGGGCCTCCACTTGTGTGTGGGCATAGTCATTGTTCGACCGTTTCTGCTAGGACGGAGCATGGGGCTTCCACTTGGACGTGGGTGGGAGCTCCTGCGAGGCTACAAAACGATGCGCCGGGAGACTCCGGGGCGTGTACAATCCCACTCATTATTACATGAGAGTGACGCGGGTAGCACTTGCGGAAGTGCTGGATGTTCCAGGCATTCTGGATGGGGACCATGTCCTCCGTCTCAAGGCGCGCGGTGCCAGGCCTGGAGACGCGGGTGACCCTAGACGGGCCCTCCCACATGGGCGAGAGCTTATGAAGGCCCTCCCTGGAGAGGACCTGCCTCAGGACGAGGTCTCCAACTTCGAGGGTCCAAGGGCGGATGTTGCGGCAGTGGAAGCGCGACAATGCTTCCTGGTACCTTGCGGTACCGAGAGAGGCTTAGCAGCGGGCCTCCTCTCTGAGCACAAGATTAGTCCCCCACGAGACATCGTAATGTGCCTCGTCAAATGCCAAGACCCGTGGGTAACAATGCTTGATCTCGAGCGCGAAGACCGCCTCGGCCCCGTAAACGAGGAAGAACAGGGTCTCGCCGGTGGGCTTAGTCGCGATGGTGCGGACGGACCACAACACGGACTACAGCTCATCTAGGCAACCCCTGCTGCATGCCTCGAGCTTCTTCTTGAAGCTTCTAGTCTAGAGGCCCTCAGAACCTCTGCATTGGCACACCGATCTAGCATGTAACACATGATATCACTTTGCGGCCTCACACACAGTATCCCCACGGGTGTCACCTTACCTGGCCCAGGACAGTTTGAGCCTTTTGGCTCATGTATATGAGTGTCACTTGCATCCATATGACAGAGAACCTGGGCCAACATGACTAGTCGTAAACCCAAGGTGGCACTAACTTACGGGGACGAGTATACATGACCCAACAATGCATTGTCGGTCATCAATGTATGAACCCAAGTCGTAGCAAGCTACAAGGACTTAAAGGAACAACACGTGACATTTCCACAGTCTAGCTTGTTGGGTTTAGCCTCTCTGATCTCGTGGTAGATCTACTCCTGTAATACTCATATCATCAAGAACAATCAAGCAGGACGTAGGGTATTACCTCCATCAAGAGGGCCCGAACTTGGGTAAACATCGTGTCCCATGTCTCCTGTTACCATCGATCCTTAGACCCACAGTTCGGGACCCCCTACCCGAGATCCGCCGGTTTTGACACCGACAGTACCACATACCTATTCCTTTTCGGAGTCTGAAATGTTTTGGAAAGTATCCCTTATGTACTCCTCCGGTGTCATGGTACTAATTATATTTGTCTCAACATTTACGGGAGTACCTGAGATATAATGTTTGATTCTTTGACCATTTACCACCTTCGGATATGTTCCTTCGGCGTTGTTGATTTTGATGGCACCGGCATGATAGACCTCCTCAATAATGTAAGGACTTCCCATTTAGAGAGAAGTTTTCCTACAAAAAATCTTAAACGAGAGTTGTATAGCAAAATATGATCACCTACATTAAACTCACGCTTTTGTATCCTCTTGTCATGCCATCTTTTAACATTTTCTTTAAACAACTTGGCATTCTCATAGGCTTGGGTTCTCCATTCATCGAGCGAGCTAATGTCAAATAACCTCTTCTTGTCAGAATGTTTGAAATCATAGTTGAGCTCTTTAATAGCCCAATAAGCTTTATGTTCTAGTTCGAGAGGTAAGCGACATGCTTTTCCATAAACTATTTTATACGAAGACATACCCATAGGGTTCTTATAAGCAGTTCTATAAGACCATAATGCATCATCTAATTTCTTAGACCAATTCTTTCTAGATCTATTAATAGTCTTTTGCAGAATCAATTTAATCTCTCTATTGCTGAATTCCACTTGACCACTAGACTGAGGGTGATATGGAGATGCAATTCTATGGTAGACATCATATTTAATAAGCATTTTATGGAAAGGACCTTGAATAAAATGTGAACCACCATCAGTCATCAAATATCTAGGGACTCCAGAGCTCGGAAAAATAACTTCTTTAAGCATCTTAATAGAAGTGTTATGATCAGCACTACTAGTCAGAATAGCTTCTACCGACTTAGTAACGTAATCAACAACAACTAAAATATGTGTATACCCATTAGAGGAAGGAAAAGGTCCCATATAATCAAAGCCCCAAAGATCAAATGGTTCAATAACAAGTGAATAATTCATAGGCATTTACTGACGTCTAGTAATATTGACAATTCTCTGGCATTCATCACAAGACAAGACAAACTTACGAGCATCCTTTAAGAGAGTAGGCCAATAAAAACCAGATTGTAATACCTTGTGTGCAGTTATGTCTCCAGCGTGGTGTCCTCCGTAAGACTCGGAGTGGCACTTGCATAGGATCTGTTCCTGTTCAAGCTAAGGTACACAACATCTAATAACACCATCTACTCCTTCTTTATAAAGGTGTGGGTCATCCCAAAAGTAATGTCTTAAATCATAGAAAACCTTTTTCTTTTGTTGGTATGTGAAACTAGGTGGTATAAATTTAGCAAAAATGTAATTAGCGTAATCAGCATACCATGGAGTATTATGAGAAGCATTTATGACAGCTAATTGCTCATCAGGAATGCTATCATCAATGGACAGTGGTTCATCAAGAACATTTTCTAACCTAGACAAGTTGTCTGCAACGGGGTTCTCAGCTCCCTTTCTATCAATAATATGCAAATCAAATTATTGCAACAAGAGAACCCATCTAATAAGTCTAGGTTTAGCATATTTATTTTCCATAAGATATTTAATAGCAGCATGATCAGTGTGAACAGTTCCTTTGGAATCAACAATATAAGATCTAAACTTATCACAAGCAAATACAACTGCTAAAAATTCTTTGAAATACCTCATAGGAACACCTAAAGAGGTATGCCCACAGTGGTCTTCGAAATAGTTCTATATGGGCGACGTTCTACTGCCGGATCCAGTTCGGCATGACCTCCCTAAATTTTCTAGTGCACCTTTAAAGAGGTGCCTCAACTGGCGTCCCTGAAGCCTCAAGGAAGAGGACCGTACGGAGATAAAGAGGTTGGCCAGCAAGGTCAGGTTGCTAGCCCATACCAAACTCTCGATAGTTGAGGTCATGGCGATTGCAATAAAGAGGTGCGTTCAGCCTCTCCAATCCAGAGTAACTCCCTTATGGTGTTACAATGGAGAAGACGACGCGTCCTGTTACAGACGGAAGGGTCCCAGCCGAACTGGCCACAATGTTGGCCGAGCTGTATAAGGGCGAGAAAGAAGATTTTCTTCGGTTAAACTACCGGGAGGGTTATTCCATGTACACCCCTATCGAATGGGTAAGATTTTGATCGTCCATGTTTATTTTATTGCCATTACAGACACTTATCATACTTTCCCTTTGTTGCCACAAATAGTCATGGAGGAAGATGACAGAGGAGGTCCACTGTCCCGCTCCCCAGCTAGAGGATCATAACCGTGATGAAGACCCCGACTTTTGCAAGGACCCAAACATATATATAGAGTTTGACAACAGGGTATTTTATCAAGCGAGCCTTGATGGCTCAGAGGTGGTTATCACCGCCGACTACCCCCGCCTCTATCCCTTCTGTATCATGAGTATTCGGAGGGTTCTTAAAAGGAAATCGTTATCCGTATTTTTAATAGCCATGTGCCAGTAGCCCCCGAGACTTGAAGCGGTAAGGTAAAACGATTTAAGGATCGATATGACCCGCATGTTCTTAAAGAGAAGAATACCACGCTATCTCAGGAGCTAGAAGCGAATCAGACACAGTTAAATGTTGTCACCGCCGAGTTGCCGGAAATGAAAAAGGTCGCAACGAGTGCGTCCGGGAAGAATAAACACGACAGTGAAAAAGACAAATTATCCGAAGAGATTGAGAGGCTGAAGGCTCAGTTATCGGCCGCTCAGAAGGAAAATGGGAAGCAGAAAGGCAGCATGTTTGGTATGTCTTCCTCTCTTATTTAGAACCATCCTAAGTGCTTATGTACAATCCCTTAATTCAGAATGTCATGGCTCTGTTGCCGCAGGCCTGTTGAATGGTCGACCGGAGGAAGAAGTATCTGGATTTCAAGGTGACGTGTTGAAGGAACTG
This sequence comes from Triticum aestivum, assembly GCF_018294505.1. NCBI lineage: Eukaryota > Viridiplantae > Streptophyta > Magnoliopsida > Poales > Poaceae > Triticum > Triticum aestivum. The sequence continues at coordinate 324,187,009 of NC_057797.1, forward strand.
TCTGTGGTACATGCTCGGGCCCGGAAGGCCATGAAAAGTATGGTGAAGGCTTTATGGCCATCCGATACCCCTCAAGAAAGTATGGAGGGCCTGGCAAACCTGTTCAAAGGTGCCCATTAGCGGTTTGAGCTATGTAAGACGTCCGCCTACTGCGAGGGCGCACTAGAAGCCTCGGCCATGGTGAACACACGTTTCACCAAGCTGAACCCAAATCATATGGCCTGAGTCGGACCACAAGGATCAGACGGGAAAGAAATTCCCATAAATTTTGTGTATTACCAAGTAATGGTAGCTGCAAAGTATTCGCAGGAAGACTGTAAATTAGACAGTCTTATAGATGGCCTAGATAAGGAATAGGTTTATGATTGAGTGTATTAATCAACCTGTACCTTTACCCGAACATGTAAAGAGTTTGCCATCGCAGGCTTTTGGATTTAACCTCCGAACCCAAAAAATGGTGGAGTGCTTCCGGATATTTGAAAAGAAGCATTCATTATGTCCGGAAACTAGGCAACCCGGTCATTATGCTCAAATAGACAAAAAGTTTTAGTTCGGGCTATATGTTATATTACATATGTAAGAAACATATTCCAAGGAAAATAGTTCCGTTAAGGGCTCCTTTCCTTGGGCTGGCATACTGTAATTATGCGTGCCGCGATGTTGGAATGGTTACAATAATGTAACAATCTGTCGTTTGATTGCCGACCACTTATTCTCTTAAGAACGCAAGATTTCGGCTTCACCCGTCTGAGGTACATGTCCGGTGACCCGTTTGTAACAACCGCAGAGGTGCTCCCTTTACGCCCTAGCTGAACAATCGGGAACGTAGGGCATAAACACATGAGCCAGGCAACCCATCTTGGAAAAAACTTAAGTAATATAATGGCAAAGAGTGTATATATCAGCAAAGGACACTTATATTGTGAGCCCTAGGCTCGGGACAATAATAAGCTTCGGTTAAAGAAGCCCCCAGTCATGGTGGGATATATACATTTAAGGATGTGTCTCCCTTAGGTGTTTGGCTTATCCGAACACATCATGGAAATCGTACAAAAACGAGAAAACAAAAAATAAAGAAAAGAGAAAAGGGGACGAAAAAGAAGTATGGCCGAACTTATGCGTAGAATCTTTGGAGCCGAGCAGAGTTCCATGGATTCAGCTCGAGGCGATTATCTGATGCATTACGAAGGCGGTAGGATCTTCCTCTGAGGTCTTCACCGATAATGAAGGGACCTTCCCAATTTGGTTTGAGTTTTTCCTTTTTCTTCTCCTGGAGGCATAAGACAAGTTCACCAACATTATACGTCTTGGCCCGCACTTCTCTGCTTTGGTATCTCCGAGCCTGTTGTTGATAGAATGTGGAATGGGCCTTTGCAACATCGCGCTCCTCCTCCAGGCCATATAGGTCGTCCTGTCGATCAAGTTCAGCTTCTCTCTCTTCATACATGCACACTCTTGGTGAGTCATGAATAATGTCACAAGGCAAAACAACCTTTGCACCATACACCATGGAGAAGGGTGTGTATCCGGTCGTTCGATTGGGCGTTTTCCGCAGTCCCCAGAGTAATGAATCAAGTTCCTTGACCTAGTGTTTATCTGACTCCCGTAGGGATCACACTAGTCTAGGTTTAATGCCGCTCATTATTAGGCCATTAGCCCGTTCGACATGACCGTTTGTTTGAGGATTATATACAGAGGCATAATCGAGCTTAATTCCCAGATGAGCATGCCAGTTTTTCACCTCATGGGCTATAACGTTAGAGTCGTTGTCAGTGATGATGATGTGTGGGACACCATAACAGTGTACGATGCCGGATATAAAGTTGATCACCGGCCCAACTTCCACTGTTTTTACTGGTTTAGCCTCTATCCACTTAGTGAATTTATCCACCATGACTAGCAAATATTCTTCTTGTGGCTACCCCCTTTAAGGGGTCCAACCATATCTAGCCCCTAGACAGCGGAAGGCCAAGTAATGGGGATTGTTTTGAGGTCAGGGGGCGGCATGTGACTTTGATTGGCGAACAGCTGGCACCCGACACAATGCTGTACAAGGGCCTATGCATCTGCTCGGGCCATGGGACAAAAGAAACATGTGCGGAAGGCCATACTTATGAGGGCCCAAGCTGCAGCGTGGTGGCCACCGAGACCAGCACGTATTTTGGCCAAGAGCTGCTATCCCTCCTCTTCGGAGATACATCTTTGAAGAACTCCAGTAGTACTTTTCTTGTAGAGTTCTCCTTCATGAACTTTGTAGGCTTTCAAGTGTCGAACTATGCGACCAGCCTCATTCTGGTCATCAGGGAGCTCTCGCCTGTTATGGTAGGCTAGGAAGGGTTCAGTCCATGGAGCAATGATGGCCATGATTACATGGGCGGAAGGTGTCATTTCGGTGTCCGAGCCCCCGATGATATCGGAATTGTGTTCGGCTTCTGGGGGTATGATCAGCTCCGGACTGGTATTACCACTCTCGTCCTGCCATACCACGGTTGGCTTGAAGAGCCTTTCCACAAAGGTGTTAGGTGGGATGGGGTCGAGTTTAGCGCCCATTCAAGCAAGGATGTCTGCTGCCTGATTACTGTCTCGAGCCACATGATGAAACTCGAGCCCTATGAACCAAGCTAATATTTTGAGTACGGTGTTGTGGTATGCCACCATCTTTGGGTCTTTTGCATCGAAATCTCCATTTATGTGGGATATTTCGAGGATCGAGTCCCCACGCACCTCGAGGCATTGTATACCCGTTGAAACAACCATTCGGAGACCATGCTATAGTGCCTCACATTCGGCCGCATTATTGGAGTCCGTATACATGATTTCTAGCACATAACGGACTATGTCCCCTGTAGGGGATGTTAGAATGACACCATCCCTCAATCCGGCTAACATTTTAGAGCCACCAAAGTACATCACCCAGTTAGAGTATGTGGTGTACTCTTTAGGGAGCTCCGCTTCTTTCCATTCGGCAATAAAGTCGGCCAACACCTGAGATTTAATAGCTCGGCGTGGCTTGTATGTTATTTCAAATGGCAAGAGTTCAATTTCCCATTTGGCAATGCGGCCGGTGGCATCCCAATTATTTATGATGTCATTGGGGGAACTTCAGAAGCCACCATGATCGAACACTCTTGAAAGTAGTGTCGCAGCTTCCGGAATGCCATGAAGACCGCATATGCTATCTTTTGATAGTTTGGGTGTCTAGATTTGCATGGTGTTAGAACCGTCGATACATAGTACACTAGTTTCTGGAGAGGAAATTTATTTCCCTGCTCCTGTCGTTTGACGACGAGTACCGCACTCACTACCTGGTGAGTCGCAGATATGTAGAGCAACATGGGTTCACCAACACTTGGTGCGGCAAGGATTGGGTTACTTGCTAGCAAAGTTTTTATTTCTTCCAATCCGGCTGTAGCCGCATCCGTCCACTCGAAGTGGTCGGTGTGTCGGAGTAATCGATAAAGCGGTAGCGCCTTTTCTCCCAACCTGTAGATAAAGTGGCTCAGGGCTACCACGCACCCCGCTAATTTTTGGACTTGCTTTAGGTTTCTTGGCGTTGACAATTGTGACAAGGCCCGGATTTGTGTTGGGTTCGCTTCAACTGCTCTATTAGAAACAATGAACTCGAGTTGTTTTCCAGCTGGGACGCCGAAGACACATTTATTCGGATTGACTCGTATGTCATATGTTTGGAGGTTGTCGAATGTGAGTCATAGATTGTCCACCAATGATTTGATGTGTTTAGTTTTGATGAAAACATCATCTACATATGCCTCCACTGTCTTGCCAATTTGTTTTTCCAGACATGTTTGAATCATGCATTGGTAAGTGGTGCCAGCGTTTTTTAGCCCCAAAGGCATAGTGTTGAAGCAGAAAGGCCCATAGGGGGTAATGAATGCTGTTGAAGCTTGGTCGGACTCCTTCATCTTAATTTGATGGTATCCATAGTATGCATCGAGGGAACAGAATGAGTCGTGTCCTGTGGTCGCGTCAATGATTTGGTCAATGCGGGGCAGTAGGAAGGGGTCCTTAGGGCAAGCCTTACTGAGGTCCTTGAAGTCGACACAAAGATGCCAGGATTTATCCTTCTTTGGCACCATGACTAGGTTAGCCAGTCCGGGTGTTTGATCTCTTTGATGAACCCGGCTTAAAGTAGCTTGCCTAGCTCTTCGCCCAAAGCTTGTCGTTTGGGTTCAGGAAATCGTCGCAGCGTTTGCTTGACTAGTTTGAACCCCTTTATTATGTTGAGGCTGTGTTCGGCCAGCCTGCGTGGGATTCCTGGCATATCTAAAGGATGCCAAGCAAAGATGTCCCAATTTTCACGCATGAACACTCACAAGGCGATGTCGACTGTCGGATCCAGCTGTGCTCCGATGGAGGCTATCTTGTTAGGATCCGTGGGGTGCACTTGAAATTTAACTATTTCGTTTGCTGGCTTGAAAGAAGTGGATTTGGACCTCTTGTCGAGGATTACATCGTCTTTGTCCACTATGGAGCGCAGAGTGGTTAACTCTTCGGCCGCAAGGGCCTCGGACGGTGCCTCGAGGGCTAAGGCTGCGATTTTGTTTTCATCGCGGAGTGTTATATCTGGATCACTAGTGATAGTGATAACTCCATTGGGCCCTGGCATTTTGAGCTTCATGTACCCGTAATGTGGTATAGCTTGAAAGTGTGTGAATGCATCTCGCCCCAACAGGGCGTGATATCCACTATTGAATGGTGCCACATGGAAGAGCAACTCTTCGGACATGTAGTTCTCCGGCGTGTCGAACACCACATCAAGCTTAATTTTCCCCGAGCTTCGTGCTCCACTACTGGGGATAATGCCTCGAAAGGTGGTGCAGCTTTGCTCAATGCGACTCCTGTCTGTTTGCATTTTTTGGAGCGTATCCTCGTAGATGAGGTTTAGTCCGCTGCCTCCGTCCATGAGCACTTTAGTGAGCCCGAAACCATCCACAATTGAGTTTAAGACCAAGGCGGTAGGTGCTTAGACTGATCTGGCCCTTGGTTCATCATCGACAGTAAAAGTCATTGCCATATCGTTCTAGGGATTTATTGTGGCTATGTGGTTGACTTCAGCGAGGTCGCGGAGCGCCCTTTTGCGCTGATTATTTGAATAAAATGTCTCAAAGACCATAAAGACATTGAGATCGTCATCCTCCGAAGAGTGCGTCTCCGGGGTGAAGTTGGTGAGGCTGGCCTCGCCATTCTTAGCCACTTGCCGAAGCACCCAACATGCCCGAAGGCTCTGTGTTGGTTCGGTACTCGGCGTAGTGTGTATTTGATAGGGCTTGTCGAGCAGTTCATCAAGGACAGTTCTATGTCCTGTCAAGGATTTGGTTCTCTTGTCAATGAGATGATAGTCGGGTGGCCCGCATCATTTTTGCCCATCCGGCGGGCTGCTTGAAGGCAGGGGATCCCATCGGGCCGTCTGGGCTTTCCAAGCGCTTTCTATTGTGCAGTACTTCTGTACTATGTGTGCCCAATCTGCAAAGTGTAGTATGCAGCGGCGGTTGAGGGCATTGAGGATTCCCTCGTCCGTATAGTTACGGCAAAAGACTAAAACCGCGTCGTCATCGCAATAATCTTTAATCTTGTTTTTAATGAGGAACCTGGCCCAGAAGTGATGGACCGTTTCCTGAGGCTGTTGTCGTACATACATCATGTCACATACGTCTGGAGGACCTGAATTTCTTGGGGAGTAGTGCTTGTGGTGGGTCGGCGGGAAAAAATCCGAACCCTAACCCACCATTGGATCTGGAGCTTGAAGAATCTCTGAGGTCGCTTGATAGAGGCTAAGGTGTCCCGATGTTTCGATGAGATGGTGGCTATCGTTTTTTGTGGGAGTCGACCTTGACGATCCGACTACGAACGTGCGAGACGTCGCGCCTTAGCAATGGCTAAACCAACTTTCGAGGGTTATTGACCACGCCGGAGCATGATCAACCTAACCACGAGGGTCTGTTTCCTGCGAGCAAACAAAGAACAAGCAAGAAACTGAGATTGCAATCAGGATATTGCGAATATAAGATGAAAGCTTTATTGATCAAGGTGGGGTTCTGTGACGTCTTGGTCTAGTCGTTGGACACAAACGAAGTACGCGAAGTTGCAGCTATGGCGAACTTTTAATCTAAACAAAACCCAAAGTCTAAACGACACCCTAAGGGTTGTATATATGGAGGAAGAGGGGGGAATTTCGTGGCCCTTGAGGGTCGGGTCCGAAACCAACCCTAACTCTTGCTTCCCCACACATACGGACTCTAAAAATAGCCTATACTTAAGTATTTCGAAATTACATGGGCCTGGCCCATTAATAAGATGACGCAGCACCTAGAATAGCCTATGGACGAATATTATGAAGTGGCATCTTGTATATTTCGTCCAAGGCTTCATGCACTCCTTATGGTGGCTTCAAAGTCCTGAAATCATCACTTGTAACTCCGTTCTTGATCCCCTTGCGCATGCCATCAACTCCATGCGTGTTCTTGCTCCAATGTTCATCCTTCTCCAAGCTAGGCCCTTCATTTGTAAGCAAAAAAAATGTATCCAATTTAGGCAGCATCATAATCTCATGAACATTAGAATCATTACCAAGAAACGAAAGTACCTGGTAATTTAATCGGCGTGCGCGAGCTCTAGTAATTGGTCCAGTATATGTAACAGTAGGGGCTGTGGGTGTAACAATGGTATTGATGTCCTCATCATCCTCTCCTTCTTGAAATGAAGTCGTCCTCGACGGAAGCGCATCTTCCTCACCCAAATAAGGCTTCAAATCTGCAATGTTAAAAGTTGGACTAACCCCAAAATCTACAGGTAGCTCAAGGTTATATGCATTATCATTTATTTTCTCTAACACCTTAAAAGGACCATCAGCACGTGGCATTAGCTTTGATTTGCGCAGATTAGGAAATCTATCTTTACGCAAATGTAACCAAACAAGATCTCTAGGCGCAAACACAACATGTTTTCTACCCTTATCTCCAGCAAGTTTATATTTAGCATTCATACGCTCAATGTTTTCCTTAGTTAACTCATGCATTTTTAAAATCAATTCAGAACGTTCTTTAGCATCAAAATTAACCTTCTCTGAAGATGGAAGAGGCAACAAATCAATAGGTGCACGAGGTAGGAAACCATACACAATTTCAAAAGGGCACATCTTAGTAGTAGAATGCAATGAACGATTATAAGCAAATTCAATATGAGGCAAGCATTCTTCCCACATTTTCTTGTTATTCTTCAAAACAGCCCTAAGCATAGTAGACAATGTTCTATTGACTACTTCAGTTTGTCCGTCAGTTTGGGGGTGACAAGTAGTACTAAAAAGCAGCTTAGTCCCCAACTTAGCCCATAAACATCTCCTAAAGTGGCTAAGAAATTTAGTATCATGATCTGAAACAATAGTATTTGGCACACCATGTAAGCGAATAATTTCACGAAAGAACAAATCAGCAACATTAATAGCATCATCGCTTTTATGACATGGTATAAAGTGTGCCATTTTCGAGAACCTATCCACGACAACAAATATGCTATCCCTCCCCTTCTTTGTTTGAGGTAAACCTAAAACAAAGTCCATAGATATATCCTCCCAAGGAACACTAGGTACAGGCAAAGGCATATATAAACCATGAGGATTGAGTCGTGACTTAGCTCTTTGACATGTAGTGCAGCGAGCAACAAAACGCTCAACATCCCGTCTCATCTTTGGCCAAAAGAAATGTGTAGCAAGTATATCCTCCATCTTCTTGACGCCAAAGTGTCCCATTAATCCTCCTCCATGCGCCTCCTGCAACAACAAAAGACGAACGGAGCTAGCTGGAATGCATAGCTTGTTAGCACGAAACACAAATCCGTCGTTAAGAACGAACTTGTTCCAAGTTCTCCCTTCCTTACAATTCTGCAATACATCTTTACATTCAGCATCATGAACATATTGATCTTTGATGGTCTCCAAACCAAATATTTTAAAGTCAAGTTGTGAAAGCATAGTATAACGACGAGACAAGGCATCAGCAATAACATTTTCTTTTCCCTTCTTGTGTTTAATGACATAAGGGAAAGTCTCAATGAATTCAACCCATTTAGCATGTCTACGGTTCAGTTTTGCTTGACTTTTAATGTGTTTCAAAGATTCATGATCAGAATGTATAACAAATTCCATGGGCCATAAATAATGTTGCCATGTTTCTAAGGTCCGAACAAGAGCATATAATTCTTTATCATAAGTAGAATAGTTCAGACTAGGCCCACTCAATTTTTTAGAAAAGTATGCAACAGGTTTTCCATCTTGTAATAACACACCTCCTAATCCAATTCCACTAGCATCACATTCAAGCTCAAAAGTCTTATTGAAATTAGGAAGTTGGAGTAAAGGAGCATGTGTCAACTTATCTTTCAATACCATGAAGGCTTCTTCCTGTGCAGTACCCCAAACAAAAGGCACATCCTTCTTTGTAAGCTCGTTGAGAGGTGCAGCAATGGTGCTGGAATCTCTCACAAAACGCCTATAGAAACCAGCGAGGCCAAGGAAACTCCTCACTTGTGTAACCATTTTGGGCTGCGGCCAACTCTCAATAGCTTCAATCTTGGCTTTATCAACTTCAATTCCCTGTGGAGTAACAACATAGCCAAGAAAAGATACTCGGTCGGTGCAAAAGGTGCACTTTCCAAGGTTTCCAAACAAACGTGCATCACGTAGAGCAATAAAAACAGCACGTAAATGTTCCAAATGTTCCTCCAAAGATTTGCTATAAATCAATATGTCATCAAAGTAAACTACCACAAATCGTCCAATGAAAGCACGTAAAACTTCGTTCATTAACCTCATGAAAGTACTAGGTGCATTAGTTAACCCAAAAGGCATGACTAACCACTCATATAATCCAAACTTAGTTTTAAATGTTGTTTTCCATTCATCACCCAATTTCATACGAATTTGATGGTATCCACTACGCAAATCAACTTTGGAGAATATTGTAGAGCCACTCAATTCATCAAGCATATCATCTAGCCTAGGAATAGGATGACAATAACGAATAGTAATATTATTAATGCCTCTACAATCAACGCACATACGCGACGTACCATCCTTTTTCGGCACTAAAATGATAGGAACAGCACAAGGACTAAGGGATTCGCGTATATAACCTTTGTCGACCAGTTCTTGTACTTGACGCATAATCTCCTTCGTCTCCTCTGGATTGGTACGGTATGGTGCACGGTTGGGTAGCGAAGCACCGGGAATTAAGTCAATTTGATGTTCAATCCCTCGAATAGGTGGTAATCCCGGTGGCACGTCTTGTGGAAAGACGTCAGCGAACTCCTGCAAAATGTTAGTGATAGCAGGGGGCAAAGAAAAAGGCACGTCCTCGAATGAAAATAATGCCTCTTTGCACACAAAAGCATAGCAAACAGATTTTCTAAAATCTAGCTCATCAATATCAGATTTGGTGGCAAGTAAACATGCACTTTTCAATTTAATTTTAGAAACAACAGTAGATGGTTTATTATTAGGCTTCATTTGGTGCTCAAATTCTTTTGCCACATTTGATTTTCACTCTTATTTGTCTCCTATTTTGCTTTATTAGCTCTATTAATATCATCTTTCAAAATGGAATCAGGAGTCATAGGAAGCAAAGTAATATTTTTATCGTTATGAACAAGAGTATACTGATTGTTTCTACCATGGTGTACAGAATTTTTATCAAATTGCCATGGTCTACCAAGTAATAAGGAACATGCTTGCATAGGTACCACATCACAATCAACATAATCAGCATATGTAGAGATACTAAAATGCACACGAACAGTACATGTTACCTTAACCTTGCCGCTGTTGTTGAACCATTGGATGTAGTAAGGATGTGGATGTGGTCTTGTGGTGAGAGATAGCTTCTCCACCATCTCCATGCTAGCCAAGTTATTGCAGCTCCCTCCATCTATGATCACGCGAACAGAACATTCCTTCACAACTCCCATTGTATGGAACAAATTATGCCTCTGATTTTGCTCAGCTTGTGTAGCCTGCACACTCAAAACACGTTGAGCAACTAAACATTCATACCTGTCAGCATCTTCAGGAGCCATGTATTGTGTCTCATGATCAGAATCGTCTCCACCGTGTTCTTCACGTGTAATAAGAGCCAAAGTCTCCTCATCATAGTCACTAACGGACTCATACCCACCATCCTCAGTAACAATCATCACACGCTTAGATGGGCATTCTCTCGCATAATGACCTCCACCCTTGCAACGTCGACAAATAATATCATATGTTTGCCCTGTTGATGCCATGGATGAAGAAGAGCTCTTTGCAGGCCCAGAAGGTGTGCTCTTGGCAGATAGTGGTGATTGTGCCTGCTTTATTGTATCACGGTTGGAGGTGGTAGCCGACGGAGGCGCCGGTGTAGCAGAACATGTGGAAGTAGATGATGCACGTGGTGTCCATGATGAAGGTCGACCTGCAGAAAAGTTAGTCCGCGCCAAAGCCTGTCGATCCTGCACTTCACGTTCAGCTTTACAAGCAAGATGGAATAAACGAGTGATATTAGTATACTCCTTATACTCTAGAATGGTCTGAGTCTCTCTATTTAATCCACCCACAAAACGTGCAAGCATAGCTTCATTCTCCTCAACAATACCACATCTAATCATGCTAGTTTGTAATTCCTGATAATATTCTTCTACAAAAAAAATTTCCCTGTCTTAAGCGCTGCAATTTTTGAAGTAATTCACGTTGATAATATGGTGGAACCCAACGAGTACGCATAGCAGTTTTCAAAGCAGCCCAAGTAGCCGGAATAGGATATAATCTACAATGCTCAGACCACCAAACACATGCAAAACTAGTGAATGCACAAACAGCAGCAGGAACACGTCTCTCCTCGGGATATTGTAAACATGTAAATCGTTGTTCAGTTTCTAACTCCCAAGTAAGATATATATCAGGAACATATCTACCCTCAAATGGTGGAATATTCAATTTTAGTTTAGGGAGATGGTCATGATCTCGTACCTGAGGGTGAGCCCTACCATTGCCATTATTTGCATGTGGACGACCTGGTGGTTGCTGTGCTGGTGGTGGCACGTAGTTCTGATTTTGATCAACCTCATCCTCATAATCTCCCACATAATCATCCTCCTCCACATCAGCAGTAGGAGCCACAGAAGTATCAACAGCAGCACCAGCAGTTTGGCCCGACTGAAGAGGGACACGGCTCGCTCGGCGGAGGGCTGTTTCCCGACATGGAGGTAGTCGATGTTGTTGCTGTTGTTGCAGAGGTGCGGCAGGAGCAGCCGGTGGTGGTGGTGGAAAACGCGAAAGCAATTCAGCAAACTTGTTATCGAGCTTTGTTTCAAACGTCTTCTCCATGCCATCTATCTTCTCCATGGCCTCTTCAAATCTGTTTATCACATCTTGCACCTGTCCACTCATCATTTGCTGAAACGTATCATGAAGCTCCTTGTTCGTCAAGTTCTCCCAGTCAGTCTCGTCGTCTTGTGATCCTGGCATGGTTAGCAGCAATAGAAACACACAAGAATATGATCCTACAGACTAATAACAAGTGGTGGTGGTGGCGGGTGTCACAAATCCGTCAAGCAAATCTCAAATTCTTACCAGTTCTTACCCAGCAGCAGGCGGTGATCGGCAACCGTTGTAGTCAAAACTTCTCAAAAGCTTGGATAGAGCGATTGCCAGGGAGAGTCAAACGCACAACGTAGATGTATGTTGAGCTAGGAAGGCTTATAGTATGGTAGCAAAAAGGGTTAGCAATAATCAATTCAGAGATGCTAAGTTGAATAAACGCTCAACGACGGTACTGTGCTGGTCCTAGGCTAGACCGTGCTAGAGACGCGAGCCTAGAACACTAACAAAATCACGGCGCTGCACGTAAATAAGGGAAAAGCACACTCTGGAACTCTTTTTTTTCGCTCTTTTTTTTGCGCACCTTTTTTTTTTGCGCTCCTCTTTTTTTTTTGCGAAAAATCACTATAATGGCGAGTGTCTCAAAACTCTTCCCTCGTCAAACTGATAGGATGAGCACGAAATTTTTTTGCACTTTTTTTTGGAAATCAGGGCAGCGACGACGAAAAAGTGCGACAAAAAATCACTATGATGGCACGTGGCTCAAAAGACTCAGAAAAGCCTAAAAATAGGATAGGGAAAAAAAATTGCCCGTGAAAATTTTGGTCTAAAAACTGCCCGGGGGTCTCCAGACTCTTTTTTTTGAGACCTACGCAGGCAAGGAAACACGAATCAGAATTTAGATTGATCTCAAGAACAAACCTAATATGAGAAGAACTCGGATTGGTGGTGGATATATGGTTGTGGTATATGGCAGCGGTGGTGGTATATGGTAGCGGTGGTGGTATATGGATACAGATTGGTGGTGGTATATGGATACGGATTGGTGGTGGTATATGGATATGGATTCAGAGCGGTGGCGGATAAGCAAAAGTGGTATATGGGCGATAATGATGGTGCAGCGGCGGCGTGACAACTTATGACCAGAACTCGAAACTCTAAAAGACTAGACTCTAAGACCAGCAACTTGACACGACGATGCAACCGCAAATTCAACAAAGCAAAAACCCTAAAAAGATTATGCAAAGGCTCAGATTGGTTCGGATATGATGAACTAACCCTAATTTTTTTTCTGGCTTTTTCGTGGACTGTAGGTATGAAGAACAGACTCAATCTAATCTACGAAAAACTGTAAAATCTCACCGAGCAACCTGGAAATCTGATACCACTTGATAGAGGCTATGGTGTCCCGATGTTTCGATGAGATGGTGGCTATCATTTTCTGTGGGAGTCGACCTTGACGATCCGACTACGAACGTGCGAGACGTCGCGCCTTAGCAATCGCTAAACCAACTTCCGAGGGTTATTGACCACGCTGGAGCACGATCAACCTGACCATGAGGGTCTGTTTCCTGCGAGCAAACGAAGAACAAGCAAGAAACTGAGATTGCAATCGGGATATTGCGAATATAAGATGAAAGCTTTATTGATCAAGGTGGGGTTCTGTGACGTCTTGGTCTGGTCGTTGGACACAAACGAAGTACGCGAAGTTGCAGCTATGGCGAACTTTTAATCTAAACAAAACCCAAAGTCTAAACGACGCCCTAAGGGCTGTATATATGGAGGAAGAGGGGGGAATTTCGTGGCCCTTGAGGGTGGGGTCCGAAACCAACCCTAACTCTTGTTTCCCCACACATACGGACTCTAAAAATAGCCTATACTTAAGTATTTCGAAATTACATGGGCCTGGCCCATTAATAAGGTGACGCAGCACCTAGAATAGCGTATGGCCGAATATTATGAAGTGGCATCTTGTATATTTTGTCCAAGGCTTCATGCACTCCTTATGGTGGCTTCAAAGTCCTGAAATCATCACTTGTAACTCCGTTCTTGATCCCCTTGCGCATGCCATCAACTCCATGCGTGTTCTTGCTCCAATGTTCATCCTTCTCCAAGCTAGGCCCTTCATTTGTAAGCAAAACAAATGTATCCAATTTAGGCAGCATCATAATCTCATGAACACTAGAATCATTACCAAGAAACGAAAGTACCTAGTAATTTAATTGGCGTGCGCGAGCTCTAGTAATTGGTCCAGTAGATGTAACAGTAGGGGCTGTGGGTGTAACAATGGTATTGATGTCCTCATCATCGCTAGTCTAGGATCCGAAAGGTCTTGGAGACTTTCAGGCTCGACACCTGATCTATGTTCGGAGGACATACGGTCTCTTCCCGTGGACGAGTATCCGACACGTAGGGCTCGGAAATCTGAATAGAGCTTGTTCTTAACTTAGGGGGAGAAGTATTCTCGGCTCGTTCCTCCACGACCGCTACGAGATGGGTGATCGGTGGGGATTTGATTTCTTTATAATCGGCTTTAAGCCCAATCCGATCATAGTCTATTGCGACTCCCAGGGTGGTGATGCGATCTAGTAGTTCGTTCAAGTACGAGACCACTGTCGGATCCATCTTTTCGGAGTGTTCAGGGCCGATGTGGAGCTGATGTTTTGGTGTAGGGTGGAACCCTAAGTGGAGATCATTCACGAATTGGAGGGGGAATCCCCAAGAACAAGATGAACACAAGAAGGAAAACAAGAGGAACACTCAAGAACAAGTCCAATCACACATCCACTAGACAACCAAACACGCAAGATCCACAAGGTACATGAACAATCAAAGGGAAATAAGCTACATGGTAGAGTTCATCCCAAATCCTATGAAGGAGATGAGGGCTTGATGATCTAGATAGATCCTTCTCTCAAGGGGGCTCTTCGTCCACTAGGGATCTTCTCCAATGGAGGCCTTGAACTCCAATGGAGTGTCTCTCTCACAAGAGGAATCCCACAAGGGGAGATACATGAGCTAAGCTCTAGTGTTTAGATCTATTCTTAGCTAAGTCTAAATGGAGGAGGAAGGGGAGTATATATAGGTCCAAGGGAAGAAGGGGTAAGTAGGGACGAGATGGTGATACAAGGGCCAAGCCCAACAGCAACGCACAGGGGGGCCTGTGTGCACGAGGTAAGTGGAGCCCGTGCGCACGGGGTATCCAGAAACTTGATGCATGAGCCCGTGCGCACGGGGTCCATGGGGCCCGTGGACACAAGGGTCCCGCGGGCAGGGTACACACCCGTGCGCACGGGGTCTTCAGGACCGCCAGCTTGGGAGGCCCGTGGGCACGGGGTCGGAGGGGCCCGTGCGCACGGGGTCGCCTGGGAGCTGCTGCCTTCTTCTTGGTGCTTCCTTCTCCGCTTCCAGGCTTCCCTCTTGGATGGTGTAGATGTTCTCTTCTTCTTTGACTCCTCCTCGATGAGTGTGTAGCTCCGCTCACACCTATGTATGCACACAAGAGAGGGTTCAAGTAGTATACCATCCTCGAAAGGTACAAGGGGACACGTGTAAAGGAGATGATTCACCTTTGTATGTATGAAGTAGATGTGGCATGTGTCACTTGCCAATTGACCTGGTGATGTCCATAGGATGCTCCGCATCATCCCCTTCCCCTTGGGAAAGATCCGACCTTGGATCAAAATCCAAATCACCATGGGAAAGAGATGATGTTGCCGTGTAGAAGTTGACGATTACCAAGCATCCATCATCTTGTAGTTTCAAATGGGCACTCTCCAATGTCGGACCGTCTTGTAATTCCTTCAAAAGGAGCAAAGATAACAAGCACTTGGAAAAACAAATGTGGTTGGCGTAAGAGCAAAACCAAGCATTCAAGAGGTGAGTCACCAAACAAGTGTCGTCATCATGCAAAGCATATGGTGTGACAAAGGATTGTGACATGGCATGTAAGCATATCAATCGAGCACAAGCAAAGATATCATGGGGACAAGCATGCAATTGTGAGGAAATGATGCAAATATGTGTGACAAGTGAACAAGCATCAATCTCAAGATCATAGCAAGAATTCACAAATTGCTCAATGAAAGGTCTATGGTAGGCACAGGAAGCATCACAACACCAAATAAAATGAAGTGTCTAAACACATAGGTCAAGTGCAAGACAATCCAAGCATAATGTGCATGGGGTGTAGTGAATATAGTGTGGCACTCAACACAATAGAAAGAGCAAGTGTTCATCATGTGTGAGGGAATCAAGGCAAGCATGTAGCAATCGATGGGACATGGCATATGTGAAATGATGACATTGTTGCAACCAAAAATATGAGAGGAGCAAGTAATCCAAGAATTGGATGCAACACACAAGGCATATATATCATGATGAACAATAAGTCTCATGGTGCAAGCAACACAAGTAGTATGATCCGCAATAGCCATGCTCAAGAAAGATGTCACCTTGAAGGCGTGTCCTTGTGCATTCTTCACAATGCCGAAGAGGTAGGAAAGGTGTTGGAGAAGCGAGTCGTGGTCGAATGTATGAGGCTCACTCTCAGGAGCTCGAATGGTCAACTCATGTGACGTGGAAGTTGACACGAAGTCCAAGTATCCTACACATGCACACAACAAAAGAAAGAACGTATGCGCATGGTAGATAAACACATCATCCATCATGATGGTTCTCTTCTTTTGCACATAACCATTAGAAGCACAAGTGCATGAATAATATGATGCAACAATGGCAATATTCATGGCACTGGGTATATGGTGCAAAGGGGTAAGACAAGCATGCTTCACAAGAAATATGTCTGAATCTCCAAATATATGCGAGAATGCTATGGGGGCAATCTCATTAGCAAGACTAAAGGCATAGTTGCACTCAATACATGGAAAATCATCTAGCATGAGAGAGGCAACATGTGGAGATATATGACAAGAAGCAATAATAATCATGTGATAAGCATGTAGATGGTTGTCATCAACCGCATGAAGTGAGCAAGTATGAGTCATCGGTGATGCAACAAGGCAAGCAATCATAGGAAACAAGTCGTGCAAGCTAGTAGTGCGAAGATGCAACATACTAGAGGAAATCATGGCAATCATGTCATGAGAGCAAATAATAGTCATAGGCAATGCACATGGCATATCGCAAGCACGAACACAAAGCAAGATCATAGTATAATCATAGGCATGGGGCACAAAGCAAATATGGCAATAACAAGTAATATCTCCACCAAGCTTGCAAATACACATACAAGTATTAGAATCAATCATCATGTGTAATGCAAAGCACGGGTCACAAATGCATGTCAAAAGCATATGAATGAGTATATCATGCAAAGTGAACATGGCAAGATGGGTATAGAATATGTAATGAACAATAACCCATAGCCAAGTGAGGGTCATGTAGAAGAAATATGCGAAGTCTTTTCGCGAAGAGAGCGGTGGGAAAGACAATCCATGGGATCCCAAGTCATCATTGCTCTGTAGAGCTCATTTTGTCACTCGTGGGATTGCGAGGTTGAAAAGTATTCATGGGTACCTACACAAAAGAGACACAAACCAAAGAAATTGTGCGCATGGTAAATGTACACATCATCCATCATGATGTGTATGTGCACGTGTGAGTTAGCACCAGATAAGCATCGTTCAAAGAAATTTGATGCATGGTATAAGAACATGTCATCCATCATGAAAGAATAGTTATGGTGTATGACACGATGGGGATGCAAATTTAGCATACAAGTATATGGCACATCAATAGCATGTTTGTTCATGGGAAGCATACTGTGCGCACAAGTATTGGGATCATGCAATGAATGTGATGAATCAAAATCTCCTAAAATGTATGAGGAAACTATGGGGGTCTCCTCATGAGCAATAATGGAAACATCATATGGAGAAAATGGACAACATCCAAAAAATGCATATCCGAAGCTAGGTGTTCATGGCATGGCATATGAGATAAATGATGCAAAGGGAGCATATCAATATCATCACAAGAAAAAAAAATGCCAATAACCATGGGCTTGTCATCTATGCCATAAGTGCAAATTGGGTTAATCTGAATGGCATATGCATAGTCACTATGAAGAGATTGCAAATATGACATGTGGTCGATCTCATGCATAGCATATGACAAGTCAAGCGGATTGGCAAACATGGTGTGAACGAGAGAATTAGCACAAGAAATCCTATGTAACATGGCATCACAACTAATAGACTCCACATGTCAATCATCATGCTCATCATAAATGGGTAAATCATCGCATGGGGAAGTCACACTAGCATGAATCATGGAAATAGCTTGATCAACATCATGCAAGCAATCAACGTCAAGAATGTCCACTAGTGGGACTAGAGCATCACCTTCACCTATGTTACCTTTGTCATTCCACTCATGTGGTGTAGGTGAGGTGGGAAAGACCAAATGGTGGTCATCTTCATCTTGATGGAACCATGTGGGGGGTGCATCACATTCCACCATGGCCATTGTCTTGTCCAAAGGTAGGACGAAGTCGTCGAGAATCGGTGCGTCATCATATAAGGGACCTAGCACCAAATGAGAAGACACAATAGAGGTAGAGGTCAAGTCGTTTGAAATCATAGTGGCCTCACATGCCCTATCAACTACATCACTCTCTCTATGTGGTGGTTCACTCACTCCCTCACAATAGGTGCACTCAAACTCACATATGGTGGAGTCACTCTTCTTACTCAAGAGGTGGGGGTTGTGCCTCTCCTCACATGGGAATAGTGGAAACACATCATATATGGGTCTAGTGGTGAAATCACTCTCACTCTCAATATGGTGGCTAAAGTCACTCAAGTCATCATTTGTCGCCGTGGTTGAAGGGAAAATCACATGCTCAACCGTCTCATAGTCGTCGTCGTGGATGAAGGCCGAAGATGGCACAACATCACTCTCGCCTCCTAAGATGGAAGCATCATCCTTGCTCGCCACCGCACCGTCTTGAAGGTCTCCGTAGTTGAACTCGTCGCCGCACAATCTTGAAAAAGAGTCATAGAGACTCGGCATCATCAATGCCACAAAGAGGGATGGCGGTGAAGTCGAACTTGGGAGCATCGTCTTGGAGCTCGTCGGGCTTGGACATCGTGGTGGTACAAGCCTCATGCTCATCGTGTTGGAGCTTGGTCTTCGAGAAGTGTGCTTGGGGTGGAGAAGCCTTGGCCGTCATGAGTTCTTGTTTCGCCTTGAGAGCACCAATGTAGTTGTCGTCGAGGGACTTGTAGTTCTCGAGGAAGATAGGCTTGGAGATGTCGTTGTTCAATCCCATCATGAAGTGGAACTTCATTGACATGGGGTCGTCCACGCCGGCACATCGCAAGGCATGCTTCATCTCCTTGAAGTACTCGTCGATGGACTTCGATCCTTGGATGGTGTTCTCCAATTGGCGTAGAAGTTGTTCCATGTAGGTTGGAGGCACGAACTCTCGCCGCAAAACTCTCTTCGTCTTGGGCCAACTCATGTCGTAGTTCTCCGAAGGTGTGTGAAGCCACCATGAGGACGCGTAGTCGTGGAAGTTCCTTGAGGCGCACTTCACTTGATCTTCGAGAGGGACTTGATGTAGCTTGAGGTAGTCGTCCATCAAACGCTCCCACTCGAGATACTCCTCGGGTTCTAGAGTCCCATAGAAAGGAATCTTGTGGTTGGTGTCGAGGTCGTAGTATCTCGAGGGAGTAGTGGACTTGAGCTCGTGGAGTAGGCGAAGATGCCGTACGTCCGAAGGCGAAGATGCCTTGAAGTCACTTGGCGAAGATTCCAAAGGTGTTGAAGAAGCCGTAGCCTTGTAGTCGATGTTGCTGTACTATATGGCCCGTGCGCACGGGGGTGCTGGAGGCCGTGTGCACGGTGGTCGAGGGCCCATGTGCACGGGGATGGCAGAGAAGCCAACTCTCGTCTAGTAGGTCGCTCTTCATGGACTTGTCGATGTCGATGCTTGTGTGTACTTTCTGGAGATGGTAGCATGGAAGCCTTTGCACTTGAGCGTCTTCTCGAAGATGAGGAAGACCGCTTGCAGTTCTTGATGAGGGCCTTGAGCTCCTCCATTTGCTTGTCCATCTTGGCGTCGATGACGTTCTTCATAGCATCGAACTCGTTGTCGTGGTTGTAGACCGGAGGTGAAATGCCTTGCCTATCCATCACAAAACTCGAGCAAAGGTGAGTAGGAAATGAGATAAACAATACCAAGCTACCTTTTCCCAAAGTTGAGGATGTATCTCGTATCACTCATTGTGAGATGAAAGAATAGTGGAATTGGTACCGGACTTGTTCACTCACACCTATCAAGTAAAGCTTATGGTGGAGCTCGGTGAGGATAGTGGCACAAAAATTTGATGCAAAGTGTTAGCAAGAGTCAATAATGTTGGAAAAGATTCATAAATTCGCAAAGTGAAACAAGTAGACCAATAGCAATATGTGGCACGTGGAAACACACACACGGATAGATAAATGGGGTCGTGCAACCAAGGAATGAGCACAAAATGTGGAATCCATGGAAAACGCTCGTGTTGCACAACTCAAGAGAGACGTAGCACGATTGCTCAATAGGCGGATACGACACTTGTTCACAACCTATAAGATGCAAAATGTATGAGCTTTCTATCCCAAGTATGCTATATGTATGATGTTCCTGTTGTTCTTCTCAAGATGATCCAAGATGATCGGATATGACAATCTTATGTGCAATGTGGTATGATGCTATGGCTATTGCTTACAAGCTCTTTGCTCTCTTTTCTTTTGCTTAAAAGCTTATTCTCTTTTTTTATATGGCCACTATGCGAAATGCACAAACCAAGATAGCAATTGTGTATATGCAGGAACAATCTTGTGACACAAGAGATGATATGATGATACCAATATGATATGGTATGTATGCAATGGAAGGTGTAGATCACTAATGTGCACACATAACGTTGCCGGCAATACTCAAATGGCTAGTCTCGATAGGCAAGTGACGCAAAACGGGCTAGGGGTTATCATTGCAATTGCAAGGGGAATGTACAATGGTGTCATCGAGGTTACCGTCCTTGAAGATGGTGAGTGGCGGTGTTCTTCATATAGATACCAAAATGATGGAGACTCGTCCCTAAGTAGCCGAAACACCTTCGGAAACGGAAAAACCGCGAACTCAAAATCTCAAGGGCAAAAGTCAAATGGTGGTAGCGGAGATGGAAATGTGGAAGTGGTGGTGATGGATGATGAAGAAGAAACTGTCCCTAAGTAGCCGAAACACGTTAGGAGACTCAAGTCACCACTCAAACAACCACAAATGCTAAATGGTGCAAAATGGGTTAGGTTGCGGAAGGCTATGGTGGATTTTGCTGATGGTATGGTGGAAGGCCTATGCAAAGATGCCAAAATGTCAAAATTTTGATGGATTATAAAGGTTTGGAGCCTATCTAGGTGGATGGGGGATGTCCATAGCTACTCATCGAGCTAAAGAACGCGAAAGTCGGACTCCGGATGTGGAAGTTATGGGCGAAATGGTGAAGTACTCGCGGCTGCTGTAGGGGGGCCGTGTGCACGGGGTCTAGGGCCTGTGGGCACGGGGTGCCATGCGCACGGTACACACACCGTGGGCACGGGGTCACCTAGGACACGCGGGTTTGGCGGATTTCTTCCCGATCTGGGCTCCAAATTGATGGATCTCTTTGCTATGGTGTAGCTGGGGGTATGGCGTGGTATGGGAGGGTGGGAGATCGAAGGGACAGCGGCTGAAGCGCATTGGAAGGGTCGTGCGCACGGGGTCTGTCTGGCCCGTGTGCACGGGGTCCCGATGGCCCATGTACACAGGGTGCTCTGTGAGCGGATGAACTGCTCCGGATCCGTGGGTAAATTCGATATTGGGGGTCGAAATTGAAGGATGGAAGGTAGCGGAAGGTGGAGGAAAGCTAGATCCACTTGAAACCAAGCAAATCCATGGATCAAATCCAACAAAACATCATCAAAACCAACAAATCACAAAAAAAATTGGGCCTATATTTGGTGGGGAATTTTCGAATTTAGGACGAAATCAACAAAACTAGGCTAGAAAACAAAGAGGGGGGCTCCAATTTCATGAGAAACCATGGCTCATGATACCAAAATGGGTGTAGGGTGGAACCCTAAGTGGATATCTTTCACGAATTTGAGGGGGAATCCCCAAGGACAAGATGATCACAAGAGGGAAAACAATAGGAACACACAAGTCCAATCACACATCCACTAGACAATCAAACACACAAGATCCACAAGGTACATGAACAATCAAAGGGAAATAATATACGTGGTAGAGTTCATCCCAAATCCTATGAAGGAGATGAGGGCTTGATGATCTAGATAGATCCTTCCCTCAAGGGGGGTCTTCATCCACTAGGGATCTTCTCCAATGGAGGCCTTGAACTCCAATGGAGTGTCTCTCTCTCAAGAGGAATCCCACAAGGGGAGATACATGACCTAAGCTCTAGTGTTTAGATCTATTCTTAGCTAAGTCTAAATGGAGGAGGAAGGGGAGTATATATAGGTCCAAGGGAAGAAGGGGTAAGTAGGGACGAGATGGTGATACAAGGGCCAAGCCCAACAGCAACGCACAGGGGGGCCCGTGTGCACGGGGTAAGTGGAGCCCGTGCGCACGGGGTATCCAGAGACTTGACGCATGAGCCCGTGCGCACGGGGTCCATGGGGCCCATGGACACAAGGGTCCCGTGGGCACGGTACACGACCGTGCGCACGGGGTCTTCAGGACCGCCAGCCTGGGAGGCCCGTGGGCACGGGGTCGGAGGGGCCCGTGCGCACGGGGTCGCCTGGGAGCTGCTGCCTTCTTCTTGGCGCTTCCTTCTCCGCTTCCAGGCTTCCCTCTTGGATGGTGTAGATGTTCTCTTCTTCTTCAACTCCTCCTCGATGAATGTGTAGCTCCGCTCACACCTATGTATGCACACGAGAGAGGGTTCAACTAGTATACCATCCTCGAAAGTTATAAGGGGACACGTGTAAAGGAGATGATTCACCTTTGTATGTATGAATTAGATGTGGCACATGTCACTTGCCAAATGGACTCTTGACATGGTGATGTCCATAGGATGCTCCTTATCATGTTTGGCAATTGTGGGGGCTGCCTTTGGCTTAAAGGCCAGGCGTGAACCCATGGTGAAACCACCAAGCTGGAGGACCTGTCCTGGGGCTAGGGTCCCTCAAGAGGTGATGTTATCATTAATGACAAGGCGATCCATCGATCCTTCCATCGACGACACAGAGGAACTCTCAATGAAAGCACCAATGTCGGTGTCAAAACCGGCTGATCTCGGGTAGGGGTCCTGAAGCCGATCTCGGGTAGGGGTCCCGAACTGTGTGTCTGAGGATCGAAGGTAATAGGAGACAAAAGGGGACACGATGTTTACCCAGGTTCGGGCCCTCTTAACGGAGGTATAACCCTACTTCCTGCTTGATTGACTTTGATGAGTATAGGGGTTACAAGAGTTGACCTACCTCGAGATCATAATGGCTAAGCCCTAGCTGTCTAGCTTATATGAATTCTGATAGCCTCTATGGACTAAACCCTCCAGTTTATATAGACACCGGAAGGGCCTAGGGTTGTACAAAGTCGGTTTACAGAAGAAGGAACCTATACATCTGGACGCCAATCTTGCCATCCAGGCAAAGGAGAGTCCCATCTGGACACGGGGGAAGGCCTTCTACTTTGTATCTTCATGGCCCATCAATCCAGCCCACAACATACGGACCAGATAGCCGAGGACCCTTAATCCAGGACTCCCTCAACCAACCATAGCACTCACGCTTATCTTACACATTTTAGAGTGTCCACTTTCACTTGTCTATGAATAATGTAAGCAACCTAGTAGTCCATTACTGCGGATGTGGCTATTCGAATAGATCACGTTAACCCTGTAGGGGTGTACTTCTTCACACATGCTCTCGCCACTTACCCCCATGTGCATGTCACGTATCTCAGCAACCTTCAAGCGGAAGCCTGGCAAGGGTGTTGGCCACGACGTGACTAACCATACAAGTCTCTAGACCAGGTTTATTGCCTATTCGGGTTCCATCCGCAAGGAGATCTGGCCGGGGTTTCCACTACGGCCCCAAACAATGTGTGTAGGTTTCCCGAGTCACCAAAGGGGCGACTCGGTACACCGGGCCACTTGCCTACCGCATCACGGCCCACCCCTAAGGTCAGCGTTATGCATGGCCTCCAGCATACAACAAACACCAGAAACTACTTGCAACTCCTAGACAGAGATCAAGGCGGTTAATAAGTCGAGAGGGGCACTTAAGCATTCCAATGTGTGGTAGTAATTGTCTTGGATCACAAACACAGAACTCTGTTCCTGAGGCGGCTTCAATGAGACAACCCACCATGTACTCCTACATGGCCTCTCATCGCTACCTTTACCAAATCGTGTTCACACACTTAGCTCTCAACAGTAGCACATGATGACCACATTCCAATTCATCCCTGATGAATCAGACCTGACACAACTCTAAGCAATAGCAGGCATGGCAACAAGCATGAATGAGTAGGCACATCAAGGCTCAAACAACTCCTACTCATGCTAGTGGGTTTCAACTATTTACTATGGCAATGGCATGTCATGCAGAGGAATGGGTTCAACTACCGCAACACGTAATAGTTGAATCATTGTTGTCCTCATGCGGTAAATTAGAGCAAGAGTGAGAGAGTGGGATTGTATCGGAATGCTCAAAGGGGGTTTGTTTGCCTGGAACTTCTGAAGATAGCAAAACTCTTCATCGGTGTCATCGATCACATCATCGGAACAACATCTACTGAGAGGGGACAACACTGGCAAACAAGAGGGAACAAAATCAATGCAATGCAACAATATGATGCATGGATGTGACATGGCAATATGATGTTGCTTGAGATAATGCAACTAGCAACCAGATTAAATGAAGATGGTTTGAACCAAAGGTTCAAATTCAAACTCCATATGTGACTATTCAAATGCCAAATATGCAAATTGTCATATACAGGAACCTTAGGTTCTTCAAACATGCATGAAAATGGTACAAATGGAATGATTAGATTCTTCTTATCATTTTTAATATATAAATTATTCCATTTGGAGTTATAGATTATTTTCTATGAGTTTTAGAAGTTTTAAACATTTTATGAAATAAATAAATCATTTCTGATTTATTTGAAACTATAGAAAAACATTTACTGTGTCGGCACTATGTCACTGTGACATCAGCAGATGAACTGGGCGGTCCAAGTCAAACGTGACCGGTGGGACCCATGTTTCACTGTCACATCTAGCTAATAGTGGTTGCTAGTCCTAATTTCTTGGTTATCTTAATTAACTCGGGGGGATTGGCCCAGACTTCAATGACGGGGGGGAGACAAATCCGGTCAACCGGCAAGTTTGACCCACGGCTCGTTGCCGGTGATGCCAGAGAGAGCGGAGGGCGTCGAAAACACTGCTCTAGTGACCAAATCAACGGCTGAGAGGCTCTACGTGATGCTAGATCTCGTCCGCGTCTTGTGGTGCATGCAGCAGCAGCTCGGGTGACCTAATTCGACGGCGGCGGCAACTTTCACGGTGGTCGGAGTTCGGGCATGCTCGGAGGCAACGCTACAGGGCACGGCAAGGCGAACCCGCGAGTGCTACGGGGTCCTGGAGATTCTCTGAGCATGAAGACATGCTTAGACGCAAGCTCCAGTGGTTGCAGCGGCGGTGGTGACATGGTCGGCGGTGATGACCCTTCGGGCTCGGTGGTGGAGCTAGCTAGGGTGCATGAACAATAGAGGAAAGAGAGGGGGGACGCAGCAGCTCACAGGGAGAATAGAGAGAGTGTCAGCAGGCTCGGGGAAGGCTTGACGGGATCAGAATCCTGGCGGTGATCTCATGTGGCAGAGGAAGAAGATGAGGTCGAGGACGATGCTTGGGGCTCTTCCAATCTATTGAGCTGACGGAGAGGACGAGGGAGGCACGATGGAGCTCGTGGACGCGTCGGAGAGGCAAGGGGGTGGCGGTGGACGCAGCACCAGAGAGCGGCTACGACGGCGCGTTCGGGTGTGCATGAGAGAGCGAGACAGAGGAAGGGAACGAGTGACAGGGAGAGGGAGAGGGCGTCCAGGGGGTTGCGTGGCGCTCCGGGACGACTCTAGCAGCGGCAAGCAGGCAGGAGGTGGCCGAGCGCATGCTCTCAAGCTCCGGGCACGCGCCTCTCGTCCTTCTGGCGAGACGAGGGAGACGACTAGCAGCGGTGGTGGGCTGGGCCTCCAGGTAAGTTCAGGTGGGCTTCTCCCTCTCCTTTATGTTTTCTGTTTTTCTATTTTTTACCTTTGTTTCATTTAGTTTAGCCACTAAATCATTTTGGTAAATTCTAAGAAAAATAGTGGGTGCAAGTTGGACTATTCTAGAGACCCTCTACAATTTTCCGAAATATTAGCATTATATTAATATTCATAGAGTTTTATAGCCCCAACTCAAATACTTATTGATTTCAATCAAAGCCCAAATATGTCCTGCAAAAATGTAAACCATTTTTGGTAGATGCTTCCACCTTAATCCAGAAATGATGAACATTTTTAAAGGGCATTTTGAGGTCATTGAAAAATACTTTATAGAACCCTATTTGATTTAATTTAGGCTAGGGTTTGGATCAATCCCCATTTCAAATTTAAATGCAATTTAAACATGATGCAACAATGACTAGCGAGCCCAGCGCATACCAAAACTAGCGAAGTGACAACTCACCCCACTAAACAAGAATGTCGTCTCGAGATTCAAGACGTGCGGTAAGAGGGAAGGGGGACACAAAACTGACACAGTCTTCATGAACCTGAAGGAAGTGTGCCCTAGAGGCAATAATAGAGTTGTTATTTATATTTCCTTATATCATGATAAATGTTTATTATTCATGCTAGAATTGTATTAACCGGAAACTTAGTACATGTGTGAATACATAGACAAACTGAGTGTCACTAGTATGCCTCTAATTGACTAGCTCGTTAATCAAAGATGGTTAAGTTTCATAGCCATGGACAAAGACTTGTCATTTTATAAACAGGATCACATCATTAGAGAATGATGTGATTGATTTGACCCATTCGTTAGCTTAGCACTTTGATCGTTTAGTTTACTACTATTGCTTTCTCCATAACTTATACATGTTCCTATGACTATGAGATTATGCAACTCCCAAATACCGGTGGAACACATAGTGTGCTATCAAACGTCACAACATAATTGGGTGACTATAAAGATGATCTACAGGTGTCTCCGATGGTGTTTGTTGAGTTGGCATAGATCAAGGTTAGGATTTGTCACTCCGTGTATCGGAGAGGTATCTCTGGGCCCTCTTGGTAATGCACATCACTATAATCCTTGCAAGCAATGTGACTAACGAGTTATTTACGGGATGTTGCATTACGGAACGAGTAAAGAGACTTGCCAGTAATGAGACAGAACTAGGTATTGAGATACCGACGATCGAATCTCGGCAAGTAACATACCGATGACAAAGGGAACAACGTATGTCGATATGAAGTTTGATCGATAAAGATCTTTGTAGAATATGTAGGAACCAATATGAGCATCCAGGTTCCGCTATTGGTTATTGACCGGAGATGAGTATCGGTCATGTATACATAGTTCTCAAACCTGTAGGGTCCGCACGCTTAACGTTCGGTGATGATCGGTATTATGTGTTTATGTGTTTTGATGTACCGAAGGTAGTTCGGAGTCCCGGATATGATCACGCACATGACAAGGAGTCTCGGAATGGTCGAGACATAAAGATAGATATATTGGAAGGCTAAGTTTGGACATCAGAATGGTTTCGGGTGAGTCCGGGCATTTACTGGAGTACCAGGGGATTACCGGAACCCCCAGGGAGTATATGGGCTTTATTGGGCCTTAGTGGAAGAGAGGAGGGGAAGGCCAAGGTGGAGGGCGCGCCCCCATAGCCCAATCGGAATTGGGTGGGGACGGCCCCCCTTCCTTCCCTCTCTCTCTCCCTTCCTTCTCTCCTACTCCAACAAGGGAAAGGGGGAATCCTACTCCCACCG
Source organism: Triticum aestivum (assembly GCF_018294505.1). NCBI lineage: Eukaryota > Viridiplantae > Streptophyta > Magnoliopsida > Poales > Poaceae > Triticum > Triticum aestivum. The sequence goes on from NC_057797.1 coordinate 324,214,425, forward strand.
GGAGTAGGACTCCCCCCTTAGGGCGCGCCATAGAGGGCCGGCTCTCCCCCCCTTCACTCCTTTATATACGGGGGAGGGGAGCACCCCATAGACACACAAGTTGATTGTTTAGCTATGTGCGGTGCCCCCCTCCATAGATTTCCACCTCGGTCATATCGTTGTAGAGCTTAGGTGAAGCCATGCGTCAGTAACTTCATCATCACCATCATCACACTGTCATGCTGACGAAGCTCTCCCTCGACACTCAGCTGGATCTAGAGTTCATGGGACGTCACCAAGCTGAACGTGTGCAGATCGCGGAGGTGCCATACTTTCGGTGCTAGGATCGGTCGGATCGTGAAGACGTATGACTACATCAACCGCGTTGTCATAATGCTTCCTCTTACGGTCTACGAGGGTACGTGGACAACACTCTCTCATCTCATTGCTATGCATCACCTAGATGGATCTTGCGTGTGCGTAGGATTTTTTTTTTGAAATTACTATGTTCCCCAACAGTGGTATTAGAGCCAGGTCTATGCGTAGATGTTATATGCATGAGTAGAACACAAAGGAGTTGTGGGCGTGGGTATATTCATATTGCTTGATGTCACTAGTTGATTCTTGATTTAGCAGTATTGTTGGATGAAGCGGCTCAGACCGACATTGTGCGTACGCTTATGCGAGACTGGTTCTACCAACGTGCTTCGCACACAGGTGGCTAGTGGGTGTTAGTTTCTCCAACTTTAGTTGAATCGGATTCAATGAACATGGTTCTTTCTAAATATCAAAAAGCAATCACTATACCGCATTTGTGGTTTTTGATGCATAGGTAAGAACGGTTCTTGCTCAGCCCGTAGCAGCCACATAAAACTTGCAACAACAAAGTAGAGGACATCTAACTTGTTTTTGCAGGGCATGTTGTGATGTGGTATGGTCAATACATGATGCTAAATTTTATTGTATGAGATGATCATGTTTCGTAACAAAGTTATCGGCAACTGGCAGGAGCCATATGGTTGTCACTCTATTGTATGAAATGCAATCACCATGTAATTGCTTTACTTTATCTCTAAGTGGTAGCGATAGTCGTAGAAGCAATAGTTGGCGAGACGAGAATGATGCTTCAATGGAGATCAAGGTGTCAAGCCGGTGATGATGGTGATCATGACGGTGCTTTGGAGATGGAGATCAAAGGCACAAGATGATGATGGCCATATCATATCACTTATATTGATTGCATGTGATGTTTATCCTTTATGCATCTTATTTTGCTTAGTTCAACGGTAGCATTATAAGATGATCTCTCACTAAATTTCAAGGTATAAGTGTTCTCCCTGAGTATGCACCATTGCTACAGTTCGTCGTGCCGAGACACCACATGATGACCGGGTGTGATAAGCTCTACGTTCACATACAACGGGTGCAAGCCAGTTTTGCACACGCAGAATACTCAGGTTAAACTTGACGAGCCTAGCATATGCAGATATGGCCTCGAAACACTAAGACCGAAAGGTCAAACGTGAATCATATAGTAGATATGATCAACATAGTGATGTTCACCATTGAAAACTACTCCATCTCACGTGATGATCGGACATGGTTTAGTTGATATGGATCACGTGATCATTTAGATGACTAGAGGGATGTCCATCTAAGTGGGAGTTCTTAAGTAATATGATTAATTGAACTTTAATTTATCATGAACTTAGTCCTAATAGTATTTGCATATCTATGTTGTAGATCAATAGCTCGCGCTGTTTTATTTATGATATGTTCCTAGAGAAAACTAAGTTGAAAGATGATAGTAGCAATAATGCAGACTAGGTCCGTGATCTGAGGATTATCCTCATTGCTGCACAAAAGAATTATGTCCTTGATGAACCGCTAGGTGATGGACCTATTGCAGGAGCAGATGCAGATGTTATGAAAATTTGACAAGCTCAGTATGATGACTACTTGATAGTTTAGTGCACCATGCTTTACAGCTTCGAACGGGGATTTCAAAAACGTTTTGAACACCACGGAGCATATGAGATGTTCCAAGAACTGAAATTGGTATTTCAGACTCATGCCCGTGTCAAGATGTATAAGACCTCTGACAAAGTACTTTGCCTACAAAATGGAGGAGAATAGCTAAGCTAGTGAGCATGTGCTCAGAATGTCTGGGTACTACACTCACTTGAATCAAGTGGGAGTTAATCTTCCAGATAAGACAGGGATTGACAGAGTTATCTAGTCACTATCACCAAGTTACTGGAACTTTGTGATGAACTATAATATGCAAGGGATAACGAAATTGATTCTCGAGCTCTTCGCGATGCTGAAACCGACAAAGTTAGAAATCAAGAAAAGTATCAAGTGTTGATGGTTGACAAGACCAATAGTTTCAAGTAAAAGGGCAAGGGATAGAAAGGAAACTTCAAGAAGAAATGCAAGCAAGATGCCTCTCCCACGAAGAAGCCCAAAGCTAGACCCAAGCCTGAAATAGAGTGCTTCTACTGCTAAGGAAATGGTCACTGGAAGCGGAACTACCCCAAATACTTGGCGGATAAGAAGGATGACAAAGTGAACAAAGGTATATTTTATATACAAATTATTGATGTGTACTTTACTAGTGTTCATAGTAACCCCTAGGTATTTGATACCGATTCAGTTGCTAAGATTAGTAACTCGGAACAGGAGTTACAAAATGAAAAGAGACTAGTTGAGGGCAAAGTGACGATGTGTGTTGGAAGAGATTCCAAGGTTGATAGATCACCATCGCATTAGTGTTGAACCTAAATAAATGTTATTTGGTGTTTGTGCTGAGCATAATATGATTGGATCATGTTTATTGCAATATGGTTATTCATTTAAGTCAAAGAATAATTGTTGTTTTGTTTACATGAATAAAACCTTCTATGGTCATACACTTAAAATAAATGGTTTATGGAATCTCGATCGTAGCGATACACATATTCATAATATTGAAGCCAAATGATGCAAAGTTAATAATGATAGTGCAACTTATTTGTGGCACTGGCATTTAGGTCATATTGGTGTAAACCACATGAAGAAACTCCATGCTGATGGACTTTTGGAATCACTTGATTATGGATCACTTGATGCTTGCGAACCATGCCTCATGGGCAAGATGACTAAGACTCCTTTCTTCGGAACAATGGAGCGAGCAACAGACTTGTTGGAAATAATACATACTAATGTGTGCGGTCCAATGAGTGTTAAGGCTCGCGGTAGGTATTGTTATTTTCTAAGCTTCACAGATGATTTGAGCAGATATGGGTATATCTACTTGATGAAACTGAAAGTGCAACTATCCCTGGGTGGTTTTGGTAATTCCTAAGAACATATAGCTCATTGAGCTAATGCTATTTGAAGATAAATATTTTAGGAAAGCTCAATGATTGACATGGCATTGATTAGAAAGTGGACCCCTCAAAATGCTAAGGACAAAAGAATGGCTCAAGCTCAAAGCACAAGACTCTACATCTTACTTTTAGTGATCCAAGATCACATTGAGTCCATAGGAAAAGCCAATACTATTAAAAGAGGGTGAGGTGTTTCTTAATGAGTACTTGCTCAAAATGCTTAGTAGTATGCTCCAAAAAAACCTCAACTTCTTTCTCATATGCACATATGTCCCAAACCAAAAAGTCAAACTCAGCCCCACAGAAATCTTCTATCCGGCGCCACCGAGTTCACTTGACATAGCCACTGCCAGAAACCCTAGTCACTTCGGTCTCACCGATAGGCATCTCGGTCTCAATGAGATGGGATTAAAAACTATCTGTTTCCCTACGTAACGTTTCGGTCCAACCGAGATGACCGATCGCTCCCACCGAGATTGCAATGCAAACTATCTGTTTCCCCTTCGTAATGTTTCGGTCTAACCGAGATGAGCGAATCGGTCCCATTGAGTTTGCTTGATCAACTCTCTGTTTGTCTATTACCAAAATCGGTCCCACCGAGTTTGTGTAATCGGTCTCACCGAGATTACGTTATGCCCTGACCCTAATGGAATTGGTGCAACCGAGTTGACATGTCGGTCCCACCAAAATTCCTAACGGTCACATTATGAACCAAATCGGTTTGACCGAGTTTTACGATTTGGTCCCACCGAGTTTGGTGATTTGTGTGTAATGATTAGATTTTGTGTGGAGGCTATATATACCCCTCCACCCACTCTTCATTGAGTGAGAGAGCATATGCGTACACTTGCAACATACATTTTCTGAGAGAGAACCACCTACACTTGTGTTGAGGTCAAGATATTCCATTCCAACCACATAAATCTTGATCTCTAGCCTTCCCCAAGTTGCTTTCCACACAAATCATCTTTCTACCCAATCTAATCCCATGAGAGAGAGTTGAGTGTTGCGGAGACTATCATTTAAAGCACAAGAGCAAGGAGTTCATCATCAACACACCATCTATTACCTTTTGGAGAGTGGTGTCTCCTAGATTGGTTAGGTGTCACTTGGGAGCCTCCGTCAAGATTGTGGAGTTGAACCAAGGAGTTTGTACGGGCAAGGAGATCGCCTACTTCGTGAAGATCTACCCTAGTGAGGCAAGTCCTTCATGGGCGATGGCCATGGTGGGATAGACAAGGTTGCTTCTTCGCGGACCCTTCGTGGGTGGAGCCCTCCGTGGACTCGCGCAACCGTTACCCTTCGTGGGTTGAAGTCTCCATCAATGTGGATGTACGATTGCACCACCTATCGGAACCACGCCAAAAATCTCCGTGTCTATATTGTGTTTGCTCCCTCCAAACTCCTCCCTTTACCTTCATATGCAATTGTTTTCCATTCCGCTACTATACTCTTAGAATTGCATGTGTAGGTTGATTACTTGATTTGTGCTAAGTTGCTAAAATCTGCCAAGACTTAAAATTGGGAAAGGCTAGATTTTTATTTGGTCAAGTAGTCTAATCACCCCCCTCTAGACATACTTTCGATCCTTCAAGCGGTATCAGAGCTTTGTTCTCCATTTGCTTTGATTTCCATAGCTTTTGGTGATCATAGCCTTGGTCTCACAACCTAGGAGAGTATGGCGTCTAGTGAGGGAAATTACCACCGTAGAGGTCCTTACTTTGATGGTACTAATTTTGCTAGTTGGAAGCATAATATGAAAATGCATATTCTTAGACATAACCCCGCCATTTGGGCTGTTGTGTGTATTGGCTTGTGAGGGAGTCCTGGATTAGGGGGTGTCCGGATGGCCGGACTCCTGGACTATGAAGATACAAGATTGAAGACTTCGTCCCATGTCCGGAAGGGACTTTCCTTGGCGTGGAAGGCAAGCTTGGCGATACGGATATTCAGGTCAGATTTGGAAGTTTAAACTACACGGCTGACATCCGCAGGGACTTGATCTTCGACGAATTCGAGCCACTTCCGAGCGCGCCGCACTGTCCCGACGAGCATGATCTAGCTCTGCCGCCGAACAGTGCCCTGGAGGCCGCACCCGCATCAGCTTCGACCCTTAATTCGGAGCCAGCTGCGCCGATCGAGGATGGGCGGTTGGACGCCACCTCGGGGGCTGCGACCCCAATGGCGATTGAGCCAAACACCAGCCCCATACTCTGCGAGACTCGTGACTCCAAGGAGCGGGACTCCTCTCCGGACTCCGAACCCTCTACGCCCCTGCCGATCGAATCCAATTAGGTGCCGATCATGGAGTTCACTGACACAGACATCTTTCAGCACTCGCCTTTCGGCAATATCCTGAAGACTCCGAAGACTCTCTCTTTATCAAGAGAGCCCTGGCCGGATTGCGGTCAGCAAGGTTGGGGTACGGACGATGAAGAAATTCAAAGCCCACCCACCACCCACTTTGTAGCCACTGTCGACGATTTAACCGACATGCTCGACTTCGACTACGAAGACATCGACGGTATGGATGCCGATGAAGGAGACGATGAAGAACTAGCACCTATTGGGCCCTGGAAAGCCACCTCGTCATATGACATATACATGGTGGACACCCCAAAAGAGGGAGATGGCGATGGAACAGCGGAGGATGACCCCTCCAAGAAGCAGCCAAAGCGCCGACGTCAGCGGCGCCGATCAAAATCCCGCCAAAACAAACACGGTGATTCCAGCACAGGAGACAATAATACTCCAGAAAGTGCCGATGAAAACCCCCTCCAACAAGACTTAGCACAGACAGAGAGGTCGAGGACGATAATTATATGCCTCCCTCCGAAGACGAGGCAAGCCTCGACGATGACGAATTCGTCGTGCCAGAGGATCCCATCGAGCAAGAGCGTTTTCAATGCAGGCTTATGGCCACGGCAAGAAGCCTCAAGAAAAAACAGCAACAACTTAGAGCTGATCAAGATTTGCTGGTTGACAGATGGACTGAAGTCCTTGCGGCCGAAGAGCATAAACTCGAACGCCCCTCCAAGAGCTAACCAAAGCGCAGGTTGCTACCCCGATTAGAGGAGGAAGCACTTGATGCGGCCGACCGGCCACCTCGTGGCCGCGACAGAGAGGCATCCCGGCCCTCCACTCAAGCCTCACCCCGTACCAAGGCACAGGAATATGCGCCGGACATACGAGACATGTTGGAGGACAAGGCAAGGCAAACACGATCGATCTACGGATCACATTGACGCCCCATGGCTCGAGACGGTAACCATCACGCCGGTCACAAATTCGACAGGGCCAAACACAGTAGACAAAGGTCATTGGAGCTACGTCATGATATCGCCCAGTACAGAGGCGCCGCACACCCACTATGCTTTACAGACGAAATAATGGATCATCAAATCCCCGAGGGTTTCAAACCCGTAAACATCGAATCATATGATGGCACAACAGATCCTGCAGTATGGATCGAGGATTATCTCCTTCATAACCACATGGCCCGCGGCGACGATTTCCACGCCATCAAATACCTCCCACTCAAGCTTAAAGGACCAGCTCGGCATTGGCTTAACAGCTTGGCAACAGGATCAATCAGTTGTTGGGAGGACCTGGAAGCCGCATTCCTCGACAATTTCTAGGGCACTTATGTGCGACCCCCAGACGCCGGTGACCTAAGTCACGTAATTCAGCAGCCAGAGGAATCGGCCAGGCAATTCTGGACACGGTTCCTAACAAAAAAAATCAAATAGTCGACTGTCCGGACGCTGAGGCCCTAGCAGCCTTCAAGCACAATATCCGTGACGAGTGGCTGGCCCGGCACCTCGGACAGGAAAAGCCGAAATCTATGGCAGCACTCACGACACTCATGACCCGCTTTTGCGCGGGAGAAGACAGCTGGCTTGCTCGTAGCAACAATATGACCAAGAACCCTGGTAATTCGGACACCAGGGACATTAGTGGCAGGTCGCGTCGCAACAAGCAGAAGCGCCGCATTAACGGCAACAATGCTGAGGATACGACAGTTAATGCCGGATTCAGAGGCTCTAAATCCGGTCAGCGAAAAAAGCCATTCAAAAGGAATCCTAGGGGCCCATCCAGTTTGGACCGAATACTCGACTGCTTGTGCCATATACATGGCACCCCCGAAAAGCCGGCCAATCACACCAACAGGGATTGTTGGGTGTTCAAGCAGGCAGGCAAGTTAAACGCTGAAAATGAAGACAAGGGGCTGCATAGCAAGGACGACGAGGAGCCCCGGCTGCCGAACAACAATGGACAGAAGGGTTTTGCCCCACAAGTGCGGACGGTGAACATGATATACGCAACCCATGTCCCCAAAAGGGAGTGGAAGCGCACGTTAAGGGACGTATACATGGTAGAGCCAGTCGCCCCAAAGTTCAACTCATGGTCCTCCTGACCGATCACCTTTGATCGAAGAGACCGTCCCACTAGCATCCGTCATGGCGTATTTGCCGCATTGGTTCTAGACCCAATTATTGACGGATTTCATCTCACTAGAGTCCTTATGGACAGCGGCAGCAGCCTGAACCTGCTTTACCAGGATATAGTGCGGAAAATGGGCATAGATCCCTCGATGATTAAGCCCACCAAAACGACCTTTAAAGGCGTAATACTAGGTGTAGAGGCCAACTATACAGGCTCAGTCACACTTGAAGTGGTCTTCGGATCTTCGGATAATTTCCGAAGCGAGGATGTCGGCACCAGACTTGCCTGCCTGTGGCCTACAGCGTGGCTCAAAGGGGCGCCCAGCACGGCCCATCTTCATCAACACAGACCCAATACCCTCGCGAGGGGCCAAGCCTCGCGGGGCGGATGACACGGAGCTTCCTCAGGCACGGCCTCATCAGGCTGGCTCGCGAGGAGGCGGAGAGATCAAGGCGGGGTACCTCACGAGGTGCCCGTGATGCAAGCCATGAAGACCAAGGGCGCCACTCGGGCGCCAGCCCGCGCAGTGTCCTCCTTTCCTCTTTGGTGCAAAGGGAGCAAGCGCAGGCGAGGGCATCAAGCAAAGGCACCCGTTTCGGTGCAACGAGACCAAGACCAGCCCAACGGCAGGGAGGAAGTCATTGTGGAGCCCAAGCTAGCATCACCACCCGAGCCTTTGGTAGGCGAGGACCAACTTTAGTCAGGATAAGTGTACCAGATGTTCCCCTTCAAAATGGCCAATTGTTGGCGCCCTTCCCACTCAATATTTGGGAAGAGGCCCAGGGCCTTTGCCTATAAATAGGACTAGCCACCCCCAGGGTAGAGAGGATCGGCAAATCCAGAAACAAGCTGGGATCGGATCGAGTAGCATCACGCAGAGAGAAAGAGAGAAGGGTGACTGAACTCCTCCTAGAAGTTCATCCCCCAGCCAAGAACAGACCCTCGCGAGGCTGTTCTTCCTTGTATTGCTCATCATCATCAGCCCAAGAGGCAATCCACCACACCACAAACTAGAGTAGGGTATTACACCACAATGGTGGCCCGACCTAGTATAAACCCTGTGTCTCTTGTGTTGTTCTTTCCATAGCTTAGATCTTAGCATGGTGGTGGGGTGCAGGTAGGTAGAAGGCGAAATCTCCGCGCGCACCCCAGTGTTCGAACCTCAAGGGTCTGCCGGAACCAGAAATCCGACAGAGGAGTTGATCTTCGACATAGTCCCATTCCAGAGTGGCTATCACGCACTACTCGGACGAACCGCATTCGCCAAGTTCAATGCGGTACCGCACTACCCATACCTTAATCTCAAGAAGCCAGGCCCTCGAGGAGTAATTATGGTCAATGGAAACACGGAACGCTCCCTCCGATCGGAGGAGGACACGACGGCCCTTGCAGGGAAGTACAAAGCAGCCTCTCCAGGCAGTTCTCCAGTCCGGCCACTAAACGGTCGGACACCGTCAAGCGCGCCCGGAGTAACCTACAACAAGACCGCCTGGCACGATCCGAGCAGGCATAGCAATGCGGCCCCAACCCCGACCCTCACAAAAAGGCGACGCTAGTACTTCGCGTACATAACTACGCTCTAGAAATACCATGGGCATAGGGGGAGGGGCACCATCATGGCACGCCCAAAACACGGCTTAAACCGCACCAGGGGCTGCCGATTTTTTAATTTTCTCTTACTTTCAGGACTCTACTCTTCGGAAGGCCTATTCGGCAGTTCAATTGCCGCACAAACGATGCAAGAACCAGGGAAGCAGACAAGCCATGCCGCATTACGGAACTCCCAGGTGGTCTCTATCATGAGCAGTATACCTGTTTCGCATACTATTCCGCAGCTTGCCCCTGAAGCAGACATGTTAAATAGTCCAACTTTTTATTTATCGCTTTACTTGTATCGTTCTGCTTTGATCGCAGCTATTTTTAATAAACAATGCATAGCTTTTGTCTATTTTTGCATTACTTTTTTATAAATATATGTTCCTTAATGACATGTTGCACCCGTACAATTTGGTATGGCCAAAATACACCAGGGGCTTTAGTACCCCTCAATATGGTGTGAGAAGTCCGAACACTTTCACTAGTGCGGCACCCCGAACTTATAGCGTTATATGCATCGGCTCCGAATCATGTCTTGAGTCAATAGTTGGGTTTGCCCGGCTCCTATGTTTTGGTGCCTTACGTTCCGCTATATCGGCTAAGGTAGCACTAGGAGAACCACTGCGATTGTGCCCCAGTTGAGCTGGGCCGAGCACCTTAGTGGAGAAAGCTAAAACTGACTATCATGATGAAGCGAGAGCTGGTCGCTGTTTGAGAGGTTTTTTCGAGTCCCTAAAGACTTATGCCGCTTAGGGCGAGGAGTCGGCTCTGTCCGGCCAAGGCGTGGATAGCGCCCCAAACTCGGTCTTCCGAATACCAGGGGCTTCGCCGAAATTTAAAATTATAGAATTCTATGGCTAAGTGAGAGTGTTCACACGTTATAGTCCGATTGCCTTGTTCGTTGGGCTGAGAGCCTCCCTTGAAGGACCCAAACATGGGAAAAAGAGTACTCAGGTTTATCCCCGAACACCCCAGCACTAGCGGCACGGGGGCAGAAGCCGACGACTCGCCATCTCTCAGAATTGATAAACAGCCGCACAATAGGTAATATTTTAAATTCCAACAGCATTACTTAGCGCATATGAACAAGTTTTCAGCGCACAGGATAACACGAGCGAGTTTTACTCAAAAAATACATCCTTGGTACATTCATCCGCCACAAGGCAGGCACCCTTCAGAACATCCTTATAATAATTCTCGGGCTTGCGATGCTCTTTCCTCGGCGGTGGCCCGTCCTTCACAAGATTCTCAGCATCTAGCTTGCCCCAGTGCACCTTAGCACGGGCAAGGGCCCTACGGGCACCTTCAATGTAGACGGAGCACTTGATGTCTTCGAGCCTCGGACAGGCCCCCACCAGCCGCCGCACCAGCCCGAAATAGCTCCCAGGCAGAGACTCTCCAGGCCACAGCCGAACTAAGAGGCCCTTCATGGCCTATTCGACCGCCTTGTGGAGCTCGACCAGTTGCTTCAGCTGGTCGTTAGGGGAATGGGGTGTCCGGCCTCAGCATACTGAGACCAGAACACCTTTTCTGTCGAGCTGCCCTCCTTGGCCCGATAGAATGCGGCGGCATCGGACACACTTCGGGGAAGATCTGCGAATGCTCCTGGAGAGCTACGGATTCAGGTAAGTAACAAGTAACTCACTTTTATATGTTTGCTTTGCATAAAGAATGCCTTACTTGCTGCTATCTTCTTCACCTCATCCAATTCCTGGAGGGTCTTCTAGGATTTGGTCTTGGCAGACTTGGCATTTTCAATAGACACCGCGAGCTCGGACGCTCGCGTCTTTGAGTCAAGCTCCAAACTCTCATGTTTTTCCATGAGAACCTGGAGCTCTTGCCACACCTTGCCAACCTCGGCCTCATACTTCTCCCGCTCGGTGCGCTCCGCGGCCGCACTCTTCTTGGCCTCGAGCAGCGCTTGCTTAAGGGTCGCCACCTCAGACGTGGCCCCTACAATAGCCACGTTAATCCTGTCATTTTTTGCAATTGCACCTTTTTTATATATATTCAAACAAGGTATTTCTTACCTTCCTTCTCCTCGAGCTGCTTTTTGGCATGCCCGAGCTCTTGCTCGGACTTCTTGAGGCTCTGCTTCAGCGTGTCCACTTCCGCAGTCAGTGCGGCGGATGCCAGCAGAGAAGCCTGCATACGCATATTGACTCCTTTGTTAGACTCCTGCGAATTCTTTGATCCTTTATTCGGCTTTTCTTCCCGAATGCCCAACAGAGCATCGGGGACTACTGTCTATGCGGTACTATTATTTACACATTCTTTACTTACCTCAAAGCCTATTAAAAGGCTAGTACAAGCTTCAGTCAGCCCGCTCTTGGCGGACTGAACCTTCTGGATCACCGCACTCATAATAGTGCGGTGCTCCTCGTCGATGGAGGCGCCTTGGAGCGCCTCCAACATATTGTCCGGCACCTCCGGTTGGACGGGGGCCACCGGCACGATGGACTTGCTCCTCTTGGAAGGAGGTCCCCCGCCGGACTCTGGAACCTTTGAAGGTTCCGGAGCGGTGTCCGGACTAGAGCTGGCTTGGAGCCCTGGGGGGTTTCATCCCCTTTACTCCTGGAGTCCGGGAGGTCGCCTTGCGGCGCCTCCAGAACCACCTCCTCCCTGCTTGGAACCTGTTGGGACAACACTTCGGTGTCGTCTGTAGGGCGGGGGGAGGAAGCCGTCGGAAGCGAGTTCACATCCGACGTGTCCAGTGAGCCGCTCGACGACGCGTCAAGCCGGTCTTTAGGTGGGCTGCATAAACATATTTGACATAAGGGAAAGCTGTGCAATAAACGAATACTATGAATTATCCTGGTATCCGGATACTTACGATTTTGCCAGGATCTTGGCCTTGGGCTGCCACTCCTCTCCGCCGTCGTCGGCGTCGATGGAGTAGTCCGGAGGAAGGGTTTTCCCCTTCTTGGACCCTCCGGCCTCCTCAGAGAGGGTGGCCTTCCTTTTCTTCTCTCCCCCCACTAGAAGGGGAGAGGTCTCTTCTTCTTCCTCCTCGTCTTCACGAGAGGAATGCGCCTCGGAACCGCCGGATGATGGATCCGACACCTCCTGGCGCAGGGCACTCTTTTGAGTCCCCGTGGCCCTTTTCGCGGCCTTCTTCTCCAGCACCACATAGGGTACCTGAACTAGCAGCTTCGCCAAGCGAGCGTCTGCTGGGCCTATGGGCAAGGGAGCCGGACAGTTGATCTGTCCGGACGTCACCTGCCAATCCTGTCAAAGGTAAGGGAGCTTAGATCTCGCATGGAGTCAAACTATGATAGCCTAATATCCTGTAAAAGGAAAAATAACACTTACTGCATGAGCGTGACGCTGCGTATTGAATCCGCGATCCTCGGTAGCGGATGCGGGGGCCTCAGTGCCCTTGAAAAGCACCCTCCAGGCATCTTCGTACGTCGTGTCAAAGAGCCTGTTCAGAGTTCGGTGCTGCGCCGGATCAAACTCCCACAGGTTGAAAGCCCGTTGTTGACACGGGAGGATCAGGCGGATGAGCATAACCTGGACTACGTTGACAAGTTTGAGCTTCTTGTCCACCAGGGTTTGGATGCATGTTTGGAGTCCGGTCAGCTCTCCTTTTTTACCCCATGACAGGCCCGTCTCCTTCCAGGAGGTGAGCCGCGTAGGGGGTCCGGATCGAAACTCGGGGGCTGCGACCCATGCGGGGTCGCACGGCTCGGTGATATGAAACCACCATGATTGCCACCCCTTCAGGGTCTCCACAAAGGAGCCCTCGAGCCATAGGACGTTGGCCATCTTTCCCACCATGGCACCTCCGCACTCCGCCTGGTTGCCGCGCACCACCTTTGGCTTGACGTTGAAAGTCTTGAGCCATAGGCCGAAATGGGGGCGGATGCGGAGGAAAGCCTCGCACACGACGATAAACGCTGAGATGTTGAGGATGAAGTTCGGGGCCAGATCATGGAAATCCAGGCCATAGTAGAACATGAGCCCTTGGACAAATGGGTGCAGAGGGAAGCCCAGTCCGCGAAGGAAATGGGGGAGGAATACCACCCTCTCATGGGGCCTAGGGGTGGGGATGAGCTGCCCCTTTTCGGGAAGCCGGTGCGTGATGTCGTTAGACATGTATCCGGCCTTCCTCAGCTTTTTGATGTGTCCCTCCGTGACGAAGGAGACCATCCACTTGCCTCCCGCTCCGGACATGACTGGAGAAGGTTGAGGTGGGAGTGCGGACTTGGCCGTTGGAGCTCGAGTGCGCAAGAATGGATAGGCGAAGGAGGAAGAAGGCGTAGGTGAAAAGGTGGATCCTTATCACCTTATATGGGTGGACGCAACTACATGTCCCCACCAACCTGGTAAAACTTGCTTATCTCCAAGCACCGTAATCAAAGGCGCGGTTGGGTTACCCACACCCGTATTGATGAGAATCCCGGAATAAGGGGACATGATCTCTGCTTTGACAAGACGTGCCAAGGAAACCGCCTCGCATGACGCGCTGAGGTGGGATAATAAAACAACTCAGATAAAGGCCTGGCCGCAGTGTGTCGCACTACGGAATACGTCAGCAGATTAGATTTGTGTAAATATTATTCTCTCTATGGCAATATGTGGAAACTTATTTTGCAGAGCCAGACACTATCTTTGTGTTCAAAATCTTCTATGAAGTACTTGGAGGAGGAACCCGCCTTGCAATGCCGAAGACAATCTGCGCGCCGAACTCGACGTCACTGAAGCCTGGTTCAGTGGCTACTGAGGGAGTCCAGGATTAGGGGGTGTCTGGATGGCCGGACTATACCTTCAGCCGGACTCCTGGACTATGAAGATACAAGATTGAAGACTTCTTCCCGTGTCCGGAAGGGACTTTCCTTTGCGTGGAAGGCAAGCTTGGCGATACGGATATTCAGATCTCCTACCATTGTAACCGACTTTGTGTAACCCTAACCCTCTCCGGTGTCTATATAAACCAGAGAGGTTTTAGTCCGTAGGACAACATACACAACAACAATCATACCATAGGCTAGCTTCTAGGGTTTAGCCTCTCTAATCTTGTGGTAGATCTACTCTTGTACTACCCATATCATCAATATTAATCTAGCAGGACGTAGGGTTTTACCTCCATCGAGTGGGCCCGAACCTGGGTAAAACTTCGTGTCCCTTGCCTCCTGTTACCATCCGGCCTAGACGCACAGTTCGGGACCCCCTACCCGAGATCCGCCGGTTTTGACACCGACAGCTTGCAAGGTGAATTCTTTGATGGGGGAGAACCGAACCGTGAAGCTACCGCGGAAGAGTTGAAGATGCTGCAATACAATGCTCAAGCTTGTGGTATTCTCTTCAACGGATTGTGCCCCGAAGATTTCAACAAAATCGGTCATCTTGAGAATGCAAAGGAAATTTGGGTTACTTTGATTGATATGCACGAAGGTACCGACTCCGTCAAGTAATCCAAATTGGATGTGCTTCAAAGCTAACTTCACAAGTTCAAAATGAAGGATGGTGAAGGTGTCGCTGAAATGTACTCTAGGCTTGCTCTCATCACAAATAAGATTTCCAGCTTAGGAAGTGAAGAGATGACCGATAGATTCATCATCAAGAAGATCCTAAGAGCCTTGGATGGATAATATGGTATCGTGTGCACATTGATCCAAATGATGACCAATTACAAAGATCTCAAGCCAACAGAAGTCATTGGAAGAATTGTTGCTCATGAGATCTCATTCAAGGATAAGGAAGAGCTTCACAACAAGTCAAGTGGTGCTTACAAAGCCTCACGTGATGGTCCCACATCATCAAGTGAAAAACAAACCTTCAATGAAGAATTGAGCCTAATGGTGAAGAACTTCAACAAGTTTTACAAAAGTAGAAGCAAGGAAAGAAGTTCCAAGTCAAGGTCCTACAATGACAAAAGATCTTCTAGTCGTGAGCGCAATTGCTACAATTGTGGAAGACCCAGACACTATTCCAATGAGTATACGGCTCCCTACAAAAGAAGAGAAGATTCTCCTAAAAGAAGAAGTAAAAGAGAGGAATCACCACCGAGAGAGAGAAGGAGTAGAGATGAACGTTATGAATGAAGAACACCACAGAGAAGCAAGGATTCGGGAAGGAAGGACAAGTCATCAAAGAGCTACACAAGATGAAGACATCAAGCCCATGTTGGTGAATGGATATCTGGCTCCGACACCGGCGATCACTCCGAGAAAAGTTATCACTCCGACTCCGAATATACTCAAGATGAAGGTGTTTCCGGTCTAGCACTTGTGTCAACCAACTCCTACGACATATTTGACTCACCAAATGAAGGGATTGGAAGATGCTTCATGGCTAAAGGCACAAAGGTATCACACCTCGAGTATGTTGATTTCAATAGTGATGAAGATGATTTGCTAGGTGATGATGATTTACTTGTTGACAACTCTAGTTATGAAAACTATGATGAACTTGCTATTAATGCTAATCAAGATAAAACGAATGACAATGATAAGAAGGATATTGATGAAGCTATGTACCTAGGGTAGGGGCATGGACCTGTCCAAACTAACCTACCCAAGGACATCTCTAGAAGAAATCATCTTTCAATCGACTTGGAGGTGTTCCACTCGATAGACTCGAAGATACTCGACCAAGAAGCAACCACTCGACCAAGACCAAGCCACTCGACAGTCAGGAGACCTAAAGGCACTTCGCATGCTAACGGTCGGTTATTAAGTAGTTTTTATGGTCATCATAGCACTTTATTACTAGCATTACCAGTAACGCCCTGCCTTAATGTACATTGAACCCTTTGTAAAGTGGGCTGGCTGGGCTCCTGGCGCACTCTATATAAACCACCCCCCTCCTCCGAGACAAGGGTTCGCACCCCTATAATTCATACACGCATAATCCAGTCGACCGCCTCCGGGCTCCGAGACGTAGGGCTATTACTTCCTCCGAGAAGGGCCTGAACTCGTAAACCTTGCGTGCTTACAACTTCTCCATAGCTAAGATCTTGCCTCTCCATACTTACCCCCCTACACTACTATCAAACTTAGAACCACGACAGTTGGCGCCCACCGTAGGGTAGGTGTTTTAGCGTTTTGTTGGAGGAGTTGCGATCTTTTCCGACCCGAATCATCATGGTTTTTGGCGGAGTTTTGGTGGAGGGCCGCGAGATCCGTCTTGGCGCGCTCACGTTCATCGCCGACGACTCCGCTTGGCTTCAGGAGGCTCCACTCGACGTGGACGCACTCCCTGTCCGCGGGGCAACGCACTTTAGCGCGTGCGTCCGCAGCGTTCTCCTGCGGCAACCGTCGACCCCCTACCGGTCGGCTCCTGTGTTGTCCTCCCTCCTTGTTTCCCGCCGGCGCAAGCGCTCCGGTCGGTCGAGACTTCAGCGATGGGTGAGACACGCGGTGGCACGCCAGTCAGCCACCCCTCAAGTCGCGGCAATCGAGCCCGACAAATCCCTCTACGGCCTGTTCGACCTGTCGACTGGCTCCGCAGACACCGCATCCGAGTGCGACAGCAGCGATCCGGCGGCGGAGGTTCTGATGGTCGATAGCATCATCACTGACAATGGGTCAAACTTCAATTCCGACAAATTCAGGGCCTTTTGCGCCTCTCAGGGCACTCGGGTCGACTATGCTTCGGTCGCTCACCCCCAGTCGAATGGGCAAGCAGAAAGGGCAAACGACCTAATTCTCAAGGGACTGAAACCCCGATTGATGCGCGATCTCAAGCACGCAGTAGGTGCATGGGTCGACGAGCTTCCATCAGTCCTTTGGGGATTGAGGACAACCCTGAACCGATCGACCGGAAGAACCCCATTCTTTCTGGTCTACGGAGCCGAGGCAATCTTGCCGAGTGACCTGCTTCACAACGCTCCCCGAGTCGAGCTCTACTCTGAAGATGAAGCAGAACAAGCCCGGCAGGACGCAGTCGACCTCCTGGAAGAAGAAAGAGAAATGGCCATGATTTGATCGACCATCTATCAGCAAGACTTGCGTCGATTCCATGCCAGAAACGTGAAGAGTCGAGCCTTCCAAGAAGGAGACTTAGTCCTCCAAGTGGATCAGCAGAAACCACACAAACTCGCTCCTACTTGGGAAGGCCCCTTCATAGTCACCAGAGTCCTCCACAATGGAGCACACCACCTCTACAATGTCGATCGCTAGATTGATGAGTCACGAGCCTGGAATGCGGAGCTACTCCGCCCCTTTTATACTTGAATTCTCACTCGGATAAGATGTAATAAGAAAAAACTCCTGTAGTTTATTTATCAAAGACAAGAGCATTATAATTTTCCCAGTGATTATTATTGTTTTTGTTTATGTGAGAAATCCCCCAGTGGGTGGCTTAGCTGTGAATCGCTTCGCCTAAGTTTATAAAAATGATTTCCTACCGAGTGGCGAGCCAGCCTCCCACTCGGGGGCTTAGCTGCGAATCGGTTTCGCCTAAGTATTTAAAAAATCCTACCGAGTGGAGAGCAACCCTCCCACTCGGGGGCTTAGCTGCAGTCCAGTACTCGCCTAAGTTCTCTCACTTGGAGATTAGCTGCAGTCCGGCACTCGCCTAAGTTTGAAAAAATCCTACCAAGTGGAGAGCAGTCCTCCCACTCGGGGGCTTAGCTGCAGTCCAGTACTCGCCTAAGTTCTATCACTTGAGGACTTAGCTGCAGTCAGGCACTCGCCTAAGTTTGAAAAAATCGTACCGAGTGGAGAGCAGCCCTCCCACTCGGGGGCTTAGCGACAGTCTAGTACTCACCTAAGTTCTCTCACTTGAGGACTTAGCTGCAGTCAGGCACTCGCCTAAGTTTGAAAAAATCCTACCGAGTGGAGAGCAGTCCTCCCATTCGGGGGCTTAGCTGCAGTCCAGTACTCGCCTAAGTTCTCTCACTTGAGGACTTAGCTGTAGTCAGGCACTCGCCTAAGTTGGAAAAAATCCTACCGAGTGGAGAGCAGTCCTCCCACTCGGGGGCTTAGCTGCAGTCCAGTACTCGCCTAAGTTCTCTCACTTGAGGACTTAGTTGCAGTCCAACACTCGCCTAAGTTTGAAAAAATCCTACCGAGTGGAGAGCAGTCCTCTCACTCGGGGGCTTAGCTACAGTCTAGTACTCGCCTAAGTTCTCTCACTTGAGGACTTAGCTGCAGTCATGCACTCGCCTAAGTTTGGAAAAATCCTACCGAGTGGAGAGCAGCCCTCCCACTTGGGGGCTTAGCTGCAGTCCAGTACTCGCCTAAGTTCTCTCACTTGAGGACTTAGCTGCAGTCAGGCACTCGCCTAAGTTTGAAAAAATCCTACCGAGTGGAGAGCAGTCCTCCAATTCGGGGGCTTAGCTGCAGTCCAGTACTCGCCTAAGTTCTCTCACTTGAGAACTTAGCTGCAGTCAGGCACTCGCCTAAGTTTGAAAAAATCCTACCAAGTGGAGAGCAGTCCTCCCATTTGGTGGCTTAGCTGCAGTCCAGTACTTACTTAAGTTCTCTCACTTGAGGGCTTAGCTGCACTCAGGCACTCGCCTAAGTACAAAACACATCCCACTCTATAGTAACGAGGTGCAGGTCGACTGCCACCTCCTCCTTGGGGAGCTTCGCCACAAATACAACATGGACTCCATCCTGCTCTGCAATAATAAGGTGCAGGTCGACGGCCACCTCCTCCTTGGGGAGCTTCGCCACAAATACAACATGCACTCCATCCTGCTCTGCAGTAACAAGGTGTAGGTCGACGGCCACCTCCTCCTTGGGGAGCTTCGCCACAAATACAAAAAAGTTGTCTCGAATAAAGAACTATTTCCACTCGACGGGGGATTCATAAAGATATTCAACGATAAACCGAGTTCAGATAAATCCTAAAGGGTCCGGACAACAGATCAAAGTGCTCAGGCATTCAACCCGAAAGAGTTTAACGGTTACAAAAACCACTCGGCACTCCGAGGCAAATTTAAGGTGAGGCATAAAAGTTTGTTCACTCCGCAGGAGGAGGGCTTGCAGGCTCGACGAACTCGTCCAGGTTGACCCCATCAGCAATCCGAGTGGCTGCAGCGATGAAAGTCTCCATAAAAGTTCGGAAGTCATGGTTCTGGGTGTTGGCGACCTTGATTGCGGCCAGCTTATCTTGTCGCACCTCCTTGTAGTGGACACGAACCAAAGACAGAGCCACATCAGCGCCAGACCGAGCAGAAGACTTCTTCCACTCCTGCACTCGGTCAGGGATTCCGTTAAGTCGAGTCATCAGGGACTCAAGATCGTTTTGGAGCATGGCCTCTAGCCAAAGTGCCGGGTCGATCCGTGACATGGCGACCTTCAGTCGAGCCAAGTAGTCCACGACACCGTCGATGCGAGATTCCGGTCGGAGCAGATTCATGGCAGTTTCATCATTCACGGGAGAATTGATTGGATCCAAACCTGGTTCGATCCGCCCAGTCTCCTCCTCAAAGTTCTGGCAAAACTCTGCATTCACGATCCAAGGATAAGTCAAATTACATACGTCGAGTCGACGCAAAAAAAATCAGTCAGAACAAAATGTGCACTTTCAAGCTTGATGAACAACTTCTTGGCAAGGCTCCTCAGATAGCTCTCCAGATCGTCCCTCCTGCGAGCAATGCCTTCCATCTTCTCGCCCAGGTTGAGGTTCTCCTTCTTCCAGCGCGATCACTCCTTGTTGGCTTCATTCAGCGCAGATTTCAGCTTGGTATTCTCTTCTTCCAACTGGCCGACCGAAGCCAGTTTCTGTTCAGCCAGAGTGGTTCTGTCGTCAGCTTCCTTTCAAGTAGCAGCCAAATCCTGATCCTTCTTCGCCAGGGCTTCTCTCAGTTTTTCTGCAAAGAAATGATGCTTGATTTAGAAAGAGTAGAAGAGTACTCAAGCCCAAGACAAACCAGTCGACAAACTCGTCTTACCATTGGCGCCATCCTTAGCCTTTTGCAACTCTGTCTTGGCCAGCTCCAAGTCAAGGTTCAGTTGGATCCGCTGTTTCTCCAAGTCAGCAAAGCGAGCTCCAAGATCACAAGATTTCTGCAATCAATGAGGAGAAGTTATTTTACAGCAAAAAACAACAAAGACAATAAGTACTAAGACTACGGTCAACTGCCCGCAGTCCACCATAGTCTCGGGGACTACACCCAGTGGGTGCACTTTGCGTGCCCCCACCGGTTCTGATCCCACTCGACCGGCCCGCTGAAGTCGAGTGCGGGAAGTAAAAAAAAGAGAGGGAGAAAGTAGAACTCAGACTACAGTCAACTGCCAGCAGTCCACCGTAGTCTCGGGGACTACACCCAGTGGGTGCACTTTGCGTGCCCCCACCGGTTCTAATCCCACCCAACCAGACCGAGTGGAAGAGACAAACTACCAGTTTGGTTTACATTTGAAAAAATACAACGACTACAGTTGACTGCCAGCAGTCCACCGTAGTCTCGGGGACTACACCCAGTGGGTGCACTCAGTGTGCCCTCACCGGTTCAAAAATTTCAATCGACGCACCCAGTGGGTGTACAGATGCAAAGATTTTCGGAAAGAATCTTCAGATAGCATATCCTAACAGAACAAGCAGTGACCAACTAACCTGAATGTTGCTTTGGAAGGCCGAGCTGGCGTCGTAGGCGGCCTGACTGGCGTCCCGCACCGTCCTCATCTTCTCCATCATGATGCCCGCCTGACGTATGGCTTCCTTGGCAGCATTCGCTTCATCCTCTGGGACATGATGGGTCGCAAAAATTGAAGGTGGGTTGACGGGAGCCTGAGCAGTCGACGAAGAAGGCAAGGCACTCGACAGTGGCACAGCAAAGGTAACAGAACCCCGATTAGCGTCG
Organism: Triticum aestivum; assembly: GCF_018294505.1. Lineage (NCBI taxonomy): Eukaryota > Viridiplantae > Streptophyta > Magnoliopsida > Poales > Poaceae > Triticum > Triticum aestivum. Next base: position 324,235,575 of record NC_057797.1, read on the forward strand.
CCAGTGTCCTGAACGACTGGTTCCACCCTCGGTGTCGACTGTAGCGCCTCGCTTGTAGGAGCCTGCCTATGCTTCCTCGTCAAAGGCCTCTCGGGCTCTTCATCATCATCGGGGAGGTCAATAATGTTGGGAGCTATGCAAAGTTCAATTGCCAAAATCGCATCACCCAATGATGCACATTGCAATCGAATCGACCAAATGAAGACAGTATGGCAGAAATCATACCCGGATTAGAAGTGAACGCATCCTCCATCACCTCATCATCGTCCCTATAAGCTGAGGTCCCGGAAGTGGCAGCGCTGACAGTTCCAAAGTTCGCCCAGTTAAAACAAGAAAACAAACAGCGTGGAGCGTCGAGTGAATATAAAGGGAGACACTCACGCGGAAGCGACGGGGATGCCAATCTTAATCTTCGGCAACGCCTTCTGAGTCTTCGGCTCTGCAACTTTGGGGTGCTTTGGCGCTTTCTCAGTCGGGGTTGGTGAAGAGATCCGAGGACGCTTCGAAGACTGACCAGCCTGAGCAGTTGCCTTTTCACGGGCGCTCGACCATTCTTGGTCAAGCTTGGATCGCCTCTCCCTGCGAGGAGGCGACTCGACTTCTTCTCCGTCGCTTGAGTCGTCGCTGTCTCCATCCCCTTCACCGTCGGAAGTCCATTCGACACTGTCACCGCCGCTCGCCTCGCCTTCCGGATCTTGCTCTTGCTCTCCGTTGGGCATTGAATACATTTCAATAATGGCCTGAAGGAAAGCAGAGAGAGAACAAAGTCAGTCGATGCAGTATAGGCAGCTGCACGAGTCAATTCGGATTACAAGCAAAAGCTCAGAATTAAACCTTCTCTGGTACATGGGACTGGTCGAATGGAGGAACTCTCCTGGCTCCCCTGGGGTTGTCCTTGTTTCCGGTCATGCCCGACATCCACTTCTCCAGTGTGTCATCGTCGACCTCCTCCGGGTGAATCCGAGTGGAGTCTTCAAGACCCAAATACATCCACATGGGTGGTCTCGGGCTTGAAGAGGCTGGATGCGCCGCTGAAGGAAGACCTCCAAGAGATCTATACCGGTGACCCCGTCACGGATAAGCTGGACCACTCGCTCGACCAGCACCCTCACCTGCGCCTTCTCCTCTGGGAGCACCTTCAAAGGAGATGGTTTCCTCACTCGGTCTATGGTAAAGAGAGGGAGGTCAGTCGACTGGTCTTTACAGAAAAACCAGGTCGACTGCCATCCGCGAACTGAGTCGGGAAGAATCATGGCTGGAAAGGAGCTTTTCCCTCTCATCTGGATACCAAGACCCCCACACATCTGGATCACTTGAGTCCTCTCGTCACTCGGATTAGCCTTTTTCACTGCCTGGGAGCGACAAGTGAAAATATGCTTGAAAAGACCCCAGTGAGGCTGGCAACCCAGGAAATTCTCACACAAAGAAATGAAAGCGGCGAGATAGACGATTGTGTTGGGAGTAAAATGGTGGAGTTGTGCCCCAAAGAAATTCAGAAATCCTCGAAAGAAAGGGTGAGGAGGCAAGGAAAATCCACGGTCGACGTGGGTGGCAAGAAGAACACGCTCACCCTCCCGGGGTTGCGGCTCAGATTCCTTCCCTGGAAGCCGCGCCGAGTAATAGGGGATCATCCCTCCTTCGGCCAGGTCGTCGAGGTCTTCTTGGGTGAGCTTCGAGTGGATCCAGTCGCCTTGGATCCAGCCGTTCGGCATGCCGGTTCGCGAGGAGGATCTGCCCCGACTGGTCGCCTTCCCCTTTGACCTCGTCGTCACCTTCTTTGCCCGCTCCATGAGCCGCTCTCTTCTCCTTCCCCATCATCACCGGCGAGACGCGTACGGAATGGTGGCGCGAGGGCGAGAGCGAGCGCAGCGGAGGAGCGTGAAGAGGAGAAGAGATAATGGGGACGCACTGTTCGGGGAACCCCGGTCCAACACCTTATATGAGGCTGCTTCCGAGTGGTAGGCCCGGGCGGTTCTGTCAAATCCCATAACAATCGCGTGCGCGACACGTGGTGAAAAAGGTGGTGCGGGGATCGAGGCGGCTCCGCTCTATCTCATCCGATTACTGCGTCCTCCCCCGTCCCGCGCGCTTCCCAAAATTCCGATCCCACGAAATCTGCGGGCAGCGGAACAACTTTTCAGACCAAAGATCTCCTCTGCACCGTCACTCGGAGCCTTTCAAGTAAAGAAACTCACTCGACAAAAACCTAAGAATGGATCAAGGCGACTGGAAATTAAGTCGCTGCCATCGCTCAGGTTCATTGATCTGAAACAAGAAATGCTCACGGCTTGAAAAATGAGTCGGAGAAGTGCTCAATCCCTTTCCCACTCAAACCTCAATCCATTCAGGGGCTAATGATGAAGCTATGTACCTAGGGTAGGGGCATGGACCTGTCCAAACTGACCTACCCAAGGACATCTCCAGAAGAAATCATCTTTCAATCGACTTGGAGGTGTTCCACTCGACAGACTCGAAGATACTCGACCAAGAAGCAACCACTCGACCAAGACCAAGCCACTCGACAGTCAGGAGACCTAAAGGCACTCCACATGCTAATGGTCGGTTATTAAGTAGCTTTTATGGTCATCATAGCACTTTATTACTAGCGTTACCAGTAACGCCCTGCCTTAATGTACATTGAAGCCTTTGTAACGTGGGCTGGCTGGGGTCCTGGCGCACTCTATATAAGCCACCCCCCTCCTCCGAGACAAGGGTTCGCACCCCTGTAATTCATACACGCATAATCCAGTCGACCGGCTCCGGGCTCCGAGACGTAGGGCTATTACTTCCTCCGAGAAGGGCCTGAACTCGTAAACCTTGCGTGCTTACAACTTCTCCATAGCTAATATCTTGCCTCTCCATACTTACCCCCTACACTACTGTCAGACTTAGAACAACGACAGATATTGAGTGTCTAACTAAAGAACTAAACACTCGTAAGTTAGCTCATGAAACTACCTTGGAAGATCATCGAGAACTTTTAAAGACTCATGAGAAACTACGCTTTGAAAAGCTCAATCTCAATCAAGAGCATGAGTTCTTAAAAGCGATCAATGATGATCTTCACATGAAAAGTTCTTCTTACATTGCCAAGCGTTTACTCTTGTATACTTACATGCCACAAGTTAAATCTAGCAAAAAGAACAAGAAAGATTCTTCCTCTAGTAATAACAACAATCATGCTAAATCCAATGTTATTGCTTCGAGTTGTTCTCTTGAGTCCACTAATGATTCTCTTTGCCAAGTTACACTTCAGCAAGAAAATAGCTTATTGAAGGGAATTATAGAGAAAGGTGTTTACAAGAGCCTTGCCGGAAGTAAGCAATTTGAGGAAATTGTACGCGAGCAAGGAAGACATCGGAAGAATCAAGGTGTTGGCTTTGAACGAAAGTTCAATGCCAATGGAGTTGAGTGGGAAGAAGATCAATACCCCAAGACAAAGTTTGTTCCTCAACAAGATAAGCATGATCCTACCTCTTTCCAAGGAACACAAGCTCAAGATGATCTTCCTCCACAAGATCACAAGCTAAAAGGCAAGGACAAGCTTCAAGAGGAGATTGATGCATTTGAAGAAGAACCTAAGGCCTTGGTCAAGTGGGTTCCCAAGACTACATCAAGTTCCACTTCATCAAGTACGACTACAACTCCAAGGATTCCCATCAAGATGGTGTGGATCCCTAAGAAGAAGAACTAGAGAGTTCTTGAGGGTGACTCCGCCAACATACCTCACTCTTATCATCTTGGCAAGGACAAGTGCAAACAACTTCCATATCTTGCACTAGTTCAAGGAGTCACAAACCCTCTTGTGGGTAAGACAAGGGACAAGGTAACCTAATTCTTTCATGGACATCATCCTATGTGAACATCACTCTATGTCTATGGATATCCTTGTTTGTTCCTAGTGGGACTAACCCGTGTAGGTATTGAAAGTGCAACTCACTCCAAAGGATTGCTCCGAATGATCTACATCAACATTGAGCATCTACATCTTCAACACCTACATGAAGTCATCATCGACAAAACCCAAGGTTAGTTCATCCCTCTTAGGGGGGATATCACATCTAGGGGGAGCTCTACTCTAATCAAATGAGCTAAAGCAACTCTAATGATGTGAGCACAACAATGCTTTTATGTAAAAGTGGTAACCCCACTTGTGCTTAAACGATGAGTATGACTTATGATCAAATGTTCTCATTTGACTCCTAAGTCAATATACTCATATATAGATGACCTAGTCATCGCCAAATTGCTTGATAGATGCTAGAGTGATTGTGCATGCTTTGTCACATATTTCATTTGTCATTTTATTGTGTGAGCATGTTGATTGCATATTTCACTCATTCGAGGACATCCATTTGTTGCTTTGATTGTTTGGCCTTTTCTCTTTTGCCAAATGGATGGACAAGAATGCATAAGAACTCCCTCTAGCTATGTATGCTTTTATCATCTCAAACTATGTTCATGCTACATCACAAAGTTTGATCAAGTCAGATTCGAACCACTCTGTGTGAGGAGCACTTGGAGTCCCCGATTTGCCATAGACTTAAACTTCCAAAACCTCTTTGTGCATTTTGGTATGACCGAGTCATCCAGTTCGGTCACACCTTGATCACTAAGTTGATCTAGGTTTTCAATCTTGGTGCAACCGATTTGAACTTTTCGGTCACACCAAGTTGAAGTAACCGCTTGCGATTCTGCATCTCGGTGCCACTGAGTTGTTCCACTCGGTCACACCGACAGGGTCGGTATATATAAACCCACGGGTGAGATTTTGGAAATTTCTTCGAAACCTCTCAGCCCACGCGTATCCTGCTCTGCCACCTCAGGTCTCCGGATCGTCCTCTCGCCACCAGTCACCTCCCGCTGCTGGTTTCCACCGCCATCAATGGATTTCTGCCCCTCCGTTGCCGCCGTAGCAAACTCCGTCGAATTAGGGTATGAGTTCGATCATTTGTGCTACTCTTTTAACTCCGATTCATAGAACATCACTTTGCCATGTTCATGACCACGTATGCAATCAATCTATCCACTGAAAGCATCCTCTAGATTAGATTGGATTTGAAAATTAAGGGTTAGGTCTCGCCGAACTCATCTCGGACCGACCAAATTTTAGAAATCAGTCTCACCGATTTGGCTTAGGCCATTGTAGTTGCACTTTTGGTCTGACCGAAAACTGCAAATCGATGTGACCGAGTTCGATTCTTTGTGAAACCGTAGCAGTATTGGTGCCACCGGACTATGACTCGGTCTGACCAAGTTCACTAGTTTAGGTTCCAAAAGCTGCTTCGGTATCACCGAGTTTACAAATCGGTAGCTCCAAAATGCTTTCTGTGAAGAACTAAAACTAAGTTTTTAAGTCATCCTTTTTGCAAAAACTCTGCACTTTGTGATGCTCATCCACTCTACCTCGTCTATATCTATTCACAGGGTCTGCTGTAAGTAAGTTTGCAGAGATGTCTGACCAGAGCGACAGCCAGAACAAGTTAGAGGAACATGTGCAATTGAGTGAGGGCACTAGTCCCTCTAGCACTTCTAATGATGGCAGTAGGATCACACCAAGAAACTTTCCCAAAGCAGCCACCAGGTCAAGGAAGAAGAAAACCGTAGATTCTGAAGATGAGGACTATGTGGCTGTTCAGGAGGAAGTCACCTCCAAGAAGAAGGTGCTGAAGAAGGAGTATGGCATAGTTGCATCAACTAAGCCTAGCTTGCACAAGAAGGCCCCTGCCAAGAGGTTGCCAACCTTAAAGGTGAGAGCCTCAACTGCTGAAACCTCCAAGCCAACTGAAGAGGTTGTTGGAGAAGGAAATAAGAGGAAGGAAAGGGTCAAGAAGAACACTGCCAGAGTGCTTGGTAGATCCTCCATTATGAAAGATCCAGAGGAAGAGGAGGAGGAAGAGGATGCTGCACTAGCTCCCAAGTCTCAGAAGCTTATGGGAGATGCAATTAAGTCAGTGGCTGCTCCATCTAAGCCCAAATCTGCTCCCAAGGCTGCTTCTCAGAAACCCCCAAAGCCCAAGAGAAACACCAGGAGTATACTTACTGAGGAGAAGAACAAGGCCCCAGTGCCTGGAGCTGAAGAAGAGGAAGATGATTCTCTTGTTTTGAGGAAGTTGAAGCCCAAAATTCCTGACCATGATGATGCTCATCCAGTCGCTGAGGACATGCACATCAGGAAAGATGCAGGACTGAGATTGTGGAGACAGACTGATCCCTATGCTGTTAGGAGGAGGACTGCGGTTGACTACAGGTTCCATACAAAGGAACAACAAGACTTCTATGAGACAATTTTGCTTGACAAGAAGCCCATTGTATGTGACATGAAATGGGTCGATTGGGAATACATCAAGGAAAATGAAGATCACTTCCCATGAGTTTATGATAGATTTAAGGCATGTGGAGTAGATGAATTCATTAGACAAAAGCTCACCAAATGGAATGATGAGCTGATCATGCAGTTTTACTCCACTGTCCACTTCTATACATATGAGAGGATAGTATGGATGTCTGAGGGTACCAGGTACCAATCCACAGTTGAGGAGTGGGCCAAGCTAATCAATGCCCCTGAAGAACATGAAGATGACTTGGATGTGTATGCCACCAAGAATAAAGACCACAACTCCATGGAAAACATGTACAAAGGGATCCCTGATAAGGCTTTGGAAACACATAAGCTTGGATCTGTACACTTCTTGTTATCTGGTTTGCCTACTATTAACTGGATCTTAAGGCACACATTGCTTCCCAAGTAAGGAGATCACAAGATGATCAGAGGACACTCCATCAACATGCTGCAGAGTTTTTATGTCCCTCAGAAGTTCAAAGTTATGAGCTTGATTGTAGAAACGATCAAGAGGACTGCTATTGATCAAAAGAGCAGTTGTGGGTATGCTGCACATATTTAGGAGCTCATCAATTCTAAGATGGGCACAGGAATTTATTTGTTGGACAAGGAGCATCTAGACTTACATCCTGAATTTGAAGACAACACTATTGTGATGAATGAGGAGGAACCATCATCAGCTCAAGTCCAGGAGAAGAGAGCTAAGGCAAAGGCTGAGAAAGATGCCAAGATGCCCAGTGTTGAAGAGGCATCTCAAGTTTTCCTGAAGAGAAAACAAGATCAATTAGGCTATCTGATTCAAGCTACACTGAGGATTGAGAAGGGCCTAGAGAGGATTGTGGAGACAAAATTCTACGATCTTGATCTGAAGGTGACTAAGACTCAGACTGCAGTTGAGCAGCTTCAGGAGGAAGCAGAGGAGAGGAGAGGAAAAGCAACTACTAATGCTTTTCAGCATGTGCCACGAGGTCCAAGATCTACTGCAGTGCCAGTTTCAGATGCTAGAGCTACAATGTCAACACCAGGAGCTATAGCTCCAGTGCCACCTCCAGCACCTACTCCACCTCCATCAGCTCCAACTACATCATCGGAAGCCTTCGTCCTTCTAATTCTCTCTACACCTCCTCCTGAATACCAAGCTTGAGAGACGTATAGCACTATGCATTTTGGAACTTTTTGGTAACTTGTTGCCAAAGGGGGAGAAATATGTATAGATCATAGGCTTCGAGAGAGAGTGTCTTGCTTTTTATCTCTCTTGCTTTTGGTTGTACTTCTTGTTTTTGTGTGAGATACTTTATGTCCTTATGTCCTTGTGAGATACTTATGTGATCATGTGGTTGATCATATGCTACCTTAATGCTTGGCTGAGTAATGCTATCTTTTATATCTCATATATGATCGTTCACTTGCTTGGTGATGAGTGCATGCTATTAACTTGTATCATTTTGAGCGCTCCACCAAGATGTATGTGAAATGGAAGAGTAACCCATGAACCTAATCGATTGTGCATTCGCATTCAAAAGCAAATTTTATATAATGCACAAATTTAGGGGGGGGGCTCTTGCTTATCACATACTTCTCAAAGCGATGATGTATTTCAATCTTATTATCATTTATCGAAGCTTTGATCTATATGTTGTCATCAATTACCAAAAAGGGGGAGATTGAAAGTGCAACTATCCCTGGGTGGTTTTGGTAATTCCTAACAACATATAGCTCATTGAGCTAATGCTATTTGAAGATAAATATTTCAGGAAATCTCAATGATTGGCATGGCAAGGATTAGAAAGTGGACCCCTCAAAATGCTAAGGCAAAAGATTGGCTCAAGCTCAAAGCACAAGACTCTACATCTTACTTTTAGGATCCAAGATCACATTGAGTCCATAGGAAAAGAAAATACTATTAAAAGGGTGTGAGCTGTTGCTTAATGAGTTACTTGCTCAAAATGCTTGATATGCTCCAACAACCCTCAACTTCTTCCTCATATCCACATATGTCCCAAACCAAAAAGTCAAACTCGGCCCCACCAAAATCTTCTATCTGGCGCCACTAAGTTCACTTGACATAGCCAATGCCAGAAAACCTTGTCACTTCCATCTCACTGATAGGGATCTCAGTCACCCCGAGATGGGATTACAAACTCTTTGTTTCCCTTCGTAACGTTTCGGTCCAACCGAGATGAGAGATCGGTCCCACCGAGATTGCCATGCAAACTCCCCGTTTCCCCTTCGTAATGTTTCGGTCTAACCGAGATGAGCGAATCGGTCCCACCGAGTTTGCCTGACCAACTCTCATTTTGTCTATAACCAAAATCGGTCCCACCGAGTTTGTGTAATCGGTCTCACCGAGATTACGTTATGCCCTAACCCTAATGGAATCATTCCCACTGAGTAGACATGTCGGTCCCACCTAAATGCCTAACGGTCACATTATGAACCAAATCGGTTTGACCGAGTTTTACGATTCGGTCCCACCGAGTTTGGTGATTTGTGTGTAACGGTTAGATTCTATGTGGAGGCTATATACCCCTCCACGCACTCTTCATTCAGTGAAAGAGCGATCAGAATATGCCTACACTTCCAACATACATTTTCTGAGAGAGAACCACCTACACTTGTGTTGAGGTCAAGATATTCCATTCCAACCACATAAATCTTGATCTGTAGCCTTCCCTAAGTTGCTTTCCACTCAAATCATCTTTCTACCAAATCCAGTCCTATGAGAGAGAGTTGATTGTTTGGGAGACTATCATTTGAAGCACAAGAGCAAGGAGTTCATCATCAACACACCATCTATGACCTTTTGGAGAGTGGTGTCTCCTAGATTGGTTAGGTGTCACTTGGGAGCCTCCGTCAAGATTGTGGAGTTGAACCAAGGAGTTTGTATGGGTAAGGAGATCGCCTATTTCGTGAAGACCTACCCTAGTGAGGAAAGTCCTTTGTGGGCGATGGCCATGGTGGGATAGACAAGGTTGCTTCTTTGTGGACCCTTCGTGGGTCGAGCCCTCCGTGGACTTGTGCAACCTTTACCCTTCGTGGGTTGAAGTCTCCATCAACGTGGATGTACGACAGCACCACCTATCGGAACCATGCCAAAAATCTCCGTGAATACATTGCGTTTGTCCGTCCAAACTCCTCCCTTTACCTTCATATGCAATTGTTTTACATTCCACTGCTATACTCTAAGAATTGCATGTGTAGGTTGATTACTTGATTTGTGCTAAGTTGCTAAAATCTTCCAAGACTTCAAATTTGGAAAAGGCTAGATTTTTATTTTGTCAAGTAGTCTAATCACCCCCCCTCTAGACATAATTTGGATCCTTCAGAAACATAAGTCTGAAACATTTGAAAAGTTCAAAGAATTTCAGAGTGAAGTGGAAAATCATCCTAACAAGAAAATAAAGTTTCTACGATCTGATCGCGGAAACAAATATTTGAGTTACGAGTTTGGTCTTCATTTGAAACAATGTGGAATAGTTTCAAAACTCACACCACCTGGAACACCACATTGTAATGGTGTGTCCAAACGTCGTAACCGCCCTTTATTAGATATGGTGCGATCTATGATGTCTCTTACTAATTTACTGCTATCGTGTTGGGGTTACGCTTTAGAGACGGCTGCATTCATCTTAAATAGGGCACCATCAAAATCCTTTGAGACGACACCTTATGAACTGTGGTTTGTCAAGAAACCAAAGTTGTCATTTCTTAAAGTTTGGGGATGCGATGCTTATGTGAAAAAGTTTCAACCTGATAATCTCAAACCCAAATCGGAGAAGTGCGTCTTCATAGGATACCCAAAAGAAATTGTTGGGTACACCTTCTATCACAGATCTGAAGGCAAGATCTTTGTTGCTAAGTGTGGATCCTTTCTAGAGAAGGAGTTTCTCTCGAAAGAAGTGAGTGGGAGGAAAGTAGAACTTGACGAGGTAATTGTACCTACTCCCTTATTGGAAAGTAGTTCATCACAGAAATCAGTTCCAGTGATTCCTACACCAGTAAGTGAGGAAGCTAATGATGATGATCATGAAACTTCTGATCAAGTTACTACCGAACCTCGTAGGTTAACCAGAGTAAGATCCGCACCAGAGTGGTACGGTAATCCTATTCTGGAGGTAATCCTGTACGGTAATCCAGATTTGACCATGAAGAACCAACAAACTATGAGGAAGCGGTGATGAGCCCAGATTCCGCAAAATGGCTTGAGGCCATGAAATCTGAGATGGGATCCATGTATGAGAACAAAGTGTGGACTTTGGTTGACTTGCTCGTTGATCGGCAGGCCATAGAGAATAAATTGATCTTCAAGAAGAAGACTGACGCTAACGGTAATATTACTGTCTACAAAGCTCGACTTGTTACAAAATGTTTTCTACAAGTTAAAGGAGTTGACTACGATGAGACCTTCTCACCCGTAGTGATGCTTAAGTCTGTCCGAATCATGTTATCAATTGCCACATTTTATGATTATGAAATTTGGCAAATGGATGTCAAAACTGCATTCCTTAATGAATATCTTAAGGAAGAGTTGAATATGATGCAACCATAAGGTTTTGTCGACCCAAAAGGTGCTAACAAAGTATGCAAGCTCTAGTGATCCATTGATGGACTGGTGCAAGCCTCTCGGAGTTGAAATATATGCTTTGATAGTGTGATCAAAGTATATGGTTTTAAACAGACTTTTGGAGAATCCTTTACAAGAAAGTGAGTGGGGCCTCTATAGCATTTCTGATATTATATGTAGATGACATATTGTTGATCGAAAATGATATAGAATTTCTTAATAGCATAAAAGGATACTTGAATAAGAATTTTTCAGTGAAAGACCTCGGTGAAGCTGCTCATATATTGGGCATCAAGATCTATAGAGATAGATCAAGATGCTTAATTGGACTTTCACAAAGCACATACCATGATCAAGTTTTAAAGAAGATAAAAATGGAACAAGCAAAGAAAGGATTCTTGCATGTGTTACAAGGTGTGAAGTTCAGTCAGACTCAATGCCCGACCACAATAGAAGATAGAGAGAAAATGAAAGTCATTCCCCATGCTTCAGCCATAGGTTCTATCATGTATGCAATGTTGTGTACCAGACCTGATGTGTGCTTTGCTATTGGTTTAGCAGGGAGGTACCAAAGTAATCCAGGAGTGGATCACTGGATAGCGGTCAAGAACATCTTGAAATACCTGAAAAGGACTAAGGATATGTTTCTCGTTTATGGAGGTGACAAAGAGCTCGTCGTAAACGATTACGTCGATGCAAGCTTTGACACTAATCTGGATGACTCTAAGTCACAAACCGGATACGTATTTTCATTGAATGGTGGAGCTGTCAGTTGGTGTAGTTCCAAGTAGGGCGTCGTGGCGGGATCTACGTGTGAAGCGGAGTACATAGCTGCTTCGGAAGCAGCAAATGAAGGAGTCTGGATGAAGGAGTTCATATCCGATCTAGGTGTCATACCTAGTGCATCGGGTCAAATGAAAATCTTTTGTGACAATACTGGTGCAATTGCCTTGGCAAAGGAATCCAGATTTCACAAGAGAACCAAGCACATCAAGAGATGCTTCAATTCCATCCGCGATCAAGTCAAGGAGGGAGACATAGAGATTTGTAAGATACATACGGATCTGAATGTTGCAGACCCATCGTAACTCCCCGAGACTGATGTTCCAGGTGTCCTCCAATTATTTGTTGTTGTTGCCTTGTCATTTTCTTGCGTGTTGCATCTTATCTTGTCATCATGTGCATTGCATCATCATGTTTTAAAACTTGCATTCGTCCGGGTTCTTTGAGTTCTCTCTGTTGTCCGTTCTGAGCCCAACCACACTTGCACACGCCCGCGGCATGTCAGATATAGTATTTTATTAGTGGCCGGAAAATGTTCTCGGAATGGGATGAGAGTTGACGTGTGGTCTTATTATAGTGTAGATAGACCGCCTGTCAAGTTTCATCGCATTCGGAGATCGTTTGATGCCCCAACGGATAACTATAGCGGCAGTATAGCCGGTCTAACATCGGACGTTTTCGGTCTCCGAAAACTGTTGCCGGGCTTTCCCTCTCTTTCCTTCCTAGACCGTCTTCACTTTTCCTACCTACTGCTAGGCCCAACCTAACCTCTCTCGTTAGCCCGCGGCCCTCCTCGCGCGCACGTCCGAAAGTTGTCCCGGACCCGACCCGAGTAGTCGTCACCGTTGTGTCCGGATCATCCCCAAACATCTACAAAACGTCTCTGTTTTGTTATTTGGTCTTCCTAACATAGTTATTCTCTACCGTCCGATTACGATCGAGGGGACCGGATAGCCCCTAATTTAACCCACCTGCTATTTATAACCAGACCGAAACCTAGAAATGAGGAGCCTTGTCCCATCCTCCCAGCCACCGCCGCCAGCATCTCCCACCTCGGGATCCTCCCATTCCCCACCGCGCCAACCACCAGCCACACCAGGGACCCTCATGCCCTTCTCCTTCCCTGCTCTCTCTCTCTCTGTCGGCTTCCCTTCCCCGTTTTCTTCTCTCAATTCTCCATGTCTGTCTTTCTTCAGGTCTCAGTAGCCGCCATGGACGTCGTCACGCGGACCTGCCTCCGTTCCTGCGACCACGCGTCGGTCAGCAGCAGAAGTTCGCTGTGCCGCTACCCATCTTTCTCCTTCCTCCCGTTTCCCCTACCTCTATCTCCCTCTAATCTATGTGTTTCTCTGTTCTTTGCCTCGAACAGGAGCAGGCATGGCCGTCAACATAGAACTCGATGCCGAACGCCGCCGCTGAAGCTCCTTCGCCATGGACACCCAACGGGAGCTCCGCGCTGGAAGCGGCCTCCCATGCCCAGCATCATCGCCGACCCCGCGGCTCCACCGCATCGCCCCTTCCCGTGGCTGCGTTGAACTCCCCTGCTTCCGCTATGGACCGGCCATTGCACGCCCCTGCGTCACCAAGACCTTGTCTCCATTCAGACCCACTCGACGCTGCCCGTCCCTGACCAGCTCCGCGCCGCGCCAAGGCCCTTTTCGCCCGGATCCACTCCTGCCGCTCGCCGCAGTCCTCAGTGCCGCCCCTGCCTCTGCTTCTTTCGAACCAGGGAAGAGGACGAGCGACGCCAGGCTGCGTTGACCTTTCGATCGAGCCAAACAGGCCGACCCAGCGCGCCCCTGCTGGCCTCCTCTCCACAGTTCTGGGCTGAGGCCCGTGGTGAGCAGCACCCGAGTTCCCCCTTGCACTATTGGGCTGCCCAGTTTCGGCCCATGCGTGTTTTTTTCCTGTTCTGTTTTTTTCCTTTTATCCCAGAGATTGATGTTCTTCGGAAAAGCCCTTGTTGATCATGCATTTAATATCTCACAAACCATGCATCGGATTAAAATAAATTATATATGAAACTTGCTTAGAATTTCATCTAGTTTAATAATATGCAACTTTCATCCATGTTAAAAATGTTTAAACTGCTGGTTGTGTAATTTTGCTCCTATGCCATGCTAAAATGATTTATTCCATAACTAAATAACCGTAGCTCCAAATTTAATAAACTTTATATGTAAATGGGGTGGAAAAATGCCTAGTTTAACATGGTTCTCTCATATAGCATGGTTAACAACTCTAAAATTATGTTTAGGGCAGAACATTACAAAACCTAATATATGCATATGAGGAGTTTTCGGACTTGTTGCTTTGTTGTTCCGGCCTCATTTAAACTTGCCTAGATTAGATAGTTTCATCTTGCTTCACCTCTTGACATGCTAACAACATTTAATCTTGTTGGGTACATAAACGAGAGAGAACTAAATAAGTCATGTGGTGTTTTCTTCAATATGCAACTCCATTGCATAATGAGCTCCACTTAATTTGTAGGATTGATTGTGCACTTTGCCATGCCATGCCTCATTAAACCGGACATGAATCCTACTTGTTTGCACATCGTGCCATGCTTATGTGGTGGTTGTTTACTATGTTGTTTGCTTTCTTTCCGGTGTACTTCGTCTCGGTAATCCGGTAGTGTCGTGTTGTGAGGATTCGTTCGACTATGTCTGTTTGTCTTCTTCACGGACTCATTCTTCTTCCTTGCGGGATTTCAGGAAAGATGACCGTACCCTCGAAATCAGTTCTATCTTTGCTTGCTAGTTGCTCGCTCTTTTGCTATGCCTATGCTGCGATACCTACCACTTGCTTATCAAGCCTCCCATATTGTTGAGCCAAGCCTCTAACCCTTGTCCTAGAAAACCGTTGTTTGGCTATGTTACCGCTTTGCTCAGCCCCTCTTATAGCGTTGTTAGTTGCAGGTGAAGATTGAAGTTTGTTCCTTGTTGGAACATGGAGATGTTGTTCCTTGTTGGAACATGTTTACTTGTTGGGATATCACAATATCTCTTATTTAATTAATGCATCTATATACTTGGTAAAGGGTGGAAGGCTCGGCCTCATTCCTGGTGTTTTGTTCCACTCTTGCCGCCCTAGTTTCCGTCATATCGGTGTTATGTTCCCGGATTTTGCGTTCCTTACGCAGTTGAGTTATAATGGGAACCCCTTGACAGTTCGCCTTGAATAAAATTCCTCCAGCAAGGCCCAACCTTGGTTTTACCATTCGCCACCTAGCTTTTTTCCCTTGGGTTAGGCCAGCCCAAGGGTCATCCTTATTTTAACCCCCCCGGGCCAGTGCTTGTCTAAGTGTTGGTCCGGAACAGAGCCACTTGCGGCGCCACCTCGAGGAAACTTGAGGGCTGGTTTTGGTTGTACGTAATGTTCATCCGGTGTTGCCCTGAGAATGAGATATGTGCAGCTCCCATCAGGATGTCAGCGCATTGGGCGGTCTTGCTGGACTTGTTTACCATTGTCGAGGATGTCTTGTAACTGGGATTCCGAGTCTGATCGGGTCTTCCCGCTAGAAGGAATATCCTTCGTTGACCATGAGAGCTTGTGATGGGCTAAGTTAGGACACCCCTGCAGGGTTACAAACTTTCGAAAGTCGTGCCCGCGGTTATGGGCAGATGGGAATTTGTTAATGTCCAGTTGTAGAAAACCTGAAGTTGACCTTCATTAAAATACATCAATCGCGTGTGTAACCGTGATGGTCTCTTCTCGGCGGAGTCCGGGAAGTGAACACGGTGTTGGAGTTATGTTTGACGTAGGTTGTTCTAGGATCACTTCTTGATCATAGTTGTTCGACCGTGCTTTTGCTTTCTCTTCTCGCTCTCATTGGCGTATGTTAGCCACCAAATATGCTAGTCGCTTGCTGCGGCTCCACTTCATACCTTTACCTTACCCATAAGCTTAAATAGTCTTGATCGCGTGGGTGTGAGATTGTTGAGTCCCCGTGACTCACAAATACTTCCAAAAACAAGTTTGCAGGTGCCGATGTTACCGAGCAGGTGACGCAACCAAGCTCAAGTAGGATCTCGATGAAGATCTTGTCCTTTGTGTTGTTTCATTCTAGTTGATCAGTAGTGGAGCCCACTTGGGGTCGATCGGGGATCTGTGTATCTTTTGGGGTAGTCTTCTTTTATTTTTGGTTCCGTGGTCGGACCTTGATTGTATCTAATTGATGTAATGCTTTATTCATGTATTTGTGTGAAGTGGCGATTGTAAGCCAACTATGTATCTCTTTCCCTTATTTATTACATGGGTTGTGTGAAGATTACCTCACTTGCGACATTGCTTTCAATGCGGTTATGCCTCTAAGTCATGCTTTGACATGTGGGAGATATAGCCGCATCGAGGGTGTTTCACCCATTGACTAAGCCTCTTTCATGAGCAAAACATGATCAGCACCAAGACTCAATGGGTGTTAGAATCATCACAATGTAATCTAGATCATTGACTCTAGTGCAAGTGGGGGACTGAAGGAAATATGCCCTAGAGGCAATAATAAATTTCTCATTTATATTTCCTTATATCATGATAAATATTTATTATTAATGCTAGAATTGTATTAATCGCAAACTTAGTACATGTGTGAATACATAGACAAACTGAGTGTCACTAGTACGCCTCTAATTGACTAGCACGTTAATCAAAGATGGTTAAGTTTCCTAGCCATGGACAAAGAGTTGTCATTTGATAAACGGGATCACATCATTAGAGAATGATGTGATTGACTTGACCCATCCGTTAGCTTAGCACTTTGATCGTTTAGTTTACTACTATTGCTTTCTCCATAACTTATACATGTTCCTATGACTATGAGATTATGCAACTCCTCAATACCGAAGAAACACCTAGTGTGCTATCAAACGTCACAACGTAACTGGGTGACTACAAAGATGCTCTACAGGTGTCTCCGATGGTGTTTGTTAAGTTGGCATAGATCGATATTAGGATTTGTTACTCCGTGTATCGAAGAGGTATCTCTGGGCCCTCTCGGTAATGAACATCACAATAAGCCTTGCAAGCAATGTGACTAATGAGTTAGTTATGGGATGTTGCATTACGGAACAAGTAAACAGACTTGCCGGTAATGAGATTGAACTAGGTATTTGATGCGGAGCATCCCATGGACATCACCATGTCAAGAGTCCGTTTGGCAAGTGACACGTGCGACATCTACTTCACATACATAAAGGTGAATCATCTGCTTTACACATGCTCACTTGACCCCTTCGAGGATGGTATACTACTTGACACTTCTCCCGTGTGCATGCATAGGTATTGTCGGATCTTCAGGGATGTTGAGGAGGAGTGCAAGCGCCAAGGAACAACTACACCATCCACGAGGGAAGCATGGAAGCGACGACGGAAGAAGACGGAGAACGTCTCCCAGGCCCCGGACATCCGGCCTCGCTAGCCCGGACATCCGGCCGTTCCCGAGCCCCCGGACATCCGGCTCCCAGCCCGGAAATCCGCCCCCTCCGAACCCGAGAGCAACAAGTGCCACCACTCCAGCCCCGACATCCGGCCTCCCCAGCCCCGACATCCGGCATCGCCTGAAAGCCCGAACATCCGGCCCGACCAGCCCGGGCATCCGGCCTCCCCTGTCTACGCACAGTGAAGGGCCGAGGCCCATGTATCCCTTCTCCCCCTAGACTATATATACTCCACCTCGTCCAACTTTCTAGGGTTAGCGTTGGTTTAGCTCATGTTAGAGATAGAGCTACGCTCATCCATATCGGATCTACTCCACGAGAGAGACCGCGGCCCCTCTATGGAGAAGATCCACCTTGGATTCAAGACCTCCTTGTGGAGAAGATCATCAAGACCCCCTCTTGGGTGGCCCCCTCAAGACCTCCTCACGGAGAAGACCGTTACCTCTTGTATCGTCCGTTGTTGACTTTGGATCTTGTATCTCTCTTTGTGTTCATGGATCTAGCGCATGTGTGATCATTCTTGTTGGTTTGAGTGTTCTCTTGTGTTCCCCTCATGATTTTCCCCTCGTGTTCTTCGTGTTCATCAAGGGATCCGCTCCTTTCGTGAAAGATCGGGCCACTAGGGTTCTACCCTACATCAGTATTGAGATACAAACGATCGAATCTCGGGCAAGTAACATACCGATGACAAAGGGAACAACGTATGTTGTTATGCGGTTTGACCAATAAAGATCTTCGTAGAATATGTAGGAACAAATATGAGCATCCAGGTTCCGCTATTAGTTATTGACCGAATATGAGTCTCGGTCATGTCTACATAGTTCTCGAACCCGTAGGGTCCGTACGCTTAACGTTCGGTGACGATCAGTATTATGATTTTATGTGTTTTGATGTACCGAAGGTAGTTCGGAGTTCTGGATATGATCACGAACATGACGAGGAGTCTCGAAATGGTCGAGACATAAAGATCGATATATTGGAAGGCCATGTTTGGACATCATAATGGTTCCGGGAGAGTCCGGGCATTTACGGGAGTACCGGGCGGTTACCGGAACCCCCTGGGGAGTATATGGGCCTTATTGGGCCTTAGTGGAAGAGAGGAGGGGAAGGCCAAGGTGGAGGGTGCGCCCCCTAGCCCAATACGAATTGGGTGGGGGTCGGCCCCCTTCCTTAGCTCTCTCTTTGCCTTCCTTCTCTCCTACTCCAGCAAGGGAAAGGGGTAATCCTACTCCCACTGGTAGTAGGACACCCCCCTTAGGGCGCGCCATAGAGGGCCGGCCTCCCCTTCCTTCACTCCTTTATATACGGGAGAGGGGGCACCCCATAGACACACAAGTTGATTGTTCAGCCGTGTGCGGTGCCCCCCTCCATAGATTTCCACCTCGGTCATATCGTTGTAGAGGTTAGGCGCAACCCTGCGTCGGTAACTTCATCATCACCGTCATCATGCCGTCATGCTGACGAAGCTCTCCCTCGACACTCAGCTGGATCTAGAGTTCATGGGACGTCACCGAGCTGAACATGTGCAGATCACGGAGGTGTCGTACCTTCGGTGCTAGGATCGGTCGGATCGTGAAGACGTAGGACTACATCAACCGCGTTGTCATAACGCTTCCTCTTATGGTCTATGAGGGTACATGGACAACACTCTCTCCTCTCGTTGCTATGCATCACCTAGATGGATCTTGTGTGTGCGTAGGAATTTTTTTTTGAAATTATTGCGTTCCCCAACAGAACCAACTTGCACTTCATAAGAACATTGATTCCTTGCAACATGTTGATCTTAACATCCTTGCCTTCTAGAACTTCACCCAACATGACGGCAAAAGTGGAACGGAAAATCTATCGGGATCGGTCTTCACGAAGATCGAGCAACTCATGACCAACTCACAGAATGAGACATTGAAGCATCTCTTGAGTTGAGTCACAAAAGACACATCCGGAATGAGGAAAGATAGCAGATGACGAAGATTCAATTTGCTAGGCAACAACTCCATGCTTGGGTAGGATGGTGCACGGTCTCAACGTAGCGAGGGGTTATCTGCCATGATTCCATAACGGGGCACCTTAGGGAAGGTTACTCATAGAATTATTCCCTTAGGTGGAAAACATAATTACTTTTGATACATAGATCCTTGAAACTCTTCATACCAGCCTGAGGCAATTCACAGTTGATCGTTTGAAGGAATTCGGAAGAATGGCATACTCAGATTGAAAAGGAAACTACGGCTATAGAACAACCGGCAAACTGAAGGCACATTTCAATTGATACCGGGGTATAACTTAGTGTCTGAGCGTTCTTTCAACAACTTCAGCATTTCCATATTCATCAGGTTTTTACCAACATCTTATGCCAAACACCTTGGTGACACCTCATACTACCATGATGAACGGTGTCGCGGGATATCCGCGGCCACCTATGGGACCAGGAGGCCCCTTGCTGGTTGGGCATGGGGATGTCGTGTTACACAAAGAGCAGACCAGCGCAAGGCAGCACGGCAGACAACACACAAGCAATTTACCAGGTTCGGGCCACTACGAGGCGTAAAACCCTACTCCTGCTTTGGTGGACTAACGGAGAAATGGAGGTGGTGAAGCATAGGACACTCACCCGACAGGGATTGCCTTAGGGCAGTAGCGACTACGTGCGTATGGGGGTGTGGGTTCATCAAGTTTCCAACCCTTTCTATGGTTGCCATGGGCCTCCTTTTATAGATCAACGGGTCACCACAATGGCAAAGTAGTCATTATGCACTGATATGATAGCAAACACTGCTATCATACCTAACTCTGCGGGCTGACAGCATGCATTAAATGCATCGCTTAGTGTCACATCACTGGTTGCCCGGCAAGGCTCGGGCTATCTTGCTAGCTCCGCGCTTGTTCTCTTGACACGTCGCAGGACGGGTGTCATCTGTGGGTTTCTTCTGTAGGAAATGGCTGCCATGTGGCGAATGGCTGCCACTTAACCACCTTGCGGCTTGACACCGCATTGATCGATGACGTGGGTCATGCTGGAGTGGTTGGTGAGGTGGTTTTGCCTCCGCGAGGCCCGGCAGGCCCTGCCCCGGGGCGCCTCGCGTGCCTGCTTCTGGGGGTGGCCTTGCACCTTGCCGGGCTTGTCTGTCCGACAAGGGAGGCCCTTCTCTTGCGATATCTTGCTTCTCTGGCTTGGCCTTAGCCTCTCGGAGCTGCATGTTGGTTCCTCGAATCTCTTGGTTTCTTGTATCCTAGCTTGGGTTGGCGCATCAACCTTGATCTTGTGCCTGTGCACAGTCTGGGCAACAGACCCCGGGTTTGTTGCATTGACAGAAGCCCTCGGGCCTACCCCGAACGCGTTGCTGAGCAACGTCAGGGTAGGGCCTAATAAGTGCACAGGCAGGGTTGCTGAAGGTGTCAGCTCTTTGAGGTCTTCATTGCTTCTTCATTGGTCTTGATTCCGGGCCAGTTTCCGGTTTCCCCGTGCGTCGTGCGTAACACCGCAGGGGAACTTCGATCGTGGCTTGTGGACTCGCCTCGCCCCACGATCACGTGGCGGAAACTGCCATCCCACTTGTCCCCCGTCCCGCAAGCACCTGCCACGTGTTCCGCATGCATTGGGCGTGGTAGGTGGTGGATGCGCAGGGCACGGGGAGGATTTCCATGGCTGAAAATCGAGCGTTGATGGTTGGAGTAGAGGGTCGGCCTTGATTCCCAAAGCTGCCGAAGGTGTAGAGAATTCGCATTGGAGGAGCGGGGCGGCCATTTCCTATGCGAGGGGCCACCCCCCTGCCTAGTCTCCTCTATAAAAAGAGACAAAGGCAGTACCTCTCTGCACACACTTCTCCTTCTTCTCCGCAATCCTTCTCTCCTAGCCATGGTAAGAGGGCGAGGGTGTAGTGGTGTTCTGATGGTGGCGATGAGGGCTTCTACTCGGCAGCGCATCCCTCCTCCTCTGAAACTTGAGGTGGTGGAGCCCGCCGCGAGAGGAGGAAGGAGGGTGCTCGAGGAGGAGGAGGGTGGGGTGGCGCCTTGGCTGTGCCCCCACCGACGTCTCCTCCTCTGATGGAAGGCCACATCGGGGACCAACCTCGAGAGTTCATCATTAGGCTGCATAAGCCCTTGTGTGGTCATCTTTGTCTTCCAACTCCCTTTGCGCGGGAGATGGAGCTCGTGCAACCACGTGCTCTGAGGCTGCACATGAGAGGTTGTGGAAATGGCGGCATGTGGGTTGATGTCGATTTCCCTGCCCCTCACGTGATGTATCTCCGCGGTGGCTGGAAGACTTTTGCCCATGCCCATGGCTTCTCGGAGGGGCATGTTCTCTGGTTCAAATTAATGGAGAGCGGCTTGATATCCGTCAAGATCTTCGGGTGCTCGGGAAGTCGCTTAGGGTGCTGTGCGAAGAGCTCGACCGACGACGAAAGCTCCTCCTTGAGCAAAAGCGATGAGGAGGAAAGTGACGGTGATGATGACGGCAGCGGGCGGGGGAGCGACAACTCTGACTATGGCTGATCGTCGCCCACACCATCTTCATCAGGCGGCATCACCATCATCTGCATCTGCGTCTCCTCCCCGACAATGTGATTTGCCGGGGAGTTGGATGCAGAGGTGCAGATGGTGCTACCGGGCTCCTCCAGCATCCTTCCAGTAGGACCCCGGCAGGCTTCCTCTCGGGCTGCATCTCTGTTAGCCCTGCCGAGTCCTGCTGGCCCTGGTGACGGTGGTTGACAGGCCCGCCTTCCATCGTGCTCTCCATCGAGGCGTTCCCTTGCACTCCCTTTCCCACCTGGCTACCTCTCCTGGAGCCCGACGGGAGCGGGCTGGGCTCTTTCCTAGGCGCTCCTTCTGCCCTCCTCGCCTTTGACGGTGATGCCTAGGAGGAGAGGGACAAGAAAGGGCATAACGGAGCACTTATCTTTTTTCAATCTTAAATCTGTAGGCAATCGCCAAATTTTAATTCAAATAATGTAATCCCTCGAGTCCATCTTTGTGTTCTGTAATACTTGTACTTGTATTAGCATATGAATGAAAAAGATGAACCTTGTCGGGAAATCGTGCATGTGTACGTCCATGCCGAAGCGAGATGCCCCTTTAATATAAATAAATGAGTTTTCCCCGGCAGGCTATCCTGTCGACACCATCTTTGTCTGTCGGAGAGCTACGTTGGGCCTCCTTATGTATAGAGTGTCATCGACAAACTGATACATACTGGCCCTCTGGGCTACTTTTTCAGCTTCATCTTGGTCACCGGGGAGTTCTTCGGTCTGGAGGAAGTGGACAGTCACTACTGCAGGATGGTCCAAATCTGACACTTCGATCATGGTTCAGATTTTAGTTGCATGTGCGATGCAGGGCATACGGTTTAGTTCATTTAAGTGTTTGGGATGAGGAGGAACAAAAGAAACAGGCAGCCAGATGAAGGCGTGTGCGATATACAACATACGGTTCACTAGGATGAACTGTGTGTGATTAGGCAACACAATGGAAACGGTTCAACTGAACAAGATGTGTGTGATACGCGGCAAGCAGGTCGGTAATCAGAAATGTGTGTGAAGACCAATAATAACACAGACGATTGCTGCTAATAACCCGTGTGATTTTCTCTGTCTATAGTAGAATGTATATATACATATATAACTGAAATAAACATCCAATTACATAAGTGACTATATAGATCATTCGCACACACCTCAATAAACAATTGCATGCATTCTAAAGTAGGAGAAATGATCGTCTAGTCATCTACTTCTTGTGACGCTCCCTCCACTGCTATGTGGCTCGATCCCTTGTCTGGGTCCGGAAGAAGACAGTTCCTCATGTCAATGATCCGCCTGGACATCTCGTAGCTTGTGTGCGCATGCATGGTCGCGTACTTGACATGTTGTTCATCCAGTCTCTCGTGCCATACATTATGCCAGGCGTCCTTGTCCTTATTGCTATCATTCTTCATCTTCATGTAGTAGGGGTTGATGATGGCCTAGGCGAGGTCAACCAGGGAGTTCAATTTGTTTTTGTCATTACCCCAGACCTTGTAGTGGCACTGGATGTTGACAAGACTCGGGCATTTCAAGCTCAAAACCTTGAGCGCTTTTAGCTCGTTGGTGGTGTCCACCGAAGCGAAACTGTAGTCGGAGTTGTTGATAAACCTGGAGAAACGCTCGCAAGGCGTTGTGGCCAGGAGGTAGTGGTAGACGAGGACGTCATGTTGCATGCACAACTGGGCGACGGCAACCTTCTGACCGTGCCCGGCACAACCCATGGTGTACTCGAGGTCGAGGCCGACCACTTGTACTTGTCCTTGGCAAGGAACTGCTCCATAGTTTGGATGGAGCTCTCCACCGAGACCGGATAATTCGTGTACACCACCGAGAGAGCCTTCCCCCTCACGTGGTTGTCCATGACGTGATGCGTGGTCAACTGCCCGCCGTTGTCGTCGTCGGCCGCTGGGAGCGCCGTTGGAGCCACGGGGAGCGCCATTGGAACAGCTGGATGTCCTCTTTGTATGTGTCCTCGTGGGTGTGCTTATTATGTCATGCGGGACGCGAGCAGAGCATGCCGCGGCTGCCTGAACCACAAGCAACCACACACATAGAGCAGTTGAACACACATGAAATCATCGCCTACAAGCTGGGCGACAGTTGCGTCGCTGCGTAGACAGCAGTTGTGTGCTACCACCTCCGTCTAGTCTATAGTCCCCTTTATATTTTGTGCCATACTTTTCCCTCAAATTTAACCAACAAAAATTTAATGCATGTTATAAAAAATATATAATTGGAAACTATGTTCAAATACGAATCCAACTATCTAATCTTTGGCGACATGCATTCGTATTTTATTAGTTAAATCATACTTATAAACAAAGACAGGGGTATAGTAGGTAATTAAATCACAAACGTTTTTTATAAACGTAGGTGTACGTGGCCTTTCGTCCTCCTCTCGCACGTCTTGTCACCTCGCTGCCGTAGACAGCTTACAACGCAACCTTGCGCAGCGCGCGGGGGCATTATTTTGGCCAAACGGTGGCGCCAATGAATCGTCGGTGAGCCCATTCCCACACAACCTCGCAAGTTCCCGCGCAAGATTGCCGCCTGACTTGGTGAAATCCCCGAAAATCCCAATGCTTGTCGGCCTGCTATAAAAACCCTCACGGCAGGCGAGTCATGCGTCGCATTTTCCCCTCCCTCTCTGTAACTTATCTCGTCTGCTTCTCCCACAATCGCCAATGGCACCAGTCGATCGTCCTCCCTCAGCCACTCCGTCATCATCAGAGGATAGCTCCAGCTGGGAGGCTACACTGCGGCGGTGGCACAGTCCCTGGTGTAGTTGTCACAACCCTAGCTCAGCCCTTGTTGCCTTTGCTTGTTTCTCATGTAATCATGTTTACAATTTAAATAAACTTGAAATGGGGATTGATCCAAGCCCTAGCACCAAATGAATTCAAATAGGTTCAAATTAAATATTTTCAACGAACCCAAAATGGCCTTCATAAATGTTCATCACTTTTGTATTGGTCTAGGACCTTTGACAAAAATGGTGCACACTTTTCTAGGTCATTCCTGGATTTGTGAATTAAATCATATTATATTTGACTTTGGGCATTTAAACACTATAAATAATTTAAATGCTCAAATAATGCTGAAATTAAATGTGGGCCACTGGAATAATCCATGGAGTGTCCACAAATTATTGCAGCATTTTACACAATGCTTTAGAATTTTTACTAAATCAAAAACAAATAACAGAAATAGAAAAGAAAAACAGAAAGTAGAGAGAGAGAAGGAATCTCACCCGGGCTTACCTGGCGGCCCAAGTGGCCGGCCCAGCCCACCACCACAGCCTCCCTGTCGTCTTCCTCCCTGAAAAGAAGGACGAGCGCGTGCTCGCCGTGCACTGGCCACATGCCTCGCCAGCTCTTGCTTGCCGCTCTCCCTCGACGCTCTGGACGCCCTGGACGTCGACACGCAGCCTCCCCGACCGTCCTCACTCTCTCCCGAGCTCTTTCCCTCCTCTCCTCTCTCTCCATCTCATGCCCGAGCGCAGCCGTACCCACCGACGCCGTTCGCCGCGGCCACCGCCTCCCCCTCGACCCCTCGTCGTGCCTGCAAGCTCCGCCTCAACGTCCCCGACCTCCTCGACGACCCACGAGGCCCCGGATGCGCCGCAACGCCGCCCCCGTCACCGTTTCCCTCATCGGTCGCCGGAGATCCCTCTTGCCGCCCTGCTCGCTCCGGTGCCTCCCCAAGCACGCTGAGGCCACCTCTGCACTCGCGGTGAACTCCTCTACCGATCCCCACTAATCCCATGCCCATTAGCTCATCGTAGCCCACGTTTCCGTCGAGACCGAGACCTCACCGGCGCCGGACTTATCACTGTCGTCGTTTTGGTACGCCACCATCCAAACCGAGCGCGTCACTGCACTCAGTGCACCCCCAGGAGGCCGCAACACCCCTCCTTGCCACCTGCCGTGCGCCCTAACACCGAACCCGAGCACGCTCGAACTCTGGCCGCCGCCCAACTTGCCGCCGCCGCCGCCACGGACCACCCCAGGTCCAGCCACCACCACCATCGGATGCGCCCTGCTGCGGGCGTTCCAATGTGCCGGGCCATGCGAGCTCCCGTCGCCGGAGTTGGCCGCACAGGCGTCGCCGTCGTGCTGTGCTTAGCACCGGTGTTTAGCCGCCAACGTGGTACCTTCATTAGTGGCTAATGACGCTGCTAATTTAACCCCACAGCTGCTGACATATGGGCCCCACGCCCTAATTAACCCCGGGCTTCATTTTCTGTTTAGTTTAGATTAACCCGGCGGGACCCACGTGTTAGAGTTAACCCCGCTGACGTGGCCGTTGACCTGGCCCACCTGTCAGCGAGCTAAACAGCCATGTGCCATTGACGTGTGCCCCCCACACGTCAGGTTTGACCTGGTCAGCCGTTGTTGACCGCTGACATCATAATGACGTCATGCTGACGTAGTTATTTATTTTCTGAATTTATTCTTATTCAGGAAATTCTAGAAAATTGCCTAAACTTCTAAAAATCATAGAAATTCAACCATGACTCCAAATGAAATAAATTATATATGAAAAATTATCAGAAAAATTCAAGGAATCTGTTTATGGCATTTTCATGCATGTTTGAACAATGTTTGTCCTCTGTTTTGGACAAAACAATTAAATGGCATTTAATAAAGCACATATGGAGTTTGAATTTGAACCTAGTGTTCAAACCAACTCCATTTAACTTGTTGCTAGTTGCATTAGGCCAATCAACAGCATATTGCCATGTCTCATTCATGCATCATATTGTTGCATGGCATTGATTGTGTCCTTCCTTGTTTGCCAGTAACCGTCCCCTCTCAGACGCCGATGTTTCCGACGACGTGATCGATGACATCGATGAAGAACTATATTATCTTCAGGAGTGCCAGGCAAGCAAAACCCCCTTGTTCATTCTGATACAAACCACTCTCTCGCTCCTGCTCTCTTTTACTGCATTAGGACAACAACGATTCAACTGTTACATGTTGCGTTAGTTGAACCCCTTATCCTCTGCATGACCTGTCATTGCCACAGTAAATAGATGAAACCCACTAGCATGAGTAGGAGTTGTTTGAGCCCTGATGTGCCTAATCATTCATGCTTGTTTGTCATGCCTGCTACTGCATAGAGTTGTGTTAGGTCTGATTCATCGGGGATGAATCGAAGGTGTGTGAACATGTCCTACTATGTGTGAGCTAAGTGTGTGAACACAATTTGGTAAAGGTAGCGGTGAGAGGCCATGTAGGAGTACATGGTGGGTTGTCTCATTGTAGCCGTCCTCAGGAACTGAGTTCTGTGTCTGTGATCCATGAACAACTACTACCACTCATTGGGATCCTTAATTGACCCTCTCGGCTTCTTAATCACCCTAGTACTCTGTCCAGGAGTTGCAACTAGTTTATGGTGTTTGTAGGTTATGTGTTGGCGGCCGTGCGTAGCCCTGACCCTAGGGGTGGGCTATGTTGCGGTAGATACACCGTGGCACGGTGTACTGGGCGCCCGTTTGGTGTCTCGGGAACCCTGTTCACATCGTTCGGGGCCATATGTGGAAACCTCGGCCGGACTCCCTGCGGATGGAACCTGGATAGGCGATAAACCTGGACTAGAGACTTAAGTGTTTAGGTAGGCCGTGGCCGACACCCTCGTCAGGCTTCTACTTGAAGGTTGCCGAGATACATGACGTGTATATGGTGGTAAGTGGTGGGAGCATGTGTGAAGAAGTACACCCCTGCAGGGTTATCATTATCTATTCGAATAGCCGGATTCCTCGGATATGGAAACTTGGACCCCTTGCATAGTTCATAGACAAGTGAAAGTGGATACTCTAAAACTCGCAAGATAAGTGTGAGTGCTATGGATGGCCTTCCCGTAGGGAGACGGGAGCAGTTCCATAGTGGTGTATTGAATGGTGAATATGTGGACTCATGTGCGCCACCTCAAAAGAGTTGCTTGCAGTCGTAGTTCAGCTTAGCCACTGACTCAAAGCTGGCTTGCTGCAGTTAAACTCCACCACCCCCCCTTGTTGATACCGATGCATATGTAGCTAGTTCTGATGTAGGTCTTGCTGAGTATCTTTGTACTCACTTTTGCTTAATTTATGTTTTGCAAAGAGAGACTTCAGTCTCGCTAGTAGTTCAGCGTGGACTTCGACATTAGCTTGATACCTCAGCTACGATCTTGTGCCCTCGGCACGATCTGTTAGATAGTCAGGCTTCTTAGCTTTTTTTCCATTTGTAGATGTACGTACTCAGACATGTTAAGCTTCCGCATGTGTTTGATTTGTATGCTATGATTTTTTGGGGTCATGAGACCCATGTTTGTAATATCTCGCTCCTCGGAGCCTAATGATAAATACTTGAGTTGTAGAGTTATGTTGTGATGCCATGTTGTATTTACACATATCGAGCATATTGTGTGAATGATTGAAATGCTTGGTATGTGTGGGATCCGACAATCTAGTTGTTTATCCTTGGCAGCCTCTCTTATGGGGAAATTTAGTCTAGTGCTTCCATGAGCCATAGTAGTCCGCTACAGCCCGGTTAACCGGAGTCCTGTTAGCCCAGCACTACTGCTCAGGACACTTGACTGGCCGGCATGTGTTTCACTTTGTTCCTGTGTCTGTCCCTTCGGGAAATGTCACGCGGTGACATCCGGGGTCCTGCCTAGCCTGCTACAGCCCGGGTTCCCGGAGTCCTGTTAGCCCAGTGCTACAGCCCGGATTCACAAGCTGCTGATCGACACGCTCGATGTGATTCATGTATGCCTGTCCCCATAGGTTAGTGCTGTTTTGGCTTCACGACTAGCCATGTCGGCCCGGGTTCTCTGTCATATGGATGCTAGCGACACTATCATATACGTGAGCCAAAAGGCACAAATGGTCCCGGGCCATGGTAAGGCGACACCCGTGGGAATACCGTGCGTGAGGCCGCAAAGTGATATGAGGTGTTACCGGCTAGATCGATGTGACTTGGAATCAGGGTCCTGACAGCTTTGGTATCAGAGCCTTTCTGCCTGTAGGATTACCAAGCCATACTGGTCGAAGTTGTGTCTAGAAATGCTTTCGTTATGTAGGGGAATTGATTGTGGAAGGGAACGTAAGACTCTTTTCACTTCTTATACCCTATTCCTTCTGATCTGAGTCGCCCTCTTCTTTTCTGCGGGGGTTAAGAACTAGGCTTCTCTTCTATCTCTCAGGATGATGTGTTACTAAACCGTAGTTGCCTAGGATTGTTGAGTTTAAGCCTCAGTTCAGTTCCTACTACTTCCATATGTTCATAGCTGGCCTCAGAACCTTGATATTGTGTTGTTGAGTGGGTATGCCACCATTTTGCAGGATGTCTCAAATCTTTTGAGCATTTACAGCCGTTATGCTGTCCGAGTCATCCCTGGTCTCCAAATAGTCTGATGCAGTTGCAAACCCCTTCCTCCTATTCCTGATGTCCATTTGGGCCAGATTAATCACACTAATCGGTGAGTTGAGGTACACTGTTGCCTCGACATATATGTTGGAGCTATTATTATGACCCTAGGTGTTTAGGGAGTCACCAAGTAATCTAGCCATGTTTTGTGTTCCTGGTGTGATGATTCTGGCCACCATTCTCAAAAGCATCCCGTGATGCCATGTAGTGGTAGGTATTCTATTCATAGGTTCTGGAACCCAAGATTCACCCTACTTATCACATGTTGATAGTGTTGCTAGTTCCTTTAGGATGTTAGTAACCTTTGCGGTAGTCCTCGAGGTTCGTGGTACATCCTTCTTCCGATTATCATGGACCATTCTTGGCAGGAGTTCTTTTGAACCAAAAGGTCACGACAGAGTGCTCCTGATGAGTTCTCCATTCTATGTTGTGACTCTACCAACCCTACCTTCCTACATGGGTTATCCGGAAGAAATATGTTGAACTCGTTCGACATACTAATCTATGCATCCACAACTCAGAAAGTTATATGTTCCCTTGAGTTGTCCCCTTCCGTTATGTTCCGACCTTCATCTATCAATTGATAGTCAAGAGTATGTGAGCATTCGTTCATTGGTGCCTATTATTCTTGTGGTCCGTCGAGCCGTTCTATTTCAGAATGACTAGGAGAAACAAACTCCAGTACCTCATCCATTTATAGGATTGGGTCAAAGCAGTTGTAATCTGAAAATCAAATGCCAATCCAATTTTTGATTCTGTTCTATCTTGGGGTATTACCATCTTTATGTCAAGAATGTCATGGAAATTGCACACCATCCTATGAACACTTGATACAGTGATACTTCTTGCCATCATTGTTCATTCCTTGGTCCCCATGTTATCCGACAAGTGAATCGTGATGCGTGAAATCTATACTCCTAGCAACTTCGTTGCTTGGTAGTTAAAGGACAATAATTTCATTCTTAGCGTGTTGGTTATTGAATCATCGTTCTAAGATAGACTGTGCTACCTAGTCCTTGTTTCTGGTGCACTCTTCGATTGATGAGTTTGGATTCTGTCAAATCCCCCACTCTTTTGATCATATCATCTTTCCCTGAAAAGCGAGGTTGTTCTCGATCTTAGTAACATATCGGTGGTTCGTGATTTTCCGAATGTCTTCTCGGAAGTGTTACCAGGTTGTCAGCTAACTGCTATGTTGAGTTCGTGATCAAGTTGGTTTCTTGTAAACCACCCGTTCTCCAAGAATCTGTGTTGGATACGCCTGAGCTAGTTGGTTAAGCTAAACAACAACTTGGAGAGTTGGAAGATAAAAAGCTTTGTCGAATTTGGTTCTTTCTGAAGGGATATCTTTGTGTTTGTGTGTATTGAAGAAAAATGATATCTTCACCAATTGGTCCTCGTGATCAGTTGTTGGATCTATTGTCTTGTCAAAACTTTGACTTGAGTATGGGCTATCGTCAAGCCAAATCAGAACCAACGATGTTCGTAATGTTGTCTTACTCGTGGTTGACCCTTCGAGCATACACCATTACATCCTTTGGTCTGACCAATGCTATCACCGTGTTCACATGATGGTGGAAGTCCAGTGATATGGAAATTCCGATGAGTTGCTGTTGAGCCCATCAGCAGCTTTTTGTCTCCCCCATGATTCATGTTGAATATCAACCTAGTGTTGAAAACTTTGTAAGAAATGCCTTCGTGTTCCGTTCATGAAGCCTATGCTTGGATGGAAGAAGTGACTTCCTCGAATTCATGTGCTTTAGGTGTAAGTTGCCGCCATGAATTTGAGAAAGGTTTGTTTTGCTTCCTCTGGAATCATCCCAAGTCAGTCATGCATATGTGCAAAGTATTCTGTGGTCTGGATACTTGCAACCTTCATTCTATATGTATTCCTAGCACACCAAGCCATTGATTGAATGGTTCAAGGAGAAGAAGTTCCTTCTTAAGAGCATGCCTTATGCATGGACTTTGATATCCTCGACGATGGTTACCAACCAGAACTCGATAGTTTATTATTATAAGACTACTATGTGGTCATTCTTGTCTTGGACAACATGCTCACATGTATGTAGCAGAACCGAGTCATGTTTTGGAGCTTGCTGTCGTAGTTCATTTCCCGAGAATCTCGCAACATCATCTCGTCGATTTGTGTTGCAAACTTTCCTTTTCATGCGTGTTGTCTGAACTCTTATGTTACCAACCAGATCTGAATCTCAGGCAGATATGATGGTTGGAATGTTTCCCAAGAACTATAATATTGGTCTCTCTGTACCCGGTAAAGTGGATGTTGTGGTCAACACACCCAACCGGAAGACTTATTGTTGTAGTATCCTGATTGAGAAAGTTGGCCACCTCCCCATAAGGATCTCGTAGAATTTATTCCAATAGTTGTTCCTTATGGATTGTTGTGCTTCCGAAGTCCGACCTTTACTTGATGGACATGTTGATGCTTTTAAGCACTGACCGTGGTACCTAGTACATCAAGGAGAACATTAGAAGCGGAGTGCTAAATGTCTCTCGGTCGATCATCCAGATTTCGTTCCCTTGGCCTCGCTAAGGTGAAATTTGAGAAAGGGGTGTCTTTCTCTGCATCTGCATCGTCCATCACTATTTGTCAAGGTAGTAAGATGTGTTGGTAGGATCCTCGACATGGTTGTTGGTAGAACCTTAATGAATACGGAAATGATCAAGTTCTTGAGAGCACGCGCAAGCAAAACCATCCCTTGTGTTGTCTTCAACAAGGTAGTCCACATCATCCATCCTAGTCCGAGTATGCCATTTCTTCGAGCTATTTCAAACGATCAATTATAAATTGCCTTAAGCTGGTATGAAGAGTTTCAATGATCTATGGATCAAAAGTAATTCTTTTTGCCACTTAAGGGAATATTTCTGCGAGTCACCTTCCTTAAGGTGTCTCGTTGTGGTATCATGGCAGCCCAACTCCTCGCTACATTGACACCGTTCACCACCCTCCTGGGTGTGGGAATTCCGCTACTTATTTAAACCTTGTCATATGCTCATTTCCATCATTCTTGATGTGTGTATCATGTCTCATCTCGACAGATGCCGCTATGTCTCATTCTGTGAGTTGATCGTCGGTTGCTCGATCTTCGAGAAGATCGATTCTTTGAGAGTTTCCTTTCTTTCCGTTATCGGGTTGGATGGAGTTCTCAGAGCAAGACATCGAAACAAAGATTGTGATCGTGTCAACGTTCTTATGAAGTGGAACCTGGATCGTGAAGATCATGTTAGTTTGTGCCCCCTCTGTCTTCTTACCTCACGTCTTGAATCTCGGGACGAGATTCTTCTTTAGTGGGGGTGAGTTGTCACAGCCCTAGCTTAGCCCCTGTTGCCTTTGCTTGTTTCTCATGTCATCATGTTTACAATTTAAATAAACTTGAAATGGGGATTGATCCAAGACCTAGCACCAAATGAATTCAAATAGGTTCAAATTAAATCTTTTCAACGAACCCAAAATGGCCTT
Organism: Triticum aestivum; assembly: GCF_018294505.1. Taxonomy (NCBI): domain Eukaryota; kingdom Viridiplantae; phylum Streptophyta; class Magnoliopsida; order Poales; family Poaceae; genus Triticum; species Triticum aestivum. Next base: position 324,268,122 of record NC_057797.1, read on the forward strand.
CATAAATGTTCATCACTTTTGTATTGGTCTAGGACCTTTGACAAAAATGGTGCACACTTTTCTAGGTCATTCCTGGATTTGTGAATTAAATCATATTGTATTTGACTTTGGGCATTTAAACACTATAAATAATTTAAATGCTCAAATAATGCTGAAATTAAATGTGGGCCACTGGAATAATCCATGGAGTGTCCACAAATTATTGCAGCATTTTACACAATGCTTTAGCATTTTTACTAAATCAAAACAAAATAACAGAAATAGAAAAGAAAAACAGAACACAGAGAGAGAGAACGAATCTCACCCGGGCTTACCTGGCGGCCCAAGTGGCTGGCCCAGCCCACCACCACAGCCTCCCTGTCGTCTTCCTCCCTGGACAGAAGGACGAGCGCGTGCTCACCGTGCACTGGCCACGCGCCTCGCCAGCTCCTGCTTGCCGCTCTCCCTCGATGCTCTGGACGCCCTGGACGTCGACACGCAACCTCCCCGACCGTCCTCACTCTCTCCCGAGCTCTTTCCCTCCTCTTCCCTCTCTCCATCTCATGCCCGAGCACAGCCGTCCCCACCGACGCCGTTCGCCGCGGCCACCGCCTCCCCCTCGACCCCTCGTCGAGACTGCAAGCTCCGCCTCAACGTCCCCGACCTCCTCGACGACCCACGAGGCCCTGGATGCGCCGCAATGCCGCCCCCGTCGCCGTTTCCCTCGTCAGCCGTCGGAGATCCCTCTCGCCGCCTCGCTTGCTCCCGTGCCTCCACAAGCATGTCGAGGCCACCTCTGCACTCGCGGTGAGCTCCTCTACCAATCCCCCTACTCCCATGCCCATTAGCTCATCGTAGCCCGTGTTTCCGTCGAGACCGAGACCTCACTGGTGCCGGACTTGTCGCAGTCGTCGTTTTGGTACGCCTCCGTCCAAACCGAGCGTGTCACTGCACTCAGTGCACCTCCAGGAGGCCGCAGCACCCCTCCTTGCCACCTGCCGTGCGCCCTAACACCGAACCCGAGCACGCCCGAACTCCGGCTGGCGCCCAACTTGCCGCCGCCGCCGCCACGGACCACCCCAGGTCCAGCCACCACCACCATCGGATGCGCCCTGCTGCGGGCGTTCCAACGTGCCGGGCCACGTGAGCTCCCATCGCCGGAGTTGGCCGGACGGGCTTCACCGTCGTGCTGTGCTTAGCACCGGCATTTAGCCGCTGACGTGGCACCTTCATTAGTGGCTAATGACACTGCTAATTTAATCCCACAGCCACTGACATATGGGCCCCACGCCCTAATTAACCACGGGCTTCATTTTCTGTTTAGTTTAGATTAACCCAGCGGGACCCACGCATCAGAGTTGACCCCGCTGACGTGGCCGTTGACCTGGCCCACCTGTCAGCGAGCTAAACAGCCCTGTGCCACTGACATGTGGCCCCCACACGTCAGGTTTGACCTGGTCAGCCGCTGTTGACTGCTGACATCATAGTGGTGTCATGCTGACGTAGTTATTTATTTTCCGAATTTATTCTTATTCAGGAAATTCCAGAAAATTGCCTAAACTTCTAAAAATCATAGAAATTCAACCGTAACTCCAAATGAAATAAATTATATATGAAAAATTATTAGAAAAATCAAGGAATCTGTTTATGGCATTTTCATGCATGTTTGAACAATGTTTGTCCTCTGTTTTGGACAAAACAAATAAATGGCATTTAATAAAGCACATATGGAGTTTGAATTTGAACCTAGTGTTCAAACCAACTCCATTTAACTTGTTGCTAGTTGCATTAGGCCAATCAACAGCATATTGCCATGTCTCATTCATGCATCATATTGTTGCATGGCATTGATTGTGTCCTTGCCTGTTTGCCAGTAACCGTCCCCTCTCAGACGCCGATGTTTCCGACGACGTGATCGATGACATCGATGAAGAACTATATTATCTTCAGGAGTGCCAGGCAAGCAAAACCCCCTTGTTCATTCTGATACAAACCACTCTCTCGCTCCTGCTCTCTTTTACTGCATTAGGACAACAATGATTCAACTGTTACATGTTGCGGTAGTTTAACCCCTTATCCTCTGCATGACCTGTCATTGCCACAGTAAATAGATAAAACCCACTAGCATGAGTAGGAGTTGTTTGAGCCCTGATGTGCCTACTCATTCATGCTTGTTTGTCATGCCTGCTACTGCATAGAGTTGTGTCAGGTCTGATTCATCGGGGATGAATCGAAGGTGTGTGAACATGTCCTACTGTGTGTGAACACGATTTGGTAAAGGTAGCGGTGAGAGGCCATGTAGGAGTACATGGTGGGTGTCTCATTGCAGCCGTCCTCAGGAACTGAGTTCTATGTCTGTGATCCATGAACAGCTACTACCACTTATTGGGATCCTTAATTGACCCTCTCGGCTTAATCACCCTAGTACTCTGTCCAGGAGTTGCAACTAGTTTCTGGTGTTTGTAGGTTATGTGTTGGCGGCCGTGCGTAGCGCTGACCCTAGGGGTGGCTATGTTGCAGTAGATACACCGTGGCATAGTGTACCAGGCGCTCGTTTGGTGTCTCGGGAACCCTGTTCACATCGTTCGGGGCCGTATGTGGAAACCTTAGCTGGACTCTCTGCGGATGGAACCTGGATAGGCGATAAACCTGGACTAGAGACTTAAGTGTTTAGGTAGGCCGTGGCCAACACCCTCGCCAGGCTTCCGCTTGAAGGTTGCCGAGATACATGACGTGTATATGGTGGTAAGTGGTGGGAGCGTGTGTGAAGAAGTACACCCCTGCAGGATTATCATTATCTATTCGAATAGCTGGATTCCTCGGATATGGAAACTTGGACCCCTTGCATAGTTCATAGACAAGTGAAAGTGGATACTCTAAAACTCGCAAGATAAGTGTGAGTGCTATGGATGGCCTTCCCGTAGGGAGACGGAAGCAGTTCCATAGTGGTGTATTGAATGGTGAATATGTGGACTCGTGTGCACCACCTCAAAAGAGTTGCTTGTAGTCGTAGTTCAGGTTAGCCACTGAGTCAAAGCTGGCTTGCTGCAGTTAAACTCCACCACCCCCCTTGTTGATACCGATGCATATGTAGCTAGTTCTGATGTAAGTCTTGCTGAGTACCTTTGTACTCACTTTTGCTTAATTTATGTTTTTAGAGAGAGACTTCAGTCTCGCTAGTAGTTCCGCATGGACTTCGACGTTAGCTTGATACCTCAGCTACGATCTTGTGCCCTCGGCAGGATCTGGTAGATAGTTAGGCTTCTTAGCTTTTTTTCCATTTGTAGATGTCTGTACTCAGACATGTTAAGCTTCCGCATGTGTTTGATTTGTATGCTATGATTTTTTTGGGTCATGAGACCCATGTTTGTAATATCTCGCTCCTCGGAGCCTAATGATAAATACTTGAGTTGTAGAGTTATGTTCTGATGCCATGTTGTATTTACACATATCGAGCATATTGTGTGAATGATTGAAATGCTTGGTATGTGTGGGATCGGACAATCTAGTTGTTTATCCTTGGCAGCCTCTCTTATGGGGAAATATAGTCTAGTGCTTCCATGAGCCATAGTAGTCCGCTACAGCCCGGTTCACCGGATTCCTGTTAGCCCAGCACTACTGCTCAGGACACTTGACTGGCCGGTATGTGTTTCACTTCGTTCCTGTGTATGTCCCTTCGGGGAAATGTCACGCGGTGACATTCGGGGTCCTGCCTAGCCTGCTATAGCCCGGGTTCCCGGAGTCCTGTTAGCCCAGTGCTACAGCCCGGATTCACACGCTGTTGATCGAAACGCTCGATGTGATTCATGTATGCCTGTCCCCATAGGTTAGTGCCATTTTGGGTTCACGACTAGCCATGTCGGCCCGGGTTCTCTGTCATATGGATGCTAGCGACACTATCATATACATGAGCCAAAAGGCGCAAACGGTCCCGGGCCATGGTAAGGCGACACCCATGGGAATACCGTGCGTGAGGCCGCAAAGTGATATGAGGTGTTACCGGCTAGATCGATGTGACTTGGAATTGGGGTCCTGATAGTAGTGTAGTGCACGTGGCGTCCCTGTTGGGTGTGTGTGGAACACCCACTAGAGCTCTGTCGCCAGTGCCCGTCGGCAGCTGTTGCCGGCCGCCGTTTCTGCCACACCACCATCGAAAGCCAGGGCCATCGCCCGCTCCTCCACCGTTGTGGCCGCCACCCCACTGCCGGCCACCGTGGCCATCACCCGCTCCGCAACCGCGGCCCGAAGGAGAGAGGTGGTGGTCGTGGCCACCACCCCGTCATCAACCGTCGGGGTCATCACCCGCTCCGCCACCACCGCCCGAAGGTGGGAGGCGGAGGTGGATGCCCACATGTGCGTCAACGACCTTGCGCGCTACATCGAGTTCCTGCGGGAGAAGGAGGAGCGCCACGTCAAGCACGCAAAGAGCCTTACCGCCGCCATGGCAGCGGCACATGCCGCCTCAGAGGCAAGGAATCAAGAAATCTACGAGGAGAACCACCGCTTCTAGAGGGGTCATATGGAGCGGCAGAGGGCATTCGAGGTGAGCTTCGCTAAAGCTGCAACAGCGGCATGCACCGTATTGCGGTTGCCCAGCTCATCGGCAGGCTCCTGCTCCTCTACCTTTTACTGAGCGCGCTTGGCAGAGCGAGGCAGCCGGAAGTAGTACAAAGCCCCTCCGCAGTAGTATTTTGTTTAGTTCATCTGACTATAGATGTGGTGGAACTGTACAACGTACATAAAATTAGCTACTATATATAGTTGAACTAGCTATTTCAGTACGTGGTTGCCAACAATTGGGGAAAAGTTGGGTCGGTTCAACTGTCGAGTTGAACTGTTTGTATAAATTAAGAATGACCGCTTAATCTATGAATGAAATCTATGCTTAATTATTGAATTCTAGTTGCAAAAATTAGATACTGGTAGTGATTTTTAGCTTCATATTTTGACAAATCGTAGTGTTACATGGTTGACAAATGGCAATGCTACTAGACCAACAAATGTCAATCTTTCCAGTTTGACAAATGGTAACATACCCAATATGACAGATGCAAATCGCACCAAATTGTTTATAAGTTGTTGCACACGGGTCATCCAAAAGAACCGTTTGCGTTGAAGAGATGCACAAATCCTGCTCTCACTTTGCATCATGTTGTCCCGGGGTCAACGGGCGGGGCACAGGAGGACGGTAGCTGGCAGCGCTGAGAGGTAGTGTTCGACGACGGCGTCCCATGCCGCTGAGGCGGGCGGCCATGGAAGTCAAAGGGCTCGCTTCCCAGTGAGCCTGCGCAACGTACAACTCGCACACTTCCCGGTGAGCCTGCGCATTCGAGGACAGCTTGCACGCCTCTCGGTCAGCCTACGCACCAGACTGCGCTCTCACACCTCCCATTCAGTCAAGGTCAAGCAATTGTCGGCACGGCACCTCCTACAGCCATTAAAACCAAGACATGTGGCGTCACATGAATGGTTAATAGAACACACACAGTTTGAATTATAGAAACGTTTGAGATATTAAAGTGGCAGCTATTTTTTCAAAAATGCCTTTGTTGGTTGTCATTATTCGAGTGCGCCTTCTCTCAAAATGGACATGAAAAATACACAGCGTCGGGTGCCATTCCATGATAGAATGTCAAGTTTCATGAATTTCAGACGAGTTTTGGATTTACTAGAATTTAAAAATAAAGTATCTCAACATTTTGCTAGTAATCAACGGTGCCCTGGTGTTTGAAATTCATTCCCATTTCTTGCATGGGACCTAAGCATGCACCCAAGGACATAGATTTGATCTTTTAACCAATTTATATGCACTGGAGCATGTGCATGTAGTTCAAATTTGAATTATGCACATAAATGCATTGAAAACTGAGTTAATGCATAAAAATGTAGTTTGACAATCTTAATGTAGTATGATGCTATGGTTCTTGCTTAAAAGCTCTTTGCTTATCTTTCCCTTTTGCTTAAAAGCCTGTTTGGCTCTTTCTCTTTTGAGCTCTTTTCTCATGCAATGTTTCACGAACCAAGATAGCAATTGTGTATGCGATGACAACTTTGTGACACAAAATATGGTACCAAGATATGGACCAATGATATGATATGTATGCAATGGGAAGTATGATCACTAATGTGCACAAGTTACGTTGCCGGCCATACTCAAAGGCTAGTCTCGATGGGTAAGATACGCAAAATTGGGCTATGTGGTTATCAATGCAATGACAAGAATGAGATATCATGATACCAAGATGAGGTTACTGATCCTTGCTTACAGTATGGTGTCAAAATGGTGAAGTGGTTGTTGTCGATGACGCATCCGTGGCGAAGATGAGAGGCGGTGATGTCGATGTCGAACCGTACCTAAATAGCCGAAACACAAGAGGACACGGAACCGCAACTCAAATTCTCAAAGCAAAACGTGACCAAAATGACAGAGTTGATAGTGGTTAAGTGGTGGTGGTGTGTGTGGTAAATGGTGGTGCTATGTGGAAGTGATGGTGGTATGCGGAAGACAATGTGGGCACCGGAACAAAATTTGGCAAAATTTGGACGGAAAACGGGGCGGTGGATGGAGATGTTGATGTCAGCGGCCGGATGTCCGGGGGTTCGGGCCGGATGTCCGGGCTCTGGATCCATGGACGAACTCAAGGAACTCCGCGTGGAAGTGGCAAATTTGGGGCAATATTCGGAAGATTTTGTGGATGGAAATTGGGGAAAAGATGGGGGAAACCTAGATCTACCTGCAACACATGAAATCCCCGGATCAAATACAACAAAACTTCAACACACCAACAAATAACAAAAAAATTGGGGGCTATTTTTGTGGGGAATTTTCGAATTAGGGACAAAATCAACAAAACAAGGCTAGAAAACACAACAGGGAGGCTCCGAAATCATGATCAACGTGGATCTAGATACCAAGATGACGTAGGGTGGAACCCTAGATGGCCGATCTTTCACGAAAGGAGTGGATCCCGTGATGAACACAAGGGGAAAACACGGAGGATAACACAAGAGAATCACTCAAACCAACAAGAACGATCACACATATGCTAGATCATTGAACACAAAAGAGATAAATGATCTGAATCCAACAAAGGATGATACATAGGTAACCAGTTCTTCTCCGAAAGGAGGTCTTGAGGTCTTCCCCTTAGGGGTCTTAAATCCAAGTAGATCTTCTCCGAAGAGGTGTCCGTCCCTCGCGATGTATTAGATTCGGATGGATTAGCGAAGCTCTATCTCACATATGATCTAACACAACGCTAACCCTAGAAAGAGGGAGGATGAGGAGGAGTCCATGGAGGGCTCCACCCACGAAGGGTCCATGAAGAAGCAACCTTGTCTATCCCACCATGGCCATCGCCCACGAAGGACTTGCCTAACTAACGGTAGATCTTCACGAAGTAGGCAATCTCCTAGCCCTTACAAACTCCTTGCTTCAACTCCACAATCTTGTCGGAGGCTCCCAAGTGACACCTAGCCAATCTAGGAGACACCACTCTCCAAGAAGTAACAAATGGTGTGTTGATGATGAACTCCTTGCTCTTGTGCTTCAAATGATAGTCTCCCCAACACTCAACTCTCTCTCACAGGATTTGGATTTGGTGGGAAGAAGATTTGAGTGGAAAGCAACTTGGGGAAGGCTAGAGATCAAGATTAATATGGTACGAATGGAATATCTTAGTCTCAACACAAGTGTAGGTGGTTCTCCCTCAGAAAAAGCAAGTTGGAAGTGTAGGTTCGTTCTGATGGCTCTCTCTACGAATGAAGAGGTGGTGGAGGGGTATATATAGCCTCCACACAAAATCTAACTGTTACACATAACTTCCCAAACTCGGTGGGACCGAATGGTTAAACTCGGTCGGACCAATTCAGCAAAGCTAGTGACTGTTAGGGTTTTCGGTGGGACCGACATGCAACTCGGTAGGAACGATATGATTAGGGTTAGGGCATAATGTAATCTCGGTGAGACCGATTACACAAACTCGGTGGGACCGATTTTGGTAATAAGCTAACCAGAGAGTTGGTCAGGTAAACTCGGTGGGACCAGTCGCTCATTTCGGTGAGACCAAAACGTTATGAAGGGAAAACAGAGAGTTTACGTTGCAATCTCGGTGGGACCGATCGCAAGTTTCGGTGAGACCAAAAGTATTGCAATAGGCAACAGAGAGTTTGCAATCCCATCTCTGTGAGACCGAGATCCCTATCGGTGAGACTGGTTTGCCTAGGGTTTGTGGCAGTGGCTATTACATTTGAAACTCGGTGGCACCAGATAGGAAGAATCAGTGGGGCCGAGTTTGACTTTTGGTTTAAGTCATATGTGGATGTGAGAAAGTAGTTGAGGGCTTTGGAGCATATCACTAAGCATTTTGAGCAAGAACCTCATTAAGCAACACCTCATCCCTCCTTGATAGTATTGGCTTTTCCTATAGACTCAATGTGATCTTGGATCACTAAAATGGAAAATGTAGCGTCCCGAGCTTTGAGCTTGAGCCAATCCTTTGTCCTTAGGATCTTGAAGGGGTTTCACATCCTCTAGTCCATGCCACTTCACTGTTGAACTTATCTGAAACATACTAAATAAAAATGTTAGTCCAACAAGAGATATGTTGACATTAATTACCAAAACCACCTAGGGAGCACTTGTGCTTTCAATCTCCCCCTTTTTGGTAATTGATGACAACATACATCAAAGCTTTAGATCAAGATATTAAGAGTAGTAAGTAAAGCTTTGGAAAGACATGTAACTTGTATAGGCTCCCCCTACATGTATGCAATCATGTGAATATGGAATATAGGAGCATGTGAATGCATAGACATGACAGAGTAAGTGATAGAGGCGAGGGTGTCTCGATGTTTCGATGAGATGGTGGCTATCGTTTCTGTGGGAGTCGACCTTGACGATCTAACTACGAACGTGCGAGACGTCGCGCCTTAGCAATCGCTAAACCAACTTCCGAGGGGTTATTGACCACGCCGGAGCATGATCAACCTGACCACGAGGGTATGTTTCCTGCGAGAAAACGAAGAACAAGCAAGAAACTGAGATTGCAATCTGGATATTGCGAATATAAGATGAAAGCTTTATTGATCAAGGTGGGGTTCTATGACGTCTTGGTCTGGTCGTTGGACACAAACGGAGTACGTGAAGTTGCAGCTATGTCGAACTTTTAATCTAAGCAAAACCCAAAGTCTAAATGACGCCCTAAGGGCTATATATATGGAGGAAGAGGGGGGATTTCGTGGCCCTTGGAGGAGGGGTCCGAAACCAACCCTAACTCTTGTTTCCCCACACATACGGGCTCTAAAAACAGCCTATACTTAAGTATTTTGAAAATACATGGGCCTGGCTGATGCGGAGCATCCTACGATCATCCCCATGTACACTCAAGCATACGCCTTTGGACCTAAGGTAAACTCGCTCCTTTCTGAATCTTCCCTTTCCGCATGTAAGACATGGATGCTACTTCAAGCGCGGACCTTGTACATACTCAGGTACACCCGAGGAGTCCAAGGAGAGCCCAAGTACCAAGGCCATGCGTGCGCGGGAGCGAAGGAAGGAGAAGGAAGAAGAGTCTGCTGCTACAACAGCCGAACATCCGGCCATGGCCCGGACATCCGGCCCTTCACGAGCCGCCGGACATCCGGCCCAGGTCCCGGAAATCCGGACACTGCCGAACCCAAGAGCAACAAGACCAACCCCGCCAGCCCGGACATCTGGCCCTCCGCGAATGCCCGGACATCCGGCCCGTCGCCCGAATATCCGGCCTTCCCTGCCTGCGTGCAGTGCATCTGGGCCGAGGCCCATATACCCCTTTGCCCCTTAGACTATATATACTCCCCCTCCACCTACGTTTTAGGGTTAGCGTTGTGATAGCTCATTTGAGAGATAGATCTTCGCTCATCCATATCGGATCTACTCCACGAGAGAGACCGCAGCCCCTCTACGGAGAAGATCCACCTTGGATTCAAGACCCCTCACAGGAAGATCCCTTTGTGGATTCAAGACCTCCTCACGGAGAAGAACCGGTTACCTCTTGTATCGTCCATTGTTGACTTTGGATCTTGTATCTCCTTTGTGTTCATGGATCTAGCGCATGTGTGATCATTCTTGTTGGTTTGAGTGTTCTCTTGTGTCCCCCTCGTGATTTTCCCCTCGTTTTCCCCCTCGTGTTCTTCGTGTTCATCGCAGGATCCGCTCCTTTCGTGAAAGATAGGGCCACTAGGGTTCTACCTTACATCATCTTGGTATCAGGAGCCACGTTAATCACGATTTCGGAGCCTCCCCGTTGTGTTTTCTAGCCTAATTTTGTTGTGTTCTTCCCCAATTTCCAAAATCCCTGCCCCCAATTTTTTTTCGATTTGTTCGTTTGATGAGGTTTTGTTGATTTTGATCCATGGATTTGCTTGGTTTCTAGTGGATCTAGCATATCCCCAATTTTCCCCACTTTCCATCCACGAAATCCCATCAATTTTGCCCCCAAATTCATCTATTTCCGCCCCAAATCGAGTTTTGGTGTCCCAAACAAGATCTAGAATCGTCGGGCCGGACATCCGGGCCATCGGGCCGGACATCTGGGCCCCAAGCCGGACATCCAGCTCCTGGAGCATAAAACCCGCATGGTTCTGGACATCAGACCCCGGATATCCGGCCCCCACCCCCGGATATCTGGCCCCTGACATTTCAGCCTTTCCCATTTCACCGTTTGTCCATAACTAATTCAATCGGAGTCTGTTTTTGATGACGAACGTGCGAGACGTCGCGCCTTAGCAATTGCTAAACCAACTTCCGAGGGGTTATTGACCACGCCGGAGCACGATCAACCTGACCACGAGGGGCTGTTTCCTGCGAGCAAAGGAAGAACAAGCAAGAAACTGAGATTGCAATCTGGATATTGCGAATATAAGATGAAAGATTTATTGATCAAGGTGGGGTTCTGTGACATCCTGGTCTGGTCGTTGGACACAAACGAAGTACGCGAAGTTGCAGCTATGGCGAACTTTTAATCTAAACAAAACCCAAAGTCTAAACGACGCCCTGAGAGTTGTATATATGGAGGAAGAGGGGGGATTTCATGGCCCTTGGAGGAGGGGTCCGAAACCAACCCTAACTCTTGTTTCCCCACACATACGGACTCTAAAAACAGCCTATACTTAAGTATTTCCAAAATACATGGGCCTGGCCCAATAATGAGGTGACGCAGCACCTAAAATAGCCTCTGAACGAAATTTATGAAGTGGCATCTTGTATATTTCGTCCAAGGCTTCATGCACTCCTTATGGTGGCTTCAAAGTCCTGAAATCGTCACTTGTAACTCGGTACTGTGGTGCTGATGTCAGGGCCGATCGGGCAATAGTGACACGCCGCACGGAGATCTTCCTGAGTACGGTGTGCTGTGGCCATGCCTGCCCTTGGTCAGGGGCAGGGAGTGGGCTTCACTGTAGCCACGCCCCTGCCCCGTCCCCTTCGATGAGGTCATGATTTGTTGGAGTCGTCGGCCAACTCCCCAAAGCCGGCTTCTCTAGAAGTCATCCCTGGGACTCGGCCATGAGCGGGCAGTCGGCCGCCCTGCCGTCAACTCCTCAGGAGGCGGCTCTTCGTCCCGGAGTCTTGAGGGGCGCAGCCTGCCCTGATGTCTTGAAAGGTTATGGGACTCGGGTTGGCCTACCCGTGGCCCATTTCTCCGACAGTAGTCCCCAAAGCTGGTGAGGCGCCGCGGACGATCGCCGAGAAGCCTCAGCAGTTTCTCTCTCCGGGTGCTCGACACATGGTCTTGATTGACTTCTGTCGAGCCGTCTAGAAGGAGTCGGACTTGCTCAACTCGGACTTCACCCAATTTCGACTTGCTCGGTATTTCGAATGTCGCGGCGGGATTTCAAGTGGCGTGCTAGCTAAGCCTCCAGGCCGCCGCTCGTTATTGGCCTGTCACGCGAGGGCACGTGGCCAGGCCATCCTGTTAGCCTACGCGCGCGACGAGATAGGCCCATAGGCGGGGCCCGCCACTACCGCGCCTCGGTGCCCGAGCGGATCCGCTGTGGCCCCGGTGGACGGTTGGGATTCCGGTGGAGATACTACGCGCAGTAACTTTACGGGGATCGTGGGGGTCGTGGGGTTGTGGGCGCAGTAAATCCCCACATCCGCCCCTCGGCTTCGCAGTCCATGGGGCTATAAGTAGGGGGAAGAGGGGGGGCGCGCGCGCCCTTCCTTCCCACTACCCCTCGTTCTCTTCTTCCTCGCTCTCCTTGCTCTCCTCCTCTCTTCTTCGCTCCGCCGCATGCCCAAGCTCCGGCGAACACCGTGGCGACAGCTCGCGATGAGTTCCTCCTCCGCTCCCGCGCCTCCCCCAATGTGCTCCGGCACCTGGGACGGTTCCGAAGTCCGTGAAGACCACATCGAGTTCCTCCGTCAGACCCGTCAGCTCCCCGGCGAGGATCGCGTGCAGGTGCGTCTTGCGCCGGAGGGGGAGATTTCCCCCGCCCCGCAGGAGGGCGAGCGGGTCATGTTCCGCTCGCACTACCTGCGCGGGCTGGGGCTGCTGGCGAGCAGCTTTTTCCGGTCTTTTATGGAGTTCTACGGACTCCAGCCACACCACCTCACCCCCAACACCGTGGTGCTGCTGTCCGCCTTTGTGGCCTTGTGTGAAGCCTTCCTTGGAGTCCTCCCCACCCTCGAGCTCTGGGGGGAGTTCTTCTTCTCCAAGCTCGGCACCCAGGCCGCGGGCGTGCCGGCTCAATGCCGCGCCTTCATCGCCGGGCGTAGGTCAGGAGCCGACAACCCCTTCCCCTCCATCTCGCTGATAAAGTCGGTGAAGATGTGGCAGAGGTCCTACTTCTACGTCAGGAACGTCGCCACGAGGGGAGACTGGGTCAATCTGCCGGCTTTTGAAGCCGGCCCACCGGCTGGCAGACTGCCCAACTGGTCGTACCGAGCCAGGTTGCTGACGCCTGCGGGAGCCAGCGCCATCACGCGACTCCGAGAGCTGACACAGTCAGAGGGTTTGACTGGTCCGGACCTGCTGGCCGCCTTCATGTCGCGCCGAGTTCTTCCACTCCAAGGCCGCCCTCACATGATATGCCAGATGAGCGGGCGCCACAACCCGAGTCGGATGTGCACCAAGGACATGCCTCACGAAGAGGTGGCCCTCATGGTGAACTACCTTTCGGACAGCAGGCTCCCGGAGGACTGGCGATTCGGCAAGGTGCCGTACTCCCGCGCCGACCCCCCGCCCGTGGTGAGTCGCCTTTCTTTTCTTTCTTTAGATTGTCTTTTCTTGCCGAGTTTTGTTCTGACCAGTTGGCTTTGGTTAGAATCCCCTTCTTCACCCACCAGCCGGCACCTCGGGGCCGGCCCGTGAGTTCGTCGCCGACCGGGCGGAGAGCGACGTCGACAACCCCGATCTGGGGGCGGCGGCTCTAGAAGACGACGCCGAGGGAGGAGGAGGGACAGCAGGCGACTTCAGGCCCTCGGCTACCTTCGCCGACTGGCCTGAAGACAACACCGTGGGAGAAGTCGCCCCTCGCCATCGGCCTGGAGGCAGCCATCCTGGCGCGAGCTCTTCTGCCGTGCCGGGCACTCCAGGCGGCAGGAAAAGCGCAGGGCCGCGCCAACTTTGTTCGGTAGTCGGCCGAAGAAGCCCAAGGGCTCGGCTGTGGCGACCCGGCGGGACGAGGCAGCCGCAAAGGCCATCCGCTTCTGTTGGTCTCCGCGTAAGTATTCTGTCTTCAAAGTTTTATTCTTTCTTCGTGGTTTGTCTGTGTCTCTGCTTGCCCCTCTTTCTTCAGGGCTCCCCTCTCTCTTGAGCGGGTCGCCGTCGCCTCCGTCATGGGGTCAGCGGAGACGTCCGCCACCACTCGGCGGATTGACCCCGCTGCTGACCTCCAGGAGGCGATGGAGCGGAATGCGCAGGAGAAGCGCAACGAAGAAGAGGCCCTCCGCCTGGAGAAGGCGGACGCTGACAGGGCGGAGGCCTCCGCTAAGAAAAAACTAGCGGAGGCCGAAGCCGCCGCCGTGGCGAAGCAGCAGGCTGAAGAAGCCACACGCCGCCCGTCGGCCTTGCTCGTTACCCCGCTGAACTCTGTGCCGCCGCCTACGGAGCTCACGGGGCCTACTGGAGAAGCCGGAGGGGAGAACCTCATCGCGGAGAGGGAAGGTGGCGACCCCTCTGCTCTGGATGCGAACGTTCCGCCGCCGCCTCCGCCGCCGTCTGAAGGCGTGCAAGGCGAGCAGCCAGCGGACCCTCCGGTGCCGCTGACCGAAGAAGAGGCCGTGGTGAGGCTACTCTTCCAAGTCGGCTCGCCAATGCGCCGTCGTCTAGAGAAGGCGACTTCAGCACCCCGCCCCCTGGAAGCCGGCATCGCCAGCTCGGCGGCCCCAGACGCCGAAGCGACGAGCGCCGCACCTGTTGGGTGGGTGCGAGGAGGTGGCATAGGGCTGCTGAACCGGGCGCTCCTGGATGTCCAGGCGAAGCTCTGTGCTGAGGGCGACGCTCTCCAGAGTTGCACCAAGGCGTTCCTAGCGTCGCGGGCAGCCGTACGGGTATGTTTTTTTTCCTTTGGTCTTTGTTTTCTTGTTCCTCTCTGTGGGGGCGCGCCAGCGCACCCACTATGTGTAGTCCCCGAGTTTTGGGCCGGCTGCTGAGCAGGCGGCCTAGAACTCCAATTGATGAACTTCTGGGTACTAACTTTGTCTGAAATGCTTGTCGCAGGATTACCACAACCTCCGCGTCACTGCCTTCAACCATAACGTTGAAGAGCTGGGCAAGCGGACCGCCGACTTGGCGGAGAGCCGGAGTAAGTCCTTTTTTGTTCTCTGCGGGGGCGCGCTAGCGCACCTGCGGGCTGTAGTCCCCGAGATTCGGGCTGACTGCTGAGCAGTCGGGCCGGATCTCCCCGGCGACCTGCTTTGTTGACGACTGTTATCTTTCTTCCTTTTCTTCAGGAGCCAATGCTGCTCTTCAACAGTAGCTAAGAGAAGCCAACTCCGCCCTGCGCGCCAAAGGGGAGGAGTACAGCAGGCTCGCCACAGAGCACGATCTGCTGGCCACTCAGTTGGCAGAGCAGAAGGAGCTGCTTGTGAAGTCGCAGAAGGAGGCGGAGGAGGCGGAAACCGCCCTCTTGGCTGAGTTTGCGAGCGAGCGCTCCTCCTGGTCTGACAAGGAGGCGCTGCTGTCCTCCCGCTTCCACGAGATTGAAGACATTGTTGATGGTGAGTCTCTTTATTTTCTTTCCTCAAGCTGCCGATTTAAATCATGCCGACTTCTGGTTTTTGACTAGCTTCTTCGTTTCTTCGCGTCTTTGCAGACTTCTTCCCTGGGCAGTCGCAGGCCACCATCCAAGCCATCGAGGCCGACCATGAAAGTCGGAGGGCGGAGGGCACAGAGATCGCCGCCGATGCCCCCCGAACTCTTGACGAGCACATTCTGAGCATCGAGGCTCGCCTCCGGCCGGCTCACCGGATGCTGCGCCGGCTTTAGCGCGTCGGTGCCCAGGTGATTACCGCCCTTTGGCCAGATATGCAGGCTCCACGCACCCCCAGCCTGACGGCCAACTGGTTGGAGGTCGCGGCTGGTCGTCTTGAGGCCTAGAAGGGCTCTTCGGCCCGCGCTGGAGCGCGCTGGGCCTTGGAGTTCGTCAAGGCGTGGTACCCGGGGATCGATCTGGACCGGTTGGCCACGCTTCGGTCGGAGGCCCAGCCGGAGCTGGCGGCTGCGGAAGATGCCCTCGTCAAACATGCTGCGGAAATCGTCGAGTACACCAACACCAGCATCTTCGTCCCCGAGCGGTCTGAAGACGGTGAGGAGGTACCGCCGGAGTGGTTTGGGATGAACCCAGACTACGGCGAAGACTCGGCGGAGGTGATTGGCTCCAGCGTCGAGGAGGAGGACGAGGTGGAGGATGGGGGCGAGGCGGAGGCACCAGAAGACGGAGCAGACGGCCAGCCTCAGCCCGACCACGCCTCCAGCAACGAGCCGCGTGCGACCGACCCGACTGCTGCCGGCGGCGATCAAGCCGAGACTAGCCAGCCGGCCACCCCGACGCCTGACGCTGGCGCCTCCTCCGACCGTCCGACTCCGTCTGCTGCCTCCTGAGCTGCTGCTGTGTTTTTTATTTTATCTGCTTCAGTAGTCTTTGAAGAACTTGTTAATTCGCACAATTCCACTCGCGAGGTGTATTTTGGACCTCTACTCGACAATTCGGCCAAGGGCCTATGTTATGTAAATATATATATCTATCTTTTCTTGCTCATTGTTCTTTTGGCTGTTTTCCTTTGCCGCTTTCTCTTAGTTGTCTGCCTTGCCAATCGGACAGCCGCTCTGCGGACTGTCGCTGGATCAAGTGCCAGGCTACTTCGGGAAAGCAAGTACTTAGCCGTTTTCAAGATTGTTTGAGCAAGTTGGATAGAAGACGGCAATCCGACTATCCAAGAGTCGGTTTGTGAGAAAGGCTGGAAGCCGTCTTGAGCTATGTTTTATGCTTTGAGTCCTTAGCCATTTTTTCATGCGAATGCCCATTCTACCTTACTGCTGCCCACCGTACAGTCGCTCTACGAGCTGCGGCTTCTGACAGGAGACGGCTTAGGCGTTTACACACTACTTGTCCGACTGCAGGAAGCATTTCATAGTGCAAGGCGGCAAGTCCCCGGGCCGACTTGTCGAGCCCGGTGCCAAGCGGCATGACAAAGAGTAACATACTTGTAGGCATAATTTTTATCATACAGACAAAAGAGGGCAGTCCCCGAGCTCGTCTCGGGGGGCCCGAAGTCTTCATACTTAAATACAAAAGGTAGCGTGGTACATACTGCATCAACTGTAAAATCTTCGGAGGAGATTTGCATTCCATTGCCGCTCTGTCTCCTTGCCAGAGTCGTCCCTCTTGCATGCTCGAGGCTTCTGAGCGTCGATCAGGTAGTAGGAATCGTTGCCCAGTACTTTGCTGATGATGAAAGGGCCTTCCCAAGGCGCCGACAGCTTGTGCTGGCCGGCTGTTCGCTGGATCAGCCGGAGCACAAGGTCGCCTTCTTGGAAAGATCTTTGGCCTGACCTTCCTGTTGTGGTATCGGCGCAGGCTCTGCTGGTAGATGCTGGACCGGCTGAGTGCCAACAGCCGGCCTTCTTCCAGCAGATCGACGCCGTCTTGTCGTGCTTCTTCTGCTTCCTCCTTGGTGTACATGGTGACTCGTGGGGAGTCAAACTCTATGTCCGTTGGGATGACGGCTTCGGCACCATAGACGAGGAAGAAGGGCGTGAAGCCGGTTGACTTGTTTGGAGTCGTGCGTAGACTCCAGAGGACGGTTGGCAGCTCGTCGAGCCAGCAGCCAGCTGAGCGCTCCAGAGGCTCAATCAACCGAGGCTTGATGCCGGACAGTATGAGGCCGTTTGCTCGCTCCACTTGGCCGTTCGACTGCGGATGGGTGACGGACGCTAGGTCCAGTCGGATGCCCTGTGTTGCACAGAAACGGGCCAAGGCGCCTTTGGCAAAATTTGTGCCGTTGTCGGTGATGATGTTGTGTGGTATGCCGTACCGAATTGTGATATCGGTGATGAAGGTCACGGCAGTCGGACCATTCAGTTTCTTAATTGGATTCACTTCCATCCACTTGGTGAACTTGTCCACTACGACAAGTAGGTGAGTTAAACCACCTCGTGCTGTCTTGAATGGTCCCACCATGTCTAGACCCCAAACTGCGAAAGGCCAGGCAATGGGGATGGTCTTGAGCGCAGAAGCCGGCTGGTGCGGCTTGGAGCTGAACTTCTGGCACCCTTTGTATTTTTGGACCAACTCCTTGGCCTCTTCCAAGGTAGTCGGACAGAAGAAACCGTGGCGAAAGGCTTTGGCGACGAGTGCTCTTGAAGCCCCATGGTGGCCGCATTCGCCTTGATGGATGTCTTTGAGAATCGCCTGGCCTTACTCTGGCTCTACGCAACGCTGGTAGACACCAGTGACACTGCGCCTGACCAGCTCTCTGTTGATTATGGTATAGGATGCCGCCCGGCGTTGTACTTGCCAAGCTGAGGTCTCATCAGTTGGTAGCTCTTTGTTCACCAGGAATTTGAGGATGGGCTGGGCCCATGAGGGTGCTGCTATTTCTTCGACTACCAGAACTGCGACTTGGATGAGGGTGGCTGGGCTGGGAGGCAGCGGGTTGGAGTCAGCAGCCGCTTGCTGGGTTGATGAAGTCCCCAGGCCAACTGGCGCGGTCCTTGGGCCGAGTTCTGGAATCTTCGAGTCCGCCACCGCAGTCCTCGGGCCGGGCTCGACCGTGGCGGCTTTGGAGTCATCCGCCAAAGTCCCTGTTCCGACTGCCGGCGCTCTGGAGTCGGATCCACCGTCTTCGGGAGGAGCCGGCACAAAAATGGAGTCTGATTCTGGTGAAGGCTTGCCAGACGGCTTGAGGAGGCGTTGAAGGGTGATGCCAGAGGGTCTTGCTTGGCGGGTAGAGTCGATTCGTGCCAAGGCGTCTGCTTGGTCGTTGTCGTTTCTTGGCACATGGAGGAGCTCGCACCCTTCGAAATACCCGCCGAGTTGCTGCACGAGGAAACGGTAGCTCGCCATGTTTGCGTCTTTCGCGTCCCAGTCGCCAGATGACTGCTGGACCACTAAGTCCGAGTCGCCATAACACAAGATCCGGCGGATGCCAAGTTCTTTGGCAAGCCGGAGCCCGTGAATGAGCGCCTCGTACTCGGCAACGTTGTTGGAGGTGGCAAAATGGATTTGCAGTGCATATTTGAGCTTGTCGCCTTTAGGAGAGGTGAGGACGACGCCGGCTCCCAAGCCGGTGCGCATCTTGGAGCCGTTGAAGTGCATCTGACAATGGGTGGAGTTAGGTGCTGGAGGCAGGTACTGGGTCTCGGCCCAATCGACGAGTAAGTTGGCCAGTGCTTGTGATTTGATAGCGGTGTGGGGCTGGTAATAGATGGTGTAAGGAGCCAGCTCTATGGCCCACTTGGCCACTCGACCAGAGGCATCTCGGCTACCGATGATCTCGGCAAGTGGAGCTGTGCAGACCACTATGATTGGATGCTCTTGAAAGTAAGGCTTCAATTTCTTGGTAGCAAAGTGCACGCCATAGCACATCTTCTGGTAGTGGGGGTAGTTCTGCTTGGATGTCGATAGTACCTCTCTCAGGTAATATACTGGTCTCTGGACCGGTAGCACCTTGCCTTCCTCCTTGCGCTCTACTACAATGACTGTGCTGACTACTCGGCTGGTGGCGGCGATGTACAGGAGCATAGGTTCCTTGGGAGTCGGAGCCGCCAGGACTGGTGGAGTAGTCAGCATCTTCTTCAACTGGTGAAAAGCTTTGTCCGCCTTATGGTTCCACTCGAAAAAAGTGGTCTTCTTCATGAGTTGGTACAAGGGGAGAGCTTTCTCGCCCAGCCGACTGATGAATCAGCTGATGGACGCTAAGCAGCCGGTGAACTTCTGCACATCCAGCAGTTGGCTGGGTACCTCCATTCTCTCGATGGCCTTGATTTTTACTGGGTTGCATTCTATGCCGCATTCAGAGACCAGGAAACCTAGCAGCTGGCTGGCTGGCACTCCGAAGACACACTTCTCGGGGTTGAGCTTGATCTGGAACCGGCGCAGGTTCTCAAAGGTCTCCTTGAGGTCTTCCAGCAGTGTTCCATGCTTCTCCGTCTTGACCACCACATCGTCCACGTAAACATGGGCGTTCCTACCGATCTGCTTGAGGAGGCACTTCTGCATACAACGCTGAAAGGCGGCGCCGGCATTCCTTAAGCCGAACGTCATGGTGAGGTAGCAGAATGCTCCAAACGGCGTGATGAAGGCGGTCTTCAATCTGTCAGCCGGGTTCAGCTTGATCTGGTGATATCCTGAGTATGCATCCAAGAAACTCAACAGCTCGCATCCGGCCGTGGAGTCTATCACCTGATCGATTCTTGGTAGAGCAAGTGGGTCCTTGGGGCAGGCCTTGTTGAGGCTCGTGTAGTCAATACACATTCGCCACTGCTTGTTCTTCTTTAGCACCAGGACCGGATTTGCCAGCCACTCTGGAAAGAAAACTTCCATAATGAAGCCGGCTGCTAGGAGTCGGGCTATCTCTTCTCCAACGACTCTTCTCTTCTCTTCTGATAAGCGGCGCAGGGGCTACCTGACCGGCTTTGCATCAGATCATACATGTAACTTGTTCTCGGCGAAATCCATCGGTACACCTGGCATGTCTTTGGGAGACCATGCGAAGATGTCCTGATTCTCACGAAGGAAATCGACGAGCTCGCCTTCCTATTTGCTGTCGAGGTTTGCACCTACGACGGCGTACCTCTCTGGGTGCTCCGGATCCAAGGGTATCTTCTTTGTCTCTTTGGCCGGCTTGAACGAACCTTCGGCTTCCGACTCCTTTGGGTCGGGCGATATCTCCGGCTGCTTGCCGGCCATCGCCACAACTCGTTCAAGGAGTTGCTTCTCGGCTGCGATTACCAGGTACTCGGCCAGCCGACTGCTTTCGGCCGCGCAAGCGGACGACTTCCGGTAGTCGCCGGCCACAGTCAGAATTCCCCTGGAACTGGGCATCTTCATCTTGAGGTAAGCATAGTGGGGGACCGCCATGAACTTGGCCAAGGCGGGTCGGCCAAGTAGCGCATGGTATGGGCTCTCAAGGTCCACCACCTCAAACCAAACAGACTCTCTTCGAAAGTGATCTTTGTCCCCAAAGAGGACTTCCATCAGGATATTGCCGATCGGCGAGCAGGAAAGCCCAGGTACAATGCCGTGGAACATTGTCCGGCTGCTCTAAAGCTGTCTTTGCTTGATTCCTAACTTCTCCATGGTATCCTTGTACAGGATATTGATGTTGCTGCCCCCGTCTATCAGAACTCGCGGGAAACGCGTGGCTCGTTTGTCCGTAGCAAAGGTGGCATCCAGGACCAAGGCGTAGGAGCCCGGACTCGGCATCACTTCTGGGTGGTCAGCCCTGCTCCAGCTGATGGGCTTCTCAGACCAGTGCATGAACTCCGGTGTCTCTGAGGCTACTGCGTTCACCTCTTGTCGCTGCAGCCGCCTACTGCGACGATCATTCGGCATACTGGTGAACACC
This sequence comes from Triticum aestivum, assembly GCF_018294505.1. Lineage (NCBI taxonomy): Eukaryota > Viridiplantae > Streptophyta > Magnoliopsida > Poales > Poaceae > Triticum > Triticum aestivum. The sequence continues at coordinate 324,289,153 of NC_057797.1, forward strand.
ATGTAGGCTCCGTGTTCTTCAGGGTATTCGTCTTGTGCTGCACTGACTGGCCTAACTGCCGACTGCTGGGGCGGAGGCGGAGGCGGCTGCCCAGCAGGCGGGGGTGGCAGGAGCCCGTCTCCCTTGGCGATCTTGGTGAGCCAGTGGCACTTCCAGGTGGTGTGATTCGACGGCTTCGCGCCACTGTGGAACTTGCAAGGTCCATCCAAGGTCTGCTCATAGGAGAAGGCCGACAACCAGTTCAGCTTGCCGCCTTTCTGTCGCTTGGGCAGAGGCTGCTCTTCTGGCTGCTGGGCTTCAATGATCGCGACCTGCCGGCTGCCGGAAGCCGGCTGCGGGGCCTTGCGCCTATTGTCGCACTGCTGTTGTCGCCGGCCGTGGAGTCTATCACCTGATCGATTCTTGGTAGAGCAAATGGGTCCTTGGGGCAGGCCTTGCTCAGGCTCGTGTAGTCAATACACTTTCGCCACTGCTTGTTCTTCTTTAGCACCAGGACCGGATTTGCTAGCCACTCCGGAAAGAAAACTTCCACAATGAAGCCGGCTACTAGGGGTCGGGCTATCTCTTCTCTGATGACTCTTCTCTTCTCTTCTGATAAGCGGCGCAGGGGCTGCCTAACCGGCTTTGCATCAGATCGGACATGTAACTTGTTCTCGGCGAAATCCATCGGTACACCTGGCATGTCTTTGGGAGACCATGCGAAGATGTCCCGATTCTCACGATGAAACTCGACGAGCTCGCCTTCCTATTTGCTGTCGAGGTTTGCACCTACGACGGCGTACCTCTCTGGGTGCTCCGGATCCAAGGGTATCTTCTTTGTCTCTTTGGCCGGCTTGAACGAACCTTCGGCTTCCGACTCCTTTGGGTCGGGCGATATCTCCGGCTGCTTGCCGGCCATCGCCACAACTCGTTCAAGGAGTTGCTTCTCGGCTGCGATTACCAGGGACTCGGCCAGCCGACTGCTTTCGGCAGCGCAAGCGGACGACTTCCGGTAGTCGCCAGCCACAGTCAGAATTCCCTTGGAACTGGGCATCTTCATCTTGAGGTAAGTGTAGTGGGGGACCGCCATGAACTTGGCCAAGGCGGGTCGGCCAAGTAGTGCATGGTATGGGCTCTCAAGGTCCACCACCTCAAACCAAACAGACTCTCTTCGGAAGTGATCTTTGTCCCCAAAGAGGACGTCAATAAGGATCTTGCCGATCGGCGAGCAGGAAAGCCCAGGTACAATGCCGTGGAACACTGTCCGGCTGCTCTGAAGCTGTCTTTGCTTGATTCCTAACTTCTCCATGGTATCCTTGTACAGGAAATTGATGCTGCTGCCCCGTCTATCAGAACTCGCGAGAAACGCGCGGCTCATTTGTCCATAGCAAAGGTGGCGTCCAGGACCAAGGCGTAGGAGCCCGACTCGGCATCACTTCTGGGTGGTCAGCCCTGCTCCAGCTGATGGGCTTCTCAGACCAGTGCATGAACTCCGGTGTCTCTGAGGCTACTGCGTTCACCTCTTGTCGCTGCAACCGCCAGCTGCATCGATCATCAGCCATACTGGTGAACACCATGTAGGCTCCGTGTTCTTCAGGGTATTCGTCTTGTACTGCGCCGACTGGCCTGACTGCCGGCTGCTGGGGCGGAGGCGGAGGCGGCTGCCCAGCAGGCGGGGGTGGCAGGAGGCCGTCTCCCTTGGCGATCCTGGTGAGCCAGTTGCACTTCCGGGTGGTGTGATTCGACGGCTTCGCGCCGCTGTGGAACTTGCAAGGTCCATCCAAGGTCTGCTCATAGGAGAAGGCCGGCAACCAGTTCGGTTTGCTGCCTTTCTGTCTCTTGGGCGGAGGCTGCTCTTCTGGATGCTGGGCTTCAACGGTCGCGACCTGCCGGCTGTCGGAAGCCGGCTGCGGGGCCTTGCGCCTGTTGTCGCCATGCTGTTGTCGCCGGCCGGCGTCTGCCACCGGAGTTCTTGGGGCTTGAGGAGCCACTTTGCCGGTCGGGCTGATTTGAATTTCCACCTTCATGGAGGAGTCGGCCGTGGCGTACTTGTCCGCTATGATCAGTAGCTCGCCGAGGGTTTCGGGCTCGTCACAGAGGAGCTTGTGCTTGAGGAGGGTGCCTTCTCAGCACCCGGCTGTGAAGTACTCGATGGCCTGCACCTCGTGCACGCCCTCGCAGGAGTTCCGGAGCTCAGCCCAACGCGTGAGGTAGTCGCGGGTCGACTCGTCAGGACCTTGCACGCACAAGGAGAGCTGACGAGTCTTGGGAGGACACTTGTACGTGCTGGTGAAGTTGCGGACGAACGCTTCGGTGAAGTCGACCCAGCTGTTGATGCTGCGGGGCTTTAGGCTGTTCAGCCATGTCCAAGCCGTGCCCTGGAGCATGAGCGGAACGTACTTTACGGTGACACGCTTGTTGCCGTTTGCTATGCTGACAGCCGTGGAGTAGTCGACTAGCCAGTCTTCCGGCTTCACGGAGCCGGTATACTTGGGCGTTCTCTTGGGAGCGTGAACCCTCTGGGAAAGGGCTCGTCCCGAATGCGGGGCCCGAAACAAGGCGGACCCAGCTCGTCTTCTTCTTCCAGCACCTGGGACCGGTGAAGTCGGTCGATCCGGTGGCGGGCGTCATTCTCTCCAACTCCTTCTCGGCGGCCAAGGCGGTCACCGAGAGTCGGATGGTCAACAGGCGGCGGGGAGACTCGCCTCTCCTTGCGGGGAGGGGGATGCAGACAGTCGTCCCGTCGTTCCACTGCTCTCGGGCGGCCATCTCGGTCGCGCTCTATGGTAATGCGAGTCCAACTATGGCTGACAGCCGGCTCCTTGTCCTTTCTTCCTCGGGTGCCGCCAGTTGGCGTCCGAGACGTCGCGCTTTGATCTCGGTGCGGGTCGTCGTTTGGCCAGCCGGCCTCGTTCTGCGCGGCGGCTGCGTCGAGGAGCCGCTGGACTCGCTCCATCATGAGGCGGCGTTCTTCGCCCTCGAAATTGTCCAGCTCATCCGCCGCTGCCTGGGCAGCTCGGATGTTCTCCGCTGGTGTAGCGTACATGGGGCGGCTAGCCCCAAAAAGGCTGGCGATGGCTACGCTGCTGCTGGACCGCGCCAAGGCGGCTGGGCCCTGCCGGGGCCGGCGAGCCACCAACGGCACGATCCATCTCCCGCTGGTAAGCTTCTGACAAGCGTCGCATGCTGGCCAGCTTCTTCGCGCCTTGAACGAGCTGAAGGCGGTGCGCTTCTAACGTCTCTGCATCAGTATCTTCCGGAATGGGTGCAGCTAGGTCTTGCAGCGCCGCGCCGAGTGAGTCGGGCGCTCCTCCGCCAGGGAACTCGTCATGACTGATGACTAGTACCGTGGTGACGGTGCTTCCGTCGCTCTCCGCGCGGGGGAGAGGTTTGTCGTAGACCACCACGTTGGTGGGGAACGCATCGAGCGACGCGGTGTCGGAGTCGACCAGCATCGGGTCAGTGGAGCCTACAGACTCCAAGTCTACAGCAGGCCCGCCAGAAACGTGGAGTTGATTGAGGAGGCCCGCGAGGAGGCTCTCGGGGCCGCCCGTGCCTGCGTCGGACGCAGGTTCGTCGGAGAGGCGGACCTCGCCGACAATTTCGGCCAAGGAGCTGGTTGCGCAGGCGATCTCAACGCCGCGCAGCGCGTTGATGCAAACTTCGCCTGGCGTGCCTGGCTGGCTGCGCTCGCCAGGGAGGAAAAGGGTTCCCGTCTAGAACAGATCTCCGGACGGCGGTGCACCATGGCCCACGGTGGGCGCCAAATGTCGGGGGTTTGGTGCGACATATGCCAACGGATGGCTTATCATGGTGGGGGCGAGTAGAACGTCGCCGGTGCCTGGAAACGGGATGACGCGAAGACATGCACGCCGGCGAATCTTACCCAACTTCAGGGCTCTCCGGGGAGATAATACCCCTACTGCTGCTCTGCGGGGTCTCCGCATGATCACTATGGCCAAGTGTTTACATGGTCGCTCCTTGAGTTGTTTCTTAGAGGTAGGAGAGGGCAAGGCTAGCTCTCTCCTTCTATCTGGTATGGTCTAGAGCTACTGAGTTCCAACCCTTTGCATGGGTGCCCTGGGGGGTTTATATAGGCCTACCCCCCAGGGGTACAATGGTAATTAGACTGTGCACGGGCCCAGCCGTCAGTGCCTCCGACCTCCGACTTCTCCGCCGACTACTAGGGCCCGCCGACTGGTGGGCCCCGCCGACTGGTCTGGTACGGAGCCGACAGGCCGCGTCCGCTGCGGGCAGGTCTTGCCAGCTGGTGATTACTGTAGCCGTGCTTATGATGACGCAGGCTTGGTCACGGGGTCGTGGCAACAGCCCTGCCACCTGACGGGCGATCACTGTGGCCACTCCCCATCTCGTCTTGATAAATGGCGCATGGTCCCCGGGGGAGGGCTCGGCCATCTCCCCCGGGACGACTCCCGTTAGGTCCGACTGGCGGTTCTCCCGCCGTCTCCCGAGGTCTCGCTGGCTGGTGGGCCCCGCTGCTTCCAGGCCGTATAGACAAGCCGTCGTAGGCACAGGACTCGGTACTGTGGTGCTGATGTCAGGGTCGGCCGGGAAACAGTGCCACGCCGCACGGAGATCTTCCTGAGTACGGCGTGCTGTGGCCATGCCTGCCCTTGGTCAGGGGCGGGGAGTGGGCTTCACTGTAGCCACGCCCCTGCCCCGTCCCCTTCGATGAGGTCATGATTTCTTGGAGTCGCCGGCCGACTCCCCAAAGCCGGCTTCTCTGGAAGTCGTCCCTGGGACTCGGCCGTGAGTGGGCAGTCGGCCGCCCTGCCGTCGACTCCTCAGGAGGCGGCTCTTCGTCCCGGAGTCTTGACGGGCGCAGCCTGCCCCGATGTCTTGAAAGGTTATGGGACTCGGTTTGGCCTACCCGTGGCCCATTACTCCGACATTCTTCGTGTTCATCGCGGGATCCGCTCCTTTCGTGAAAGATCGGGCCACTAGAGTTCTACCCTACATCATCTTGGTATCAGGAGCCACGTTGATCACGATTTCGGAGCCTCCCCGTTGTGTTTTCTAGCCTAATTTTGTCGTGTTCTTCCCAATTTCGAAAATCCCCACCAGAAATAGCCCCCAATTTTTTGTGATTTGTTCGTTTGATGAGGTTTTGTTGATTTTGATCCATGGATTTGCTTGGTTTCGAGTCGATCTAGCATATCCCCAATTTTCCCCACTTTCCATCCACGAAATCCCATCAATTTTTCCCGTAAATTCATCTATTTCTGCCCCAAATCGAGTTTTGGTGTCCCAAACGAGATCTGGAATCGTCGGGCCGAACATCCGGGCCTCAGGTCGGACATCCGGGCCATCGGGCCGGACATCCGGGCCCCAAGCCGGACATTCGGCTCCTGGAGCATAAAACCCGCATGGTTCTGGACATCAGCCCCCGGATATCCGGCCCCACCCCCGGATATCCGGCCCCTGGCATTTCAGCCTTTCCCATTTCACCGTTTTGTCCATAACTAATTCATCTGGAGTCCGTTTTTGACGTTCTTTAGCTCGTTGAAAAGCTCTTGACATCCCCTTTCCCACAAAAATACTTCCAAAACCATTTGACTCCATAATTTTTTTGGAACTTAGGCTTCTTTGCCTAGGGCTTCCACCACATCCTCCGCTACTCCACCACCGACTTCCACAACCTAACCAATTTTGTTCCCCATCGCATTAATGGTTTCTTGAGGAGTGATTTGACTCTCCTAAGGTGTCTAGGCTACTTAGGGACGGTTGCTTCATCATCAACCACCACCACCACCATAACTTCCGCATAGGCTTACCAACCATACACTTCTTCCACACCGACTTAACCCAATTTTGTTAGTGTTGTGAGTTGTGTCTCCTAAGGTGTTTCGGCTACTTAGGGACCGTGCTTTCAACTCCGACACCGTGTATAGTACACCACCTTACCCTCCACTTCTGCATTGCCTACTCGTATAACCCATCATTGCACTTCCACAAAACCACCACCGCATTCCCGCTACCACCATTTGACGTTTGAGATTTTGAGTTCGCGGTTTTTCTGTTTCCTAAGGTGTTTCGGCTACTTAGGGACGAGTCTCCATCATCTTGGTATCTCCATCAAGATCACCGCCACTCATCATCGCCAAGGACGGTAACCTCCATATCATCTTGGTATCGTGGTATCCCTCCATTGTACATTCCCTTGCAATTGCATTGATAACCCCTAGCCCATTTTGCGTCACATGCCTATCAAGACTAGCCATTTGAGTATTGCCAGCAACCTTACTTGTGCACATTAGTGATCTACACCATACATTGCATACATACCATATCATATCGGTATCATATCATCCCTTGTGCCTCAAGTTTGTTCCCGCATATACACAATCGCTATCTTGGTTTGTGCATTTCGCAAAGTGGCCATATACAAAAAAAAGAATAAGCTTTTAAGCAAAAGAAAAGGACTGAACAAAGAGCTTGTAAGCAAGTGCCATAGCATCATACCACATTGCATAAGATTGTCATATCCGATCATCTTGGATCATACCACCGGAACATCATATACATAGCATACTTGGGATAGAAGTTGTTGCATTTTTGTCTCCTATAGGTTGTGCACAAGTGTTGTATCCGCCTATTGAGCAATCATGCTAGCGTCTCTCTAGAGTTGTGCAACAAGAGCATTTTCCGTGGATTCCACATTTTGAGCTCATTCGTTGGTTGCACGACCCCATTTATCTATCCGTGTGTGTGTTTCCGTGTGCCACATATTGCTATTGGTCTACTTGTTTCACATGCGAATTTGTGAATCTCTTTCAACATTATTGACACTTGCTAACATTTTACATCAAATTTTTGTGCCACTATCCTCACCGAGCTCCACCATAAGCCTTACTTGTGTAGGTGTGAGAAACCGACAAGAATTGGTACCAATTGTGCTATTTCCTTGTCCACATTGGAGTGATCATTGATCCACCTTCAACTTCGGTCAAGGTACATTTGGTATTCGTTCTTCTCTTTCTCCCACTCATATTTGCTCAAGTATTGTGATGGATAGGAAAGGCATTTCATCTCCGGTCTTCCACAACAACGACGGCGTGAACAACTACATAACCAAAGCGTCAATCTTCGATCTACAACGACAAATGCAAGGCACACAATCAAGATTGCGAGAGCGCATCGAGAACCTCTCCATCCACATTCATCACTCCGAAGCAAGAAAAAGGGACTACATCGACAACAAGCTTTCCGCACAAAAGAAGGAGAAAGATGCAAGGATGGAGGAGATTCGGACCTTGTTGATCAACCATTCTTCCCCTTCATCATCCTCAAGGCGGCGACGTTCAAGTCAAAAGTCTTCGGAGCGCAAAAATGTTGCAAGCGCAAGTCGTCCACGTCCACATCTCCATGGCGACCACCATCACGTTCGTGATCCACATCGTCATGAAGGGCAAGTCACCTCCAAACATCACGTGCGCGACGACGACAAACGCCATCAAGCTCAAGCACGACAACAACACCATCAACATGAAGATGCTCGAGATGCGCCTACCTACAAGTCCCATCAAGCCCTACTTCACGCCAAGGCCAAGCTTCAAGAGCACAAGAGAAGACCGCGAGACGAGCACCACCAAGACGGAGCTACGACTACACCAACCACTTCGGCATCTTTGCCAAGTGTTCTCAAGGCATCTTCGCCTTTGGATGTAAGGCATCTTCGCCTACTTCCCGTGAGTTCGCCTACATCGACATCATCAAGTACAAGGCGACCACTTACAAGCGAGGGCGACACTTCCATCTTCGGAAGCCCCTCAAGGAAGATGGCCGAGCATGGGAATTTCCCTTCGACCATGGAGACGAGCTACAAGGTGCCACATCATATGGGCCTCCAACAACAAGACGGCGACAAGAAGGTCGAGCAAGGGCCATCCCCTTCGACCACGGCGATGAGCATGAACCTCTTCAACAACATGCAGACGGCGCCCATATTGGACTCATACTCCTAGTCAAGCTACAAGACCACACATGAGACCTTATCTTTGGTCTTGGAGGAGAGTGATGATGTGCCATCTTCGGCCTTCATCCATGGCTACGACCATGACATGATTGAGCATGGAGACATTTGCACCTACATCTCTCCGACACCCACATATAAAGAGATGCCCCAATTCCCATGTGAGGAGAGCCACCCCACCATGAGTGATATGAGTGACTCCACCATTTTTAACATTGAATGCATTTCCTATGATAGGATGAGTGTGACCACCACTAGCCCCACACTTGAGAGCATGCCACACATCCTATGTGAGGTTGAGAGCCATTTGAGTGACTCCACCAACCATATGAGTGGGAGCATCCGAGAGGGAGTGAGTGAGCCACAACACTTAGTGATTGAGGTAGTTGACACGAAATGTGAGGCCACTTTGATTTCTAACGACTTAACCTCTACTCCTAGTGTGTTTTCTTCTTTGGTGCTAGGTCTCCTACATGACGACACGCCTATCCTCGACGAATCCATGCCTCCAATGGAGACAATGATGGCCATGGTGGAAGAAGATGCACCCCCCACATGGTTCCATCAAGATGAAGTTGACCACGACTTGGTCTTCGACACCTCACCTACAACACATGAGCGATGCTCCAAAGGTAACATAGGTGATGGTGCTTCTCTTGTCCCACTAGTGTACTATTTCACGAATGATTGCTCGCATGATGTTGAGACACCTATTCCCATGCTTCATGCTAGTGCGACTTCCTCATGTCATGACTTACCTATTTATGATAAATATGATGATGAGCATGTTGAGTTGCCTAGTTGTGATGCTATGCTCCAGAGGATATCATGTGAAAATTCTTTTGGTCACATCATGTTTGACAATCCATTAACATTGTCATATGCTATGAGTGAGATATCCCATATTGCATCTTTTCAATCTCAACATAATAACTATGCATGCCCCATTAAAATCAATCCCATTTGCACTTATGGCATAGATGAAGAGATGATGGTCATTGGCTTTTGTTTTTCATGTGATGATATTGCCATGCTTCCTTTACACGATTTGCGTAATTTATCTACTATGCCATGCCATGATCACATTGCTCCAAATATGCATTGTTTTGAATGTTGTCAATATTCTCCATGTGATGTTTCCATTAATGCTCATGAGGAGACCCCCATAGTTTCCTCATACATATTAGGAGATTTTGATGCATTCCATACTTTGCATGACTCTCATAATTGCTTGCACCATTTGCATTCCATGAATAACAATGTTGTACATATATATCATGATGCATTGCCCAATTTGAGTCTCCATTATGCTATACATAACAACAAACCTATCATGATGGATGACATGTTTCTATATCACGCGTCTCATTTGTTTGAGCATTGGATATTTTGTGCTAACCAACACAAGCACGTGCGCATCATGATGGATGATGTGTACATCTACCACGCACACACAATTTTCCCTTTGTCTTTGTTTTGTGTAGGTACTCATGTATACTCGTTAACCTCTCAATCCCAAGAGTTGACGAAAAGAGCTCTTGAGAGCAAATATGACTTGGGATCCTGTGAACTATCCTTACCATCGTTCCTTTCGCGCAACGACTACGCGCATCTCTCTCACTTGGCTCTCACACGGCTATGGGCTATATACTGCACTCTTGCTCATTTTACCGTGTTCACTTTGCATGTTATGCTTGCTTCTATGCCTTTACCATGCAATTGCGACCCTTGCTTGAATCTACCCATGATTCACAATTATGTTACTCCTATGTGTATTTGCATGCTTGGTGGAGATTCTTGTTGCTATTGCCATGTTTATCATGTGCCTCATGCTATTGATGCTATTTTGCTCATATCCTCCTTTCATGCTTGTGATATGTCTTGTGCATTATTCATGCCCACCATTTGCACACATGACATACTTGACATGATTCTTTCTAGTACGTTGCATCTTCGCAATACTAGCTTGCTTGCCTTGATTCACATGATTGCTTGCTTTGTCGCATCACCCATGTTCCATTCTTCCTTGCTTTCTTGGGTTGATGACATATATGTTCATGCCTCTCACATGATATATTTTGTTCATTGTCGCTTGCCTCCAATTATTGCATCTATGCTTATTGATCATGGAGACTTGGACACTTTACTTGTGATGCATGCTTTCTTGATTGAGCCTATTGTATTTGGTTGTCCTCGCATCATCATATGCCTCCATACTATGAAATGCTCCCTTGTACTTTCTTATGATGAGCATGATGCATCCACTTGTTGGGTATTTTACCACACGAATGATAGGTTTTGCTTCTCCGCTAACCTCATTTGTTTTTCCAAGTGTTGTCATGTTCTTTCATGTTTAAGGATTCACAAGGCGATACTGTCATGAGACAATTTGGTCATGTGAAGGCATACACGATGTGCAACACCAACATTTGTGAGAATCTCCTAAAGGAGAACTCCTTCCCTTTGAGCCATCCTCAAATATTCATATTGGATGGGTCACTCTTTCATTGTTCTTTACTTCTTCTTGTCTACATGTTACATCTATTGGATGGAGGACCGACATTGGAGATGGAACCCATGAACCTTCAAGTTGAGGAGCGCTCGGACTTATTGGATGCACCTTCGAACCTCCACTCATGCCACGACATCGAGCATTGGTATACCAACATGTCCATATTTGTTGATTGTGTTCACACATGTCATGCTCGATGGACATATCGTACACACGCCAATTTTGCATCTTATGCATGGATTGACTCACATCATGATTGCCTTGTTGCATCTTGTATTCCCATGTCATCCATGATATATGAGCTTGTGCATTTCATTAGAAAATTTGTTGTGATATACCTTGATGGCATATTCATACATCATGATCTTATTGCCTACCATCAATTGCATGATCACATCACATTGAGCATCCATTACCATATTCATGCTGTCGATAAACCGTCTCACTATGACATCATTTTGCACCATGGTTGCATTGATCACATTCACAATACATTTGTGTGCACAATGAATGCTTTTGCTCCCATGAATGCTTTGCATACCATTCCATATCTTTTGGATAAGCTTCATGCACCTTGTCATGATCAATCTTGTCGCACAGACTCTTTCTTATTTGGTGGACACTTTGTGTGCGCTAACCATTGTATTTCCAAGTGTCGTTTGTGTTTGCTCTTTTTGCATGTATACCACTCCGGCGACACCTTCGAGTACTTGGATTGCGCCATGTCTTCCTCTTCGTCCAACTACAAGTCCGTCCACGACAATCGTTTCCATGGTGATGAGGTTTTCAATCCGAGGTCCGATCTTTCCCAAGGGAGGGGAGATGATGCGGAGCATCCTACGATCATCCCCATGTACACTCAAGCATACGCCTTCGGACCTAAGGTGAACTCGCTCCTTTACAAATCTTCCCTTTCCACATGTAAGACATGGATGCTACTTCAAGCGCGGACTTGTGCATACTCAGGTACACCCGAGGAGTCCAAGGAGAGCCCAAGGACCAAGGCCAAGCGTGCGCGGGAGCGAAGGAAGGAGAAGGAAGAAGACTCTGCTGCTACAGCAGCTGGACATCCGGCCATGGCCCAGACATCCGGCCCTTCACGAGCCGCCGGACATCCGGCCCAGGTCCCGGAAATCCGGACACCACCGAACCCGAGAGCAACAAGACCAACCCCGCCAGCCCGGACATCCGGCCCCTCCAGCCCGGACATCCGGTCCTCCGCGAACGCCCGGACATTCGGCCTTCCCTGCCTGTGTGCAGTGCATCTGGGCCGAGGCCCATGTACCCCTTAGCCCCTTAGACTATATATACTCCCCCTCCACCTACGTTTTAGGGTTAGCGTTGTGATATCTCATTTGAGACATAGAGCTTCGCTCATCCATATCGGATCTACTCCACGAGAGAGACCGCGGCCCCTCTACGGAGAAGATCCACCTTGGATTCAAGACCCCTCACGGAGAAGAACCGGTTCCCTCTTGTATCATCCGTTGTTGACTTTGGATCTTGTATGTCCTTTGTGTTCATGGGAAGATCCCTTTTGTGTGATCATTCTTGTTGGTTTGAGTGTTCTCTTGTGTCCCCCTCGTGATTTTCCCCTCATTTTCCCCCTCGTGTTCTTTGTGTTCATCGCGGGATCCGCTCCTTTCGTGAAAGATTGGGCCACTAGGGTTCTACCCTACATAAAATGGCCCAATAATAAGGTGACACAGCACCTAAAATAGCCTCTGAATGAAATTCATGAAGTGGCATCTTGTATATTTCGTCCAAGGCTTCATGCACTCCTTATGGTGGCTTCAAAGTCCTGAAATCATCACTTGTAACTCCGTTCTTGATCCCCTTGCGCATGCCATCATCTCCATGCTTGAACTTGTTCCAAGGTTCATCTTTCATGTCCAAGCTAGGCCCTTCATTTGTAAGAAAAACAAATGTATCCAATTTAGGCAGCATCATATTCTCATGAAGATTAGAATCGTTACCAAGAAACGAAAGTACCTGATAATTCAATTGGCGTGCGCGAGCTCTAGTAATTGGTCCAGTATGTATAGCAGCAGGGGATGTGGGTGTAACAATGGTATTGATGTCCTCGTCAGTAAGCTATGTGTTACATGTATCTTGGCTATATGCATCAGAGCAAATGATGAAAATATGAGAAATGTACCTTCATGCTCATGAGTCCTTCTTGCAAACAGTATGTACATCAGCAACAAATTCTCATTCACATGACTTGATGCATATACTTACCTTATGGTCTTGAGTTGGCTTAAGATGGGATGAACCTATGTAAACAAGGTTAGATAACACAGATACACCTACTGGCCAGAGCAAACAAGAGAGACTACAAGAGTACCAAGACTGGGATGACTTGTAGAGTCAGTACTAAGTACCACATTGAATAAAGACATGTCCCCAAAGGTAAAGATATGCAATAAATTCAAGGATTTCCTTCCCTTGGATGTCTTTCTCCCCCTGAATCTAACATAGGATATTGGGAGAAGATAGGGAACAGAAAATCAGAGCAAAAATAGAGCTCAAAGGAAATAAACAGAGCTAATGCAATCAAGAAAATATGAACATGTCCTTTCCCTCTTGAAGATATGTGACTTCTCTCCTCTTGAACACCAAGCATCAAGCAAATATGATTAAGCTTTGATGTGATGATCTCTCTCTCCCCCTTTGACATCAATTTCCAAGAAGGGTTCTTCTGGATTTTTTGTCATGATGGGTTTGGTCCTTGAGTCACAGAACAAAGCAGCAATTTGAGTAGGATGCTTGTCGAGGACAAGATTCATTGAGTGAAGCTGGATCAAAAAGAATTCAGAGACAAGTGGCAAGATGTTTTTCCTATAGTGAAATCGGTAGCACCGAGTTTGGTGCTTCGGTGGCATCGAAAGGGTTCGGTTGGACCGAAGTAAATAGCCCGGTGTGACCGAGTTCATCGCAGAGAAAACACTTGTCACCTCAGCTCACTAGACAAGTAAGATCTCACAAGGATTTGCAAGGAATTTAATGCAGAAAATGCAGAACAAAAAATAAAAGAGAAGAAACTAAAAAGAAGTCTAGATGAAGTTGGAAACAAATATGCATGAGACAAATGCAAGAGTACAAAAAGAACACAAGAGAACTTCATCTAGAAATGGTCGGTGACAAAGTCACCTATGTTAGAGTATATTGACTTGGGAGTCAAGTGAGATCACTTGATCTTTGGTCATACTCATCGTTTAAGCTCAAAATGGGGTTACCATTTTTCGTTAAAGCATTTTCATTTATTCACATCTTGTTGAGTTGCTTTATCCCATGACTTGGAGTAAAGCTTCTCTAAGATGGAATAACATACCCTAGGTGGTGGTGTTGATCATGATCATGTAGTTGAACTTGTGTGGGTTGCTCAAGGTTGATGTAGCTCATCAAGAGTTGGGAGCATCACTTGAAGTTTGAGTTCATCTACCTACATGGGTTAGTTTTTGCAAGGAAGAGCACGTGTGTATCCAAAATGACAATCATGATATAATTTGTCAAAGGATATGTTTGAAGGGTTGCGTACTTCCTTGTCTTCATCCTCCATTGTGTAGCGACTTGGTGATATAGAAATTGCTCAAGATGTGAGTGAGTTGCAATCTCATAGATTTCGATTCATCCAAGTACCTACACGGGTTAGATAGCATGCAAGGTGCAAATATATCCAAGACATAAGATAGTAAACATAAGAGAAATATCAAGGATTAGTCATAGGCTCATGCCTTGAATGTATTTAAATGGAGTTCCTACTCCAAGTTTGAAGCATCAATGATGTTCAATTCACCTCTTAACCTGCAAAACACTTTCTCATCAAGTGGTTTGGTAAATATATCTGCCAATTGCTTATCGGTGCGAACATGCTTAAGATTAATGGCCCCTTTGGCAACATGATCTCTAATGAAATGATGACAAACTTCAATATGCTTAGTTCAAGAATGTTGCACGGGATTGTGAGCAATCTTAATGGCAGTTTCATTATCACATAGCAATGGAACATGTTTCACATATATTCCATAATCTTTAAGAGTTTGGGTCATCTAAAGTAATTGAGCACAACATGATCCAGCGGCAATGTATTCCGCTTCGGCGGTGGATAAGGATACCGAGTTTTGTTTCTTGGAAGACCAAGACACAAGAGATCTACCAAGAAATTGACAAGTACCCGAAGTGGACTTTTTATCAACCTTGTCACTGGCATAGTCCGAATCGGAGTAGCCAACAAGATCAAAGGAAGCCCTTTTTGGATACCAAATGCCAAAATTTGGTGTATGGATTAAGTATCTCACTATCCTTTTCACGGCCTTAAGATGACATTCTTTAGGAGCGGCTTGATATCGTGCACACATGCACACACTTAGCATAATATTGGGACATGAAGCACATAGATATAACAATGAACCAATCATAGAGCGATAAACCTTTTGATCAACTGGTTCACCATCTTTGGTTAAATCAAGATGTCCACTAGTAGGCATGGGTGTAGTCATACCTTTGCATTCTTGCATATTTAACTTCTTGAATAAGTCCTTGGTGTACTTCGTTTGAGATACAAAGGTGCCTTCCTTAGTTTGCTTGATTTGCAAACCAAGAAAGAATTTGAGTTCACTCATCATCAACATCTCAAACTTCTCCGACATTAGCTTTCCAAACTTTTCACTAAAATGAGGGTTAGTTGATCCAAATATAATATCATCGACATAAATTTGGCATACAAATAGTTCTCCATTAACCCTTTTAGTAAAAAGAGTAGAATCTATTTTTCCAATTTCATAGCCTTTTTCAATAAGAAACTTGGTCAAGCATTTATACCATGCTCTAGGAGCTTGTTTAAGACCATAAAGAGCTTTGTGAAGTTTGTAAACATGATTAGGTTTCTTAGGATTGACAAATCTGGGAGGTTGCTTAACATAAACTTCCTCCTCTATTTCACCATTCAGAAAAGCACTTTTAATGTCCATTTGGTACAAGGTGATATCATGATGATTAGCATAGGCAAGTAAGATGCGAATGGACTCAAGTCTAGCAACGGGGGCATATGTCTCGCCATAGTCCATACCTTCAACTTGAGTGTAGCCTTGGGCGACTAGGCGTGCTTTGTTGCGGATGACTTGACCATCTTCATCTTTCTTGTTGCGAAACACCCATTTGGTACCAATGATGTTGTGGTTGTTGTCGGGCTTTTCAACCAATGTCCACACTTGATTTCTCTCAAAGTTGTGTAGCTCTTCATGCATAGCGTTTATCCAATCCGGATCTTCCAATGCTTCTTCAACCTTCATAGGTTCAATGCGAGAGATGAATGAATAGTGTTCACAAAATTTAGCTAAACGAGTTTTTGAGCGAGTGATTCTCCCGGTTTGGATATCATTGTAGATTTGCTCGACGAGATGATCTTTAGCAATTATTGCTCGAACTCATGAAAGCTTTTGCTTGGATCTTGGTTGAACATCTTCGTCATCTTGTTCTTCTTCTTGGCCTTCTTCGTTGTTGACGTTGTTGTTCTCTTGTCATGGTGGATAAAGAGGTTGTTGGCGTTCATATTGATGCACTTTCTCGTTTTCTTCATCTTGATGTGTCCCACTTGTCGATGCTTCCGTATCAACTCTTGGTTCACCTTGTCGTGAGGTACATGCTTCCACTTGGACGGACGAGGTACTCTCCTTCACCTCCATTGGACGAATCTTGCCAATAGACATGTCTTGGATTTCTTCTGAAGGGTCTTTGTCTCCTACATCAACTGGCAATTGCTCTACTTGCGAGCCATTAGATTCATCAAACTTCACATCTACCGTCTCTTCAACCTTTCGGGTGAAATTGTTGTAGACACGGTATGTGTGAGAGTTTGAGCCATAACCAAGTAGAAAACCTTCATGAGACTTAGAAGCAAATTTAGAACAACGATGTTTATCAAGAATGTAGCACTTTGAGCCGAATACTCGAAAGTATCCAACTTGTGGTTTAATACCGGTGAGGAGCTTGTATGCCTTCTTGCCGAGTAGCTTGTGAACATACAAGCGATTTGTTGCATGACAAGCTATCTCAACCGCTTCCGCCCAAAAGTGTTTTGGCGTCTTGTACTCATCAAGCATCGTTCTTGCCATTTCGATGAGTGTCCGGTTCTTCCTCTCAACAACTCCATTTTGTTGAGGTGTGTACGTAGCCAAGAACTCATGTGAAATCCCTTCTTCATCATGAAAGGTGTCCACATTTGCGTTCTTGAACTCCGTTCCGTTGTCGCTGTGAACCTTCTTGATTTTCACTTCAAATTGATTTTGGGCATTCCTCGCGAAGTTCTTGAAGATCTTTTGGACCTGTGATTTATCATCGAGAAAGAACACCCACATAAATCTTGAAAAATCATCAACTATAACTACACCAAAAGAATTTCCACCGAGACTTTTGTAAGCGTTAGGACCAAAAAGATCCATGTGAAGTAGCTCGAGTGGTCTTCTTGTGGTCATGATGTTCTTCGCGCGATGACTTCCTCCAACTTGTTTACCTGCTTGACAAGCACTGCAAAGTCTATCCTTATAAAATATGACATCGTTAACGCCAAGGATATGATTTCCTTTAATAAGCTTGTCAAGGTTTCACATACCAACATGACCTAATCGTCTATGCCATAACCAACCTTTAGAGGATTTAGCAATTAAGCAAGTTGTAGGTTGAGCCTTTTTAGTGAAATCAACAATGTAAAGATCACCTCTATGTATTCCGGTAAAGACCATTTTATGGTTATCACTACGAAACACTTGGCAATCTACTTCAGTGAATAGGACATTGAAACCAAAATCAGCAAGTCTAGATACTGAAAGTAAATTGTAGCCAGGAGATTCAACGAGCATGACATTTTGTATGGAGCTATCATGTGAGATGGACACCTTACCGAGGCCAACCACCTTACCCTTTGAGTCATCACCAAAGGTGACATACTTTCGAGGGCCATCGTTTTTAGCAAGCTCACGAAACATATCTTTATCTCTGGTCATATGATCAGTACATCCACTATCAAGGACCCATTCCTTTCTTCAGCCATGTAGCCGCGAAGATTTGCCATCAGACCAAAGTGTCTCATCGCATGATCAAGGTCATAGTCACTATCATCATCATCCTCATCATAGTTTCCATGTTCAACATCATCTTGTGATTGATCAATTCCTAGAGAGGGTAATTCATTAGATAAATGATCATTTCTATAGTTATCTTTATGAATTCTAATAGCTTTGGAAATGATATTGCTAATGATTCCAACATCTCCTTTGGCACTCGTAAGATTAGTAAGCTCAAATAAGCAGTCACCAAATTTGGGATCATTGGAATTCATCTTAATCAAGGCAATGGATTTATGGAGAATTTCATCTAGATCTTTCAAGGAATAATTTGGAAAGAGTTCCTCAAGAAATTTCCATATGGTGTAGGCACACTTAAGAGTAGGTAAACATCCAATCAAGTTTCTAGGCAAGCCTCTAGTGATAAGATTAACAGTTCTAAGATTGCGAATCATGT
Source organism: Triticum aestivum (assembly GCF_018294505.1). Classification (NCBI taxonomy): domain Eukaryota; kingdom Viridiplantae; phylum Streptophyta; class Magnoliopsida; order Poales; family Poaceae; genus Triticum; species Triticum aestivum. The sequence continues at coordinate 324,307,158 of NC_057797.1, forward strand.
CAATTGACTCATCAAGGGTAGGATGCATGGGATCAACATGAGGTGCACAAGGGCTAGCAATATACTTGCTCAAATGATATTCATTGAAAATCTAAAGCATTTCATTTTTCCACTCATGAAAATATTCTCCATCAAGAATAGGCACTCTACGTCTAAGACTCCCCAAACTAGACTCATCAATCTTCCTATAGTGGTGTTTAAACCAAGGCAATGGAGACCAAAGCTCTGATACCTATTGAAAGGACCGAGAAGAGGTGTCTAGAGGGGGGGTGTGATTAGACACTAACTACCAATAGTTGCAGTTTTTAAATTCTTTAGGGTGAAGTGGATTTTTGGCACAAGTTTAACAAACACAATACATATCAAGCAAGCATGCAACAAGTAAATGAGCAGCGGAAAGTAAAGCATGCAACTTGCAAGAATGTAAAGGGGAGGGTTTCAAAGATTCAAGCGCAATTGGAGACACTGATGTTTTTGTCGTGGTTCCAATAGGTGGTGCTATCGTACATCCACGGTGATGGAGACTTCAACCCACGAAGGGTAACGGTTGCACGAGTCCACGGAGGGCTCCACCCACGAAGGGTCCACGAAGAAGCAACCTTGTATATCCCACCATGGCCATCGCCCACGAAGGACTTGCCTCACTAGCGGTAGATCTTCACGAAGTAGGCCATCTCCTTGCCCTTACAAACTCCTTGGTTCAACTCCACAATCTTGTCGAAGGCTCCCAAGTGACACCTAGCCAATCTAGGAGACACCACTCTCCAAGAAGTAACAAATGGTGTGTTGATGATGAACTCCTTGCTCTTGTGCTTCAAATGATAGTCTCCCCAACACTCAACTCTCTCTCACAGGATTTGGATTTGGTGGAAAGAAGATTTGAGTGGAAAGCAACTTGGGGAAGGCTAGAGATCAAGATTCATATGGTAGGAATGGAATATCTTGGTCTCAACACAAGTGTAGGTGGTTCTCTCTCAGAAAAAGCAAGTTGGACGTGTAGGTTCATTCTGATGGCTCTCTCTACGAATGAAGAGGTGGTGAAGGGGTATATATAGCCTCCACACAAAATCTAACCGTTACACATAACTTCCCAAACTCGGTGGGACCGAATGGTTAAACTCGGTCGGACCGATTCATCAAAGCTAGTGACCCTTAGGGTTTTCGGTGGGACCGACATGCAACTCGGTAGGACCGATATGATTAGTGTTAGGCCATAACGTAATCTCGGTGAGACCGATTACACAAACTCGGTGGGACCGATTTTGGTAATAAGCTAACTAGAGAGTTGGTCAGGTAAACTCGGTGGGACCGATCACTCATTTCGGTGATACCGAAACGTTACGAAGGGAAAACAGAGAGTTTACATTGCAATCTCGGTGGGACCGATCGCAAGTTTCGGTGAGACCAAAAATATTGCAATAGGCAACAGAGAGTTTGCAATCCCATCTCGGTGAGACCGAGATCCCTATCGATGAGACCGATTTGCCTAGGGTTTGTGGCTGTGGCTATGACATTTGAAACTCGGTGGCGCCGGATAGGAAGAATCGGTGGGGCCGAGTTTGACTTTTGGTTTAGGTCATATGTGGATGTGAGAAAGTAGTTGAGGGCTTTGGAGCATATCACTAAGCATTTTGAGCAAGAACCTCATTAAGCAACACCTCATCCCTCCTTGATAGTATTGGCTTTTCCTATAGACTCAATGTGATCTTGGATCACTAAAATGGAAAATGTAGAGTCTTGAGCTTTGAGCTTGAGCCAATCCTATGTCCTTAGCATCTTGAAGGGGTTTCACATCCTCTAGTCCATGCCAATTCACTGTTGAACTTATCTGAAACATACTAGATAAAAATGTCAGTCCAACAAGAGATATGTTGACATTAATTACCAAAACCACCTAGGGATCACTTGTGCTTTCACATTGTGGTGAAGTCTCGGGAGGCGAGAACCTTGATCCGAGACCTGGAGGAGACCTTCGAAAGCCTGCGCCAGGTGAACTTGCGGCTTAACCCGGAAAAGTGTATGTTCGATGTCCCTTCCGGCAAGCTACTGGGATTCCTTGTGTCACATAGAGGGATCGAGGCGAACCCGGAGAAGATCAAGGGCATTGAGTGTATGAGCCCGCCGCAGACCCTCAAGGAAATGCATAAGCTGGCTGGTCGGGTGACTGCATTGGGGCGCTTCATCTCCAAGCTGGGAGAGCGCGCCTTACCCTTTTTCAAGCTAATGAAGAAGAAAGGCCCGTTCGAGTGGACTCTAGAGGCCGACCCAGCCTTCCAAGACCTCAAGAGATACCTGACCAACCCACCGGTGTTGGTGGCGCAACGACCTCTCGAGCCTCTAGTACTTTATCTTTCCACCAACCCATACTCCGCCAGCGCTGAACTAGTGGCGGTTCGGGAGGAGCACTAGTCCAAGAGTGTGCCGCGCAAAGCTACGTCGCCAGCCAAGATGATGCAAGATCAGGAAGGCGCAGCAAGAGCCATAGCGGCAGCAACAAAAGACCAAGCTCGGCAGGATGACACCATAGAGATTCCCGCAAGCGACCAGGCGCCAGGGGTCCCCCCACCCCAGGAGGCACCCCAGCTTGCACAAGACGTGAGCCTCGCCAACACGGCGGTCCTCATCGAGCACCCGGTGTATTTCGTCAGCACGGTGTTAAGGGACGCAAGGGCACGATACCCCATGCCGCAGAAGCTCCTGCTCGTGCTCCTGGTGGCCTCGCGCAAGTTGCGGCAATACTTCCAGGGACACCCTATCAAGGTTGTCTCGGCCTACACATTAGAGAGGGTGCTCAAGAGCCCCAACTCCGCTAGAAGGGTCGCTGAGGGAACATCGAGCTGCAGGCGTTCCAGTTGGAGTTTAGCACCACCAGGGTCATCAAGGGAGTCGCGCTCGCTGATTTTGTGGCGGAATGGATGGATGCCCCGACACTTGAAGTGGGCAAGGAGCAGTCTACCTCGCCAGGAAGTGAGGCGCCCGACGAATGGGTCATGTACTTTGATGGTGCCTTCGCGCACCAGGGCGCGGGGGCTGGAGCAATACTCATCTCGCCCACGCAGGACAAGATCCACTACACTGTGTAGCTCTGTTTTCAGCAGGGCGAGAAGGTCTCCAACAACATTGCAGAATACGAAGGCCTCATAGCTGGCTTGAAGGCCGTAGCAGATCTAGGGGTGAAGCGCCTCACCGTTAGGGGCGACTCATAGCTCCTCGTCAACTTCTCCAACAAAGTGTACGAGCCAAAGGACGAGCACATGGAGGCGTACCTCGCAGAAGTACGTAAGATGGAAAAGTAGTTCCTAGGCCTGGACGTGCAGCCTGTGCCCCATGGCACCAACAAGGAAGCCGACGACATCACCAGGAGGGCATCCAAGCTGCAGCCCCAAGAGCCTGGCATCTTCGAGGAGTGGCTCTTCAAGCCGTCAGCGGCGCCACCACTTTCAAGCACGGCACGTCCTCGGGAGGAGCTCCCACAACCGCCTGCCACGGGAGCCCCAGCTTGTGGCCCAACCTTAGGAGATCGCTTTCTCTTGGCGCTTGAGCCTCAAGAGGGATGTTGGACCAAGGAATTCAAGGAATATCTGATGCAAGGGGCGCCAAAGGAGAAGGAAGAGCACGAAGTGCGCGTGGCCCGGCAAGCCACGACATATTGCATCCAGGAGGGTGAGTTGTACAAGAAGCGACCAAATGATGTTTCATTGTGTTGCATTTCCAGGGACCAGGGGGGAGTTGTTGATTGACATACACGGCGGGGACTGCGGTGTGATGCCCCGAGACCGATGTGCCAGGTGTCTTCCAGTTATTCGCTATTGTTGCCTTGTCATTTGCTTGTGTGTCATGCATTTCATATCATGTCATCATGTGCATCGCATTTGCATACATGTTCGTCTCATGCATCCGAGCATTTTCCCCATTGTCCATTTTGCAATCCGGCGCTCCTATGTCCTCCGGCGTCCCCTTTTGCCTCTTTTCGTGTGCGGGTGTTAAACGTTCTCTAATTGGACTGAGACTTGCCAAGCGGCCTTGGTTTACTACTGGTAGACCGCCTATCAAGTTTCGTGCCATTTGGACTTTGTTTGATACTCCAACGGTTAACCGAGGAACCGAAAAGGCCTCGTGTGTGTTGCAGCCCAACACCCCTCCAAAGTGGCCCAAACCCCACCTAACCCCCCCCCCCCCATCATCTCGGTCGTTCGATCACGATCGTGTGGCCAGAAACTGTGCTCAATTTGGAGTCTCCTAGCTCCCTCTACCTATAAATATGTGCTCTCCCCCGAAAATCTCGCGGATGAAACCCTAGCTTCGTCCTCCTCGCGCCGCTGGACGAAATATCCACAGCGCCCGGACATGTCTGCCGCTCCCCTCCACCTCGCCATCGGCACTTGTCGCGCCGCCACTGGCCGGCGCCGCCGCAGTGATGTAGGGTAGAAACCTAATCGCCCGATCTTTCACGAAAGGACCGGATCCCGCGAAGAACATGAGGAACACAAAGAGGGAAATGGGGGAAATCACAAGGGGAAACAAAAGAGGAACACTCAATCTAACAAGAACAAGTCACACATGTGCTAGATCCTCGGATACATAGAACGATACATGGTCCACGGACAACTAGGGAAAATAAAAAGGGTAACCGGTTCTTCTCCGTGAGAAGGTCTTGATGTTCTTCCCTAAAGAGGGGTCTTGAATCCGGTTGGGGATCTTCTCCAGTGGATGCTCGAATCCTCGAGGAGATGGTAACCAAGTGGATGAGCAAAGCTCTCTCACAAATATGAGCTAAACATTTTCTAACCCTAGAAAGTTGTACGGGGTGGAGTATATATATAGTCTAGGGGGTAGAAGGGGTACACGGGCCTCGGCCCTTTACTGTGCGCAGACAGGGAGGCCGGACGTCCGGGCGTCGGGCCGGATGTCTGGGCATTCGCGGAGGGCCGGATGTCCGGGCTGTGGAGTCCGGATGTCCGGGCTGGTGAAGGTGGCCATGTTGCTCTCGGGTTCGGGGGTCCGGATTTCCGGGCAGGGGGCCGGATGTCCGGGCTTGCGGGGCTGGATGTCAGGGGCCTGTAGGCACTTGGTGGTTGAGCAGCTGTAGAGGAAGGCGCTCCAGGGGCCGGATGTCCGGGGCCTGGGAGATGCTCTTGGCTCCTTCTGTTGGGTCTCCTCATTCGTGGACTTGGGGACTTGTCCGTCTTCATGCGCATCTTCGGGAGGACCCTCTTGGTACCTAATCATGCACAACATCTCGGACTTAGGTAGTAGCCATGTCTCATGCATAGAAAGTGGAAGTTCGGAGAGGAGTGAGTTCACCTTATCTTCGATAGCTTTGGCTCAGGCTCGTGTCATTGGTCCAAGTGGTGCCATTGGAGGTGTGGGTGCGTCCATGGGGATGATCTTGGGATGCTCCGCATCATATCCCCTCCCTTGGGGAAGATCCATCCTCGGATCGAAATCCTCATCACCATGGTAGGGCGAGAGATCTTTGATGTTGAAGATGTCGCTCACGGAGTACTTGTCACGAGGAATGTCGATCTTGTAAGCGTTGTTGTTGTAGCGTGCAAGCACCTTGAATGGTCCATCCACGCGTGGTAGAAGTTTGGACTTGCGTTCTTGGGGAAAGCGGTCCTTGCGAAGGTGTAGCCACACGAGGTCTCCAATGTTGAATATCATTGTCGGCGTTCTGGGAACGGGGGTCCCCAGACTTGCCTGCCTGCGGCCTACGGCGTGGCTCAAAGGGGGGCCTAGCACGGCCCATCTTCATCAACACAGACCCCAAGACCCTCGCGAGGGGCCAAGCCTCGTGGGGCGGATGACACGGAGCTTCCTCAGGCACGGCCTCATCAGGCTGGCTCGCGAGGAGGCGGAGAGATCAAGGCGGGGTACCTCACGAGGTGCCCGTGACGCAAGCCATGACGACCAAGGGCGTGAGGCGGGCGCCAGCCCGCGCAATGTCCTCCTTTACTCTTTGGTGCAAAGGGAGCAAGCGCAGGCGAGAGCATCAAGCAAAGGCGCCCGTTTCGGTGCAACGAGACCAAGACCAGCCCAACGGCAGGGAGGAAGTCATTGTGGAGCCCAAGCCAGCGTCACCACCCGAGCCTTTGGCAGGCGAGGACCAACTTTAGTCAGGATAAGTGTACCAGATGTTCCCCTTCAAAATGGCCAATTGTTGGCGCCCTTCCCGCTCAATATTTGGGAAGAGGCCCAGGGCCTTTGCCTATAAATAGTACTAGCCACCCCCAGGGTAGAGAGGATCGGCCAATCCAGAAACAAGCTGGGATCGGATCGAGTAGCATCACGGAGAGAGAGAGAGAGAGAGAGAGAGAGAGAGAGAGAGAGAAAGAGAGAGAAGGGTGACTGAACTCCTCCTAGCAGTTCATCCCCCAGCCAAGAACAGACCCTCGCGAGGTTGTTCTTCCTTGTATTGCTCATCATCATCAGCCCAAGAGGCAATCCACCACACCACAAACTAGGGTAGGGTATTACACCACAATGGTGGCCCGAACTAGTATAAACCATGTGTCTCTTGTGTTGTTCTTTCCATAGCTTAGGTCTTAGCGAGGCAGTGGGGTGCAGGTAGGTAGAAGGCGAAATCTCCGTGCGCACCCCAGTGTTCGAACCTCTAGGGTCTGCCGGAACCCGAAATCCGACATTTGGCGCGCCAGCTAGGGGTGCGCCGGGATTCTTCTTCCACCGCCCCGTTCTCCTCTGACCATCGCGTCCATGTCTGACGCTCGTCGGGCCCGCGCCGAGCGCAGAGCCGCTCACGCTTCCCGTGTCGCCCAGGCGGCTCCTGTCGGCCGGCGTCCTCGCCGTTCCCCGTCACCTATCGTCAACACCACCATCGGCCCGGCAGGAAACGAGTAGCAAGCGTCGTCTCAGCATCCGTCCGTGCGGCAAGACGGCCGCACCGCTACTCCCTCGCTCACCCCAGCTGGTTCTTCGTCCCGCGCGCTCCGTGCACCCATGGAGGCTCGAGCTGCGCTCATCGCGGCAAACGAGCTCCTGCGCTACCATCCCGTCGACGACATCTACGAAGAATGGCTCGACCGCGTCGCCGAGCTCGTCCGCGTCGCAGGAGGCTCTCTTGCGCCGTTTGTTCCGCTGCACCGCACCCCGCCCTGCGCGGGCGACAAAGCTCCGGGGGCGCCCCAGCCGCCTCCTCCTCAAGAAGGCACCCAGGCTCCAAGGCACGTGGCCCCTGGGCGGAACCCGCTCCGTCAGGTGCCAGCGCGGCAAGAGCAGAGCTGCCAAGAAGTCCCTCGCCCGCAATAAGCTGCCCGGGCGCTCCCTGCTCCAGCACGTCGCGGTCATGCTCCTGCTCCAGCACGTCAAGACCCGACGCTTCTCCCAGCTGCAGTGCATGGGGACCGGCAAGACCAAGCTCTCCATCACCCAAGGCCTCCTGTGGCCAAAATAGGCTGTCGTGCCTTCACCACCGAGCTACGCAGCGTCGCGTGGCCCGACAAGTTCAAGCCAGACCTGCCTCCTCGTTACGACGGCACGACCGACCCTGCGGAGTTCCTCCAGCTCTATGAGCTGGGCATCGAAGCTGCCAACGGAGACGAGAAGGTCATGGCGAACTGGTTTCCCATGGCGCTCAAGGACGGGGCCCACACCTGGCTCCTGAACCTAGCTCCAGGCACGATCTCCTCCTGGGACGAGATGCGCACCCGCTTCATCGCCAACTTCCAAGGTACTCGCGACCGGCCACCTGCCGTGAGCGACATGCGCCGCATCAAGCAACAACCCAGAGAGACCCTGCAAAAGTACATCCAGCGCTTCAACAACGCACGCCTCAAGATTCCCAAGGTGACCGAGGAGGCCATCATCTCAGCCTTCTCCGACGGCGTGCGTGATGTCAAGATGAAGGAGGAGCTGGCGATGCATGAAGACCTGTGCACTTCCTTGGAGTTGTTCAACTTGGTGACCAAGTGCGCTAGGGCTGAGGAAGGGCGTCTCTCCCTCCTCGAGCTTCATGCCGCAGACCCAGAAGAGAAGAAGCCCAAGGCCAAAGATGTGAAGCGCAAGGGGGCTGCCGTGCTCGTGGCAGAACTAGACACCAAGCGGGGTAGAGATCAGCCCGAATCTTCCAAGGGCAGTCGATACTGTGTGTACCACGACCTCCACACCCACAACACCAACGAATGTCAAGAGCTCCGAGCCGTGCGAGAAGGAAGGATCGGCCGTCGTCCCGACCACGGTGACCGGGGCTACGGTCGAGGAGGAGGAAGGAACGCAGGACGCTGGGAAGACCGCTCCCTGCGCCAAGGGTGGCGCGATCGACCTCGCGAGGATCGCTGGCAAGACCCGCCTCGCGAGGGAGACTGGAGGGATCAGCCTCGCGAGGATCGCCCGCAAGGCAACGCAGGCCTCCCTCCGCTGCCGCCGCAGCCAAGGAGAAATGAGGACCGCCATCAGGACGAGGGGGCTGGGGGCTTCTAGGAGCCGCGCGCGATCACCTGCATCCGGAGCGGGGCTCAAGCCCCAGCCTCTCAACGCATCTTCAAGAAGTTCGCCCGCAAAGTGAATGCAGTCCTCCCCAAGCTCGAAGCCACGCGCCCTCTCAGGTGGTCGGTGTGCGCCATCACGTTCAGCTCAGCGGATCTGCTCAAGTGTGCGGCCACGGCCGGAATCCTCCTGATGCTTTGTTCCCCAATCATCAGCAACGTGCTGGTCACGAGGAACCTCATCGATGGTGGGGCAGGGCTCAACGTCCTGTCCATGGAAACATTCAACAATCTCCAAGTGCCCTACAACCAGCTTCAGCCAACCAAGCCTTTCTCCGGAGTCACCGACGGCTCTACGGTCCCGATTGGGCAGGTCCGCCTCGCTGTCACCTTCGGGGCACGCAACAACTACCGCATCGAGCTCATCGACTTCGACGTCGCTCACATTCGCCTGCTGTACAACGCCATCCTTGGGTACCCAGCGCTGGCCAAGTTCATGGCCGTAACTCACCACGGCTACAACGTCCTCAAGATGCCAGGAAGTGGCGGAGTCATCACGGTGCCCTGTGAAGAGAAGGACGCGGTGTATTCCCTGGAACGAGCCTTTTAGGCCGCATCACTGGAAGACCCGGACCGCGGAAGCAGGAGGCTTCCCGAGGCCACCCCCAAGAAGAAGAAGACATTGTCCGGCCCGGCTCCTCAGGAGGCAGGTGTAACGCCCTTGATGCGACTATATCTCCCACGTGTCGAGGCATGACTTAGAGGCATAATCGCATTGAAGGCATATGTCGCAAGTGAGGTAATCTTCACACAACCCATGTAATATAATAAGGGAAAGAGATTACATAGTTGTCTTACAATCGCCACTTCACACAATTATATGAATAAAGCATTACATCAACCAGATACAATCAAGGTCCGACTATGGAACCCAAAACAAAAGAAGAACCCCAAATGCGACAAAGGTCCCTGATCGACCCCAACTGGGCTCCACTACTGAACAACTAGAACGAAACAACATAAAGGACAAGATCTTCATAGAGCTCCTCCTTGAGCTTGGTTGCGTCATCTGCAAGGACTCATCGACACCTGCAAGCTGGTTTTGGAAGTATCTGTGAGCCACGGGGACTCAGCAATCTCGCACCCTCGTGATCAAGACTATTTAAGCTTATGGGTAAGGTAAAGGTATGAGGTGGAGCTGCTGCAAGCGACTAGCATATATGGTGGCTAAACATACGCAAATGAGAGCGAGAAGAGAAGGCAAAGCACGGTCGATAAAAGTATGATCAAGAAGTGATCCTATAACAACCTACGACAAGCATAACTCCAACAACCGTGTTCACTTCCCGGACCCCGCTGGAAAGAGACCATCACAGTTACACACGCGGTTGATTCATTTTAATTAAGGTCTACTTTAGGTTTTCTACAACCGGAGGTTAACAAATTCCCATCTGCCCATAACCACGGGCACGGCTTTCGAAAGTTCAAATCCCTGCAGGGGTGTCCCAACTTAGCCCATCACAAGCTCTCACGGTCAACGAAGGAATAGACCTTCTCTCGAGACATTCCGATCAGACTCGGTATCCCGGTACATCAAGACATTTCGACAGGGTAAAACTAAACCAGCAACACCGCCCGAATGTGCCGACAAATCCCGATAGGAGCTGCACATATCTCTTTCTCAGGGCACACTCAGATGAGACTAGCTACGAGTAAAACCAACCCTCAAGTTTCCCCGAGGTGGCCCCGCAGGCAGCTCAGTTCGAACCAACACTTAGAGGAGCACTGGCCCGGGGGGGTTAGAATAAAGATGACCCTTGAATATGCAGAACCCAAGGGAAGGTGGTAGGTTGTTAGTGCAAAAGGTAAAACCAATGTTGGGCATTGCTGGAAGAGCTTTACTTAAGGCGAACTGTCAAGGGGTTCCCATTATAGCCCAACCGCGTGAGGAACGCAAAATCCGGGAACATAACACCGATATGACGGAAACTAGGGCGGCAAGAGTGGAACAAAACACCAGGCATAAGGCCGAGCCTTCCACCCTTTACCAAGTATATAGATGCATTAATTAAATAAGATATATTGTGATATCCCAACAAGTAAACATGTTCCAACAAGGAACAACATCTCCATGTTTCAACAAGGAACAAACTTCAATCTTCACCTGCAACTAACAACGCTATAAGAGGGGCTGAGCAAAGCGGTAACATAGCCAATCAACGGTTTGCTAGGATAAGGTGGGTTAGAGGCTTGGTTCAACAATATAGGAGGCATGATAAGTAAGTGGTAGGTATCGCAGCATAGGCATAGCAAAAGAGCGAGCAAACTAGCATAGCAAAGATAGTAGTGATTTCGAGGGTATGATCATCTTGCCTGAAATCCCGCAAGGAAGAAGAACGAGTCCATGAAGGAGAAAAACGGACGTAGACGAACGGGTCCTCACAAACGCGCCGTTATCGGAACCAATCCGAAGAAGAAAACACCGGAAAAGAAGCACACAACATAGTAAACAACCAACACATGAACATGATATGACATGCGGGATGTGGTATGCGATGCATATGCATGATTAGACAAGGAATGCATGAACCTGACCTCAACTTGGAAAACCAAGTGTGCCACTAGAAAGATGATATGAAATCGCTTGAAAACGATATAAAGATCACCGGAATCGGAGTTACGGTTTGGAAATGGCAAGCGATTCAAATATGGCACCGGTCTGCGATTTACAGCAAGTAGGCCTTTAAATGCAACAAAATGAACATGCTACAGCAACCAAACATGACAACAAAATACATGACAGGGATGCACACAAGATTCTTAACAAAAGTCTAGCACTGAGCTACGGCCAAATCATCCATTAACAGGTTCAAACAAGCATGGCAAAAATGCATATGGCAAACATATCTCAGACTTAGTGAAATTAACACTTGTCTGGAATTTCAGATCAGGTAGCCCTCTTCAGAGCAACAAAACTACATGCTACAGGATCTAAACATGGCAAAGTAAAGCATGGCATGGATCTACTCAAAGAGCTTAACAAAAGTCCCTTAGTGACCTTGAGCCAAAAGGGATCAGAAAATACAATTGCAAGCATGTGAACATAGCAAAAACATAATCAGTTTTCAGACTTAGTGAAAACTGGCACATGCTGAAATATAACTCAAGTAGGCATGTTTATGAGCTCGATGCACTCACTACGGTGCAAGTCATGGCAAGACAAGCATACACCCATCAAAAAGGCACAAAATGCAAGCTAGACATGGCAAGAACAATGGCATAGCATGCACGGATCAACTACAACATCACCGACAAAATTGCAAACAAGTTGACAATCTGCCCAGATTCACAAAGTAGCAAAAGTAGAGCTCGATTGACTCAAGCTAGGGTGCTCCATAATTGCAAACAAAGACATGGATGGATATATCACTACAAGATTAACAAAACATGCTTACTTATCATCCTCAAAAGAGGCACGGATCACTAGGAAACAACATGAACACATGGCATCATGAAATAAACAGCTCCAGGACTTAGTGAAATCACTAAGTCCCTGAAAACAGAATTAGCAAGTGCACCACTTTGAAAGCTTGCACAAGTCACCACACACATCACAAAAATACATGGGTTGCACCTCTGGAAAGATGACAAAACCCTTAACAAAACACATGTAGAGCATCAGGGCATATCATGCACACATTAATCATGGCAAAAATGACAAAAACCTAAACGGAGTAGCAGATCTGACAAATAAATCAAGTAGCCCTCTTCTAACAGCATTTCGGGCATCAAGATGAACTCAAATGAAAATGATGCAATGGAATGAAATGATGTACTCTCTGAGATGGACATTTTGATATGCTATATGCATGAATCGGAGCTACGGATGCAAAGTTACGGAGCTATGAACAGAGGCACTTGGATCTGAGAAATCTGGGACTTAGTGGAATTTTACCTTCGCGAAAAGTCAACGCGGGATGAGGTGGTGCAGGATGGCTAGATCCGGGACATGGGGAGGCGTTTGGATGGCGAGGTTGGTGGATCTGATCCAGATCCGGCCGGACCGAAACTCCGGCGAGGTGGCGCGAACTCCGGCGAGGTTCCGGCGACGAGAGACGGCACAGAGGGCGGCGGTGACGCGCGACGAGGCGGTAGAGGAGATGGCCGGCGTCTCGGGCGGCGAGGCGTGGTGCTTGCGGCGGCGCGGCGGACGGAGGCGAGGGGCGGCACCGGTGGAGCACGTGCGGCGGTGCGGCGGTGCAGGCGGCGGCGCGGGGAGGCGCAAGGCGGCGGCGGCGCAGGCGCAAGGCGGCGGTGGCATAGGGCGGAGGCGGCGATGGGCGGCGCCGGCGACGAACGGCGGGCGGAGGCGCGGGGGCGCATGGTCGGGCGGGGGCGAATCCGGGCCCCGCGGGCCAGATCTGGGCCGCGCGGGCCCGTGGCGGCGGAGGAGAGAGGACGAGGCCAGGTGGCGCGTGGGGATTGGCCCGGAGCGGCGGTGCGGCTGAGGTGGCGGCGGGCAGTGGACACGTCCGGCGCGGCGTGGACACGTCCGGTGGCGCGAGAGAAGGAGTTTTTAGGGTTCATCCGCGAAAATTTCGGGGATGACCACATATTTATAGGTAGAGGGGGCTAGGAGAGTCCAAATGAGGTGCGGTTTTCGGCCACGCGATCGTGATCGAACGCTCTAGATGATGGAGCAGAGTTAGGTGGGTTTTGGGCCAAATTGGAGGGGTGTCGGGCTGCAACACACACGAGGCCTTTTCGGTCCCTCGGTTAACCGTTGGAGTATCAAACGAAGTCCAAATGGCACGAAACTTGACAGGCGGTCTACCGGTAGTAAACCAAGGCCGCATGACAAGTCTCGGTCCAATCCGGAAATGTTTAATCCCCACACATGAAAGAAAGGTAGAATTGACCACCGGAGGAGAACGAAGCGCCGGATTGCAAAATGGACAATGGGAAAAAAATGCTCGGATGCATGAGACGAACACGTATGCAAATGAAATTCACATGATGACATGATGTGCAATGCATGACACGCAAGCAATGACATGGTAACAACAACGAATAACTGGACGACACCTGGCACATCGGTCTCGGGGCGTTACAGCAGGCCCCTCAGGGCCCGCGCCTGCCCAGGGGGAACCTCCTTCCATCGCATAGGAAAGTGCGCCTGGTGCCCTCCTCAGGCCACCTACCTGGCTAGGGTCACGAGGGAGGCGCTTGGGCACCACATGGAGGCATGTTTCGAAGCACGTTTCCCTCAAGAAGGAGTAAGTCAAGGAGGGCCAGACCCTCAGGAGTTCGTCAGCAAGGCCATTCAGGAGCTACAGGAGTCAAGAGTCATGAGAGGCGGCCGCCGCCTACCAGTTGTGGCTCCCCATCCAGGCGAGGATGGTGGGCTGCGCGTCTGCATCGACATACCAGGGCTCAATCGAGTCGCCTCTCTGGAGCGCCTCTGGCCCTCGCGAGTGGGGCACTGCGAAGGTCCACCCCACATTTATGTTCGCATGCCTTACGGCTTGCCGAGCGCAGCTGCCACGTACCAGCGCCTCATGAGGGGCATCATGGAGGCTCAAGAGGCTAGGCGTTCCGCAGCCCTGGCGGAGATGGAGATGGTCCGCGAGGAGCCACCAGCGCCTCCGGAGCCTCCCGAGGCCCCTGGGCCTGGGGGCTCGTGAGGATCGGCTTCCGCAGCCCACCGAGTCTGCTACACCAATGATGCTTCGTCCTCAAGATCATCAGGTGACATCTTTCAAGTTTCATTTGCAACTGGGAGCGCCCCCCCAGGGCTGCATTATTCCCAGGCCACGTGGGTCCGTCCCAGTGGCATGTATCCCTTTTATTTCATGTTGTTAGCTTACTTTGTTGGGGGCGCCCCTCGGGCTGCATCATCCCCAAGTCGCTCGGGCCAGACCCAGCGGCACGTATCCCATTTGCGTTTATTTCCGGCTATGCGTTCGACCCACCATGCTTGATTATTTGATGTCGGTCCACGGCACCTCTTCTTCTCCATGCCGACCACTTGCACGTTAAAGGGGGGGTACCTGAGCATCGCAACTCAGGGCTCTTACTGGCTCTCTAGCCCTCACCCTCTGGCCTTGTCCACGGCATCGCGACCTGGCATACCAGCGACGGCTGAGACCAGCTCGAGGGCCGGGACCCAAGGACGTAGAGTGCCGGCATCTAACCAAATTTGTAGGAACACATCACAAGATAAGGCCCAGTGCCAGGCGCAACCCGCCTAGAGGTAGGGCCCCGTGAGTCCCGCGCTGGCTCACGGGTACCCAGATACACCTCGCCAGGCCCTACCGTGCCAGCCATGTGTCAGGGCGGGGCTGTCCACGCCCCGGGGGCTCCTCCCGGAGGGGATCCCCCTCCCACGTACCAGTGGAAACACCATGCTCCGTGCTGGCTGACGACACTGCCGAGGAGCGGCAATGCCCGTACACATACGGAAGCGCTATGCTCCGCACTGGTGATAAACAACTGAGGGTGGCCCCCGGGCCGCATTAACCTCAGGGAGCCCAGAGCTCAGTGTCTAGCCTCATCGTAATGCCACCCCTCGGGAGTGCTGCACGAGGGGGCTGGGCACGGGGGCTGCGCCTGGGTCACGCCCAGACGCACGCCACCCAGCCAGGGCCCCCCCCCCCGGGGCCTAGTTCGTCGCGCGTCTCTCCCCGAGCAGAGCCAAGGTACGAAGGCCGTTTGAGCGTCAAGGGGGACTCCTGAGCATCGCGACTCAGGAGCCTAACTGGTCACGTAGCCCCTCACTCCTTGGTCCCGTCCTGGTTTTCGGTCGGGGCTAACGGCGGCTGAGGTATGCGCGGGGCCGGGCTCTGCAGACGTAGAACGGTAGATCCACCCACATCTCACCTTCCTACTTGCTGTTCGTGCGCCAAGGGGGACTCCTGAGCATCGCGACTCAGGAGCCTAACTTGTCACGTAGCCCCTCACTCCTTGGTCCCGTCCTGTTTTCCGGTCGGGGCTAACGGCGGCTGAGGTATGCGCGGGGCCGGGGTCTGCCAGTGTAGAACATAAGCAAGTAGGAAGGAAAAACGCAAATTTCAAGGAATTCAAAAGCAAATATTATAGTCCACACTGTTATCTCAATGCCAAACGCAAGTTTAAACGCCTCCCCGAGGCATGATACATGTGCAGGAATTGAAGGCAGGACAGGATCCACAACGGTGTCACTTGTCGGCGGCAGAGCAGCGTGGAGTGGCTTCGCCTCATGGAGCAGCAGGGTCGGCAGCGCCTCGCTTCGGCTTGGTGCTGAAGGCCCGGAACTTCCCCAGCAGAGCCTCCGCGCGACCCTTCATGACCTCGGCAGCGGCAGTGGCACGCTCGCCGCTTGCTGGCTCCAACAGGCTGTCGAGGTCGACGCTGGGATCGCGAAGGTAGATGTGGGTGAGGACCCGCGTCAGTGCTGCAGAAGAAAGGACACGCGCCTCGGCCTTGGCCGTGGGGCCAAGGCCAAGGGCGACATCTTCAAGAGCACGAACCAGGAAGGGAAGCAGCTTGGCGGGGCCGTCCTCGGCGCTAGCCAGCGGGCTCTCCAGGCCGCTGTCGTAAAGCATCCTCAGCGAGGAGCGAGCCTTCGCCTCCATCTCCGCGAAGGCCACGCGGTCCTTGGCAAGAACCTGGACCTTGTCGTCCAGCTCGACCTTCCTCGCCCCCAACTCCTGCTCCAGCGCGCCTAGGCGGTCACGGCGCTTCCTGAGCTTGGCCTCCCGGTCCTTGACGGCCGCCTCGCGAGCCTTCACGCCTTCTTCCTGCTCTTGGCGAAGGCGGGCCTCTTTAGCGACCTGGTCCCGCAGGCCTTGCAGCTCGTCCTCCAGCACCTTGCAGCGACCACGGACATTGACCACCTCCCCTAGGGCTGCATCACGAACAGCCTTCACCTCAAGGACGGCCTGCCTCTCCTCATCTCAAGCCGTCGTGGCCTGGACCAGCGCCGCCCGAATCGAATCGTCGGAGCGAATCCATCCTGAATACAGCTCCAAGCGCCCGGCCACCAAGCGAGGGTCGGCGCCAAGAAGATCCTACCGCAGCCGGTCCAGCTCAGCAGCAGCACGATCCAGAACGGCAGGAGGAGTCGGAGAGAGAGCGATCGGTGGAGTAGGAGGAGAAGGCGGCAGTGCGACTACAGCATCCTGAGGCAGAGCCTGCTGCACCCCAACGGCTGTGGTGGTGGCAGCAGGCAAAGGCACCTTGAGAGTCGCTTGGGCCATGGAGGTTGAGCTCGCCCCAGCCGGCTCAGCCAGGCCTCGCGAGGACGACCGGGCAGGAGAGGCCCGTGCGTCGCGGTCACCTTCCTTCGCGGGAAGAGGCGCTGCCCTGGATGGAACCTCAGGAGCTCCCTTCGGCTTCTTTGCTATGGGCGCCAGCCTATTCAAGAGATGCGGACGTCAAGCCTCAGCAGCAGAACAAGAAATAAAGACAAGAATCAAGCGCTTATGGGTCATCGCCAGTGAGCTCAGGCAGCCTCCGGCGAAATTTGAAGCCTGAAAGCCGGCTGGAAGGGTCAACCTCGGGAAGCTCAGGAGCGGAAGGCGCGTCTGCGCTCCGCCTCGGGGCCGGGGCAGACCCGCGGGAGATCATCCCGGTCCTATCCTTCTTTGGGATTGGGGGCAAGCTCCCGCCGCCCTCCTCATCATCATCCTCGTCATCATCGCTCGGAGAGAGGCGGAGAACGCGGGACCTGCGCCGGGGGAGGGGAGCCCTCGACTCTCCGTCAGTTGCCTCGGAATCAGGCCCTTTTTCCCGCTCCCCTCCTTCCTCCCCTTCGCTAGAGTCGTCGGAGGACACATCCACCGGTTCCTCGGGAGCCTCCGTGGGCACAGGCCCATCCCCATTGAAGACGAGCATCGACTCCACTACCTGCTCCCAGTCGTCGCGGAGGAACAAGGGCGTAGGAGCGCTCTCCAACCTCGCCACATCGCCCCCGACCAGAGATTGGAGGACCGCAGCCAGATCTTCGTCGGCCAAGACCACAGGGCTCGAATGGGGCCTCCACATCGGAAGTGAGTACCGCCAAAGCGGAGCCAGCTGGTGCTCCAGGAATTCCCTCAGCAGCGACGCGCCGGTCAGCTTCGCTGCCGCCATGTTGGCCGGCCTCAGATCCGCGTCCATCTTCTCCAACACCAGCTTTGCGCGGGGGTCCGCGAGCTCCGCTCGACCCCAATCGCTGGAGCTCGTGGGTTGCTCTGTGGGCAAGATCAGCCGAGGGTGGATGCGCCCAGCATCTTCCAAGACCCACTTGCTCCTAAAGCCCTCAATCCTTTTCCCAGGATTCGAAATGGCAATGGCGCCACCGTACGCGACGAAGCTCGCGCGCGCGGAACTAGGACCGCGAGAGGTCTGGAGGTCGAAGTAGTGGCGCAGCAAGGCCACTGAGGGCTGCACCCCTACGTGAGCCTCGCAGTAATAGGCGAAGATTTCCAGGAGAAGGACGGAGTTGGGGTGGAGATGCAGAGCCTGTAGCTTATAATGACGGAGGACAGAGAAGAAGAACTCGGGGAAGGGAGGCACCAGGCCAGCAGCAATGGCGCTTACAAAGAGCGGATAGAAGGTGCTCCCTTGGCCCTCAGGGGTGGTGGAGCCAGCCTTGAACACCTTCGCCCCGTCGATGCCCTGCGCCGCCACCATCCGGCGCAACCGGGCGAGGCTCGCCTTCGACACATTCAGCGAATCCAGGGCAGACGAGTACCAAGCTCCGGCCGGGGACTGACGAGGCACCATGGCTTCCTAGGTCACGCGGTCGAAGTAGATCTGGAAATTTTGGAGGAAGGAAGGAGAGGTGCAGGAAAGGGGATCTGAGCAGCGACCGGAGAAAGCAAAAAAAGCAAAGCCTAGGCAGATGCCGCTCCTTTATCAACACGCGCAGTTGCTGAGGCGCTCACGTCCAATCAACCGCCACGCGGCACCCAAGGCCGCAGGCTGTTAGGGCCTGTGGCGCTTTGCTCTTGCCCTTTCGCCTCCCTACACGGCCAAGTCCGGGCGCGCCTTGGGCCCGGGGGCTACTGTCGGTGTTCTGGGAACGGGGGTCCCCAGACTTGCCAGCCTGCGGCGTGGCTCAAAGGGGGGCCCAGCACGGCCCATCTTCATCAACACAGACCCAAGACCCTCGCGAGGGGCCAAGCCTCGCGGGGCGGACGACACGGAGCTTCCTCAGGCACGGCCTCATCAGGCTGGCTCGCGAGGAGGCGGAGAGATCAAGGCGGGGTACCTCACGAGGTGCCCGTGATGCAAGCCATGGCGACCAAGGGCGCCAGGCGGGCGCCAGCCCGCGCAGTGTCCTCCTTTCCTCTTTAGTGCAAAGGGAGCAAGCGCAGGTGAGAGCATGAAGAAAAGGCACCCGTTTCGGTGCAACGAGACCAAGACCAGCCCAATGGCAGGGAGGAAGTCATTGTGGAGCCCAAGCCAGCGTCACCACTCGAGCCTTTGGCAGGCGAGGACCAACTTTAGTTAGGATAAGTGTACCAGATGTTCCCCTTCAAAATGGCCAATTGTTGGCGCCCTTCCCGCTCAATATTTGGGAAGAGGCCCAGGGCCTTTTCCTATAAATAGGACTAGCCACCCCCAGGGTAGAGAGGATCGGCCAATCCAGAAACAAGCTGGGATCGGATCGAGTAGCATCACGCAGAGCGAGAGAGAGAAGGGTGAGTGAACTCCTCCTAGTAGTTCATCCCCCAGCCAAGAACAGACCCTCGCAAGGCTGTTCTTCCTTGTATTGCTCATCATCATCAGCCCAAGAGGCAATCCACCACACCACAAACTAGAGTAGGGTATTACACCACAATGGTGGCCCGAACTAGTATAAACCCTGTGTCTCTTGTGTTGTTCTTTCCATAGCTTAGATCTTAGCGAGGCGGTGGGGTGCAGGTAGGTAGAGGGCGAAATCTCCACGCGCACCCCAGTGTCCGAACCTCTAGGGTCTGCCGGAACCCTAAATCCGACAATCATAGGGTGCTTGTTGACGTTGAGCTTGGTCGCAAGGTGTTGTACTTGGCGCTCGATGGTGTTTCTTGTATCTTCATGCACCTTCTTGAGATGGTTCGCTCATGCACTTGCGTCGAAATTGATTCGCTCTTGGAGTGGTAGAGGTAGAATATCCAATGGTGACAAAGGGTTGAATCCGTAGACGACCTCGAAAGGGGACTTGCCGGTTGTTGAGAGTCTAGCTCGGTTGTAGGCGAACCCGACAATGGGTAGACACTCCTCCCACTCCTTGATGTTCTTCTTGATGAGTACTCGAAGTAGAGCGGAGAGTGTGCGGTTTGTCACCTCCGTTTGGCCGTCGGTTTTAGGATGGTACGCCGTGGAGAAGAGTAGCTTGATTCCGAGCTTGGCGCATAGGGTCTTCCAAAAGTAGCTAAGGAACTTGATGTCGCGGCTCGAGACGATTGTTTTTGGCACACCATGGAGATGCAAAATTTCCCTACAAAATAGATTAGCAACATGTGAAGCATCATCTATCTTGTGGCAAGGAATAAAATGTGCCATTTTTAAGAAACGGTCCACAACGACAAATATGGAATCTTTCCCATTGCGAGTCCTAGGAAAACCAAGTACAAAGTCCATGCTAATGTCTTCCCATGCATGGTTGGTATGGAATTGGTAAAGGCATATAGCGACCATGAGATTGAGCTTTGGACTTAGCTTTGCGACATGTAGAACACCGGTTGGTGAAATGATTGACGTCCCGAAACATCTTTGGCCAAAAGTAGCTCTTCGAGAGCGTGGCGAACGTCTTGTCGCGTCCGAAGTGTCCCATTAAGCCTCCTCCATGTGATTCCTGCAAAAGCAACAAACGAAGAGACGACTCGGGGATGCAAAGTTTGTTAGCTCTCATAAGATAGCCGTCTTTGATGTAATAGCGTTCCCAAGATGTATTCGACAAACACTTGGCATAAGGAGTAGCAAAAGTTGCATCATGCTCATACAAGTCTTTGATATGCTCGAAGCCAATGACATCTAACTCAAGTTGCGTGACAAGCATGCATATGCAGGAAAGAGCATCCGCTGCGATGTTTTCTTTACCCTTGATGTACTTGATGACATAGGGAAAAGACTCAATAAATTCACTCCATTTAGCATGACGCTTGTTCAACTTTGTTTGTCCCTTAAGATACTTGAGAGTCTCATGATCGGTATGAATGATAAACTCCATGGGGACGAAGGTAATGTTCCCATTCATGCAAAACACGGACTAAAGCATATAGCTCTTTGTCATAGATGGGGTAATTGAGTTGCGCTCCGGAAAGTTTCTCACTAAAGTAAGATATGGGGCACTTCTCTTGCGTTAACACACCTCCTATGCCATTACCACTAGCATCGCAATGAATTTCAAAAGGCTTGTCGAAGTTGGGTAACGCAAGCACGGGAGCATGAGTAAGCAAATTATTAAGCTCATTGAATGCGGTATCTTGGGATGGTCCCCAAACAAAAGGCGCACTTCTTGCTCAAAGCATGCAAAGGCGAAGCAATGGTGCTAAAATCCTTCACAAAGCGACGATAGAAACCCGCAAGGCCAAGAAAACTACGCACTTGATGCAAGTTGGTTGGTTGTAGCCAAGTCTTAATAGCATTAATCTTGGACTCATCAACATGAACACCCTTAGAAGAAACAACAAAACCCAAGAAAAGGAGCTTATCAACACCAAAAAGGCATTTCTCCATATTAGCATAGAGGCGCTCTTTTCTAAGAGTTTGCAAAATGGTGCAGACATGGGTGACATGCTCTTTGATAGATTTGCTAAACACAAAATGTCATCAAAGTAGACCACAACAAATATACCTATGTAAGGGCGAAAGACATGATTCATGAGGCGCATAAAAGTGCCCGGTGCTTCCGAAAGACCCATAGGCATGACTAACCACTCATATAAACCAAACTTTGTTACGAATGCGGTTTTCCATTCATCACCTTCTTGTATGCGGATTTGATAGTAACCACTCTTAAGTTCAATTTTGGAAAATATAGTGGCACCGCTAAGCTCATCAAGCATATCATCTAGGCGTGGAATGGGATACCTATAATGAACGGTGATAGCATTGATAGGTCTACAATCGGAGCACATGCGAAAACTACCATCACGTTTTGGCACAAGAATGGCCGGAACGGCACAAGGGATCAAACTTTCACGCACATGTCCATGGTCTATGAAATGCTTTACTTGCCTTTAAAATTCTTTTGTTTCGTCGGGGTTGACACGGTATGGTGCTTTGTTCGGAAGAGGTGCTCCGAGGATGAGGTCGATTCGGTGCTCAATGCCTCGTAGAGGAGGTAGAGCCGGAGCTAGCTTATCAGGAAAAACATCTTGAAATTCCTGCAAATGAGAAGACAACACTAGAGGAAGAGTGTGAGAAGTGTTGGTTTGTGGTGCATTGTCCTTGCACACGAGGATGTAGTGTAGGACACTAGATGGGTGCTCACACACTTCTCTCATCTCACGTTTGGTGGCAAATAGAACTAGATTTTTGTTTTCGCTCATCGTTGAGGCACTCAATTTTGGCTTGTGGCGCTCACTCTCTTTTTGGTGGCTCGCTCTCTCATTATGATCTCCATGATGGGTGGCTTGCTTGTCGGCGATCACTTGACTAGGCGACAATGGACGGAGGACGTACTCCTTGCCCTTCATCTTGAAGATGTAGTGGTTCGTTCGGCCGTTGTGTATGACTCCTCTATCGAATTGCCATGGTCGTCCAAGGAGAAGATGACAAACGGTCATTGGAACGATGTCGCACTCCAAGGTGTCTTCGTAGGCGCCAATCTTGAAGGAGACTTGTACCGGTGCTCGACTTGGATAGTGCCAGAGTCACTAAGCCATTGCACTTTGTATGGATGTGGATGCTTCGTCTTGGGCAATTGGAGCTTGGAGCAAAGTTCTTCACTTGCGATATTATGACAACTCCCTCCATCGATGATGACCTTGATGGATCGTCCATTGACGTCGGCCTTGGTGTGGAATATGTGGCATCGTTGGTCTTCTTATTGGTGATGTTGGAGAGTCAAGACTTTGGAGACAACAAGTGCGGGCCTTGAGTCTTCATCACAAAAGACTTGTTCTTCTTCATTGTTCACTTGGCGGTGCATGGCGACTTGCTCGAGGGCTTCCATTTCACCTTCGCTCATGGAGTCATAAGTGCCATCGTCGTTGAAGACCATGGTTCGCTTGTTGGTGCACTCGTAGGACTTGTGGCCTCGGCCTCCACAAGTGAAAAACTTGAGGAACTCGTCTTGACGGTCTCGTCGGTTGGAGTTGATGATGATGAAGCTCTTGGCTTGAAGTTGCTCGTAGGAGGATGGCTTGTAGGTGACGAAGCTTTCTTGGAAGTCGACTTGTCGATGTTGGAAGTAGAAGGTCTTGTAGTCGGTGTTGGAGTCGTTGAAGCTTGGTTGTTGGATAAGCCGTAGGACTTGGATGAGAACTTGGCACAATTGAAATCATCTTGCACTTGGCGTTTCTCTTTGGTAGCTTGGTGCACTAGCTCGATGAGATTTGAGTATGGTTGGAAGTCGGCGATCTTCTTGATAGGGTGATTGAGTCCGTTCAAGAAACGTGCCATTGTTTGCTCATCATCTTCCGTGACATTCGCTCTTATCATTGCAATCTCCATCTCCTTGTAGTATTCTTCAACGCTCTTTGTTCCTTGCTTGAGTTGTTGGAGTTTCTTGAAGAGGTCGCGGTTGTAGTAGGTAGGTACGAAGCATGCTCTCATGACATCCTTCATTTGCGCCCAAGTAGTAATGGGTGGTTCACCTCTTGCCTCTCGGTGCTCTATGATTTGTTCCCACCAAATGAGCACATAGTCTTGGAACTCAAGGGATGCCATCGCGATCTTCTTCTCTTCTTCAAAATTGTGCAAACGGAAGATCTTGTCAACCTTCAATGCCCATGAAATGTACTCTTCAGGGTCGTTGCTACCGTTGAACTTGGGCATGGTGAACTTGAGTTTGCCATAATGTTGCTCTTCATTGTGTTGGGGTCGGGGATGATGACGCCCATGTTGTTGATGATTGTACAACTCGTGGTGCTCTTGGCGCGGAGGATCGTTATCGTCATGTTCTTGTCATGGAGGATCTCCATTGTCTTCATGCTCATGATTGACTGGTTGTTCTTGGCGAGCTTGTGGAGGAACTTGTCGAGCTCGAGGAGGAACTTGACGATGCACGCGAGCTTGAAATCTTCGTTCTTGAATTTCTTCGCGAAGTGCTTCCTCTTGTTCACGGGCTTGTCGGCTTCGGTCGGCAACGGCTCGACTCGAATCGCGTAGAGCTTGTTGCGCCGCAAGTGCTTGAGTGTCACGGAGTTGTTGTTCTTGACGTTGTGCCTCGGCATCTTGAGCATTTTGGTGTAGACACGCTCGCTCTTCCTCTTCGTGTTGGTGTTGTCGTTGCCGTTCTCGTTCTAGCGCAAAGGCCTCTTGAGTTTGCCGTTGTCGGCGCTCTTGAGAGTCGGTGTCTCATTGGGGATTGAGGCTTGCTTGACGGTCGGTGCGTGCGGCTCGACGAAGAGTGTTCGATGTCGGTGTACTTGAGCCGGAGAGGGTGAAGTCGGAGTGGCGGCTTGAACGGCTCCTTCTTGAAGTGGAAGACGAGCAGTTGAGCAACAAAGCACGAATTTCGTCCATCCTTGCATCATTCTCTTGCTTGTGATCGTCGAGCTTGTGTTCAAAGTAGTCCCTTGTACGTTGCTCGGAAAGTCAGAAGTCGGCGGCAAGGTTGTCGATGCGTTCACTCATAGCTTGTTGCTCTTGATGCAAAGCACATTGTGCACCAAAGAGGTGACTCTTGGTGACGAAGGAGTTCATGTCGTCGTCTTGCTCCATGAAGAGTGGGTTGTTACAAGTACTTGGCCTATCCATCATTCGAAGACAAATGTGAGTGGTAGAAAGAGAAGAACGAGTACCAAATTTACCTTGACCGAAGTTGAAAGTGGATCGAGGATCACTCCAATGTAGGACAAGGAAATAGAACAATTGGTACGAGTTCTTGTTGGTTTCTCACACCTACACAAGTAAAAGCTTTTGGTGGAGCTTGGTTAGGATGGTGGCACTAAGTTTGATGCAATTTTAAGTGAGCTTCAATAATGTTGGAAAAGATTTGCAAGATGCAATGTAACAAGTAGACCAAGCATATAAGGTGCACGGAAACACACGCACAAAAAAGATAAGTGGGGTTGTGCAACCAAGGGTGAGCCAAAATGTGGAATCCACAAAAATGCTCTTGTTGCACAACACTAGATCTTGCACTTGGCGTTCCGCTTTGGTAGCTTGGTGCACTAGCCTCATGAGATTTGAGTATGGTTGGAAGTCGGTGATCTTCTTGATAGGGTGATTGAGTCCATTCAATAAATGTGTCATTGTTTGCTCATCATCTTCCGTGACATTGGCTCTTATCATTGCAATCTCCATCTCCTTGTAGTATTCTTCAACGCTCTTTGTTCTTTGCTTGAGTTGTTGGAGTTTCTTGAAGAGGGCGCGGTTGTAGTAGGTAGGTACGAAGCGTGCTCTCATCACATCCTTCACTTGCGCCCAAGTAGTGATGGGTGGTTCACCTCTTGCCTCTCGGCGCTCTATGATTTGTTCCCACCAAATGAGCACATAGTCTTGGAACTCAAGGGATGCCATCGCGATCTTCTTCTCTTCTTCAAAATTTTGCAAATGGAAGATCTTGTCAACCTTCAATGCCCATGAAAGGTACTCTTCGGAGTCATTGCTATCGTTGAACGTGGGCATGGTGAACTTGAGTTTTTCATAACGTTTCTCTTCATTGTGTTGGGGTCGGGGATGATGACGCCCATGTTGTTGATGATTGTACAACTCGTGGTGCTCTTGGCGCGGAGGATTGTTATCATCATGTTTCTCTTGTCATGGAGGATCTCCATTGTCTTCATGCTCTTGATTGACTGGTTGTTCTTGGCGAGCTTGTGGAGGAACTTGTCGAGCTCGAGGAGGAACTTGACGATGCACGCGAGCTTGAAATCTTCGTTCTTGAATTTCTTCGTGAAGTGCTTCCTCTTGTTCATGGGCTTGTCGGCTTCGGTCGGCAACGGCTCGACTCGAATCGCGTAGAGCTTGTTGCCCTGCAAGTGCTTGAGCGTCACGGAGTTGTTGTTCTTGACGTTGTGCCTCGACATCTTGAGCATTTTGGTGTAGACGCGCTTGCTCTTCCTCTTCATGTTGGTGTTGTCGTTATCGTTCTCGTGCTAGCGCAAAGGCCTCTTAAGTTTGACGTTGTCAGCGCTCTTGACAGTCGGTGTCTCATAGGGGATTGAGGCTTGCTTGACGGTCGGTGCGCGTGGCTCGACGAAGAGTGTTCGATGTCGGTGTACTTGAGCCGGAGAGGGTGAAGTTGGAGTGGCGGCTTGAACGGCTCCTTCTTGAAGTGGAAGACGAGCGGTTGAGCAACAAAGCACGAATTTCGTCCATCCTTGCATCATTCTCTTGCTTGTGATCGTCGAGCTTGTGGTCGAAGTAGTCCCTTGTACGTTCCTCGGAAAGTCGCAAGTCGGCGGCAAGCTTGTCGATGCATTCACTCATAGCTTGTTGCTCTTGATGCAAAGCACGTTGTGCCCCAAAGAGGTGACTCTTGGTGATGAAGGAGTTCATGTCGTCGTCTTGCTCCATGAAGAGTGGGTTGGTAAAAGTACTTGGGATATCCATCATTCCAAGACAAATGTGAGTGGTAGAAAGAGAAGAACGAGTACCAAATTTACCTTGACCGAAGTTGAAAGTGGATCGAGGATCACTCCAATGTAGGACAAGGAAATAGCACAATTGGTACGAGTTCTTGTCGGTTTCTCACACCTACACAAGTAAAAGTTTTTGGTTGAGCTTGGTTAGGATGGTGGCACTAAATTTGATGCAATTGTAAGTGAGCTTCAATAATGTTGGAAAAGATTCGCAAGATGCAATGTAACAAGTAGACCAAGCATATAAGGTACACGGAAACACACGCACAAAAAAGATAAGTGGGGTTGTGCATCCAAGGGTGAGCCAAAATGTGGAATCCACAAAAATGCTCTTGTTGCACAACACTAGATCTTTCACTTGGCGTTCCGCTTTGGTAGCTTGGTGCACTAGCTTGATGAGATTTGAGTATGGTTGGAAGTCGGCGATCTTCTTGATAGGGTGATTGAGTCCGTTCAAGAAACGTGCCATTGTTTGCTCATCATCTTCTGTGACATTGGCTCTTATCATTGCAATCTCCATATCCTTGTAGTATTCTTCAACGCTCTTTGTTCCTTGCTTGAGTTGTTGGATTTTCTTGAAGAGTTCGCGGATGTAGTAGGTAGATACGAAGCGTGCTCTCATGACATCCTTCATTTGCGCCCAAGTAGAGATGGGTGGTTCACCTCTTGCCTCTCAGTGCTCTATGATTTGTTCCCACCAAATGAGCACATAGTCTTGGAACTCAAGGGATGCCATCGCGATCTTCTTCTCTTCTTCAAAATTTTGCAAACGGAAGATCTTGTCAACCTTCAATGCCCATGAAAGGTACTCTTCGGGGTCGTTGCTACCGTTGAACTTGGGCATGGTGAACTTGAGTTTGCCATAACGTTGCTCTTCATTGTGTTGCGGTCGGGGATGATGACGCCCATGTTGTTGATGATTCTACAACTCTTGGTGCTCTTGGCGCGGAGGATTGTTATCGTCATGTTGCTCTTGTCGTGGAGGATCTGCATTGTCTTCATGCTCTTGATTGACTGGTTGTTCTTGGCGAGCTTGTGGAGGAACTTGTAGAGCTCTAGGAGGAACTTGACGATGCACGCGAGCTTGAAATCTTCATTCTTGAATTTCTTCGCGAAGTGCTTCCTCTTGTTCATGGGCTTGTCGGCTTCGGTCGGCAACGGCTCGACTCGAATCACGTAGATCTTGTTGCGCCGCAAGTGATTGAGCGTCACGGATTTGTTGTTCTTGACGTTGTGCCTCGGCATCTTGAGCATTTTGGTGTAGACGCGCTCGCTCTTCCTCTTCATGTTGGTCTTGTCATTGTCGTTCTCGTGCTAGCGCAAAGGCCTATTAAGTTTGACGTTGTCGGCGCTCTTGACAGTCGGTGTCTCGTAGGGGATTGAGGCTTGCTTGACGGTCGGTGCGCGCGGCTCGACGAAGAGTGTTCGATGTCGGTGTACTTGAGCCGGAGAGCGTGAAGTCGGAGTGTCAGCTTGAACGGCTCCTTCTTGAAGTGGAAGACGAGCGGTTGAGCAACAAAGCACGATTTTCGTCCATCCTTGTGTCATTCTATTGCTTGTGATCGTCGATCTTGTAGTCGAAGTAGTCCCTTGTACGTTCCTCGGAAAGTCGCAAGTCGGCGGCAAGGTTGTTGATGCATTCACTCATAGCTTGTTGCTCTTGCTGCAAAGCACGTTGTGCACCAAAGAGGTGACTCTTGGTGACGAAGGAGTTCATGTCGTCGTCTTGCTCCATGAAGAGTGGGTTGGTAGAAGTACTTGGCCTATCCATCATTCCAAGCCAAATGTGAGTGGTGGAAAGAGAAGAACGAGTACCAAATTTACCATGACCGAAGTTGAAAGTGGATCGAGGATCACTCCAATGTAGGAGAAGGAAATAGCACAATTGGTACGAGTTCTTGTCAGTTTCTCACACCTACACAAGTAAAAGCTTTTGGTGGAGCTTGTTTAGGATGGTGGCACTAAATTTGATGCAATTGTAAGTGAGCTTCAATAATGTTGGAAAAGATTCGCAAGATGCAATGTAACAAGTAGACCAAGCATATAAGGTACACGGAAACACACGCACAAAAAAGATAAGTTGGGTTGTGCAACCAAGGGTGAGCCAAAATGTGGAATCCACAAAAATGCACATGTTGCACAACACTAGAGAAACTCTAGCGCGATTGCACAATAGGCAGATACAAGAACTTGTGCACAACCTACTTAGAAAAAATGCAATGACTTCTATCCCAAATATGTTCTATGCAAGGTGTTGCTATGATATGATCCAAGATGATCGAGTATGACAATCTTAATGTTGTAAGATGATATGGTTCTTGCTTAAAAGCTCTTTGCTTATCTTTTCTCTTTCCTTAAAAGCTTGTTTGGCTCTTTGATGTTTGAGCTCTTTTCTCATGCAATGCTTGAAGAACCAAGATAGCAAATGAGTATGCGATGACAACTTTGTGACACAAGAGATGATACCAAGATATGCAACAATGATGTATCTATGCTATGGGAAGTATGATCACTAATGTGCCCAAGTCTCGTTGCCGGCAATACTCAATGGCTAGTCTCGATGGGTAAGCAAGGCAAAGGAGTAAGGCTATGATGGCTATCAATGTAATGGCAAGAATGATATGTCCAATACCAAGATGAGGTTACTGGTCTTGCTTCCGGTATGGTGTTAAAATGGTGGCATGAATACCAAGTCGTAGTCAAGGTGGTGGTTGTTGATGACGCGTTCGTGGCGAAGATGAGCGGCGGTGATGTCGATGTCGAACTGTACCTAAATAGCCGAAACACAAAAGGATACGGTACTGCAACTCAAATTATCAAACCTCGAAGTAGCAATTGTGTCGGAGAGCGAAACTTTCCAAAAATGCTTGGGTTATGCGGAAGTGGAGGAGGTATGCGGAAGTGTATATGGTATATGGTGGACACCGGAACAAAATTTGGTGGAAATTGGGGCGGTGGATGGATATGTTGCTGCCAGGGGCTGGATGTCCGGGTGGGGCCGGATGTCCGGGCTCTACGGGCCGGATGTCCGGGCTCTAGATCTGGGGATGAACAGGATGAACACCGCGTGGGGAGGTTAAATCCGGGCGAAATTCAGAGGAATTTATGGATGGAAAATGGGGGTAAAAGGATGGCAAGCTAGATCCACTCAAAACAAAGCAAATCCACGGATCCAAACCAACAAAATCTCAACACACCAACAAATCACAAAAAACAATTGGGGCTATTTTTGGTGGGGAATTTTCGAATTAGGATGAAAAACAACAAAACAAGGCTATAAACACAATGGGGAGGCTCCGAAATCGTGATCAACCTGGCTCTAGATACCAAGATGATGTAGGGTTGAACCCTAATCGCCCAATCTTTCAAGAAACGAGCGGATCCCGTGAAGAACACGAGGAACACAAAGAGGGAAACGGGGAAAATCACAAGGGGAAACACAAGAGGAACACTCAAACTAACAAGAACAAGTCACACATGTGCTAGATCCTCAGATACATAGAATGATACACGGTCCACGGACAACTAGGGATGATACAAAAGGGTAACCGGTTCTTCTCCGTGAGGAGGTCTTGATGTTCTTCCCTAAAGAGGGGTCTTGAATCCGCTTGGGGGATCTTCTCCGGTGGAGGCTCGAATCTCCGAGGAGAAGGTAACCAAGTGGATGAGCAAAGATCTCCCACAAATACGAGCTAAACGTTTGCTAACCCTAGAAAGTTGTACGGGATGGAGTATATATATAGTCTAGGGGGTAGAAGGGGTACACGGGCCTCGGCCCTTTACTGTGCGCGGACAGGGAGGCCGGACGTTCGGGCATCGGGCTGGATGTCCGGGCGTTCACGGAGGGCCGAATGTCCGGGCTGTGGAGGCCGGATGTCCGGGCTGGTGAAGTTGGCCATGTTGCTCTCGGGTTCGGGGGTCTGGATTTCCGGGCAGGGGGCCGGATGTCCGCGACCCATCTTCGGTGAACAGTGTTTCTGGCGACCTCGACTTCCATGCCCGATCTGATCTGGATCTGGAAACCCTAACCGGTTGACTTTTTCCCCCTCTCCCGGATATTTTTAGCATTCTTCGTGATGGCATAACTCTACATCCGTGGCTCCGATTTGTGCATGTGGCATATCGAAATGTTCGTCTCGACGAGTACTTGATTTCATCTCATTGTATCATGTTCATTTGAGCTCATCTTGATGCCCTAAATGCTGTTGGAAGAGTGCTAGTTTCTGTTAGTTTCAGTTTCATATCAGTAATTGGACATTTGTCATTTTTGCCATGATTGATGTGTGCCTCCTATGAACTTGAGCCATACATGAGTTTTGAAGTATGCCATGCCGTCTTTACAGGGGTGTATGCCATGTATTTTTGTGATCTTTGTGGTGACTAGCACAAGCATGCAAAAGACCTCTCGTGATGTTGCTGATTTCAGGGACTTAGAAATCTTCCAAGTCTTTGCCCTGTTAATATTTTTATGCCATGTATTCTTGTTGCTACAGAGTGATCCATGCCTCTTTTGAGAATGATCAGTAAGGATGTTTTGTAGATAATGTTATGCTCTATCCATCCATGTCTTTGTTTGCAATTATTGAGCAACCTAGATTGACTCAATCGAGCTCTACTTTTGCTATAACATGTTCCTGGCAGAATGTTTACATGTTAAGCATTTTTGCCGAGGTTGTTGTAGTTGACCCATGCATGCTATGTTCTTGGTCTTGCCATGTTTAGCTTCTATGCCATTTCTACTTGCTGGGTGTATGCTTAGTTTGTCATGCCATGCTATGTGGTGAGTGCTTTGAGCTCGTAAACATGCCTACGTGAATCTGTTTTTGCCATGTTCCAGTTTTTTGCCAAGTCTGAATCTGTTAACGATAATTGCTATGTTCACATGGTTGCCATTGTATTTTCTGATCCCTTTTGGCTTATGGTCAGTAAGGGACTTTTGTTGTATGCTTTGAGTAGCTTCATGCCATGCCTTTCTTTTCCATGATATTTTCCTATAGCATGTTGTTATCTTGCTCTAAACATTGCTTCCTAATGTTAAATTACTGGCATGTTGTTATTTTCACCAAGTCGGTAACCTGTAATCTTTTACACTTTTGCCATGCTTGTTTGAACCTGCTATTGAGTGAATTTGCCGTAGCTCAGTGTTCATCTTTTGTCAAGCATCCTGAGTGGATCCCTGCCATGTATTTTGTTGTCATGTTAGAGTGCAGTAGCTTGTTGTTCTTGATGCATTTAGATGGCCTCGTGCTGTTAATCGCAGATCGGTGCCATATTTGTTTTGCTTGTCATTTGCAAACCGTGCATCCGATTCCGGTGATATTTATATCGATTTCGACCGAAATCAACTCATCTTTCTAGTGGCACTCTTGGTTTTCCAAGTTGAGGCCTGATTCAATCTTTCCCTTCCGAATCATGCATATGCATTGCATATCACATCCCGCATAACATGCCATGTTTTGCATCATGTTGCTTGTGCATTGCACGTGGTTGATTGTGTCTCCCTTTGCTTGTGTTCTTGCTTTGGGTAGAGCCGGGAGACGAGTTCATGTTTGAGGTACCCGTTGAGTACGCTTACGAGGATCAAGCTTTCGTCTTCTCGAACTTTGCAGGCAAGATGACCATACCCTCGAAATCACTTCTATCTTTGCTTGCTAGATGCTCGCTCTTTTGCTATGCCTATGCTGCGATACCTACCACTTGCTTATCATGCCTCCCATATTGCCATGTCAAGCCTCTAACCCTCCTTGTCCTAGCAAACCGTTGTTTGGCTATGTTACCGCTTTGCTCAGCCCCTCTTATAGCGTTGCTAGTTGCAGGTGAAGATTGGAGTTTGTTCCATGTTGGAACATGGATATTTGTTGGGATATCACAATATATCTTATTTACTTAATGCATCTATATACTTGGTAAAGGGTAGAAGGCTCGGCCTTATGCCTGGTGTTTTGTTCCACTCTTGCCGCCCTAGTTTCCGTCATACCGGTGTTATGTTCCTTGATTTTGCGTTCCTTACACGGTTGGGTCATAATGGGAAGCCCTTGACAGTTCGCCTTGAATAAAACTCCTCCAGCAAGGCCCAACATTGGTTTTACCATTTGCCACCTAGCCTTTTCTTTCCCTTGGGTCGGCCAACCCAAGGGTCATCTTTATTTAATCCCCCCGGGCCAGTGCTCCTCTGAGTGTTGGTCCAAACTAGAGCCCCTTGCAGCGCCACCTCGGGGAAACTCGAGGGCTGGTTTTAGTTGTACGGATTGCTTATCCGGTGTGCCCTAAGAACGAGATATGTGCAGCTCCTATCAAGATTTATCGGCACATTCGGGTGGCCTTGCTGGACTTGTTTTACCATTGTCGAGATGTCTTGTAACCGGGATTCCGAGTCTGATCGGATTGTCTTGGGAGAAGGAATATCCTTCGTTGATCATGAGAGCTTGTGATGGGCTAAGTTGGGACACCCCTGCAGGGATTTGAACTTTCGAAAGCCGAGCCTGCGGTTATGGGCAGATGGGAATTTGTTAATGTCCGGTTGTCGAAAACCTGAAACTTAACTTAATTAAAATGCATCAACCACGTGTGTAGCCGTGATGGTCTCTTCTCGGCGGAGTCCGGGAAGTGAACACGGTGTTGGAGTTATGCTTGAACGTAAGTAGTCTTGGATCACTTATTGATCATAGTTTCTCGACCATGCCTTGCCTTCTCTTCTCGCTCTCATTTGCGTAAGTTAGCCACCATTTTATGCTAGTGCTTGCTGCAGCTCCACCTCATACCTTTTCCCTACCTATAAGCTTAAATAGTCTTGATCGCGAGGGTGTGAGATTGTTGAGTCCCCATGGCTCACAGATTACTTCGAAAACCAGTTTGCAGGTGCCGATGATATCGTGCAGGTGTCGCAACCAAGCTCAAGGAGGAGCTCATTGAAGATCGTGTTCATTGTGTTGTTTCGTTTTCCTTTCGATCAGTAGTGGAGCCCAGTTGGGGCGATCGGGGATCTGTAGCATCAAGGGTAGTCTTCTTTTATTTTGGTTCCGTAGTCGGACCTTGATTGTATCTAGTTGATGTAATGCTTTATTCATGTATTGTGTGAAGTGGCGATTGTAAGCCAACTATGTATCCCTTTCCTTTTTTTCATTACATGGGTTGTGTGAAGATTACCTCTCCTGCGACATTGCTTACAATGCGGTTATGCCTCTAAGTCGTGCTCCGACACGTAGGAGATATAGCCGCATCATGGGCGTTACATGCGGACACCACTCGTCGTCACGGACTCTCGTCGGCAAGGTGTTCCATAGTGGATTCTACTGGCCCACGGTGCTCAACGACGCAGGTGAGCTGGTGAAGTCCTGCGAAGCTTGCCAGTTCCACGCCAAGCAGATCCATCAGCCAGCTCAGGGCCTCCAGACTATACCGCTCACATGGTCGTTCACGGTTTGGGGGCTGGATATCTTGGGCCCATTCCCTTGAGCGCCAGGGGGCTACCGCTACCTCTATGTCTCCATCGACAAGTTCACCAAGTGGGCGGAAGTGGAAGCCATCCGCACGATCCCAGCTGGTTCTGCAGTTAAGTTCATCAAGGGCCTCGTGAGCTATTTCCGGGTCCCCAACCACATCATCACCGACAACGGCTTGCAGTTCACTAGTAACTTCTTCAAAACATATTGTGCTAACCTTGGAATGCAAATCTGCTACGCTTCGGTGGTGCACCCCAGGAGCAATGGCCAGGCTGAACGCGCCAACGCGGAGGTCCTGAGAGGCCTCAAGACCTGGACCTTCAAGAAGAAGCTCGAAGCCTGCGGCAGGGGCTGGCACGACGAGCTCCGGTCCGTGATGTGTTCCATCCGCACCAGCGCCACTAAGCCGACTGTGAGACCCCGTTCTTCCTTGTCTACGGAGCCGAAGCGGTCCTCCCTCATGAGGTCAAGCATCGCTCCGCATGGGTCCTGGCGTTTGATGAAACGCAGCAGGACGCCACGCAGGGGATGGACCTCGTGCTGGGGGAGGAACGTCGCCGCGAAGCTGCAGTGAGGGCGGCAAGGTACCAACAGGCACTACAGTGATACCACTGCTGCAACATCCGCTCCAGGATGCTCGAGGCAGGCGACCTTGTCCTGAGGCGGGTCCTCTCCAGGGAAGGGTTGCACAAGCTCTAACCCATGTGGGAGGGCCCGCTCAGGGTCTACCTCGCCAGGAAGTGAGGCACCCTGTGAAGCAGCGAGCAAGGCGGCAGTCCACGGAGAAGCAGGCCTTCATTGTCCAAGAGACCCGCAAGTTGGAGGGGCAGGTGCCGTTCGTGAGGTTAGGTACCCCGAATGGCTGGCGAACCCAGTCGTGGTGCCCAAGAAAGGCTGGAAGGAGTGAATGTGTGTCGACTTCACCAACCTCAACAAGGCGTGCCCTCAAGATCCATTCGCTCTCCCACGCATCGACCAGATCGTCGACTCCACCGCCGAGTGCGACCTACTGTGCTTCCTGGATGCGTTCTCAGGGTATCACCAAATCAAGATGGCGGTGGAAGATGTAGAAAAGATAGCCTCCCTGACCCTGTGCGGGGTGTACTGCTACACCTGTATGCCCTTCGCACTGAACAACGCGGGTGCGACCTTTCAGCGGCAGATGCACATCGCTTAAGGGTGGCAGCTCGGGAGGAACATGGAGGCCTACGTCGATGACATTGTGGTGAAGTCTCGAGAGGCGAGAACCTTGATCCGAGACCTGAAGGAGACCTTCGAAAGCCTGCGCCAGGTGAACTTGCGGCTTAAACCGGAAAAGTGTGTGTTCGGTGTCCCTTCCAGCAAGCTGCTGGGATTCCTCGTGTCACACAAAGGGATCAAGGCGAACCAGGTGAAGATCAAGGCCATTGAGGGCATGAGCCCGCCGTGGACCCTCAAGGAAATGCAGAAGTTGGCTGGTTGGGTGACTGCATTGGGGCGCTTCATCTCCAAGCTGGGAGAGCGCGCCTTACCCTTTTTCAAGCTGATGAAGAAAAAGGACCCGTTCGAGTGGACTCTGGAGGCCGACCAAGCCTTCCAAGACCTCAAGAGATACCTGACCAGCCCACCGGTGTTGGTGGCGCCACGACCTCTCGAGCCTCTAGTACTTTATCTTTCCGCCACCCCATACTCCGCTAGCGCTGCACTAGTGGCGGTTCGGGAGGAGCACCGGGCCAAGAGTGCACCGCGCCAAGCTACGTCGCCAGCCAAGATGACGCAAGATCAGGAAGGTGCAGCAAGAGCCATAGCGGCAGCAACAGAAGACCATGCTCGGCAGGATGACACCGTAGAGATTCCCGCAAGCGACCAGGCGCCAAGGGTCCCCCACCTCAGGAGGCACCCCAACTTGCACAACATGCGAGCCTCACCAACACGCCGGTCCTCATCGAGCACCCGGTGTATTTCGTCAGCACGGTGTTGAGGGACGCAAGGGCACGATACCCCATGCCGCAGAAGCTCCTGCTCGTGCTCCTGGTGGCCTCGCACATGTTGCGGCACTACTTCCAGGGACACCCTATCAAGGTCGTCTCGGCTAACCGTTAGAGATGGTGCTTAGGAGCCCCAACTCCGGTAGAAGGGTCGCTGAGTGGAACATCGAGCTGCAGGCGTTCCAGTTGGAGTTTAGCACCACCAGGGTCATCAAGGGAGTCGCAATCGCTGATTTTGTGGCGGAATGGATGGATGCCCCGGCACTTGAAGTGGGCGAGGAGCGGTCTACCTCGCCAGGAAGTGAGGCGCCTGACGGATGGGTCATGTACTTTGATGGTGCCTTCGCGCACCAGGGCGCGGGGCTGGAGCAGTACTCATCTCGCCCACGCAGGACAAGCTCTACTACGCTGTGCAGCTCTGTTTTCAGCAGGGCGAGAAGGTCTCCAATAACATTGCAGAATGCGAAGGACTCATAGTTGGCTTGAAGGCCGTGGCAGCTCTAGGGGTGAAGCGCATCACTGTTAGGGGCGACTCACAGCTCCTCGTCAACTTCTCTAATAAGGTGTACGAGCCAAAGGACGAGCACATGGAGGCGTACCTTGTAGAAGTACGTAAGATGGAAAAGAAGTTCCTAGGCCTGGAGGTGCAGCATGTGCCCCGTGGCACCAACAAGGAAGCTGATGACATCTCCAGGAGGGCATCCAAGCTACAGCCCCAAGAGCCTGGCGTCTTCGAGGAGCGGCTCTTCAAGTCGTTAGCGACGCCACCACTTTCAAGCACGGCATGGCCTCGGGAGGAGCTCCCACAACCGCCTGCCACGGGAGCCCCAGCTTGTGGCCCAACCTCAGAAGCTCACTTTCTCTTGGCGCTCGAGCCCATGTGATGTTGGACCAAGGAATTCAAGGAATATCTGATGCAAGGGGCGCTACCGGAGAAGGAAGAGGACGCAGAGTGCGTGGTCCAGCAAGCCACGGCATACTTGTAACACCCTCGATGCGACTATAGCTCCCACGTGTCGAGGCACGACTTAGAGACATAATCGCATTGAAGGCATATGTCGCAAGTTAGGCAATCTTCACAACATCCCATGTAATATGATAATAAAAAGGGAGATAGCATAGTTGGCTTACACTCGCCACGTCAATCAAGTACATAAATAACATTACATCATCCAAACACTCATGGCCCGTCTACGGCGCCAAAATAAAAGAGAACCCAACATGCAACAACGGTCCCAATCACCCCCAACTGGGCACCACTACTGATCATCGAGAAAGGAAACATAGAACGTTGAGAGTCTTTGTCGAACTCCCACTTCAGCTCGTACGGGTCTCCTGGAGCGAAATCATCAGGCCCTGCATCTGGTGTAATAGTAATCTGTGAGCCACAGGGACTCAGCAATCTCGCACCCTCGCGATCAAGACTATTTAAGCTTATAGGTATGGCAAGGTAAATATATGGAGCTGCAGCAAGCGACTAGCAAGTATGGTGGCTAACTTATCCGCAAAAGAGAGCGAGAATAGGGGGCAAAGCATGGCGAGAAACTAGAGAGCAACCTGCGCAAACATTACTCCAACACCGTGTCCACTTCCCGGACTCCGCCGAGAAGAGGCCATCACGGTAACACACTCAGTTGATTCATTTCAATTAAGTTAAGGTTCAACTTATCTACAACCGGACATTAACAAATTCCCATCTGCCCATAACCGCGGGCACGGCTTTCGAAAGTTCAGTCCCTGCAGGGGAGTCCCAACTTAGCCCATGACAAGCTCTCACGGTCAACAAACGAATAGACCTCGTCCCAAGACGTTCCGATCAGACTCGGTATCTTGGTAATTCAAGACACTTCGACAGGTTAAAACAAATCCAGCAACACCGCCCGAATGTGCCGACAAATCCCGATAGGAGCTGCACATATCTCTTTCTCAGGGCACACTCAGATGAACACTACGTACAACTAAAACCAACCCTCAAGTTGCCCCGAGGTGGCGCTGCAAGTGGCTCTATTTGGACCAACACTCAGAGGAGCACTGGCCCGGGGGTTTAAAATAAGATGTCCCTCGAGCTCCGGAAACCCAAGGGAAAAAAGGCTAGGTAGGAAATGGTAAGACCAAAGTTGGGCATTGCTGGAAAAGCTTTAATCAAGGCGGAATATCAAGGAGTTCCCATTATAACCCAACCGCGTAAGGAACGCAAAAACCGGGAACATAACACCGATATGATGGAAACTAGGGCGGCAAGAGTGGAACAAAACACTAGGCGAGAGGCCGAGCCTTCCACCCTTTACCAAGTATATAGATGCATTAATATAAAAAGATAATATAATGATATCCCAACAAGTAAATAAATGTTCCAACAAGAAACGGCCTCCAATCTTCACCTGCAACTAGCAACGCTATAAGAGGGGCTGAGCAAAGTAGTAACATAGCCAATCAACGGTTTGCTAGGACATGGTGGGTTAGAGGTTTGACATGGCAATTTTGGAGGCTTGCAAGCAAGTGGTAGGCATCATAGCAATGGCATAGCAAAAGAGCGAGCAAACTAGCATAGCAAAGATAGTAGTGATTTCGAGGGTATGATCATCTTGCCTGCACAGTTGTCAGAGTTGACTGGATCCTCAAAACCAAACTCAACGGGATCCTCATTAGAGAACTCGTCTCCCGGCTCTACCCAAACAAGACAAACAAGCAACAAGGATACAATCAACCACGTGCAAACTCAAACAACACGATGCAAAGATGATATGCTATGCGGGATGCGATGCGGGATGTAAAATGCAAGATATGACAGGGAATGCATGAACCTGGCCTCAACTTGGAATTCCAAGTGTGCCATTGGAAAGATGAGATGAAATCGCTTGAAAACGATATAAAGAACGCTGGGATCGGAGTTACGGTTTGGAAATGGCAAGCGATTCAAAAATGACACCGGTCTGCGATTTACAGCAAGTAGGCATCTAAATGCAACGAAATGAACATGCTACAGCAACCAAACATGACAACAAAATGCATGGCAGGGAAGCATTCAAGATGCTTAACAAAAGTCTAGCAGTGAGCTACGGCCAATTCATCCATTAACAGGTTCAAACAAGCATGGCAAAAACGCAAATGGTAAAACAGATCTCAAACTTAGTGAAATTAACACTTGTCTGGAATTTCAGATCATATAGCCCTCTTCGGAGCAACAAAACAACATGCTACAGGACCTGAAGATGACAAAGAAAGACATTGAATGGAGCTACTCAACAATCTTAACAAAAGTCCCTTAGTGACCTTGAGCCAAAAGGGAGCAGAAAATACAATTACAAGCATGTGAACATAGCAAAAACATAATCAGTTTTCAGACTTAGTGAAAACTGGGACATGCTGAAACATAACTCACGAAGGCATGTTTACGAGCTCGATGCACTCACCACGGTGCAAGTCATGGCAAGACAAGCATACATCCCTGAAGAAGGCACAAAATGC
The DNA here is from genome assembly GCF_018294505.1 of Triticum aestivum. Taxonomy (NCBI): domain Eukaryota; kingdom Viridiplantae; phylum Streptophyta; class Magnoliopsida; order Poales; family Poaceae; genus Triticum; species Triticum aestivum. The sequence continues at coordinate 324,346,181 of NC_057797.1, forward strand.
AAGCTAGACATGGCAAGAACAATGGCATAGCATGCACGGATCAACTACAATAATATCGGCAAAATCGCAAACAAGTTGACGATCTGCCCAGATTCGCAACGAAGCAAAAGTAGAGCTCGATTGACTCAAGCTAGGCTGCTCCATAATTGCAAACAAAGACATGGATGGATAGAGCACTACAAGATTAACAAAACTCATTTACTAATCATCCTCAAAAGAGGCATGGATCACTAGGAAACAACATGAACATATGGCATCGTGAGATAAACAATCCCAGGACTTAGTGAAATTACTAAGTCCCTGGAAACAGAATTAGCAAGTGCACCACTTTGCAAGCTTGCACAAGTCACCACACACATCCTAAAAATACATGGGTTGCACCCCTGGAAAGATGACAAAACCCTTAACAAAACATATGTAGAACTCACGGGCATGTCATGCACACAATAATCATGGAAAAAATGACAAAAGTGCTAAACGGAGTAGCAGATCTGACAATTAACTCAAGTAGCCCTCTTCTAACAGCATTTCGGGTATCAAGCTGAGCTCAAATGAAAATGATGCAATGGAATGAAATGATGTACTCTCTGAGATGAACATTTTGATAGGCTATATGCATGAATCGGAGCTACAGATGCAAAGTTACGGGGCCTCGAACAGGAGCATGTGGACTGAAAAATTTAGGGACTTAGAGAAATTTTCGACCTCCTAGGGTTTACTGTAGCTCCGATCCAGATCTGGATCGCACGGAGCCCGAGGTTTGTCGGCCGGAGGAGTCGCCGGAGTAGTCGAGGACGGCGGCGGCCGGGGTTGGGGGCACCGGATCCGGCGAGGGCGAGGTCGGGAGGAGGCGGTGGAGCTCGCCGGCTCGGGGCGGCGCGCTGCCCGGCGGCGGCGGCGGCGGGGACCCGCGGGCGAGGCGGCGGCGGCGGACGGCGGGCGGGGCTGCAGCGGCCGGCGGGCGAGGAGGCGGCGGCCGGCGGCCGGGGCGGCAGCGGCCGGCGCGCGCGGCGTGTGAAGCGAAAGGCGGCGGCGCGCGGGGCGGCCCGGTGAGGCGCGGGAGAGGGCCCGCCCTGGGCCGGGACGGGCCGCGGCGGGGGCGCGGCTGCTGTGCCATGTGGCGGCGTGGGAGTGGCGGCGGCGGTGTGTCCGACCCGGACGGACAATGTCCGGCGCGCGGAGATGCAGTTTTTAGGGTTTCGGGGAGGAAGAAGATCCGAAAACGGAGGGGTGTATATATAGGCATAGAGGGAGCTAGGAGAGTCCAAATGAGGTGCGGTTCTCGGCCACGCGATCGTGATCGAACGCTCTAGATGATGGAGCAGAGTTTGGTGGGTTTTGGGCCAAATTGGAGGGGTGTTGGGCTGCAACACACACAAGGCCTTTTCGGTCCCTCGGTTAACCGTTGGAGTATCAAACGAAGTCCAAATGATACGAAACTTGACAGGCGGTCTACCGGTAGTAAACCAAGGCCGCTTGGCAAGTCTCGGTCCAATCCGGAAATGTTTAATCCCCACGCACGAAAGAAAGATAGAAATGACCACCGGAGGAGAACGAAGCGCCGAAATGCAAAACGGACAACGGGGAAAATGCTCGAGTGCATGAGACGAACACGTATGCAAATGCAATGCACATGATGACATGATATGAGATGCATGACAAAGACAACAACACACGGAGACAAAGACCCGAACCCGAGAAAATAAAATAACTTAACGCCGGAAACGGCAAGAGTTGGAGTACAAATAGGGAAAGTTACATCCGGGGTGTTACAACACTCCACCACTACGAAAGGATCTCGTCCCGAGATCTAGGACTGAAAGAACGCCGGGTACTCAGAACAGAGGTGATCCTCGTGTTCCCAGGTAGCTTCACGGTCGGAATGGTGTGACCACACTTGTTGCGAGTCTTGCGTTCAGTCTCTTCAAGAATAGCAACTGGGTGCTCACGATAAGAGAGCTCTTCTTGGAGCTCAATGTCCTCGAAGTTGACGGTGCGGTCAGGAGTCTTGAAGCACTTTCGAAGCTGAGAGACATGGAACACATCATGAACATTTGCAAAGTTTGAAGGAAGCTCGAGTTGATAGGCGAGGTCGCCTCTCTTGCTGACAATCTTGAAAGGTCCCACATATCTAGGGGCAAGCTTCCCTTTGATACTAAAGCGACGAGTACCTTTCATAGGAGAGACACGGAGGTAAACATGATCTCCGATCTTGAAAGCCAAATCACGGTGCTTACTATCATAGTAGCTCTTCTGACAGGATTGGGCTGCTTTGAGGTTATCACGAATGACTTTGCACATTTCTTCTGCCTCCGTGATTAAGTCATTACCCAAAAGCCGACGTTCACCGGTTTCAGACCAGTTGAGAGGGGTACGGCACTTCCTGCCATACAGAATTTCAAATGGGGCCTTGCCCGAACTTGCTTGAAAACTGTTGTTGTAGGAGAATTCAGCATAAGGAAGACAATCCTCCCACTTCATGCCGAAGGAGATCACACAAGCCCTGAGCATATCTTCAAGAATCTGGTTGACACGCTCGACTTAACCGCGTGTTTGAGGATGGAAAGCTGTGTTGAAGCGGATGTTGGTGCCCATGGCCTTCTGGAAAGAATCCCAAAACTTCGAGGTAAAGATGCTGCCACGGTCTGAAGAGATCACTTGAGGAATACCGTGCAGAGAGACAATACGCGAGGTATAGAGTTCCGCCAATTGAGCTGTAGTGATCGACTCTTTGATAGGCAGAAAGTGAGCCACTTTGGTGAGTTTGTCGATGACAACAAATATAGCATCATTGCCACGCTTGGACTTTGGAAACCCAGTCACGAAGTCCATTTCGATGTCGTCAAACTTCCATTATGGAATGGCAAGTGGTTGGAGGAGACCAGCTGGCCTTTGGTGTTCGGCCTTCACTCTTCTGCGGACATCACATTCATTCACGAATTGAGCGATCTCGCGCTTCATTCGAGTCCACCAATAAGCTTGCTTAAGGTCCTGATACATCTTCATGCTCCCAGGGTGGATGGAGAGGACAGAACTGTGAGCCCCATTCATGAACACTTTATGGAGGTCACCTTTGGGCACAACAATACGATCCTCGAAGAAGAGAGTGTCCTTGTCATCAAGGCGGTAGCACTTGTACTTGGACTGGCTCTTGGCAATCCCAATCTTCACCTTTTTCACCATAGCATCAAGAAGCTGGGCTTGGCGAATCTGGTCTTCTAAGGTAGGAGAGACTTGAAGGTTGGCGAGGAAACCTTGAGGAACAACTTGCAGATTAAGTTTGCGGAAAGCTTCACAAAGCTCAGGTTGATAAGGCTTGAGAATCAGACTGTTGCAGTAGGCCTTTCTGCTCAATGCGTCAGCAATCACATTGGCCTTGCCTGGAGTATACTCGATACTCGGATTATACTCTTGAATCATTTTGACCCAATGAGTTTGCCTGAGGTTGAGATTAGGCTGAGTGAAGATGTACTTGAGACTCTTGTGATCAGTGAAAATATCCACTTTTCTTCCCAATAGAAGATGTCTCCAAGTCAAAAGAGCATGCACAACTGCCGCCAACTCGAGATCATGAGTGGGGTAGTTCTTCTCATTAGGCTTCAACTGGCGAGAGGTATAAGCAACAGCTTTCTTCTCTTGCATCAATACTGCGCCAAGACCTTGGAGAGAGGCATCACAAAAGACCTCGTACGGCTTGGATTCATCAGGCGGAGTCAGAACTGGAGCAGTGATCAATTTCTCTTTCAAAGTGTTGAAAGCAATATCACACTCCGGAGACCAAACGTACTTGATGTGCTTCTGAAGAAGATTAGAGAGAGGCTTCGCGATCTTAGAAAAGTTTTCAACGAATCTTCGGCAATAGCTTGCGAGACCGAGGAAACTGCGGAGTTGCTTCACGTTCTGAGGAGGTACCCAATTCACAATTGTAGACACCTTCTCAGGATTCACGGCAATGCCCTTGGCAGAGATGATATGACCAAGATAAAGAACCTCATCAAGCCAAAATTCACACTTGGAGAACTTGGCGTAGAACTGATGTTCTCTGAGCTTATCGAGAACCAAACGCAAATGCTTGGCATGATCTTCCTTGTTCTTGGAGAAAACTAGAATGTCATCGAGATAGACCAAAACGAAGTCATTGGTGTAGGCGTTGAAGATGAAGTTCATCATGCGAGAGAACGTCGGAGGAGCGTTGGCAAGGCCAAAAGACATGACAGTGTATTCATATGAACCAAAGCTTGTTATGAATGCAGTCTTGGGAATATCTTCTTCACGAATGCGAATCTGGTGATAACCCATACGGAGATCAAGCTTAGAGAATACTTGGGCACCTTCGAGTTGTTCGAACAGCTCATTGATGTTGGGAAGTGGGTATTTGTTCTTGATGGTCTTCTTGTTCACTGGACGGTAATCAACACAAAGTCGGTCCGTTCCATCCTTCTTCTTCACAAAAAGAACACCACAACCCCACGGAGAAGAACTAGGCCGGATGAGACCCATTTTCTCTTGCATATCAAGTTGCTTCTTCAGCTCTTTCAACTCTTCAGGTCCGAGCTTGTAAGGACGTTTGCACACAGGTTCCGTGCCAGGCTCAAGATCAATAACGAATTCAACTGGCCGGTGCGGAGGCATTCCTGGAAGCTCTTCTGGAAAGACGTCTTGATATTCGCAAACGACTGGAATTTGAGAGATAGCATCCTATTCACCCTTCTCATTGAGAGAAAACAGACGGATAGTATCATCACGAGCGGCAAAGACAATTACATCCTCAGACGAATGAGTCAATTGAATCTGCCTGGCTGCACAATCAAGATGTGCCTTGTGCTTAGAAAGCCAATCCATTCCGAGAATAAGATCAATATCCGAGTTACCAAGAACCATCAGAGAAGAGAGAAACTTGTAATCGCCCAACGTGATAGAGACATCCGGGACGCAATTGTTAGAAGTCATTTGCTTGCCCGGAGACACAATCTTCAATTGAACAGGAATCCTTTCGGTCACAAAATCATGCTTGGCCACAAAAGGAGTTGAAATAAAAGAAAGCGATGCACCAGTGTCAAAAAGAACTTTTGCAGGAACATCGTTAACAGGAAGGTTACCCATGATCACATCCGGTGAGTCCTCTGCCTGAGCTGCATTCAGCAAATTGACCTTGGCGTGCTTGGGGTTATGCTTGACCACAGCTGTACTTGCCAATCTCACAGGAGGAGGAGGAGGAAGACGCCTCTGGTTGAGACACTTGTTGGCATAGTGACCCTTCTATTGGCACTTGTTGCACGTGACCTCTAAAAGCGGACGGTGATACGGAGCACTCGATCTTGGAGCTTGAGACAAAGTCTTGTTCTGAAAGCCAGGGTTGGGTGGGTGGGAAGAACCACTGCCACCTTTGCTCTTCTGCTGATACGGCTGACGGAACGGAGGAGGAGGAAGCCAAAACTTCTGCTGCTTGGCCACTTGAGTAGAGGAAGAAGGAGTAACATCTCTGACTCGCTTCTTGGAAGCATCACACCTCAACTGAGCAGCCTCTTGTTTCAGTGCCATGTTGTAGAACTCATCGTACCTCAAGGGTTCAAAGAGAACAAGAGCGAGCTGAATATCTTCTCTGAGACCACCCCTGAACTGGTATATCATGCTCTTCTCATCAGGGACGTCCTGCTTGGCAAAGCGGTCGAGCTTCTGAAACAACTTGTTGTAGTCATAGACAGACAAAGAGCCTTGCTTCAGATTGCGGAATTCCTCACGCTTGCTTTCAACCACGCTCTGCAGAATATGATGAGCTCGGAAATCTCGACGGAAATCATCCCAAGTGATAACACGTCCACCTCTGGAATCTTTGTACTGCTGGAACCATTCTGCAGCTTGATCTTTGAGTTGGAAGGAAGTGAACTTAACAAAGTCCTCAGGCCTGATGTTACTGCACTCGAAATGCTTACACAGATCCACAAGCCAATCGTCAGCATCGGTTGCCTCAACACAATTGCTGAAAGTCTTTGGCCCGTTAGCAAGGAACTGGTTGAGTGTAGCAAAGTGACTCTGATTGCTGCCTTGATTCCCTTGACTGCCTTGATTGCGCTCTTGGAGAATTTGCATGATCAACTGTGTGTTTGCATTGGTTGCGGCCATCACAGCTTACCATGCCTCTGGAGGAGGTGGAGGTGGAGGCGGATCAGGATTCGGAGTCGTGCGCGTTGGAGGAGCCATCTTGAAGAGGTTGACCACCATTAGCACATTGACAGAGAAATATTGAAGCTGAATCCAACGGAATGAAAATTGCAACATATAGTCTTCACATCCGAACAAAATGAATGAATGCATTCCTCTTGAAATGGTCACATATCCATAAATTGAGAAGCCACGTAGAATTAAGGTAGAGAAATAAATCAACAAGGCACGAATCAAGAACGAATAATCGGTAAGAAATCCCAATCTCAAACCAATATCCATGGAAGAAAAACTAGAGCTACTAGAATTCCCACCTATGAAACTCCCGAACCTTTCCGGATATGCAATCAGGTGTTGGGGATACAGGGGAAGCATAATATCTCACCCAAACTAGCAAATCCTACATCCAGCTGTATCCATCCTTCAACACATAACCAAGAAACCTTCGGAAACCATCTACCTCAACCTTCGAAAAGCATCCGTTATATAAGTTATGGCGATACTCCCGAACTCCCGCCCCAGTACTGGGTGGCGTCAAGGTTATCTCACCAACGAACTGCATAAAAGAGATTTTCGATGTCGGCGTACTAAACTCAGGTATTCCAGAACTGCAACAATAAAATTATGATGACAACACCTCAGAGCTCAACTCCCCGGGACACTTCCACTAAACCCCTGACAGGAGGCACCAAGACAATGTTCTCATCATAAAACCATCGGAACGATTCCAAGATACCCGCGTGATCCTAAAATTTTTTAGTGAAATTTGAGAAGAGAAGAGTCAAAACTCTACGTCAGGATGCCTTACCAGAGCGATGAGGAGACTGGGAAGTAAAAAGAATTCCTAATCTCTCCGATATATAATTCCTAAATGACTCAAAACATTTTTCTAGACACAACTCGGCCGCTAAAAACGATCAAGCAATGGGGCTCCTAAGGTCAGGGAAGGCTCTGATTACCAACTTGTAACACCCTCGATGCGACTATAGCTCCCACGTGTCGAGGCACGACTTAGAGACATAATCGCATTGAAGGCATATGTCGCAAGTTAGGCAATCTTCACAACATCCCATGTAATATGATAATAAAAAGGGAGATAGCATAGTTGGCTTACACTCGCCACGTCAATCAAGTACATAAATAACATTACATCATCCAAACACTCATGGCCCGTCTACGGCGCCAAAATAAAAGAGAACCCAACATGCGACAATGGTCCCAATCACCCCCAACTGGGCACCACTACTGATCATCGGGAAAGGAAACATAGAACTTTGAGAGTCTTCATCGAACTCCCACTTGAGCTCGTACGCGTCTCCTGGAGCGGAATCATCTGGCACTGCATCTGGTGTAATAGTAATCTGTGAGCCACAGGGACTCAGCAATCTCGCACCCTCGCGATCAAGACTATTTAAGCTTATAGGTATGGCAAGGTAAATATATGGAGCTGCAGCAAGCGACTAGCAAGTATGGTGGCTAACTTATCCGCAAAAGAGAGCGAGAAGAGGGGGCAAAGCACGGGCTAGAAAATAGAGAGCAACCTGCGCAAACATTACTCCAACGCTGTGTCCACTTCCCGGACTCCGCCGAGAAGAGGCCATCACGGTAACACACTCAGTTGATTCATTTTAATTAAGTTAAGGTTCAAGTTATCTACAACCGGACATTAACAAATTCCCATCTGCCCATAACAGCGGGCACGGCTTTCGAAAGTTCAGTCCCTGCAGGGGAGTCCCAACTTAGCCCATGACAAGCTCTCATGGTCAACGAAGGAATAGACCTCCTCCCAAGACGTTCCGATCAGACTCGGTATCTTGGTAATTCAAGACACTTCAACAGGTTAAAACAAATCCAGCAACACCGCCCGAATGTGACAACAAATCCCGATAGGAGCTGCACATATCTCTTTCTCACAGCACACTCAGATGAACACTACATACAACTAAAACCAACCCTCAAGTTGCCCCGAGGTGGCACTGCAAGTGGCTCTATTTGGACCAACACTCAGAGGAGCACTGGCCCGGGGGTTTAAAATAAGACGACCCTCGGGCTCCGGAAACCCAAGGGAAAAAAAGGCTAGGTGGCAAATGGTAAGACCAAAGTTGGGCATTGCTGGAAAAGCTTTAATCAAGGTGAAATATCAAGGAGTTCCCATTATAACCCAACCGCGTAAGGAACGCAAAAACCGGGAACATAACACAGATATGACGGAAACTAGGGCAGCAAGAGTGGAACAAAACACTAGGCGAGAGGCCGAGCCTTCCACCCTTTACCAAGTATATAGATGCATTAAGATAACAAGATAATATAATGATATCCCAACAAGTAAATAAATGTTCCAACAAGGAACGGCCTCCAATCTTCACCTGCAACTAGCAACGCTATAAGAGGGGCTGAGCAAAGCGGTAACATAGCCAATCAACGGTTCGCTAGGACATGGTGCATTAGAGGTTTGACATGGCAATTTGGGAGGCTTGCAAGCAAGAGGTAGGCATCGTAGCAATGTCATAGCAAAAGAGCGAGCAAACTAGCATAGCAAAGATAGTAGTGATTTCGAGGGTATGATCATCTTTCCTGCACAGTTGTCAGAGTTGACTGGATCCTCAAAAGAAAACTCAACGGGCTCCTCTTTAGCGAACTCGTCTCCCGGCTCTACCCAAACAATACAAACAAGCAACAAGGATACAATCAACCACGTGCAAACTCAAACAACACGATGCAAAGATGATATGCTATGCGGGATGCGATGCGGGATGTAAAATGCAAGATATGACAGGGAATGCATGAACCTGGCCTCAACTTGGAATTCCAAGTGTGCCACTGGAAAGATGAGATGAAATCGCTTGAAAACGATATAAAGAACGCTGGGATCGGAGTTACGGTTTGGAAATGGCAAGCGATTCAAAAATGACACCGGTCTGGGATTTACAGCAAGTAGGCATCTAAATGCAACGAAATGAACATGCTACAGCAACCAAACATGACAACAAAATGCATGGCAGGGAAGCATTCAAGATGCTTAACAAAAGTCTAGCAGTGAGCTACGGCCAATTCATCCATTAACAGGTTCAAACAAGCATGGCAAAAACGCAAATGGTAAAACAGATCTCAGACTTAGTGAAATTAACACTTGTCTGGAATTTCAGATCATATAGCCCTCTTCGGAGCAACAAAACAACATGCTACAGGACCTGAACATGACAAAGAAAGAAATGACATGGAGGTACTCAACAAGCTTAACAAAAGTCCTTAGTGACCTTGAGCCAAAAGGGATCATAAAATACAATTGCAAGCATGTGAACATAGCAAAAACATAATCAGTTTTCAGACTTGGTGAAAACTGAGACATGCTGAAACATAACTCACGAAGGCATGTTTACGAGCTCGATGCACTCACCACGGTGCAAGTAATGGCAAGAAAATCATACATCCCTTAAGAAGGCACAAAATTCAAGCTAGACATGGCAAGAACAATGGCATAGCATGCACGGATCAACTACAATAACATCGGCAAAATTGCAAACAAGTTGACGATCTGCCCAGATTTGCAACGAAGCAAAAGTAGAGCTCGATTGACTCATGCTAGGCTGCTCCATAATTGCAAACAAAGAACTGGATGGATAGAGCACTACAACATTAACAAAACTCCTTTACTGATCATCCTCAAAAGAGGCACGGATCACTAGGAAACGACATGAACATATGGCATCGTGAGATAAACAATCCCAGGACTTAGTGAAATTACTAAGTCCCTGAAAACAGAATTAGCAAGTGCACCACTTTGCAAGCTTGCACAAGTCACCACACACATCCTAAAAATACATGGGTTTCACCCCTGGAAAGATGACAGAACCCTTAACAAAACATATGTAGAACTCACGGGCATATCATGCACACAATAATCATGGAAAAAATGACAAAAGTGCTAAACGGAGTAGCTGATCTGACAATTAACTCAAGTAGCGCTCATCTAACAGCATTTCGGGCATCAAGATGAGCTCAAATGAAAATGATGCAATGAAATGAAATGATTTACTCTCTGAGATGAACATTTTGATAGGCTATATGCATGAATCGGAGCTACGGATGCAAAGTTACGGGGCCTCGAACAGGAGCATATGGACTGAAAAATTTAGGGACTTAGAGAAATTTTCGACCTCCTAGGGTTTACTGTAGCTCCGATCCAGATCTGGATTGCACGGAGCCCGAGGTTCGCTGGCCGGAGGAGTCGCCGGAGTAGTCGAGGACGGCGGCGGCCGGGGTTGGGGGCGCCGGATCCGGCGAGGGTGAGGTCGGTAGGAGGCGGTGAAGCTTGCCGGCTCGGGGCGGCGCGCTGCCCGGCGGCGGCGGCGGCGGGGACCCGCGGGCGAGGCGGCGGCGGTGGACGGCGGGCGGGGCGGCAGCGGCCGGTGGGCGAGGCGGCGGCGGACGGCGGGCGGGGCGGCAGCGGACGGCGGGCGGGCGGCAGCGGCCGGCGCGCGCGGCGGGCGAGGCGAAAGGCGGCGGCGCGCGAGGCGGCCCGGTGAGGCGCGGGAGAGGGCCCGCCCTAGGCCGGGACGGGACGCGGCGGCGGCGCGGCTGCTGTGCCACGTGGCAGCGTGGGAGTGGCGGCGGCGGTGTGTCAGGCCCGGACGGACAATGTCCGGCGCGCGGAGATGCAGTTTTTAGGGTTTCGGGGAGGAAGAAGATCCGAAAATGCAGGGGTGTATATATAGCCATAGAGGGAGCTAGGAGAGTCCAAATGAGGTGCGGTTTTCGGCCACGCGATCATGATCGAACGCTCTAGATGATGGAGCAGAGTTTGGTGGGTTTTGCGCCAAATTGGAGGGGTGTTGGGCTGCAACACACACGAGGCCTTTTCGGTCCCTCGGTTAACCGTTGGAGTATCAAATGAAGTCCAAATGATACGAAACTTGACAGGCGGTCTACCGGTAGTAAACCAAGGCCACTTGGCAAGTCTCGGTCCAATCCGAAAATGTTTAATCCCCACGCACGAAAGAAAGATAGAAATGACCACCGGAGGAGAACGAAGCGCCAGAATGCAAAACGGACAACGGGGAAAATGCTCGAATGCATGAGACGAACACGTATGCAAATGCAATGCACATGATGACATGATATGAGATGCATGACAAAGACAACAACACACGGAGACAAAGACCCGAACCCGAGAAAATAAAATAACTTAACGCCGGAAACGGCAAGAGTTGGAGTACAAATAGGGAAAGTTACATTCGGGGTGTTACAATACTGCATCCAGGACGGTGAGTTGTACAGGAAGCGACCAAATGATGTTTCATTGCGTTGCATTTCTAGGGACCAGGGGAAGGAGTTGATGATTGACATACACAGTGGGGACTGCGGACACCACTCGTCGTCACGGACTCTCGTCGGCAAGGTGTTCCGCAGTGGATTCTACTGGCCCACGGCGCTCAACGATGCAGGTGAGCTGGTGAAGTCCTGTGAAGCTTGCCAGTTCCACGCCAAGCAGATACATCAGCCAGCTTAGGGCCTCCAAACTATACCTCTCACATGGCCGTTCGTGGTTTGGGGGCTGGATATCTTGGGCCCATTCCCTCGAGCGCTAGGGGGCTACCGCTACCTCTACGTCGCCATCAACAAGTTCACCAAGTGGGCGGAAGTGGAAGCCATCTGCATGATCCCAGCTGGTTCCGCAGTTAAGTTCATCAAGGGCCTTGCGAGCTGTTTCCGGGTCCCCAACCGCATCATCACCGACAATGGCTCGCAGTTCACCAGTAACCTCTTCAAAACATACCGTGCTAACCTTGGGACGCAGATCTGCTACGCTTCGGTGGCGCACCCCAGGAGCAATGGCCAGGCTGAACACGCCAACGCGGAGGTCCTGAGAGGCCTCATGACCCGGGCCTTCAAGAAGAAGCTTGAGGCCTGTGGTAGGGGCTGGCATGATGAGCTCTAGTCTATGTTGTGGTCTATCCGCACCACCGCCACTAAGCCGACTGGCGAGACCCCATTCTTCCTTGTCTATGGAGCCGAAGCGGTCCTCCCTCATGAGGTCAAGCATCGCTCCGCACGGGTCCTGGCGTTTGATGAAACACAGCAGGGCGCCACGTAGGGGACGGACCTCGTGCTGGGGGAGGAACGTCGCCGCAAAGCTGCACTAAGGGCGGCAAGGTACCATTAGGCACTACGGCGATACCACTGCCGCAGCATCCGCTCCAGTACGCTCGAGGCAGGCGACCTCGTCCTGAGGCGGGTCCTCTCCAGGGAAGGGTTGCACAAGCTCTAACCCATGTGAGAGGGCCCATTCAGGGTCTACCTCGTCAGGAAGTGAGGCGTCCTACGAAGCAGCGAGCAAGGCGGCAGTTCACGGAGAAGCAGGCCTTCATCGTCTAAGAGACCCGCAAGTTGGAGGTGGCAGGTGCCGTTCGTGAGGTTAGGTACCCCGAATGGCTGGCGAACCCAGTCGTGGTGCCGAAGAAAGGCTGGAAGGAGTGAATGTGTGTCGACTTCACCAACCTCAACAAGGCGTGCCCTCAAGATCCGTTCCCTCTCCCGCGCATCGACCAGATCATCGACTCCACCGGCGAGTGCAACCTACTGTGCTTCCTGGATGCGTTCTCAGGGTATCACCAAATCAAGATGGCGGTGGAAGATGTAGAAAAGACAGCCTGCCTGACCCCGTGCGGGGTGTACTGCTACACCTGTATGCCATTCGGACTACGCAACGCGGGTGCGACATTTCAGCGGCTGATGCACATCGCTTAAGGGCGGCAGCTCGCGAGGAACATGGAGGCCTACGTCGATGACATTGTGGTGAAGTCTCGGGAGGCGAGAACCTTGATCCGAGACCTGGAGGAGACCATCGAAAGCCTGCACCAGGTGAACTTGCGGCTTAACCCAGAAAAGTGTGTGTTCGGTGTCCCTTCAGGCAAGCTGCTGGGATTCCTTGTGTCACACAGAGGAATAGAGGCGAACTCGGAGAAGATCAAGGCCATTGAGGGCATGAGGCCGTCGCAGACCGTCAAGGAAATGCAGAAGCTGGCTGGTTGGGTGACTGCATTGGGGCACTTCATCTCCAAGCTGGGAGAGCGCGCCTTACCCTTTTTCAAGCTGATGAAGAAGAAGGGCCCATTCCAGTGGACTCTGGAGGCCGACCAAGCCTTCCAAGAGCTCAAGAGATACCTGACCAGCCCACCGGTGTCGGTGGTGCCAAGACCTCTCAAGCCTCTAGTACTTTATCTTTCCGCCACCCCATACTCCGCCAGCGCTGCGCTAGTGGCGGTTTGGGAGGAGCACCAAGCAAAGAGTGCGCCACACCAAGCTACGTCGCCATTCAAGATGACGCAAGATCAGGAAGGCGCAGCAAGAGCCATAGCGGCAGCAACAGAAGACCAAGCTCGGCATGATGACACCGTAGAGATTCCCGCAAGCGACCAGGCACCACGGGTCCCCCCACCTCAGGAGGCACCCCAGCTTGCACAAGACGCGAGCCTCACCAACACGCCGTTCCTCATCGAGCACCCGGTGTATTTCGTCAGCACGGTGTTTAGGGACGCAAGGGCACGATACCCCATGCCGCAGAAGCTCCTGCTCGCGCTCCTGGTGGCCTCGCGCAAGTTGCGGCACTACTTCCAGGGACACCCTATCAAGGTCGTCTCGGCTAACCGTTAGAGATGGTGCTTAGGAGCCCCAACTCCGCTAGAAGGGTCGCTGAGTGGAACATCGAGCTGCAGGTGTTCCAGTTGGAGTTTAGCACCACCAGGGTCATCAAGGGAGTCGCGCTCACTGATTTTGTGGCGGAATGGACGGATGCCCGGCACTTGAAGTGGGCGAGGAGCGGTCTACCTTGCTAGGAAGTGAGGCGCCTGACGGATGGGTCATGTACTTTGCTGGTGCCTTCGCGCACCAGGGTGCGAGGGCTGGAGAAGTACTCATCTCGCCCACGTAGGACAAGCTCTACTACGCTGTGCAGCTCTATTTTCAGCAGGGCGAGAAGGTCTCCAATAACATTGCAGAATGCGAAGGCCTCATAGCTGGCTTGAAGGCCGCGGTAGCTCTAGGGGTGAAGCCTCACCGTTAGGGGTGACTCACAGCTCCTCGTCAACTTCACCAACAAAGTGTACGAGCCAAAGGACGAGCACATGGAGGCGTACCTCACAGAAGTACGTAAGATGGAAAAGTAGTTCCTAGGCCTGGAGGTGCAGCATGTGCCCCGTGGCATCAACAAGGAAGCCAACAACGTCGCCAGGAGGGCATCCAAGCTGCAGCCCCAAGAGCCTGGCGTCTTTGAGGAGCTGCTCTTCAAGCCGTTAGTGACGCCACCACTTTAAAGCATGGCACGGCCTCGGGAGGAGCTCCCACAACCGCCTGCCACGGGAGCCCCAGCTTGTGGCCCAACCTCAAAAGCTTGCTTGCTCTTGGCGTTCGAGCCTCAAGAGGGATGTTGGACCAAGGAATTCACAGAACATCTCATGCAAGGGGCGCTACCAGAGAAGGAAGAGGACGCAAAGCGCGTGGCCCGGCAAGCCACGGCACACTGCATCCAGGACGGTGAGTTGTACAGGAAGCGACCAAATGATGTTTCATTGCGTTGCATTTCCAGGGACAAGGGGAAGGAGTTGCTGATTGACATACACGGTGGGGACTGCGGACACCACTCGTCGTCACGGACTCTCGTCGGCAAGGTGTTCCGCAATGGATTCTACTGGCCCACGGCGCTCAACGACGCAGGTGAGCTGGTGAAGTCCTGTGAAGCTTGCCAGTTCCACGCCAAGCAGATCCATCAGCCAGCTCAAGGCCTCCAGACTATACCTCTCACATGGTCGTTCGTGGTTTGGGGGCTGGATATCTTGGGCCCATTCCCTCGAGCGCCAGGGGGCTACCGCTACCTCTACGTCACCATCGACAAGTTCACCAAGTGGGCGGAAGTGGTAGCCGTCCGTACGATCCCAACTGGTTCCGCAGTTAAGTTCATCAAGGTCCTTGTGAGCCGTTTCCGGGTCCCCAACCGCATCATCACTGACAACGGCTCGCAGTTCACCAGTAACCTCTTGAAAACATACTATGCTAACCTTGGAACGCAGATCTGCTACGCTTCGGTGGCCCACCCCAGGAGCAATGGCCAGGCTGAACGCGCCAACGCGGAGGTCCTGAGAGGCCTCAAGACTCGGACCTTCAAGAAGAAGCTCGAGTCCTGTGGCAGGGGCTGGCATGACGAGCTCCAGTCCGTGTTGTGGTCCATCCGCACCGCCGCCACTAAGCCGACTAGCGAGACCCCGTTCTTCCTTGTCTACGGAGCCGAAGCGGTCCTCCCTCATGAGGTCAAGCATCGCTCGGCATGGGTCCTGGCGTTTGATGAAACACAACAGGACGCCACGCAGGGGATGGACCTCGTGCTGGGGGAGGAACGTCGCTGCGAAGATGCACTAAGGGCGGCAAGGTACCAGCAGGCACTACGGCGATACCATTGCCGTAGCATCCGCTCCAGGACGCTCAAGGCAGGAAACCTCGTCCTGAGGCGGGTCCTCTCCAGGGAAGGGTTTCACAAGCTCTAACCCATGTGGGAGGGCCCGTTCAGGGTCGTCCATATCTCCAGGCCTGGCGCCGCATGCCTGGAGATGCAGGACAGGGTGCCCATCCAGAACGCGTGGAACATCCAGCACCTTCGGAAGTTCTACCCATGAAGCAAGGCCCAGTGCCTTTGAAGCAAGGCCCCGTGCCTGTGAAGCAAGGCCCCGTGCCTGTGAAGAAATGCCCAGTGCATGTGAAGCAAAGCCCAGTGCCTGTGAAGCAAGGCCCCCATGCCTGTGAAGAAAGGCCTAGTGCCTGTGAAGAAGGCTCGGTGCCTGTGAAGAATTGCCGCCCGTGACACCCTCACGTAATAATGAGTGGGGTTGTACATGCCCCGGAGTCTCAGGAGTGCCGCCCTCAGGCCTCGGGGGCTCCCTCCCATGCCTAGTGGTAGCACTTAGCTCCGCGCTGGTGAGAAGACTTGAAGACTAGACTAGGTGCCAGACACGGCTTTTCATTTGCTTTCCGTGGTTGGCTTGTCTTCTCTTAGTCGAAGTTTGCTTTTGGTTCTCCTTGTTGATTTGGTTTCGTCGCCTTTTGCTGCCTTTTCTGAATCCAGTTCGCTTGTGTTCGCTCTCTCGCATACCTCGCGAGGGGGCTAGGCAGGCGCCTTCGTGAGGGTTTCTTCCTCCTGTGTTGGTCCTTCTCTCTGCCTTCGGTCTGCTTTCTCGCGAGGCACCCTCATTCGAGCCCACAAACCGGCACATCTCTCCTAATCCATGCCCCTCAGGTACCTTGATATGAAGCGCTGGGTCAAGGCTCGGGTGAACGATAAGTCTCCTAGCGAGCTTCCTAACAAATGTTTTGCAGTTCCTGAGCAACCACTAAGCCAAGACGGGCACGAGGAAACAAGTGCCTCGCGAAGAAGAGGCTGCCCCGAACGCACTAGGCTAAGTTATCTCCACACAAAATAACGACACAGCACAGAAATAACAAGCATAGCATAATGATTGAGGGATCACAGTTCGATACACGCCCCTCCGGGCCCATACTAGTTTCATTTTGATGCAGGAAAGAAAAGAGGAACAAAACAAAAGCAGTGTTGCAGCGAACCATGGGGGCAGGCCTCCAGCGATGTCTCGAGCATAGCCGGATTCCTGCTCGCACTTCATAGAGGCGCAGTGACAAGACGGCCCGCTACCACTATCGAAGCGAGCGCGGCAGCTGGTCGTAGCCGCCACTGCTGGAGCTTTCGCCAAGAGAAGAGCCACCGTAGCTGGACGAGGCGCGGCCGGCAGGCTCGTCCTCGTTGTGGCCATCGCCGAGACCGAGCACCTCCTCGCCGTCGTTCGTCTCAGGGCAGCACCCGGCGTGGCGACCATCTTCCCCAAACACCCTCACGTAGAGGGTCGCATCACCATCATACTTGAAATGGAGGGTACACCACCTGCCCAGGCCGCGCGCGCGGGCGAACGTCTGCCACCCGTGGGCCAGAGCTATGTTGCCCACAGCGGAGACTTCAACCGCGACCCAGGAAGCCCTACTGCAGCAGCTGTCCGCCTGCAGCCAGAGTCTGCCTGGACCAGTGGCCGGCAGCTCATCGACGAAGAAGCGTGGAAGCTGAAGCCAGTTACCGGCAGGATCCTCCGACCAGACAACAAACACCGGCAGCACCTCTGTCGAGTGGAAGCGTGGCTGGGGAGGCCGTGCAACCACGGCACGTCTCACCTCATCGATGGGCTGCAACGACCGGAGCAACCCCCACCATGCACAGCGGCGCCACCCCGGGAGCGGGGGGGCACGGCGGGAGTCGTGGTGTGCTTGCGGGGATGGTCGCGTCCCTGCTTGGGTGCCGGGGAGCCGGGCCCCTCGCGAGGGGCCTTTCCTTTCTCCACGGCGGAGATCCTCTTCGACGGTGCCATTGGAGTCGGTGGTGGAGCAGAGGAGGAAGAAGCAGGTGGAATGGAAAGAAGTGGGGGACGGGGGCTCCGCCCCCTTCCTCATTTATAGCAAGAGAAGGACAACCAGCGCCCCCCACGATCACAGGTAATGATGTTTTTCCTTGCATGTCACAGGGACTTTTCAAGACGGGCAGTTGTCGAGGCAGCGTGGGGAAGCGGAGACGCCCACGTCCAATCAACCTCCACGCATCAACCGAGGCCACGGGATTTTGGGGACCGCGGTGCTCCGCGCTTGACCTTTGGATTCGCCTCAAAGCCAAGCCCGAGTGCGCCTTGGGCCCAGGGGCTACTGTCGGTGTTCTGGGAACGGGGGTCCCCAGACTTACCTACCTGCGGCCCACGGCGTGGCTGGGCTGGCAGGTCTGTACGGCCCATCTTCATCGACAAGGCATTCAAGACCCTTGCGAGGGGCCAAGCCTCGTGAGGCGGACAACGCAAGACCTCCTCAAGAGCGGCCTTGCCAGGCAGGCTCGCGAGGGGCGGAGAGATCAAGGCAGGGCAAACCTCGTGAGGTCCTCGTGACGTGAGCCATGACGATCGAGACCAGGCGGGCGCCAGTGCGCGCAGTGTCCTTGCTTACTCTTTGGTGCCAAGGGGGTGAGCGCAGGCGCGGAGTACCGAGGCATCAAGCAAAGGTTTCCATATTGGTGCAATGATACCAAGACCAGAAGGACGGCAAGACGAAGGTCACCATGGAGCCCAGGACGGCCTCACCACCAGAGCCTTTGGCAGGCTAAAACCGCTTTTGTCAGGATAAGGTGTACTAGCTGTCCCCTTTCAATTGGCCATTGTTGGCTACCTTCCCGCTCAATATTTGGGGAGAGGACCAGGGCCTATATAAGTAGAACTAGCCACCATAGTAGGGGGGATCGACCTCATCACAAATTGAGAACGGATCAAGATCATCCCCAACCACCCACCAACCAAGCACAAGAACACCTCAACCTCAGGAAGTTGTTCTTCCCCTTGTAATGTTCATCATCAGCCCAAGAGGCAATCCACCACCACCACACTGGAGTAGGGTATTACACCACAATGGTGGCCCGAACTAGTATAAATCTTGTGTCTTTCTGTGTTGTGAGTTCATCGAGTTCGTCTGCGAGATCTTAGAGAGCTAGGGCGTGGATTAATAGGAAGAAAAACCTTCACGCACACCCAAATGTTCGAACCTTGAGGGTTTGCCGGAACCCGTGATCTGACACCTGGGTCCTGACGGTGCTAGTGGCGGCGGTGGTTCCGTGCCCACGCTGCTGTGGGATGACCACCTGGGCATCGGGGTTGCACGGCGGTGGTGGTCGAGGGTTAGTGGCTCCGTTGAGCACATCGGTCTGGTTGGCTCGTCCGGGAGGAGGCACGTGCGCCGCGGTCGCTCCCGCGGTGGGGGAGGCCGGAGGGTGATGGCTTACCCCAGACCGAGCGTCATTGCTGTGACGGTGCTCGTCGATGAGAGGTGGGGGTGCGGACAGAGTGACCCCCTTTCCTGCACCTTGCGGAGCGTGACCGTCGAGGCGCTGCTGATGTTGTTCTCCTCCGATATCTCCTTCCCCTCTGTCGGCCCCAGGGGAAGTGGTGATGGCGCCACCTGCTCCAACCACGTCCCCAGCAGCGTTCACGTCCTCGCATGCCTCCGCATCCCCCACGGCATTGGAGGCCATGGGCGGCGGAGCCTTTGAGGTGGATGGATGGGCTGAAGCACCAGACTTCTTCTTGGATGACATGGTCGATGGCGTCGTAGAAGATGAAGATGGTGATGAAGATGACGCGCTGCGCACGCTTTCAGGTTCGCGCAAGCGAGTCCCCTACCTGGCACGCCAAAGATGTTGTGAGATATCCGCGGCCACCTATGGGACCAGGAGGCCCCTTGTTGGTTCGGCAGGGGGACGTCGCATTGCACAAAGAGCAGACCAGCGCACGGTAGCACAGCTGAGAGCACACAAGCAATTTATCCAGGTTTGGGCCATCACGAGGCATAAAACCCTACTCCTTCTTTGGTGGATTGTTGGAGAAATGGAGGTGGTGAAGCATAGTACACTTGCCCGGCAGGGATTGCCTTAGGGCAGTAGCGACCACGCATGTATCGGGGTGTTGGTTCATCAACCCTTTCTACGGTTGCCATGGGCGTCCTTTTATAGATCAAGGGGTCACCACAATGGCAAAGTAGTCATTATGCACTGATATGACAGCAAACAGTGCTATCAAACCTAACTCTGCGGGCTGACAGGGCACATTAAATGCACCGCTTAGTGTCACATCACTGGTTGCCCGGCAAGGCTTGCCGGGCTATCTTGCCAGCTCCACGCCTATTCTCTTGACACGTCGCAGGACGGGCGTCATCTTTGGGTTTATTCTATAGGAAATGACTGCCATGTGGCGAATGGCTACCACTTAACCACCTTGCGGCTTGACACCGCATTGATCGACGACGTGGGTCGTGCTGGAGTGGTTGGTGAGGTGGTTTTGCCTCAGCGAGCCCCGGTTGGCCCTGTCGGGGCGCCTCGGGCGCCTGCTTCTAGGGGTGGCCTTGCCCCTTGTTGGGCTCACGTGTCTGGCAAGGGAGGCCCTTCTCTTGGTGATATCTTGCTTCTTTGGCTTGGCCTTAGCCTCTCTGAGCTGCATGTTGGTTCTTCGAATATCTTGGTTTCTTGTATCCTGGCTTGGGTAGGCGCATCAACCTTGCTCTTGCGCCTATGCATAGTCTGGGCAACAGACCCAGGGTTTGTTGCACCAACAGATGGTGATGGAGGATGCAGATTCAAAGGAAGACAACACTTTCTCAGATTTCACCTCAGCGAGGCCAAGGAGACAAAATCTGGATGATCGACGGAGAGACATTTGGCACTCTGCTTCTAATGTTCTCCTTGATGTTCTGGCTACCACGATCATGCTTAAAAAGCATCAACATGACCATCAAGTAAAGGTCGGACTTCGGGAGCATAAAATCCATAAGGAACAACTTCTAGAATAAGTCGCACGAGATCCTCATGGAGAAGATGGTCAAATTTCTGAATCAAGATGTTGCAATAATAGATCTTACAGTTAGGTGTGTCCACTTTACCAGAACCTACATCATAGATCTTGGAAAAAGTTCCAACCATCATATCTACCTGAGATTCAGATCTAGTTGGTAACAGGATACTTCAGACTCTGCATATCTGAAGAAAAAGAAAGTTTGCAACAGAAATCGACGAGATGATGTTGCGAGATCCTAGGAAAATGAACCACGATAGAAAGCTCCAAAACATGAGCTGGTTTGCAAGGTACATGTGAACACACTGTACAAGAAAAGGTGTGACCACATAGAAATCTTACAGAAAAACACTACCGAGTTCTGGTTGGGAACCACCATTGAGGATAACAAAGTCCTTACTTAAGTCATGATAGCTCCTAAGAAGGAACTTCTTCTCCTTGAACAAATCAATCAGTGGCTTAGTGTGCTACGGAATTCATATGGAACGAAGATGATCAGTCTAACAGACCACAGAATACTTTGCACGTGCATGGCTAACTTGGCATGATTCCAAAGGAAGTAAAAACAAGCTTTCTCGAATTCACGGCGGCAGCTTGCATCAAATGCACATGAATTAGAGGAACTCACTTCTTTCTTCCAAACATATGCTTCATGAACGGATCACGAAGAAAATGCTTACACAAGTTTCCAACACTAGCTTAGTGTTCAACATGAATAATGGAGGGGATAGAATGTTGCTGATAGGCTCAACAACAATTTATCGGGATTTCCATGTCACTGGAATTCCACCATTATGTGAACCAAGTGATAGCATTGGTCAGACCCAAAAGACATAAAGGTGTATGCTCGAGGAAAACACCCACGAGTAAGACAACATTATGAACATCGTTGGTTCTGATTTGATTTGACGATAGCCCATACTCAAATCTAAGGATTGATTAAGACAATAAATCCAGCAACTGAACACGGAGGTCAATCGATGCAGATATCATCTTTCTTCAACACACGCACAAAACATATCCCTTGAAATGAACTAGGTTAGGCAAAGCTTTCATGTTCCAACTCTCCAAGTTATTATTTAGCTAAACCAGCTAGTTCAAGGTATCCAACATGGATTCTTGGAGAAGGAGGGGTTTATAGGAAAACCAACTTGATCACGAACTCAAGATAACCGTCAGGGGACAACCTGGTGATACTTCTAAAAAGATATTCAGAAAATCATGAACCATCGGTATGTTATTAAGTTCGAGAACAATCTTGCTTTTCAGGGCAAGAAGACATGATAAAAGAGCGAGAGCTTAACAAAATCTTAACTCATCGATCAAAGAGTGCACCAAAAAATGGACTAGGTAGCACGATCAACCTTAGAATGGTGAGTCGGTAACCAACACGCTAAGAATGAAATTATTATCCATTAACTACCGAGCAACAGAGTTGTTGGGAGTACTGATTTCACACATAATGATTCACTTGTCGGCATTCTGGTTATAATAACATTGAAACCGAGGAATGAACAATGACGGCAAGAAGTATCACAGCTTCAAGAATTCATAAGAGATGGTGCAATTCTCATGACAATCCTGACATAAAGAGGGTAATACTTCAAGGTAGAACGGAACAAAAGCTGAATTGGCCTTTTGATCTGTGGAATACAACTGCTTTGACTCAATCCTAGATGTGGATGAGGTACTGGGTGTTTCTCCTAGTCATTTTGAGATAAAATGGCTTGATGGACCACAAGAGTAAAAGTCATCAATGAACACGAATGTCACATACTCTTGATTATCAATTGATAGGCGACGATCAAAATATATCTAAAGAGGGACAACTCAAAGAAACATATGGTTTCTGAGTTGTGGATGCATAGATTAGTATGTCAAGCAAAGCTCAAGATTTCTTCCGAAGAACCCATGCAGAAACTAGGATTGACAGAGTCACAAATATAGCGAAGAACTCATCAGGAGCACTCTTATTGTGATCTTTTGGTTTACGAGAACTTCTTCGATGATGGTTCATGGTATTGGAAGAATGATAAACCATGAACCTTGAACACTATCACAAAGGTTACTAATATCCTGAAGGAACGAGCAAACACTATCAACACGAGGTAAGTAGAGTGAATCTTGGGTTCAAGTACGCAGAAATAGAATACCTACTAACTATATAACATCACGAGATGCTTTCAAGAATGAAGGCCAGAATCATCACACTGGGAACACAAACATGGCTAGAATACTAGGTGGTTATCTAAGATACCCTAGTGTCATAATAATAGCTTCAACATATATGTCGAGGCAATGGAGTACCTCAACTCATCAATTAGTGTGGTTAATCTGGCCTAAGAGGATATCAGGAACAGGGAGGAAAGATTTGCAAATGCATCAGATTGTTTAGAAATCTGGGACAACTCAGACAGCATAACGGCTGTAAATGCTCAAAAAGATTTGAGACATCCTGCACAATGGTGGCATAACCACTCAACATCACAATATCAAGGTTCCGAGACCAACTGTTAACACATGGAAGTACTAGAAACTGGACTGGGACTTGAATCCATCATTCCTACAAGTCTACGGATTAGTAACACATGAACCTGGTAGATAGATGAGAAGCCTAGTAGTTAATCCCTGTAGAAAAATAGAGGGTGACTCAGATCAGAAGGACATAAGGTAAGGAGTAAAAAGAGCCTTACGTTCCCTTCCACAATCAATTCCCGTATATAACTAAAGCATTTCTAGACTCGACTTCGACTACTTTGGCTTGGTAATCCTACATGCAGTCAGGCTCTGATACCAAAGCTGTCGGGTTCCGATCCTAAGTCACACTGATCTAGCATGTAACACATCATATCACTTTGCGGCCTCACGCAAGGTATCCCCATGGATGCCACCTTATCTGGCCTGGGACTGTTTGGGCCTTTTGGCTCACATATATGATAGTGTCGCTAGCATCCATATGACAGAGAACCCAGGCCGACATGACTAGTCGTAAACCCAAGGTGGCACTAACTTACAGGGACAGGCATACATGACCCAGCAATGCATGTGTCGGTCATCAATGTATGAACCCAAGTCGTAGCAAGCTACAAGGACTTAAAGGAACAACGTGTGACATTTCCCCAAAGGGACAGACACAGGAGCACGGAAGGACACATGCCGATCATCCCATGTGTTCCGGAGAAGTAGCAAGCTAACATGGCTCAGTGGAAGCACTAGGAGACATTTCCCCATACAAGAGGCTACCAAGAATAAACAACTAGATTGTTGGATCCCACACATACAAAGCATTTCAAAATCATACACACAATATGCTCAATATGTGAAAAACATGTCATCACAACAAAACTCTATGACTCAAAGTATTTATTCATAAGGCTCCAGAGAGTCATACACAACAAGAATTACAATCATGGGTCACATGACCCAACATACAGAGCATACAGACAACGGAAGCATAAACATGTCTAGGTACAGACATCTGAAAAGGAAGAAGGCTTTTAGAACCTGGCTATCTACAAGACCCTCCCAAGGGTACAAGATAGTAGCTGAAGTAACAAGCTAGATGTCGAAGTCCACGCGAAACTACTAGTGAGACTGAACTCTCTCTACAAAACATAAATTAAGCAAACGTGAGTACAAATGTACCCAGCAAGACTTACATCAGAACTATCTACATATGCATCAGTATTAACAAAGGGGTGGTGGAGTTTAACTGCAGCAAGCCAGATTTGACTCTGTGGCTATCCTTTACTACGAATGCTGGTAACTCTTTTGAGGTGGCGCACATGAGTCAACGTATTCACCATAACAATACACCACTATGGATCCGCTCCCTTCTCCCTACGAGAAGGCCATCCATAGCACCCACGGTTATCTTGCACATTTTCGAGTATCCACTTTCACTTGTCTATGAACAATCACTACAAAAGAATAGACTTCCATGATGATACGTGTTTGTCACAGTAGGTCATGTTTTCTATTATGCATGTACATCCATGACGATTTTATGACAGAATCAAGATAGTCATACATGTGCTGCCGTAGAAGTGTTCCATGACATTACCAAAATTATCATCACGGAAGAGTCCACTTCCATGACGTTAAATCACGCGTCATAGAAGTGCTTTCGTCAAGGGTGACCGACACGTGGCATCGACCATAACCCGTTAAGCTATCAGGTCCGGTTTTGGATCCGATAACCTGTTAACAGCCTGGACCAATGGGGATTTTCCACGTGTAAAATTCTCATTGGCCGGAGGAAACACGTGTTGGCTCACCGTTGGGACACATGACATCCACTCATTGGA
The DNA here is from genome assembly GCF_018294505.1 of Triticum aestivum. NCBI lineage: Eukaryota > Viridiplantae > Streptophyta > Magnoliopsida > Poales > Poaceae > Triticum > Triticum aestivum. Next base: position 324,371,070 of record NC_057797.1, read on the forward strand.
CAGGAGGCGCCTTTGATATGTCAACACGTGGCACGGGCCAACAAAGGCCCATTCCGGTGAAAAGGCCGGCCCAGCTAAAGGCTCACCAAGTTTTTTTAGACACTAGTGGGCTGGCCCGTTAACAGCCTGACATGTTTTGGGTCAAATTGAGGCCCATACCAGATCAGGCCCGTTCACAGCCTGTCATGTTTTGGGCCAAATTACGACCCATATCAGATCAGGCCCGTTAACAGGCCACTGTTCTTTTGGGCCCATTCTAAGATAGGTTTGTATTTCAGCCTGTTAAATGCCCGTTTACCAGTTCGGCCTGATAATAGTTTCGGCCTGTTAGCGGCCTGTGGTGGATCTGGGACGTTGTCAGCCTAGTTTAGCTTTAGGCCAATTAACGGCCCATGCAAAAACTAGGCTATTTCTTGTCTGAAGTAACTTTAGGCCTCTAAACGGCCCGTAGTATTTGTGGATAAATTTTAGCCCAACTGGCCTATAGGCCTGTTGATGGCCCGTGTAACAATTAGGCCTAATTACAGCCCGTGTTGAGTCTGACCTGCTTACAGCCCGTCTGATAATGGCCCGTGACACTTTTAGGCCTATGGCCCGTGTAGATACCGGCCTGCTTAAAGCCCATAATTTTAGTGGGCCAAATAGGCCGAGATATATTCTGGCGTGTTAACTGCTCGTCCTATTTGGGCCAAACATGGGCCTTAGGCAGTTTTGGCCTGTATTGGCCCGTGAATTTTTCGGCTCAACGCTAGCCCAATCTAGGTTTTCTCTTGTTAAAAGCCCATGGTATTCTCTGGCCCAGCTGGCCAGAACTTTTCTCGGCCTGTTAAAGGTGGGAAACAACTATAGGTTTAGACCTGCTAATGGCCCAAGATGATTATAGGCCCACGTTTTGGCCCATATGAGTAACGGGCCGGCCTGAAGAACCTTCCTGCCTAAATTACAGCATACCGACCAAGAATAAACCTAGACTATACAACAAAGAAATTACATCATATTACATCCCCTCGGCATCAAAGTTTGCTGCCAGTGATAATAAAGGGCAACCAGACAGTAGATTACATAAACTGGGTAGGTCTCCACCAGTGGAAGTTAACAAGCGGACAAAATAATAGACAGAACCGACATCACTTCAACACAGTTCAAGAAAGGTTAGCCGGGCCCAGGAGCTACAGCGCAAGCAGCTTAGCAACCTGATGAGACTGTGCTTCTTTGCCACTCATATCCACCAACTTAAGCTGCATAGCATCAATAAATGTCATGTACTTATGGTTAATCTTGCATAGAGCTTGGAGTTCCAGTCGTATTTGAGCGGAAGCATGTATCTCTGCTTTAATTTCAGACTGAAGAAGTCGAACAGATTCAGGCAACGACTTCATCGAGCTTGTGTCACTAAGTTTGACACTACATCAAGATGTGACTTCGTGGTTGTATCCCTACCCTCAATATGTGTTGCCTTCACCTTTGGAATATATGTTAGAGGGACAAACAATGGGTTCGTCTCACTATCATTATGGCAGTTCTTCCTAGCAGCAGTGTTGTCACCCTGAAAGAGAAACAAGTAGGTAGATAATAGGTTTTGCACGTATAAGCATCAGCGCTGTCAATTCATCTCATTTCTTGGTCAGAAATAAAGAGACGCGGTTTAAAATAGCATTAACATAATAGGCATTGTTCATAGTTAAGACGGCAGGAAATGGCATTGTGTAGGAGCAGCCAGCTTCACCAGACCACTGGATTACAAATCAAGAACACAAGCATAGATGTAGTTGTAAACAACATATAAGCATGAATGGTGAGTGTATTGTGAATTTATACCATTTCAGATTGGTCAATAAAGAGACACGATTTAAATAACATTAATATAATATGGCATTGTTCATAGTTGAGACATAGCAGGATATGACATTGTGCTGTTGTTGGTAGTCTCACCACACTACTGGATTACAGATCAAGAACATAAGCATACACATAGTGCTAAAGAAGATAACTTGCTATGTTTAGTTTAATTTACATGGTACGAATAAGGAACTAGATTGTACAACTAAAGACAGAAATTGAGAAGGATAAACTTATGTTTATGTACTTCTACTTTATAAACTTTGAACAAGCAATTTGATGTAGACGACAAAAATAAACAACATTTGGACTCATAGCTATCCAAATATACACAAAAAAGTTTGAAGGCTCGAGGAGGACAAACTTACATTAGCAGTGAAGACAGGCTCTATAAAGGCCTTGTCCATGTTGATGGGGGGGGGGCAATTCAAGAAGTTTACCGCACACTCTTCTTCAAGAGTATTGCCTTTATTCTACATTTTGTTAAGAGTAAATACAGATGTGAAAATATAGGAACAAATGGCGATTATTTAACTTAAGATGCAGAGTACAAATGTAAATACAGCATACAAGCAGAAGGCACTGACAAGAGCAATGCGGAGCTAAACTTCTTCAATAACATAAGTTTTATTCAATATTTTGGCAAGAGTAAATGTAGATCTGATGTGTAGAAAAATAGAGGACAAGGGAAAATAAGCTGCAAAGTGTACATGAAGAACTAGCTGACAAATATAAGTACAATGATGAAGGACAACAGATACTTACAAGAATAATGCAGAACTAAATGTCTTCATAGGCATTGGGTTTATTCTACATTAATTTAAGCATTAATATAGATCTGATAATTTGGAGCGAACAGTGGATAAGCAAGCTATAATGCACAATGATGTCACATAATCCACCAGGTATGAATGTAAGGACATCGATAGGACAATAGGTACTCACAAGAGCAAAGCGGCGACCAGCATAGTTGTGTAGCCTAGCTTTTGCGACGCTGGTTCTATCGCCAATATACGTCGGGTGCTATGTGATTTCTCCGGTAGCAGCACCTTTTTCAAGGACTTTGCTTGTACTCCTTCAGGTTCCGCAATCACTCTCTTACTTTTGGATATCTGAAACACAAGAACAACATTTGAATGGAAAAACATGGTATGACGACAAATGGAATAGGTGTTGATAATGGATGCGCATGGAATCTTCACATATATCATGAGTAAACTAAGAAGATGGCGGTGCAACAAAGCAAAAGAAATGCAAGACACCTTATGCAAGATACGTGCAACCAATAAAACCTTGCAAAATTAGAACACCCACCTTATTGGCTGAACAGGATAGGCCATCTGCCTTTGACTCCTTGAGCTTAGAATGGTCATTACAATCATATTATGAATACGAATCTATAGGTCGGGAGCATGTGGGTTTCATTGCATCTACAATGGACCTCAATCCCTTGATGCCAAGTTTGTTACTCATTGAACTGTTCCACAATATTCTTCTGATGTGCGCATTCTTATATTCATTGTGATTATGTACAATATCTGTGAAGCATGAAAACACAAATAGTAGTGAGATTATCTTTGTAATGCAGAGGATATTGTAATATAATAAAGGCTCCCTGTAAACCCTTGTGTGCTGATGTAGGGTAGAACCCTAATCGCCCGATCTTTCATGAAAGGAGCGGATCCCGCGAAGAACACAAGGAACACAAAGAGGGAAACAAGGGGAAAACGAGGGAAATCACAAGGGGGAAACACAAGAGGAACACTCAAACTAACAAGAACAAGTCACACATGTGCTAGATCCTCGGATACATAGAACGATACACGGTCCATGGACAACTAGGGACGATACAAAAGGGTAACCGGTTCTTCTCCGTGAGGAGGTCTTGATGTTCTTCCCTAAAGAGGGGTCTTGAATCCGCTTGGGGGATCTTCTCCGGTGGAGGCTCGAATCTCCGAGGAGAAGGTAACCAAGTGGATGAGCAAAGCTCTCTCACAAATATGAGCCAAACATTTGCTAACCCTAGAAAGTTGTACGGGATGGAGTATATATAGTCTAGGGGGGTAGAAGAGGTACACGGGCCTCGGCCCCTTTACTGTGCGCGGACAGGGAGGTCGGACGTCCAGGCATCAGGCCGGATGTCCGGGCTGTGGGGGCCGGATGTCCGGGCTGGTGAAGTTGGCCATGTTGCTCTCGGGTTCGGGGGTGTCCGGATTTCCGGGCAGGAGGCTAGATATCCGGGACCTAAGGAAGGGCCGTATGTCCGGGCTTGCGGGGCCGGATGTCCGGGGCCTGTAGGCACTTGGTGGTTGAGCAGCTGTAGAGGAAGGCGCTCTAGGGGCCGGATGTCCGGGGCCTGGGAGATGCTCTTGGCTCCTTCTGTTGGTTCTCCTCATCCGTGGACTTGGGGACTTGTCCGTCTTCATCCGCATCTTCGGGAGGACCCTCTTGGCACCTAATCATGCACAACACCTCGGACTTAGGTAGTAGCCATGTCTCATGCATAGAAAGTGGAAGTTCGGAGAGGAGAGAGTTCACCTTATCTTCGATAGCCTTGGCTCGGGCTCGTGTCATTGGTCCAAGTGGTGTCGTTGGAGGTGTGGGTGCGTCCATGGGGATGATCTTGGGATGCTCCGCATCATCTCACCTCCCTTGGGGAAGATTCGTCCTCGGATCGAAATCCTCATCACCATGGTAGGGAGAGAGATATTTGATGTTGAAGATGTCGCTCATGGAGTACTTGTCACTAGGAATGTCGATCTTGTAAGCCTTGTTGTTGTAGCGTGCAAGCACCTTAAATGGTCCATCCGCGCGTGGTCGAAGTTTGGACTTGCGTTCTTGGGGAAAGCGGTCCTTGCGAAGGTGTAGCCACACGAGGTCTCCAATGTTGAATATCATAGGGTGCTTGTTGACGTTGAGCTTGGTCGCAAGGCGTTGTACTTGGTGCTCGATGGTGTTTCTTGTATCTTCATGCACCTTCTTGATATGGGTCGCTCGTGCACTTGCGTCCAAATTGATTCGCTCTTGGAGTGGTTGAGGTATAATATCCAATGGTAACAAAGGGTTGAATCCGTAGACAACCTCGAAAGGGGACTTGCCGGTTGTTGAGTATCTTGCTCGGTTGTAGGCGAACTCGGCAATGGGTAGACACTCCTCCCACTCCTTGATGTTCTTCTTGATGAGTACTCGAAGTAGAGCGGAGAGTGTGCGGTTTGTCACCTCCGTTTGGCCGTCGGTTTGAGGATGGTACGCCGTGGAGAAGAGTAGCTTGATTCTAAGCTTGGCACATAGGGTCTTCCAAAAGTAGCTAAGGAACTTGACATCGCGGTCCGAGACGATGGTCTTTGGCACACCATGGAGACGCAAAATTTCCCTACAAAAGAGATTAGCAACATGTGAATCATCGTCTATCTTCTGACAAGGAATAAAATGTGCCATTTTTGAGAAACGGTCCACAACGACAAATATGGAATCTTTCCCATTTCGAGTTCTAGGAAAACCAAGTACAAAGTCCATGCTAATGTCTTCCTATGGTTGGTATGGAATTGGTAAAGGCATATAGAGACCATGAGATTGAGCTTTGGGCTTAGCCTTGCGACATGTAGAACACCAGTTGGTGAAACAATTGACGTCCTGAAACATCTTTGGCCAAAAGTAGCTCTTCGAGACCGTGGCGAACGTCTTGTCATGTCTGAAGTGTCCCATTAAGCCTCCTCCATGCAATTCCTGCAAAAGCAACAAACGAAGAGATGACTCGGGGATGCAAAGTTTGTTAGCTCTCATAATATAGCCGTCTTTGATGTAATAGCGTTCCCAAGATGTATTCGACAAACACTTGGCATAAGGAGTAGCAAAAATTGCATCATGCTCATACAAGTCTTTGATATGCTCGAAGCCAATGACATCTAACTCAAGTTGCGTGACAAGCATGCATATGCGGGAAAGAGCATCCTCTACGATGTTTTCTTTACCCTTGATGTACTTGATGACATAGGGAAAAGACTCAATAAATTCACTCCATTTAGCATGACGCTTGTTCAACTTTGTTTCCCCTTAAGATACTTGAGAGTCTCATGATCAATATGAATGATAAACTCATGGGGACGAAGGTAATGTTCCCATTCATGCAAAATGCGGACTAAAGCATATAGCTCTTCGTCATAGATGGGGTAATTGAGTTGCGCTCCGGAAAGTTTCTCACTAAAGTAAGGTATGGGGTGCTTCTCTTGCGTTAACACACCTCCTATGCCATTACCACTAGCATCACAATGAATTTCAAAAGGCTTGTCGAAGTTGGGTAAAGCAAGCACGGGAGCATGAGTAAGCAAATTCTTAAGCTCATTGAATGCGGTATCTTGGGATGGTCCCCAAACAAAAGGCGCATTCTTCTTGCTCAAAGCATGCAAAGGCGAAGAAATGGTGCTAAAATCCTTCACAAAGCGACGATAGAAACCCGCAAGGCCAAGAAAACTACGCACTTGATGCAAGTTGGTTGGTTGCGGCCAAGTCTTAATAGCATTAATCTTGGACTCATCAACATGAACACCCTTAGAAGAAACAACAAAACCCAAGAAAACGAGCTTATCAACACCAAAAAGGCATTTCTCCATATTAGCATAGAGGCGCTCTTTTCTAAGAGTTTGCAAAACGGTGCGGACATGGGTGACATGCTCTTTGATAGATTTGTTGAACACAAGAATGTCATCAAAGTAGACCACAACAAATATACCAATGTAAGGGCGAAAGACATGATTCATGAGGCGCATAAAAGTGCTCGGTGCTTCCAAAAGACCCATAGGCATGACTAACCACTCATATAAACCAAACTTTGTTTTGAATGCGGTTTTCCATTCATCACCTTCTTGTATGCGGATTTGATAGTAACCACTCTTAAGATCAATTTTGGAAAATATAGTGGCACCGCTAAGCTCATCAAGCATATCATCTAGGCGTGGAATGGGATACCTATAACGAACAGTGATAGCATTAACAGGTCTACAACCGGAGCACATGCAAAAACTACCATCACGTTTTGGCACAAGAATGACCAGAACGGCACAAGGGCTCAAACTTTCACGCACATGTCCATGGTCTATGAGATGCTTTACTTGCCTTTGTATTTCTTTTGTTTCGTCGGGGTTGACACGGTATGGAGCTTTGTTCGGAAGAGGTGCTCCGGGGATGAGGTCGATTCGGTGCTCAATGCCTCATAGAGGAGGTAGACCCAGAGGTAGCTCATCGGGAAAGACATCTTGAAATTCTTGCAAAAGAGAAGACAACAGTAGAGGAAGAGTGTAAGAAGTGTTAGTTTGTGGTGCATTGTCCTTGCACACGAGGACATAGTTTAGGACAATAGATGGGTGCTCACACACTTCTCTCATCTCACGTTTGGTGGAAAATAGAACTAGATTTTTGTTTTCGCTCATCGTGGAGGCACTCAATTTTGGCTTGTGGCGCTCACTCTCTTTTTGGTGGCTCGCTCTCTCACTATGATCTCCACGATGGGTGGCTTGCTTGTTGGCGATCACTTGACTAGGCGACATTGGACGGAGGACGTACTCCTTGCCCTTCATCTTGAAGATGTAGTGGTTCGTTTGGCCGTTGTGTACGACTCCTCTATCGAATTTCCATAGCCGTCCAAGGAGAAGATGACAAACGGTCATTGGAATGATGTCGCACTCCAAGGTGTCTTCATAGGCGCCAATCTTGAAGGAGACTTGTACCCGGTGCTCGACTTGGATAGTGCCGGAGTCACTAAGCCATTGCACTTTGTATGGATGTGGATGCTTCGTCTTGGGCAATTGGAGCTTGGAGCAAAGTTCTTCACTTGTGAGATTATGACAACTCCCTCCATCGATTATGACCTTGACGGATCGTCCATTGACGTCGGCCTTGGTGTGGAATATGTGGCATCGTTGGTCTTCTTCTTGGTGATGTTGGAGAGTCAAGACTTTGGAGACAACAAGTGCGGGCCTTGAGTCTTCATCACAAAATACTTGTTCTTCTTCATTGTTCACTTGGCGGTGCATGGCTACTTGCTCGAGGGCTTCCATTTCGCCTTCGCTCATGGAGTCATAAGTGCCATCGTCATTGAAGACAATGGTTCTCTTGTTGGTGCACTTGTAGGACTTGTGGCCTCGGCCTCCGCAAGTGAAAAACTTGAAGGAACTCGTCTTGACGGTCTCGTCAGTTGAAGTTGATGATGATGAAGCTCTTGGCTTGAAGTTGCTCGTAGGAGGCGAAGCTTTCTTGGAAGTCGACTTGTCGATGTTGGAAGTAGAAGGTCTTGTAGTCGGTGTTGGAGTAGTTGAAGCTTGGTTGTTGGAGAAGCCGTAGGACTTGGATGAGAACTTGGCATACTTGAAAGCATCTTGCACTTGGCGTTCCGCTTTGGTAGCTTGGTGCACTAGCTCGATGAGATTTGAGTATGGTTGGAAGTCGGCGATCTTCTTGATAGGGTGATTGAGTCCGTTCAAGAAACGTGCCATTGTTTGCTCATCATCTTCCGTGACATTCGCTCTTATCATTGCAATCTCCATCTCCTTGTAGTATTCTTCAACGCTCTTTGTTCCTTGCTTAAGTTGTTGGAGTTTCTTGAAGAGGTCGCGGTTGTAGTAGGTAGGTACGAAGCGTGCTCTCATGACATCCTTCATTTGCGCCCAAGTAGTGATGGGTGGTTCACCTCTTGCCTCTCGGTGCTCTATGATTTGTTCCCACCAAATGAGCACATAGTCTTGGAACTCAAGGGATGCCATCGCGATCTTATTCTCTTCTTAAAAATTGTGCAAACGGAAGATCTTGTCAACCTTCAATGCCCATGAAAGGTACTCTTCGGGGTCGTTGCTACCGTTGAACTTGGGCATGGTGAACTTGAGTTTGCCATAATGTTGTTCTTCATTGTGTTGGGGTCAGGGATGATGACGCCCATGTTGTTGATGATTGTACAACTCGTGGTGCTCTTGGCGCGGAGGATTGTTATCGTCATGTTGCTCTTGTCATGGAGGATCTCCATTGTCTTCATGCTCTTGATTGACTGGTTGTTCTTGGCGAGCTCGTGGAGGAACTTGTCGAGCTCGAGGAGGAACTTGACGATGCACGCGAGCTTGAAATCTTCGTTCTTGAATTTCTTCACGAAGTGCTTCCTCTTGTTCACGGGCTTGTCGGCTTCGGTTGGCAACGGCTCGACTCGAATCGCGTAGAGCTTGTTGCGCCGCAAGTTCTTGAGCATCACGGAGTTGTTGTTCTTGACATTGTGCCTCGGCATCTTGAGCATTTTGGTGTAGACGCGCTCGCTCTTCCTCTTCATGTTGGTGTTGTTGTTGCCGTTCTCGTGCTAGCGCAAAGGCCTCTTGAGTTTGACGTTGTCGGCGCTCTTGAGAGTCGGTGTCGCGTAGGGGATTGAGGCTTGCATGACGGTCAGTGTGTGCGGCTCGACGAAGAGTGTTCGATGTCGGTGTACTTGAGCCGGAGAGGGTGAAGTCGGAGTGGCGGTTTGAACAGCTCCTTCTTGAAGTGGAAGACGAGCGGTTGAGGAACAAAGCACGAATTTCGTCCATCCTTGCGTCATTATATTGCTTGTGATCGTCGAGCTTGTGGTCGAAGTAGTCCCTTGTACGTTGCTCGGAAAGTCGCAAGTCGGCGGCAAGGTTGTCGATGCGTTCACTCATAGCTTGTTGCTCTTGATGCAAAGCACGTTGTGCACCAAAGAGGTGACTCTTGGTGACGAAGGAGTTCATGTCGTCGTCTTGCTCCATGAAGAGTGGGTTGGTAGAAGTACTTCGCCTATCCATCATTCCAAGACAAATGTGAGTGGTAGAAAGAGAAGAACGAGTACCAAATGTACCTTGACCAAAGTTGAAAGTGGATCAAGGATCACTCCAATGTAGGAGAAGGAAATAGCACAACTGGTACGAGTTCTTCTTGGTTTCTCACACCTACACAAGTAAAAGCTTTTGGTGGAGCTTGGTTAGGATGGTGGCACTGAATTTGATGCAATTGTAAGTGAGCTTCAATAATGTTGGAAAAGATTCGCAAGATGCAATGTAACAAGTAGACCAAGCATATAAGGTACACGGAAACACACGCACAAAAAAGATAAGTGGGGTTGTGCAACCAAGGGTGAGCCAAAATGTGGAATCCACAAAAATGCTCTTGTTGCGCAACACTAGAGAGACGCTAGCACGATTGCACAATAGGCGGATACAAGAACTTGTGGACAACCTACTTAGCAAAAATGCAACAACTTCTATCCCAAATATGTTCTATGCAAGGTGTTGCTATGATATGATCCAAGATGATCGAGTATGACAATCTTAATGTTGTAAGATGCTATGGTTCTTGCTTAAAAGCTCTTTGCTTATCTTTTCCCTTTGCTTAAAAGCTTGTTTGGCTCTTTGATGTTTGAGCTCTTTTCTCATGCAATGCTTGACGAACCAAGATAGCAAATGAGTATGCGATGACAACTTTGTGACACAAGAGATGATACCAAGATATGCAACAATGATGTATGTATGCTATGGGAAGTATGATCGCTAATGTGCCCAAGTCTCGTTGCCGGCAATACTCAATGGCTAGTCTCGATGGGTAAGCAAGGCAAAGGAGTAAGGCTATGATGGCTATCAATGTAATGGCAAGAATGATATGTCCAATACCAAGATGAGGTTACCGGTCTTGCTTCCCGTATGGTGTCAAAATGGTGGCACGAATACCAAGTCGTAGTCGATGTGGTCGTTGTTCATGACGCGTTCGTGGCGAAGATGAGCGGCGGTGACGTCGATGTCGAACCGTACCTAAATAGCCGAAACACAAAAGGATACGGTACCGCAACTCAAATTCTCAAACCTTGAAGTAGCAATTGTGTCGGAGAGTGAAACGTTCCAAAAATGGTTGGGTTATGCGGAAGTGGTGGAGGTATGCGGAAGTGTATATGGTATATGGTGGACATCGGAACAAAATTTGGTGGAAATTGGGGCGGTGGATGGATATGTTGCTGCCAGGGGCCGGATGTTCGGGTGGAAGCCCGGATGTCCGGGTGGGGCCGGATGTCCGGGCTCTAGATCCGGGGATGAACGGGATGAACACCACGTGGGGAGGTTAAATCCGAGCGAAATTCGGAGGAATTTGTGGATGGAAAATGGGGGGAAAAGGATGGGAAGCTAGATCCACTCAAAACAAAGAAAATCCATGGATCCATACCAACAAAATCTCAACACACCAACAAATCACAAAAAATGGGGCTATTTTTGATGGGGAATTTTCGAATTAGGACAAAAAATAACAAAACAAGGCTATAAACACAATGGGGAGGCTCCAAAATCGTGATCAACCTGGCTCTAGATAACAAGATGATGTAGGGTAGAACCGTAATCGCCCATCTTTCACGAAAGGAGCGGATCCCGCGAAGAAGACGAGGAACACAAAGAGGGAAATGGGGGAAATCACAAGGGGAAACACAAGAGGAACACTCAAACTAACAAGAAAAAGTCACACATGTGCTAGATCCTCGGATACATAGAACGATACACGGTCCACGGACAACTAGGGATGATACAAAAGGGTAACCGGTTCTTCTCCGTGAGGAGGTCTTGATGTTCTTCCCTAAAGAGGGGTCTTGAATCCGCTTGGGGGATCTTCTTTGGTGGAGGCTCGAATCTCCGAGGAGAAGGTAACCAAGTGGATGAGCAAAGCTCTCTCACAAATATGAGCTAAACATTTGCTAACCCTAGAAAGTTGTACGAGATGGAGTATATGTATAGTCTAGGGGGTAGAAGGGGTAAACGGGCCTCGGCCCTTTACTGTGCGCAGACAGGGAGGCCGGACGTCCGTGCATCAGGCCGGATGTCCGGGCGTTCGCGGAGGGCCGGATGTCCGGGCTGGTGAAGCTGGCCATGTTGCTCTGGGGTTTGGGGGGTCCGGATTTCCGGGCAGGGCGCCGGATGTCCGAGACCTTGGGAAGTGCCGGATGTTCGGGCTTGCGGGGCCGGATGTCCGGGGCCTGTAGGCACTTGGTGGTTGAGCAGCTGTAGAGGAAGGCGCTCCAGGGGCTGGATGTCCGAGGCCTGGGAGATGCTCTTGGCTCCATCCGTTGGTTCTCCTCATCCGTGGACTTGTGGACTTGTCCGTATTCATGTGCATCTTCGGGAGGACCCTCTTGGTACCTAATCATGCACAACATCTCGGACTTAGGTAGTAGCCATGTCTCATGCATAGAAAGTGGAAGTTCGGAGAGGAGTGAGTTCACCTTATCTTCGATAGCTTTGGCTCGGGCTCGTGTCATTGGTCCAAGTGGTGCCGTTGGAGGTGTGGGTGCGTCCATGGGGATGATCTTGGGATGCTCCACATCATGCAGCAGACTCCCTCGCCCACTCCCCGCTCGCCACCTAGCCTCCCCGCACCTCCCAGCCGCGCGGCCCGCCCAGTCCCGGGGCGAGCCCGCAAGGCCCATCCCCGCCACCGCCAGATCCCGCGGAGGGAGCCCGCCGCCTCGCCTTCGCCCGGTCGCCTCGCCCCGTCCACCGCCTTGCGTCGCCTTCTCCTCCGCCGCGTCGACCTTCGCCGCAACAGTCGGCCGGCGCCGCCGCACGCCATTGCCGGAAGCCGCGCCAAGCTCCGGAGCTCGCCGTTGCCCCGTCCTCGCCGACCTCCTCCGCCGCATTTTTCCCCCTAACCGGTTGACTTTTTCCCCCTCTCCCAGATATTTTTAGCATTCTTCGTCATGGCATAACTCTACATCCGTGGCTCCGATTTGTGCATGTGGCATACCGAAATGTTCGTCTCGACGAATACTTCATTTCATCTCATTGCATCATGTTCATTTGAGCTCATCTTGATGCCCTAAATGCTGTTGGAAGAGTGCTAGTTTCTGTTAGTTTCAGTTTCGTATCAGTAATTGGACATTTGTCATTTTTTCCATGATTGATGTGTGCCTCCTATGAACTTGAGCCCTACATGAGTTTTGAAGTATGCCATGCCGTCTTTACATGGGTGTATGCCATGTATTTTTGTGATCTTTGTGGTGACTAGCACAAGCATGCAAAATAGCTCTCGTGATGTTGCTGATTTCAGGGACTTAGAAATCTTCTAAGTCTTTGCCCTGTTAATATTTTTATGCCATGTATTCTTGTTGCTACAGAGTGATCCATGCCTCTTTTGAGCATGATCAGTGAAAGTGCTAGTGATCAACTAGAGGGGGGGTGAATAGGCGATTTTTATGAAAGTCTTCAAAACATGGAAGTTTTGAAGACACACGATAGAAATAAACCTATTACCATGCAGCGGAAGGTAGACTACACTAGACAAACCATAGTCAAGTATTCAATGAAGTGAAAGTGCAATGACTAATAGCAGCTAGGCAGTAAGGATCGGGTAGGAAGATATTGTGAAGCCAAACAGAACAAGCAGTCACTCAGTGAAGACAGAAGATAATGCAATCATACAATGACTTCACAAGGACCAACAGTAAGTAAAGGGAAGGGAAGGATGAAACCAGTGACCCGTTGAAGACAATGATTTGTTGGACCAGTTCCAGTTGTTGTGAGAACTGTACGTCTGGTTAGGGAGGCTGAGATTCAACTTAGAAGACCTCGTCTTCACCTTATTCCCCTTGAGCTAAGGACGCCGAGTCCTCGCCCAATCACTCTAGTAAGTCTTCAAGGTAGACTTCCAAACCTTCACAGACTTCGTTCACCGGCAATCCATAATGACTCTTGGATGCTCAGAACGCGATGCCTAACCGACTAGAGGATTCATAGTCCTCAAGTGTAATAAGTCTTCAGATCACACAGATAGGAAGACTTAAGTGATTCCTAACACTCTTTGGCTCTGAGTGGTTAGGGATTTATCCTCGCAAGGAATTATCTCTCAAAGGCTTCGAGGTGGGTTGCTCTCAAACGACAAAAGCCGTACTCTAACTCTGAGCAGCCAACCGTTTATGGTTGTAGGGGGTGGGCTATTTATAGCCACTAGGCAACCCGACCTGATTTGTCCGAAATGACCCTGGGTCACTAAGGAACTGACATGTGTTCCAACGGTCAGATTTCAAACACACACGGCAACTTTACTTGGGCTACAAGCAAAGCTGACTTATCCAACTCTGGACAAGATTTGCTCTCATAGTCTTCACTCGAAGACATAGGATTTTGGTTAAGCATCACTTCAGTCATTCTGACTGGTTCTCTTGGACCCCACTTAACAGTACGGTGGTTCCTATGACTTAACAAAGAAGAAAAAGAACTACGAAAGAACTAAGTCTTCGCGCTCCATAGTCCTCATGCGATGTCTTCTCTTGTCATAGTCTCCAATGTGAATGTCTTCACATACCACCTTAGTCTTCAATGTCTTCTTACATTTTTAGGGGTCATCTCTGGTAGGAAAACCGAATCAATGAGGGACTTCTACCTGTGTTATCCTGCAATTCTCACAAACACATTAGTCCCTCAACTAGGTTTGTCGTCAATACTCCAAAACCAACTAGGGGTGGCACTAGATGCACTTGCAATCTCCCCCTTTTTGGTGATTGATGACAAACTAGTTGAAGTTTTCAACGGGGAATATAATATGCAAAATTGTAAAGGATAGGGGATTGTCTTCATAAGTTGTAAGGGCTCCCCCTGAAGATGTGCATATAAGTAATTTGCTTTTGGAATGCAAATGCACATGGCAAATTGTACTTGTGGAGATCCTCTTCAACTTATGATGACAATTCATCATGCATGAAAAGTATGTGAAGATAATGAAATGCATAACGAAAAATGGACGTCTGCAAAATGATCTAAGTGCGGAATTTATCATCGCACATGCGGAATTTATCATCGCATCACAGAATAGCAAATAAGTAGCAGACGACCATCGAGTTTAAGTGTTACAACTGAAAGAACCAAATGTATCAAAACGAGAGTTGTAAACACTAGGCAAAATATAAAGCAACCGCCCCGCCCATATGGACCCGCTTGAAGACTATCAAACTCATATGCTTCTCCCCCTTTTGTCAGTAAGGACCAAAAAGGTTTGAAGACATAGAGCATCTACTCGTTCCCATGAGGAGTAGGTGAAGCAGCAAGGTCGTCGGTGTTGTTAGGTGGTGCAGACAAACTCGGGGCAGTGTCGATGCATGCAGAAGTAGGGGCCGGTGAAGTAGCATCGTCTTCGTCATCGATTACTCTGGCATTCACAGTTGCTGCAGAGGAAGAGAACTCAGAGTCTTCAAGAGACGGAGTTCGTCGCAGCACAGTCCTTCTTGGAGGTGTGGAGTCAAACTTGAAGCGTTCAGAGAAGCCATCATCTTGAAGATCATCCTCAGAGAACATAAGCATCAGTCCTTTCCATGTACGCCGACAGGTTTCATGGGCAACAAAGGCATTCTTGGTGGCAAGATTGCGAATCCTGTTTACGTCCATCAAGAGGCTTTGCATTTGGCGCTTTAGCCAGTCATGATGCCTATCATGTTTCTGATGAAGGGCAACCATAAGCTCTCGGTCATTGAGAACATGAGATCGCTTCTTGGGCCATTGGGCAATGGTGCTTTCAGTGGCTTCAGTGAGGGCATGATGAGGTACACATGTAGTACCAGCCAGAGGATAAACACGAGTGACTGCTTCAACTCCTTCAATGTTTTGAGAGAAGCTTTGATGCTCAGCATTCTGAAGACTAAGAGGCTCCTTGGGAGGCTCTGGATAGATGGCTTCAACAGACATATCAACGTCAGGCAGAAAGATCCGATGATTGCGAGCAGAGGTTTGATATGAGACAGTTGAGTGTAGTTTGATCAGCCGCATTATCCATGGAGCGTAAAACTTCAAGCCAAAAAGATCAGATCCTGATGCAGCAAGTTGGCGGATGAAGAAGTCTTGTGCATTGAAGCATTTGCCGTGAAGAATAGAAAAGACCAAAGTCTTCATTGCACCTTCCAGCTTTGCATGTGGAGAATGTCCTTTGATGGGCTAGAGAGTTCGCCTTATAATGTGATAGATAGTGTGTGGCAGATACTCAAGGTCTTCAACAAAGAACTCCTTAGGGTATGCAGCATCTGGAGGCAAAGGCTTCATCATGCTAAGCATCTGACTCATGTTTGGTTCAGGCTTCTAAAAGATGCTCTCCATAGCTGCACTGTGAAGCTGACAACCAGGTTCATAAAGATCTCCAGGTGTGGGCAGACCAGTGAGCTCAATGATATCAAATGCTTTGGCTTCATGATGAACATTGACGGTCATCCACTCAAGGACCCAAGTCTTCGGATCTCTGTTGTAGCCATGAATGTGAAGTGTGGCATAGAATTGGAGTAGCAATTCTTCGTTCCAGTGCTCTTTGTCGGTGACGAACGGCAACAATCCAGACTCTTTGAAGCAATCCAGAGCTTCTTCCAAGCAAGGCAGACCAGTTATGGCTTCAGTGTCAAGATGCATATGAGGGAAAATGCGACCTTGATTGTACAGAATGCATGAGTAATAACTTCGCTGCGGATAGCTCCAGAACTGATCAGAAGATATTCTTTTCCTGGAGTAGGGGTTCTTGGCGCTATTGAAGAAGGTGTTGTCTGCTTTGAAGCCGTTGACATTAAAAGATCCGGGTGCCGATGCAGGACCTGGAAACCTGGGCAACCTTGGCATTGGCTTCTGTACCTGAGGCATGTGCTCAACGTTATAGTGAAACTAAGGACCAGCAGTAGGCGCATGAACAGGAGCAGTTGCATCATTGGCTTCATTAACTTCTGGCTCATTGGTTGGTGCCGGCTCCACATTTGCTTCAGCCATGACTACGTCATTGGCTTCATTTGTGTTGGTGGTGGCAGCCTCAAGATTCTCAACCTCCACTTGATGAGCTGGAGGGTCGGGCACGGACACGTTCTCCTCGAGAACAGCTTCTTCAGTAATGGGGGAGTAGGGACACGTTCTTCTTCTTGTGTGTCGTCGGCTGATGCAGCCGGAATGTCTTCAGCAGCTTTAGCCTCAGACTCAGAGACATTCACAGTAGGAGTGGCATCTGGAAACACTTGACGTGCAACAGATTGGTGGGGCACTTCTCCTTCTGGAACGCTCGAAAGAGGGACTTGAGACCTTGGTCCTTTGTGAAGCCTGCGTAACGCTGGCGACGCCTTTGGAGATGGAGTTGGCTGGGCCTCAAAGTCATCTTCTTCTTCTGGTCGGGGTGGTGTGACTTGTTCTTGTGGGTGATCAGCCCATGATGCATCCCGAGCAATTGGCGTCAGAGGACAACCAATGCTGATGAGTTCGCTGTGCATAAGCACAGGCGATGATACCAGTTGGTGCTCGATCTGAGGAAGAACTACATCATCTTCAACATTGTCATGGTGACCAATGTCTTCGGCAGCGGTGGGATCAACTGCTGGAATGTCTTTAGCTTCATGAGCCTCTGTGGAAGCAGGCTCATGGACAATCAGTTGGCACTCTTGATGTTCAGCTGCAGGGCGAACCATGGAGATAGGTTCAACAACTAAGGGCTCTGTGGGAGCAGCCCAATCCTTCTTGGTCTTGCGCTTCTTCTTGGAGGGAGCAGCATCAGAGGCTTCAAGATGTTTCCTCTTTCTGGCTTCTGCCTCAGTAGTCCTCGTCTTCTTCAGTTCTGAAGCGATTGACCTGACCTTTGGCTTCGAGCCAATCATGCTGGCTGGGAAGACAATGGGATGTGCTTCCTGCCTTGGTGCTTCGGGTTCGGCCACAGTTGGCTTCTTCTTCTTCTTTGCAGCCATCCTGCGATCGATGCCAGGACGACCAAGAGCATTGCGCTTCTCAGCCTCATTGTAGGCTTGCACACACTTGTCAGCCAGGCTCTTCATGCGTTCACGAGAACCTTGAGCTTCTGCACGTTTCTTGAGAAAGGCTTCCTTGAGCTCGTGCAGCATAATCTTGAAGTTTTTCACCTCTTGCACGCTGAGCTTGGCCATGTGCTTCTTGAACTAAGCTTTCTCAAAGTCGATCTTTTGCTTCAGTTCAACGATGCGCTGAGCTAGAGCTAGCTCTGAAGCAATGGCGCCATGGAAGGCGACGCTGAGGCCAATTGGAAGTTGCAGATCTTCAAAGCTGAGGTTGGGCGTGTCAAACCACTCATCAATGAAGTTGTGGATGATTGCCATGTCAAAGAGAGGCAAGTCATTGAAGATTTCTGCTTCTTCTTTGCTCTTGATCAGTTGCTCAAGAGCGTCATCTGCAAGATCTTCATCGCTGGACAGATCAATAGCATCGTTGCGCAGAATAGCAGCAGCAGTTAGTTCTTGGCTGGTGTGTTGCAAAGGCATCTTTACTCTCGAGGGCTTGGAGATGCGTGACAAATCTTCAGACTGCACACTGTCTTTAGGAGGTGCAGTAGCCAGTGGCTTCGCCCGTGAGATTTTTGGTGCTGAGGCAGGCTTTGAAGCTTTAGGCTTCTTCAGTTTCTTTGGCTTCGGCGGTGCAGGTGCTTCATCAGATTCAGCATCATCTGCAGGTTCATCCACGACTGTCCCTTAAACCACGATATGAGTGATGAGACCTTCCAGGTTGTAGAAGGGCCCAACAAGATTGGGTTCAGCTTCGCGGGTGCCATCGGCATGGGGAGCAGAAGGGCCAGGGTTGAAGTCAAGTCCCCATGACTTCTTGTTTTGCTTGCCCGAATTCTTGGCAAACTAGAAGTTGCGCTTGAACAGATTGTCGTCATGACACCATAGCAATGATGATGGGTGAGCATCCGCAGGCTGTGGTCCATGGACCATGCAGGGATAGAAGCCTTGTTCAATGGCTTCATCTCTGGACCTGGGTTGAAGATTTCTGTATAGGATGTCTCCCCATGGTCGCTTGATGGCATTTTTCTCAGCATATTCCTGGGTCACAAACCTATACTTGAACCATTGTTCTGCCCAATATCTTCGAATCCATTGTTTTCGGGTCTTGCGCTGATTGTAATCCTCTTCAGGATTTGTCTTGTAAAGCTCTGAGAGGTCATCAGGCAAATCTCTTGACGTCCCCCCACGATGTTGTCTGCCACCCTTCCTTACTGATTTCTCTGCAGCCATGAATTTCAAACTGAATGGCTTCAGCACGTTCAAAGGCTTCAAAGGCTTTCGCTTGCTAGACAAACAGGAACTGGCTTCGGGAGAGTTAATGTGATGTTGTAAGAATTCTGCAAACGAATGCAGACTATGAGAACCAAGGGATTCTCCCACGGACATGTACCTGTGACAGCATTAAGGTGCGAGGGAAGGGGAAGAGGTCATATGCATTCTTAGAAGATTTTGAAGATAAATCAGTTTAGAAGACATTGATCTCATCGTGCGAAGACATTCACTTATATGTTGAGAGTTGGTTCCAGATTTGTATGAATCCGCGAATAAGTACAAGTGAGGAATCTAACTAGATATGAAGCTTAAGTGAATATACTAGGCAGTATGAGATGCAGACATGATAGATCTAACATTGTATAGGCAGAAACCTATTTTGGCAAATAGGATGAATCTTTGAGGATCAAAAAGGTGGTAAAAATAGAGTTATATTTACCACGCGAAGAATTGCTAGATGGGAAGAGTAGGAGACTGAGAAGTTCAATCCACCGTGCTGTAACTTGGTGACGGAGAACACCTACGGTGGCAGCAGAGAAGACGATGTCCGTGGCCGGCGTGAGGACGGCGTCGGAGAAGTGGCGGCAGCTAACCGCTTTGTCACCGGCGTCATCGAGAGCTAGCGGGGCCGCTAGGGTTTTGACGAGGTGGAGAGGTGGAAGAAGGTTTTCTTGACCGCAGGGGACATGTATTTATAAGGAAGTGTGCGACACTGTGCAATTACGCAGGTGCCCCTGGCGATTCACATCTGAGGAACACGTGGCAAACATGCAACATACTTGGAGTTGTCCCACATTCTCACGTACGCCTGGATTATCGGGTGGTCGTTCCCACTTCTTTGGGTTTCAAGTGAAGGAATTAGCATTGAAAACGGACTTAATGTTTGTCTCTATATCTTCTGCTGACAAGGACGCAGAGAAGATATTCGACAGTTTCGATAGAATGCATATGATTCGGAGAGATAGAGTTTGAGATAGAAAGCATAGAGAGGTTAGGGTCCGATCACATTCACTTAGTTCAAAAGATTCAACAAGAAGACATAGCTATAAGTGAATGCTGTAGAGGACAGAACACTAGTATATATATATATATATATGAGAAAGACAATCAAATCAACATAGTGAAGATAATCATGAAGACAAGTTGAGAATGAAGACAAACAAAATGTGAAGACATAGCAAATGTAACGCCATGGGTGAAACACTTCAAACAGAAGAATTTGGTGGTGGCGTTACCCACCGTATAGGAAGTATTAGACCCAGACACGGCGCACAATTATCGTGGCGCTCCGAAGTCAAATTCCACATTAATGTATTCACACTTAGAATGTATGTCTTCATTGATTGAAGATATACTTTACTTCGTGTGTTGCACATCTAAGTCATCAATATGCATAAGTGTTAGGATGTGTGCCTGATCACAGGACATTTGAGGATTCCAAGATATTTAGCTCACACCGTAACTTGCAAAATCTCTTCTCATCCAAGGCTTGGTGAAGATATCTGCCAATTGCTCTTCAGTGTTGACGTGTATGATATCAATATCTTCCTTCACAACATGATCTCTGAGAAAGTGATGACGAATTTCAATGTGCTTTGTCTTCGAGTGCTGAACTGGGTTGTTGGCAATCTTGATGGCGCTTTCGTTGTCGCAGTAGAGTGGCACTTGCTTCAGATGAATGCCATAGTCTTTGAGTGTTTGCTTCATCCATAGAAGCTGAGCGCAGCAAGATCCAGCAGCAATGTATTCAGATTCAGCAGTGGAGAGAGATACACAGTTCTGCTTCTTTGAAGACCAACATACAAGTGATCGTCCCAGAAAATGACATGTGCCTGATGTAGACTTGCGATCCACCTTGTCACCAGCATAATCAGCATATGAGAATCCAACCAGATCAAATTCTGAGCCCTTTGGATACCATAATCCTAATGTTGGGGTGTGAGCCAGATATCGAAGAATTCGCTTCACAGCTAAGTGATGCGATTCCTTTGGTGCCGCTTGGAATCGAGCACACATGCAAACACTAAGCATAATATCTGGCCTAGATGCACATAGATAAAGTAAAGAACCAATCATGGAGCGATATACCTTTTGATCGAACTCTTTACCATTGTCGTCGGGACCCAGATGATGTTTGGCTGGCATTGGCGTCGTGAAGCCTTTGCAGTCTTGCATCCCAAATTTCTTCAGGCAATCTTTGAGGTACTTCTCTTGAGATATGAAGATGCCGTTGCATTGCTGACGTATTTGAAGACCAAGGAAGAACTTCAGCTCACCCATCATGGACATCTGATATTGCTCTTGCATCATATATCCAAACTCTTCAGTGTATTTCTGATTGGTGCAGCCGAAGATAATGTCATCCACATATATTTGGCACACAAATAGTTCACCATCATATGTCTTCGTGAAGAGAGTGGGGTCGAGGGAACCAGGTTTGAAGCCTTTGCTCTTCAGGAAGTCTTTGAGTGTGTCATACCAAGCCCTAGGGGCTTGTTTGAGGCCATACAGTGCCTTGTTGAGCTTGTACACCATGTTAGGATGTTTTGGATCTTCAAAGCCAGGCGGTTGTGCAACATACACTTCTTCTTCAATCTTGCCATTGAGAAAAGCGCTCTTCACATCCATTTGATATAGAAGAATGTTATGATGATTTGCATAGGCCAGCAGTATGCGTATGGCTCAAGTCTAGCCACAGGAGCAAATGTTTCATCGAAGTCAATCCCTTCAACTTGAGTGTACCCTTGAGCAACGAGACGAGCTTTGTTTCTGACAACTTGACCATGCTCATCTTGCTTGTTGCGATATATCCATTTGGTGCCTATTATATTGTGCTTGCGAGGATCAGGACGCTTAACCAGTTCCCATACATTATTCAGCTCAAACTGTTGAAGCTCTTCTTGCATAGCTTGAATCCATTCAGGTTCCATGAAGGCTTCTTCAACTTTCTTGGGTTCAGATATTGAGACGAATGCGAAGTGCCCACAGAAATTTGCTAGCTGTGTTGCCCTTGAACGAGTGAGTGGACCTGGTGCATTGATTCTATCAATTATTCTCTCAATCTGTACTTCATTTGCAACACGAGGATGTACAGGACGAAGATTTTGCTCTTGCTGATCATTGTCATCGTTAGAGGGATTGTCTTCAGGCTGAGCATGTCTTCAGGTTGATCAGGTGCGGAGATGATAAGTTCCTCTTCAGGCTGAGCTTCAGACAGGTATGATTTCTCCAGTTCCCATAAGTTTGATTGATTCATTGGATGGAACTTCATCTAACACATTTGGCAGGTGCTCTCTTTGTGAGCCGTTCGTCTCATCAAACTGCACATCCACTGTTTCAACCACTTTATAGTGAAAAAGGTTGAAGAGTCTGTAGGAGTGCGAATCCTTTCCATATCCAAGCATAAACCCTCATGTGCTTTTGGTGCAAATTTTGAAGTGTGATGTGGATCCTTGATCCAGCACCTGGCGCCAAATACTCTGAAGTAACTGACATTTGGCTTCTTGCCAGTAAGGAGCTCATAGGATGTCTTGTTCAGAAGCTTGTGAAGATAAACACGGTTGATGATATGGCATGCAGTATCAATGGCTTCAGGCCAGAATTTCTTGGAGTCTTGTATTCATCAAGCATCGTCCGGGCCATCTCAATAAGTGTTCTGTTCTTGCGTTCGACGACGCCATTCTGCTGTGGCGTGTACGGAGCTGAGAATTCATGTGTGATGCCCAAGGTATCAAGATATGTATCTAGGCCAGTGTTCTTGAATTCAGTGCCATTGTCACTTCTGATGTGCTTTATCTTGGCGCCATAGTTGTTCATTGCTCGATTGGCGAAGCGTCTGAAGACATCCTGCACTTCAGTCTTGTAGAGGATTATATGCACCCAAGTATATCTTGAATAATCATCAACAATGACAAAGCCATAGAGACAAGCAAGTAGTAGTAAGAGTTGAGTAATGAGTGGGACCGAAAAGATCCATGTGGAGCAGTTCGAAGGGTTGAGTCGTTGTCATGATTGTCTTCGAGGGATGCTTGGCCCTCATCATCTTTCCTGCTTCACAGGCACCGCATAAGTGATCCTTCTTGAACTTGACGCCCTCGATGCCTATGACATGCTTCTTCCTTGAAAGGGTGTGGAGGTTCCTCATGCCAGCATGCCCTAGCCTCCGATGCCAGAGCCAGCATTCAGAAGCTTTTGCTAGAAGACATACGGCAAGTTGTGGTCCTGCTGAGAAATCTACCACGTACAAATCATCTTTCCGATACCCTTCAAACACTAGAGACTTGTCAGATTCCATTAGAACAAGGCAACGATATTTTCCAAATATCACAATCATGTTTAAATCGCAAAGCATTGAAACAGACATTAAGTTGAAACCAAGGGATTCAACAAGCATGACTTTATTCATGTGTTGATCCTTTGAGATTGCAACTCTACCTAGACCCAATACCTTGCTTTTACCAGTGTTAGCAAATGTGATGTGACTTTTGTCAGATGGACGTAAGGTTGAGTCCATGAGAAGGCTTCGCTTGCCAGTCATGTGATTGGTACACCCACTATCAATAATCCATTCTGAAGCAGCTGGTGTCGTACCCTACAGTGCAGTTAGGGGGATAGGCTTCACGAAGAGAATTGTGAAGCAAAAACATTTGACGAACCAGTGGATTATGAAAGCTTAGATCGAGATTAGGACTGATAGGGCAAGTAGCAAGCGACTCAGGAACAAAGTACATAATAAGACCATTTGGGCATTTGATCTTGCGCCCTACAAGATGTTTAAGGTCCCCAGCAATAGCGTCAGACGATTTTGGTTTTCGGCTGGAGACCTTTCCCTGCAAAAGAGAGTTAAGCTTTCTTAGCCACCCACATCTTCAAGGGTGGCTTCGAAGCAATGAGTCTAAGTGCAGCATCTGAGAACTTTGGCTTTGGAGCCCTAGCAAAAAGTCTTGCAGGTGGACAATAGTACTCATAAGAATAAGCAGAATAGTTCTTGGTCTTATGAACATGGCGGTTTGATGAACGCGCTCATATTCATAGGCCTGAGTATGGCTTCCCTGCAAAAACATTTGCGTTAGTGCGACTCAGGTGAGTCCTCTGTCTATATGAAGCCTTTGGACCGTATGAAGCCTGTGGTCTGGGGTTTGTCTTCTTCACTTGTGGTGTCATGACGACATTCACAGGAAGATTCTCCAAACACCTTTTCGGCACCCAGACCTTCTTCATAGGCGGCCCATTCCTGCAGTTAGTACCAATATACCTGGCAAACACTTCACCATTCTGATTCTTAAACAGTTTATAGTTTGCATCAAAGGATTCATCAATAACAATGGGATTAGCACAAGTGAAGCCAGATAGGGTGGATGGATCTGCTGAAGGTTCCTTTGCAGCAACCCATGTGGTTTTGGGGTACTGCTCAGGTTTCCAATAAGAGCCATCAGCATTCATTTTCCTTTCGAACCCAACACCCTCTTTCCTAGGGTTTCGGTTCAGGATCTGCCTTTTGAGGACATCACATAGTGTCTGATGCCCTTTGAGACTTTTGTACATCCCTGTTTCAAGTAGTGTCTTCAACCTAGCATTCTCATCAGCAATAGCAGTGGTATCCTCAACAGAGGGGTTAGTTACCACATCAACAGTTGAAGATATTGCAATAGTAGCAGCAGTAGAACAACCAGCAATAGAAGTAGCGTTATCACGCTCAATGCATTTAATACATGGTGGTTCAAATCCTTCCTGAGCTGAACTGATCTGTTCGGCGCGAAGTGACTCGTTTTCCTTTTGAAGATCTTCATGAGCCGCTCTCAATTTCTCAAGATCTTGCTTCCTTTGAAGATAATCATAGGAAAGCCTTTCATGAGTAGTTGAGAGCGTTTCATGACGACTTTCAAGTTCCTCATACTTAACGTGAAGATTTTTTATGTCTTCAATTAAGGACTGAGATAGAGTCATTTCAGCGTCTAATAGATCATCGCTTTTGTCTAATAGTTTTTGAATGTGTTCCATAGCTTTCTGTTGTTCAGTTGCATTTTTAGCAAGTGTTTTGTAGCTAGGTTTGGAACCACAATTAGAGTGATCGTCACTAGATGTTTGATAGTGAGTAGTGCGTGTGTTTACCTTGGCACCGCATGCCATGAAGCAGTAGGAAGGAGCGGAGTAGTCCTTGTCATTTGCATCGGTGTCAGTGATGAAGTCATTGTCTTCAGTGTTGAAGATGGACTTGGCAACGTATGATGTAGCCAGACTCGCAACGCAAGAATCGGACTCCTCCTCAGACTCCACCTCCGCCTCCTCAGAAGCGGACTCCTCCTCAGAATCCATTTTCTTGCCAACAAACGTGCGTGCCTTGCCAGATGAGCTCTTCTTGTGTGATGAAGACTTTGAGGAAGACTTGGAAGAAGACTTTGAGTATTTCTTCTTCTTCTTGTCATCAGAGTCATACTCCTTGCTCTTCTTCTTCTTGTTGTTCTCATTGTCCCACTATGGACACTCAGAGATGTAGTGGCCAGGTTTCTTGCACTTGTGACATGTTCTCTTCTTGTAGTCATGAGCAGAAGCTTCATCATTCCTTGAGCTTGATCGTGAAGACTTTCTGAAGCCTTTCTTCTTGGTGAATTTTTGGAACTTCTTCACAAGCATAGCAAGCTCCTTTCCAATGTCTTCAGGATCATCAGAACTGCTTTCAGATTCTTCTTTAGATGAGGAGACAGCTTTTGCCTTCAAGGCACGAGTTCGCCCATAGGTGGGACCGTAGATATCTCTTTTCTCAGAAAGCTGAAACTCGTGTGTGTTGAGACTCTCAAGTATGTCAGACGGATCGAGTGTATTGAAGTCAGGACTTTCTTGAATCATCAGGGCTAGGGTGTCAAACGAGCTGTCAAGTGATCTTAGGAGTGTCTTGACGACTTCATGCTTGGTGATCTCAGTGGCGCCGAGAGCTTGAAGCTCATTTGTGATATCAGCGAGTCGATGAAACGTGAGCGGGACATTCTCATTGTCATTTCTCTTGAAGCGGTTGAAGAGGTTGCGAAGGACATTGATTCTCTGATCTCTCTGGGTTGAGACGCCTTCATTGACCTTGGAGAGCCAGTCCCAGACTAGCTTAGATGTTTCCAAAGCACTCACGCGGCCATACTGTCCTTTGGTCAGATGACCACAGATGATGTTCTTGGCAGTGGAGTCCAGTTGAACGAACTTCTTGACATCGACAGCGGTGACACCTTCACCAACCTTGGGAACGCCCTTCTTGACGACAAACCCTAAGTTGACATCAATGGCTTCAAGATGCATGCGCATCTTATTCTTCCAGTAGGGATATTCAGTTCCATCGAAGACGGGGCATGCAGCGGAGACTTTAATTATCCCTGCAGTCGACATAGCTAAAACTCCAGGTGGTTAAACTGAATCACACAGAACAAGGGAGTACTGTCGGCATTCTGGGAATGGGGGTCCCCAGACTTGCCTGCCTGCGGCTGCGGCGTGGCTCAAAAGGGGGCCCAGCACGGCCCATCTTCACCAACACAAACCCAAGACCCTCGCGAGGGGCCAAGCCTCGCGGGGCGGACGACACAGAGCTTCCTCAGGCACGGCCTCATCAGGCTGGCTCACGAGGAGGCGGAGAGACCAAGGCGGGGTACCTCACGAGGTGCCCATGACGCAAGCCATGACGACCGAGGGCGCTAGGCGGGTGCCAGCCCGCGCAGTGTCCTCCTTTCCTCTTTGGTGCAAGGGGGGCAAGCGTAGCCGCGGAGTACCGAGGCATCAGGCAAAGGTTGCCATTTTGGTGCAACGAGACCAAGACCAGGAGGACTACGAGACGGAGGTCACCGTGGAGCCCAAGACAGCGTCATCACCAGAGCTTTGCGCAGGCGAAGACTACTTTTGTCAGGATAGCTAGTACTAGTTGTTCCCTTTCAAATTAGCCCGCCATTGTTGACTCCCTTCCCACTCGATATTTGGGAAGAGGACCAGGGCCTCTATAAATAGGACCAGCCACCCACATCGAAAGGGGGAGACCACACGAACACAAGGAGAGAGGATCCGAGGGCAAAGAGAGAGAGAGAGAGAGAGAGAGAGAGAGAGAGAGAAGGGCGACTGAGCTCCTCCCAGCAGTCCATCGCCCCAGCCAAGAACAGACCCTCGCGAGGCTGTTCTCCCTTGTATTGTTCATCATCATCATCCCAAGGGGCAATCCACCGCACCACACACTGGAGTAGGGTATTACACCACAACGGTGGCCCGAACCAATATAAACCCTGTGTCTCTTGTGTTGTTCTTTCCTGAGCTTTAGATCCTTGCAAGGCGGAGGGGTGCAGGTAGGTAGGAGACGAAAGCTCCACGTGCACCCCAGTGTTCGAACCTCAAGGGTCTGCCGGAACCCGAAATCCGACATTTGGCGCGCCAGGTAGGGGTGCACCGGGATTCGTCTTCCACCACCCCGTTCTCCTCCGACCATCACGCCCATGTCTGACGCTCGTCGGGCCCGCGCCGAGCGCCGGGCCACGCTCGCTTCCCGCGTCGCCTAGACGGCCCTTGTCGGCGGGTGCCCTCGCCGTTCCCCGTCACCTGCCGTCAACGCCGCCACCGGCCCGGCGGGGGACGAGCGGCAAGCATCGTCCCAGCATCCGTCCGTGCGGCAAGACGGCCGCACTGCAACTCCCTCCCTCACCCCGGCTGGTTCTTCATCCCGCGCGCTCCATGCGCACATGGAGGCTCGAGCTGCACTCATCATGGTGAACGAGCTCCTACGCTACCGCCCCGTCGACGACGTCTACGAAGAATGGCTCGACCGCGTCGCCGAGCTCGTCCGCGCCGCAGGGGGCTCTCCTGCGCCGTCCGTTCCGCTGCACCGCACTCCGCCCCATGCGGGCAATGAAGCTACGGCGGCGCCCCGACCGCCTCCTCCTCAGGAAGGCGCCGTGGATCCAAGGCACGTGGCCACTGGGCGGAACCCGCTCCGGCAGGCGCCAGCGCAGCAAGAGCAGAGCTGTCAAGAAGTCCCTCGCCCGCAAGAAGCTGCCCGGGCGCTCCCTGCTCCAGCACGTCGCGACCATGCTCTTGCTCCTGCGCGTCAAGACCCCGCGCTGCACCCAGCTGCAGTGCGTGGGGACATGCAAGACCAAGATCCCCATCATCCAAGGCCTCCCGTGGCCACAGCGGGCTGCCGTGCCTTCACCACCGAGCTACACAGTGTCGCGTGGCCCAGCAAGTTCAAGCCAGACTTGCATCCTCGCTACGACGGCACGGCTGACCCTGCGGAGTTCCTCCAGCTCTACGAGCTGGGCATCAAAGCTGCCAACGGAGATGAGAAGGTCATGGCGAACTGCTTCCCCATGGCACTCAAGGACGGGGCCCGCACCTGGCTCCTGAACCTGGCTCCAGGCACAATCTCCTCCTGGGACGAGATGCGCACCCGCTTCATCGCCAACTTCCAAGGCACTCGCGACCGGCCACCCACCGTAAGTGACATGCGCCGCATCAATCAACAGCCCGGGGAGACCCTGCAGAAGTACATCCAGCGCTTCAACAACGCGCGCCTCAAGATTCCCAAGGTGACCGAGGAGGCCATCATCTCGGCCTTCTCCGACGGTGTGTGCGACGTCAAGATGAAGGAGGAGCTGGTGATGCATGAAGACATGTGCACCTCCTTGGAGTTGTTCAACCTGGCAACCAAGTGCGCCAGGGCCGAGGAAGGGCGTCTCTCCCTCCTCGAGCTGCCTGCCGCAGACCCAGAAGAGAAGAAGCCCAAGACCAAGGATGTGAAGCGCAAGGAGGCTACCGTGCTCGTGGCAGAACAAGACACCAAGCGAGGCAGGGATCAGCCCGAACCTTCCAAGGGCGGCTGGTACTGTGTGTACCACGACCTCCACACCCACAACACCAATGAATGTCAAGAGCTCCGAGCCGTGCGAGAAGGAAGGATTGGCTGTCGCCCTGACCGCAGTGACCGGGGCTACGACCGAGGAGGAGGAAGGAACGCAAGATGCTGGGAAGACCGTGGCCCACGCCAAGGGTGGCGCGACCAACCTCGCGAGGATCGCTGGCAAGACCCGCCTCGCGAGGGAGGATGGAGGGATCAGCCTCACGAGGGGGACTGGAGGGGTCAGCCTCGCGAGGATCGCCTGCAAGGCAATGCAGGCCTCCCACCGCTGCCGCCGCAGCCAAGAAGAAATGAAGACCGCCACCAGGACGAGGGGGCTGGGGGCTTCCAGGAGCCGCGCGCGATCGCCTGCATCTTGGGCGGGGCACAAGCCCCAGCCTCTCAGCACATCTTCAAGCAGTTCGCCCGTGAAGTGAACGCAGTCCTCCCCAGGCTCGAAGCCACGCGCCCTCTCAGGTGGTCGGCGTGCGCCATCACGTTTAGCTCGGCAGATCAGCTCAAGTGTGAAGCTACAGCCGGAGTCCTCTCGATGCTTTGTTCCCCAATCATCAGCAACGTAGTGGCAACCAAGACCCTCATCGATGGCGGGGCAGGGCTCAACGTCCTATCCGTGGAAACATTCAACAACCTCCAAGTGCCCTACAGCCAGCTTCAGCCAACCAAGCCCTTCTCCGGTATCACCGACGGCTCCACGGTCCCGATTGGCAGGTCCGCCTCCCTGTAACCTTCGGGGCACGCGACAACTACCGCACCGAGCTCATCGACTTCGACGTCACTCACATTCGCCTGCCGTACAACGCCATCCTTGGGTACCCAGCACTGGCCAAGTTCATGGCCGTAACTCATCACGGCTACAACGTCCTCAAGATGTCGGGAAGTGGCGGAGTCATCACGGTGCCCTGTGAAGAGAAGGACGCGGTGTGTTCCCTGGAACGAGCCTTTCAGGCCGCGTCACTGGAAGACCCGGATGGTGGGAGCAGGAGGCCTTTCGAGACCGCCCCCAAGAAGAAGAAAACATCGTCCGGCTCGACCACTCAGGAGGCAGGCCCCTCTGGGCCCGCGCCTGCCCAGGGGGAACCTCCTTCCATCGCATAGGAAAGCGCGCCCGGCGCCCTCCTCAGGCAGGGCTCGGGGGCTCTCCCCTGGAGGGCCACCGACCTAGCTAGGATCACGAGGGAGGCGCTTGGGCACCACATGGAGGCGTGTTTCGAAGCACGTTTCCCTCAAGAAGGAGCAAGGCAAGGAGATCCAGACCCTTAGGAGTTCATCAGCAAGGCCACTCAGGAGCTATAGAAGTCAAGAGTCATGAAAGGCGGTCGCCGCCTACCAGCAGTGGCCCCCCATCCAGGCAAGGATGGTGGGCTGTGCGTCTGCATCGACATACCAGGGCTCAACCGAGTCGCCTCTCTGGAGCGCCTCTGGCCCTCGCGAGTGGGGCGCTGCGGAGGCCCACCCCACAGCTACGTTCGCATGCCTTACGGCCTGCCGAGCGCTGCTGACGCGTACCAGCACCTCATGAGGGGCATCACGGAGGCACGAGAGGCCAGGCGTTCTGCTGCCCTGGCAGGGATGGAGAAGGCCCGCGAGGAGCCGCCAGCGCCTCCGGAGCCTCCCGAGGCCCCTGGGCCTGGGGGCTCGTGAGGATCGGCTCCCGCGGCCCACCGAGCCTGCTACATCAGCGCTCCTTCGTCCTCAACATCATCAGGTGACATCTTTCAAGTTTCACTTCCAGCTGGGAGCGCCCCCCCCAGGGCTGCATTATTCCCAGGCCGCGTGGGTCCGTCCCTATGGCATGTATCCCTTTTTATTGCATGTTGTTAGCTTACCTTGTTGGGGGCGCCCCTCAGGCTGCATGATCCCCAAGTCGCTCGGGCCTGACCCAGTGACGTCCGCATTCACAGCATCTATTTGAATGAATCCACTCCTTCGCGGCTAATGTGTTTTACCTAGTTGCCTGCTCAGCTGACGCCAACTAACGGAGCTGCTCCCAAACGGCACGACGCTTGCGCATGGGTCCGTCCCTGCAACACCGACAAACCTAGATGGCTGAGCTCTGGCCGCGGCAGCCCCGCACAGCGTCACCTCGTCAAGCCTTTAGTGCCTCACTACCCCTCGGAAGCGACCAACGGATGACTTTCAATTGTCATGGCAACCCCTTGTTTTTTCTATGGTGGACCTGCAGGACCTCCTGAAGGAGCTGCGTCAGGCAAGGCCCTTGCGGTGTTTCTTTCGCACTCGTCCGCGTGAACTTCTTGCACGTTAAAGGGGGGTGCCTGAGCATCATGACTCAGGGCTCCTACCGGCTCTCCAGCCCTCACCATCTGGCCTTGACCACGGCATCGCGACCTGGCATACCAGCAACGGCTGAGACCCGCTCGAGTGCTGGGACCCGAGGACATAGAGCAGAAAGGGGAACAAAGGCAAGAGGGGAGAGACACGCGAGGACCTCGCCGAGCAACCTCGCGCCTGCCGATGCACTGACCCGGCGACACCCCAGAGAGCGGCCCCTGATCCTTGAGATAAGTCATCACCCGGAAGCGCCAGCTACCGTGGCACCATCCCCGCACCTAATGCCATGCCGTGTTAGTGACGCCACTCTCCTTTCTCACCGAACGACGGCTGCTTGGGCGCCAAAGGGGACCTCCTGAGCATCGCGACTCAGGGGCTCTTACCGGACTCCGGGTCGCTCACCTCCTAGACTTGACCACGGCATCGCGACCTGGCATACCAGCGACGGTTGAAGCCGCCTTGGAACTGGGACCTGTCGGCGCAGAGCACCAAGCCCTCGTGAGGTTTGAAAGGGAGGACTGAGCTAAGATGGAATGAGCAACTCGCACAATTCTACGACAGGGGTTATATTAACAAAACAGGATCACAGGCACCTTACAAGCCCCCACGGGACGCGTTTTTGATTCCTCGCAGGGAACAGATCCTAAAGGGACACAAAGTACGCGCGTCCCAGCAAAAGACGGCATCATCAACAGTGGTCCGTGGAGCACCGACGCCAGCCCCATCCAGATTAGGGTCGGCGGCGGCCTGACGAGCCCGCCCTACTCCAGGAGCGGCGCTGGCTCGGGGGCTCGTAGCTATCGTCGCTCGTCTTCGGAGTCGCAAAGAGCTTGTCGGAGTCGCTGGAACCTCCGATGCCTCCACCACCTGAGGAGCCGCCAAGGGAGCGGTTGGCGGGCCCAGTCCTCGTCACGGCAGGGTCCTGGCCACCTTCCGCGGGGCAGCACTCCAGCCTGCGCCCGCTCGCATCGAAGACCTTGAAGAGCATCACCGAAGCACCGTCACAATCCAAGTGGACCGCGAAGACGCCCCTTACCCTGCAAACCCGGGCGATCTCTCTCCAGCCCCGAGTCATGCAGACCTCGCCCAGGGCAACGACCGCGACCTCTGCCTCGGTCGCAAGGGTGCTGCAGCCGGCGTGCTACAGCCAGAGCTCCAGGGTCTCCCCCTGCGAGATGATGGAGGCGAAGAAGGGAGGAAGGCGGATCCAAGACTGAAGAGGAATGGCGACGTGAAGCACAAACTCTTGGGAGGAGCCCTTAGTGTGGACCCCAGGGGGACAACCCACACCTTCGTGACCCGCCGGCGCCAACGGCGGCGCTACCCGTGGCGGTTAGCATCAGCTCCTTCAGGGCCCTCGACATGGGCGTACAATGGAAGCGGGAACCCCGGCGGTGTCCACTCGCACAAAGGCCTCGGCACCACCTGAAGGGCCCCCTCGTCCGAGCCACGTGGGGCGAGCCATTTCTTCGGCAGGAGTGGGTCTGGTTCCTCTCAGGGAGCCTTTCCCTTCTCTGCCTCGAGAACCGGCGGATCGGAGCCATCGCAGCAAGACGGAGCAAGGATCGGGAAGAAGGAGAAGCAAGGAGGGATGGATTGGAAGGGCGCGCGTTGTTCCGTACTTATGGCCGGCGAAGGCCAACCGCCTACCTCCATGATCGCAGGTAATCATGACCCGCTTTGCATGCAGGGACTTGTCCAATCCGTGCAGTGACCGAGGCGCCATGGGGAAGTGGAGGCGCCCACGTCCGATCAACCGCCATGCGGCGCCCAAGGCCGCAGGCTGTTAGGGCCCGTGGCGCTTCGCTCTTGCCCTTCCACCTCCCTGCATGACCAAGTCCGGGCGCGCCTTGGGCCTGGGTGCTACTGTCGGTGTTCTGGGAATGGGGGTCCCCAGACTTGCTTGCCTGCGGCCTGCGGCGTGGCTCAAAAGGGGGGCCAGCACGGCCCATCTTCACCAACACAAACCCAAGACCCTCGCGAGTGTCCAAGCCTCGCGGGGCGGACGACACGGAGCTTCCTCAGGCACGGCCTCGTCAGGATGGCTCACGAGGAGGCGGAGAGACCAAGGCGGGGTACCTCATGAGGTGCCCATGACGCAAGCCATGACGACCGAGGGCGCCAGGCGGGTGCCAGCCCGCGCAGTGTCCTCCTTTCTTCTTTGGTGCAAGGGGGGCAAGCGCAGCCGCGGAGTACCGAGGCATCAGGCAAAGGTTGCCATTTTGGTGCAACGAGACCAAGACCAGGAGGACTACGAGACGGAGGTCACTGTGGAGCCCAAGACGGCGTCATCACCAGAGCTTTGCGCAGCCGAAGACTACTTTTGTTAGGATAGCTAGTACTAGTTGTCCCCTTTCAAATTAGCCCGCCATTGTTGGCTCCCTTCCTGCTTGATATTTGGGAAGAGGACTAGGGCCTCTATAAATAGGACCAGCCACCCACATCGAAAGGTGGAGACCACACGAACACAAGGAGAGAGGACCCGAGGGCAAAGAGAGAGAGAGAGAGAGAGAGAGAGAGAGAGAGAGAGAGAGAGAAGGGCGACTGAGCTCCTCCCAGCAGTCCATCGCCCCAGCCAAGAACAGACCCTCGCGAGGCTGTTCTCCCTTGTATTGTTCATCATCATCAGCCCAAGGGGCAATCCACCGCACCACAAACTGGAGTAGGGTATTACACCACAACGGTGGCCCGAACCAATATAAACCATGTGTCTCTTGTGTTGTTCTTTCCTGAGCTTTAGATCCTAGCAAGGCGGAGGGATGCAGGTAGGTAGGAGACGAAAGCTCCGCGCGCACCCCAGTGTTCGAACCTCAAGGGTCTGCCGGAACCCTAAATCCAACAAGTACCTTCCTCTGATACCAATTGAAAGTGCTAGTGATCGACTAGAGGGAGGGTGAATAGGCAATTTTTATGAAAGTCTTCAAAACATGGAAGTTTCGAAGACACACGATAGAAATAAACCTATTACCATGCAGCGGAAGGTAGACTACACTAGACAAACCATAGTCAAGTATTCAATGAAGTGAAAGCGCAATGACTAATAGCAGCTAGGTAGTAAGGATCGGGTAGGAAGATATTGTGAAGCCAAACAGAACAAGCAGTCACTCAGTGAAGACAGAAGATAATGCAATCATACAATGACTTCACAAGGACCAACAGTAAGTGAAGGGAAGGGAAGGATGAAGCCAGTGACCCGTTGAAGACAATGATTTGTTGGACCAGTTCCAGTTGCTGTGACAACTGTACGTCTGGTTAGGGAGGCTGAGATTCAACTCAGAAGACCTCGTCTTCACCTTATTCCCCTTGAGCTAAGGACACCCAGTCCTCGCCCAATCACTCTGGTAAGTCTTCAAGGTAGACTTCCAAACCTTCACAGACTTCGTTCACCGACAATCCACAATGACTCTTGGATGCTCAGAATGCGACGCCTAACCGGCTGGAGGATTCACAGTCCTCAAGTGTAGTAAGTCTTCAGATCACACAGACAAGAAGACTTAAGTGATGCCTAACACTCTTTGGCTCTAGGTGGTTAGGGCTTTATCCTCGCAAGGAATTCTCTCTCAAAGGCTTCGAGGTGGGTTGCTCTCAAACGACAAAAGCCGTACTCTAACTCTGAGCAGCCAACTGTTTATAGTTGTAGGGGGTGGGCTATTTATAGCGACTAGGCAACCCGACCTGATTTGTCGGAAATGACCCTGGGTCACTAAGGAACTGACACGTGTTCCAACAGTCAGATTTCAAACACACATGTCAACTTTACTTGGGCTACAAGCAAAGCTGACTTATCCAACTCTGGACAAGATTTGCTCTCATAATCTTCACTCAAAGACATAGGATTTTGGTTAAGCATCACTTCAGTCATTCTGACTGGTTCTCTTGGACCCCACTTAACAGTACGGTGGTTCCTATGACTCAACAAAGAAGAAAAAGAACTATGAAAGAACTAAGTCTTCGCGCTCCATAGTCTTCATGCGATGTCTTCTCTTGTCATAGTCTTCAATGTGAATGTCTTCACATACCACCTTAGTCTTCAATGTCTTCTTACATTTTTAGGGGTCATCTCTGGTAGGAAAACCGAATCAATGAGGGACTTCTACCTGTGTTATCCTGCAATTCTCACAAACACATTAGTCCCTCAACTAGGTTTGTCGTCAATACTCCAAAACCAACTAGGGGTGGCACTAGATGCACTTACAATCTGTAAGGATGTTTTGTAGATAATGTTATGCTCTATCCATCCATGTCTTTGTTTACAATTATGGAGCAACCTAGCTTGACTCAATCGAGCTCTACTTTTGCTATAACATGTTCCTGGCAGAATGTTTACATGTTAAGCATTTTTGCCGAGGTTGTTGTAGTTGATCCATGCATGCTATGTTGTTGTTCTTGCCATGTTTAGCTTCTATGTCATGTCTACTTGCTGGGTGTATGCTTAGTTTGTCATGCCATGCTTTGTGGTGAGTGCTTTGAGCTCGTAAACATGCCTACGTGAATCTGTTTTTGCCATGTTCCAGTTTTTTGCTAAGTCTGAATCTGTTAACGATAATTGCTATGTTCACATGGTTGCCACTGTATTTTCTGATCCCTTTTGGCTTATGGTCAGTTAGGGACTTTTGTTGTATGCTTTGAGTAGCTTCATGCTATGCCTTTCTTTGACATGATATGTTCCTGTAGCATGTTGTTATCTTGCTCTAAACATTGCTTCCTGATGTTAAATTCCTGGCATGTTGTTATTTTCACTAAGTCGGTAACCTGTAATCTTTTGCACTTTTGCCATGCTTGTTTGAACCTGTTATTGAGTGAATTAGCCGTAGCTCAGTGTTGATCTTTTGTCAAGCATCTTGAGTGGATCCCTTCCATGTATTTTGTTGTCATGTTAGAGTGCAGTAGCTTGTTGTTCTTGATGCATTTAGATGGCCTCGTGTTGTTAATCGCAGATCGGTGCCATATTTGTTTTGCTTGTCATTTGCAAACCGTGCATCCGATTCCGGTGATATTTATATCGATTTCGACCGAAATCAACTCATCTTTCCAGTGGCACTCTTGGTTTTCCAAGTTGAGGCCTGATTCAATCTTTCTCTTCCGAATCATGCATATGCATTGCATATCACATCTCGCATAACATGCCATGTTTTGCATCATGTTGCTTGTGCATTGCACGTGGTTGATTGTGTCTCCCTTTGCTTGTGTTCTTGCTTTGGGTAGAGCCAGGAGACGAGTTCATGTTCGAGGTACCCATTGAGTACGCTTACGAGGATCAAGCTTTCGTCCTCTCGAAATTTGCAGGCAAGATCACCATACCCTCGAAATTTGCAGGCTAGATGCTCGCTCTTTTGCTATGCCTATGTTGTGATACCTACCACTTGCTTATCATGCCTCCCATGTTGCCATGTCAAGCCTCTAACCCTCCTTGTCCTAGCAAACCGTTGTTTGGCTATGTTACCGCTTTGCTCAGCCCCTCTTATAGCGTTGCTAGTTGCAGGTGAAGATTGGAGTTTGTTCCATGTTGGAACATGGATATTTTTTGGGATATCACAATATATCTTATTTACTTAATGCATCTATATACTTGGTAAAGGCTGGAAGGCTCGACCTTATGCCTGGTGTTTTGTTCCACTCTTGCCGCCCTAGTTTCCGTCATACCGGTGTTATGTTCCTTGATTTTGCGTTCCTTACACGGTTGGGTCATAATGGGAACCCCTTGACAGTTCGCCTTGAATAAAACTCCTCCAGCAAGGCCCAACATTGGTTTTACCATTTGCCACCTAGCCTTTTCTTTCCTTGGGTCGGCCAACCCTAGGGTCATCTTTATTTAATCCCCCCCGGGCCAGTGCTCCTCTGAGTGTTGGTCCAAACTAGAGCCCCTTGCAGCGCCACCTTGGGGAAACTCGAGGGCTGGTTTTAGTTGTACGGATTGCTTATCCGGTGTGCCCTGAGAACAAGATATGTGCAGCTCCTATCGGGATTTGTCCGCACATTCGGGTGGCTTTGCTGTACTTGTTTTACCATTGTCGAGATGTCTTGTAACCGGGATTCCGAGTCTGATCGGATTGTCTTGGGAGAAGGAATATCCTTCGTTGACCGTGAGAGCTTGTGATGTGCTAAGTTGGGACACCCCTGCAGGGATTTGAACTTTCGAAAGGCGAGCCTGCGGTTATGGGTAGATGGAATTTGTTAATGTCCGGTTGTAGAAAACCTGAAACTTAACTTAATTAAAATGCATCAACCGCGTGTGTAGCCGTGATGGTCTCTTCTCGGCGGAGTCCGGGAAGTGAACACGGTGTTGGAGTTATGCTTGAACATAAGTAGTCTTGGATCACTTATTTATCATAGTTTCTCGACCGTGCCTTGCCTTATCTTCTCGCTCTCATTTGCGTAAGTTAGCCACCATTTATGCTAGTGCTTGCTACGGCTCCACCTCATACCTTTTCCCTACCTATAAGCTTAAATAGTCTTGATCATGAGGGTGTGAGATTGTTGAATCCCCGTGGCTCACAGATTACTTCCAAAACCAGTTTGCAGGTGCCGATGATATCATGTAGATGACGCAACCAAGCTCAAGGAGGAGCTCGTTGAAGATCGTGTTCGTTGTGTTGTTTCGTTTTCCTTTCGATCAGTAGTGGAGCCCAGTTGGGGCGATCGGGGATCTGTAGCATCATGGGTAGTCTTCTTTTATTTTGGTTCCATAGTCGGACCTTGATTGTATCTGGATGATGTAATGCTTTATTCATGTATTGTGTGATGTGGCGATTGTAAGCCAACTATGTATCCCTTTCCTTTTTTCATTACATGGGTTGTGTGAAGATTACCTCTCTTGCGACATTGCTTACAATGCGGTTATGCCTCTAAGTCATGCTCCGACACGTAGGAGATATAGCCGCATCATGGGCGTTACATGCGGACACCACTCGTCGACACGGACTCTCGTCGGCAAGGTGTTCCGCAGTGGATTCTACTGACCCACGGCGCTCAACGACGCAGGTGAGTTGGTGAAGTCCTGCGAAGCTTGCCAGTTCCACGCCAAGCAGATCCATCAGCCAGCACAGGGCCTCCACACTATACCGCTCACATGGTCGTTCGCGGTTTGGGGGCTAGATATCTTGGGCCCATTCCCTCGAGCGCCAAGGGGCTACCGCTACCTCTACGTCGCCATCGACAAGTTCACCAAGTGGGCGGAAGTGGAAGCCGTCCGCACGATCCCAGCTGGTTCTGCAGTTAAGTTCATCAAGGGCCTCGTGAGCTGTTTCCCGGTCCCCAACCGCATCATCACCGACAATGGCTCGCAGTTCACCAGTAACCTCTTCAAAACATATTGTGCTAACCTTGGAACGCAGATCTGCTACGCTTCGATGGCGCACCCCAGGAGCAATGGCCAGGCTGAACGCGCCAATGCGGAGGTCCTGAGAGGCCTCAAGACCCGGACCTTCAAGAAGAAGCTCGAGGCCTGCGGCAGGGGCTGGCACGACGACCTCCGGTCTGTGCTGTAGTCCATCCGCACCACCGCCACTAAGCCGGCTGGCGAGACCCCGTTCTTCCTTGTCTACGGAGCCGAAGCGGTCCTCCCTCATGAGGTCAAGCATCGCTCCGCATGGGTCCTGGCGTTTGATGAAACGCAGCAGGACGCCATGCAGGGGATGGACCTCGTGCTGGGGGAGGAATGTCGCCACGAAGATGCACTAAGGGCGGCAAGGTACCAGCAGGCACTACGGCGATACCACTACTGCAACATCCGCTCCAGGATGCTCGAGGCAGACGACCTCGTCCTGAGGCGGGTCCTCTCTAGGGAAGGGTTGCACAAGCTCTAACCCATGTGGGAGGGCCCGTTCAGGGTCTACCTCGCTAGGAAGTGAGGCACCCTGTGAAGCAGCGAGCAAGGCGGTAGTCCACGGAGAAGCGGGCCTTCATCATCCAAGAGACCCGCAAGTTGGAGGCGACAGGTGCCGTTCGTGAGGTTAGGTACCCTGAATGGCTAGTGAGGGAGTCCTGGATTAGGGGATGTCCGGATGGCCGGACTATACCTTCGGCCGGACTCCTGGACTATGAAGATACAAGATTGAAGACTTCGTCCCATGTCCGAAAGGGACTTTCCTTGGCGTGGAAGGCAAGCTTGGCGATACGGATATGTAGATCTCCTACCATTGTAACCGACTCTGTGTAACCCTAGCCCTCTCCGGTGTCTATATAAACCGGAGAGTTTTAGTCCGTAGGACGAAAAACAATCATACCATAGGCTAGCTTCTAGGGTTTAGCCTCTCTGATCTCGTGGTTGATCTACTCTTGTACTACCCATATCATCAATATTAATCAAGCAGGACGTAGGGTTTTACCTCCATCAAGAGGGCCCGAACCTGGGTAAAACATTGTGTCCCCTGCCTCCTGTTACCATCCGACCTAGACGCATAGTTTGGGACCCCCTACCCGAGATTCGGCGGTTTTGACACCGACATTGGTGCTTTCATTGAGAGTTCCTCTGTGTTGTCACTTTTAGGCCTGATTGCTTCTCCAATCATCAATAGCGATGCGATCCAGGGTGAGACTTTTCTCCCCGGACAGATCTTCGTATTCGGTGGCTTTGCACTGCGGGCCAATTCGCTTGGTCATCTGGAGCAGATCAAAAGCTACGCCCCTGGCCATCAGGTCAGATTTGGAAGTTTGAACTACACAGCCGACATCCGCGGAGACTTGATCTTCGACGGATTTGAGCCATAGCCGAGCGTGTCGCACTGTCACGAGGGGCATGATTTAGCTCTGCCGCCGAACAGTGCCCTGGAGGTCACATCTGTGTCCGCTTTGACCCCTAGCTCGGAGCCGATCAAACCAACCGAGGATGGGTGGTTAGACACCGCCTCAGGGGCTGCAATTTCTATGGTGATCGAGCCGAACACCAGCCCTATTCTCTGTGAAGCCCGTGACTCCAAGGAGCTAGACTCCTCTCCAGACTCCGAGCCCTCCGCACCCCGACCGGTCGAACCCGATTGGGCGCCGATCATGGAGTTCACCGCCGCGGACATCTTTCAGCACTCGCCCTTCGGCGATATTCTGAAGTCACTAAAGTCTCTCTCTTTGTCAGGAGAGCCCTGGCCGGACTATGGTCGGCAAGGTTGGGATGCAGATGATGAAGAAATTCAAAGCCCACCCACCACCCACTTCGTAACCACTGTCGATGATTTAACCAACATGCTCGACTTCGACTTCGAAGACATCGACCGTATGGACGCCGATGCAGGAGACGATCAAGAACCAGCGCCTATAGGGCACTGGAAAGCCACCTCCTTGTATGATATATACATGGTGGACACCCAAAAAGAAGGCAATGGCGATGGAACAGTAGAGGATGACCCCTCCAAGAAGCAGCCTAAGCGCCAGCGTCAGCGGCGCCACTCTAAATCCCGCCAAAACAAAAACGGTGATTCCGGCACGGGGGATAATAACACCCCGGACAGTGCTGAAGACAACCACCTCCAGCAAGATTCAACACAGGAGGATAGAGAAGCCAGCCCTCATGAGAGAGCGGCAGACAGAGAGGTCGAGGACGATAATTATATGCCTCCCTCCGAAGACGAGGCAAGCCTCGACGACGACGAATTTGTCATGCCAGAGGATCCCGTCGAACAAGAGCATTTCAAACGCAGGCTTATGGCCACGGCGAGCAGCCTCAAGAAAAAACAACAACAACTTAGAGCTGATCAAGATTTGCTAGCCGACAGATGGACTGAAGTCCTTGCGGTCGAAGAGTATGAACTCGAACGCCCCTCCAAGAGCTACCCAAAGCGCAGGTTGCTACCCCAATTAGAGGAGGAAGCACCTAAATATATTGGAGGACAAGGCAAGGCAAACAAGATCGATCTACGGATCACGTGTGCGCCCCACGGCACGAGACGGTACTCGTCACGCCAGATACAGTAAATCCGGCCGGGCCGAACACAGTAGACAAATCTCGTTTGAGATGCGTCGTGATGTAGCCCAATACAGAGGCGCCGCACACCCACTATGCTTCACAGATGAAGTAATGGATCATCAAATCCCCGAGGGTTTCAAACCTGTGAACATCGAATCATACGATGGCACAACAGATCCTGCAGTATGGATCGAGGACTATATCCTTCATATCCACATGGCCCGCGGTGATGACCTACACGCCATCAAATACCTCCCACTCAAGCTTAAAGGACCAGCCCGGCATTGGCTTAACAGCTTGCCAGCAGAATCAATTGGTTGTTGGGAGGACCTGGAAGCTGCATTCCTCGACAATTTCCAGGGCACTTATCTGTGACCACCAGACGCCGATGACCTAAGACACATAATTCAGTAGCCAGAGGAATTGGCCAGACAATTCTGGACACGGTTCCTAACCAAGAAAAATCAAATCGTCGACTGTCCGGACGCAGAGGCCCTAGCAGCCTTCAAGCATAACATCCGTGACGAGTGGCTTGCATGGCACCTAGGACAGGAAAAGCCGAAATCTATGGCAGCCCTCACGACACTTATGACCCGCTTTTGCACGGGAGAAGACAGCTGGCTAGCTCGCAGCAATAACATGACCAAGAGCCCTGGTAATTCGGATACCAAGGACAGCGGTGGCAGGTCGCGTCGCAACAAGCAAAATCGCTGCATTAACGACGACAATGCTGAGGATACGGCAGTTAATGCCAGATTCAAAGGCTGTAAACCCGGTCAGCGGAAAAAGCCATTCAAAAGAAATACTCCGGGCCCGTCCAGTTTGGACCGAATAATCGACCGCTCATGCTAGATACATGGCACCCCCGAAAAACTAGACAATCACACTAACAGGGATTGTTGGGTGCTCAAGCAGGCAGGCAAGTTAAATGCCGAAAGCAGAGACAAGGGGCTGCATAGCGATGACGAGGAGGAGCCCCGGCCGCCGAACAACAGCGGACAGAAAGGTTTTCCCCCACAAGTGCGGACGGTGAACATGATATACGCAACCCACGTCCCCAAGAGGGAGCGGAAGCGTGTGCTAAGGGACGTATACGCGATGGAGCCAGTCGCCCCAAAATTCAACCCATGGTCTTCCTGCCCGATCACTTTTGATCGAAGGGACCACCCCACTAGCATCCATCATGGCGGATTCGCCGCATTGGTTCTAGACCCAATTATTGACGGATTTCACCTCACTAGAGTCCTTATGGACGGTGACAGCAGCCTGAACCTGCTTTATCAGGATACAGTGCGGAAAATGGGCATCAATCCCTCGAGGATTAAACCCACCAGAATGACCTTTAAAGGCGTCATACCAGGTGTAGAAGCCAACTGTACAGGCTAAGTTACACTTGAAGTGGTCTTCGGATCTCCGAATAATTTCTAAAGCGAGGAGTTAATCTTCGACATAGTCCCGTTCCGCAGTGGCTATCACGCACTGCTCGGGCGAACCGCATTTGCCAAGTTCAATGTGGTACTGCACTACGCATACCTCAAGCTCAAGATGCCAGGCCCTCAAGGCGTCATCATGGTCAATGGAAACACCGAACGCCCTCTCCGAACGGAGGAGCATACGGCGGCTATCACAGCGAAAGTACAAAGCAGCCTCTCAAGGCAATTCTCCAGTCCGGCCATTAAACGTCCGGACACCGTCAAGCGCACTCGGAGTAACCTACAACAAGACTGCCTGGCACGTTCCGAGCAAGCGTAGCAATGCGGCCCCAACCCCGGCCCTCGCAAACTTGCGAAACCAGTGTTGCGCGTACATAACTACGCTCTGGAAATACCATGG
This sequence comes from Triticum aestivum, assembly GCF_018294505.1. Taxonomy (NCBI): domain Eukaryota; kingdom Viridiplantae; phylum Streptophyta; class Magnoliopsida; order Poales; family Poaceae; genus Triticum; species Triticum aestivum. The sequence continues at coordinate 324,413,847 of NC_057797.1, forward strand.
GCACTGGGGAAGGGGCACCATCACGGCACGCCCTAAACGTGGCTTAAACCGCACTAGGGGCTGCCGATTTCTTACTTTTCTCTTATTTTCAGGACTCCATTCTTCGGAAGGCTTGTCCGGTAGTACAATTGCCGCACAAATGATACAACCAGGGAAGCAGAAAGCTACGCCGCACTACGGAACTCTAAGGTGGTTCTATAACGAGCAGTATACCTGTTTCGCATAACATTCCGCAGCTCGCCCCTGGAAAGGACATATTTGATAGTCCCATCTTTTGCTTATCCCACTATTTGTATCGTTCTGCTTTGATCGCAGCTTTTTAAATAAACAATGCATAGCTTCCGTCTACTATTGCATTACCTCTTTTTTACGAATATATGTTCACTAATGACATGTTGCACCCGTACACTTTGGTACGGCCAATACGCCAGGGGCTTAAGTACCCCACAACATGGTGTGAGAAGTTCGAACACTTTCACAAGTGCGGCACCTCAAACTTATAGCATTATATGCATCGGCTCCGAATCATGTCTTGGGTCAATAGTTGGGTTTGCCCGGCTCCTATGTTTTGGTACCTTACGTTCCGTTATATCAGCTAAGGTAGCACTAGGAGAACTACTGCGATCGTGCCCTAGTTGAGCTGGGCTAAGCACCTCAGTAGAGAAAGCTAAAACTGACCGTCATGATGAGGCGAGAGCTGGTCGTTGTTCGAGAGGTTTTCGAGTCCCTAAAGACTTATGTCGCTTAGAGCGAGGAGTCAGCTTTGTCCGGCCTAGGCGTGGATAGCGCTCCGAACTCGGTCTCCGAACACTAGGGGCTTCGCCGAAATTTAAAATTATAGAATTCTATGGCTAAGTGAGAGTGTTCAAGCATTATAGTCTGATTGCCTTGTTCGTTGTGTTGAGCGCCTCCCTCGAAGCACCCAAGAATGGCAAAAAGAGCGCTCATGTTTATCCCGAACACCCCAGCACTCGTGCCATGGGGGCAGAAGCCGACGACTCGTCATCTCCCAAATTTGACAAATGGCCGCACAGAAGGTAATATTTTAAATTCAAAAAGCATTACTTCGCGCACATGAACAAGTTTTCAGCGCACAGGACAAAACGAGTGAGTTCACTAAAAACTTACATTCATGGAACATTCATCCGCCACAAGGCGGGCACCCTTCAGAACGCCCTCATAATAAATCTTGGGCTTGCGATGCTCCTTGCCCGGCGGTGGCCTGTCCTTCACAAGCTTCTCAGCATCCAGCTTGCCCCAGTGCACCTTCGCACGGGCAAGTGCCCTACGGGCACCCTCAATGCATACAGAGCGCTTGATGACTTCGAGCCTTGGACAGGCCTCCACCAGCCGCCTCACCAGCCCAAAGTAGCTCCCAGGCATGGCCTCTCCAGGCCACAGCCGGACTATGAGGCCCTTCATGGCCTGTTCGGCCACCTTATGGAGCTCGACCAGCTTTTCAGCTGGTCGCTTAAGGGCACCGGGTGTTCGGCCTCAGCGTACTGAGACCAGAACACCTTCTCCATCGAGCTTCCCTCCTCGGATCGGTAGAAGGCGGCGGCATCCGACACACTATGGGGCAAGTCTACGAATGCTCCTGGAGAGCTCCGGATTCGGGTAAGTGACAAGTAATTCACTTTTACGTGCTTGCTTTGCATAAAGAATGCCTTACCCGCCGCTATCTTTTTTATTGCCTCAACCTCCTGGAGGGCCTTCTGGGCTTCGGCCTGGGAAGACTTGGCATTTTCAATGGCCGCCGCGAGCTTAGACTCTCACGTCTTCGAGTCAAGCTCCAAACTCTCTTGTTTTTTCATGAGAGCCTGGAGCTCTTGCCGCACCTTGCCAACATGCGTCTCATGCTTCTCCCGCTCGGTGCGCTCCGTGGCTGCCCTCTTTTCGGCCTCGGACAGCGCTTGCTTAAGGGTCACCACCTTAGTTGTGGCCCCTACAATAGCCACGTTAATCCTGTCACTTTTTGCAATTGCACCTTTCACATATTTCAATAAGGTATTTCTTACCTTCCTTCTCCTTGAGCTGCTGCTTGGCTAGGCCAAGCTCTTGCTCGGACCGCTCGAGGTTCTGCTTCAGCGTATCCACCTCCGTGGTTAGTGCGGTGGAGGCCAGCAGCGAAGACTGCATACGCATATTGACTTGATTATGTTAGACTCCTGCGATTATTAGATCCTCTATTCGGCTTTTCTTTCCGAACGCCGAACAGAGCATGAGGGGCTACTGTCTATGTGGTAATATTTTTACATATTCTTTACTTACCTCAAAGCCTATTAGAAGGCTGGCACAGGCTTCAGTCAGTCCGGTCTTGGTGGACTGAACCTTCTGGATCACCGCACTCATAATAGTGCGGTGCTCCTCGTCGATGGAGGCACCGTTAAGCGTCTCCAGCAAATTGTCCGGTGCCTCCGGTTGGACGGAGGTCACCGGCTCGGTAGGCTTGCTCCTCTTGGAAGGAGGCTGCCTACCGGAGTCCGGAACCGTTGAAGGTTCCGGCGCGGTGTCCGGCTCAAGGCCGGACTTGGAGCCCTTGGGGGTTTTATCCCCTTTACGCCTAGAGTACGGGAGGTTGCCTTGCGGCACCTCCAGGACCACCTCCTCCTGGCTTGGAACCTGTTGGGACGCCACCTTGGTGTCGTCCGTAGGGTGGGGGGAGGAAGCCGTCGGAAGCGAATTCACATCCGACAAGTCCAGGGAGCCACTCGACGACTTGTCGAGCCCGGCCTTGGGCGGACTACACAATCATGTTCAATGTAAGGAAAAGCTGTGCAATGGGGGAATACTATGAATCACTCTGGTATCCGGATACTTACGATTTCTCCAAGGGCTTGGCCCTGTGCGGCCACTCCTGTTCGCCGTCGGCGGTGTTGGTGGAGTAGTCCGGAGGAGGGGTCTTCCCCCTCTTGGACCCTTCGGCCTCCCCGGTTGGGGTGGCCTTCCTTTTCTTGCCTCCCCCTGCTGGGGGGAGGTCTCTTCTTCCTCCTCCTCGTATTCAGGGGAGGAGCGCGCCTTGGAGTTTTCGGATGGTGAATCCAACACCTCCTGGCGCCGGGCACTCTTTCGAGTCCCCGTGGCCTTCTTCTTGGCCTTCTTCTCCGGCACCACGTAAGGTGTCGGAACCAGCAGCTTCACCAAGCGAGCGTCCGCTGGGCCTTCGGGCAAAGGAGCCGGATAGTTGATCTGTCCGGATGTCTCCTGCCAATCCTATCAAAGGTAAGGGAACTTAGATCCCGCATGGAGTCAAACTATGAAAAAGTAATACCCTGTAAAAGGTGAAAACAGCTTACCGCATGAGCGTGACGCTGCGTGTTGAATCCGCGATCCTCGGTAGCGGATGCGGGGGCCTCGGTGCCCTTGAAAAGCACCTTCCAGGCATCTTCGTATGTCGTGTCGAAGAGCCTGCTTAGAGTTCGGTGCCGCGCCGGGTCGAACTCCCACAGGTTGAAAGCCCGTTGTTGACACTGGAGGATCCGACGGATGAGCATAACCTGGACTACGTTGACAAGTTTGAGATTCCTGTCCACCAGGGTTTGGATGCATGTTTGGAGTCCGGTCAGCTCTCCTTTTTTACCCCATGACAGGCCCATCTCTTTCCAGGAGGCGAGCCGCGTAGGGGGTCCGGATCGGAACTCGGGGGCTGCAACCCATTCAAGGTCGCGCGGCTCGGTGATGTAAAACCACCCCGACTGCCACCCCTTTAGGGACTCCACGAAGGAGCCCTCGGGCCATAGGACATTGGGCATCTTGCCCACCATGGCGCCTCCGCACTCTGCCTGAGTGCCGCACACCACCTTTGGCTTGACATTGAAAGTCTTGAGCCATAGGCCGAAATGGGGGCAGATGCAGAAGAAAGCCTCGCACACGATGATAAACGCCGAGATATTGAGGACAAAGTTCGGGGCCATTCGTGGAAATCCAGGCCATAGTAGAACATGAGCCCCGGACAAATGGGTGGAGAGGGAAGCCCAGTCCGCGGAGGAAGTGGGGGAGGAACACCACCCTCTCATGGGGCCTGGGGGTGGGGATGAGCTGCCCCTCTTCGGGAAGCCGGTGCGCAATGTCATTAGACAAGTATCCGGCCTTCCTCAGTTTTTTGATGTGTCCCTCCGTGATGGAGGAGACCATCCACTTGCCTCCCGCTCCGGACATGGCTGGAGAAGGTTGAGGTGGGGTGTGCGGACTTGGGCGCTGGAGCTCGAGTACGCGGAAATGGATAGGCAAAGGAGGAAGAAGGCGTGGATGAAAAGGTGGATCCTTATCCCCTTATACGGGCGGACGCGACTATGCGTCCCCACCAGCCTGGTAAACTCGCTTATCTTCCAAGCGCCATAGTCAATGACGCGGTTGGGTTACCCACACCCGTATTGATGAGAATCCCGGAATAAGGGGACACGATCTCTGCTTTAACAAGGCGTGCCAAGGAAACCGCCTCGCTAAACGCGCTGAGGTGGGACAATAAAACGATTCGAATAAAGACTTGGCCATGGTGTGATGTCACGCTACAGAATACGTCAGCAGATTAGATTTGTGTAAATATTATTCTCTCTATGGCAATATGTGGAAACTTATTTTGCAGAACCGGACACTACCTTTGTGTTCAAAATCTTCTATGAAGTACTTGGAGGAGGAACCCGCCTTGCAATGCCGAAGACAATCTGCGCGCAGGACTCGTCGTCATTGAAGCCTAGTTCAGGGGCTACTGAGGGAGTCCTGGATTAGGGGGGTGTCCGGATGGACGGACTATACCTTCGTCCGGACTCCTGGACTATGAAGATACAAGATTGAAGACTTCGTCTCGTGTCCGGAAGGGACTTTCCTTGGTGTGGAAGGCAAGCTTGGCGATACGGATATGTAGATCTCCTACCATTGTAACCGACTCTGTGTAACCCTAGCCCTCTCCGGTGTCTATATAAACCGGAGAGTTTTAGTCCGTATGACGAAAAACAATCATACCATAGGCTAGCTTCTAGGGTTTAGCCTCTCTGATCTCGTGGTAGATCTACTCTTGTACTACCCATATCATCAATATTAATCAAGCAGGACGTAGGGTTTTACCTCCATCAAGAGGGCCCGAACCTGGGTAAAATATCATGTCCCCTGCCTCCTATTACCATCCGACCTAGACGCACAGTTCGGGACCCCCTACCCGAGATCCACCGGTTTTGATACCGACAGCTGGCGAACCCAGTCGTGGTGCCGAAGAAAGGCTGGAAGGAGCGAATGTGTGTCGACTTCACCAACCTCAACAAGGCGTTCCCTCAAGATCGGTTCCTTCTCCCACGCATCGACCAGATCGTCGACTCCACCGCTGAGTGCGACCTACTGTGCTTCTTGGATGCGTTCTCAGGGTATCACCAAATCAAGATGGCGGTGGAAGATGTAGAAAAGACAGCCTGCCTGACCCCGTGCGGGGTGTACTGCTACACCTGTATGCCCTTCGGACTGCACAACATGGGTGCGACCTTTCAGCGGCAGATGCACATTGCTTAAGGGTGGCAGCTTGGGAGGAACATGGAGGCCTACGTCGATGACATTGTGGTGAAGTCTCGAGAGGCGAGAACCTTGATCCGAGACCTGGAGGAGACCTTCGAAAGCCTGCGCCAGGTGAACTTGCGGCTTAACCCAGAAAAGTGTGTGTTCCGTGTCCCTTCTGGCAAGCTGCTGGGATTCCTCATGTCACATAGAGGGATCGAGGCGAACCCGGAGAAGATCAAGGCCATTGAGGACATGAGCCCGCCGCAGACCCTCAAGGAAATGCAGAAGGTGGCTGGTCGGGTGAATGCATTGGGGCGCTTCATCTCCAAGCTGGGACAGCGCGCCTTACCCTTTTTCAAGCTGATGAAGAAGAAGGACCCGTTCGTGTGGACTCTGGAGGCCGACCAAGCCTTCCAAGACCTCATGAGATACCTGACCAGCCCACCGATATTAGTGCCGCCACGACCTCTCGAGCCTCTAGTACTTTATCTTTCCGCCACCCCATACTCCGCCAGCGCTGCGCTAGTGGCGGTTCGGGAGGAGCACCGGGCCAAGAGTGTGTCGCGCCAAGCTACGTCGCCAGCCAAGATGATGCAAGATCAGGAAGGCGCAGCAAGAGCCATAGCGGCAGTAACAGAAGACCAAGCTCGGCAGGATGACACCATAGAGATTCCCGCAAGCGACCAGGCGCCAGGGGTCCCCCCACCTCAGGAGGCACCCAGCTTGCACAAGACACGAGCCTCACCAACACGCCGGTCCTCATCTAGCACCCGTTGTATTTCGTCAGCACGGTGTTGAGGGACGCAAGGGCACGATACCCCATGCCGCAAAAGCTCCTGCTCACGCTCCTGGTGGCCTCGCGCAAGTTGCGGCACTACTTGCAGGGACAACCTATCAAGGTCGTCTTGGCTACCCATTAGAGAGGGTGCTCAGGAGCCCCAACTCCGCTAGAAGGGTCGCTGAGTGGAACATCGAGTTGCAGGCGTTCCAGTTGGAGTTTAGCACCACCAGGGTCATCAAGGGAGTCGCGCTCGCTGATTTTGTGGCGGAATGGACGGATGCCCCGGCACTTGAAGTGGTGAGGAGCGGTCAACCTCGCCAGGAAGTGAGGCGCCTGACGGATGGGTCATGTACTTTGATGGTGCCTTCGCGCACCAGGGTGCGGGGGCTGGAGTAGTACTCATCTCGCCCACGTAGGACAAGCTCTACTACACTGTGCAGCTCTGTTTTCAGCAGGGCGAGAAGGTCTCCAATAACATTGCAGAATGTGAAGGCCTCATAGCTGGCTTGAAGGCCGCGGCAGCTTGAGGGGTGAAGCGCCTCACCGTTAGGGGCGACTCACAGCTCCTCGTCAACTTCTCCAACAAAGTGTACGAGCCAAAGGACGAGCACATGGATGCGTACCTCACAGAAGTACGTAAGATGGAAAAGCAGTTCCTAGGCCTGGAGGTGCAGCATGTGCCCCGTGGCACCAACAAGGAAGCTGACGACATTGCCAGGAGGGCATCCAAGCTGCAGCCCCAAGAGCCTAGCGTCTTCGAGGAGCGGCTCTTCAAGCCATTAGCGATGCCACCACTTTCAAGCACGGCATGGCCTCGGGAGGAGCTCCCACAACCGCCTGCCACGGGAGCCCCAGCTTGTGGCCCAACCTCAGAAGCTCGCTTGCTCTTGGCGCTCGAGCCTCAGGAGGGATGTTGGACCAAGGAATTCAAGGAATATCTGATGCAAGGGGCGCTACCAGAAAAGGAAGAGGACGCAAAGCGCGTGGCCTGGCAAGCCACGTCATACTGCATCTAGGACGGTGAGTTGTACAGGAAGCGACCAAATGATGTTTCATTGCGTTGCATTTCCAGGGACCAGGGGAAGGAGTTGCTTATTGACATACACGGTGGGCACTGTGGACACCACTCGTCGTCACGGACTCTCGTCGGCAAGGTGTTCCGCAGTGGATTCTACTGGCCCACGGCGCTCAACGACGCAGGTGAGCTGGTGAAGTCCTGCGAAGCTTGCCAGTTCCACGCCAAGAAGATCCATCAGCCAGCTCAGGGCCTCCAGACTATACCTCTCACATGGCCGTTCATGGTTTGGGGGCTGGATATCTTGGGCCCATTCCCTCGAGCGCCAGGGGCTACCGCTACCTCTATGTAGCCATTGACAAGTCCACCAAGTGGGTGGAAGTGGAAGCCGTCCGCACGATCACAGCTGGTTCCGCGGTTAAGTTCATCAAGGGCCTTGTGAGTCGTTTCCGAGTCCCCAACCGCATCATCACTGACAACGGCTCGTAGTTCACCAGTAACCTCTTCAAAACATATTGTGCTAACCTTGGAACGCAGATCTGCTACGCTTCGGTGGCGCACCCCAGGAGCAATGGCCAGGCTGAACGCGCCAACGCGGAGGTCCTGAGAGGCCTCAAGACCCGGACCTTCAAGAAGAAGCTCGAGGCCTACGGCAGGGGCTGGCATGGCAAGCTCCAGTCCGTGTTGTGGTCCATCCACACCACCGCCACTAAGCCGACTAGCGATACTCCGTTCTTCCTTGTCTACGGAGCTGAAGCGGTCCTCCCTCATGAGGTCAAGCATCACTCCGCACGGGTCCTGGCGTTTTATGAAACACAGCAGGACGCGACGCGGGGGATGGACCTCGTGCTGGGGGAGGAACATCGCCGTGAAACTGCACTAAGGACGGCAAGGTACCAACAGGCACTACAGCGATACCACTGCCGCAGCATCTGCTCCAGGACGCTCAAGGCAGGCGACCTTGTCCTGAGGCAGGTCCTCTCTAGGGAAGGGTTGCACAAGCTCTAACCCATGTGGGAGGGCCCGTTCAGGGTCGTCCATATCTCCAGGACTGGCGCCGCACACCTGGAGATGCAGGACAGGGTGCCCATCCAGAATGCCTGGAACATCCAGCACCTTCGGAAGTTCTACCCATGAAGCAAGGCCCAGTGCCTGTGAAGCAAGGCCCCGTGCCTGTGAAGAAAGGCCCAGTGCCTGTGAACCAAAGCCCAGTGCCTATGAAGCAAGGTCCCATGCCTGTGAAGAAAGGCCTAGTGCCTGTGAAGAAGGCCCGGTGCATGTGAAGAATTGCCGCCCGTGACACTCTCACATAATAATGAGTGGGGTTGTACACGCCCCGGAGTCTCAGGACTGCCGCCCTCAGGCCTCGGGGGCTCCCTCCCATGCCTAGTGGCAGCACTTAGCTCCGCGCTGGTGAGAAGACTTAAAGACTAGACTAGGTGCCAGACGCGGCTTTTCATTTGCTTTTCGTGGTTGGCTTGCCTTCTCTTAATCGAAGTTTGCTTCTAGTGTTCCTTGTTGATTTGGTTTCGTCGCCTTTTGCTGCCTTTTCCAAATCCAGTTCGCTTGTGTTCTCTCTCTCGCATACCTCGCGAGGGGGCTAGGCAGGCGCCTTCGCGAGGGTTTCTTCCTCCTGTGTTGGTCCTTCTCTCTGCCTTCGGTCTGCTTTCTCGCGACGCACCCTCATTCGAGCCCAAAAACCGGCACATCTCTCCTAATCCATGCCCCTCGGGTACCATGATATGAAGTGCTGGGTCAAGGCTCGGGTGAACGATAAGTCTCCTAGCGAGCTTCCTAACAAATGTTTTGCAGTTCCTGAGCAACCACTAAGCCAAGACGGGCACGAGGAAACAAGTGCCTCGTGAAGAAGAGGCTGCCCCAAACACACCAGGCTAAGTTATCTCCACACAAAATAACGACATAGCACAGAAATAACAAGCATAGCATAATGATTGAGGGATCACAGTTTGATACACGCCCCTACGGGCCCATACTGGTTTCATTTTGATGCAGGAAAGAAAAGAGGAACAAAACAAAAGCGGTGTTGCAGCGAACCACGGGGGCAGGCCTCCAGCGACATCCCGAGCTTAGTCGGATCCCTCCTCGCGCTTCACAGAGGCACGGTGACAAGACGGCCCGCTACCACTATCGAATCGAGCGTGGCGGCGTGGCGGCTGGTCATAGCCGCCACTACTAGAGCTTTCGCCAAGAGAAGAGCCACCGTAGCTGGACGAGGCGCGGCCGGCAGGCTCGCCCTCGTTGTGGCCATTGCTGAGACCGAGCACCTCCTCGCCGTCGTTCGTCTCAGGGCAGCACCCGGCGTGGCGACCATCTTCCCCAAACACCCTCACGTAGAGGGTCGCATCACTGTCATACATGAAATGGAGGGTACACCGCCTTCACAGGCCGCGCGCGCAGGCGAACGTCTGCCAACCGTGGGCCAGAGCTATGTTGCCCATGGCAGAGACTTCAACCGCGAGCTAGGAAGCCCTGCTGCAGCAGCCGTCCGCCTGCAGCTAAAGTCTGCTTGGACCAGAGGCCGGCAGCTCATCGACGAAGAAGCGCGGAAGCTGAAGCCAGTTACCGGCAGGATCCTCCGACCAGACAACAAACTCCGGCAGCACCTCTGCCGAGTGGAAGCATGGCTGGGGAGGCCGCGCAACCACGACACGTCTCACCTCATCGACGGGGCTGCCACGACCGGAGCGACCCCCACCACGCACAGCGGCGCCACCCCGGGAGCGGGGGGGCACGACGGGAGTCGTGGTGTGCTTGCGGGGATGGCCGCGTCCCTGCTTGGGCGCCGGGAAGCCGCCCCCCCCCCCCCGCGAGGGGCCTTTCCTTTCTTCGCGGCGGATAACCTCTTCGATGGCGCCATTGGGGTCGGTGGTGGAGCAGAGGAGGAAGAAGCAGGCAGAATGGGAAGAAGTGGGGGACGGGGGCTCCGCCCCCTTCCTCATTTATAGCAAGAGAAGGCCAACCAGCGCCCCCTCCCCACGATCACAGGTAATGATGTTTTTTTCTTGCATGTCGCAGGGACTTGTCAAGATGGGCAGTTGTTGAGGCAGCGTGGGGAAGCGGAGATGCCCACGTCCAATCAACCGCCACGCATCAACCGAGGTCGCGGGCTTTTGGGGCCCGCGGCGCTCCGCGCTTGACCTTTGGCTTCGCCTCAAAGCCAAGCCCGAGTGCACCTTGGGCCCAGGGGCTACTGTCGGCGTTCTGGGAACGGGGGTCCCCAGACTTGCCTACCTGTAGGCCACGGCGTGGCTCGGCTGGCAGGTCTGTACGGCCCATCTTCATCGACAAGGCATTCAAGACCCTCGCGAGGGGCCAAGCCTCACGAGGCGGACGACGCAAGACCTCCTCAAGAGCGGCCTCGCCAGGCAGGCTCGCGAGGGGTGGAGAGATCAAGGCAGGGCAAACCTCGTGAGGTCCTCGTGACATGAGCCATGACGATCGAGACCAGGCGGGCGCCAGTGCGCGTAGTGTCCTTGCTTACTCTTTGGTGCCAAGGGGGTAAGCGCAGGCGCGGAGTACAGAGGCATCAAGCAAAGGTTTCCATATTGGTGCAACGATACCAATACCAGAAGGACGGCAAGACGGAGGTCACCATGGAGCCCAGGATGGCGTCACCACCAGAGCCTTTGGTAGGCTAAGACCGCTTTTGTCAGGATAAGCTGTACTAGTTGTCCCCTTTCAAATTGGCCGTTGTTGGCTCCCTTCCCGCTCAATATTTGGGGAGAGGACCAGGGCCTATATAAGTAGAACTAGCCACCACAATAGGGGGGATCGACCTCATCACAAATCGAGAACGGATCAAGATCATCCCCAACCACACACAACCCAAGAACAAGAGCACCTCAACCTCAGGAGGTTGCTCTTCCCCTTGTAATGTTCATCATCAGCCCAAGAGGCAATCCACCACCACCACACTGGAGTAGGGTATTACACCACAATGGTGGCCTGAACTAGTATAAATCTTGTGTCTTTCTGTGTTGTGAGTTCGTCGAGTTCGTCCGCGAGGTCTTAGAGAGCTAGGGCGTGGATCGATAGGGAGAAAACCTTCGCGCACACCCAAGTGTTCGAACCTTGAGGGTTTGCCAGAACCCATGATCCGACACCTGGGTCCTGACGGTGCCAGCGGCAGCAGCGGTGGTGCTGCGCCCACGCTGCTGTGGGACGACCACCTGGGCAGCGGGGTTGCACGACGGTCGTGCTCGAGGGTCAGCGGCTCCGTTGAGCACATCGGTCTGGTTGGCTCGTCCGGAAGGAGGCACATGCGCCGCGGTTGCTCCCGTGGTGGGGGCGGCCGAAGGGCGATGGCTTACCCCAGACCGAGTGTCGTTGCTGTGACTGTGCTCGTCGGTGAGAGGTGGGGGTGCGGACGGAGTGACCCCCTTTCCTGCACCTTGCGGAGCGTGACCGTCGAGGCGCTACTGATGTTGTTCTCCTCCGATATCTCCTGCCCTTGTGTCGGCCCTAGGGGAAGTGGTGATGGCGCCACCTGCTCCAACCACGTCCCCAGCAGCGTTCACGTCCTCGCATGCCTCCGCATCCCCCACGGCATTGGAGGCCACGGGCGGCGGAGCCTTCGAGGTGGATGGATGGGCCGAAGCACCGGACTTCTTCTTGGGTGCCATAGTCGATGGCGTCGTAGAAGATGAAGATGGTGATGAAGATGACGCGCTGCGCACGCTTTCAGGTTCGCGCAAGCGAGTCCCCTACCTGGCGTGCCAAAGATGTTGCGAGATATCCGCGGCCACCTATGGGACCAGGAGGCCCTTGTTGGTTCGACAGGGGGACGTCGTGTTGCACAAAGAGCAGACCAGCGCACGGTAACACAGCAGAGAGTACACAAGCAATTTATCCAGGTTTGGGCCATCACGAGGCATAAAATGCTACTCCTTCTTTGGTGGATTGATGGAGAAATGGAGGTGGTGAAGCATAGTACACTTGCCCGGCAGGGATTGCCTTAGGGCAGTAGCGAGTACGCGTGTATCGAGGTGTTGGTTCTGTTGGGGAACATAGTAACTTCAAAAAAAATCCTACGCACATGCAAGATCATGGTGATGCATAGCAACGAGAGGGGAGAGTGTTGACCACGTACCCTCGTAGACCGAAGCGGAACCGTTAGCACAACGCGGTTGATGTAGTCGTACGTCTTCACGATCCAACTGATCAAGTACCGAACGTACGGCACCTCCAAGTTCAGCACACGTTTAGCCCGATGACGTCCCTCGAACTCCGATCCATCCGAGTGTTGAGGGAGAGTTTCGTCAGCAAGACGGCGTGGTGACGATGATGATGTTCTACCGACGCAGGGCTTCGCCTGAGCACCGCTACGATATGATCGAGGTAGATTATGGTGGAGAGGGGCACCGCGCACGGCTAAGAGATCAAGAGATCAATTGGTGTGTCTTTGGGGTGCCCCCTGCCCCCGTATATAAAGGAGTGGAGGAGAGGGAAGGCCGGCCCTCTCTATGGCGCGCCCTAGGGGAGTCCTACTCCCACCGGGAGTAGGATTCCCCCTTTACTAGTAGAACTAGGAGCCCTTCCAAGTAGTAGGAGTAGGAGAGAAGGAAAGGGAAGGGAAAAGGAGAAGGAAGGAAGGGGGCGGCCCCCCTCCCTAGTCCAATTCGGACCAGCCCATGGGGACGGGTGCGGCCACCCTTTGAGGCCTTTCTCTCCTTTCCCGTATGGCCCATTAAGGCCCAATACGAATTCCCCTAACTCCCCGGCACTCCTGAAAATACCCGAATCACTCGGAACCTTTCCGATGTCCGAATATAGTCGTCCAATATATCGATCTTTACGTCTCGACCATTTCAAGACTCCTCGTCATGTCTCCGATCTCATCCGGGACTCCGAACGCCTTCGGTACATCAAAATACATAAACTCATAATATAACCATCATCGAACTTTAAGCGTGCGGACCCTACGGGTTCGAGAACTATGTAGACATGACCGAGACACGTCTCCGGTCAATAACCAATAGCGAACCTGGATGCTCATATTGGCTCCTACATATTCTACGAAGATCTTTATCGGTCAAACCGCATAACAACATACGTTGTTCCCTTTGTCATCGGTATTTTACTTGCCCGAGATTCGATCATCGGTATCTCAATACCTAGTTCAATCTTGTTACCGGCAAGTCTCTTTACTCGTTCCGTAACACATCATCCCGCAACTAACTCATTAGTTGCAATGCTTGCAAGGCTTATAGTGATGTGCATTACCGAGTGGGCCCAGAGATACCTCTCCGACAATCGGAGTGACAAATCCTAATCTCGAAATACGCCAACACAACAAGTACCTTCGGAGACACCTGTAGAGCACCTTTATAATCACCCAGTTACATTGTGACGTTTGGTAGCACACAAAGTGTTCCTCCGGTAAGCGGGAGTTGCATAATCTCATAGTCATAGGAACATGTCTAAGTCATGAAGAAAGCAATAGCAACAAACTAAACGATCAAGTGCTATGCTAACGGAATGGGTCAAGTAAATCACATCATTCTCTAATGATGTGACCCCGTTAATCAAATGACAACTCATGACTATGGCTAGGAAACTTAACCATCTTTGATTCAATGAGCTAGTCAAGTAGAGGCATACTAGTGACATACTGTTTGTCTATGTATTCACACATGTATTATGTTTCCGGTTAATACAATTCTAGCATGAATAATAAACATTTACCATGATATAAGGAAATAAATAATAACTTTGTTATTGCCTCTAGGGCATATTTCCTTCAGTCTCCCACTTGCACTAGAGTCAATAATCTAGTTCACATCGCCATGTGATTTAACATCAATAGTTCACATCACCATGTGATTAACACACATAGTTCACATCGTCATGTGACCAACACCCAAAGGGATTACTAGAGTCAATAATCTAGTTCACATCGCTATGTGATTAATACCCAAAGAGTACTAAGGTGTTATCATGTTTTGCTTGTGAGGGAAGTTTAGTCAACGGGTCTGCCACATTCAGATCCGTATGTATTTTGAAAATTTCTATGTCAACAATGCTCTGCACGGAGCTACTCTAGCTAATTTCTCCCACTTTCAATATGTATCCAGATTGAGACTTTGAGTCATCTGGATCAGTGTCAAAACTTGCATCGACGTAACCCTTTACGACGAACCTTTTGTCACCTCCATAATCGAGAAACATATCCTTATTCCACTAAGGATAATTTTGACCAATGTCCAGTGATCTACTCCTAGATCACTATTGTACCCCCTTGCCAAACACAGGGCAGGGTATACAATAGGTCTGGTACACAGCATGGCATACTTTATAGAACCTATGGCTGAGGCATAGGGAATGACTTTCATTCTCTCTCTATCTTCTGTCGTGGTCAGGTTTTGAGTCTTACTCAGTTTCACCGAGGTCTTTCTTTGAAAAACTCCTTTCAAACATTCCTTTATGCTTTGCAGAATAATTCTACATTATCTCTGATCAACAATATGTCATTCACATATACTTATCAGAAATGTTGTAGTGCTCCCACTCACTTTCTTGTAAATACAGGCTTCACCGCAAGTCTGTATAAAACTATATGCTTTGATCAAATTATCAAAGCGTATATTCCAACTCCGAGATGCTTGCACCAGTCCATAGATGGATCACTATAGCTTGCATATTTTGTTAGTACCTTTAGGATTGACAAAACCTTCTAGTCGCATCATATACAACTCTTCTTTAATAAATCCATTAAAGAATGCAGTTTTGTTTATCCATTTGCCAGATTTCATAAAATGCGGCAATTGCTAACATGATTCGGACAGACTTAAGCATAGATACGAATGAGAAACTCTCATCGTAGTCAACACCTTGAACTTGTCGAAAACCTTTTGTGACAGTTCTAGCTTTGTAGATAGTAACACTACTATCAGCGTCCGTCTTCCTCTTGAAGATCCATTTAATCTCAATGGCTCGCCGATCATTGGGCAAGTCAATCAAAGTCCATACTTTGTTCTCATACATGGATCTCATCTTAGATTTCATAGCCTCAAGCCATCTTGCGGAATCTGGGCTCATCATCGCTTCCTCATAGTTCGTAGGTTCGTCATGGTCAAGTAACATGACCTCCAGAACAGGATTACCGTATCACTCTGGTGCGGATCTCACTCTGGTTGACCTACGAGGTTCGGTAGTAACTTGATCTGAAGTTACATGATCATCATCATTAGCTTCCTCACTAATTGGTGTAGGAGTCACAGGAACAAATTTCTATGATGAACTACTTTCCAATAAGGGTGCAGGTACAGTTACCTCATCAAGTTCTACTTTCCTCCCACTCACTTCTTTCCGAGAAACTCCTTCTCTAGAAAGGATCCATTCTTAGCAACGAATATCTTGCCTTCGGATCTGTGATAGAAGGTGTACCCAACTGTCTCCTTTGGGTATCCTATGAAGACACATTTCTCCGATTTGGGTCTGAGCTTATCAGGATGAAACTTTTTCACATAAGCATTGCAACCCCAAATTTTAAGAAACGACAACTTTGATTCTTGCCAAACCATAGTTCATACGGTGTCGTCTCAACGGATTTAGATGGTGCCCTATTTAATGTGAATGTAGCTGTCTCTAATGCATAACCCCAAAACGATAGTGGTAGATTGATAAGAGACATCATAGATCGCACAATATCTAATAAAGTACGGTTATGACGTTCAGATACACCATTACGCTGTGGTGCTCCAGGTGGCGTGAGTTGCGAAACTATTCCACATTGTTTCAAATGAAGACCAAACTCGTAACTCAAATATTCTCCTCCACGATCAGATCGTAGAAACTTTATTTTCTTGTTATGATGATTTTCCACTTCACTCTGAAATTCTTTGAACTTTTCAAATGTTTCAGACTTATGTTTCATCAAGTAGATATACCCATATCTGCTCAAATCATCTGTGAAGGTCAGAAAATAACGATACCTGCCGTGAGCCTCAACACTCATCAGATCGCATACATCAGTATGTATTATTTCCAATAAGCCAGTTGTTTGCTCCATTGTTCCAGAGAATGGAGTTTTAGTCATCTTGCCCATAAGGCATGGTTCGCAAGCATCAAGTGATTCATAATCAAGTGATTCCAAAATCCCATCAGTATGGAGTTTCTTCATGCGCTTTACACCAATATGACCTAAACGGCAGTGCCACAAATAAGTTGCACTATCATTATTAATTTTGCATCTTTTGGCTTCAATATTATGAATATGTGTATCACTATGATCGAGATCCAACAAATCATTTTCGTTGGTGTGTATGACCATAGAAGGTTTTATTCATGTAAACAGAACAACAATTGTTCTTTAACTTAAATGAATAACTGTATTGCAATAAACATGATCAAATCATATTCATGCTCAACGCAAACACCAAATAACACTTATTTAGGTCCAACACTAATCCCGAAAGTATAGGGAGTGTGCGATGATGATCATGTCAATCTTGGAACTATTTCCAACACACATCGTCACTTCACCCTTAACTAGTTTATGTTCATTCTGCAACTCCCGTTTCAAGTTACTACTCTTAGCAACTGAACCAGTATCAAATATCGAGGGGTTGCTGCGAACACTAGTAAAATACACATCAATAATCTGTATATCAAATATACCTTTGTTCACTTTGCCATCCTTCTTATCCGCCAAATACTTGGGGTAGTTCCGCTTCCAGTGACCAGTTCCATTGCAGCAGAAGCACTTAGTCTCAGGCTTAGGTCCAGACTTGGGCTTCTTCACTTGAGCAGCAACTTGCTTGTCGTTCTTCTTGAAGTTCCCCTTCTTCCCTTTGCCCTTTTTCTTGAAACTAGTGGTCTTGTCAACCATCAACACTTGATGTTTTTTCTTGATTTCTACCTTCGCTGATTTTAGCATTGCGAAGAGCTTGGGAATTGTTTTCGTCATCCCTTGCATACTATAGTTCATAACGAAGTTCTACTAACTTGGTGATGGTGACTAGAGAATTCTGTCAATCACTATTTTATCTGGAAGATTAACTCCCACTTGATTCAAGCGATTGTAGTACCCAGACAATCTGAGCACATGCTCACTGCTTGAGCTATTCTCCTCCATCTTTTAGCTATAGAACTTGTTGGAGACTTCATATCTCTCAACTCGGGTATTGCTTGAAATATTAACTTCAACTCCTGGAACATCTCATATGGTCCATGACGTTCAAAACGTCTTTGAAGTCCCGATTCTAAGCCGTTTAAGCATGGTGCACTAAACTATCAAGTAGTCATCATATTGAGCTAGCCAAACATTCATAACATATGCATCTGCTCCTGCAATAGGTTTGTCACCTAGCGGTGCATCAAGGACATAATTCTTCTGTGCAGCAATGAGGATAAACCTCAGATCATGGATCCAATCCGCATCATTGCTACCAACATCTTTCAACTTAGTTTTCTCTAGGAACATATCAAAAATGAAACAGGGGAGCTAAACGCGAGCTATTGATCTACAACATAGATATGCTAATACTACCACGACTAAGTTCATGATAAATTTAATTTCAATGAATCATATTACTTAAGAACTCCCACTTAGAAAGACATCCCTCTAATCTTCTAAGTGATCACGTGATCCAAATCAACTAAACCATAACCGACCATCACGTGAAATGGAGTAGTTTTCAATGGTGAACATCACTATGTTGATTATATCTACTATATGATTCACGCTCGACCTTTCGGTCTCAGTGTTCCGAGGCCATATCTATATATGCTAGGCTCGTCAAGTTTAACCTGAGTATTCTGCGTGTGCAAAACTGGCTTGCACACGTTGTAGATGGACGTAGAGCTTATCACACCCGATCATCACGTGGTGTCTGGGCACGACGAACTTTGGCAACGGTGCATACTCAGGGAGAACACGTTTTATCTTGAAATTTAGTGAGAGATCATCTTATAATGCTACCGTCAATCAAAGCAAGATAAGATGCATAAAAGATAATCATCACATGCAAAAATGTGTGCCATGATATGGCCATCATCATCTTGTGCCTTTGATCTCCATCTCCAAAGCATCGTCATGATTTCCATCGTCACCGTCATGACACCATGATCTCCATCAGCAAATATCCTTCATCGTGAGACATATAACCATCACTATAAATAAGAACCAGGATTCCTACAGTAGTAATTAGTATTAACATAATAGAAGTAAGTGGGTCAATCAAGTATCCAAATTCTAAAGAAAAATCATTATTGACGGTCCAAGACCATAGATATTGATAGATCGAACTTCCATTTATTTGTTGAATAGATAGTTGAACTGAGAATACCATAGCTATACTTAAGAGTAAAACACTAAGAAAAGCCCATATGCGACGAAGATTATCTTGATCTATATCAATGTGTCGTCACATGGTCGTCTCGCCAACTATTGCTCTTACAACTATTGCTATCGTATAGCGATAAAGTAAAGCAATTATTTGGCGCTTGCATCTTATGCAATAGAGAGACAACCATAAGGTTTTTGCCAGTTGCCGATAACTTCAAGAAAACATGATCATCTTATACAACAACTTATATCTCATCACATCTTGACAATATCACATCACAACATGCCCTGCAAAAACAAGTTAGACGTCCTCTACTTTGTTGTTGTAAGTTTTACGTGGCTGCTACGGGCTGAGCAAGAACCGTTCTTACCTACGCATCAAAACCACAATGATAGTTGGTCAAGTTGGTGTTGTTTTAACCTTCGCAAGGACCGGGCGTAGCCACACTCGGTTCAATTAAAGTTGGAGAAATTGACACCCGACAGCCACCTGTGTGCAAAGCACGTCGGTAGAACCAGTCTCGCGTAAGCGTATGCGTAATGTCGGTCCGGGCCGCTTCATCCAACAATACCGCCAAACCAAAGTATGACATGCTGGTAAGCAGTATGACTTATATCGCCCACAACTCACTTGTGTTCTACTCGTGCATATGACATCAACGCATAAAACCTGGCTCGGATGCCACTGTTGGGGAACGTAGTAATTTCAAAAAAATTCCTACGCACATGCAAGATCTAGGTGATGCATAGCAACGAGAGGGGAGAGTGTTGTCCACGTACCCTCATAGACCGAAAGCGGAAGCATTAGCACAACGCGGTTGATGTAGTCGTACGTCTTCACGGTCCGACAGATCAAGTACCAAACGTACGGCACCTCCGAGTTCAGCACACGTTCAGCCCGATGACGTCCCTCGAACTCCGATCCAACCGAGTGTTGAGGGAGAGTTTCGTCAGCACGACGGCGTGGTGACGATGATGATGTTCTACCAACGCAGGGCTTCGCCTAAGCACCGCTACGATATGATCGAGGTAGATTATGGTGGAGAGGGGCACCACACACGGCTAAGAGATCAAGAGATCAATTGTTGTGTCTTTGGGGTGCCTCCTGCCCCTGTATATAAAGGAGTGGAGGAGCGGGAAGGCCGGCCCTCTCTATGGCGCGTCCTAGGGAAGTTCTACTCCCACCGGGAGTAGGATTCCCCCTTTACTAGTAGAACTAGGAGCCCTTCCAAGTAGTAGGAGCAGGAGGGAAGGAAAGGGAAGGGAAAAGGAGAAGGAAGGAAGGGGGCGCCCCCCTTCCTAGTCCAATTCGGACCAACCCATGGGGAGGGGTGCGGCCACCCTTTGAGGCCTTTCTCTCCTTTCCCGTATGGCCCATTAAGGCCCAATACGAATTCCCGTAACTCCCCGGCACTCCCGAAAATACCCGAATCACTCGGAACCTTTCCGATGTCCGAATATAGTCGTCCAATATATCGATCTTTACGTCTCGACCATTTCGAGACTCCTCGTCATGTCCCCGATCTCATCCGGGACTCCAAACTCCTTCGGTACATCAAAATACATAAACTCATAATATAACCGTCATCGAACTTTAAGCGTGCGGACCCTACGGGTTCAAGAACTATGTAGACATGACCGAGACACGTCTCCGGTCAATATCCAATAGAGGAACCTGGATGCTCATATTGGCTCCTACATATTCTACGAAGATCTTTATCGGTCAAACAGCATAACAATATACGTTGTTCCCTTTGTCATCGGTATGTTACTTGCCCGAGATTCGATCGTCGGTATCTCAATACCTAGTTCAATCTCGTTACCGGCAAGTCTCTTTACTCGTTCTGTAACACATCATCCCGCAACTAACTCATTAGTTGCAATGCTTGCAAGGCTTATAGGGATGTGCATTACCGAGTGGGTCCAGAGATACCTCTCCGACAATCGGAGTGACAAATTCTAATCTCGAAATACGCCAACCCAACAAGTACCTTCGGAGACACATGTAGAGCACCTTTATAATCACCCAGTTATGTTGTGACGTTTGGTAGCACACAAAGTGTTCCTCCGGTAAATGGGAGTTTCATAATCTCATAGTCATAGGAACATGTATAAGTCATGAAGAAAGCAATAGCAACAAACTAAACGATCAAGTGCTATGCTAACGGAATGGGTCAAGTCAATCACATCATTCTCTAATGATGTGACCCCGTTAATCAAATGACAACTCATGTCTATGGCTAGGAAACTTAACCATCTTTGATTCAACGAGCTAGTCAAGTAGAGGCATACTAGTGACATACTGTTTGTCTATGTATTCACACATGTATTATGTTTCCGGTTAATACAATTCTAGCATGAATAATAAACATTTACCATGATATAAGGAAATAAATAATAACTTTATTATTGCCTCTAGGGCATATTTCCTTCAGGTTCATCAACTAACCCTTTCTACGGTTGCCATGGGCGTCCTTTTATAGATCAAGGGGTCACCACAATGGCAAAGTAGTCATTATGCACTAATATGATAGCAAACAGTGCTATCAGACCTAACTCTGTGGGCTGATAGGGCACATTAAATGCACCGCTTAGTGTCACATCACTGGTTGCCCGGCAAGGCTTGCCGGGCTATCTTGCCAGCTCCACGCCTGTTCTCTTGACATGTCGCAAGACGGGCGTCATCTTTGGGTTTCTTCTGTAGGAAATGGCTGCCATGTGGCGAATGGCTACCACTTAACCACCTTGCGGCTTGACACCGCATTGATCGACGACGTGGGTGGTGCTGGAGTGGTTGGTGAGGTGGTTTTGCCTCCGCGAGCCCCGGTTGGCCCTGCCGGGGCGCCTCGGGCGCCTGCTTCTAGGGGTGGCCTTGCCCCTTACCGGGCTCGCGTGTCCGGCAAGGGAGGCCCTTCTCTTGGTGATATCTTGCTTCTCTGGCTTGGCCTTAGCCTCTCTGAGATGCATGTTAGTTCTTTGAATATCTTGGTTTCTTGTATCCTGGCTTGGGTAGGCGCATCAACCTTGCTCCTGTGCCTATGCACAGTCTGAGCAACAGACCCAGGGTTTGTTGCACCGACAGATGGTGATGGAGGATGCAGATGCAAAGGAAGACAATAGTTTCTCAGATTTCACCTCAGTGAGGCCAAGGAGACAAAATCTGGATGATCGATGGATAGACATTTGGCACTCTGCTTCTAATGTTCTCCTCGATGTTCTAGCTACCACGATCATAATTAAAAAGCATCAACATGGCCATCAAGTAAAGGTCGAACTTCGAGAGCATAAAATCCATAAGGAACAACTTCTAGAATAAGTCGCACGAGATCCTCATGGAGAAGATGGTCAAATTGTTGAATCAAGATGCTGCAATAATAGATCTTATAGTTAGGTGTGTCCACTTTACCAGAACCTACATCATAGATCTTGGAAAAAGTTCCAACCATCATATCTTCTTGAGATTCAGATCTGGTTGGTAACAGGATACTTCAGACTCAGCATATCTGAAGAAAAAGAAAGTTTGCAATAGAAATTGATGAGATGATGTTGCGAGATCCTAGGAAAATGAACCACGATAGAAAGCTCCAAAACATGAGCTGGTTTGCAAGGTACATGTGAACACACTGTACAAGAAAAAGCGTGACCACATAGAAATCTTACAGAAAAACACTACCGAGTTCTGGTTGGGAACCACCACTAAGGATAACAAAGTTCGTACTTAAGTCATGATAGCTCCTAAGATGGAACTTCTTCTCCTTGAACAAATCAATCCGTGGCTTGGTGTGCTACGGAATTCATATGGAACGAAGATGATCAGTCTAACAGACCACAGAATACTTTGCACGTGCATGGCTAACTTGGGATGATTCCAGAGGAAGTAAAAACAAGCTTTCTCGAATTCACGGTGGCAGCTTGCATCAAATGCACATGAATTAGAGGAACTCACTTCTTTCTTCCAAACATATGCTTCATGAACGGATCATGAAGAAAATGCTTACACAAGTTTCCAACACTAGATTAGTGTTCAACATGAATAATGGAGGGGATAGAATGCTGCTGATGGGCTCAACAACAATTTATCGGGATTTTCATGTCACTGGAATTCCACCATTATGTGAACCAAGTGATAGCATTGGTCAGACCCAAAAGACATAAAGGTGTATGCTCGAGGAAAACACCCACGAGTAAGACAACATTATGAACATTGTTGGTTTTGATTTGATTTGACGATAGCCCATACTCAAATCAAAGGATTGTTTAAGACAATAAATCCAGCAACTGAACACGGAGGTCAATCGATGCAGACATCATCTTTCTTCAACACACGCACAAAAGATATCCCTTGAAATGAACTAGGTCAGGCAAAGCTTTCATGTTCCAACTCTCCAAGTTATTGTTTAGCTAAACCATCTAGTTCAGGGTATCCAACACGAATTCTTGGAGAAGGCGGGGTTTATAGGAAAACTAACTTGATCACGAACTCAAGATAACGGTCAGGGGACAACCTGGTGATACTTCTGAAAAGATATTCAGAAAATCATGAACCATCGGTATGTTATTAAGTTCGAGAACAATCTTGCTTTTCAGGGCAAGACGGCATGATCAAAGAGCGAGGGCTTAATAAAATCTTAACTCATCGATCGAAGAGTGCACCAAAAAATGGACTAGGTAGCACGATCAACCTTAGAATGGTGAGTGGGTAACCAACATGCTAAGGATGAAATTACTGTGCATTAACTACCGAGCAACAGAGTTGTTGGGAGTATTGATTTCCCACATCATGATTCACTTGTCGGCATTCTGGTTATAATAACATGGAAACCGAGGAATGAACAATGACGACAAGAAGTATCATTGCGTCAAGAATTCATAAGAGATGGTGCAATTCTCAAGACAGTCCTGAC
The DNA here is from genome assembly GCF_018294505.1 of Triticum aestivum. Classification (NCBI taxonomy): domain Eukaryota; kingdom Viridiplantae; phylum Streptophyta; class Magnoliopsida; order Poales; family Poaceae; genus Triticum; species Triticum aestivum. The sequence goes on from NC_057797.1 coordinate 324,437,339, forward strand.
ATAAAGAGGATAATACTTCAAGGTAGAACGTAACAAAAGCTGAATTGGCCTTTTGATCTACGAAATACAACTGCTTTGACTCAATCGTAGATGTGGATGAGGTACTGGGTGTTTCTCCTAGTCATTCTGAGATAAAATGGCTTGATGGACCACAAGAGTAAAAGTCATCGATGAACACGAATGTCACATACTCTTGATTATCAATTGATAGGCGACGATCGGAATATAGCTAAAGAGGGACGACTCAAAGAAACATATGGTTTCTGAGTTGTGGATGCATAGATTAGTATGTCAATCAAAGCTCAAGATTTCTTCCGAAGAACCCATGCAGAAACTAGGATTGACAGAGTCACAAATATAGCGAAGAACTCATCAGGAGCACTCTTATTGTGATCTTTTGGTTTACGAGAACTTCTTCGATGATGGTTCATGGTATTGGAAGAATGATAAACCATGAACCTTGAACACTATCACAAAGGTTACTAATATCCTGAAGGAACGAGCAAACACTATCAACACGAGGTAAGTAGAGTGAATCTTGGGTTCAAGAACGCAGAAATAGAATACCTACTAACTATATAACATCACGAGATGCTTTCAAGAATGAAGGCCAGAATCATCACACTGGGAACACAAAACATGGCTAGAATACTAGGTGGTTCTCTAAGATACCCTAGTGTCATAATAATAGCTTCAACATATATGTCGAGGCAATGGAGTACCTCAACTCAGCAATTAGTGTGGTTAATCTGGCCTAAGAGGATATCAGGAACAGGGAGGAAAGATTTGCAAATGCATCAGATTGTTTAGAAACCTAGGACAACTCAGACAGCATAAAGGTTGTAAATGCTCAAAAAGATTTGAGGCATCCTGCACAATGGTGGCATAACCACTCAACATCACAATATCAAGGTTCCGACACCAACTGTTAACACATGGAAGTACTAGAAACTGAACTGGGACTTGAATCCTTCATTCCTACAAGTCTACGGATTAGTAACACATGAACCTGGTAGATAGATGAGAAGCCTAGTTCTTAATCCCTGTAGAAAAATAGAGGGTGACTCAGATCAGAAGGACATAAGGTAAGGAGTAAAAAGAGCCATACGTTCCCTTCCACAATCAATTCCCTTATATAACTAAAGCATTTCTAGACTCGACTTCGACTAGTTTGGCTTGGTAATCCTACATGCAGTCAGGCTCTGATACCAAAGCTGTCGGGTTCCGATCCTAAGTCACACCGATCTAGCCTGTAACACATCATATCACTTTGCGGCCTCACGCAAGGTATTCCCATGGATGCCACCATATCTGGCATGGGACCGTTTGCGCCTTTTGGCTCACGTATATGATAGTGTCGCTAGCATCCATATGACAGAGAACCCAGGCCGACATGACTAGTCGTAAACCCAAGGTGGCACTAACTTACAGGGACAGGCATACATGACCCAGCAATGCATGTGTCGGTCATCAATGTATGAACCCAAGTCGTAGCAAGCTACAAGGACTTAAAGGAACAACGTGTGACATTTCCCCAAAGGGACAGACACAGGAGCAAGGAAGGACACATGCCGATCATCCCATGTGTTTCGGAGAAGTAGCAAGCTAACATGGCTCAGTGGAAGCACTAAGAAACATTTCCCCATACGAGAGGCTACCAAGAATAAACAACTAGATTGTCGGATCCCACACATACCAAGCATTTCAAAATCATACACACAATATGCTCAATATGTGCAAAACATGTCATCACAACAAAACTCTACGACTCAAAGTATTTATTCAGAAGGCTCCGGAGAGTCATACACAGCAAGAATTACAATCATGGGTCACATGACCCAACATACAGAGCATACAGACAATGAAAGCATAAACATGTCTGGGTACAAACATCTGACAAGGAAGAAGGCTTTTAGAACCTGGCTATCTACAAGACCCTCCCAAGGGTACAAGATAGTAGCTGAAGTAACAAGCTAGACATCGAAGTCCACGCGAAACTACTAGTGAGACTGAACTCTCTCTACAAAACATAAATTAAGCAAACGTGAGTACAAATGTACCGAGCAAGACTTACATCCGAACTATCTACATATGCATCAGTATCAACAAAGGGGTCGTGGAGTTTAACTGCAGCAAGCCAGCTTTGACTCTGTGGCTATCCTTTACTACAAATGCTGGTAACTCTTTTGAGGTGGCACACATGAGTCAACATATTCACCATAACAATACACCACTATGGATCCGCTCCCGTCTCCCTACGAGAAGGCCATCCATAGCACTCACGCTTATCTTGCACATTTTAGAGTATCCACTTTCACTTGTCTGTGAACAATCACTACAAAATAATATACTTCCGTGATGATACGTGTTTGTCACAGTAGGTCACATTTTCTGTTATGCATGTACATCCATGACGATTTTATGACAGAATCAAGATAGTCATACCTGTGCTGTCGTAGAAGTGTTCCATGACATTACCAAAATTATCATCACGGAGAGTCCACTTCCATGATGATAAATCGTGCGTCATAGAAGTGATTTCGTCAAGGGTGACCAACACGTGGCATCGACCATAACCCATTAAGCTATCGGGTCCGATTTTGGATTCGATAACCCGTTAACAGCCCGGACCAATGGGGATTTTCCACGTGTAAAATTCTCATTGGCCGGAGGAAACATGTGTTGGCTCGCCGTTGGGACGTATGACATCCACTCATTGGATAGGAGGCGCCTTTGATACGTCAACACGTGGCACGGGCCAACATAGGCCCATTCCGATGAAAAGGTCGGCCCAGCTAAAGGCTCACCATGTTTTTTTAGACACTAGTGGGCTGGCCCGTTAACAGCCTGCCATGTTTTGGGTCAAATTGAGGCCCATACCAGATCAGGCCCGTTCGCAGCTTGTCATGTTTTGGGCCAAATTATGACCCATATCAGATCAGGCCCGTTAACAGGCCACTGTTCTTTTGGGCCCATTCTAAGATAGGTTTGTATTTCAGCCTGTTAAATGCCCGTTTACCAGTTCGGCCTGATAATAGTTTCGGCCTGTTAGCGGCCCGTGGTGGATCTGGGACGTTGTCAGCCCAGTTTAACTTTAGGCCATTTAACGGCCCATGCAAAAACTGGGCTCTTTCTTGTCTGAAGTAACTTTAGGCCTCTTAACAGCATGTAGTCTTTGTGGATAAATTTTAGCCCAACTGGCCTATAGGCCTGTTAATGGCCCGTGTAACAATTAGGCCTAATTACAGCCCATGTTGAATCTGACCTGCTTACAGCTCATCTGATAATGGCCCGTGACACTTTTAGGCCTATGGCCCGTGTAGATACCGGCCTGCTTAAAACCCATAATTTTATTGGGCCAAACAGGCCGAGATATATTCTGGCGTGTTAACTGCTCGTCCTATTTGGGCCAAACATGGGCCTTAGGCAGTTTTGGCCTGTATTGGCCCGTGAATTTTTCGGCTCAATGCTAGCCCAATCTAGGTTTTATCTTGTTAAAAGCCCATGGTATTCTCTGGCCCAGCTGGCCAGAACATTGCTCGGCTTGTTAAAGGTGGGAAACAACTATAGGTTTAGACCTGCTAATGGCCCAAGATGATTATAGGCCCACGTTTTGTCCCATATGAGTAACGGGCCGGCCTGAAGAACCTTCCTGCCTAAATTACAGCATACCGACCAAGAATAAACCTAGACTATACAACAAAGAAATTATATCATATTACATCCCCTCGGCATCAAAGTTTGCTGCCAGTGATAATAAAGAGCAACCAGACAGTAGATTACATAAACTGGGCAGGTCGCCACCAGTGGAAGTTAACAAGCGGACAAAATAATAGACAAAACCGACAGCACTTCAACATAGTTCAAGAAAGGTTAGCCGGGCCCAGGAGCTACAGCGCAAGCAGCTTAGCAACCTGATGAGACTGCGCTTCTTTGGCGCTCATATCCACCAACTTAAGCTACATAGCATCAATAAACATCATGTACTTATGATTAATCTTGCATAGAGCTTGGAGTTCCAGTCATATTTGAGCGGAAGCATGTATTTCTGCTTTAATTTCAGACTGAAGAAGTCGAACAGATTCAGGCGGCGACTTCATCGAGCTTGTGTCACTAAGTTTGACACTACATCAAGATGTGACTTCGTGGTTGTATCCCTACCCTCAATATGTGTTGCCTTCACCTTTGGAATATATGTTAGAGGGACAAACAATGGGTTCGTCTCACTATGATTGTGGCAGTTCTTCCTAGCAGCAGTGTTGTCACCCTGAAAGAGAAACAAGTAGGTAGATAACAGGTTTTGCACGTATAAGCATCGGCACTGTCAATTCATCTCATTTCTTGGTCAGAAATAAAGAGACGCAGTTTAAAATAGCATTAACATAATAGGCATTGTTCATAGTTAAGATGGCAGGAAATGGCATTGTGCAGGAGCAGCCAGCTTCACCAGACCACTGGATTAGAAATCAAGAACACAAGCATAGATGTAGTTCTAAACAACATATAAGCATGAATGGTGAGTGTACTGTGAATTTATACCATTTCAGATTGGTCAATAAAGAGACACGATTTAAATAACATTAATATAATATGGCATTGTTCATAGTTGAGACATAGCAGGATATGACATTGTGCTGTTGTTGGTAGTCTCACCACACCAATGGATTACAGATCAAGAACACAAGCATACACATAGTGCTAAAGAAGATAACTTGCTATGTTTAGTTTAATTTACATGGTACGAATAAGGAACTAGATTGTACAACTAAAGACAGAAATTGAGAAGGACAAACTTATGTTTATGTACTTCTACTTTATAAACTTTGAACAAGCAATTTGATGCAGACGACAAAAATAAACAACATTTGGACTCATAGCTATCCAAATATACACAACAAAGTTTGAAGGCTCGAGGAGGATAAACTTACATTAGTAGTGAAGATAGGCTCTATAAAGGCCTTGTCCATATTGATGGGGGGGGCAATTCAAGAAGTTTACCGCACACTCTTCTTCAAGAGTATTGCCTTTATTCTACATTTTGTTAAGAGTAAATACATATGTGAAAATATAGGAACAAATGGCGATTATTTAACTTAAGATGCAGAGTACAAATGTAAATACAGCATACAAGCAGAAGGCACTGACAAGAGCAATGCGGAGCTAAACTTCTTCGGCAACATAAGTTTTATTCAATATTTTGGCAAGAGTAAATGTAGATCCGATGTGTAGAAAAATGGAGGACAAGGGAAAATAAGCTGCAAAGTGTACATGAAGAACTAGCTGACAAATATAAGTACAATGATGAAGGACAACAGATACTTACAAGAATAATGCAGAACTAAATGTCTTCATAGGCATTGGGTTTATTCTACATTAATTTAAGCATTAATATAGATCTGCTAATTTGGAGCAAACAGTGGATAAGCAAGCTATAATGCACAATGATGTCACATAATCCACCAGGTATGAATGTAAGGACATCGATAGGACAATAGGTACTCACAAGAGCAAAGCGGCGACCAGCATAGTTGTGATAGCCTAGCTTTTGCGACGCTGGTTCTATCGCCAATATACGTCGGGTGCTATGTGATTTCTCCGGTAGCACCACCTTTTTCAAGGACTTTGCTTGTACTCCTTCAGGTTCTGCAATCACTCTCTTACTTTTGGATATCTGAAACACAAGAACAACATTTGAATGGAAAAACATGGTATGACGACAAATGGAATAGGTGTTGATAATGGATGGGCATGGAATCTTCACATATATCATGAGTAAACTAAGCAGATGGCAGTGCAACAAAGCAAAAGAAATGCAAGACACCTTATGCAAGATACGTGCTACCAATAAAACCTTGCCAAAATAGAACACGCACCTTATTGGGTGAACAGGATAGGCCATCTGCCTTTGACTCCTTGAGCTTAGAATAGTCATTACAATCATATTCTGAATAGGAATCTATAGGTCGGGAGCATGTGGGTTTCATTGCATCCACAATGGACCTCAATCCCTTGATGCCAAGTTTGTTACCCATTGAACTGCTCTGCAATATTCTTCTGATGTGCGCATTCTTATATTCATTGTGATTATGTACAATATCTGCGAAGCATGAAAACACAAATAGTATTGAGATTATCTTTGTAATGCGGAGGATATTGTAATATAATAAAGGCTCCCTGTAAACCCTTGTGTGCTGATGTAGGGTAGAACCCTAATCGCCCGATCTTTCATGAAAGGAGCAGATCCCGCGAAGAACACGAGGAACACAAAGAGGGAAACAAGGGAAAACGAGGGAAATCACAAGGGGGAAACACAAGAGGAACACTCAAACTAACAAGAACAAGTCACACATGTGCTAGATCCTCGGATACATAGAACGATACACGGTCCACGGACAACTAGGGACGATACAAAAGGGTAACCGGTTCTTCTCCGTGAGGAGGTCTTGATGTTCTTCCCTAAAGAGGGGTCTTGAATCCGCTTGGGGCATCTTCTCCGGTGGAGGCTCGAATCTCCGAGGAGAAGGTAACCAAGTGGATGAGCAAAGCTCTCTCACAAATATGAGCTAAACATTTGCTAACCCTAGAAAGTTGTACTGGATGGAGTATATATAGTCTAGGGGGGTAGAAGAGGTACACTGGCCTCGGCCCCTTTACTGTGCGCAGATAGGGAGGCCGGACGTCCGGGCGTTCGCGGAGGGCCGGATGTCCGGGCTGTGGGGGCCGGATGTCCGGGCTGGTGAAGCTGGCCATGTTGCTCTTGGGTTCGGGGGTGTCCGGATTTCCGGGCAGGAGGCCGGATATCCGAGACCTCAGGAAGGGCCGGATGTCCGGGCTTGCGGGGCCGGATGTCCGGGGCCTGTAGGCACTTGGTGGTTGAGCAGCTGTAGAGGAAGGCGCTCCAGGGGCCGGATGTCCGGGGCCTTGGCCGGATGTTCGGGGCCTGGGAGATGCTCTTGGCTCCTTCCGTTGGTTCTCCTCATCCGTGGACTTGGGGACTTGTCCGTCTTCATGCGCATCTTTGGGAGGACCCTCTTGGCACCTAGTCATGCACAACACCTCGGACTTAGGTAGTAGCCATGTCTCATGAATACAAAGTGGAAGTTCGGAGAGGAGTGAGTTCACCTTATCTTCGATAGCCTTGGCTCGGGCTCGTGTCATTGGTCCAAGTGGTGCCGTTGGAGGTGTGGGTGCGTCCATGGGGATGATCTTGGGATGCTCCGCATCATCTCCCCTCCCTTGGGGAAGATCCGCCCTCGGATCGAAATCCTCATCACCATGGTAGGGAGAGAGATCTTTGCTGTTGAAGATGTCGCTCACGGAGTACATGTCACGAGGAATGTCGATCTTGTAAGCGTTGTTGTTGTAGCGTGCAAGCACCTTGCATGGTCCATCCGCGCGTGGTCGAAGTTTGGACTTGCGTTCTTAGGGAAAGCGGTCCTTGCGAAGGTGTAGCCACACGAGATCTCCAATGTTGAATGTCATAGGGTGCTTGTTGACGTTGAGCTTGGTCACAAGGCATTGTACTTGGAGCTCGATGGTGTTTCTTGTATCTTCATGCACCTTCTTGATATGGGTCGCTCTTGCACTTGCGTCCAAATTGATTTGCTCTTGGAGTGGTAGAGGTAGAATATCCAATGGTGACAAAGGGTTGAATCCGTAGACGACCTCGAAAGGGGACTTGTCGGTTGTTGAGTGTCTTGCTCGGTTGTAGGAGAACTCGGCGATGGGTAGACACTCCTCCCACCCCTTGATGTTCTTCTTGATGAGTACTCGAAGTAGAGCGGAGAGTGTGCGGTTTGTCACCTCCGTTTGGCTGTCAGTTTGAGGATGGTACGCCGTGGAGAAGAGTAGCTTGATTCTAAGCTTGGCGCATAGGGTCTTCCAAAAGTAGCTAAGGAACTTGACGTCGCAGTCCGAGACGATGGTCTTTGGCACACCATGGAGACGCAAAATTTCCCTACAAAAGAGATTAGCAACATGTGAAGCATCGTCTATCTTCTGACAAGGAATAAAATGTGCCATTTTTGAGAAACGGTCCACAACGACAAATATGGAATCTTTCCCATTTCGAGTTCTAGGCAAACCAAGTACAAAGTCCATACTAATGTATTCCTATGGTTGGTATGGAATTGGTAAAGGCATATAGAGACCATGAGATTGAGCTTTGGACTTAGCTTTGCGACATGTAGAACACCGGTTGGTGAAACGATTGACATCCCGAAACATCTTTGGCCAAAAGTAGCTCTTCGAGAGCGTGGCGAATGTCTTGTCGCATCCGAAGTGTCCCATTAAGCCTCCTCCATGCGATTCCTACAAAAGCAACAAACGAAGAGACAACTCGGGGATGCAAAGTTTGTTAGCTCTCATAAGATAGCCGTCTTTGATGTAATAGCGTTCCCAAGATGTATTCGACAAACACTTGGCATAAGGAGTAGCAAAAGTTGCATCATGCTCATACAAGTCTTTGATATGCTCGAAGCCAATGACATCGAACTCAAGTTGCATGACAAGCATGCATATGCGGGAAAGAGCATCCGCTACGATGTTTTCTTTACCCTTGATGTACTTGATGACATAGGGAAAAGACTCAATAAATTCACTCCATTTAGCATGACACTTGTTCAACTTTGTTTGTCCCTTAAGATACTTGAGAGTCTCATGATCGGTATGAATGATAAACTCATGGGGACGAAGGTAATGTTCCCATTCATGCAAAACATGGACTAAAGCATATAGCTCTTTGTCATAGATGGGATAATTGAGTTGCGCTCCAGAAAGTTTCTCACTAAAGTAAGCTATGGGGCGCTTCTCTTGCGTTAACACACCTCCTATGCCATTACCACTAGCATCGCAATGAATTTCGAAAGGCTTGTCGAAGTTGGGTAAAGCAAGCACGGGAGCATGAGTAAGCAAATTCTTAAGCTCATTGAATGAGGTATCTTGGGATGATCCCCAAACAAAAGGTGCATTCTTCTTGCTCAAAGCATGCAAAGGAGAAGCAATGGTGCTAAAATCCTTCACAAAGCGACGATAGAAACCCGCAAGGCCAAGAAAACTACTCACTTGATGCAAGTTGGTTGGTTGCGGCCAAGTCTTAATAGCATTAATCTTGGACTCATCAATATGAATACCCTTAGAAGAAACAACAAAACCCAAGAAAACGAGCTTATCAACACCAAAAAGGCATTTCTCCATATTAGCGTAGAGGCGCTCTTTTCTAAGAGTTTGCAAAATGGTGCGGACATGGGTGACATGCTCTTTGATAGATTTGCTAAACACAAGAATGTCATCAAAGTAGACCACAACAAATATACAAATGTAAGGGCGAAAGACATGATTCATGAGGCGCATAAAAGTGCCCGGTGCTTCCGAGAGACCCATAGTCATGACTAACCACTCATACAAACCAAACTTGGTTTTGAAGGCGGTTTTCCATTTATCACCCTCTTGTATGCGGATTTGATAGTAACCACTCTTAAGATCAAATTTGGAAAATATAGTGGCACCGCTAAGCTCATCAAGCATATCACCTAGGCGTGGAATGGGATACCTATAGCGAACGGTGATAGCATTAATAGGTCTACAATCGGAGCACATGCGAAAACTACCATCACGTTTTGGCACAAGAATGACCGGAACGGCACAAGGGCTCAAACTTTCATGCACATGTCCATGGTCTATGAGATGTTTTACTTGCCTTTGTATTTCTTTTGTTTCGTCGGGGTTGACACGATATGGAGCTTTGTTCGGAAGAGGTGCTCTGGGGATGAGGTCGATTCGGTGCTCAATGCCTCATGGAGGAGGTAGACCGGAGGTAGCTCATCAGGGAAAACATCTTGAAATTCCTGCAAAAGATAAGACAACACTAGAGGAAGAGTGTGAGAAGTGTTAGTTTGTGGTGCATTGTCCTTGCACACGAGGACGTAGTGTAGGACACTAGATGGGTGCTCACACACTTCTCTCATCTCACGTTTGATGGCAAATAGAACTAGATTTTTGTTTTCGCTCATCGTGGAGGCACTCAATTTTGGCTTGTGGCGCTCACTCTCTTTTTGGTGGATCGCTCTCTCACTATGATCTCCACGATGGGTGTCTTGCTTGTCGGCAATCACTTGACTTGGCGACATTGGACGGAGGACGTACTCCTTGCCCTTCATCTTGAAGATGTAGTGGTTCATTCGGCCGTTGTGTACGACTCCTCTATCAAATTGCCATGGCCGTCCAAGGAGAAGATGACAAACGGTCATTGGAACGACGTCGCACTCCAAGGTGTCTTTGTAGGTGCCGATCTTGAAGGAGACTTGTACTCGGTGCTCGACTTGGATAGTGTCGGAGTCACTAAGCCATTGCACTCTGTATGGATGTGGATGCTTCGTCTTGGGCAATTGGAGCTTGGAGCAAAGTTCTTCACTTGGGACATTATGACAACTCCCTCCATCGATGATGACCTTGACGGATCGTCCATTGACGTCGGCGTTGGTGTGGAATATGTGGCATCGTTGGTCTTCTCTTGGTGATGTTGGAGAGTCAAGACTTTGGAGACAACAAGTGCGGGGCTTGAGTCTTCATCGCAAAAGACTTGTTCTTCTTCATTGTTCACTTGGCGGTGCATGGCGACTTGCTCGAGGGCTTCCATTTCACCTTCGCTCATGGATTCATAAGTGCCATCGCCGTTGAAGACCATGGTTCGCTTGTTGGTGCACTCGTAGGACTTGTGACCTCGGCCTCCGCAAGTGAAACACTTGAAGGAACTCGTCTTGACGGTCTCGTCGGTTGGAGTTGATGATGAAGAAGCTCTTGGCTTGAAGTTGCTCGTCGGAGGATGGCTTGTAGGTTATGAAGCTTTCTTGGAAGTCGACTTGTTGATGTTGGAAATAGAAGGTCTTGTAGTCGGTGTTGGAGTCATTGAAGCTTGGTTATTGGAAAAGCCGTAGGACTTGGATGAGAACTTGGCATACTTGAAATCATCTTGCACTTGGCATTCCGCTTTGGTAGCTTGGTGCACTAGCTCGATGAGATCTAAGTATGGTTGGAAGTCGGCGATCTTCTTGATAGGGTGATTGAGTCCATTCAAGAAACGTGCCATTGTTTGCTCATCATCTTCCATGACATTGGCTCTTATCATTTCAATCTCCATCTCCTTGTAGTATTCTCCAACGCTCTTTGTTCCTTGCTTGAGTTGTTGGAGTTTCTTGAAGAGGTCGTGGTTGTAGTAGGTAGGTACGAAGCGTGCTCTCATGACATCCTTCATTTGCGCCCAAGTAGTGATGGGTGGTTCACCTCTTGCCTCTCGGCGCTCTATGATTTGTTCCCACCAAATGAGCACATAGTCATGGAACTCAAGGGATGCCATCGCGATCTTCTTCTCTTCTTCAAAATTGTGCAAATGGAAGATCTTGTCAACCTTCAATGCCCATGAAAGGTACTCTTCGGGGTCGTTGCTACCGTTGAACTTGGGCATGGTGAACTTGAGTTTTCCATAACGTTGCTCTTCATTGTGTTAGGCCCGGGGATGATGATGCACATGTTGTTGATGATTGTGCAACTCGTGGTGCTCTCGACGCGGAGGATTGTTATCGTCATGTTCCTCTTGTCGTGGAGGATCTCCATTGTCTTCATGCTCTTGATTGACTGGTTGTTCTTGGCGAGCTGGTGGAGGAGCTTGTCGAGCTCGAGGAGGAACTGGACGATGCACGTGAGCTTGAAATCTTCGTTCTTGAATTTCTTCGCGAAATGCTTCCTCTTCTTCACGGGCTTGTCGGCTTCAGTCGGCAACGGCTCGACTCGAATCGCGTAGGGCTTGTTGCGTCGCAATTGCTTGAGCGTCTAGGAGTTGTTGTTCTTGACATTGTGCCGCGGCATCTTGAGCATTTTGGTGTAGACGTGCTCGCTCTTCCTCTTCATGTTAGCGTTGTCGTTGCCGTTCTCGTGCTAGCGCAAAGGCCTCTTAAGTTTGACATTGTCGGTGCTCTTGAGAGTCAGTGTATCGTAGGGGATTGAGGCTTGCTTGACGGTTGGTGCGTGCGGCTCGAGGAAGAGTGTTCGATGTCGGTGTACTTGAGCTGGAGAGGGTGAAGTCGGAGTGGCGGCTTGAACGGCTCCTTCTTGAAGTGGAAGACGAGTGGTTAAGCAACAAAGCACGAATTTCATCCATCCTTCCGTCATTCTCTTGCTTGTGATCGTCGAGCTTCTGGTCAAAGTAGTCCCTTGTACGTTGCTCGTAAAGTCGCAAGTCAGCGGCAAGGTTGTCGATGCGTTCACTCATAGCTTGTTGCTCTTGATGCAAAGCACGTTGTGCACCGAAGAGGTGACTCTTGGTGATGAAAGAGTTCATGTGGTCGTCTTGCTCCATGAAGAGTGGGTTGGTAGAAGTACTTGGCCTATCCATCATTCCAAGACAAATGTGAGTGGTAGAAAGAGAAGAACGAGTACCAAATGTTACTTGACCGAAGTTGAAAGTGGATCGAGGATCACTCCAATGTAGGACAAGGAAATAGCACAATTGGTACGAGTTCTTGTTGGTTTCTCACACCTACACAAGTAAAAGCTTTTGGTGGAGCTTGGTTAGGATGGTGGCACAAAATTTGATGCAATTTTAAGTGAGCTTCAATAATGTTGGAAAAGATTCGCAAGATGCAATGTAACAAGTAGACCAAGCATATAAGATACATGAAAACACACACGCAAAAAGATAAGTGGGGTTGTGCAACCAAGGGTGAGCCAAAATGTGGAATCCACAAAAATGCTCTTGTTGCACAACACTAGAGAGACGCTAGCACGATTGCACAATAGGCGGATACCAGAACTTGTGCACAACCTACTTAGCAAAAATGTAACGACTTCTATCCCAAATGTGTTCTATGCAAGGTGTTGCTATGATATGATCCAAGATGATCGAGTATGACAATCTTAATGTTGTAAGATGCTGTGGTTCTTGCTTAAAAGCTCTTTGCTTATCTTTTCTCTTTGCTTAAAATCTTGTTTGGCTCTTTGATGTTTGAGCTCTTTTCTCATGCAATGCTTGACGAACCAAGATAGCAAATGAGTATGCGATGACAACTTTGTGACATAAGAGATGATACCAAGATATGCAACAATGATGTATGTATGCTATGGGAAGTATGATCACTAATGTGCACAAGTCTCATTACCGGCAATACTCAATGGCTAGTCTCGATGGGTAAGCAACGCAAAGGAGTAAGGCTATGATGGCTATCAATGTAATGACAAGAATGATATGTCCAATACCAAGATAAGGTTACCGGTCTTGCTTCCGGTATGGTGTCAAAATGGTGGCACGAATACCAAGATGTAGTCAAGGTGGTCGTTGTTGATGACGTGTCCGTGGCGAAGATGAGCGGCGGTGATGTCGATGTCGAACCGTACCTAGATAGCCTAAACACAAAAGGATACGGTACCGCAACTCAAATTCTCAAACCTCGAAGTAGCAATTGTGTCGGAGAGCGAAACGGTCCAAAAATGGTTGGGTTATGCAGAAGTGGTGGAGGTATGCGGAAGTATATATGGTATATCATGAACATCGGAACAAAATTTGGTGGAAATTGGGGCGGTGGATGGACATGTGGCTGCCAGGGGCCGGATGTCCGGGTGGAAGGCCGAATGTCCGGGTGGGGCCGGATGTCCCGGCTCTACGGGCCGGATGTCCGGGCTCTAGATCTGGGGATGAATGGGATGAACACCGCATGGGGAGGTTAAATCCGGGCGAAATTCGGGGGAATTTGTGGATGGAAATTGGGGGGAAAAGGATGGGAAGCTAGATCCACTCAAAAAAAAGCAAATCCACGGATCCAAACCAACAAAATCTCAACACACCAACAAATCACAAAAAAAATTGGGGCTATTTTTGGTGGGGAATTTTCGAATTAGGACGAGAAACAACAAAACAAGGCTAGAAACACAACAGGGAGGCTCCGAAATCGTGATCAACGTGGCTCCAGATACCAAGATGATGTAGGGTAGAACCCTAATCGCCCGATCTTTCACGAAAGGAGCGGATCCCGCGAAGAATACGAGGAACACAAAGAGGGAAACGAGGGAAAACGAGGTAAATCACAAGGGGGAAACACAAGAGGAACACTCAAACTAACAAGAACAAGTCACACATGTGCTAGATCCTCGGATACATAGAATGATACACGGTCCACGGACAACTAGGGACAATACAAAAGGGCAACCGGTTCTTCTCTGTGAGGAGGTCTTGATGTTCTTCCCTAAAGAGGGGTCTTGAATCTGCTTGGGGGATCTTCTCCGATGGAGGCTCGAATCTCCGAGGAGAAGGTAACCAAGTGGATGAGCAAATCTCTCTCACAAATAAAACAACAACAAAGCCTTTAGTCCCAAACAAGTTGGGGTAGGCTAGAGGTGAAACCCATAAGATCTCGCAACCAACTCATGGCTCTGGCACATGGATAGCAAGCTTCCACGCACCCCTGTCCATAGCTAGCTCTTTGTCGATACTCCAATCCTTCAGGTCTCTCTTAACGGACTCCTCCCATGTCAAAATCGGTCGACCCCGCCCTCTCTTGACATTCTCCACACGCTTTAGCCGTCCGCTATGCACTGGAGCTTCTGGAGGCCTGCGCTGAATATGCCCAAACCATCTCAAACGATGTTGGACAAGCTTCTCCTCAATTGGTGCTACCCCAACTCTATCTCGTATATCATCATTCCGGACTCGATCCTTCCTCGTGTGGCCACACATCCATCTCAACATACGCATCTCCGCCACACCTAACTGTTGAACATGTCGCCTTTTAGTCGGCCAACACTCTGCGCCATACAGCATTGCGGGTCGAACCGCCGTCCTATAGAACTTGCCTTTTAGCTTTTGTGGCACTCTCTTGTCATAGAGAATGCCAGAAGCTTGGCGCCACTTCATCCATCCGGCTTTGATTCGATGGTTCACATCTTCATCAATACCCCCATCCTCCTGCAACATTGACCCCAAATACCGAAAGGTGTCCTTCGAGGTACCACCTGGCCATCAAGGCTAACCTCCTCCTCCTCACAGCTAGTACTACTGAAACCGCACATCATGTACTCGGTTTTAGTTCTACTAAGCCTAAACCCTTTCGATTCCAAGGTTTGTCTCCATAACTCTAACTTCCTATTTACCCCCGTCCGACTATCGTCAACTAGCACCACATCATCCACAAAGAGCATACACCATGGGATATCTCCTTGTATACCCCTTGTGACCTCATCCATCACCAATGCAAAAAGATAAGGGCTCAAAGCTGACCCCCGATGCAGTCCTATCTTAATCGGGAAGTCATCGGTGTCGACATCACTTGTTCGAACACTTGTCACAACATTATTGTACATGTCCTTGATGAGGGTAATGTACTTTGCTGGGACTTTGTGTTTCTCCAAGGCCCACCACATGACATTCCGCGGTATCTTATCATAGGCCTTCTCCAAGTCAATGAACACCATATGCAAGTCCTTCTTATGCTCCCTATATCTCTCCATAAGTTGTCGTACCAAGAAAATGGCTTCCATGGTCGACCTCCCAGGCATGAAACCAAACTGATTTTTGTTCACGCTTGTCATTCTTCTTAAGCGGTGCTCAATGACTCTCTCCCATAGCTTCATTGTATGGCTCATCAACTTAATTCCACGGTAATTAGTACAACTCTGAACATCCCCCTTGTTCTTGAAGATTGGTACTAATATACTCCGTCTCCATTCTTCTGGCATCTTGTTTGCCCGAAAAATGAGGTTGAAAAGCTTGGTTAGCCATACTATCGCTATGTCCCCGAGACCTTTCCACACCTCAATGG
This sequence comes from Triticum aestivum, assembly GCF_018294505.1. Lineage (NCBI taxonomy): Eukaryota > Viridiplantae > Streptophyta > Magnoliopsida > Poales > Poaceae > Triticum > Triticum aestivum. Next base: position 324,453,142 of record NC_057797.1, read on the forward strand.
GGATACAATCAGGGCCCATCGCCTTGCCTCCTTTCATCCTTTTTAAAGCCTCCTTCACCTCAGACTCCTGGATGCGCCGCACAAACCGCATGCTGGTCTCATCGAAGGAGTCATTCAGTTCAATGGTAGAACTCTCATTCTCCCCATTGAATAGCTTGTCGAAGTACTCCCGCCATCTATGCTTAATCTCTTCGTCCTTCACCAAGAGTTGGCCTGCTCCGTCCTTGATGCATTTGACTTGGCCAATATCCCTCGTCTTCCTCTCCCGGATCTTAGCCATCTTATAGATGTCCCTTTCACCTTCCTTCGTGCCTAACGTTGGTAGAGGTCCTCATATGCCCGACCCCTTGCTTCACCAACAGCTCGCTTTGCGGCCTTCTTCGCCATCTTGTACTTCTCTATGTTGTCTGCACTCCTATCCAGGTATAGGCGTATGAAGCAATATTTCTTCTCTTTAAGCGCCTTCTGGACATCATCATTCCACCACCAGGTATCCTTATCTTCGCTTCTCCTTCCCCTGGACACTCCAAACTCCTCCGAGGCCACCTTACAAATGCAAGTCGCCATCTTCATCCACACATTGTCCGCATCCCCTCCTTCCTCCCAAGGGCCCTCCTTAAATACCCTCTCCTTGAACACCTGAGCTACCTCCCCCTTGAGCTTCCACCACTTCGTTCTAGCGACCTTGGCACGCTTATCCCGCTGGACACGAATCCGAAAGCGGAAGTCAGCAACCACCAGCTTATGCTGGGGTACAACACTCTCCCCAGGTATCACCTTACAGTCTAGGCACGCACGCCTATCTTCTCTTCTCGAGAGGATGAAATCAATCTGGCTAGAGTGTTGGCCACTACTAAAAGTCACCAGATGTGATTCTCTCTTTCTAAAGAGGGTGTTAGCTACAATCATGTTGTAGGCTAGAGCAAAGCTTAAGACATCTTCTCCTTCTTGATTCCTGATGCCATAGCCAAAGCCCCCATGCGCCCCTTCAAAACCTGTGTTAGATGTACCCACGTGGCCATTGAGGTCTCCTCCTATGAAGAGCTTCTCACCAATCGGTACACTCCTAACCATGTCTTCCAAGCCTTCCCAGAACTCCCTCTTGGTGTTCTCATTGTGGCCTACTTGCGGGGCATATGCGCTGATAACATTGAGAACCAAGTCCTTAGCTACCAGCTTGACCAGGATAATCCGGTCCCCACGTCTCCTGATGTCTACCACTCCATACTTGAGGCTCTTGTTGAACAAGATGCCTACGCCATTTCTGTTTGCAGCCGTCCCCGTGTACCACAGCTTGAAGCCGGTATCCTCCACCTCCTTCGCCTTCTGTCCTCTCCATTTGGTTTCTTGGACGCAAAGGATATCAACACCTCTCCCCACTGCTGCATCAACTAGCTCCTGAAGCTTACCTGTCAGAGACCCTGCGTTCCAGCTACCTAAGCGAATCCTCCTAGGCGCGGCTAGCTTCCTTACCCTTCGCACTCGTCGAGTCAAATGCGAAGACCCTTGCTCATTTTCCACTACATCCGGGCGCCGATGTAGCGCGCCACTAAGGATGCGACGACCCGATCCTCGCTCACTTGCCACCGTATCCGGATCAAGATACGGCGCGCCACTTGGGGGGTGACGGCCCGGCCCTTGCCCATTTTCCACCACACCCGGGTTCCGATGTGGCGCGTCGCTGAGAGGGTTACGCCCCAACAAAAATCTTTTGGGTTTAATCTCCATAAGAGTGGCTGAGTTTTTACGTTGGCTCGCCAAGCCTATCACAACCTTCCTCCTTTACCCGGGCTTGGGACCAGCTATGTTGAGACAACATAGGCGGAGTTAAATCTCTCTCACAAATATGAGCTAAAAATTTGCTAACCCTAGAAAGTTGTACGGGATGGAGTATATATAGTCTAGGGGGGGTAGAAGGGGTACACGGGCCTCGACCCCTTTACTGTGCGCAGACAGGGAGGCCGGACGTCCGGACGTCGGGCTAGATGTCCGGGCGTTCGCGGAGGGCCGGATGTCCTGGCTGTGGGGGCCAGATGTCTGGGCTGGTGAAGCTGGCCATGTTGCTCTCAGGTTCGGGGGTGTCCGGATTTTCGGGCAGGAGGCCGGATATCCGGGACCTCAGGAAGGGACGGATGTTCGGGCTTGCGGGGCCGGATGTCCGGGGCCTATAGGCACTTGGTGGTTGAGCAGCTGTAGAGGAAGGCGCTCCAGGGGCCGGATGTCCGGGGCCTTGGCCGGATGTCCGGGGCCTGGGAGATGCTCTTGGCTCCTTCTGTTGGTTCTCCTCATACATGGACTTGGGGACTTGTCCGTCTTCATGCGCATCTTCGGGAGGACCCTCTTGACACCTAATCATGCACAACACCTCGGACTTAGGTAGTAGCCATGTCTCATGCATAGAAAGTGGAAGTTCGGAGAGGAGTGAGTTCACCTTATCTTCGATAGCCTTGGCTCGGGCTCGTGTCATTGGTACAAGTGGTGCCGTTGGAGGTGTGGGTGTGTCCATGGGATGATCTTGGGATGCTCCGCATCATGTGCTATCATTGGATTCTAATGAGAGATCCCATGTGTGCTGTAATATGGTGAGTAGATTAATATAATTTGGCACAACTACAAAAAAAATAGGCACCCTGTTGGGGGCCCCAGATGTAAGGATAGTTGGCAGATGATAGGTTCATAATATACCGTATAGAAAGTTTATTGCCAAACCATGACAACGAGAGCGTAGAGCCAGTAGGCAGACCATAGTGTAGATAATGGGGGTACACCATAACAACCATAAATAAATTGAGAAAGAGGAACTACCTGGAAAACATACGGTTTTGCCGCTACTAATATGCAGCCTATCGATCACCTATAGGCCAGCTCTATTCATCTGAAGGCGCACAACTGTTACTATCAGTTTAGTCTATCAAAGACCGCGCGACTCCCACCATTTCTGGGGTATTATGGAAGACCAATTCAAAGTGCAAAATCATTTAGTAGAACCGGCCCAATAGAGGTGTCTACTGCAGATGTCCCTACTCCCCTTCCTGACAAGGAACATAATGTGCTCACTAAAGAAGAACAGAAGAGGAACATGTTAAAGAACAGAAGAGGAAGCATATTATTGAGATTCCCCTTCTTTGTATACAATGTTGGTTGCCCACCCATGATGAATCAGAGCGCCCAAAGAAATGCAATTCCATGATGTCTCTCTATATGTGCCACATGCATTTGGAAACTCAATTGGGAGCATTAGCTAACCAATTAAATGTGTGTCTGTTAGCTAATGTCAGTATCATATCACAATTCGTATTTGAAGAAGTAAGCTTTGGACTTATGATTGGTGTGTTGTTTAGCTTCAAGAGTGGACTGCTGCTAGTGCGACACAAAGCAGCTACACAGATCATAGTGTAGATATAACGGGAAAACCGTAAGCATCAGGAGTAAAATCAGCAAAGTGGAACTTGCTTGAATATATGTGCTAGTATTGCCGGTACGGCTAGACAGGCTTCGGATACCAGCTCTCTTCAACTGAAGGTTTGGTACTGTTAATATCAGTATAACTCTCAAAGGCGATACAGCTCCCACATTTCCTTGCTAATCTTATAGGATTCAGGTGGGCAGGCCACTACAATTCCTATTCCTATGTTTACAAAATCCTATGAATCAAAGAGGCCCGAAGAGTTCAAAGTGTCCATCACAACTGACCGTATAGACCCCTACACTGCAAATGTCACTGCTCAGCTTCACTATAAGGAACCAGAGCGCATTAAGAATGCAACTCCCTGTTGTCTCTCTATATGTGGTGCACGTGCTTTTCAAAAGTAAAGTAGGAACATTAGATGACCAATTAAACGTTATCTGTTTTAGTAATATCAGCATCATATCATATTCGTATTTGAGCAACAAGTTTGGAATTATGAGTGGCACATTGTTTAGCTTGGTGGATTCAGGAGCAGTGCTAAGCAGCTATGATGATGGTAATAAATATAAAGGCATGTCTGCATGCAAGTCGCATGACTTTTGTCATTTGGGTCAGTCGACCATTTCAGGCAGTTGGATGAAGATCCTATGTCTCCTAACCCTTCTTCTTCCTCGCCTCTAATTCTTCCCATACAGAACACCGCACGGGCCGCCGGCCGAACCACCTACCCCGACCCCCCCCCGTCCCGCCTTCCTCTGAACCGCCCCACCGCCTATGTTCCTCCGTCACCCCCGCCCCCTCCCGCGTCGAGTTTTCTTCGTTCGGCGAGGCCCCACCACCGTCCCCACCCGAACCCCTTCCTTCGCACCGGCAAACTCCGGTGAGCTCTCAAAAATCAACTGACCCAATTTGGAAATTTAGTCTACTATCATTTAACTAGTATGGAATATAAAAGGGGGAAACCATAAGCATTGCGAGTATAGTGTTGAGCGGGCCATGGCGGATCTGAAGGTGCAAACCGGACAAAGGCAACTTCGCAACCAATGTTTGCTTTCAACTAACAAGTAAGTGATGGACAAGAAATCAGAGTAAAGCAGTGGCGATCTATTTTCTTGCTGCGATAAATAAGTTGAGTAGATACGAAAGAGTACCGCCTCTGGTGCGGTGCCATGTATGCATCTGCTGAGCATTTGATGGTGCTGTGGTAGCAATGGCTATCGGCGGTGTGGAAGGAGATCTAGGAGGGTAGACGGTGGCGGCGGGGCACGGTCGACGAGATGGTCATAGGAGCAGCGCTGTCAAGGTGGACGACTGGATGAAGCGAGAGGACGGGATGCAACGATCCCGGTCCGAAGCCGTGGATGAGAGAGGTTGATCTCTTGTAATGGACGATGGTGTCGCGGTATCAGCTCCGACATGGTGGAGGAGGATCGCGGTGGATGGGGTGGAGGACGGAGGAGGCTGGTGTGGAGAGGGCGTTTTGGCACCCACGGAGTACGAATGGGGAAATGGAGGGGGAGAGGAAGGGGGAACCATGTCTTCAGGGCACATTTGTCTCAAATGCGAGGAAATTTACAAACTTAGCCCCTGTTTAAAATTTCCTACATCACAGCAATATTAGTCATTGGGGATAGGACGGTAATTTCGCATACATCAAATATTTGCCGACGAGAGTTGTTTTTGGCGCCCACCGTGTATGAATCGGGGAGGGAGTCGATTTCGGCCGAGGAGACACTGTGTTTTGGCGCCACCGTGTATGAATCCGCGTGAGAGGCGGTTATGTCAGGTTTGAGTGAAATTACAAACCTACCCCTATCAAAACCTATAGAAATCGAGCCGATGGGCTTTGCGTGTCAGGAATAGGCAGTAATTTCCATCTCGCAGATTTTGGTTTCACGGGGTTACTGTAACTTTCCCCACTTCGTTCAATTTTTTTCAGAGCAAGAGTGCACGTTTACCATGCCAACTCAATTCGAATCTAGTTTGTATTCTATTTTTGTTCAGGCAGGATCCATTTTCGATTGGAAAAAAATTCTATATACATCGTTTTTTATATATACTTTCAAAAGCACAACACCCTTTATAAATAAATATGGTTTACGAATGGCATGATCTCAGATTCATAAGAATGTATCCATCTTAATTTGGATTTTCAAATATTTGAAACCACTTTATGTTGAAATCCAATGTATGCATTCCTCGCTAACTGTCTCCAATTAATGTCTGTTTCATGCGGGTTTTTTTTACTTCTCAAACATTAATAATGTGTTTCACACACGCAACATATAGTGTAATCAAGTTTAGACATTAATTGCATAAAAACCATGCATTGTCTCTAATTAAATAATCTATGGAACACTAATATTGATAAACTATATAACATTACATGTGCCCCCAAATTCAAATGAATATGCATGTTTGATACACCAATTTGCGTTATGATACTATTGATGTCGTGATCTCCAGTTTAAATATTTGAATCCCCTTTAATCTAGATATTCATCTCATATAGCTATCACTCATGTTAGGAGTATCTCTCTAGACCTATACGTGTTCATCGTCTCTCGGGTATCTCTCGTGCTACCTGTATGTCGACAATGATCTTTTATCTTCGTAACACACTGACGATACTCTCTCCCTCGACCTTCATCACTCTATCTCTCTCTAAGTATATCTTGCTCCCTACTATGTGTCTCTAACTATGATTCTCCATGTGAAATCTCTTTCTCTCACACAAACACAAACTTCATCTCCTGGGGTCTCATTTCTCTCTACTATTCCCCTGTGTGCCACTCGCACACCCCTCTCACACAGAGATGTCTTTTGCTCCTTAGGTATGAGAAGCTACAACTCTTCCTCTTAAATATCTCTTTCTCACACACAAACACAAACTCTGTCTCCTAGGGTCCCATATCTCTCCACCATTCTCTTGTATGTCACTCACACACACTCTCTCTCCCTAGAGATATCTTGTGTTCCCTCATATGTCTCTCTAGCTATCACTCTCATTGTGAAATATCTTTCTCTCTCGCAGACACAAAACTCCGTCTCTCGGGATCTCATTCCTCTCTGATATTTGTCTGTATGTGACTCACATGCACCCTCTCCCTATCTCTCTCACACCCACACACATAACTCAACCTTCTGATCCACTCGACTCATATCTGTAATGCACACTAGCTAGCATCTTTATCTTTCTACTTATCTGTTTCTCCATCAACCTTCTTTCTCGCCCTCACTCTTGCTTCCTATCATGCACACTATATATGTTTCTCTCTACATGCAGTCATGTGCCCCCTTTTATCTTTCTCTCACACACACATAACTTCACCCTCTGAACCACCCGGCGGTCATCTCCAACACTCAAACTAGCCGATGTCCCTCTAGCTAGCATCGCTATCTTTGTATCTATCTGTAGTTTCTCCGTCAACATTTCTTTCTCGCATGCACTCTTGCTTCCTATGACCCACACTATATATGTCTCTCCATACATGCATTTATAGGTTGATCTCTTTTGCACAATCGTTGTGTCTCGCTCCCTCTGCTCGCCATAGATGCATGCTCCAGCCCATGCCACTTTCTCTTAAAGACAAAAACACATGCTCAATTATCGGGCATTCTTCCCTGCACTCGCACATGCATGCATATTGTCATACCAATCCGTCTCTCCCATGTCGTTGATCTTATGACTTATGTCTTCTTTCTTTTATCTTGATCATGCGCGTGTGCGCACACACACATCCCACGTATACATGTATACCTCTCGCACATGCATGTTCAAGGTCTCCTATGTCTCCAAACATAGTTAATTACCCTCAGCCCTAACGCCACATCGAATCGTTCTCTTCTTGTGTGCACATAACTTCCGCCTGGATGGGTAAAACACACACTCACACTTAACAATCTCCTTCTAGCTACCCCCCCCCCCTCTCACTCTTCCTATATCCACGAAACCAATAAGACCATACATTCGTTTAATTCCCGCCTACATGCACCATCGATATACTGTAGTCCTCCTCGGTGTCTCTCAAACAAACACATTCTCTCGATGTCGACTCCTCTCACGCGCACACGCCTTCTCTTCCCTCTCTACGGGCCTTCTCTCTCTCGCACCCCCTCGTTTGTGGCCTCTGCCATACACATCACCTCTCTGTGATGAAGCCATGCACATTTAAATTACATCCACCATCGAGGACCCCGCGTCACATACACACACGCGCACGCGCACGCACCCACCCACACACACACTAAGGCTCCATCTCACACACACATGCTCTAGGCGGAGCATTTGTTCCTACCACCCTTCGTCCAACCATACCCGTATGATAAACAATCACCTTAATTTACTTGTATAACATGGAAAAATTCCACTTTACTTTAGTAGTTAGCAAACTTATCATCTCTACTCATATAAAAAACCGAGTTAGTGATGATGTTGTGCCTGCCATCTTGTAATATAGAACGTTCGATCTATATCTGACGGATAGAAAGCAAAATATGACAATTTTACAAAAGATACCCACACCTCTCTCCCACAACCTCATTGCTGAACAATTAAAAAAGGAAGTCTCTGGAACAATCTAGCATGGTGGCCACTGCCGCCTATCGGTGTTGTCCATCCCCATGCCTTTACCCAATCCGACCACCAGTCACCACCACGCTCCACTCCTCCTCGCCTTATCTCTCATCTTTCATTTTTTTAGATGAAATGGTTGAGAGACCAGTTTTCTGATAAAATTCTCAAGATATCATTAGTTTTTACACATGGGATTACTCATGCATGGGTCAATCACAACAGGTGTTTTGTAAAAAAAATGCATATTGATGTTCCGTGCAATGCACGAGCATTTTGCTAGTAATTATATAACGCAAATCACGAGCAAGAAGTGACATTTTTTACACAACCATGTTAACATGGCCACGAAATCACTAGCTAAAGTGTAATACCATTATACTTATATCCCGATGCAAAAGGTTGAGTACATGTCTGAAGAGTAGAGTCGCACACATGCACTCTATCTCTCAGAATCTCTCACACACACTAGTTACGGGACGCCCACTTAAGCAGACACGTATGTTACAATTTGTGCACCCACGGGTACACATGATGATGCGCATTTATTTAAGCCAGACGGAGAACCCAAACAGTAGTTGCATTCATTCCCCTCCCGCCACCTCTTCTCTGGTCGCCGTCGCCTGGTAGTCATGGCCCGTCCAAAGGTAACAACATATGCCATACTCCCGCCGGAGCGGCGCTTTAACCTAGAAATTTTAGTGGTCATGCATGCATCTTTTTGTGCTAGCACTCCTATATAAGGGTTGACCGGTCGATTCCCGCGGATGTGCGCGGGCGGTGGAAGAGGGAGGAGAAGGAAGTGGGCTGTGAAGTGACGTTTTTACCACAATTTCTTAGGAAACTGAGTGCAATAATTGAGTAGTTTTGCAAACTACCAGTACTACACCTAAAAGGTTCAAAACTAATACCACCACCACGCCCGCGTCTGAGCACCCTGGCCGAGCCAACCCCCCTCCCTTGTCGGCGCGCGCTTCCTTGCTCCTTGATATCGGAAAGAATACTTCCATTCGCTGACATGTGGGACATCGACCATCCTTGTCCACTTGCCATGCACGCAGAACTCCAAGGGAGAGTCACCCCGGCCATCACGCTGCAGTAATAATGACTAATGAGCCGTCAAATCACAGGTCCAAACCTTTCCCACTGTGAAGTTGCTCGGATGAAGGAACCATCATGACTTCGTTGAATTCTGCTTCTTGAAGAAAACTGTTGTACCAGCAGTACTACTAGCTACAGTAGTTACTCCAGCAGAGGCCTCCTTTGGTTCATAGGATAGGAATTTTATAGGAATATGAAAATCATAGGAACTAAGATGACATGCATCTCAATTCCTATAGAGAAAGATATGCCATTTGATGCATAGGATAGGATTTTTTTTCCATTGAGTCTAGGCTAATGTACTGGTAATTTGCTCTAAAAACTACAGTAGTAACTAGTACCGGTACATGCTCATAATTAATTAAAAAATGTACAGGCGACACAGACACACACACTAACTACTAGTACTACTACTTCTCACATGCTGGCCAGACGTTGTCGTTCTCCTTCCCGGCTTTGTCGGCGACACCCCACCGTGCTTGGATCTCCACCGACCTCTCCGCAGCAGCACGTGCATCCTCTTCTTTCTTGCGGCGGCAGGCCTCTCTTTTCTTGAGTGCTTTCTAACTTTTCCGCTCCCTCTGTGCGGCTTTAGCCGCCTCTTGCTCTACCGCCCATTCGGCCTTCACAGCTTCAAATTCCGCCCACATAGGTGTGAGGCCGCGAGCGGCGCTGAACTCGACACGGCGGGATGCCATCGCTTCCCTACCATTTTGTGTGCGGTCATGGGAGGCGAGGAACTCGGCGCGGCGGAATGCCATCGCTCCCTTACCGGTTAGTGTGCCGCGCGGTGGCATGAACGACGCTTGGTGAAAGCTCTGGGGTGGATTGGCCAGCCAACCGTTTAGTGCATTGGTTTGTCAAGAGCTCGAGGACAGAAGACGAAAGAAATTTGGATTCCCCTTCAATCATGGTCATTTATTACCGAGTAAAATGCATTAGCGGTCATCGAACTTGTCTTGATAGCTCACTTTGATCATTGTATACGAGATATGGTGATTATACAGTCACTAGCTCAGCGCATAGCTCTGTATTTGTCTGGTTGACCAGTCAAACAGTCCGCATGCACCTCATTAGCTCGTGTTCTTTATCAATATATCTATGCGGGCCTACCTGTCAATGGAGAAAAAAATAAAAACCAAAATTATGCGTATGTGAGGAATCAAACCACGGACTCATCGCTGCAACACACACTCGTCAGCCAAATGAAAATGAAATACTTTGCATTAAATGCACAAACGGAATTTTTATATTATACGTGATGCACACATTAGTGCACACCGTCCATAGAGGCAAGTAGCATGTGCGCGTGCACACACTCACGCTCACACTGTCAAACCAAGCTAATGCATGCACGTCGCCCTCTCAATCAAAGTCCTACTCATGGTGCAACGCAAACAGCGAGCCCGTCACCTGCGCGCCCCGGTGGTGCCTGACATTACTGTTTAGACATTTGTTGGAGGCCTCCGCGAACACCGAGCATGTATTCACCTGGCTCAACACCAACGGTCATACTCGTGACTCGGCGCCTTGCTCATGTATATCGTCCATCACAACGACAATCTATAAAACAGCCTAGCTAGAGAGGGTACTATAGTACGGAGTATGTACTATCGTGAGCGACTGATCATAGTGCCACTGTACATGAGTGTGTGTCTAATCGATTCATCCATTATTCATAAGTTATGCATGGTTGTGTGGTGTCTAATGCTGGTCGTCGAAGGCTAGCTGGCGACAAGAGCGGTTGCATGGACGCCTGGTTGTCAATACGTGCCGCATATGCCTCAAAGGCTTGTCGTCCATGCATTCACATTTTACCACCACGCCAACGTCTGACCGCCCTGGCCTACCGAAACCCCTTCCATCGCTAGCGCGCGCTTCCTGCCTGAAACAGTCACTGCCTCTCCAGTACGTCAATGCCGCATTCAGCAAACTTAACTATAGGTGCAGTCGGTGTGTCACTGACATGCGGGCTGATAACCCACAAGTATAGGGGATCGCAACAGTTTTCAAGGGTAGAGTATTCAACCCAAATTTATTGATTCGACACAAGGGGAGCCAAAGAATACTCTCAAGTATTAGCAGCTGAGTTGTCAATTCAACCACACCTGGAAACTTAGTATCTGCAACAAAGTATTTAGTAGCAAAGTAATATGATAGTAGTGGTAACGATAGCAAAAGTAATGTTTTTGGTATTTTGTAGTGATGATAGCAATAGCAACGGAAAAGTAAATAAGCGAAGAACAATATATGGAAAGCTCGTAGGCAATGGATCAGTGATAGAGAATTATGCCGGATGCGGTTCATCATGTAACAGTCATAACCTAGGGTGACACCGAACTAGTCCAATTCATCAATGTAATGTAGGCATGTATTCCGAATATAGTCATACGTGCTTATGGAAAAGAACTTCCATGACATCTTTTGTCCTACCCTCCCGTGGCAGCGGGGTCCTAACGGAAACTAAGGGATATTAAGGCCTCCTTTTAATAGAGTACCGGACCAAAGCATTAACACATAGTGAATACATGAAATCCTCAAACTACGGTCATCACCGGTAAGTATCCCGATTATTGTCACTTCGGGGTTAACGGATCATAACACATAATAGGTGACTATAGACTTGCAGGATAGGATCAAGAACTCTCATATATTGATGAAAACATAATAGGTTCAGATCTGAAATCATGGCACTCGGGCCCTAGTGACAAGAATTAAGTATAGCAAAGTCATAGCAACATCAATCTCAGAACATAGTGGATACTAGGGATCAAACCCTAACAAAACTAACTCGCAGACAATGTTTTTCTTCAGATAGCGCTCCTTCTTGTACTGCGCTTTCTTAATCTGCCTGGCCTTCTCAAATTTCCACTTTTCTTCTTGAATGAAGTGGGTCAGCATGTGACTTTGGCCAGGAGTCAGCTTGAAGTCAGGCATGGGAGTGTTGGAGTCCTTGTGCCAAACGTCAATGTATTCGAGGATCAACTTCGGATCCAACAGCAGTGGCACATTTGTTCCCTTGGCTCTAGTGGCCCTTGTTGGGGAACGTAGTAATTTCAAAAAATTTCCTACGCACATGCAAGATCATGGTGATGATATAGCAACGAGGGGATAGTGTTGTCTACGTACCCTCGTAGACCGAAGCGGAAGCGTTGACGCAACGTAGAGGAAGTAGTCGCACGTCCTCCGGTTCAACCGATCCAAGTACCATTACTCCGGCACCTCCGAGTTCTTGACACGCGTACAGCTCGATGACGCACCCTCGATCTCCGATCCAGCAGAGGCGCCGAGGGGGAGTTCCGTCAGCACTACGGCGTGGTGACGATCTTGATGTTCTCCTGTTGCAGGGCTTCGCCTAAGCACCGCTACAATATGACCGAGGTGTAATATCGTGGAGGGGGGCACCGCACACGGCTAAGGAACGATCAATGATCAACTTGTGTGTTCTAGGGTGCCCCCCTACCCCCGTATATAAAGGAGGGAGGGAGGAGGTGGCCGGCCCTAGGGGGGGCGCGCCATGAGGAGGGGGAAACCTACTCCAAGTAGGTTTCCCTCTCTTTTCCTTATCTTATTTGGAGGGGGAAGGAAAGAGTACTAGTATTAGGAAGTAGTACTAGTAGTAGTAATAGGAAGAGGGGGAAGGAGAAAGGAAAGGGGGGGCCGGCCCCCCTCCCCAATTCGGATTGGGCTTGGGGGGCGCGCCCCCCTCCCTTGCTCCTTCTCTCTTCTTCCTACATGGGCCCAATAAGGCCCATATACCTCCCGGGGGGTTCCGGTAACCTCCCGGGGCTCCAAACTTCTCCGGAACCTTTCCGGTGTCCAAATATATCCGTCCAATATATCAATCTTTATGTCTCGACCATTTCGAGACTCCTCGTCATGTCCGAAATCATATCCGGGACTCCGAACAACCTTCGGTACATCAAAATACATAAACTCATAATATAATTGTCATCGAAACCTTAAGCGTGCGGACCCTACGGTTCGAGAACGATGTAGACATGACTGAGACACATCTCTGGTCAATAACCAATAGCGGGACCTGGATGCCCATATTGGTTCCTACATATTCTACGAAGATCTTTATCGATCAAACCGCATAACAACATACGTTGTTCCCTTTGTCATCGGTATGTTACTTGTCCGAGATTCGATCGTCGGTATCCAATACCTAGTTCAATCTCGTTATCGACAAGTCTCTTTACTCGTTCTATAATACTTCATCTTATAACTAACTCATTAGTTACATGCTTGCAAGGCTTAGGTGATGAGCATTGCCGAGAGGGCCCAGAGATACCTCTCCGACAATCGGAGTGACAAAACCTAATCTCGAATTATGCTAACTCAACATGTACCTTCGGAGACACCTGTAGTACTCCTTTATAATCACCCAGTTACGTTGTGACGTTTGGTAGTACCCAAAGTGTTCCTCCGGTAAACGGGAGTTACACAATTCTCATAGTTACAGGAACATGTATAAGTCATGAAGGAAGCAATAGCAGAATACTAAACGATCAAGTGCTAAGCTAACGGGATGGGTCATGTCAATCACCTCATTCTCCTAATGATGTGATCCCATTAATCAAATGACAACACATGTCAATGGTTAGGAAACATAACCATCTTTGATTAATGAGCTAGTCAAGTAGAGGCATACTAGTGACTATATGTTTGTCTATGTATTCACACATGTATCATGTTTCCGGTTAATACAATTCTAGCATGAATAATAAACATTTATCATGAAATGAGGAAATAAATAATAACTTTATTATTGCCTCTAGGGCATATTTCCTTCAGTCTCCCACTTGCACTAGAGTCAATAATCTAGATTACATAGTAATGATTCTAACACCCATGGAGTCTTGGTGCTGATCATGTTTTGCTCGTGAGAGAGGCTTAGTCAACGGGTCTGCAACATTCAGATCCGTATGTATCTTGCAAATCTCTATGTCTCCCACTTGGACTTGATCCCGAATGGAATTGAAGCGTCTCTTGATGTGCTTGGTCCTCTTGTGAAATCTGGATTCCTTTGCCAAGGCAATTGCACCAGTATTGTCACAGAAGATCTTCATTGGTCCCGATGCACTAGGTATGACACCTAGATCGGAAATGAACTCCTTCATCCAGACTCCTTCATTTGCTGCTTCAGAAGCAGCTATGTACTCCGCTTCACATGTAGATCCCGCCACGACGCTTTGTTTAGAACTGCACCAACTTACAGCTCCACCGTTTAATAAAAACACGTATCCGGTCTGCGATTTAGAATCGTCCGGATCAGTGTCAAAGCTTGCATCGACGTAACCATTTACGACTAGCTCTTTGTCACCTCCATATACGAGAAACATATCCTTAGTCCTTTTCAGGTATTTCAGGATGTTCTTGACCGCTGTCCAGTGATCCACTCCTGGATTACTTTGGTACCTACCTGCCAAGCTTATTGCTAAGCATACGTCAGGTCTGGTACACAGCATTGCATACATGATAGAGCCTATGGCTGAAGCATAGGGAACATCTTTCATTTTCTCTCTATCTTCTGTTGTGGTCGGGCATTGAGTTTGACTCAACTTTACACCTTGTAGCACAGGCAAGAATCCTTTCTTTGCCTGATCCACTTTGAACTTTTTCAAAAATTTTGTCAAGGTATGTACTTTGTGAAAGTCCTATTAAGCGTCTTGATCTATCTCTATAGATCTTGATGCCCAATATGTAAGCAGCTTCACCGAGGTCTTTCATAGAAAAACTTTTATTCAAGTATCCCTTTATGCTATCCAGAAATTCTATATCATTTCCAATTAATAATATGTCATCAACATATAAAACTAGAAATGCTACAGAGCTCCCACTCACTTTCTTGTAAATACAGGCTTCTCCAAAAGTCTGTATAAAACCATATGCTTTGATCACAGTATCAAAACATTTATTCCAACTCCGAGATGCTTGCACCAGTCCATAAATGGAACGTTGGAGCTTGCACACTTTGTCAGCACTTTTGGATCAACAAAACCTTCAGGTTGCATCATATACAACTCTTCTTCTAGAAATCCATTCAAGAATGCAGTCTTGACATCCATTTGCCAAATTTCATAATCATGAAATGCAGCAATAGCCAACATGATTCGGACAGACTTAAGCATCGCTACGGGTGACAAAGTCTCATCGTAGTCAACCCCTTGAACTTGTCGAAAACCTTTTGCAACAAGTCGAGCTTTGTAGACAGTAACATTACCATCAGCGTCAGTCTTCTTCTTAAAGATCCATTTATTCTCAATGGCTTGCCGATCATCGGGCAAGTCAACCAAAGTCCATACTTTGTTTTCATACATGGATCCTATCTCAGATTTCATGGCCTCTAGCCATTTTGCGGAATCTGGGCTCGTCATCGCTTCCTCATAGTTCGTAGGTTCATCATGGTCTAGTAACATGACTTCCAGAATAGGATATCTGTACCACTCTGGTGCGGATCTTACTCTGGTAGACCTACGAGGTTCAGTAAAAACTTGATCTGAAGTTTCATGATCAATATCATTAGCTTCCTCACTAATTGGTGTAGTTGTCACAGGAACCGGTTCTTGTGATGAACTACTTTCCAATAAGGGAGTAGATACAGTTATCTCATCAAGTTCTACTTTCCTCCCACTCACTTCTTTCGAGAGAAACTCCTTCTCTAGAAAGGATCCGATTTTAGCAACGAAAATCTTGCCTTCAGATCTGTGATAGAAGGTGTACCCAATTGTCTCCTTTGGGTATCCTATGAAGACACATTTCTCCGATTTGGGTTCGAGCTTATCTGGTTGAAGTTTCTTCACATAAGCATCGCAGCCCCAAACTTTGAGAAACGACAACTTTGGTTTCTTGCCAAACCACAGTTCATAAGGCGTCGTCTCAACGGATTTTGATGGTGCCCTATTTAACGTGAATGCGGCCGTCTCTAAAGCATAACCCCAAAACGATAGCGGTAAATCGGTAAGAGACATCATAGATCGCACCATATCAAGTAAAGTACGATTACGACGTTCGGACACACCATTTCGCTGTGGTGTTCCAGGTGGCGTGAGTTGCGAAACTATTCCACATTGTTTCAAATGTAAACCAAACTCGTAACTCAAATATTCTCCTCCACGATCAGATCGTAGAAACTTTATTTTCTTGTTACGATGATTTTCTACTTCACTCTGAAATTCTTTGAACTTTTCAAATGTTTCAGACTTGTGCTTCATCAAGTAGATATACCCATATCTGCTCAAATCATCTGTGAAGGTGAGGAAATAACGATATCCGCCACGAGCCTCAACATTCATCGGACCACATACATCTGTATGTATGATTTCCAACAAATCTGTTGCTCTCTCCATAGATCCGGAGAACGGTGTTTTGGTCATCTTGCCCATGAGGCACGGTTCGCAAGTACCAAGTGATTCATAATCAAGTGATTCCAGAAGTCCATCAGTATGGAGTTTCTTCATGCGTTTTACACCGATATGACCTAAACGGCAGTGCCACAAATATGTTGCACTATCATTATCAACTCTGCATCTTTTGGCTTCAACATTATGAATATGTGTATCACTACTATCGAGATTTAATAAAAATAGACCACTCTTCAAGGGTGCATGACCATAAAAGATATTACTCATATAAATAGAACAACCATTATTCTCTGATTTAAATGAATAACCGTCTCGCATCAAACAAGATCCAGATATAATGTTCATGCTCAACGCAGGCACCAAATAACAATTATTCAGGTCTAAAACTAATCCCGATGGTAGATGTAGAGGTAGCGTGCCGACCGCGATCACATCGACTTTGGAACCATTTCCCACGCGCATCGTCACCTCGTCCTTAGCTAATCTTCGCTTAATCCGTAGTCCCTGTTTCGAGTTGCAAATGTTAGCAACAGAACCAGTATCAAATACCCAGGTGCTACTGCGAGCATTAGTAAGGTACACATCAATAACATGTATATCACATATACCTTTGTTCACTTTGCCATCCTTCTTATCCGCCAAATACTTGGGGCAGTTCCGCTTCCAGTGTCCAGTCTGCTTGCAGTAGAAGCATCAGTTTCAGGCTTAGGTCCAGACTTGGGTTTCTTCACTTGAGCAGCAACTTGTTTGCCGTTCCTTTTGAAGTTCCCCTTCTTCTTCCCTTTGCCCCTTTTCTTGAAACCAGTGGTCTTGTTGACCATCAACACTTGATGCTCCTTTTTGATTTCTACCTCCGCGGCTTTCAGCATCGCGAAGAGCTCGGGAATAGTCTTGTTCATCCCTTGCATATTATAGTTCATCACAAAGCTCTTGTAGCTTGGTGGCAGTGATTGGAGAATTCTGACAATGACGCTATCATCCAGAAGATTAACTCCCAGTTGAATCAAGTGATTATTATACCCAGACATTTTGAGTATATGCTCACTGACAGAACTGTTCTCCTCCATCTTGCAGCTGTAGAACTTATTGGAGACTTCATATCTCTCAATCCGGGCATTTGCTTGAAATATTAACTTCAACTCCTGGAACATCTCATATGCCCCATGACGTTCAAAACGTCGTTGAAGACCCGGTTCTAAGCCGTAAAGCATGGCACACTGAACTATAGAGTAGTCATCAGCTTTGCTCTGCAAGACGTTCTTAACGTCATCAGTTGCATCAGCAGCAGGCCTGGCACCCAGCGGTGCTTCCAGGACGTAACTCTTCTGTGCGGCAATGAGGATAATCCTCAGGTTACGGACCCAGTCCGTGTAATTGCTACCATCATCTTTCAACTTTGCTTTCTCAAGGAACGCATTAAAATTCAACGGAACAATAGCACGAGCCATCTATCTACAAACAAACATAGACAAGCAAAATACTATCAGGTACTAAGTTCATGATAAATTTAAGTTCAATTAATCATATTACTAAAGAACTCCCACTTAGACAGACATCTCTCTAGTCATCTAAGTGATTACGTGATCCAAATCAACTAAACCATGTCCGATCATCACGTGAGATGGAGTAGTTTCAATGGTGAACATCTCTATGTTGGTCATATCTACTATATGATTCACGCTCGACCTTTCGGTCCCCGTGTTCCGAGGCCATATCTGTATATGCTAGGCTCGTCAAGTATAACCTGAGTATTCCGCGTGTGCAACTGTTTTGCACCCGTTGTATTTGAACGTAGAGCCTATCACACCCGATCATCACGTGGTGTCTCAGCACGAAGAACTTTCGCAACGGTGCATACTCAGGGAGAACACTTCTTGATAATTAGTGAGAGATCATCTTAAAATGCTACCGTCAATCAAAGCAAGATAAGATGCATAAAGGATAAACATCACATGCAATCAATATAAGTGATATGATATGGCCATCATCATCTTGTGCTTGTGATCTCCATCTTCGAAGCACCGTCGTGATCACCATCGTCACCGGCGTGACACCTTGATCTCCATCGTAGCATCGTTGTCGTTACGCCATCTATTGCTTCTACGACTATCGCTACCGCTTAGTGATAAAGTAAAGCAATTACAGGGCGTTTGCATTTCATACAATAAAGCGACAACCATATGGCTCCTGCTAGTTGCCGATAACTTCGGTTACAAAACATGATCATCTCATACAATAAAATATAGCATCATGTCTTGGCCATATCACATCACAACATGCCCTGCAAAAACAAGTTAGACGTCCTCTACTTTGTTGTTGCAAATTTTACGTGGCTGCTACGGGCTTAAGCAAGAACCAATCTCACCTACGCATCAAAACCACAACGATAGTTTGTCAAATAGACTCCGTTTTAACCTTCACAAGGACCGGGCGTAGCCACACTCGGTTCAACTAAAGTGAGAGAGACAGACACCCGCCAGCCACCTTTAAGCACGAGTGCTCGTAACGGTGAAACCAGTCTCGCGTAAGCGTACGCGTAATGTCGGTCCGGGCCGCTTCATCTCACAAGACCGCTGAACCAAAGTATGACATGCTGGTAGGCAGTATCACTTATATCGTCCACAACTTACTTGTGTTCTACTCGTGCATATAACATCAACACATAAAACCTAGGCTCGGATGCCACTGTTGGGGAACGTAGTAATTTCAAAAAAATTCCTACGCACATGCAAGATCATGGTGATGATATAGCAACGAGGGGAGAGTGTTGTCTACGTACCCTCGTAGACCGAAGCGGAAGCGTTGACGCAACATAGAGGAAGTAGTCGTACGTCCTCCGGTTCAACCGATCCAAGTACCTTTACTCCGGCACCTCCGAGTTATTGACACGCGTACAGCTCGATGACGCACCCTCGATCTCCGATCCAGCAGAGGCGTCGAGGGGGAGTTCCGTCAGCACGACGGCGTGGTGACGATCTTGATGTTCTCCTGTTGCAGGGCTTCGTCTAAGCACCGCTACAATATGACCGAGGTGTAATATCGTGGAGGGGGGCACCGCACACGGCTAAGGAACGATCAATGATCAACTTGTGTGTTCTAGGGTGCCCCCTACCCCCGTATATAAAGGAGGGAGGGAGGAGGTGGCCGGCCCTAGGGGGGCGCGCCATGAGGAGGGGGAAACCTACTCCAAGTAGGTTTCCCTCTCTTTTCCTTATCTTATTTGGAGGGGGAAGGAAAGAGTACTAGTATTAGGAAGTAGTACTAGTAGTAGTAATAGGAAGAGGGGGAAGGAGAAAGGAAAGGGGGGGCCGTCCCCCCTCCCCAATTCGGATTGGGCTTGGGGGGGCGCGCCCCCTTCCCTTGCTCCTTCTCTCTTTCTCCTACATGGGCCCAATAAGGCCCATATACCTCCCGAGGGGTTCCGGTAACCTTCCGAGGCTCCAAACTTCTCCGGAACCTTTCCGGTGTCCAAATATATCCGTCCAATATATCAATCTTTATGTCTCGACCATTTCGAGACTCCTCGTCATGTCCGTAATCATATCCGGGACTCCGAACAACCTTCGGTACATCAAAATACATAAACTCATAATATAACTGTCATCGAAACCTTAAGCATGCGGACCCTACGGTTCGAGAACGATGTAGACATGACTGAGACACATCTCTGGTCAATAACCAATAGCGGGACCTGGATGCCCATATTGGTTCCTACATATTCTACGAAGATCTTTATCGGTCAAACCGCATAACAACATACGTTGTTCCCTTTGTCATCGGTATGTTACTTGTCCGAGATTCGATCGTCGGTATCCAATACCTAGTTGAATCTCGTTATCGACAAGTCTCTTTACTCGTTCTGTAATACTTCATCTTATAACTAACTCATTAGTTACATGCTTGCAAGGCTTAGGTGATGAGCATTGCCGAGAGGGCCCAGAGATACCTCTCCGACAATCGAAGTGACAAAACCTAATCTCGAATTATGCTAACTCAACATGTACCTTCGGAGACACCTGTAGTACTCCTTTATAATCACCCAGTTACGTTGTGACGTTTGGTAGTACCCAAAGTGTTCCTCCGGTAAACGGGAGTTACACAATTCTCATAGTTACAGGAACATGTATAAGTCATGAAGGAAGCAATAGCAGAATACTAAACGATCAAGTGCTAAGCTAACGGGATGGGTCATGTCAATCACCTCATTCTCCTAATGATGTGATCCCATTAATCAAATGACAACACATGTCAATGGTTAGGAAACATAACCATCTTTGATTAATGAGCTAGTCAAGTAGAGGCATACTAGTGACTATATGTTTGTCTATGTATTCACACATGTATCATGTTTCCGGTTAATACAATTCTAGCATGAATAATAAACATTTATCATGATATGAGGAAATAAATAATAACTTTATTATTGCCTCTAGGGCATATTTCCTTCAGCCCTGACTTGCCTAACTCTGATGATTTCAGCAAGTTCATCATCATCAGCTTCGTCTTCTTCAGACGGCACTTGGAAGGCACCTGCTTCTTCTGAGGACTAGGGCGAGGACCTCGTCCAGCAGTGGCCTTTGTCTTTAGTAGAGAGGGTCCCATTGAGGAATTTGGTGCAGCTGAGGAACTAGCTGACGCTCTTGAGGCAATTGAGATGCCAGTAGTCCTTTGGCATGTGGCGAGATGCACTGTTGCAGAGGACTTTGTCGGAGCGGCCGAAGACTTTGGCGGAGGAGCTGAGGACTTTTGAGGAACTGGAGCAGCATGAGGAATTGGCTATGAGGGCTTTGAGGATTTTGGCCGTGAGGGCATTGCTGAGGAAGTTGGCCTTGAGGGCACTGTTGGTGAAGCACTTGGCTTGCGCTCAGGCTTCTTTGACATAGCCTTCTTCAGCTTGACAGCAGAGGCAGTAGCAGCAGCAGAGTCTGCATTGAATTTCCTCACTGCTTCTCTGGCTTGCTTAGGCAACTTGGCTTGGCGCTTGGCCCATTCATCAGGATAGTCCTCACCACGCTTGAGGCTGGTGGGATCAGCTATTTGGCCAGGTGCCATGGAGGTCTTGGGCATGGTGGATTGAGTGCGAATTTCTTCATGTATTTGGGAGTGACATATCTATACTCCCTCCACTCTCTAGCTCATCTCCTCTCTATCTTCTGAATGCGCACCTTGCACTGATTTTTTTCTTCCTCGGGAGGTGTGCAGTACCCAGCATATATATCATCAGGGATCTCAAACGCTGTGTTGACCTCATCCCTCTTTCCTCCTTTCTGTGGCTTCTTACCGTCAGCCATTTTCTTCAGTTTAGGAATTTGAACAATTGAATTCTCTGAAGAAGTATGCACCTTTTCTTTGAGGAACGCTGTAAATGAGTTAAGTTGATGAGAACCTAGTGATTCGGCAGCTGACATGAGTACCTGTGAACAGAGTATAGTTGCGAGGAATTTGGAGAGGTCATATGCGTTCTCAGAAGGTTTTATAAAGAACAAGTTTGAGGAATTTGACCTGATGAGTCTTGAAGAATTTCACTAAGCGTTCT
Organism: Triticum aestivum; assembly: GCF_018294505.1. Classification (NCBI taxonomy): domain Eukaryota; kingdom Viridiplantae; phylum Streptophyta; class Magnoliopsida; order Poales; family Poaceae; genus Triticum; species Triticum aestivum. The sequence continues at coordinate 324,475,131 of NC_057797.1, forward strand.
TTGTCTTAGGTTCCAGAGATGTGTAGATCAAAAATCCACACATTTGAGGAATCTTGAAGAAAAACATAGCTTAGAGAAACGAATCAAGAACAGATGATATGAGAGGTGTTTTAGTGTGTGATGATATGAAGAAAAACACCTTTGAAGATTTTGTAGATAATCATTCGAATCAACGAGGGCAGTAAAAGTAACTTTTAATTACCCTAGATGAAGAACACGACGAACAGTGAGGTGGAGAGGTGAAGTTCGTCTATGTAGATCTTCCACGCCCTAACTTGGCGGAGGAAGACGGCTACAGTGGCGGCGGAGTGAAGATTTCCGCGGCCGGCGCGAGTACGGCGGCGACAAGGTCGAGGTAGTGAAGCTCTTCCTCACCGGCGACGATGAAGTAGCGGCGGCGCTAGGGTTTGAGAAGCTCGAGCTGGAGAGAAGTCGAGCGGAGTAAAAGAAGTGAGGAAGGGGAAGAGGGGTATTTATAGCCACGGTGAAAAACTGTTCGCCCGAAGAAATTGGACGAATGTGCCCCTGACCCTTCTCATTCGCTTGACATGTGCCACCCACGTACTGAGAGGTGGAGATCGTGTACGATCGTGGGTGAATGGATAAGTGTATCATGGGATGCGGAACGGTTTGAGAGGCAAAGCCGAAAATCTAGATAAGATAGGTTTTAAAGTTCCGTTCGCAATTTCTTCAGCTGACAAGGACACAGTGAAGATTTTGAACGAGTTTCAAATAGAACGCACATGAAGAATTTGTGAACAGATTGGGTTGAGTATAGCATAGAGGGGGAAAGGGTCCGATCACATTCACATGAAGAATTCGCGCTATTCGTCACCCTGGGTGAGGAATAGTTATTCTTCATCCCCCTCTATTTTACCATCAATGCACCGTAATTTTACGTTCCGTAAGTTTTTGTCTTATTTCCGACGCAAAAAGAGACCGTAAGAAAATATATAATCGCCGTAAAAAATATTTTATGTTATGTAAAATTACAAACGTAAAAACATAGTCTAAAATTCACATAAACTGTAAATTTTCTTGTCTTATGACCTATATTTTTATTTTCTTATGTCAAATTTTACGTAGTAAATCAATAGAAATGTAACTATTTGAATTTCAAACATAATTTAATTATGAAATGATCGTAAGATTACCTCGGGTGAAGAATAACTTATTCTGCACCCTGGGTGATAAATAGTAACACTATATATATATATATATATATCCAATGAAGAAAAACGACAGAAACAGTGAAGACAATGCAAAGTTGAAGATTATGAACAACTGAGGAATTTCAACTTTTGGTGGTGGCGTGACCCACCGTATAAGAATGATGATTTCAGACACCGCGTACAATTATCATAGGGTTCTGAGAATCAAATTATTCGTTAATTTCTTCACACTAAGAGTGTTATTCTTCATTGATTGAAGAAAAACGTTTCTTCATGTGTTGCACATCTAAGTCATCAATTTTGCATAAGTGTTAGGATGAGTGTCCTTTTCAAAGAACATTCGAAGATTCTAGGATATTTAGCTCAAACCGTAACTTGCTAAATCTCTTCTCATCCAAGGGCTTTGTGAAGATATCGGCTAGCTGTTCTTCAGTCTTCACATGCTCAATAGAAATGTCACCCTTCAACACATGATCATGAAGAAAATGATGACGAATTTGAATGTGCTTAGTCTTCGAGTGCTGAACTGGGTTGTGAGCAATCTTGATGCGGAGCATCCTACGGACATCACCATGTACACCTTCATAGCACATCAAGCTCCAAGTGGACCTACCGGACTTAAGGTGAACTCCTTCCTATTTAGCTTGCATATGGATACGAATGGAACATTGTTGCTACCTCACCAAGATACGCTATGTCTCATTAGGTACGAAGAGGAACACCACCAAGAGGCTCAGGAGCACCCGCAAGGAGAAGAGGAACCACCCCAAGGCCACGCGGACCAAGATGGAGTGCAACAGCAGCAAAACTGGAAGTCCCAGGTGACCCCGTGCGCACGGGCCCCCGAGACCCCATGCCCATGGACTACCCAGGAAGTTGACGCTGGAGCACCCCGTTTGCACAGGCCTATACCGTGCCCACGGGACCCCCGTGCGCACGGGCCCAACTTACCCCGTGCGCATGGGCCTCCCAGGATGGACGGCTGTGATCCCCAATCCGAGCCCATCTTCATCTACTCTGACCCCAAGACTATAAACCGTACCTAGGGCTATTTTTAGGGTTAGCAAAGTATTATATGAGATATTTGTGAGCTTTGCTCCTTCTACCTTCCCACTTGTGGAATCAAGGCCCCTTTTGGGAAGAATCCTAGTGGATTTCAAGACCTCCTCTAGGAGAAGACAATCTTCAAGACCTCATCTCCTAGGAGTGGGAAGAACTTTGCCATTGTATCTTTCCTTTGATTGTGTTTGTGACTTGTGGATCTTGTATTTCTATTCTAGTGGATGTGTAATTGGGGAATTGTTCGAGTGATTTCCTCTTTGTGTTCTTGAGAGTTTGCCCTTTTCCCCCTCCAAGTGTGAAAAGATCCCCCTCTAGGATTTCATCCTATATCATTTTTGTATCATGAGTAAGGTTGATTCACATCTTGGAGTCCCATCCCCCCATTTGCTAGCTTGATTTTGTTGTTTTTCGTCCAAATTCGAAAATCCCCACCAAAATAGCCCCCAAAAAAATCTTGCAATTTGTTGGATCTTGTGAGATTTGGTTGTTTTGATCCACGAATTTGGAGTTTGGCAAGTGGATCTACCCATCTTCCTGCTTCCCCACCTTCCAAACCCTCGAAATTGCCTCACCTTGGAAAATCCCCACGAATCTGGAGCCTTTCATCCGCTCCCAGCACACCCCGTGCACACGGGCCCTCGAGACCCCATGCACACAGGACCCCGTGCACACGGGCCTCACTTACCCCGTGCGCACGGACCATCCAAAAACTTTCGGCCATCTTTTGTTTTGCACCATTTTGCTTCCATACCAACACTCGTGTTCTTCCGCACTATTTCTCGTGGTTGTTTGAGTTTCGGACCGCGGTTTCTCTTGTGTCCTAAGGTGTTTCGGCTACTTAGGTGCATTTGGACATCATCATCGTCTCCACTCGATCATCAACTCGGACACACCAGCTTCAACAACTTCATTCTTACCGTAAGATCGGACGGTGACCGCAACGACATCTCACCCTTGCTTTTGCATTGATAACTCGAGCCATTTCGCGTAGCTTACCCATCGAGACTAGCAAGTTGAGAATTGCCGGGCCACGCTATTGTGCACCGTAGTGATCTTGTTACCATCTTAGTGCCATAAGTCTCTCTCGTGCATATGTTACATACTTGTCTCATATCATACTTGGCTCTAGCTTCAAAAAAACAAGCAAAGCTTTTAAGCAAAAGAGGAGAAACAAAGAGCTTGTAAGCACTAGCATTGAGCCATTTTGCATATCATCTTCGACACCTCATACGTAGCATAGTTGGGATTGAAGATGTCACGTTTCTCTTATAGGTTGGTGCACATGCGTATCTAGCCCATTTGAGCAATCGAGCTAGCGTCTCTCTAGTATTCGCACAACAAGAGCATTTTCCGTGGTTGCACATTTTGAGCTCACCCCTTGGTTGTGCAGATCCCATCTATCTTCCGTGTGTGTGTTCCTAGTGATATCATTGGGTTTGATCTATTTGTTTTTACTTGCATTTTTGTGAATCTTCTCAACCTTATCAATATCTTGACTAACATTTGCTTGAAATTTTTGCCACCATCCTAACCGAGCTCCTCCATAAGCCTTTTACTTGTAGGTGTGAGAAACAATTCCCGGTACCAATTCCCCTATTATAGCATCACGTGAGATCGTACTTGTTACATCCACAATCTTCGGAAAAGGTAACTTTGGTTTTGTTCTCTCCTTTTTCCTACTCACCACCACTTTCTCATGATGGATAGGCCGAGTTCTTCTACCAATCCACTCTTCCTAGAGCAAGATGGCGACATGACAAACTTCGTCACCAAGTCGCAACTCTTTGGCGCACATAGAGCTTTGCATGAAGAACAACTTGCTTTGGGTGACCGCATAGACAATTTTGCCACCGACCTACGACAATCCGAGCAACGTACAAGAGACTACTTCAACACATCGTTGAGTTCCCTCAAAGACGATATCCGAACCATGATGGTCAATCGCTCTTCTACAACTTCTTCCTCTTCACGGCGGAGACGCTCAAGTCGCAAGTCTTCGTTACGGCCATGCGATGCAAGTACCACGCGGCACCGTCATCATCTTCAAGGCGACCGCCAAGACCATGAAGAGCGACCTTCGGGACGAGAGTTGGCTTCTCTGCCACCCTCGTGCACACGGGCCTTGGACCCCCGTGCACACGGGACCCCGTGCACACGGCCTCCTGCACCCCCATGCGCCCGGGCTCTACAAAATATCACCATTGACCCCAAGGCTGCGGCTTCGACAACAACTTTGGCATCTTCGCCTTTGGACGTACGGCATCTTCGCCTAATTCCCACGAGTACGCCTACTTCGACATCATCAAGTCCAAGGCGATCACCTACGAGCGAGGGAGACACTTCCATCTTCGGAAGTCCCTCAAGGGAGATGGTCGAGCATGGGAATTTCCCTTCGGTCATGGAGATGAGCTACGAGGTGCCACATCATTTGGGCCTCCAACAACAAGACGGCGACAAGAAGGTCGAGCAAGGGCCATCCCCTTCGACCACGGAGAAGAGCACGAACCTCTTCAACAACATGAAGACGGCGCCCATATTGGACTCATACTCCGAGTCAAGCTACGAGACCGCTCATAAGACCTTATCTTTGGTCTTCGAGGAGAATGATGATGTGCCATATTCAGCTTTCATCCACGGCTACGACCACGACATGATTGAGCATGGAGACATTCGCACCAACATCTCTCCGACAACGACATGTGACGAGATGCCCCAATTGACATGTGAGGAGAGCCACCACCACATGAGTGACATGAGTGACTCCACCCTACATGACATTGAGATCATTTCCTATGAGAGGATGAGTGTGACCACCACTAGCCCCACACTTGAGAGCATGCCTCACATCCTATGTGAGGTTGAGAGCCATTTGAGTGACTCTACCAACCATATGAGTGAGAGCATCCAAGAGGGAGTGAGTGAGCCACAACACTTAGTGAGTGAGGTAGTTGAGACAGCATGTGAGGCCACTATGATTTCTAATGACTTAACCTCTACTCCGAGTGTGTTTTCTTCTTTGGTGCTAGGTCTCCTACATGACGACGTGCCTATCCTTGACTAGTCCATAACTCCAATGGAGACGACGATGGCCATGGTGGAATACGATGCACCCCCACATGGTTCCATCATGATGAAGATGACCACGACTTGGTCTTCGACACCTCACCTACACCACATGAGTGGAGCCCCATAGGTAACATAGGTGATGGTGCTTCTCTTGTCCCACTAGTGGACTATCTTCACATCGATTGCTTGCATAATTATGATCACCTTATGGATGCACCACATACTATGTCTTCTACATGCTTAGATGTGCTACCTATTTATGATGAATGTGATGATGAGCATGTTGAGTTGCCTAGTTGTGATGCTATGCTCCATAGGATATCATGTGAAAATTCTTTTAGTCACATCATGTTTGAAAATCCATTGAACTTGTCATATGCTATGAGTGAGATATCCCATATTGCATCATTTAAATCTCAACATAGTAGCTATGCATGCCCCATTCAAATAAATCCCATTTGTACTTATGGCATAGATGAAGAGATGATGGTCATTGGCTTTTGTTTTTCATGTGATGATATTGCCATGCTTCCTTTACATGACTTGTGCAATTCATCTCATATGAAATGCCATGAAAATTATTGTGTATCGCATGATTACATCCCTTGTGTGCACCATATGCATTCCATGAATAACAATGCTCTACATATTGCTCGTGATGCATTACATCCTTGGCGTGTCCATTATGCTATACATAACAACAAACCTCTCATGATGGATGAAATATTTCTATATCATGCAACTCATTTATTTGAGCATTGGATATTTTGTGCTAACCAACACAAGCCCATGCGCATCATGATGGATGATGTGTACATCTACCATGCACACACAATTTTCCCTTTGTTTTTGTTGTGTGTAGGTACTCATGTATACTCGTCAACCTCTCAATTCCAAGAGTTGACGAAACGAGCTCTTGAGAGCGACGACGATTTGGGATCCCGTGGATTATCCTTTGAGGGAGTCCTAGATTAGGGGGTGTTCGGGTAGCCGGACTATACCTTCAGCCGGACTCCTGGACTATGAAGATACAAGATTGAAGACTTCGTCCCGTGTCCGGATGGGACTTTCCTTGGCGTGGAAGGCAAGCTTGGCGATGCGGATATTCAAGATCTCCTACCATTGTAACCGACTCTATGTAACCCTAACCCTATCCGGTGTCTATATAAACCGGAGGGTTGTAGTCCGTAGGCAATCAACTCCATATACAACAATCATACCGTAGGCTAGCTTCTAGGGTTTAGCCTCCTTGATCTCGTGGTAGATCTACTCTTGTACTACCCATATCATCAATATTAATCAAGCAGGACGTAGGGTTTTACCTCCATAAAGAGGGCCCGAACCTGGGTAAAACATCGTGTTCCCTACCTCCTGTTACCATCCAGCCTAGACGCACAGTTCGGGACCCCCTACCCGAGATCCTCCGGTTTTGACACCAACATTGGTGCTTTCATTGAGAGTTCCTCTATGCCGTCACAATCAGGAAGGATGCCTCCTCCCGTCTTTAAAGACAGCGCCGTCGCTAAGGGAGCCTTGGTTGTCGGCCAAACCCTCCGGCTAGGTGGTTTCCTCATGACCGCCTGTTCGGCTGTTGCGCCGACGGTGACCTCTCGGGTCATCAAAAGCAACCTACATGTCAGCTCGGAGCTCGTCGAGCAGCTATATCCAATGGAGCTCTCTTCCGTAAACAAGCTCTTGGATCGCATCGCCGCCCTGGGGGTCGCTATGGATTACGACCAGGTTGGGCTTAAACCCGATCTAAGAGAAATTAAATCTCCCCAAGTCACCCACCATGTTGCCGTGGTAGAGACGCTGTGCGGCGACCCTTCATCTATTTTTAGGACTAGCTACGTCCGAGTTCCCAACCCCTCCAAGCCGGATACCCGCGGAGGGGGAGGTATAACTCAAGACCTGAGCTTAGGATCAGGCAACGGGCCAGATTCACTAGACAACATCCAAGAATCTGAACTTCAGAGTTCAGAAACTCTTTGGCCTCCGAATCTTGGACTGGGTGAGGTTTCAGATTCAACGACACTCGCCCACCCAATCATAAGCGATCTTTTCCAAATCAGGCAGAGGCCCGAGGAAACAGTACATCATTACTGGGCCAGATTCCTCCTGGTTATGAACAGGATAAAGGATTGCCGCGAGGAAGACGCAATCTCAATTTTTTGCGGTAATTGCACGGACAAGGGAATCCTTAACGCCGTAAGTCATCGTGATATCACACGCTTCGCTGACTTAGCATCCATAGTACAAAAATACTGTGCGATGGAAAGCGCCTGGAAAACCGAAATAAATTTTTGGGATAATCCAGCCTTGAATAATAATCTCATCCAAACTAAGAGGGTGCATCATCACAGGACACCCGGGATAAACACCAAAAAGCCAAAACCCTCTACAGGGCATGGAACCGTACTGGAAAGATGGCTTGATGGACCCTGTAGAATTCACAGTACAGAGGACGCCACACCAACTCACAGCCTTAGAGCATGTTGGATACTCCGGCAGGTGGCCAAAATCGGCGAGGACCTCTTAATTCCGGAGGCCGCAGAAAGCCAGCCCAAGGACACCAGTACCATTCTCACAGTCTTCGAGACTTTCGCATCAAACAATGTGCGAAAAAGAACACTCCGCAGCCTCGCCGAAGTCTATCAAGTTGCAACAATAAATCCATGGAGCGACACTGCCATTACCTTCAACGCAAGTGATGAACCTAGATTCCGAACAGCCCGAGCACCAGCCGCATTGGTCCTCAGTCCCATAGTGGACGGCTTTCGCCTCACCAAGGTGCTCATGGATGGAGGCAGCGGGCTGAACCTCATTTATGAGGAAACCCTTCAAAAAGTGGAAATAGACTGGAACCGCGTCGAGCGAAGCAGCACAACCTTTAGAGGAATAATCCCTAGTCGGGAAGCGCGCTGCACAGGAAAAATCACACTAGATGTGGTGTTCGGCACGTCGGATAATTACAGGTCCGAAGAAGTCACGTTTCAGGTGGCCCCGTTTAAGAGCGGATATCACGCTTTACTAGGGCTGGAAGCATTCACAATCTTCCAAGCAATACCCCATTACGGGTACATGAAGCTTAAGATGCCCGGGCCGAATGGAATTATCACTCTAGCTAGTGATCCGGACATAGCACTCCGCACCGAAAACAAGACGGCCGCATTAGCCCTTGAGGCGCTATCCGAAGCCTTAGCGGCCGAGGAACTGACCGCGCTGCGCTCCACGGTTAATAGGGATGATGTGATACTCGATAAGAGATCCAAATCCACATCCTTTAAACCAGCCGACGAAATAGTCAAATTCTAGGTCCATCCAACGGACCCCAATAAAACAGCTTCAATCGGGACACGACTGAACTCTGATGTAGACGCCGCACTGTGAGAGTTCCTACGAGAGAACTGGGACATCTTTGCCTGGCACCCTTCAGACATGCCAGGGATCCCACGCAGGCTGGCCGAACACAGCTTAAATATCCTAAAAGGATTTAAACCTGTCAAACAAGCCCTTCGGTGTTTTTCTGAACCCAAGAGACAGGCTATGGGAGAGGAGCTAGCCAAGCTATTGGAGGCCGGATTCATCAGAGACATAAAACATCCGGACTGGCTAGCAAACCTGGTGATGGTACCAAAGAAGGACAAATCCTGGCGCCTGTGTGTCGATTTTAAAGACCTTAACAAGGCTTGCCCAAAGGATCCCTTCCCCCTCCCCTGCATCGATCAAATTATCGATGCTACCACAGGACACGATTTGTTGTGTTTCCTCGACGCATACTCCGGTTACCATCAAATCAAGATGGCAGAATCAAACCAAGCTGCAACAGCATTCATCACACCATACGGCCCATTCTGCTTCAACACAATGCCCTTCGGGCTGAAAAACGCCGGCGCAACATATCAGAGCATGATCCAGACATGTCTGGCAAACCAGATCGGCAAAACAGTGGAGGCGTATGTGGATGATGTGGTCGTCAAATCAAGACATGTCGAATCCCTAGTAAACGACTTGAGGCTTACATTCGATATCCTCCGACAATACGACATCAAGCTCAACCTAGAAAAATGCGTCTTCGACGTTCCAGACGGAAAGCTCTTGGGCTTCATTGTATCCGGTAGAGGAATTGAAGCAAACCCAGCCAAGATCCGAGCTTTGTCACAATTGGATGTCCCAAAGGACCTTAAACAAATACAAAAATTAACCGGGTGTGTGGCGGCTTTAAGCCGCTTCATCTCGCGCTTGGGAGAAAATGCACTACCCCTTTACCTCCTTCGGTGCACCGAACACTTCAAGTGGACGGATGACGCCACGGCCGGACTTGATGAAATAAAAGCCATATTGGCAACAAACCCAATCCTGGCCGCGCCAATCACCGGCGAACCAATGTTATTGTACATTGCAGCAACACATCAAGTTGTCAGCGCAGTGCTTGTTGTCGAGCGGGAAACGGACGGACACAAATTCCCCCTTCAAAGGCCGGTCTACTACGTGTCCACTATCCTCACTCGATGCAAATCACGGTACCCGCATTATCAAAAGATTGCATACGCGGTATTCATGGCATCCCGGAAGCTAGGACACTACTTTCAAGAGTGTTCCATAACAGTAGCCTCGGAAGTGCCACTAAACGATATTATCAACAACCGTGATGCAACGGGCCAGATTGCAAAATGGGCCATCGAGCTTCTCCCATTCGATATAACCTATAAGCCACGACGAGCTATTAAATCGCAAGTTTTGGCCGACTTCGTCGCAGAGTGGACGGAGGCCGAGCTCCCTAAAGAGTACAACACATATTCAAATTGGATTATGCATTTAGACGGCTCCAAAATGTTGGTCGGACTAGGGGCCGGCGTCGTCCTGACGTCCCCCACAGGAGACATAGTCCAATATGTGCTCCAGATCATGTACACGGATTCCAACAATGCAGCCGAATATGAGGCCCTCCTACATGATCTCCGGATAGCAGTATCCATGGGTATCCAGCGCCTAGAGGTACGCGGGGATTCAAACCTCGCGATATCCCAAATAAATGGAGACTTCGACGCCAAGGACCCAAAAATGGCAGCTTACCGCAACGCCGTCCTAAAAATGTCAGCTCGGTTCGAAGGGCTGGAGTTTCACCATATAGCCCGAGAAAACAATCAAGCAGCGGACGTCCTGGCATGCATCGGAGCAAAACGCAATGCAGCCCCCCCCCAACATCTTTTTGGAAAGATTGTTCAAGCCATCCGTAGCATGGGAGGGGTAACCCGCAAATAACAGCCCGGACCCAGCCGCACCACTCGACGCCGAACAATCTGACACAATTGGAGGCTCTGCCAATGAAATTACACCTTCAGCCCACATAATAATGGCGGTTATCGCCCCGTGGACAGAGCCATTCCTAGCCTACCTTACTAGGCAGGAACTCCCGGAGGACCAAAACTAGGCCCGCTGCATAATGCGGCGACCTAAAGCCTATAGAGTCCATGAGGGAGAGCTTTATAAGAAAAGCACTACCGGAGTCCTTCAAAGGTGCATCTCCGAAGAGGAAGGGCGGAACCTTCTGGCTGAAATTCATGCCAGACTCGGTGGTCACCACGCCGCTGCTCGGTCCCTTGTTAGCAAGGCTTTCCGTATAGGCTTTTATTAGCCGACGGCCCGGGCAGACGCTCAGGACCTAGTCCAACGATGCGTTGGTTGCCAACTTTTTGCCAACCAAAGCCATATGCCACCCACCGCACTCCAAACTATACCCATCACCTGTCCTTTTGCGGTCTGGGGGCTTGACATGGTCGGACCCCTTAAAGGTGGGACCGATAGGAAAAAATACTTACTGGTCATGGTGGATAAGTTCACCAAATGGATAGAAGCCAAGCCTGTTAAAACGGCTGAATCCGGACCTGTGATAGACTACATATCCGGGGTTGTACACCATTATGGCGTCCCCCACAGCATCATAACCGATAACGGTACAAACTTTACCGCCGACGAGGTAAAACTCTGGTGCAAAAACATGGGCATCAAGCTCGATTATGCTTCCGTCTATCACCCACAAACCAACGGCCAGGTCGAATGCGCAAATGATCTTATCATGAGCGGCATCAAACCCAGACTGGTGCGGTCCCTCAAGGAATCTAACATGCACTGGGTAGAGGAGCTCGACTCCGTGATATGGGGGCTGCGGACCACGCCAAATCGCACCACCGGGTACACACCATTTTTTATGGTGTACGGTGCAGAAGCAGTTCTGCCCTGCGACATAATTCATGACTCACCTAGAGTGCGCATGTACGAAGAAAGAGAAGCCGAGCTTGATCGGCAGGACAACTTGGACGCCTTGGAGGAAGAGCGCGATGTGGCAAAAGCCCGTTCCACATTTTATCAACAGCAGGCCCGAAGATATCAAAGCAGAGAAGTACGGTCCAAAAATTACAATGTTGGTGAAATAGTTCTACGCCTGCCAGATAAGAAAAAGGACAAACTCAAGCCCAAGTGGGAAGGTCCATTCATAATCGACCAAGTCCTGACCGGTGGGGCGTACCGCCTGCGAGATGCGTCGAACAACCGACTCGAGCCGAACCCGTGGAACGCCACCCGTCTCCGAAGATTCTATGCCTAGCGCCGGACTCTGTGTTCGTCTCCTTCCTCTGTCCATCCTTTTTGTATTTTTCTGTCTTACATTTCTCTCCTTCCCTTTTTTCTTTCATAGCCCTTAAAGGCTCATCTAGTGACGCGCCACTCGTGCTCATTAAACCTGGGGGCTTCTTTAACAGAAGCTTATTTATACGGGCTTCACGCCCAACACATGCGTCAAACTTCCGCATGTACCTTTTCTTCACCATTATATGCATCGATATGACTTAAGTTTTTGCCAAGCTGGGTTGCCTGGCTCCTGTGCTTACCCCTACGTTCCCGATTGTTCGGCTAGGCGGTAAAGGGAGCACCTCTGCGATTGTTACTGCCGGGTCAGCCGGATGTGTACCTCAGACTGGGTGAAGCCGAAAGCTAGCATTCTTAAGGGAATATTCGGTCGGTGAAATAAAAGATGATCTTTTTACTCATTTTATGCGCCCCCAGATGCTTTTTCAGCGTCTTCTCACGCAGTCCGGACATGCACTTTAGGGCATGCCTCCCAGCGAAAGGAACCCTTAACGGAACTATTCTCTCTGGAAGATGTTTCTTACTAACCATGTAATATAACATAACTAGTTGGGCACTTGTCTGATAAAGCACTAATGACCCCTACGCCTGGTCTCCACGCATACCCCGGTTCTTATATAACCGCTATGGTATTCGGACACACTCCGGACCGTCAGGTCCCGAGGTTGAAGCGAAAAGGTCGGCAACGACAAACGATCTACAATCCGGCTAGAAGGCATTACACATGTTAATTCAAAATTACATAGTCATTCTGACTGATTGTATTCCTCTTCTATACCATCTAACAGGCTGTCTAATTTACAGTCCTGCTGGGAATACTTCGCGGCTAACTCTACTTGGCCGTATACTAAGCTTACAGGGATCTCCTTCCCGTCAGGCCCCACTGGTCCGACCTCGGCCATGTGGTTTGGGTCAGACTTCGTAAAACGGGTCTTCACCATGGCCCAGGCCTCCCTAGCGCCTTGTCGGCAGGCCGATATCTTCCACAACCGGAAGCGCCGCCGAGCTCCCTTCAGCTTCTCCGCAAGCTCTCCAAGGCCCTCGGGCATGGAGTGGGCAGGCCATAAGGCTTGGGCAACGCCTCGCATCGCCTGCCGAATTCGCTCGTGCAGTTGCATGAGTTCGGGAAGAAGGTCACCCGTAGAACCGGGCATCTCCTCTGCAGGACGACCTGTGAGCATACCTACAGACATTACTCTGTTAGTCGACTTCCTCGCCGAATTCTTTTTTCAAAGTTCATTCAAGCACTTACTAAATATGTCGCATCGAAGCCGCTGATTCTCCTTCATGGAGTCCGACAGCTGGCCATGAACATCTTTAAGTTCGACGTCCAGCCTGGTGTTGGCATCCTGAAGATCATTCTTCTCTCGCCTCACCTTTGTCAACGTACTCTCACCGGCCTTTAGCCGGTGTAAGAGTTGTTGCTTTTCCGGATCGAGTCCGGCGCCATATGCAACATGATTTGTCAGATTTGCACCCGCACCACACAATACTAATCTTTCGAAGTGTATCTTACCTGAGGGGGTCTCTTTGGGCTCCCCTGCTGCGGCTAGTGCGGCCTCTAGTTGGGCCTTGCACTTTTCCAGCTCCTGGGGCAGTACAGTATTCTTCTCTGTAAGAACCTGCATATTAAATGATCCTTAAATCAGTTGCTCTAACTGTTTCAAGTCTCGGGGGCTACTGGTATATATATATTTGACCAAATTTTCTTACCCGTATGTCTTTTACATACTGCTCCATGGCTCTGGCTAAACCATTTTGAGCGGCACAGAGGTACGCATCTCCCGAATTAAAGGCATCTAAAGCCTCTTGGGAGAAACAAGCGTCGCGTAGAACTGTCCGGCGACGCCTGTGGTTCATGGCACTCTCCACTTCAAAATTTGTGGCAGACAGCCTGTCTGCATCCTCTGTCGGAGGAGCGTCCGGTGTGCGCCTTGTGCTCGCCTTCGCTTCCTGGCCAGACGTTGGAGCCTGGCTGGTGGAGGCGCGATTGGCAACCTCTCCGGATGTAGTCCGGCGAGGTCTCTTCGTTCTGAAGATAGCACGAACGTTAATATGCCCTCACAGAATAACACCAGGGAAACAGAGGGTGCGCTATACCTTTGCGCCGGCATCTCAGTCCGGACTACATTCCTTTTTGCCCCACGGGGCCCTGCGGCCCCTCGTTGGCTAGCCGCCGCAGGTTCGGCCTCCTGCCTCGGAAATCTCCCCTGCAAAACACGGTTGTCTTCAGAAACACCGGAATACGTGAGAGTAGAATCTCTCTCAAGGGAATGAGACTCCGGTTTCTGTCACCTGGGAGGCCGGGATTAACCCTGGGTAATCAGCCGTGATGGCTACCAAGGTATTGTCCTTGCTTAGCTGATGGAACACCCCGTCGATAAGCTCCACCGATATGTCCGGATCCTCTTCGGAGTCCGGATCGAGGGACCGTTCTGGGTCCTCGAGCTGTGGAGGGCGGCTGCTTATATCCTTTACCACCTGTCGTAGTTCCTGCATTGAAGTCGTTAGCTACATATCTAACCGTGGGAGTATAACACAAACGGGCAAGCACAATTGTTCACTTACCCAACTTGGAGGATCATACATGCTGAATCCGGCCCGCGGGTTGACGCGGAGGAATTCCTCCTTTTCTCCCTTGTACAAAGAGGATAAGATCTTTACTAAGGCGGCGGCTGAGGCCGGCCCCTTACGACCGTAACGTGTGGCGTCATCCTCCCCATTGAAATCCCACATGGGGTGGCCTCTATATTGAAGCGGCTGCACCCCGCGCATAATGCATGTGGACATGACTCCAATCATGGTTAGTCCGGAATGAGCCAACAGTCTTATCCGGCCCATCAGGTAAAGGACGTCTCTGTCGCTTTCTCTTTGAGAGATCCGCGGCCGCCAGCTCAAGCGTTTCTTCAATGGAGCACTGTTGAACTCAGGGAGACCGACCCGGATAGGGTCCGGTAGCGGGACGTCATCTATATAAAACCATTCCGAAGGCCAGTCCTCGGACGCCTTCTTTGGGGTTCCGGATAGGTATCTGGTCCCGGCGATGCGCCATACTTCGGCTCCGCCCACTTGGTATATAGACCCCTCTCGAGAACGGGGCACCAGGCAGAATAACCTCTTCCACAGCGCGAAATGAGCCTCAACGCCTAAAAATAGCTCGCAAAGGGCGACGAAACCCGCAATATGCAATACGGAGGCGGGCGTGAGATTGTGCAGCTGGAGGCCGTAGAACTCCAGAAGCCCGCGGAGAAATGGATGAATTGGAAATCCCAGTCCCCTTATTAGATAGGGGACGAGGCACACCCGCTCTCCTTTAGAAGGATTGGGGGTGCTCTCCGCTTGTTTTCCGCCATTGTAGGTGGCGAGACCGGCTCGGACCGGGACCATGTATGCCTGAGGGAGAAATCCCTTGGCCTGAAGCGACACTAACTCGCTATGCGGGATGGTGCAACTCTCCCAGTCCCCGGGTTTGGGACCGGAGGGGCGAGGGGAGGAGCTGCGACGGCTGGTCATGTTGGAATGGACCTTTGCTGGAAGCGCTCTGATGATAACTCGCGGAAAGGAGAAGATGTGGTTTGGACCTAAATCCCCATCCCGTTAAATAGGCGGCTCGTTTATACGGCTAGGGGTGTGGATGTAAAAACGCCCCGGCTTTTCGCATTCGTTTGACACGTGGAAGACGGCCATTATTGGGCGTGGAAGCCGAGGAGCACTACATTACAAAAATCGGACATTATTCCTACAGGTACACAAGATTTGGAGAAGAACCCGCCTTGCAATGCCGAACAATCTGCGCGCCGGACTCGTCGTCATTGAAGCCTGGTTCGGGGGCTACTGAGGGAGTCCTGGATTAGGGGGTGTTCGGGTAGCCGGACTATACCTTCAGCCGGACTCCTGGACTATGAAGATACAAGATTGAAGACTTCGTCCCGTGTCTGTATGGGACTTTCCTTGGCGTGGAAGGCAAGCTTGGCGATGCGGATATTCAAGATCTCCTACCATTGTAACCGACTCTATGTAACAATAACCCTATCCGGTGTCTATATAAACCGGAGGGTTGTAGTCCGTAGGCAATCAACTCCATATACAACAATCATACCGTAGGCTAGCTTCTAGGGTTTAGCCTCCTTGATCTCGTGGTAGATCTACTCTTGTACTACCCATATCATCAATATTAATCAAGCAGGACGTAGGGTTTTACCTCCATCAAGAGGGCCCGAACCTGGGTAAAACATCGTGTTCCCTGCCTCCTGTTACCATCCGGCCTAGACGCACAGTTCGGGACCCCCTACCCGAGATCCGCCGGTTTTGACACCGACATCCTTCCTACCATTCTCTTCGTGCAAAGACTATGCGCATCTCTTCTACTTGGATCTCACAAGGCTATGGGATATATATCACTTGTTACTTTATGCACATTGTACCTTGTTCACTTTGCATGTTATGCCTCTTTCCATGCCTTTTCCATGCAATTGTGACCCTTGCTTGCAATTACATGTGATTCACCATTATACTACTTCTATGTGTATTTGCATGCTTGGTGGAGATCCTAATAGCTATTGCCATGATTTCTTTGTGCCCAATGATTTTGATGCTTGTTGTGTTGGGAGAGTCATTATACCCCATTGCTATTTACATACGCCCTCTCACCAATACATTGACGATGCTTTGCTCATATCTTGCTCTCATGCTTGTGTTATGTCATGTGCATTATATATGCCCACCATTTACACACATGACATGTTACTTATGAAGCATGTTTGTTTGCTTGCATTTATTATTGTTGGGCATACTCGCATCATATGCCTCCACGACTTGTCCCCCTACCTTGCCCTTCCTTACGATACACATGATAAATTCACTTGTTGTGCATTTCCCTTCCCGAATGATAGGCTTTCCGTTCACGCTAACCTCATGGGTTTTTCCAAGTGCTTATCATGTTCTTTCATTTTGAAGGTTTTGCAAGGTGGTACCATCGCGAGCTATCTTCGTCATGGGAAGGCATACACGTTGCACGGCACCAACATCTTAGAGCACCTCACCGAGCAACAAGGCATCAATTCCTACTGTGTACATGGCGATACGGTTTACGATCTGACTTCGGATCTTTCCCAAGGGGGAGGGGATGATGCGGAGCATCCTACGGACATCACCATGTACACCTTCATAGCACATCAAGCTCCAAGTGGACCTACCGGACTTAAGGTGAACTCCTTCCTACTTAGCTTGCATATGGATACGAATGGAACATTGTTGCTACCTCACCAAGATACGCTATGTCTCATTAGGTACGAAGAGGAACACCACCAAGAGGCTCAGGAGCACCCCCAAGGAGAAGAGGAACCACCCCAAGGCCACGCGGACCAAGACGGAGTGCAACAGCAGCAAAACTGGAAGTCCCAGGTGGCCACGTGCGCACGGGCCCCCGAGACCCCGTGCCCACGGACTACCCAGGAAGTTGACGCTGGAGCACCCCGTGCGCACGGGACTGTACCGTGCCCACGGGACCCCCGTGCGCATGGGCCCAACTTACCCCGTGCGCACGGGCCTCCCAGGATGGACGGCTGTGATCCCCAATCTGAGCCCCTCTTCATCTACTTCGACCCCAAGACTATATAAACCATACCTAGGGCTATGATTAGGGTTAACAAAGTATTGGATGAGATATTGGTGAGCTTTGCTCCTTCTACCTTCCCACTTGTGGAATCAAGGCCCCTTTTGGGAAGAATCCTAGTGGATTTCAAGACCTCCTCTAGGAGAAGACTATCTTCGAGACCTCATCTCCTAGGAGTGGGAAGAACTTTGTCGTTGTATCTTTCCTTTGATTGTGTTTGTGACTTGTGGATCTTGTATTGCTATTCTAGTGGATGTGTAATTGGGGAATTGTTTGAGTGATTTCCGCTTTGTGTTCTTGAGAGTTTGCCCTTTTCCCCCTCCAAGTGTGAAAAGATCCCCCTCTAGGATTTCATCCTATATCAAATCTTGATGGCACTCCCATTGTCACAGAAGAGAGGCACATTCTTTATGTTGACGTCGTAGTCCTTGAGAGTTTGCTTCATCCATAGCAATTGAGCACAGCAAGAACTAGCGGCAATGTACTCAACTTAAGCAGTAGATAGTGATACGTAGTTCTGTTTCTTCGAGGACCAACAGACCAAGGATCGTCCGAGGAAATGACATGTACCAGATGTTGACTTGCGGTCCACACGATCACCAGCATAGTCAGAGTCAGAATATCCAATGAGATCAAAAGTCGAGCCCTTAGGGTACCATAATCCAAGTGTTGGTGTGTGAGCTAGATATCAAAGAATATGCTTCACAACCTTATGGTGTAATTCCTTCGGTGTAGCTTGAAATCGGCCACACATGCAAACACTAAGCATTATATCTGGCCTAGATGCACATAAGTACAATAAAGAGCCAATCATGGAGCGGTATACCTTATGATCGAAGTCAATACCATTTTCATCAGTGCACAGATGACCATTCGTGGGCATAGGAATTTTGACGCCTTTGCAATCTTGCATGCCGAATTTCCTCAGTACATCCTTGAGGTATTTCTCCTGAGATATGAATATGCCATTCTGTTGTTGACGAATTTGAAGACCTAAGAAGAATTTCAACCCTCCCATCATAGACATTTGATATTCTTCACTCATCATATAGGCAAATTCATCACTATAACGTTGGTCAGTACAGCCAAAGATAATATCATCAACATATATTTGGCACACAAACAATTCACCATCATAAGATTTAGTGAAAAGAGTAGGGTCAAGTGAACCGGGTTTGAAGCCTTTGTTCATGAAGAATTCCTTCAAGGTATCATACCACGCCCGAGGGGCCTGCTTGAGGCCGTAGAGGGCCTTGTTGAGTCTGAAGACTTTGTCAGGATTCTTTGGATCTTCAAAACCTGGGGGTTGAGCAACATATACTTCTTCCTCAAGCTTACCATTGAGGAATGCACTTTTCACATCCATTTGATATAAAGTGATATCATGATGGTTAGCATAAGCAAGTAATATGTGAATAGCCTCAAGTCTAGCAACAGGTGCAAAAGTTTCATCGAAATCAATTCCTTCAACCTCTGTGTAGCCTTGAGCTACAAGCCGTGCCTTATTCCTCACCACAAGGCCATTTTCATCTTTCTTGTTGCGGTAGATCCACTTTGTGCCAATGATATTATGCCTGCAAGGATCTGGACGTTTGACCAGTTCCCAGACATTGTTGAGCTCGAACTGATGTAGTTCTTCTTGCATGGCCTGAATCCACTCAGGCTCCAGAAATGCTTCATCTACCTTAGTGGGCTCTGTGATAGAGACAAAAGCATAGTGCCCACAAAAGTTAGATAAATGTGAAGCTTTTGAGCGTGTGAGAGGACCTGGCGCTTTGATGTCATTGATGATCTTTTCAACTTGCACTTCTTTTGCAATGCGAGGATGAGCTGGTTGTTGTTGAGGAATTTGATCAGCATTCTCTTCAACACCATTTTCTTCAGTATTTTCTTCAGGTGCATTAGCTCGACATTCTTCTTGTTCTGGAATGAATTCTTCAGCAGATTCTTCAGTAGGAATGACATCCTCAGTAGCGTTGAACTTGATAGTTTCCTCAGGTGTTGGTTCATCTATCAAAGTAGGTAGGTGCTCTCTTTGCGAGCCATTAGTTTCATCGAACCGCACATCTACAGTTTCAACAATCTTGTGAAGAACATTGTTGAAGACTCTGTAGGTGTGCGAGTCCTTTCCGTAACCAAGCATAAAACCTTCATGTGCTTTCGGTGCAAATTTTGAGTTGTGATGAGGATCCCTAATCCAACATTTAGCACCGAAGACTTTGAAATAACTTACATTGGGTTTCTTATCAGTGAGGAGTTCATAGGCAGTCTTCTTGAAGAATTTGTGAAGATATACTCTGTTGATGATGTGGCACGCAATATCAATTGCCTCAGTCCAGAAACGGCGAGGCATTTTGTATTCATCAAGCATTGTGCGAGCCATCTTAGCAATAGTCCTGTTCTTGTGCTCCACGACGCCGTTCTGCTGAGGAGTATAAGGAGCAGATAACTCATGAGTAATACCAAGTTCATCAAGATAGTCATCGAGACCAGAATTCTTGAACTCAGTGCCATTGTCACTTCTGATGTGCTTGATCTTCACACCAAAGTTGGTTGAAGCCCTCGAGGAAAATCGTTTGAAGACTTCCTGCACTTCATGTTTGTAAGTAACAAGGTGTACCCATGTGTATCGAGAGTAATCATCAACAATAACAAAGCCATATTGAGATGCATCATTTGAAATAGCAGAATAATGATTAGGACCAAAGAGATCCATGTGAAGCAATTCAAATGGACGAGTAGTCGTCATGATAGTCTTTGCTGGATGCTTAGCCTTTGTCATCTTCCCAGCTTCACAGGCTCCGCATAGGTGATCCTTGAGGAATTTGACATTCTCAATGCCAATGACATGCTTCTTCTTAGCAAGCGTGTGCAAATTCCTCATGCCTGCATGTCCAAGTCGTCGATGCCAGAGCCAGCCTTCTGAAGCTTTTGCAAGTAGGCACACGGCTGGTTGTGGTCCTGTAGAGAAATCAACAATATACATGTCTCCTCTCCTAAAGCCTTCGAAGACTTTGGAATTGTCAGCTTCCATAACCAGAACACAACGGTACTTGCCAAAGACAACAACCATATCAAGATCACAAAGCATTGAGACAGACATAAGGTTGTATCCTAAGGACTCAACAAGCATGACTTTGTCCATGTGTTGATCCTTTGTGATCGCAACCTTACCTAGACCCAATACCTGACTTTTGCCTTTGTCGGCAAAGATGATATGCTTCAGATGCGACGGAGATAATGGAGCATCCATCAATAGATTCTTGTCACCAATCATGTGATTTGTACATCCACTATCGAGGACCCACTCAGTGGCTTTGGGTTGATCATTCTGCAGATGAATTAGTGCAGCTTACAAACTCATATACTTCATCAGTGAAGAATATGACATCAATTCATCAGATCAATTTCATCAAGCAAAAGAACAGATAAAGCAGTATGAGGACGTGAGAAATGGAAGTTCATTTCTTCATGATTAGCCTGCGTCCTTTCAGGCATACTCAGGTCTCCAGCAAATTCTTCAGATGATTACGTACGTCTGGAGACCTGACCCTGCAGAAGAGATTAGTTCTTTTTCTTCACCACCCACATCTTAAGGGGTGGCAAAGGGTTCATCACTCTACGAGCTCCATACGAGAAGGATGGCATAGAAGCCAGTCCATTTTGTTTCACATAAGAGGGGTTAGAGTAAGCATAAGAGTAAGCAGAGAAATTCTTCGAGGACTTATGGACATAATGATTTGAAGAATAATGCACATATCCATAATCCTTAGATCTTCCCTACGAAACAGACGGGTTAGCACGATGATGTTCATATGAGGACTTTGATCCTTTTGAGGAATAAGATCCATGTGAGGAAGAATGAGGGCTTTCCTTTTGCTAGATGGCGTTTAATCTTATGGACTTCAGAGTCATAACCTTGAATAGTCTTTATACCAGCTACGAAATCTGGTATGACAGCCAGGGTATTTAGAGAACCCTTAGTAAAAACAAGAAGATTCATCTTGCGGAACTCCGGGGGAGGGGGAGCGAGTGCTCCAGGAGGAACAATATGGAGGTTCAGCTTTCTAAATTCTTCGACAAGCGAGGGCTGAACTTTGTGAACCTGGAGGTGGTTGCAGTAAGACTTGCGGCTCAAGGCATTAGCCATTACATTAGCCTTGCCAGGGGTATAGTATATACCCACGTCAAAGTCTGCAATAGTCTCCATCCATCTTTGCTGACGGAGGTTCAGATCTGGCTGAGTAAACAGATACTTCAGACTTTGGTGGTCGGTGAAGATCTCACAACGATTACCGAGAAGGTAATGTCGCCACTGCTTCAGTGCATGAATGACAGCTGCAAGCTCGAGGTCGTGAACGGGGTAGTTTTCTTCGTGAGGGCACAGTTGACGAGAGGCATAAGCAATCACTCTACGCTCTTGCATTAGGACACAGCCTAATCCTTGACGGGAAGCGTCGCAGTAAATGACGAAGTCCTTCTTAGTATCAGGTGGAGCAAGCACGGGGGCAGAAGTCAACTTGTCTTTGAGCGCCTGGAAACTTTCCTGACACTTGTCTGTCCAGTCAAACTTGACACCCTTATGCAACAGATTAGTCAGGGGCCTGGCAATCTTGGAGAAGTTCTCGACGAATCGACGGCAATAGCTGGCGAGACCGAGAAAACTTCGGACTTGCTTGACGTTCTTCGGAGGAGTCCAATCGAGAATAGCCTGAACTCGTTCAGGGTTGACGGCAATACCATCCTTGGAGATGACATGCCCAAGATAGGTTACTTCGGGGAGCCAGAATTCACACTTGGAATACTTAGCATACAGTTGATGCTCTCGAAGCTTTTCCAGCACAAGACGAAGATGTTCAGCATGTTCTTCCTTATTCTTGGAAAATACAAGGATATCGTCCAAATAAACCATGAAGAACTTGTCGAGGTAATCCATGAATATATATAGTTCATCAGACGAGAGAAGGTGGCTGGAGCATTCGTTAAGCCGAATGACATGACGGTGTACTCGTATGATCCATACCGAGTCACGAAGGCGGTTTTTGGGATGTCCTCTTCATGAACACGGATCTGGTGGTAACCCAACCTCAAGTCGAGTTTGGAGAACACTGATGAGCTAGCCAGTTGATCATAAAGATCATTGATCCGAGGAAGAGGGTATTTATTCTGAATGGTAGCTTGGTTTATAGGACGGTAGTCTTGGACTAATCGGTTTGTCCCATCCTTCTTCTTAACAAAGAGAGAAGGTGCTCCCCAAGGAGAGCAACTTGGGCGAATGAAACCTTTGACAAGAGATTTGTCGATTTCCTCCTTAAGCTCAATGAGTTCATGTGGCGGCATCTTGCAGGGTCGTTTGGCTATAGGGGTGGTCCCGGGTTTCAAGTCGATGATGAATTCGACAGCTCTAGCAGGGGGAATCCCTGGAAGTTCTTCTGGGAAGACGTCTTGGAATTCACGAACGACGGGAATGTTTTCAATGCCCTCGAGTGGTGCAGCGTTCAACACATTCAAGGCATAAAGCCGTGCCTCGGCGTTTTGCACCAGATGAGCTTGGTAAGTAACTATTTCGTCTGAAGGGTGTAGCAGATGGACGGTCTTAGTGGCGCAAACTATAGAAGCGGTATGCGCTTTTAACCAATTCATTCCCAGAATGAGATCAATGCTACAGGACTTCAGTACGATGGGAGAGACAAGGAATTCCAGTCCTTCGATTTCTACAGGGACGTCGTTGCAAATCATGGAGGTTCGACATTGGCCCGCAGGGGTGTGTACTAATAGTGAAGCATTCATGTCCTCACATTTAATGTCGTGCAAGCATGCAAAATCTTCTGACATGAATGAATGCGATACACCTGTATCTAATAAAACGGATGTTGGTACTGAATTTACGAGGAGTGTACCCATCACAGTAGCAGGCTGGTCTTGAGCTTCGTTCAGATCAACGTGGTTGGCATGAACACGACCATAAGACTTGGCATTGTTGCTGCGGGGCTGGTTGCTTCCACGGCCAGTTGCTGGAAGGGCCAGTTGATTCTGGTTCTGGTTGCATTCCCTAGCACGGTGCCCTGGTTGTCCACACCTGAAGCACAACCCATTATTGGGAGTGGGAACAGGAGCTTGTGGTGGTGGAGCTGGAAGTCTTGGCTGCCTAGTTGGAGGAGCAGGCAGACGAGGTGCAGCATAGGTCTGCCTTGGGGCAGGTGCATTCGGTTGGTACATGCTATTGGGAATCCATATCTTGCGCTTCTGCGAGGACGGGCCCGAAGATGAGCCCGTGTCACGGTTACGCCTGTGAGAGCTCTGGTATTCCTGCAGACCAGTTTCGACATTGATGGCCTTGTTCACCAAGGTGGCAAAATCAGTAAAGTCGTGCACTAGAAGTGCGAGCTTGATGTCAGCTTGAAGGCCATCATGGAACTTCTCCTGTCTGCGTGCATCAGTTGCAATGTCTTCTTCAGCATAGCGGGACAAGTCAAGAAACTCCCGCTGATAAGCTTCAACAGTCTTGTTGCCTTGGGTGAGGTTGCGAAACTCGCGCTTCTTACGGTCCATGACTCCCTGAGGAATGAAGCGAGCACGGAAGGCAGCATGGAAGTCTGGCCAGGTGATGATTGTTCCAACTGGCAGAATACGCCTGTGGCTGTCCCACCATTGAGCTGCGGGTCCCTTCAGGAAGAAGGAAGCAAAGGTGACATAGCTGGCAAGGGCTACATCAGCAGACTCCATCTCATAGGTGATGTCATGGAGCCAGTCATCAGCATCCAGAGGCTGAGTTGAGCTGCGGTACACAGTTGGGTTCAGACGCATGAAATCCTGCAGAGTTACTGGGGTTGGCTGCTGGTTCATATTGGAGCGAGGAAACTGAGCCATCATATTCTCCATGAACTGGCGATTCATCTCAAGCTGTTTGATCATACCAGCCACGTACTCAGGCGGTGGTGGGAGGTTGCCACCACGTCCACGACCACCTGGTCTAACCATCCTGCTAATATATAACAGGGGTAGTTTAGCATTGAGAAATTTGCAAAGATAAGAATCATTCATGATGAAACATGCACAATGAAAGCAGCACGATAGATACTACATAGTAGTCGGCATATCTTACAAAAGAGATCATGCATAGAGTTCGGTACACAGCGATCAGTACATAGACTAATACATCATAGGCGGCACGCAGGCTCGCGGCGAATGCATCTAACACTAACAAGCAAGCCTACATCAGTCCCGGGAGGAACTGTGAAGGTAGGTGTAGCCTGACAGCTGGTAGTGACGCGAAGGGAAGACCTCCACGCGAGTAGCCTGGGGTCCGTGGATACTCTGGTGTGGAACCCGATGCACAGGTGGTAGGAGAGGACCAAGTGCAGGAGAGTAGCCTCCCACATCTGGCCAGCCGACGCCCTGGGGCATCACGGTCCTGGCAGGGTAGATCACAGAACGCGACAGATCACCAGAGCGGACAGAGGGGTGCAACAGCGTCAGAGCACGATATAGGTGCTGACGGGTGGTGTACAGCTTGTGGCGAAGAGCTCGGTTAGCTCTATCCAGCCCATCAGCATGCAGAACCAGGTTCTAATGGTAGAAGGGCTCTCGGGTGACAGTGGAGTAGGCAGCAGTGTAGTATCCCTCCGCACTAACATCGGATGCGATAGCAATGTGCCTGAAGGGGGAGGTATCCAACTCCTGATACTCTCCACGAAGACGAGTCAGAGCAGCATAAGCAGCATCGTGGACCGCCATGTTGATAGTCACTCCAACACCATGAGCAGTGTGCAGCACGGTAGTGGAGTCATACTCCCGAGAGTAGAGGTGGACGATGGCACGGTACTGCTCCTGATTGAAATCCTGATACTCCTCATAGACGGTGTACTCAGGGTGCCAGCGATAACCCAGATAGGTCATCATCTCAACCAACACATTAGGTGATCCTGAGGCACCAATGGCCGTCGTGTGGCGCACGACCTGCCTCGTGGGTTCCATCTGAAAACAAAGATGTTTTCACAGGAGTCAAATGACAATATGGATAATGTTCAAATACTACTCTAAAGAATAACTAGGGCTTATCCAACTTTTGGGTGAACGTGGTCACGGGATCCTAGTGTTAGAGTTAGTAAAATCGTTCCACCCGAGTAGGAGAGAGTTCAGAGTCCCAGAGTAAGGATCGAGGAGTAAAAGATCCTAATACCACCCAGATGGCGACGTGGGCCCGTAAGGCACACAACCATGTTAGTAAAAAGTTTTGCAATGTCTAGACTCGACTTCAGCCAAGGAGTGTGGAAGGGGGATTCCTACAGGCAGTCGGCTCTGATACCAACTTGTGACGCCCCCGATTCAATCGTACACTAATCATACACGCAAACGTGTACGATCAAGATCAGGGACTCATGGGAAGATATCACAACACAACTCTACAAATAAAATAAGTCATACAAGCATCATATTACAAGCCAGGGGCCTCGAGGGCTCGAATACAAGAGCTCGATCGTAGACGAGTCAGCGGAAGCAACAATATCTGAGTACAGACATAAGTTAAACAAGTTTGCCTTAAGAAGGCTAGCACAAACTGGGATACAGATTGAAAGAGGCGCAGGCCTCCTACCTGGGATCCTCCTAACTACTCCTGGTCGCTATCAGCGGGCTGCACATAGTAGTAGGCACCTCCCGAGTAGTAGTAGTCGTCGTCGACGGTGGCGTCTGGCTCCTGGGCTCCAATGTCTGGTCGCAGCAATCGGGTATAGAAGGGGGAAAAGAGGGTGAAAGCAACCGTGAGTACTCATCCAAAGTACTCGCAAGCAAGGAGCTACACTACATATGCATGGGTATATGTGTAAAGGGCCATATCGGTGGACTGAACTGCAGAATGCCAGAATAAGAGGGGGATAGCTAATCCTGTCGAAGACTACGCTTCAGGCCACCTCCATCTTGCAGCATATAGAAGAGAATAGATTGAAGTCCTCCAAGCAGCGTCGCATAGCATAATCCTACCCGGCGATCCTCTCCTCGTCGCCCTGTTAGAGAGCGATCACCGGTTGTATCTGGCACTTGGAAGAGTGTGTTTTATTAAGTATTCGGTTCTAGTTGTCATAAGGTCAAGGTACAACTCCAAGTCGTCCTGTTACCGAAGATCACGGCTATTCGAATAGATTAACTTCCCTGCAGGGGTGCACCACATAACCCAACACGCTCGATCCCATTTGGCCGGACACACTTTCCTGGGTCATGCCCGGCCTCGAAAGATCAACACGTCGCAGCCCCACCTAGAGCAACAGAGAGGTCAGCACGCTGGTCTAAACCTAAGCGGCCAGGGGTCTGGGCCCATCGCCCTTAGCACACCTGCACGTTGCGTGGGCGTCCGGAAGCAGACCTAGCCTAGCAGGCGTTCCAGTCCAATCCGGTGCGACCGCTCAGTTGCTGACGTCATGAAGGCTTCGGCTGATACCATGACGTCGAGTGCCCATAACTGTCCCCGCGTAGATGGTTAGTGCGTATAGGCCAGTAGCCAGACTCAGATCAAATACCAAGATCTCGTTAAACGTGTTATTTTGAAATAACCGCGAATGCCGACCAGGGCCAAGCCCACCTCTCTCCTAGGTGGTCTCAACCTGCCCTGTCACTTCGCCACAAAGATCCACTCAGAGGGCCGTCGGGACAAACGTCCTTTCGGACCCAATCCGTGGATCACTCGTGGGTACTCCTACGAGCCGACCCGTCTTTAGTCACCTCAAGTATCATATATAAAGTATATAGTATATACCCGTGATCACCTCTCGAGTGATCACGGCCCGATAGTATAGCATGGCAGACGGACAAGAATGAAGGGCCACTGATGATAAACTAGCATCCTATACTAAGCATTAGGATTGCAGGTAAAGGTAACAACAGTTGTAGCAACAATGACAGGCTATGCATCGAGATAGGATTAACGGAAAGCAGTAACATGCTACACTACTCTAATGCAAGCAGTATAGAGGAGAGTAGGCGATATCTGGTGATCAAGGGGGGGGGGGCTTGCCTGGTTACTCTGGCAAGAGAGAGGGGTCGTCAACACCATAGTCGTCTTGGGTAGCAGCGGCGTCGGTCTCGGTGTCTAGCGAGAGAAGAGGGGGAAGAAACAATAAATATATTGCAAACAAATGCATGATGATGCATGACATGACAAAGCGTGATGCTAGGTGTGCCCTAACGCGGTACGAGGTGGTACCGGTGAAGGGGGAAAAACATCCGGGAAAGTATTCCCGGTGTTTCGCGTGTTCGGACAGATGAACCGGAGGGGGAAAGTTGCGTGTTCGGTATGCTAGGGAGGCATGGCGGACGAACGGGTTGCGTGTCCGGGTTCGTCTCATCGTTCTGAGCAACTTCCATGTACAAAGTTTTTCCATCCGAGCTACGGATTATTTTATATTAATTCTTAAAGTTTTAAATAATTTTCTAGGATTAACAGATTATTTTAATTCGAAATTGCATTTATGACGTCAGCATGTCATCAGCAGACAACTCTGACCGCTGACTGGTCAAGCTGACACGTGGGTCCCACTGTCATTGACTGAGTTTATCTAAAACAGATTAATTAGTTTAAATAGTGATTAGGTTACTCTAATTAGGATTAATTATGTTAATTAATTTAGTTAACTAATTAATTAATTATATTTTTATTATTTACTTATTTATTTAATTCTCTCTTTTTTAACACATTCTAGGGGCGGGGCCCACTTGTCATTGGTACAGAGGGGTTAATGGGCGCTGGCGGGTTACAGGCAGCGGGCGCAACGGGTGCCCAGCAACCGTTCGCCTGGGCGCACGCAAACCGCCGATGAGACGACGGCTAGAGGTGGTCGGGCCATGGAGGGCGTGGCCGGCGTGCGCGGCAGCGGCCACGGCGCCGGACCGGGAAGGCGCGTGCCTGGCGTGGGGAGCGGCGCAGGGAGCAGCATCCTGGTAGGCGGGCACATGCCAGGCAGGGCGATGGCGAGGCAAGCAGGGGGAAGGGGGCGGCGGCTGCGGCTGTGCAGAGCAGCAGTGACGGGATCCGAGGGCGAGTGGCGGCAGTAGCAAGCGACGTGGCGGTTGCGGCGAGCGGGCGAGCAGGGCTGCCGACGAGCAAAGTCGGGGCGGCTCGGCAGGAGCCATGAGCAGGGGGAGGCGTGCAGGGCGCCGTGGTGCACGCCGGCGCACGCGCACATGACGCGAGGGAGTGACGGGCCGCGCGGGGCGAGCTGCAGGTGGGCGCGGCAGCGCAGAGGGGAGGAGGTCGACACGGGGAGCTCGGCGGGTCGGTGAGCGGTGCAGCAGCAGCAAGGTTCGGGTGCGGGCACGAACACCCGTTGGCGCAACTTCGGGCGCGTGTAGCGCGCGGTGTGCAGGCGCGGTGCATGGCCGGGGCACGGGCGGCCGTGGGAGAGGCGGGGCGCGGTCTGGGCGCGTGCACGCGCGGTGAGCGAGCGAGGGGGAGAGAGAGGAGGGGCGCGGAGGCCGTGGCCTCACCGGAGACGTAGGGTCTAGGGCAGCGAGTGTCAGGGGGAGGACGGAGACGACTTCGGCGGAGCGGTTGCAGGCCGGTGGGGAAGGGTGTCGGCGAGGAAGAGGAGGCAGGCCGGCGAGTTGGCGCGGGCTCCGGGCGGCGGCGTCCTGGCGCGGGGTGGCGAGGTCGTCGCGGCGACGGGCGATGGGATTGGGGGTTTGCCCCGATCCAGATCCAGCAGGGGGGGAGGAGTGGTGCGAGTGGGGAGTGGGGGTAGGTTAGGGTTTCAGTGGGTTTGGGGATAAGGGGAGTGGGGGTGGCCGCAGCAGGGCCGGTGGGTTGCGGCCTGGTGGGCCGAAGCCCAAGGGGCCGAGGGGCTTTCTCCCCCTTTTCTAGTTTTAGTTTTAGTTTTTCTTTTCTTTTTTTTTAATTTCCTTTTCTGTTTTATTTAGTTTAGGGCATTGATGTATTTTGTAAAATTGTGTCCTCTACACCATAATTACCAGTGCAATATTTGGCACCCACCGAACATTTTTGTTTCAACTTTTAAAAACTTTTGTTATTTGCCATTTTTCTGAATTGATTTTTGAATCGGTTTGAACGAACGAAAGTTTAGCAACAGTAATCACCTATGACATGGCATCATTAGGAGAGTTTTACTGTAGCCTAATTCTCTGGGCGTTACAAACAGTTAATTCAATGGGCGCACTCAAAATTGTTGATATTTCAGTTGTTTGATCACATGACGCATTCATGACAGTAACAAGATTCTCTAAAATAGGTGGTGTGCTCAAATCAACAGGTAACTCAACACATGACGCATTCAAGTTAACTAGGCATGCATCATTCTCATGTGAAGTTATATCATCAATACCTTTACTGTTACCTTGTCGCAAAGATGTAGCTGATGTAGGTACGGACGTTGACAATGTACCATGCCCTTGAGATGATGCCGCGCTCATAATCCGAGGTGCAACGGTGGAGGAACCAACCGGCAGCGGTGAGCATGAACTGGAATAGTAGTTGTTGTAGTCACCTAATGCATCCTCCTGTATCTGTGTCACACCCTAGTTAGTTCAAGCATTAGAGTGTGCATCATGTTTAAATTCCTCTTAAATTTGAAATGGGGAAGACAACCCCCAGCACCCCCTGGAAACAACTAGGGTTTACTAAAATTATTTTCAATGAACCCAAAATGCCCTTCACAAAAAGTTCATCATTTCTGGATTGGGCTAAAACCCCTGGCAAAAATGGTGCACTCTTTTCTAGGACATTCTGAATTTTCTGAATTAAATCATAAGTATTTGAATTTGGGCATTTAAATGCTATAAAATAATTTAAATGCTTAAATAATTCTGGAAATAAGTGTGGGCTATTGGGAATAATCTAAACAGAGCCCCTGATTATTTTCAAGATTTTTAAAGATGACTAGGTATTTTTAATAAAGCCCAACAGTTGCAGAAAAATAGAAAAAAATCAGAAAAGAGAGAGAGAGAGAGAGAGAGAGAGAGAGAGAGAGAAAACCCACCCGGGCCTCACCTGTGCTGGCCCAGCCCACCTGGCTTGTGCCAGTCGTCACCCACCTCTGCCAGTAGGCAGAGGCGTGTCGCCGGCGCGTGCACCCGCGGCCACCTCCTGCTGCCTCCTCGTCCCCATCCGAGCGCCACGGAGACGCCCAGCACCTCCCTGCACTCCTCCCCTCTCTCCCCCTCGACTCCCTCACCCTCTCCCGCGATGGCCGAGCGTGATCCTCGCCGCTGTTCGCCATAGTTGTCAGCAGAGCCACCCCCTCGCCTCTCCGACAAGCCCATTAGCTCTGCGCTGCCGTCCTCGACCTCTCCGTCGACCCACGCAAGCTCGGACGACCCCAAGACGACGTGGTGACCTTCTTTCCCGTCTACGGCCGCCGAATGCCGTCGTTCGATTCGCCGGCCTCAAGTCCTCCCCGAGCTCACTAGCCTGCTCCGCGAGTTCCCTGTGAGCCCATCTTTCCTCCGTCCCTCTCCCCGTCGTCTCTTGCGACCTCTAGCCGTGGTTTCCACCTCGGCCGGAGCCCGCCGCCGCCTCCACGAAGCTCGCCATCGCAAGCAACCCCGCCTGGCCAAACCAATCACGTAGGCGTGCTCTGGGCATCCCAAGGAAGCCGCAGCACGCCTCAGGTCGCTTGCTAGTGCACCGCAACCCTCGCGCCTGAGATCGCCGAGCTCCGGCCACCGCACTTGCCCTCGCCGTCGTCGTCGTAGGGCACCCCAGCTGATGTCGCTGGCCACAATGGATGCGCGCGAGCCTGGGCATCTCGTAGAGCCCCTCCGCCGCTCTTCCGGTCGCCGGAGGGCGAGTTCCGACGCCCTCCACCATCCCTGGCGTCGCCGACGACGAGCCGCGGGTCAACTCCGGCGAGTTGACCTGGGGGTTTGACCCGCTGACCAGGGGTTTGACCTCCCCAAGCCCCTGCTTAATTAGCATTAGGTTAATTAGTGTTAAATTAACTTAGTTAATTAGATGAGCCACTGACATGTGGGCCCAGGGCCTAACTAACCTAGTCTAGCACTAGCTAAACAGTAACTAACTCTGTTAGTTAGCTGAGACACTGACTGATGGGGCCCACCAGTCAGGTTTGACCTGGGCTGGCGCCTTTGACCCGCTGACGTCACAGTGACGCAGTGCTGACACATTAATTCAATTACTTGATTTATTCTTTAATAGGAAATTCCAGAAAATAGTCAAAACTTCTAAAAATCATAGAAAATCAACCATAGGTCCAAATGCAAAGATTTATATATGAAAAATGATCAGAAAAATTCAATCTATCCATCTATAATGGTTTCATGCATGACAAAACAAGTTAACCTTGCTGTTTAAGCAGAATAAGGTAATGCACTAATAAGGCCATGTTTAATGAGCTAATATTTGAATCTTTGATTCAAATGAGTTCATCCCCTTCTGTTTTAGCTTGCATTAGGCCAAGACACTTTCATATTTCCATGTCATAGCATGCATCATATTGTTGCATATTGCCATGTGTTGATTATGTTTCGGTGTGTCTTTCGTGGTAGGTTCTGCCTCCGAGGATAACCCCGAGTATCCGTCTGAAGGGCAGTACCCTACTACCACTACAACAGGCAAGCAACCCATTGATCATTCCGATACAAACCCATGTTCTCGCTTCTGCTCTTGTTTACTACATTAAGACAACGCGATTCAAACTGCTGTGTGCTACGGTAGTTGAACCCTTATCCTCTGCATGACCTGTCATTGCCACAGTAACTAGATGAAACCCACTAGCATGTGTAGGAGTTGATTGAGCCATGTATGTGATTCCTACCTTGCTATGCCTGCTGTGCTTAGAGTTGCGTCAGGTCTGGTTCATCTGGGTGATGGGCTAGAGTGAAATGTTTATGTCGGTAATGTGAGGGATGTGTGCGACATGTTTTGGTAAAGGTATCGATGAGAGGCCATGTAGGAGTACATGGTGGATTGTTTCATTGAGGCCGTCCCTAAGAACTGAGATCTGTATGTGTGATTTTAAGATTTAGCTACTACCATGCATTGGGATCCTTAATTGACCCTCTCGGCTTCTTAAATACCCTAGTACTCTGTCCAGGAGTTGCAAATAGTTTTTGGTGTTTGTAGGTTATGTGTTGGCGGCCGTGCGTAGCGCTGACCCTAGGGGTGGGCTATGTTGTGGTAGATACACCGTGGCACGGTGTACCGAGTCATCCGTTTTGTGTCTCGGGAACCCTGTTCACATCGTTCGGGGCCGTATGTGGAAACCTCGGTTGGACTCCCTGCGGATGGAACCTGGATAGGCGATAAACCTGGACTAGAGACTTGAGTGTTTAGGTAGGCCGTGGCCAACACCCTCATTGGGCTTCCGCTTGAAGGTTGCCGAGTACATGTCGTGTAAACGGCGGTAAGTGGTGAGAGCGTGTGTGAAGAAGTAGACCCCTGTAGGGTTAACATCATCCATTCGAATAGCCGCGTCCGCGGTAAAGGACTACTTGGTTGCCTATACAATTCATAGACAAGTTAATGGATACTACTAAAAGACTCAAGATAAGTGTGAGTACCGAGGATGGCCCTCTCGTAGGATGACGAGAGAGGATCCCCGGTGGAGTATTGTGTTGGTGAGTAGTGGACTCGTGTGCGAAAACTATTTTACTAATGGAGTTCCGTAGGATAGCTTAGCCAAGAGTCAAAGCTGGCTTGCTGCAATAACCCCACCACCTTCTTGAGAATGAGCATGTATAGTAGGTTCTGTTGTAAGACTTGTTGAGTACCTTTGTACTCATGTTTGCTTAATTACTGTTTTCAGACGACAACACCGCCCCCTCCGATGGGTTCTACGTAGACCTTGACGTCGATGAATGACTAGCCACCCAGGTGGTGATCCTGGCCATGGAGGGCCCTATGTAGATAGACAGGCTTCGAGAAGCCTTCTTTCTTTCTAGTGTCTGTACTCAGACTAGTTGCTTCCGCTTGTGCTTGTATGATTGTATGACTTGAGTGTCGGGTCATGTGACCCCTATCTGTATGAACATGTTATGTATGGCTCTCTGGAGCCTTTAAATAAAGCACTTGAGTTGTAGAGTTTTGTTGTGATGCCATGTTGTATGTACTCATATCGGGCATATTGTGTGTATGATTGAAATGCTTGGTATGAGTGGGATCCGACAATTTAGTTGTTTATCCTTGGCAACCTTTCTTATGGGGAAATGTAGTCTAGTGTTCCTCGAGCCATAGTAGTCCGCTACAGCCCGGTTCACCGGAGTCCTGCTAGCCCAGCACTACTGCTCAGGACACTTGACTGGCCGACATGTGTTTCACTTCGTTCCTATGTCTGTCCCTTCGGGGAAATGTCATGCGGTGACATCCGGAGTCCTGCCTAGCCTGCTACAGCCCGGGTTTCCTCGGAGTCCTGTTAGCCCAGTGCTACAGCCTGAAATCACTCGCTGATGACCGACATGCTCGATGTGATTCATGTATGCCTGTCTCCATAGGTCTGTGCCGCTTTGGGTTCACGACTAGCCATGTCGGCCCGGGTTCTCTGTCATATGGATGCTAGCGACACTATCATATACGTGAGCCAAAAGGTGCAAATGGTCCCGGGCCATGGTAAGGCGACACCCGTGGGATACCATGCGTGAGGCCGCAAAGTGATATGATGTGTTACCAGCTAGATCGATGGGGCGTGGAATCGGGGTCCTGACAATCTGCCTCTCAAAGGTACAATCACGGACATACATACCAGTAATGCAACAAGGAATATACTGAAATCTTGCCTGAATATCATGGTTCAAACCACCAAAGAATCTATTCATTGTATCATTCTCATATTCTTCTATGTCACAATGATGCATATAAGATTTGAACTCTTGGTAGTAAGCATGAACAGTGTTGTTGCCTTGTTTAAATTGTTCAAATTTGCGAAGCAATTCATGACGATAGTAAGGAGGGAAAAATTGTTGTCTCATTATAGCTTTCAAAACTTTCCAAGTTGTGGGTTGGTTATCAATGTTTTTCTTACAATGTACACTCCACCAAACAGAAGCAAAACCAGTAAATGCTCTAGTGGCTGCTCGCACTCGCTCAAGTTCAAAAAAGTCATGGTGACTAAAAACTTGTTCTACTTCAAGCTCCCAAGCTAGATAAGTAGTAGGATTAAATCTACCCTCAAATGACGGTAAAAAGATAATCTGACCATGTGCTTGTGTGTGTTGTCCCAACTCTCGTGATGGTGAAGATGTGTCCGTCGTCCAAGAACTTCTATCTTCGGAACCTGTCATGATTAGTAGAAACAAGAAACAAAATTCAAGAATAGTGTTCCTATGAACTACTAGGGTGTGGTGGTAAAGCGCTCACAGTAAAGCAAATATCAATATATTACAAGTTCTTACCAAGCAGCAGGTGGTGACAGGCAACCAGCGGTGTCAAATAACTCTGAAGATTGTGTAAAGCGATTGTCAGGGGAACGTACGTATACACGGTGTAGAAATATGTGGAGCTGGGTTGGCTATATATGGTAGCAAAAGATTAGCAATAATCAATTCAGAGATGCAATGTTGAATAAACGCTCAACGGCGGTACTGTGCTGGTCCTAAGCTAGACCGTACTAGAGACGCGAGCCTAGAACACTAGCAAAATCACGGCGCTGCACGTAAACAAGGGAGGAGCACACTCTGAATTTTTTTTCTCTTTTTTCACCTTTTTGCAATTTTTTTTCTTTTTTTCTCTTTTTTTCCTCACACTTCTTTTTTCTTTCTCTCTTTTTTTCTCTAACTTTTTTTCTCTTTTTTTGTTTTTTTCTCTCCCCCTCTTTCCAAAACAAACTAGATAAGATGCAGATTGGATCTAGGGAAGATGTGAACGACCTCAACTATGATTTAGACAATGAACGATGGGTAGCACGTGGTGGAAATTGATGAATGGGTGGTGGACAGCGAAAGGGATAACGATGCAGCGGCGGCGTGACTAATGTGAACAAAACTCGAAACTCTAAACGAACAAGACACTAAGACCAGAAACTCGACACGACAATGCAACCGATAATTCAACTATGCAAGCAATGAAAAGAAAATTGCAAAGGCTCAGACTGGCTTGGACAAAGGATGAATAGATCTAACTTTTTTTGTGGCTTTTTCTTGGACAATAGGTAAGAAAATAAATCTAATCTAGGAAAACTAGAATTTCTCACCGAGCAACCTGAAAACTGATACCACTTGATAGAGGCGAGGGTCCCGATCTTTCGATGAGATATAACTATCGATTTGGTGGAGACGACTTTGACGATCCGACTACAAACGTGCACGACGTTGCGCCTTAGCAATCGCTAAATCAATCTCCTGAGGTTACTGACGATGCTGGAAGCATGGTCAGCCTGACCACGAAGGTCTATTCCTGCAAGCAATCGAAGAACGTGCAAGAATATGATAAAGCAATCTGAATATTGCAAATATATATGAAGTATTGATAATGATGGGGATCCGGAAGCGGTCTTGGTCTGGTCGTTGGACACAAACGAAGTACACGAAGTTGCAATGGCTAACTTTTAACTAAACAAATCCCAAGCAAAAAGCTACTAGATGGATATACTTATATAGGAGCAAGGGGTGGCGGCCAAGGAGGTGGGAGGACGTCCCAAGGCAGCCTAAAACTAACCCTAGGTCGTACAAGGCTCATGGGCCCAAGTGGAGGTGATGCAACACCTTTAGGCTTGTAGTTTGACTCGGATTCTGCTGCAACGTCAGATTGTTTCGTCTATAACTCAATGCTCCGGACGAATTTAAAGGCGAATCCAATTGGGTTGGAAAGAGAACGAAATCTAGTTTCCAACAAAAAAAGAATCACCCAATTCGGAGTCCGTATGAAAAAGTTGTTGGCGTTTTGAGTCAGGTATGTCTGTGCAGTCCGAATCTGAATCCAGAACGTGAGAGACTTGGACTCTATCTTCTCTTGGCCCAAAAATGACGTGAGAGGACTTTTTGAACAGAACCTAAACTTCTCCTTTTTCCCTTATCTTCATATGTGGATTGTACAAATGTCCCATACACCTGCAATTACACAAAACACAAAAGTGTGTGAAGTATTTTTGTTCTGGATAACATAAATAGATTATTGAATAGTTTGCATTAGAAATCACCTGACAAATATGCATGTATGCAATATTTTTGGTCGTATCCAAGGTAGTCATGTCCTCATCACCAAAGTTACCTTTTCCGAAGATTGTGGATGTAACAAGTACGATCTCACGTGATGCTACAATAGGGGAATTGGTACCGGGAATTGTTTCTCACACCTACAAGTAAAAGGCTTATGGAGGAGCTCGGTTAGGATGGTGGCAAAATTTTCAAGCAAATGTTAGTCAAGATGTCGATAAGGTTGAGAAGATTCACAAAAATGCAAGTAAAAACAAATAGATCAAACCCAAAGGTATCACTAGGAACACACACACGGAAGATAGATGGGATCCGCACAACCAAGGGGTGAGCTCAAAATGTGCAACCACGGAAAATGCTCTTGTTGTGCGAATACTAGAGAGACGCTAGCTCGATTGCTCAAATGGGCTAGATACGCATGTGCACCAACCTATAAGAGAAACATGTCGTCTTCAATCCCAACTATGTTACGTATGAGGTGTCAAAGATGATATGCAAAAATGGCTCGATGCTATTGCTTACAAGCTCTTTGTTTCTCCTCTTTTGCTTAAAAGCTTTGCTTGTTTTTTTAAGCTAGAGCCAAGTATGATATGAGACAAGTATGTAAGATATGCACGGGAGAGACTTATGACACTAAGATGGTAACAAGATTACTACGGTGCACAATAGCGTGGCCCGGCAATTCTCAACTTGCTAGTCTTGATGGGTAAGCTACGCGAAATGGCTCGAGTTATCAATACAAAAGCAAGGGTGAGATGTCGTTGCGGTTACCGTCCGATCTTACGGTAAGAATGAAGTTGTTGAAGCCGGTGTGGTGTCCGAGTTGATGATCGAGTGGCGGCGATGATGATGTCCAAATGCGCCTAAGTAGCCGAAACACCTTAGGACACAAGAGAAACCGCGGTCCGAAACTCAAACAACCACGAGAAATAGTGTGGAAGAACACGCGTGTTGGTATGGAAGCAAAATGGTGCAAAACAAAAGATGGCCGAAAGTTTCTGGATGGTCCGTGCGCACGGGGTAAGTGAGGCCCGTGTGCACAGGGTCCCGTGTGCACGGGGTGTGCTGGGAGCGGAAGAAAAACTCCGGATCCGTGGGGATTTTCCAAGGTAAGGCAATTTCAAGGGTTTGGAAGGTGAGGAAGCAGGAAGATGGGTAGATCCACTTGCCAAACTCCAAATTCGTGGAGCAAAACAATTAAATCTCACAAGATCCAACAAATTGCAAGAAAAAAAATTTGGGCTATTTTTGTGGGGATTTTCAAATTTGGACGAAAAACAACAAAATCAAGCTAGCAAATGAGGGGATGAGACTCCAAGATGTGAATCAACCTTGCTCATGATACCAAATGATATAGGATGAAATCCTAGAGGGGGATCTTTTCACACTTGGAGGGGGAAAAGGGCAAACTCTCAAGAACACAAAGAGGAAATCACTCAAACAATTCCCCAATTACACATCCACTAGAATAGCAATATAAGATTCACAAGTCACAAACACAATCAAAGGAAAGATACAATGGCAAAGTTCTTCCCACTCCTAGGAGATGAGGTCTTGAAGATAGTCTTCTCCTAGAGGAGGTCTTGAAATCCACTAGGATTCTTCCCAAAGGGGTCTTGATTCCACAAGTGGGAAGGTAGAAGGAGCAAAGCTCACAAATATCTCATCTCATACTTTGCTAGCCCTAAACATAGCCCTAGGTACGGTTTATATAGTCTTGGGGTAGAAGTAGATGAAGAGGGGCTCGGATTGGGGATCACAGCCGTCCATCCTGGGAGGCCCGTGCGCACGGGGTAAGTTGGGCCCGTGCGCACGGGGGTCCCATGGGCACGGTACAGGCCCGTGCGCACAGGGTGCTCCAGCGCCAGCTCCCTGTGCAGTCCGTGCGCACGGGGTCTTAGAGGCACGTGGGCACGGGGTCACCTGGGAGGTGCAGAGTTGGTCTTGTTGCACTCCTTCTTCCTCCTTGTGGCCTTGGGGTCCTTCTCCTTGGCCTTCGGGATGCTCCCCAACTTCTTGGTGGCGGTCATCCTCGTACCTAATGATGCACAATGATCCAAGGTGAGGTAGCGACCAAGTCCAATAGATAATCATGTAAATCTTGAAGAGGAGCGGGTTCACCTTAAGTCCGATAGGTCCACTTGGAGCTTGATGTGCTATGAAGGTGTACATGGTGATGTCCATAGGATGATCCGCATCACTTCTTGTACTTGTTGCAACAAAACCGCTATTTTACCAATACATTGGTGCGAGCTGTCCGCCTAGAGGTGTTAATCTTGACAGAGAAACCCATCCGTAGAGCGTATTTGTTGTAGTGACCCTTAGCAATTTAAAGACTGCCAAACCTCATGCCAGTATAGGGTTCCATGGGCTGAGAACCAACCTCATCCTCTCTTTCCTCTCCTTGCACAACGTCGTCAACAACACCAGCTCCGAGCTCAGTCCTGGTTGGACAAGGAACATTTGCCGCGGTGCTCGTGTCATCAAGAGTATGGTTCTCTGACTGCAAAGACACAGCTACAGGAGCACCACGGGTTGATAACTGCCCTACCACATTGTCATGGCCTATAGGGTTAGGCACACGGGTTATCTGCGTGTAGTAAACAGAGCGCCCATTTTCTGTCTCATAATCAGCATTAGCTCCTGGTGGTACGCTGGGTTGTTGTTGATCCACATCATGAGGAATCTCATTGAGATCAGGAGGCAACTCATTGAGATCAGTCATTTTCCTTTTCTTTTTTGCTGCTGCCACACACCCACTGCACATAGAAAAGATGGAAGTGATGGCATCAATTTAATCATGTAAGAGTGTTTCAAACAACCTAAAAACTTTTCTGTTTCTGTATGCTACAACACAATCATAAGCACTTGCACACCATTATGACAATCTTAATTGCAAAAGCTACATATCTATAGCAGAATCTTTTTTATAACATGTAGGCATTTTTTTATTGCACAAAGTGATTATCTTAGTTGCACGGTTTGCAGTAAATAGGTGGCATAGATAAAGAACATGACTTTTTTTTACTTCAGTGTTGTTCTGACTTTTTCCTCTATTTGCTACAATGATCTGCAGGTTTTCTGTTAGCAAGGAGCTGATTTAGATTTTTCTGCACATAATTTGGACATAATTTGATGCTACAATTGAGATGAAAAATCCAGGTGAAATAAGAAAGAAGATTTGGATGACAGATTATAGATATATATTTCATCATCGTTTCTGTTTTTAATTCTAGTATATTGAACATATTTTTACACTATAGCTTCGCAATAGGCGTGGTACAAGAATATATGTGTGGGACAAGAATATATGCGTGACTATTTTTACTATGGTTTGTGGTTTCATTAGCCTACTTTATTTTTCTGTTGCACAAATTGTTGGAGAAGTTGGTATGCATCATTGTGTGGTTTTCACAAAAGTTCTTTGTGTTTTTGCTGCCGTACTACAAATTTTTGGTTTTGGT
Organism: Triticum aestivum; assembly: GCF_018294505.1. Classification (NCBI taxonomy): domain Eukaryota; kingdom Viridiplantae; phylum Streptophyta; class Magnoliopsida; order Poales; family Poaceae; genus Triticum; species Triticum aestivum. The sequence goes on from NC_057797.1 coordinate 324,515,267, forward strand.
CAGGATGCATGTTTCAGTTGGCCAGGATACATGTTCAGTTGGCTAGGATCATGTTTTTCAGCTAGCCAGCATGCATATTCAGTTGGTCAGGATACATGTTTCAGTTGGCCAGGAACATGTTTTTCAGCTGGTTGGCATACATGTTCAGTTTGGCCAGGATACATATTTCAGCTGGCTATGATGCATGTTTTTCAGTTGCACATTTATGGATTTTTGGTTGCAGAGATTCTACAATTTCTTAATGAGTTCATTTGCAAACAACAAGTTCAAGTCGATAGAATACATGTTTAGTTTTGGCTACAATGCATGTTGAGTTTGGCTAGTATACAAGTTTTAGTCTGGCAAAGATGCATGATATCTGCAACTCATCCCCTATGCTTCATATCCCAACCAAATAGTCATTGTTATTCATTTTTTATTGCACATATACTTCAGGTTTCCTAAAGTCTTCACTCAAAAAACATCCAGTTCATGTGGGGTACAATGCATGTTTTAGTTTGCCTAGCATGCATGTTGAGTTGCCAGAATACATGATTCAGTTGGCTAGGATGTATGTTCAGTTGCACATATATGCATTTTTAGTTGCACATATTCTTTCGACAGTTAATGTGTTCGTTTGCAAACAATAACTACAACTTGGTAGAATGCATGTTAAGTTTTAGCTACATTGCATGTTGAGTGGGTTAAAATTTAGTTTTAGTTGGCCAGAAAATATGTTTTAGTCCGCTTGCTAAACACATGGGGGGGGGGGGACTTAGCTGGCATGCATGTTAGAAAACATGTTTAGTTTTATTAACGTTGATCTCAAACCATGTTTAATGTGCAACTAGAAAGCTGTGCAACTGAACCTAACGACTTGTGCTTAGTTGCACGAACAAGAAAATAATAGACTTGTGTTCATGGTTGGTTTTCAGTTTGCAGACATGACACTCATGGGGGGTGATGGTGTGATGTTGACAATGAGGTAATGTGGCAGATCCACTCCTTTCTTGAAGCAGCTTCATCATGGATTTGTGTTAGATCCATGGAGAAGAGGGTTTACAGATGCAATACAAGAAGGCTTGCCTGATGCTGCTGCCTGGTATGGCTCTGATTACCTTGCCCTTAGATCAATTTTTTAAAGCAGTTTCTTTTACTTTAGAGCTGCCATCGCGGCTGTATAGGAGGAGAAAAAAGAACCTTGGACCCCCTTCTTTCGTGGAGAAGAAGGCAACATGTGGGTGTGGGGGCAAGCGGTCATAGGAGAGGGCTGGAACGCTGGATAGGTACAGCTGGCCACGTGGGTGGTCCTTTTCTGTTTGGGATTTTTTTGAACGGTCACCGAGGGGGAGGGTATCCCTCCCCACCTGAATATATTGCTCAAAAAGCTGCCAAAAGCCAAGAGTCACCCCTTAAGCCTTGGCTGATCCCGTTTATAAGGAGAACAGGATCAAAAACCTAAAAAAATTGACCCCGTTTATGAAGGAAACCGGGCTGAAAACCGTACAAGTAACAAGGTTACGGAAGAGAGAGAGAGAGACAAAATAACGCCCAGGACATGGCATGCCTTGCTAGTAGACGGAAGGATCGTCGCCATGAAGTACACCAGTAGAAGTGGGGTGTCGTCGAAGGATCACAATACCAAGACTTTGCAAGCAGCCTAACGCCCAAACCGGCGTGCGTACCAAACCCCACGGCGCAACTCAGGAGCATCCACAATCAACGAGTGCAACTGAACACGAACCTTGACCAAGAGCTCCACCACGGAAATTCGAAACGATTAGCAAGTTGGGGAGGCATCTTGCGCCATCAATGAGCAAAGATGAACCGAGACATCACCAAAAGCATGAAGCTCGCCGCAACACATCGGCAGCCATGGGAGGGCCTTGATCATGCATAGCAATAGAGACAAGACACCTTCATGAGGGGGAGACAGATGGCCGCCCTGCGACGCCAAAGGCACCGCCGCCGACCCCCAAGAAACACCACCGAACAACCACCATCGACCCCTGCCGGTCGCACCACCACCACCATCAAACCCACAGACATCCCCGCAACGAGCAGCTACCCAACACGGCAACCGAGCTGACTTCTAGATGAGGCCTTCAGGAAGGGTTGCGACGCAGATTGCGTCGCCATCATTTGTTCCAGGCAAACCTGGAACCAGGGTTTCCCCTGAGTCATGGAGAGGTTGGCGACACAACAACATACAACGACGCCTTCAAGAAGGTTAGCGGCGCCCGTGGGCGTCACTGTCATTGGCTCCGGTCAGAGCACGGCTTTCACCGAGTTCAGCATGCACACCCAAACTCCAAGCACCGGTTGAACTGGTTAAAAATGCTCACCTGCACCAGCCGACGAAGAGGGCCATGGCAGCCCCGCCACCGCCCATGGCCCAACCACTTGTGAGCCACCAGAGGCTGGAACCAACTCCACGTCGCACTGAAGCATCCGGCGTCCAAATCCAGCGCCCTCTCGCGGAGCAGCAAGAACCAGCCGCCAAAAGGGGAATATCCAGCCACCCCACTGCACCACCTCCATCTCCCTGCAACCACCGCCAGCCCACAGATCCGGGCGCGAGGCCCACGGATCCGGCCAGGGACGGCCGCCAACGGCGACATGAAGCCCATGCCTGAGCTGCCGCTGACCACCCCCGAGCACCACCGCGCCACAGCATGCGCCCACCTCCGCGAGTTCCCGCACGCATGCCCCAGCCCGGCCGCCTAGACACGGACGCGCGCCACCCCACAGCGCGCCGCCGCGGTCAGGCACGCCGCGCCGCCGCCACCAGATCCGGGGCCGCTGCCCCGGGCACCGAGCTCCGCCGCGCAGAGCGACCAGAGGATCCCCTCCCCCGTTTGAGGAAGGGGCCCGCCGCCATCGCTGCAGGGCCAGCGGCAGCGGCGGCGGGGGGAGGCGGAGGGGAGAGCCGGCGGCGCCGCGCGATGTTTCGCTCCCGAGTCGCTCGGGAGGGAGCGACGCGGGGGAGTTTTTTTGCCTGGTCCCGTACCCTTCTGTTTGGGATTGACTGCTCGATCAGTTCGGTTTGATAACCATCTGTCTCTTTCTTTTCTGTACCGCGAGGGACAATGCTTATTTATTTAGACCAGCCGCTCAATCACATTAGTGGGCAGCTGGCCACCCATTAGACACGTTCAATAAATAAAGGGGATCCGTAGCAATCGCACGGACAAAGTAGACTCACTAGAGGTGCGGTGGGCGAAGTGGGTACACCAACAAACAAGCAGCTGCGTAACACCAGGGCCAACATTCCACCTATACCCCTTTTCTGCTATCACCGCGCCTACTACATTGGCGACGGCGAACGAAGCCACCACCCCGGCGAGAATAAGCCGCTTCGCCGCAGCCGAGGGCGAGGAGGCGGGGCCCGCCGTTCAACATGGCGTCGTTGTCCTCGCCGTGGGTTGAATGGGCCGGGGAGTACACCAAGGCGGCGCAAGCGGAGGCGCTCCCGCCGAATGAGTGGGCGGCGCGGGTGGCCACAGCGGCGGCAGCCGCGGGGGAAAGAGGGGACTTACAGTTTTCGGCGGGGCTGGCCGAAATGCTGGCGCGCGTGGTCCTCTCTGGGGAAAGCAGCGGCGCCGCCCCCGCCGCGGCGTGGAAGTACGCCGAGGCTGCCCTCGCCGCGCGCCTCGCGTCACCGGCGCTCCTCCTCACGCTCCTCTCCTCAAGGTACATACAGTGCAGGGTGGTAGGAGAGGCGAATGCGCTTGTGGTCCCTGCGTGGTGTCTGATGGAATCTGCCATTTTGCGAATCGCGACCGAAACAATGCTAGTTCGGATCTAGGAATTTCTCTTGGACATCCGAATGGCTGGAGTTAGACGTGGAAATGGAAGAAAACTTTATTTGCCGTACTTATTGTAGGCAGGTGATATCGTTCCCCAAAAATGTTACCCCCTTCGATCCAAATTAATTGACCATATATACAATGAAAATGGACATTGTATAGAGGTTGCGTCATTTAATTTGGATTGGAGGGAGTAGATTTTTTTTTTTGCCGTGCGACGAAAATGCACAGGGTACATCTGTGGATGAGTAGAGGCAGATGTACTGTCTTGCCTCTCTAATCATTACTCACCGTTCAAGTTCATATTAGCTGAATTATACCAGAAAATAACTTGTGTTTCAGAGCACTCACTTTTTTTTGCGAAAGTTCTGAGTACTTAGATAAAAGGAGCAAAATCAAGCACGTGTTAATTTCTCCAATTTTGCCAGCGAATGTCGAATGGCAGAAATAGACTGTTTGCAAGTATTATATTGATGGGTTCACTGTGTTCCTCCTCCTTGAAGGGTCATTCCTCGACGGGTGGCAAGGCCAACAGCGTATCGACTTTATTTGGAGCTCTTGCGGAGACATGGATTCAAATTATGTTTTCAGATGAAAGCGGCAAATTCCAACAAGTAACCTTATCCCACAGTCACTGCATGCTATAGTTAGTTAATACAATTTTATGTTAGTAAGTTTTGAAATTAGACCAGAAGCATACGTATGCTTGGGTATGAAGTACTTATAATTTGAATGTATACCAGTCTTCAACCTTTATGCATTATACTGTACACATCCAGACTGAGCATGTCCTTGAGGATTTGCAAGAATGTGTTCTTCAAAATGCGTATAATCTGTTGATGTTATGGAATCAAATATTGAAAGGGGGTGCCTCTTGTAAGGTGGTTAGTGTTAAGGAGTATTAGTATTAGGTCTATGAGGCCTATTAGGCTATGTTTCCTTTCCAAGTCTATGTAATATATATACGCCCCATGTGCTATCGATGTAGGGCAAAGCCCTAGGTGGCCCGGTCTTCCACACTTGGAGGTGGACCAAGAGAATAACAAGAACACAAGGGAAACAAGGTGGACCAAGAGAATAGCAAGAACACAAGGGAAACAAACACTCACACAAGATCCAATCACACATGCACTCTTTCCACAAATCCACACAAGGTAACAAGATCCACAATCAACTAAGAGAGTTAGCTAGGATAGTTCTTCCCAAACCCACAAGTGAAGGTGGGGGCTTGATGATCTAGAGAGATCCTTCTCCCTTAGGAGGTCTTGATGATCTATGGTGAAATCCTTCTCCAAGATGGAGGTCTTGAGATCTAGGGAGATCCTTCTCCTAGATGGAGGTCTTGTTCCTCTAGGAGGGGTACAAGGAGCAAAGCTCTCTCAATATCCTTGGGTATACTTTACTAACTCTAAATTGTGAGAGAGATATGAAATATATAGGTGGCTGGAGGTAGGGGATTAGATGAGGGGTACAAGGGTCAATTCCCATCACTACACGCAGGCAGAGCCCGTGTCCATGTGGTAAAGGACCCGTGTCCACGGGTCCCGTGGGCACGGTACAAGGCCCGTGCGCACGGGTGTCCAATGGTTGTAGTGGTGCCCTGTGCCCTGTGCGCATGGGGTCCAAGAACTCATGGGCACGGGGTGTCCAGAGAGCTTTTGGATGCCCCGTGTGCAAGGGGTATGGGGGCTTGTTGGCACAGGGTGTCCAGAGAGCAGCTCATCTTGTTCAGCTGCTAGGCGCCGTCTTCCGTGCATTCTTCTTGCTCCTCTTCATGGACTTGGTGCACTTTCCTCACTTCTTTGTGATGTTCATCAATGTACCTAATGACATAGTCTCTTTGTGAGGTTCCCCATCCATAAAGAAATATAAGAGCGTTTAGATCACTTTATTTCTTTACAGAGGGAGTAGTAGCGAAGTCTCATCTAATTGCATATGGAGCTCGAAGAGGAGTGAGTTCACCTTGCTTTCGGTGGCACGTGCGCGAGCTCTTGTCAAGGGTCCACTTTGTGGTATAGGTGTTGGTGTAGTATCCGTGGTGATGTCCATGGGGTGCTCCGCATCGGCTATGCAAGAGACAAGTTGCATCCATAACATGGTATTAGAGCCCTAATTTTTTTTCGCACGTGCAACTCGTGCTCCTAATCCAGTCTCTTGCGCCACCGCTGTTGTTGTCTTCTTCGCCGGATTCATTATTTTCTTCTATCCCGTCGGCTGCCGCTGCTCTCTCACCCCGCCCGCCCGCATCACTCAATTTGCGCGGCCCGTGCCTATGTGATAACCGCACGTCCACTTAGCTGTCTGCATGATCCGTGTTGTGTCCATCTGCCCGCCGTTTCCCGCCCGCCACCCCGCAGGTTCCTTGCCCTCCACCATACCTTTGTTCGTTAGCCCTTTTCTGGTCCCTGTCCTTTCTATAGGATTTTGGTGGCCTCTTTTGCGTTATTGATATGCGCCCATTCTCTTGATGCCGAGTTTCTTTCACCGCCGGTTTTCTTGGGCTATGCTTTTATGCGCAATGCTCCATTCTGTTGACGTGTCATCTTCTTTTGACAACCCATCTTCTGTTACTTGCCTTGTATCTTGTACTGATTTGATTTCTTCTTTTGGTGTGCCATATTCTTCGTTATCTCCTTTCGCTTGACCTGACAGGTTCTGAAGACTCTACATGCTACGACGACGCTCAAGACACGGAGTTTGGATTTTTTATGTAGTGACACACTTCTCCGAATGCAATGCTATTGCACACGCTTCGCATTTGCGCGCGGGGGGGTTGGGGTGGGGGGTTGTTAAGGAGTATTAGGTCTAGGAGTCCTATTAGGCTATGTTTCCTTTCCTTGTACCCCAAGTCTTGTGTAATATATATGCCCTATGGGCTATGCAGTAGAGATAAGTTGCACCCATAACAGTTAGTATGAGTTGGTTAGGGTGTGTACAACGGCCTTACAATGAAGGTTGTCGTACACTTGATAAAGTGCCACAACAAAGTTTTTAAAATAGGTTTAGTCGCCTCGTTGGAGCGCGACCTACGTCCTATGAGGAAGGTTGTCGAGAGTGGTGCCCGGGGCATGCGACACTTGAGTGCCACCATTTTCGGAGTCCGACGACTCTCTAAAGTGGTAAGGGTAGTGCCCGATGCACGGTGATGGAGGGCAAGCCCTTGTGGCCTAATCTTTCATAACTTGGAGGTGGAGGAAGATGAACACAAGGAAGAACACTCGAGAGAAGATCCCAATCACACATCCACTCTCTAGGCAAACCATACAAGTAATACCACAAGATCCATAAGCAAGAAGGGAAACAAGTAACAAGGTAAGTTATTCCCAAATCCATTAGGGGAGATGAGGTATTGGGGGTAGTCTTCTCCAAATCTACAAGGGGAAGATGGATGTCTTGATAATCCCTTGGGATTCTTCTCCACTGGACGTCTTGATCTCCAATGGAGAGGATAGATGAGCGGAGCCTTCTTTTAGTTTGTCTAATATACTTTGCTAACCCTAAAACATGCAAGAGGTACGAAATATATAGGTGGCAGGAGGTAAGGGACGAGCTAGGGGGCAGGTTGGATATTCCGACATGGGTCAGACATAGGGTCGTAGATTATGTTGGAGCATCTGACCCGAAGACGTAACGTATGTCAAGGGTCGAATGCCAGGTTGAAGGTTGGGTCGGGTATTCCGACCCATTGTCTGACCTGGCAGTTTTAGCCAGCTTTGCCTCCATGTGTTGCTCATTCTCCCTTGAGACTCTTTCCTTCTCCATGATAGCCTGGCCTTCATTCCAGGCTTCTCCATGCTTGATTTTGTCACACCTAATGGCATTTAGCATTCCGACTTTAGGTAGTAACCATGTCTCATTTGAATGTAAAGGGATTTCAAAGAGGAGTGAGTTTACCTCGGATTCAATAGCACGTGCGCAAGCTCTTGTCAAAGGTCCACTTGGAGGTGTAGGTGTTGGTGTAGAATCCATGGTGATGTCCATGGGGTGCTCCGCACCACACCGAACACTCGAAGTGTCTCCACTTTTGGAGTCCCGACTAGTCTGAGCCTTACTAGGTTCCTCAAACCTCTATTCTCAGTCTTGCTAGCTCGCCGAGGAGAGCTAGAAGGGGAGAAGAGAGAGTGACCCTCTTGAATTCATTCAAGCAGGCAGTGAGTGATTTACATGCCCATGTGGGGCCTTATCTAGCCTAGGGGTCATTGACAAATGATCAAGGCTACCCTTGAAAAGAGAAGGTGGGAGGGTAGAACTAAGGTAATCTTCTGTCCTTTGGCCCATGTGCCTCTAGTTGGGTTTGGAGGGGGAGGGGGATGGAGGTCCACTAGGGGGAGATTCCCTGCACTATATGAATGCCTTCTTGCTTGGGCTTGTGCCTCTTCGCTCCTTCGCCTGCATCTTTGACCTATTCTTTTATGAGCTCTTCTTCCGTTGACTTGTTGACCACACATACTTTCTTGGTTTCTCGCTGACCAGGGTGGTTTGCTTTGACCCATGGGAGTTTGCTTGAACTACCATTGCCCTCCTTGACTTGTGTCGACTGGCCTTTTGACCACTGATTTCCAATTACTCAACATGTGCAAAAACTTTTTGATGGCTTCATTGTTTATTAGTGTTATACACTAGATACTCGTTCGGGAATTTGAATCCGGTGTGCAACTTCGATATGAGGAGATTCCGCACACCCTCATTGGCTTTCGACCCGAGGCTGAATTCGTTGATGCTCACGATTTCGCGTAGGATGCAACCTAGGGCATTGGTGTAATGGCGTGTGGCCTTTTGGGGACTACCAAGAAGACCCTTAATCTCCACTTTAGTGATCACAATCCTATCAGTGCCAAGGTTGTTTCGGGACCTAGGCTTCTGCTGCCTCTTGGGTTGTCCAACATGGTCCCCCTGGCTGGTCCCTTCGTTGTGATTGGTCGCATCTTTAGGTCAATTGGTGTCGGCGTGGAACCCATCATGATCATTAGTTCTGGCGCCAGACCTATCATGACCACTAGTTCTGTATTCCTGCCAATCCGTAAGTGGGGTCAGGTTGTCTAGACCGTCATTACGTGACAACGGAGCTTTGTCTTTGTCGTTCGGATGTGTCATTCACAAAGAAGAGGTTGTGGCAACGGCTGTCTTCGGAGATTTTCAGCCTACATGTTAAATCGTTGGGAAAACGTTAAAATTCTATATAGAATCCATATAATTACTTAAAAATATGTAGGAAATCAAAAGAATTACTTAAAAATACCTATAAAATTCAATAGAAATTTTGGCACGACCTTTGCTAAAAGTTGGCCATGTGATGTGCCAAAAATTTGACAAAACACTTAACGTTGGCACTCATATATATTCTCTAAAAAGACATAGCGTGAAATTCATCGCGAGCAACAAATTGTTGCCTTGGCTCAGTCGCTTAAAAATCACACACAAAACATGTAGAACGTCGGTTTGATGTCTGGTTTAATATCACATATCATATTAAAACCACAGCCGGTGGTGAGGAAGTATGGTCGGATCCACAGCTGGTGGCGGCGGAGCTAACACACACGTATTTGGGGACCGTGCGGTCGATTTAGTGATTTTTCACCTAAGTCCCGTGTGCATTGGTTCATATATGAGGTAATTTACTAGTTGTGAGGGAAAGAGGGACAAGACCACTAGTAACAAGTAAGCTCGCAACGAGAGGGGAGAGTGTGTCTACATACCCTCGTAGACCGAAAGCGGAAGCGTTTAGTAACTCGGTTGATGTAGTCGAACGTCTTTGCGATCCAACCGATCCAAGTACCGAACGCACGACACCTCCGCGATCAACACACGTTCAGCTCGATGACGTCCCTCGGACTCTTGATCCAGTTGAGGCCGAGGGAGAGTTCCGTCAGCACGACGGCGTGGTGACGGTGATGATGAAGTTACTGACGCAGGGCTTCGCCCAAGCACTACAACGATATGACCGAGGTGTGTAACTGTGGAGGGTGGCACCGCGCACGGCTAAAAGATCAACTTGTGTGTCTTCAGGGTGCCCTCTACCTCCGTATATAAAGGGAGGAGAGGGAGAGGCAGTCGGCCCTAGAAGGGCGCGCCAAGGTGTGGATTCCACCTCCCACACGGAGTAGGAAAGGGGGAAGAGCGAAGGAGAAGGAAGGGGGGGGGGCTTCTCCTAGTCCTAATCGGCCTCCTGCCCAAAGGGGGGCGCACCAGCCCCTTGTGGGCTGGTGTGCTTCCCTCTTATGGCCCATAAGGCCCATAACTTCTCCCGGGGGGTTCCGGTAACCTCCCGGTACTCCGGAAAAATGCCCAAACCACTCGGAACCATTCCGATGTCCGAATGCAACCTTCCAATATATGAATCTTTACCTCTTGACCATTTCAAGATTTCTCGTCATGTCCGTGATCTCATACGGGACTCCGAACAAGCTTCAGTCATCAAATCACATAACTCATAATACAAATCGTCATCGAACGTTAAGCGTGCGGACCCTACGGGTTCGAGAACTATGTAGACATGACCGAGACACATCTCCGGCCAATAACCAATAGCAGAACCTGGATGCTCATATTGGCCGAGACACATGACCGAGACACATCTCCTACATATTCTATGAAGATCTTTATCGGTCAAACCGCATAACAACATACGTTGTTCCCTTTGTCATCGGTATGTTACTTGCCCGACATTCGATCGTCGTTATCATCATACCTAGTTCAATCTCGTTACCTGCAAGTCTCTTTACTCGTTCTCTAATGCATCATCCTGTAACTAACTCATTAGTCACATTGCTTGCAAGGCTTATAGTGACGTGCATTACCGACGGGGCCCAGAGATACCTCTCTGATACTCGGAGTGACAAATCCTAATCTCGATCTATGCCAACTCAACAAACACCATCGGAGACACCTGTGGAGCATCTTTATAATCACCCAGTTACGTTGTGATGTTTGATAGCACACAATGTGTTCCTCCGGTATTCGGGAGTTGCATAATCTCATAGTCATAGGAACATGTATAAGTCATGAAGAAAGCAATAGCAATAAAACTTAACGATCATTATGCTAAGCTAACGGATGGGTTTTGTCCATCACATCATTCTCCTAATGATGTGATCCCGTTCATCAAATGACAACACATGTCTATGGTCAGGAAACTTAACCATCTTTGATGAACGAGCTAGTCAAGTAGAGGCATACTAGGGACACTTTGTTTTGTCTATGTATTCATACATGTATCAAGTTTCCGGTTAATACAATTCTAGCATGAATAATAAACATTTATCATGATATAAGTAAATATAAATAACATCTTTATTATTGCCTTTGGGGCATATTTCCTTCACTCGAGTAGGGTCGGAGCCATTACTACAAACATAATCTATTCTTTTAAATTGGTTAAGTGCCATTTCCTTCAGAATTGGTGCTCCACAAATTTCCTTTGTTATTGTATTCTTCAGTTATTTTTTGTGTTGTTTGTTCAATGTATATAGTTTTTTCATATTGTTTGTAAGTCTGTCTGGTGATGCATATAGTCTGTTAGCAACTTAGTATTCTATGTTTATGCCTTGCATGTACCTATATTACTCAATTTATTCCTGTAGCCGTATTATATATCTGTGTGGTAAATAAATCCCGTCTTTAAGGGAAAACAGTTGCGGGGGCAATATAAGGGAAGTTTGTTAATGCTTTCTCCGTTATTTTGCAGGATCAGGCAGTTAATAGATGATAACCTTAACCTCTCCAAGATATTTGGCTTTTCAGCATGTGAACCAGGAGTCTTTATTGTTGAATTTGTCCTTTGCATTTTATGGCAATTGGTTGATACCGCATTAGATGATGAGAGTCTGCTAGAGTTAACCCCAGAAAAGAAAGCTCAATGGCCAACTAGGCCTCAAGATATTAGTGCATTTGAAGTTTCTTTTTTGGAACAAAAGCCAGAGAAAATTGAGAAATTACAGAGGATGAATAGTGTGATAACTATAGAGCTTATTGGACATCTTCTTCACGATAAAGTAATTACTCGCATCCTCTCATTGGCACGCGAAAACATGTATGGCTTTTGAACTTTACGTGCTCTTTTACTGAGTTATTTCAGCTATTTTTCCCTATCACCAAGAGACTGTAAACTTCTTTTCTTGGTTTGAGTGATCAATTGAAAACCACTTCCGTTCCAATTAATAACCTGGCTATCTTAAATGCATCTGCAATCCAAATAGTTAATTCTAATGGTCTGAAGCTCTCAAGTGAAGTTTCTGCACACCTTTTTTTTTTCTTTTTGTAAGAAAACTGTAAGGGAAATCGCAGCCATATGAATAGGAACCTAAATACACATCTGTTTGAACTTAAAACCTAGGTGGTGGATTTGTAAATCCATTATCCTAACCAAGTGGGCTAGACTCGCTTTCTAAACCAGCACAACCTTGTGCAATAGACAGCTAAAATATAAAAGTATTCATGGAATGTATTAGTTTTTTTTCAATATTGTCATCGTAACATTGAGCTAATGCTCTAGAATCATTGGGATTCTATGCATTAGCAACTTTGGCTGTACCTTCAGTAACGGCGAAGAGTCTGGTGTAAACAGTATGGGTGCATGCGAACATTTAGTATCGCAGTTGGAGTTGATTGTTCAGACTTCAGAATAACATTTAGTGTTTCGGTTGGAGTTGCTCAGATGTTTAGAATTAGTCTGTAGAATAAGCTAAAGGTGAGCCATTATCCCTATGCAGGCTTGTATAGAAGCATTCATTGTTTATGTAAATTGTTCTTACTTACACAAAACAACCAGTCGAACCTACTGTTTTTGCAATAATGTAGCAAGTTGTGTTACATATCACTGTTGACAAAAATTTAATGTTTCAGGAAAACTCAGTGGGGACTATTCACTTATCGGTTACGATTGCTTGTGGCAAACTCATCCACCTTACAAGCTTCGACGATGTCCTTGGTAACATTTCAGCAGTTGATTCTAGATGACCACAATGTCCATGGCGAAAATAAACATAGTTTGCACAAAAAATTCCACCCCATGGTGGCTTCTAACCCTCTATCTTCTCCAAATGGACATTGCCATGGTGGTAGTTATTCTGCACTATGGACTCCTATCGATATGTATCTTGAGGATTGCCTTGATGGCTCAATTGCTGCCACAAATTCCATTGAGATTTTAAGTGGTAAATACATTAAATTATGAAATCCTTGGTTGTATTGAATCGTAACTTTCTTCTCATAATTTTGCTTTTCACTGCTACTTTTATAATTTAATAGTGGTTTGCAGGTTTGGTCAAGGCACTTCAAGCAGTCAATAGATCCAGCTGGCATGATGCATTCATGGCCCTTTGGATAGCATCAGTTCGCCTTGTACAAAGGGTGAGTCTTCACTCTTCATCTTGTTTAATCATTGAAACAACCTTTCATATTCTAATATTTGATCCTGTAAAACAAACAGGAACGAGAACCGATTGAAGGTCCTGTGCCTCACCTTGAAACACGACTATGCATGCTTTTGTCTATTGCAACACTTGCAGTTGCTGACATAATTGAGGAAGCAGATTCACGTTGTGGTGAAACTGACCTCAGCAGTCACTGGAAACAAGAAACAGCAACTGATGATCTGCGTAAGGAATTGATGTTAAGCTTACAGGCTCTTGGTGATTACGAAAGTCTGCTTGTTCCTCCTCCATGTATCATCTCGGCAGCTAATCAGGCTGCTTCCAAAGCTGCAATGCTTGTTTCAGGAATTAACAGTAGCAGCGGCTACATGGAAAGTATCAATGAAAGTATGCTAAGTTATTGTACTTGGTTACTCTTTTTTTATTCAAATACACATATTTTAAGTAATTGGCAAACTTATTTTAATTTTGATCAGCTGGAAACATGAGGCACTTGATTGTGGAGTCATGTATCTCAAGAAACTTATTGGATACGTCAGCTTACTATTGGCCTGGTTATATTAATGGTCATGTCAACTCCATGTCTCATGCAATTCCTAGCCAACTTGCTGGGTGGGCGGCCTTCATGAAGGGTACACCATTAACTCAGTCACTGGTTAGTGTGTTGGTCTCAAGTCCTGCTTCAAGGTGTGCACTTCTTCTCTAATGAAAAGAAACGAACGTAACGTTTCATGCATTTGGATGGCATCTTCCACAAGAGATGTCACCAATCTTCTACTCCCTCCGTTCTAAAATAGATGACCCAACTTTATACTAACTTTGTATTAAAGTTAATATAAAGTTGAGTCATCTATATTGGAACGGAGGGAGTATATCTAAATAGCTAGCCCTCACTAACCTATTTCTGTCCACATGCAAGCATGCCACCTTGGCATGCAACATGCATGGGAGAAGGCCCACCTCAACATTCAACCATGCACAGAAAAACCCCACCTCAACATTGAAACATGCATTCTATTATGCTATTTATACTTAATAAATATTTTACAACTATACAATAATCAAACACAGTAAATCATATGTATTTTTAGTTTTAGCTATCATATTATTATCCAAATATTCATGTTCCATACAACTAAAACTCCCTAAAATATATGCAAAACATTCCCGCAACAATGTGCGGGGCATCATCTAGTTACATTAAAAAGAAATCTATATTTAACAACTCAAGATCATCGTTTATGTGTTGTTCAATACAATTTGTTTTTCTTCTTTGAGATAAGCAGTTAGCCAGTTTTACAACAACAGTATGACGCATGGTTTCATCATTTGGATGTACTATGCTAATAGCTGCTCTTTATGTTGTTTCTGTGTTGCTGTAAATTGTATTACTATGTATGATTAAATCATGTCATTAGTTGATACTCTTAACATTATTTATAAAGCGGTAAGGTGACCTAAGGCCCCTAAGCGCCTGAAGCAACCAACTGCCTTGCCGCCTAAGCGCCTAAAACTGCATAACTGCAAGGCGCCTAAGCGTCCAAGGCGGGATGCCTTATAAACAATGACTCATAAACTGTTGCTGTTAGTAATAAATCACTGAATGAAGCTCATAAACTTGATGGAAGCTTAGCAGAGCTCGAAAAGTTATTTGAAGTTGCAGTCAACGGATCAGATGATGATAAGGTGTCTGCTGCTACTGTTCTCTGTGGAGCAACCTTGTTACGAGGTTGGAATTTTCAGGTTAGTAATTGTGCACTTCCATACTATGACTTGTTGGTCCTAGTCATGATGACTAGCTTACTAAACCTATGGTTGTTTTAACTTATGAATTTTCTGACATTGTGATATCTTGTAGGAGCATACAGTTCGCTTAGTCGTTAAACTGCTCTCACATTCTGATCCTTCTGATTATTCTGGTAGAGAGAGCCAGTTAATAAAGCATGGTCCAATGCTTAATGTTATTCTAACTGGAATATCACCCGTAGACTATGCTCCAATCTTCTCATTCCATGGTTTGGTATGATCAATACGATTACTTACCATGACTTCGATGCTTCCAGCTGCCAGTTTATGTTTACGTTTTTATTGTGAAATATATTTATGCTCCAAACAATCAATAGGTTCCAGAACTGGCTACTGTGCTCATGGCGATATGTGAAGTTTTTGGGTGTCTTTCCCCAAGTGTTTCATGGACGGTGGGAGCAGGGGAGGAAATATCTGCTCACACGGTCTTCTCAAATGCGTTCATTCTTCTGTTAAGACTATGGAAGTTTAATCATCCACCAGTTGAATATTGTATAATGGGAGATGGTGCTCCAGTTGGCTCACAACTAACTCCTGAGTATCTTCTGTTATTGAGGAACTCCCAAGTTCTTTGTGCCAACAGTTCATCCAAAAGTAGAAGCAGCCAGAAGCAATTACCTGTTACTTCAAGTCGATCATCTCAGAACCCTATTTTTATGGATTCTTTTCCGAAGTTGAAATTGTGGTACCGACAGCACCAAGCTTGTCTGGCCTCGCCTCTCTCTGGACTTGCTCATGGAACACCTGTACATAACATTGTAGACAGCCTTCTCAACTTGATGTTCAGAAAGGCCAACAAAGGAAGTACATCTATTGGCTCTGTATCCGGGAGTAGCAGCATAAGTAACTCCTCTGGTCCTGGTGATGACGGTTCACATCTTTGGCCTCAGTTACCTGCTTGGGAAATACTAGAAGCTGTTCCATTTGTGGTTGATGCTGCTCTAACTGCTTGCTCCCATGGAAGACTATTTCCGCGTGAACTGGCTACAGGTTTGTTGTTTTCAGTTGAGGTCAACAACTTTCTCAATCAGGTTTGAGAAATAGAGTGACGGGTTGAGCTTCAGTATTTAATAATCACTATTTATTATGGCCTATCGGGTCATCTCAGTTTTTGAATGCTACCTTTTTTTATTTTCAGGTCTCAAAGATCTAGCTGATTTTCTGCCTGCATCTACTGCAACAATCGTAAGCTACTTTTCAGCTGAAGTGACACGTGGTGTTTGGAAACCTGCATTCATGAATGGAACAGATTGGCCTAGCCCGGCTGCCAATTTATCCATGGTTGAAGAACATATCAAGAAAATTGTAGCTGCTACTGGCGTTGATGTTCCAAGACTTGCCACAGGTTATTATTTCTGTCAGTTCAAGTGAATTCTTATGCATTTATGCCATACTAGGAGTGTTCCTGCCATGCATTGTGCTACATGTAAGTTTGCAGAGAGTATTAATCTGGTTTTGTATCACTTCACAGGAGGAACTACTTTGGGTAGACTTCCATTGCCACTGGCTGCTTTTGTGAGCCTCACCATCACATACAAGCTTGACAAGGCATCCGAACGTTTCCTTAACCTAGCTGGTCCAGCTTTAGAGAATCTTGCTGCTAGCTGCCCTTGGCCAAGCATGGCAATTGTCGCAGCACTGTGGACTCAAAAGGTCAAGCGATGGAGTGATTTTCTAGTCTTTTCAGCATCACGCACGGTCTTCCACCATAACAATGATGCAGTTGTCCAGCTCCTCCGAAGCTGCTTCACTTCTATTCTTGGCATGTCGTCAACATCATTATGCTGTTGCGGAGGTGTTGCTAGCCTTCTGGGTCACGGGTTTGGCTCTCATTGCTCCGGTGGTCTCTCACCAGTTGCACCAGGAATTCTCTACCTCCGGATATTCCGGTGCATCAAGGACTGCTCTATACTTGCAGAAGATATACTTTCCCTGCTGATGCTTTCGGTGAAAGACATAGCTGAGACAACAGTGTCCAGGCATGGATCGGACAAGCTAAAGAGGACCAAGTATGCAATGGGACATGGAAAGATCTCTCTTGCTACTGCAATGACACAAGTTAAGGTGGCGGCATCACTTGGAGCAACACTCGTGTGGTTATCAGGCGGTACTACCCTTGTCCAGTCTCTGTTTCAAGAGATGTTGCCCTCTTGGTTCCTTTCTGCGCAGGATCTGGACCGAGGAGGAGCCAGTGGAGGAACGGTATACAAGTTGGGTGGCCATGCACTTGCCTACTTTGCAGTGTACTGTGGGATGTTCGCATGGGGCATCGACCCGACACCAGTGTCCCGGCGTCGAGAGAGGGTTATGCGGTCGCACCTGGAGTTCCTAGCAAGCGCATTGGACGGAAAGATCTCTCTAGGCTGCAACATGTCCCTGTGGCAAGCCTACGTTTCAGGCTTCCTGGAGCTGGTAGTGGACCGCGCCCCCTGCTTGTTGCATGAGGTCGACCTCAAGGTGCTCAAGAAGCTTAGCATTGGGCTTCGGCAGTGGAAAGAGAAGGAGCTTGCCGTGGCCATCCTTTGCAGGGGTGGACCGGAGGCAATGGGTGTTGCCGCAGAGTTGATATTGGATAGCGAGTGGTGACTGACTCTGAAGTTGCTGGTAATTCTTCGTCATCGATGTTGCTGACTGTACATAACCAGACGACGAGCGTGTGTATGCTTGGTTTCTCTGGAATGCTGTTGGGTGTTCTACTCTTCCTAATCAAAGCTCCTCTCTAAGGCCCTGTACAATGGCAGGTGCTTAGACAGGTGGCAGAGAAAAAAACCCGGTTTTTTTTCCAAGATTGGACTGCACGGGTGCTTAGAGGGGGGGGGGGGGGGGGGCTCACCTAGTGCCTCGATCGGCAAAAAGAAAACGACTCCATGTGAGCAGCAGAGATTCTTCACGTGAGCAGCTGACCAGCAGGGATTCTTCACTCCAGGACATCATAGTAGCTCGGATTGGAATCTTTTATGTCTAGCAACTTGCCCATTCATCTACATCCCTGTACAAGGCTTCCCACTGTGGACAAAGAACTGACGACATCAGCTTTTCAGTATGCTGCAATCACTATATAGAATAAGAGATGAACTGCATGTGTGCCATATATTAAAAAAACATCATCTGATTGTTGTAAAAAGAAGTTTGTTAATTAGTCAAATCCAGTTGTAACAAATCTCTCCTTCCAGAAGGGGTCATTCATGCAGTTTTCTTTAGGGTTGGTTGTGGCTTTATTAAAAGAGTTTAGAGATAAATCATGGAGGGACTAGCGAATGAGCAACTGAACTAACAAAATGATTTGCATGTCAAGAACTAAAAATTGTTACCTCTTGACTGATGATGCATCCCATACGCTCAGGAGTGTGGCATAGACCATTGCATGTGGTATCTGCCATGACAAGTGTCACCCTCCGATCGAAAGTAAAAGATCAACGTTGACCAAGCTGCAAGGGAAAGGACCTTTTCAAGTTAATACTGGCCACATGACTTGCTACATGCAACATTGAGAAGCAGTCAAATATTTGTACATGCAACATGCGAAGAAGTTGTGTTGGTACAGACCGTTTATATATAGGCTACTTCTCATAGTTGTTTGTGCAGTCGCCCTCTTTGCAGAAGATCATGGATTCTCAGATCTCCTACATGGATTTGATGAATGATGGGTCAGCTGCATATGAGGCTGGTTATGGTGGGAATTACAGTAATTTAGGTGTTGGAGGGGATGGAGATGGACCTGAGGACAACAACGACGAAGAAAGGGGTAGCAAGAGACTACCATGAACCGAAGAGGATAACATACGATTGGTTAGTATTTGATTTATGTTATCTACTATTTTTAAGTTAACTTGTCCATTACAATTATTTATAATGTAGTATGTTGAACATGTAGATTAGTGCTTGGTTAAACAATTCCGTCGATTCAATCGATGGAAATGCAAAGAAAGGTGAAGTTTATTGGAAAGGTGTAGGCAAAGATTACAACAACAATAGTCCTGCAGATCGGAGGAGGAAGGCCAGCAACTGCAAAGACCATTGGGGAAAGATGAACCGCAAAATTGTGTTGTTCAATGGCATATGGTGTAGGCTCAAGGAAGTGTATGTGAGTGGTCAATTTGATGACCAACTCATGAATAAAGCTCATGACATGTACAAGTCCGAGCAAAAGCAATATTTCACATTCGGAAATCTATGGAGAGAGCTACAGCAACACCCAAAGTGGACAAGGATATATGCAGAGGAGAAAACGGGCACAACTGATGATGATGTAGTACACGAGATTGAAGAAGAAACAAGGCCACCAGGGAGAAATATTGCAAAAGACAAAATGAATGGAAAAGGTAAAAGTTCATCTGAATTTTCTTCAGGTCTTTCTCATGATGACATTCAATTGTACCATGATAAAAATGTCCTACGAGCCTCCACGCAAGATGTAACACCCCGGATATGATTTACCCAATATGTAATCCAACTCTTGCCGTTTCCGGCCTTAAGTTATTTTATTTTCTCGGGTTCGGGTTTTTGTCTTCGTGTGTTGCTGTCGTTGTCATGCATCTCATATTATGTCATCATGTGCATTACATTTGCATACGTGTTCGTCTCATGCACCCGAGCATTTTCCCCGTTGTCCGTTTTGCATTCCGACGCTCCGTTCTCCTCTGGTGGTCATTTCTACCTTTCTTTCGTGTGTGGGGATTAAACATTTTCGGATTGGACCGAGACTTGCCAAGCGGCCTTGGTTTACTACCGATAGACCGCCTGTCAAGTTTCGTACCATTTGGACTTCGTTTGATGCTCCAACGGTTAACCGAGGGACCGAGAAAGCCTCGTGTGTGTTGCAGCCCAACACCCCTCCGATTTGGCCCAAAACCCACCTAAACCCTATCCATCATCTAGAGCGTCCGATCACGATCGTGTGGCCGAAAACCGCACCTCATTTGGACTCTCCTAGCTCCCTCTATGCCTATA
The DNA here is from genome assembly GCF_018294505.1 of Triticum aestivum. NCBI lineage: Eukaryota > Viridiplantae > Streptophyta > Magnoliopsida > Poales > Poaceae > Triticum > Triticum aestivum. The sequence continues at coordinate 324,535,182 of NC_057797.1, forward strand.
TAAAGAACCCTCCTCCGAAATTCATGGGTGAAACCCTAACCCTCTCCCTCTCCTCGCGATCGGACAAAAATGCCACCGACGGACATGTCCATTTCCACCCCGCTGCCGCCACTTGTCGCCGCCTGATTCGCCCGCCCGGGCGCCCACTTCGCCGCCGTCGCCAGGGCCCGCGGGGCCCATCGCCGGCCCTCCCGGCCCGAAGCTCCCGCGCGTTGACCCCGCCGCCCCAGCGCCTCCTCGCCTCCATCTCCAGCGGCCCGCGCCACTGCGCCGTAGCGCGCCCTCGCCGGCGGCCGCCTCGCACCTCGCCGACGACGACCGCGGCAGCGCCGCCCCGCGCCGCCCTCTCCTTCCACGCCGGCCGCCGCCCACCGCGTCCGCAGCTCCGACTACCTGCGCCCGCAGCCACCCCACCGTCGTCCGCCGCCACCTCCACTCCGTCTCCGGCGAGCACAGCTCCGGCCGCCGCCTCGGTTCACGCGGCCGATCTAGTTCCAGATCTGAGATTCGGTTGAACTTTGACCTAATTTCAGTAATATTTTGCCATGTTCATCGCATCATAACTTTGCATCTGTAACTCCGTTTTGGGCATATAGCATATCAAAATGTTCATCTCAGAGAGTACATCATTTCATCTCATTGCATCATTTTCATTAGAGTTCATCTTGATGCCCGAAATGCTGTTGGAAGAGTGCTATTTGAGATAATTGCCAGATCTGCTGATCCAGTTAGCTATTTGTCATTTTTGCCATGATTATTGTGTGCATGATATGCCCATGAGCTCTACATATGTTTTGTTATATGCTTTGTCATCTTTCCAGACGTGCAATCCATGTATTTTTGTGATGTGTGTGGTGATTAGCACAAGCTTGCAAAGTGGTGCATTTGTTAATGCTGATTCAGGGACTTAGCATTTCCACTAAGTCCTTGATCTGTTTATATCGATATGCCATATGTTCATGTTGTTTCCTAGTGATCCGTGCCTCTTTTGAGGATGTAAGTAAGGATATTTTGTTAATCTTGTAGTGCTCTATCCATCCATGTCTTTGTTTACAATTATGGAGCACCCTAGCTTGAGTCAATCGAGCTCTACTTTTGCTATTTCGTGAATCTAGGCAGATTGTCTACTTGTTAACGATTTTGCCGAGGATGTTATATTTGATCCGTGCATGCTATGTTATTGTTCTTGCCATGTCTAGCTTTTATAATGTGTATTCTTGATGGGTGTATGCTTAGATTGTCATGACTTGCTCTGTAGTGAGTGCATCGAGCTCGTAAACATGCCTACTTGATATCTGATTTTGCATGCTTCAGTTTTCACTAAGTCTGTGATCTGATTATATTTTTGCCATGTTCACATGCTTGCAATTATATTTTCTGATCCCTTTTGGCTCAAGGTCACTTAGGGACTTTTGTTAAGCTCTTTAAGTAGCTCCATGTCATGCTTTACTTTGCCATGTTCAGGCCCTGTAGCATATAGTTTTCTTACTCCAAAATGTGCTACCTGATCTGAAATTTCAGACAAGTGTTAATTTCACTAAGTCTGAGATCTGTTGACCAATTGCATTTTTGTCATGCTTGTTTGAACCTGTGAATGGATGAATTGGCCGTAGCTCAGTGTTCCTCTTTTGTTAAGCATCATGAATGGATCCCTGCCATGTATTTTTTTGCCATGTTTGAGTGCCGTAGCATGTTCATCTTGTTGCATTTAGATGGTCACTTGCTGTATATCGCAGACCGGTGCCATATTTGTTTTGCTTGCCATTTCCAAACCGTGTCTCCGATTCCGGCGTTCTTTATATCGTTTTCAAGCGAAATCATCTCACCTTTCCAGTGGCACACTTGGATTTCCAAGTTGAGGCCAGGTTCATTCTTTCCTTGTCAAATCTTGCATATGCATTCCATATCGCATCCCGCATAGCATACCATGTTTGCATCATCTTGTTTGAGCTTTGCACGTGGTTGATTGTGTTCCTTTTGCTTGTTTGTCTTGTTTGGGTAGAGCCGGGAGACGAGTTCGCTAACGAGGAGCCCGTTGAGTTTGCTTTCGAGGATCCAGTCAACTCTGACAACTTTGCAGGCAAGATGATCATACCCTCGAAATCACTTCTATCTTTGCTTTGCTAGATGCTCGCTCTTTTGCTATGCCTATGCTACGATGACTACCACTTGCTTATCATGCCTCCCAAATTGCCATGTCAAACCTCTAACCCACCATGTCCTAGCAAACCGTTGATTGGCTATGTTACCGCTTTGCTCAGCCCCTCTTATAGCGTTGCTAGTTGCAGGTGAAGATTGGAGACCGTTCCTTGTTGGAACATTATTTACTTGTTGGGATATCATTATATTATCTTGTTATCTTAATGCATCTATATACTTGGTAAAGGGTGGAAGGCTCGGCCTCTCGCCTAGTGTTTTGTTCCACTCTTGCCGCCCTAGTTTCCGTCATATCGGTGTTATGTTCCCGGATTTTGCGTTCCTTACGCGGTTGGGTGATAATGGGAACCCCTTGATAGTTCGCCTTGAATAAAGCTTTTCCAGCAATGCCCAACCTTGGTTTTACCATTTGCCACCTAGCCTTTTTCCCCTTGGGTTTCTGGAGCCCAAGGGTCATCTTATTTAAACCCCCCTGGGCCAGTGCTCCTCTGAGTGTTGGTCCGACTGAGCTGCCTGCGGGGCCACCTCAGGGCAACTTGAGGTTTGGTTTTACTCGTAGCTAGTCTCATCTGAGTGTGCCCTGAGAACGAGATATGTGCAGCTCCTATCGGGATTTGTCAGCACATTCGGGCGGTGTTGCTGGATTTGTTTTAACTTGTCGAAGTGTCTTGTAGAACCAGGATACCGAGTCTGATCGGAATGTCTCGGGAGAAGGTCTATTCCTTCGTTGACCGTGAGAGCTTGTCATGGGCTAAGTTGGGACCCCCTGCAGGGATTTGAACTTTCGAAAGCCGTGCCCGCGGTTATGGGCAGATGGGAATTTGTTAATGTCCGGTTGTAGATAACTTGAACCTTAACTTAATTAAAATGAATCAACTGTGTGAGTTACCGTGATGGTCTCTTCTCGGCGGAGTCCGGGAAGCGAACACGGTGTTGGAGTAATGCTTGCCGCAGGGTGTTCTCTAGTTACTCGTTCGCGCTTTGCTATCTCTTCTCGCTCTCTTTTGCGAATAGGTTAGCCACCATACATGCTAGTCGCTTGCCGCAGCTCCACATATTTTACCTTGCCTTTCCTATAAGCTTAAATAGTCTTGATCGCAAGGGTGCGAGATTGCTGAGTCCCTGTGGCTCACAGTTTACTTCCAAACCAGATGCAGGGCCAGACGACTCCGTTCCAGACGATGCGTTAGAGCTCAAGTGGGAGTTCGACGAGGACTCACACCGTTACTATGTATCTTTCCCTGATGATCAGTAGTGGTGCCCAGTTGGGGTGATCGGGACCATGTCGCATGTTGGGTTGGTCTTTTATTTTGGCACCGTAGTCGAGCCATGAGTGATTGGATGATGTAATGCTATTTATGTACTTTGATTGACGTGGCGAGTGTAAGCCAACTATGTTCCTTCCCCTTTTATTATCTATATTACATGGGATGTTGTGAAGATTGCCTAACTTGCGACATTGCTTTCAATGCGGTTATGCCTCTAAGTCGTGCCTCGACACGTAGGAGATATAGCGGCATCGAGGGCGTTACAAGTTGGTAATCAGAGCCTTCCCCGACCTTAGGAGCCCCCACTGATTGATCATTTTTAGCAGCCGTTGTTGAGTCTAGAAAAATGTTTTGAGTCATTTAGGAATTATATATCGGAGAGTTTAGGAATTCTTTTTACTCCCCAGTCCCTTCATCGCTCTGGTGAGGCTTCCTGACGTAGAGTTTTGACTATTCTCTTCTCAAATTTCACTAAAAAAAATTTAGGATCATGCGGGTATCTTGGAATCGTTCCGATGGTTTTATGACGAGAACATTGTTCTTGGTGGGGTTGTGGCAGTGTCCCGGGGAGTTGAGCTCCGAGGTATTGTCGTCACAATTTTATCGTTGCAGTTCTGGAATACCTGAGTTTAGTTCGCCGACATCGAAAATCTCTTTTATGCAGTTGTTGGTGAGATAACCTCGACACCACCCAGTACTGGGGCGGGAGTTCGGGAGTATTGCCATAACTTGTATAACGGATGCTTTTCGAAGGTTGATGTAGATGGTTTCCGAAGTTTTCTCGGTTATGTGTTGAAGGATGGATACAGCTGGATGTAGGATTTGCTAGATTTGGGTGAGATATTATGCTTCCCCTGTATCCCCACCACCTGATTGCATAACCGGAAAGGTTCGGGAGTTTCATAGGTGGGAATTCTTGTAGCTCTAGTTCTTCTTCCACGGATATTTGGTTTGAGATTGGGATTTCTTACCGAGTATTCGTTCTTGTTCCGTACCTTGTTGATTTATTCCTCTACCTAAATTCTAAGTGGCTTCTCAATTTAGGGATATGTGACCATTTCTACTGGAATGCATTCGTTCATTTTGTTCGGATGTGAAGACTATATGTTGCAATTTCATTCCGTTGGATTCAGCTTCAATATGTGTCTATAAATGTGCTAATGGATGTCAACCTCTTCAGGATGGCTCCCCCAACGCGCACGACTCCGAATCCTGATCTGCCACCACCTCCCCCTCCTCCGGAGGCATGGAAAGCTGTGATGGCCGCAACCAATGCAAACACACAATTGATCATGCAAATTCTTCAAGAGCGCAATCAAGCGAACCAAGGCAACCAAGGCAACAATTAGAATCACTTTGCTACACTCAACCAGTTCCTTGCTAACGGGCCAAAGACTTTCAGCAATTGTGTTGAGGCAACTGATGCTGACGATTGGCTCGTGGACTTATGCAAGCATTTCGAGTGCAGTAATGTCAGGCCTGAGGACTTTGTCAAGTTCGCTTCCTTCCAACTCAAAGACCAAGCTGCAGAATGGTTCCAGCAGTACAAGGATTCCAGAGGAGGCCGTGTGATTACCTGGGATGAATTCCGTCAAGACTTCAAAGCTCATCATATTCCTCAGAGCGTGGTTGAAAGCAAGCGTGAGGAATTCCGCAACCTGAAGCAAGGCTCTTTGTCTGTCTATGACTACAACAAGTTGTTTCAGAAGCTCGCCCGCTTTGCTAAGCAGGATGTCCCTGACGAGAAGAGCATGATATATCAGTTCAGGGGTGGTCTCAGAGAAGAAATCCAGCTAGCTCTTGTTCTCTTTGAGCCCTTGAGGTACGATGAGTTCTACAACATGGCATTGAAGCAAGAGGCTGCTCAACTGAAGTGTGATGCTTCCAAGAAGCGAGTCAGAGATGCTACTCCGTCTTCCTCTACTCAAGTGGCCAAGCAGCAGAAGTATTGGCTTCCTCCTCCTCCGTTTCGTCAGCCGTATCAGAAGAGCAAAGGTGGCAGTGGATCTTCCCACCCACCCAACCCTGGCTTTCAGAACAAGACTTCGTCTCAAGCTCCAAGATCAAGTGCTCCGTACCACCGTCCGCTTTCAGAGGTCACGTGCAACAAGTGCTAACAGAAGGGTCACTATGCCAACAAGTGCTTCAATCAGAGGCGTCTCCCTCCTCCTCCTCCTGTGAGATCGGCAAGTACAGCTGTGGTCAAGCATAACCCCAAGCACGCCAAGGTCAATTTGATGAATGCAGCTCAGGCAGAGGACTCGTCAGATGTCATCATGGGTAACCTTCCTGTTAACGATATTCCTGCAAAAGTACTTTTTGACTCTGGTGCATCGCATTCCTTCATGTCCTTCCCATTTGCATCGGTTAACAATTTTAGTACTAAGGCATTACCTAGAGCTATGCAAGTCGTCTCTCCGGCTAAGCGTCTGAGTTCTAGTATGATGGTTCCGGATATTTCTATCATGATGGGTGATTTCAAGTTTCTGGCTTCTCCAATGGTTCTTGGTAACTCGGATATTGATCTTATTCTCGGAATGGACTGGCTTTCTAAGCACAAGGCTCAGCTTGATTGTGCAGCCAGGCAGATTCAATTGACTCATTCGTCTGAGGATGTAATTGTCTTTGCCGCTCGGGATAATACCATCCGTCTATTTTCTCTCAATGAGAAGGGTGAACTGGATGCCATCTCTCAAATTCCAGTTGTTTGTGAATATCAAGACGTCTTTCCAGAAGAGCTTCCAGGAATGCCTCCGCACCGGCCAGTTGAATTCGTCATCGATCTTGAGCCTGGCACGGAACCTGTTTGCAAACGTCCTTACAAGCTCGGACCTGAAGAGTTGAAGGAGCTGAAGAAGCAACTCGATATTCAAGAGAGAATGGGTCTCATCCGACCTAGTTCTTCTCCGTGGGGTTGTGGAGTTCTTTTTGTGAAGAAGAAGGATGGAACGGACAGACTTTGTGTTGATTACCGTCCATTGAACAAGAAGACTATCAAGAACAAGTTCCCACTTCCCAACATCAACGAGCTATTCAAACAACTCAAAGGTGCCCAAGTATTCTCCAAGCTTGATCTCCATACGGGTTATCATCAGATTCGAATCCGTGAGCAAGATATTCCCAAGACGGCTTTCAGGACAAGCTATGGTTCATATGAATACACAGTCATGTCTTTTGGCCTCGTCAACGCTCCTCCGACTTTCTCTCGCATGATGAACTTCATCTTCAACGCCTACACCAATGACTTCGTTTTGGTCTATCTCGACGACATTCTAGTCTTTTTGAAGAACAAGGAAGATCATGCCAAGCACTTGCGTTTGGTGCTCGATAAGCTCAGGGAACATCAGTTCTACGCCAAGTTCTCAAAGTGCGAGTTTTGGCTCGATGAGGTTCTTTATCTTGGGCATATCATCTCTGCCAAGGGCATTGCGGTGAATCCTAAGAAGGTGTCTGCAATTGTGAATTGGGAACCACCTCAGAACGTGAAGCAACTCCGTAGCTTCCTCGGTCTCGCAAGCTATTGTCGAAGGTTCATGGAGAACTTTTCAAATATCGCGAAGCCTCTCTCAAATCTTCTCCAGAAGCACGTCAAGTACGTTTGGTCTCCGGAATGTGACATCGCTTTCAACACTTTGAAAGAGAAATTGGTCACTGCTCCAGTTCTGACTCCCCCTGATGAATCCAAACCATTCGAGGTCTTCTGCGATGCCTCTCTTCAAGGTCTTGGTGCAGTTTTGATGCAAGAGAAGAAAGTTGTGGCTTATACCTCTCGCCAGTTGAAGCCCAATGAGAAGAACTACCCCACTCATGACCTCGAGTTGGCGGCAGTTGTGCATGCTCTTTTGACTTGGAGACATCTCTTATTGGGAAGAAAAGTGGACATCTTCACTGACCACAAGAGTCTCAAGTACATCTTCACTCAGCCTAATCTCAACCTCAGGCAGACTCGATGGGTCGAAATGATTCAAGAGTATAATCCGAGTATCGAGTATACTCTAGGCAAGGCCAATGTGATTGCTGACGCTTTGAGCAGGAAGACTTATTGCAACAGTCTGATTCTCAAGCCTTATCAACCCGAGCTTTGTGAAGCTTTCCGCAAACTTAATCTGCAAGTTGTTCCTCAAGGTTTCCTCGCCAACCTTCAAGTCTCTCCTACCTTGGAAGACCAGATTCGCCAAGCTCAACTTCTTGATGCTATGGTGAAGAAGGTGAAGATTGGGATTGCCAAGAGTCAACCCAAGTACAAGTGCTACCGCCTTGATGACAAGGATACTCTCTTCTTCGAGGATCGTATTGTTGTGCCCAAAGGTGACATTCGTAAAGTGATCATGAACGAGGCTCACAATTCTCTCCTCTCCATCCACCCTGGGAGCACGAAGATGTATCAGGACCTCAAACAGGCTTATTGGTGGACTCGAATAAAGCATGAGATTGCTCAGTTCGTGAATGAGTGTGATGTCTGCAGAAGAGTGAAGGCAGAACACCAAAGGCCAGCTGGTCTCCTCCAACCTCTTGCCATTCCAGAATGGAAGTTTGACCACATTGAGATGGACTTCGTGACTGGGTTTCCAAAGTCCAAGCGTGGCAATGATGCTATATCGTTGTCATCGACAAACTCACTAAAGTGGCTCACTTTCTGCCTATCAAAGAGTCTGTCACTGCAGCTCAATTGGCAGAGCTCTATACCTCTCGAATTGTCTCGCTGCACGGTGTTCCACAGGTGATCTCTTCAGACCGTGGCAACATCTTTACCTCAAAGTTCTGGGATTCTTTTCAGAAGGCCATGGGCACCAACATCCGCTTCAGCACAGCTTTCCACCCTCAGACTAGCGGTCAAGTCGAGCGTGTCAACCAGATTCTTGAAGATATGCTCAGGGCTTGTGTGATCTCCTTCGGCATGAAGTGGGAGGATTGTCTTCCATATGCTGAATTCTCCTACAACAAAAGTTTTCAAGCAAGTTCGGGCAAGGCCCCATTCGAAATTCTGTATGGCAAGAAGTGCCGTACCCCTCTCAACTGGTCCGAAACCGGTGAACGTCAACTTCTGGGAAATGACTTAATCACAGAGGCAGAGGAAATGTGTAAAGTCATTCGAGATAACCTCAAAGCAGCCCAATCCCGCCAGAAGAGCTACTATGATAGTAAGCACTGTGATTTGGCTTTTGAGATCAGAGATCATGTTTACCTCCGCGTCCCTCCAATGAAAGGTACTCGTCGCTTCGGTATCAAAGGGAAGCTTGCCCCTAGATACGTGGGACCTTTCAAGATCGTCAGCAAGAGAGGCGATCTCGCCTATCAAGTCGAGCTTCCTTCAAACTTTGCCAATGTGCACGACGTGTTCCATGTCTCTCAGCTCCGCAAGTGCTTCAAGACTCCTGACCGCACCGTCAACTTCGAAGACATTGAGCTCCAAGAAGATCTCTCTTATCGTGAACACCCCGTTGCTATTATTGAAGATACTGAACCCAAGACTCGCAATAAAGTCAATCAAATTCCTCAAAGTCAAGTGGTCACACCATTCCGACCGTGAAGCCACCTGGGAACGCGAGGATCACATCTGCTCTGAGTACCCAGCATTCTTTCAGTCCTAAATCTCGGGACGAGATCCTTTCATAGTGGTGGAGTGTTGTAACACCCCGGATATGATTTACCCAATATGTAATCCAACTCTTGCCGTTTCCAGCCTTAAGTTATTTTATTTTCTCGGGTTTGGGTTTTTGTCTCCGTGTGTTGCTGTCATTGTCATGTATCTCATATTATGTCATCATGTGCATTGCATTTGCATACGTGTTCGTCTCATGCACCCGAGCATTTTCCCCATTGTCCGTTTTGCATTCCGGCGCTCCGTTCTCCTCCGGTGGTCATTTCTACCTTTCTTTCGTGGTGGGGATTAAACATTTTCGGATTGGACCGAGACTTGCCAAGCGGCCTTGGTTTACTACCGGTAGACCGCCTGTCAAGTTTCGTATCATTTGGACTTCGTTTGATGCTCCAACGGTTAACCGAGGGACCGAGAAGGCCTCGTGTGTGTTGCAGCCCAACACCCCTCCAATTTGGCCCAAAACCCACCTAAACCCTATCCATCATCTAGAGCGTCCGATCACGATCGCGTGGCCGAAAACCGCACCTCATTTGGACTCTCCTAGCTCCCTCTAAGCCTATATAAAGAACCCCCCTCCGAGAATCACGGCGTGAAACCCTAACCCTCTCCCTCTCCTCACGACCGGACAAAAAACGCCACCGACGGACATGTCCATTTTCCACCCGCCGCCCGCCACTTGCGCGCCTGATTCGCCGCCGGGCGCCCACTTCGTCGCGCCACCAGGCCGCGGGGCCCATCGCGCCCTCCCGGCCCGAAGCTCCCGCGCGTTGACCCCGTCGCCCAGCGCCTCCTCGCCTCCATCTCCGGCGGCCCGCGCCACCCGCCGCAGCGCGCCCTCGCGGCGGCTGCCTCGCACCTCGCCGACGACGACCGCAGCAGCGCCGCCCCGAGCCGCCTCTCCTTCCACGCCGGTTGCCGCCCACCGCGTCCGCAGCTCCGGCCACCGGCGCCGCGGCACCCCACCAGCGTCCGCCGCCGCCTCCACTCTGTCTCCAGCGAGCACAGCTCCGGCCACCACCTCGGTTCACGCGGCCGATATAGTTCCAGATCTGAGATTCAGTTGAACTTTGACCTAATTTCAGTAATATTTTGCCATGTTCATCGCATCGTAACTTTGCATCCGTAGCTCTGTTTTGGGCATATAGAATATCAAAATGTTCATCTCAGAGAGTACATCATTTCATCTCACTGCATCATTTTCATTAGAGTTCATCTTGATGCCCGAAATGCTGTTGGAAGGTGCTATTTGAGATAATTGCCAGACCTGCTGATCCAATTAGCTATTTGTCATTTTTGCCATGATTATTGTGTGCATGATATGCCCATGAGCTCTACATATGTTTTGTTATATGCTTTGTCATCTTTCCAGAGGTGCAATCCATGTATTTTTGTGATGTGTGTGGTGACTAGCACAAGCTTGCAAAGTGGTGCATTTGTTAATGCTGATTTCAGGGACTTAGCATTTCCACTAAGTCCTTGATCTGTTTATATCGATATGCCATATGTTCATGTTGTTTCCTAGTGATCCGTGCCTCTTTTGAGGATGATCAGTAAGGATGTTTTGTTAATATTGTAGTGCTCTATCCATCCATGTCTTTGTTTACAATTATGGAGCACCCTAGCTTGAGTCAATCGAGCTCTACTTTTGCTATTTCGTGAATCTAGGCAGATTGTCTACTTGTTAGCGATTTTGCCGAGGATGTTATAGTTGATCCGTGCATGCTATGTTATTGTTCTTGCCATGTCTAGCTTGTATAATGTGTATTCTTGATGGGTGTATGCTTAGATTGTCATGACTTGCTCTTTAGTGAGTGCATCGAGCTCGTAAACATGCCTACTTGATATCTGATTTTGCATGCTCCAGTTTTCACTAAGTCTGTGATCTGATTATGTTTTTGCCATGTTCACATGCTTGCAATTGTATTTTCTGATCCCTTTTGGCTCAAGGTCACTAAGGGACTTTTGTTAAGATCTTTGAGTAGCTCCATGCCATGCTTTACTTTGCCATGTTCAGGCCCTGCAGCATATAGTTTTCTTGCTCCAAAATATGCTACCTGATCTGAAATTCCAGACAAGTGTTAATTTCACTAAGTCTGAGATCTGTTTACCAATTGCATTTTTGCCATGCTTGTTTGAACCTGTGAATGGATGAATTGGCCGTAGCTTAGTGTTCCTCTTTTGTTAAGAATCATGACTGGATCCCTTCCATGTATTTTTTTGCCATGTTTGAGTGCCGTAGCATGTTCATCTTGTTGCGTTTAGATGGTCACTTGCTGTATATCGCAGACCGGTGCCATATTTGTTTTGCTTGCCATTTCCAAACCGTGTCTCCGATTCCGGCGTTCTTTATATCGTTTTCAAGCGAAATCATCTCACCTTTCCAGTGGCACACTTGAATTTCCAAGTTGAGGCCAGGTTCATTCTTTCCTTGTCAAATCTTGCATATGCATCCCATATCGCATCCCGCATAGCATACCATGTTTGCATCATGCTGTTTGAGCTTTGCACGTGGTTGATTGTGTCTTTTGTGCTTGTTTGTCTTGTTTGGGTAGTGCCGGGAGACGAGTTCGCTAATGAGGAGCCCGTTGAGTTTGCTTTCGAGGATCCAGTCAACTCTGACAACTTTGCAGGCAAGATGATCATACCCTCGAAATCACTTCTATCTTTGCTTTGCTAGATGCTCGCTCTTTTGCTATGCCTATGCTACGATGACTACCACTTGCTTATCATGCCTCCCAAATTGCCATGTCAAACCTCTAACCCACCATGTCCTAGCAAACCGCTGATTGGCTATGTTACCGCTTTGCTCCGCCCCTCTTATAGCGTTGCTAGTTGCAGGTGAAGATTGGAGACCGTTCCTTGTTGGAACATTATTTACTTGTTGGGATACCATTATATTATCTTGTTATCTTAATGCATCTATATACTTGGTAAAGGGTGGAAGGCTCGGCCTCTCGCCTCGTGTTTTGTTCCACTCTTGCCGCCCTAGTTTCCGTCATATCGGTGTTATGTTCCCGGATTTTTGCGTTCCTTACGCGGTTGGGTGATAATGGGAACCCCTTGATAGTTCGCGTTGAATAAAGCTTTTCCAACAATGCCCAACCTTGGTTTTACCATTTGCCACCTAGCCTTTTTCCCCTTGGGTTTCCAGAGCCCAAGGGTCATCTTATTTAAACCCCCCTGGGCCAGTGCTCCTCTGAGTGTTGGTCCGACTGAGCTGCCTGCGGGGCCACCTCGGGGCAACTTGAGGTTTGGTTTTACTCATAGCTAGTCTCATATGAGTGTTGCTACGTCTCGAGCTAGCGTTGGTTTTCCCCGAAGAGGAGGGGGTGATGCAGCACAGTAGCGTAAGTATTTCCCTCAGTTTTTGAGAACCAAGGTATCAATCCAGTAGGAGGTCACGCGCAAGTCCCTCATACCTGCACAAAAAGGTAGCAACTCGCAACCAACGCTTAGGGGTTGTCAATCCCTTCACGGTCACTTACGAGAGTGAGATCTGATAGAGATAATATTTTTGGTATTTTTGGTATAAAGATGCAAAGTGAAAAGTAAAAGCAAAACAAGTAAAATAAAGTAATGGAGATTGATATGATGAGAATAGACCCCGGGGCCATAGGTTTCACTAGTGGCTTCTCTCAAGAGCATAGATATTCTACGGTGGGTGAACAAATTACTGTTGAGCAATTGATAGAATTTAGCATAGTTATGAGGTTATCTAGGTATGATCATGTATATAGGCATCATGTCCGTGACAAGTAGACCGACTCCTGCCTGCATCTACTACTATTACTCCACTCTTCGACCGCTATCCAGCATGCATCTAGAGTATTAAGTTCAGGGGGGCGCCCAGGGGGGGGGGGCCTGCACCCTCGTGACCTCCCCGGGAACTTCTTGGAGTAGGGTCCAAGTCTCCTGGATCACGTTCGGTGAGAAGATCACGTTCCCGAAGGTTTCATTCCGTTTGGACGTCGATTGATATTCTGTTTCCTCGAAATACTGAAATAGGCAAAAAACAGCAATTCTGGGCGGGGCCTCATGTTAATAGGTTAGTCCCAAAAATAATATAAAAGTGGAAAATAAAGCCCAATATAGTCCAAAATAGTAGATAAAGTAGCATGGAGCAATCAAAAATTATAGATACGTTGGAGACGTATCAGGCATCCCCAAGCTTAATTCCTGCTCGTCCTCGAGTAGGTAAATGATAAAAAGAGAATTTTTGATGCGGAGTGATACTTTGGCATAATTTCAATGTAAATCTTCTTAATCATGGTATGAATATTCAGATCCGAAAGGTTCAAGACAAAAGTTCATATTGACATAAAAATGATAATACTTCAAGCATACTAATCAAACAATTATGTCATCTCAAAATAACATGGCCAAAGGAAGTTCATCCCTACAAAATCATATAGTTAGGCTATGCTTCATTTTCGTCACACAAAGATGTTCCCAACTTCTATACCCCTGATGACAAGCCAAGCAATTGTTTCATACTCAAATAATCTCAAACTTTTTCAACCTTCACGCAATACATGAGCGCGAGCCATGGACATAGACTATGGGTGGTATAGAATATGATGATGGGGATTAGGGCTGCAAGAAAAGCTCGAGGCTCGTGCGCCGCTCGAGATCGACTCGTATTTTAACTCGACTCGAGATCAACTCGAAAAGAAATGAGCTGAGTATGAACACTTTATGTAGCTCGATAGAGAAACGAGTTAATCTTGAGCCAACACTAGCTCGCTCGATTTTAGCTCGATAGCTCAATGTCATATAATTATATTAAATAATCTTGATGTATATTTAAAGAAAATAGTATAATTTATTGCCATATATGTTGTCTCCAAGTTTTCTCATTTTTACCTAGTAGGAAACATGAGGCCTATTAAGCAGGAGAAATTTAGCCTCAATATGGTGTGTGGTCAGTCATGTGTCAAATATCCTATTATTCTCAGCCAAAGTTTAAGAGCAGTTGCACCTTCATTTTTTATCTTTCTAGATCATTGATCCCTATTTGTCAAGTGCTAGTCTTTAGTTGAGAGAGAATAAGTCAAATTTTATAGTGGTTTTTGTAAGTGCATCTAGTGCCACCCCTAGTTGGTTTTGGAGTATTGACGACAAACCTAGTTGAGGGACTAATGTAGGATAACACAGGTAGAAGTCCCTCATGATTCAGTTTTACTACCAGAGATGACCCCTAAAAATGTATGAAGACATTGAAGTCAAAGGTGGTATATGAAGATATTCACATTGAAGACTATGACAAGAGAAGACACGATATGAAGCCTATGGAGCTCGAAGACTTTGATCTTTCGTAGTTCTTTTTCTCTTGTGTTGAGTCATAGGAACCACAGTACTATTAAGTGGGGTCCAAGAGAACCAGTCAGAATGACTGAAGTGATGCCTAAACCAAAAACCTATGTCTTCGAGTGAAGACTATGAGAGCGAATCTTGTCCAGAGTCGGACAAGTCAGCTTTGCTTGTAGCCCAAGTAAAGTTGCCGTGTGAGTTTGAAATCTGACCGTTGGAACACATGTCAGTTCCTTAGTGACCCAGGGTCATTTCGGACAAATCAGGTTGCGTTGCCAAGTGGCTATAAATAGCCCACCCCCTACAACCATAAACGGTTGGCTGCTAAGAGTGAAAGCACGGCTTTTGTCGTTTGAGAGCAACCCACCTCGAAGCCTTTGAGAGAGAATTCCTTGCGAGGATAAAGCCCTAACCACCAGAGCCAGAGAGAATTGGGCATCACTTAAGTCTTCTTGTCTGTGTGATCTGAAGACTTATTACACTTGAGGACTGTGCATCCTCCAGCCGGTTAGGCGTCGCGTTCTGAGCTTCCAAGAGACATTATGGATTGCCAGTGAACGAAGTCTGTGAAGGTTTGGGAGTCTACCTTGAAGACTTACCAGAGTGATTGGGCGAGGTCTATGTGACCTTAGCTCAAGGAGAATACAATGAGGACTGGGTGTCCTGAGCTGCGTGTTCAGGACTGGGTGTCCGGGACTGTGTGTCCTAAGGTTTAAATACCTAGCCGCTCCAACCAGACGTACAGTTGTCACAGCAACTGGAATTGGTCCAACAAATCATTGTCTTCAACGATTCACTGGTTTCATCTTCACTTCACTTTACTTACTGTTCCTCCTTGTGAAGTCATTGTATGTTTGCTCTAACATTTGTCTTCATTGAGTGACTGTGTGTTCTGTTTGGCTTCACAATATCTTCCTACCTGATCCTTACTACCTAGCTGCTATTAGTGTTTGTGCTTTCACTTCATTGAATACTTGACTATGGTTTGCCTAGTGCAGTCTACCTTCCGCTGCATGGAAATAGGTTTATTTTTATCATTTGTCTTCAAAACTCCCATGTTCTGAAGACTTTCATAAAAATCGCCTATTCACCCCCCTAGTCGATATAACGCACTTTCAATTGTTATCGGAGCAAGGTGCTCCCTTGTTCTGTGTGATTCGGTTTAACCACCTGGAGTTTTAGCTATGTCGACTGCAGGGATAATTAAAGTCTCCACTGCGTGCCCCGTCTTCGATGGAATTGAATATCCCTACTGGAAGAATAAGATGCGCATGCATCTTGAAGCCATTGACGTCGACCTATGGTATGTCGTCAAGAATGGCGTTCCCAAGGCTGGAGAAGGTGTCACTGCTACTGATGTCAAGAAATTTGTTCAACTGGACTCTACTGCCAAGAACATCATCTGTGGTCATCTGACCAAAGGACAATATGGCCGTGTGAGTGCTTTGAAGACATCCAAGCTGGTCTGGGACTGGCTCTCCAAGGTCAGTGAAGGCATCTCAACCCAGAGAGATCAAAGAATCAGTGTCCTTCGCAACCTCTTCAACCGCTTCAAGCGAAATGACAATGAGAATGTCCAGCACACATTTGACCGACTCACTGACATCACAAATGAGCTTCAAGCCCTCGGCGCCACTGAGATTACCAAACACGAAGTCGTCAAGACACTGCTGAGATCACTTGATAGTTCGTTTGACATCCTGGCCCTGATGATTCAAGAACGTCCTGATTTCAAGACACTCGATCCGTCTGACATACTTGAGAGGCTCAACACACATGAGTTTCAGCTTTCGGAGAAAAGAGATATCTATAGTCCAAACTATGGGCGAACTCGTGCATTGAAGGCAAAAGCTGTCTCCTCATCTGAAGAAGAATCTGACAGCAGTTCTGATGATCCTGAAGACATTGGAAGGGAACTTGCTATGCTTGTCAAGAAGTTCCAAAAATTCACCAAGAAGAAAGGCTTCAGAAAGTCTTCCCGATCAAGTTCAAGGAATGATGAAGCTCCTGCTCATGACTACAAGAAGAAAACATGTCACAAGTGCAAGAAACTTGGCCACTTCATCTCTGAGTGTCCACAGTGGGACAATGAGAACAAAAAGAAGAAGAAGAGCAAGGAATATGACTCTGACGACAAGAAGAAGAAGAAGAAATACTCAAAGTCTTCTTCCAAGTCTTCCTCAAAGTCTTCATCACACAAGAAGAGCTCATCTGGCAAGGCACGTGCGTTTGTTGGCAAGGAAATGGATTCAGAGGAGGAGTCTGCTTCTGAGGAGGCGGAGGTGGAGTCTGAGGAGGAATCCGACTCAGGCGTCGCAAGTCTGGCTACAGCATACGTTGCCAAGTCCATCTTCAACACTGAAGACAATGACTTCATCACCGACACCGATGCAAATGACAAGGACTACTCCGCTTCTACCTACTGCTTCATGGCACGCGGTGCCAAGGTAAACACACGCACTACTCACTATCAAACATCTAGTGACGATGACTCTGATTGTGGTTCAAAACCTAGCTACAAAACACTTGCTAAAATTGCAACTGAACAACAGAAAGCTATGGAACATATTCAAAAACTGTTAGACAGAAGCGATGATCTGTTAGGTGCTGAAATGACTCGATCTGAATCCTTAATTGAAGACATAAAAAATCTTCACGTTAAGTATCAGGAACTTGAAAGTCGTCATGAAACTCTCTCAACAACTCATGAAAAGCTTTCCTATGATTATCTTCAAAGGAAGCAAGATCTTGAGAAATTGAGAGCGGTTCATGAAGATCTTCAAACGGAAAACGAGTCACTTCGCGCCAAACAGATCAGTCCCGCTCAGGAAGGATTTGAACCACCATGTCTTAAATGCATTGAGCGTGATAATGCTACTTCTGTTGCTGAATGTTCTACTGCTACTGCTGTTGCTCAACTGTTGATGTGGTAACTAACCCCTCTGCTGAGGATACCACCGCTATTGCTGATGAGAATGCTAGGTTGAAGACATTGCTTGAAACAGGGATGTACAAAAGTCTTCAAGGGCATCAGACACTATGTGATGTCCTCAAAAAGCAGATTCTGAACCGAAACCCTAGGAAAGAGGGTGTTGGGTTCGTATGGAAAATGAATGCAGATGGCTCTTACTGGAAACCTGAGCAGTATCCCAAAACCATGTGGGTTGCTGCAAAGGAACCTTCAGCAGATCCGTCCAATCTAACTAGCTTCACTTGTGCTAACCCCATTATCATTGATGAATCCTTTGATGCAAACTATATACTGTTTAAGAATCAGAATGGTGAAGTGTTTGCCAGGTACATTGGTACTAACTGCAGGAATGGACCACCTATGTAGAAGATCTGGGTTCCGAAAAGGTGTCTGGAAAATCTTCCTGTGAATGTCTTCATGACACCTCACTTGAAGAAGACAAACCTCAGACCAAAGGCTTCATACGGTCCAAAGGCTTCATACAAACAGAAGACTCACCTGAGTCGCACTAACGCAAATGCTTTGTAGGGAAACCATACTCAGGCATATGAATATGAGAGCGGTTCATCAAACCTCCATGTTCATAAGACCAAGAACTATCCTGCTTATTCTTATGAGTACTATTGTCCGCCTGCAAGACTGTTTGCTAAGGCTTCAAAGCCAAAATTCTCAGATGATGCACTTAGACTTATTGCTTCTAAGCCACCCTTGAAGATGTGGGTGGTTAAGAAGGCTTAACTCTCTTTTGCAGGGAAAGGTCTCCAGCAGAAAACCAAAATCGTCTGACGCTATTGCTGGGGACCTTAAACATCTTGTAGGGCACAAGATCAAATTCCCAAATGGTCTTATTATGTACTTCGTACCTGAATCGCTTGCTACTCTCCCTATTAGTCCCAACCTGGGTCTAAGCTTTCACAACCCACCGGTTCGTCAAATGTTTTTGCTTCACAATGCTCTTGGTGAAGCCTATCCCCCTAACTGCACTGTAGGGTACGACACCAACGTCTTCAGAATGGATTATTGACAGTGGGTGTACAAATCACATGACTGGCAAAAGAAGTCTTCTTATGGACTCAACCTTACGTCCATCCGACAAGAGCCACATCACATTTGCTGACACTAGTAAAAGTAAGGTATTGGGTCTAGGTAGAGTTGCAATCTCAAGGGATCAACACATGGATAAAGTCATGCTTGTTGAATCCCTTGGCTTCAACTTAATGTCAGTCTCAATGCTTTGTGATTTGAACATGATCGTAATGTTTGGAAAATATCGTTGCCTTGTACTAATGGAATCTGACAAGTCTCTAGTGTTTGAAGGGTATCGAAAAGATGATTTGTACGTGGTAGATTTCTCAGCAGGGCCACAGCTTGCAGTATGTCTTCTAGCAAAGGCTTCAGAATGCTGGCTATGGCATCGGAGGCTTGGACATGCTGGCATGAGGAACCTCCACACCCTTGCAAAGAAGAAGCATGTCATAGGCATCGAGGGCGTCAAGTTCAAGAAAGACCACTTATGTGGTGCCTGTGAAGCAGGGAAGATGACGAGGGCCAAACATCCCTCGAAGACAATCATGACTACTACTCAACCCTTCGAACTACTTCACATGGATCTTTTCGGTCCCACTCATTACTCAACTCTAACTACTACTACTTGCCTCTATGGCTTCGTTATTGTTGATGATTATTCTAGATATACTTGGGTGCACATAATCATTTACAAGACTGAAGTGCAGGATGTCTTCAGACGCTTCGCCAATCGAGCTATGAACAATTTTGGCGCCAAGATAAAGCACATCAGAAGTGACAATGCACTGAATTCAAGAACACTGGCCTTGATACATATCTTGATACCTTGGGCATCACACATGAATTCTCAACCCCGTACATGCCACAACAGAATGGCATCATCGAACGCAAGAACAGAACACTAATTGAGATGGCCAGAACTATGCTAGATGAATACAAGACCCCAAGAAAATTCTGGCCCGAAGCCATTGATACTGCATGCCATACAATCAATCGTGTTTATCTTCACAAGCTACTGAACAAGACATCTTATGAGCTTCTCACTGGCAAAAAGCCAAATGTCAGTTACTTCAGAGTATTTGGCGCAAGGTGCTAGATCAAGGACCCACATCACACCTCAAAATTTGCACCAAAAGCACATGAGGGTTTTATGCTTGGATATGGAAAGGATTCGCACTCCTACAGAGTCTTCAATCTCTTTCATTACAAAGTGGTTGAAACAGTGGATGTGCGGTTCGATGAGACCAACGGTTCACAAAGAGAGCAGCTGCCAAATGTGCTAGATGAAGTTCCATCCAGTGAATCAATCAAGCTAATGGGAACTGGAGAAATTATACCTTCTGAAGCTCATCCTGAAGAAGAAGTTATCATTTCAGCACCTGATCAACATGAAGACAATGCTCAGCCTGAAGACATTCCTTCCAACAACGATAATGAACAGCAAGAGCAAAGTCTTTGCCCTGTACATCCTTGCGTTGCCAATGAAGTGCAGATTGAAAGAATAATTGATAGCATCAATGCACCTGGTCCACTCACTTGTTCGAGGGCAACTCAGCTAGCAAATTTCTGTGGGCACTTCGCATTCGTCTCAATATCAGAACCCAAGAAAGTTGAAGAAGCCTTCATGGAACCTGAATGGATTCAAGCTATGCAAGAAGAGCTTCAACGATTTGAGCTGAATAATGTATGGGAACTGGTTAAGCGTCCTGATCCACGGAAGCACAATATAATAGGCACCAAATGGATATACCGCAACAAGCAAGATGAGCATGGTCAAGTTGTCAGAAACAAAGCTCGTCTTGTTGCTCAAGGATATACTCAAGTGGAAGGGACTTCGATGAAACATTTGCTCCTGTGGCTAGACTTGAAGCCATACGCATACTGCTGGCCTATGCAAATCATCATAACATACTTCTATATCAAATGGATGTGAAGAGTGCCTTTCTCAATGGCAAGATTGAAGAAGAAGTGTATGTTGCACAACCGCCTGGCTTTGAAAATCCAAAACATCCTGACATGGTATACAAGCTCAACAAGGCACTGTATGGCCTCAAACAAGCCCCTAGGACCTGGTATGACACACTCAAATACTTCCTGAAGAGCAAAGGCTTCATACCTGGTTCCCTAGATCCCACTCTCTTCATGAAGACATATGATGGTGAACTGTTCGTGTGCCAAATATATGTGGATGACATTACCTTCGGCTGCACCAATCAGAAGTACAGTGAAGAGTTTGGATATATGATGCAGGAGCAATATCAGATGTCCATGATGGGGGAGCTGAAGTTCTTCCTTGGTCTTCAAATACGACAACAACGCAATGGCATCTTCATATCTCAAGAGAAGTATCTCAAAGATTGCCTGAAGAAGTTCGGTATGCAAGACTGCAAAGGCTTCACAACACCAATGCCAGCCAAACATCATCTGGGTCCTGACGACAATGGTAAAGATTTTGATCAAAAGGTATACCGCTCCATGGTTGGTTCTTTACTTTATCTATGTGCATCTAGGCCAGATATTATGCTTAGTGTTTGCATGTGTGCTCGATTTCAAGCGGCACCAAAGGAGTCGCATCACTTAGCTGTGAAGCGAATTCTTCGATATTTGGCTCACACCCCAACATTAGGATTATGGTATCCAAAGGGCTCAGAGTTTGATCTGGTTGGATTCTCGGATGCTGATTATGCTGGTGACAAAGTTGATCGAAAGTCTACATCAGGCACATGTCACTTTCTGGGACGATCACTTGTATGTTGGTCTTCAAAGAAGCAGAACTGTGTATCTCTCTCCACTGCTGAATCTGAATACATTGCTGCTGGATCTTGCTGCGCTCAGCTTCTATGGATGAAGCAAACACTCAAGGACTATGGCATTCATCTGAAGCAAGTGCCACTTTACTGCAACAATGAAAGCGCCATCAAGATAGCCAACAACCCAGTTCAGCACTCGAAGACAAAGCACATTGAAATTCGTCATCACTTTGTCAGAGATCATGTTGTGAAGGAAGACATTGATATCATACATGTCAACACTAAAGAGCAATTAGCAGATATCTTCACCAAGCCCTTGGATGAGAAGAGGTTTTGCAAGTTACGGTGTGAGCTAAATATCCTGGAATCCTCAAATGTCCTGTGATCAGGCACACATCCTAACCCTTATGCATATTGATGACTTAGATGTGCAACACACGAAGTGAAGTATATCTTCAATCAATGAAGACATACATTCTAAGTGTGAATACATTAACGTGGAATTTGACTTCAGAGCGCCACAATAATTGTGCGCCGTGTCTGGGTCTAATACTTCCTATACGGTGGGTAACGCCACCACCAAACATTCTATTTTGAAGTGTTTCACTCATGGCATTACCTTGCAATGTCTTCACATTTGGTTTGGCTTCGAACTCAACATATTTTCATGATTATCTTCACTATGTTGATTATAGATATATGTATATATATGCTAGTTTCTGTCCTCTACAGCATTCACTTATAGCTATGTCTTCGTGTTGAATCTTTTGAACTAAGTGAATGTGATCGGACCCCAACTTCTCTATGCTTTCTATCTCAAACTCTATCTCTCCAAGTCATATGCATTCTATTGAAACTGTCGAATGTCTTCTCCGCGTCCTTGTCAGCAGAAGATACAGAGATAACCATTAAGTCCGTTTTCAATGCTCATTCCTCCACATGAAATCCAGAGAAGTAGGAACGACCACCCGACAATCCAGGCGTGCGTGGGACGTGGAACAAATCCCAAAATTCCGCATACTGGCCACGTGTTCCTCAGATGCGAATCGCCAGGGGCACCTATGTAATACCACAGTGCCGCCCCTGTGCCTATAAATACACACTCACAGCGGTCATTATCTCTTCTTCCACCCTCGCACGAACCCTAGCGCCACCGCTAGCTCTCGACGACGTCGGCGATGAAGCACTTCGCTGCCGCAACCTCTCCGACGCCGTCTTCACGCCGACCGCGGACATCGTCCTCTCCGCTGTCGCCGTAGGTGTCCTCCATCGCCAAGTTAGGGCACGGAAGAGTGAACTGCTCGGCCTCATCTCCCACTCCGTCTAGTAGTTCTAAGTGTGGTAAATAAAACTCCCTTTTTACAGCACCATTGATCCTATTGATCTGTCACTTTCTACCACAA
The DNA here is from genome assembly GCF_018294505.1 of Triticum aestivum. Classification (NCBI taxonomy): domain Eukaryota; kingdom Viridiplantae; phylum Streptophyta; class Magnoliopsida; order Poales; family Poaceae; genus Triticum; species Triticum aestivum. The sequence continues at coordinate 324,557,669 of NC_057797.1, forward strand.
GCAGTTTCTGTTCACACAAGCTAGATCTCTCTCATACTGCATCTCATAACATGCCTAGTATATTCACTTGTGCTTCACAAAGTAGTTAGATTCCTCACTTGTACTGATCTGTGGATTCGTACAAATCTGGAACCAACTTATTATCTATGAGTGAATGTCTTCGCACGATGAGGTCAATGTCTTCTAAACTGATTTATCTTCAAAATCTTCTGAGAATGCATATGACCTCTTTCCCTTCCCTCGCACCTTAATGCTGTCACAGGTACATGTCCGTGGGAGAATCCTTTGGTTCTCATAGTCTGCATTCATTTGCAGAATTCTTACAGCATCACATAAATTCTCCCGAAGCCAGTTCCTGTTGGTCCAGCAAATGAAAACCTTTGAAGCCTTTGAATGTCTTGAAGCCTTTCAAGTTAAAGTTTATGGCTTCAGAAAAGGCAGCAAGGAAGGGTGGCAGAAAGCGTCATGGTGAGACCTCCAGAGATCTGCCAGATTAACTCTCAGAAATGTACAAGACAAATCCCGAAGAGGATTACCGTCAGCGCAAGACCCGAATCCAATGGATTCGAAGATATTGGGCAGAACAATGGTTCAAATACAGATTTGTGACCCAGGAGTATGCTGAGAAAAATGCCATCAAGAGACCGTGGGGAGACATCCTATTCAAGAATCTTCTACCCAGGTCCAGAGATGAAGCCATTGCTCAAGGCTTCTATCCATGCATGGTCCGTGGACTACAGCCTGCTGATGCACACTCGTCGTCACTGCTATGGTGTCGTGACGACAATCTATTCAAGCGCAACTTCCAGTTTGCTCAAAACTCTGCGAAGCAGAACAAGAAGACTTTTGGGTTAGACTTCAACCCTGGTCCCTCATCTCCAAGGGCAGATGGCACACGACGTGCAGAACCCAATGTCATCGGTCCTTTCGCCAACCTTGAAGGCCTCATCACCAACATCTTGGTTCAAGGGACTGTAGTGAATGAGCCTGCGGCTGACACTGAGTCTAAAGACGCGCTTGCAGTGCCGAAGCCAAAGCAGTTGAAGAAGCCAAAAGCTTCAAAGCCAGCCCCTTCACCAAAAATCTCAAGGGCGAAGCCATTGGCAACTACACCTCCTGAAGACAGTGTGCAGTCTGAAGATTTATCACGCGTTTCCAAGCTCCAGAAGGCCAAGATGCCTCTGTCTCACACTGGCAAAGAGCTAACAGCTGCTGCAATCCTGCGCAATGACACATTGATCTATCAAGTGATGAAGATCTTGCAGATGACGCTCTTGAGCAACTCATCAAGAGCAAAGAAGAAGCAGAAATATTCAATGATCTGCCTCTCTTTGATGTCACCATCATCCACAACTTCATTGATGAGTGGTTTGACACGCCAAACATCAGCTTTGAAGATCTGCAGCTACCTATTGGCCTCAGTGTCGCCTTCCAAGGCGCCATTGCTTCAGAACTTGCTATTGCCCATCGCATTGTTGAACTGAAGCAGAAGATTGACTATGAAAAGGCTCAGTTCAAGAAGCATATGGCCAAGCTCAGCGTGCAAGAAGTGAAGAACTTCAAGACAATGATGCACGAGCTCAAGGAAGCCTTTGTGAAGAAGCGTGCAGAAGCTCAGGGTTCATGTGAGCGCATGAAGACTCTGGCTGACAGATGTGTGCAAGCCTATAATGAGGCTGAGAAACGCAAAGCACTTGGGCGTCCTGGCATCGACCCCAGGATGGCCGCAAAGAAGAAGAAGAAGCCTGCTACGGCTGAATCTGATGCACCAAGGCAAGAAGCAGTTCCGATTGTCTTCCCAACAAGAATGACTGGCTCGAAGCCAAAGAGCCGGTCAACAGCTTCAGAGCTCAAGAATACAAGAACTGCTGAGGCTGAAGCCAGGAAGAGGAAACACTTTGAAGCCTCTCCTACTGCCCCCACCAAGAAAAAGAGAAAGACCAAGAAAGCTCGGGCTGCTCCCACAGAGCCCTTGATAGTTGAACCCATTTCTATGGTTCATCCTGACGCAGAACGTCAACTGACAGTTCATGAGCCTGCTTCCACAGAGGCTCCTGAAGCTGAAGACATTCCAGCAGCTGATCCCATCGCTGCTGAAGACATTGGTCATCATGACAATGTAGAAGATGATGCAGTCCTTCCTCAGTTAGAAAACAACGAACTCATCAGCATTGGTCGTCCACTGACGCCAATTGCACAGGATGCTTCATGGGCGGATCGCCCACAAGAGGAAGAAGACTATGAGGCCCAGCCCACTCCAACTCCCCAGGCGTCGTCTGCGTTCCGCAGGCTTCGCAAAGGTCCAAGGCCTCAAGTCTCTGCTGAAGACATTCCGGCTGCATCAGCCGCAGAAGAAGAAGTACCACAAGATCCCACTCCCTTGTTCCACCAAGAAGCAGTTCTCTAGGAGAACATGCCTGTGGTTGACCCTCCAGCTAGTCAAGTGGAGGATGAAATCTTGAGGCTGCCACAACGACCAATGAAGCTAATGTGGAGCCCTCCCCAGCAAAAGCTTCAGAAGACTGTGAAGCCACTGATCCCGCCACTTCTGTTCCTGAGTCTGCTGCCGGTCCCCAATTCAACTATCATGTTGAGCACAGGCCTCAGGTCCAGAAGCCAATCCCAAGACTGCCAAGGTTTCCAGGTCCTGCATCAGCACCTGGCTCCTTCAACATCAATGGCTTCAGGGCAGACAACACGTTCTTCAATCGCTCCAGGAACCCCTACACAAGGGAAAGGATATCATCTGATCGGTTCTGGAGCTATCCTCAGCGAAGCTATTACTCTTGCATTCTTTACAACCAAGGTCGCATCTTCCCACACAAGCACCTTGATGTTGAAGCTATAGCTGGTCTGCCCTGTCTAGAAGAAGCGTTGGATTGCTTCAAGCAAGTGGGTCTGCTGCAGTTTGCTACTGATGAAGAGCATTGGAATGAAGAGCTGCTGCTACAATTCTATGCCACACTTCACATCAAAGGGTATAGCAGAGATCCGAAGACTTGGGTCCTGGAGTGGATGACTGGCAATGTTCATCACGAAGCCAATGCATTTGACATCATTGAGCTCACTGGCTTGCCCACTCCTGGCGATCTCTTCGAGCAAGGCTGTCAGCTGCATGCTGAAGCTATTGAGAGCATCTTCCAGCGGCCAGAACCTAATATGAGTCAAATGCTCAGCATGATGAAGCCATTGCCTCAAGATGCTGCGTATCCCACAGAGTTCTTCGTTGAAGACCTTGAGTACCTGCCCAGAACCATCTATCACATCATCAGGCGAACTCTCTGGCCTATCAAAGGGCACTCTACAAATGCCAAGCTTCATGGTGCAATGAAGACTTTGGTCTTCTATATACTTCATGGCAAATGCTTCAATGCACAGGACTTCTTCATACGCCAACTTGCTGCATCAGGCATGGATCTGTTTGGTTTGAAGTTCTACGCCCCTTGGGTCATGCGGCTGATCAAGCAACACTCCGCCATCTCGTATCAGCCCTCAGCCCGCAACCATCGGATCTTCTTGCCTGACGTGGACATGTCTACTGAAGCCATATATTCTGAGCCTGCCAAGCACCCTCTAAGTCTTCAGAATGCAGAACATCAGAGTTTCACTCAGAACGTTGAAGGCGTTGAAGCAGTTTCTCGGGTGTATCCTTTGGCTGGCACTACACGTGCACCACACCCTGCTTCAACTGAAGCCACTGACAGTGCGACTGCTCCAAGACCCAAGAAGCGCACTCGTGTTCTCAACGACCGAGAGCTTCTTGTGGCTCTACATTAGAAACAAGATAGGCATCATGACTGGCTGAAGCGTCAGATGAAGAGTCTCTTGGTGGATGTTAATCGCACTCGAAATCTTGCCACCAAGAATGCGTTCATTGCCCATGAAACCTGTCGCCGCACATGGAAAGGGCTGACGATGATGCTTTCTGAAGCTGATCTTCAAGAGGATGGCTTCACTGAGAGATTCAAGTTTGACTCCACACCTCCTCGGAGGGCTGTGCTGCTAGGAACTCCATCCCTTGAAGACTCTGAGTTCTCTTCCTCTGCTGCCACAGTCACTGCCAAAATTATTGAGGAAGAAGATGATGCTACTTCACCGCCATATCCTTCAGCACCTCCAAGCTCTTCTGCACCGCCAAACAACACCAACAATCCTGCTACTTCACCTACTCCTCATGGGAACGAGTAGACGCTCTATGTCTTCAAACCTTTTTGGTCATTACTGACAAAAGGGGGAGAAGCATATGAGATTGATAGTCTTCAAGCGGGTTCATATGGGCGGGTGCATTATATTTTGCTTCGTGCTTACAACTCTCGTTTTTTTGCTACATTTGGTTCTTATGAGTTGTAACACTTAAACTAGATGGTCGTCTGCTACTTATTTGCCACCTTGTTTTGCGAAGATAAATTCCGCATGTGCGACGATAAATTCCACACTTAGCTCATTCTGCAGATGTCCATTTTCCATTATGCATGTCATTATCTTCATATACTTTCACATGCATAGTGGATTGTCATCATAAGTTGAAGTGGATCTCCAAAAGCAAATTAACTTATATGCACATCTTCAGGGGGAGCCCTTCAACTTATGAAGACAATTCCTTATCCTTTACAATTTCACAGATTATATTCCCCGTTGAAAACTTCAACTAGTTTGTCATCAATCACCAAAAAGGGGGAGATTGTAAGTGCATCTAGTGCCGCCCCTAGTTGGTTTTGGAGTATTGACGACAAACCTAGTTGAGGGACTAATGTGTTTGTGAGAATTGCAGGATAACACAGGTAGAAGTCCCTCATGATTCAGTTTTACTACTAGAGATGACCCCTAAAAATGTATGAAGACATTGAAGTCAAAGGTGGTATATGAAGATATTCACATTGAAGACTATGACAAGAGAAGACACGATATGAAGCCTATGGAGCTCGAAGACTTAGATCTTTCGTAGTTCTTTTTCTCTTGTGTTGAGTCATAGGAACCACCGTACTGTTAAGTGGGGTCCAAGAGAACCAGTCAGAATGACTGAAGTGATGCCTAAACCAAAAACCTATGTCTTCGAGTGAAGACTATGAGAGCGAATCTTGTCTAGAGTCGGACAAGTCAGCTTTGCTTATAGCCCAAGTAAAGTTGCCGTGTGAGTTTGAAATCTGACCGTTGGAACATGTGTCAGTTCCTTAGTGACCCAGGGTCATTTCGGACAAATCAGGTCGGGTTGCCAAGTGGCTATAAATAGCCCACCCCCTACAACCATAAACGGTTGGCTGCTGAGAGTGAAAGCACGGCTTTTGTCGTTTGAGAGCAACCCACCTCGAAGCCTTTGAGAGAGAATTCCTTGTGAGGATAAAATCCCTAACCACTAGAGCCAGAGAGAATTGGGCATCACTTAAGTCTTCTTGTCTGTGTGATCTGAAGACTTATTACACTTGAGGACTGTGCATCCTCCAGCCGGTTAGGCGTCGCATTCTGAGCTTCCAAGAGACATTGTGGATTGCCAGTGAACGAAGTCTGTGAAGGTTTGGGAGTCTACCTTGAAGACTTACCAGAGTGATTGGGCGAGGTCTATGTGACCTTAGCTCAAGGAGAATACGGTGAGGACTGGGTGTCCTGAGCTGCGTGTTCAGGACTGGGTGTCCGGGACTGTGTGTCCTAAGGTTTAAATACCTAGCCGCTCCAACCAGACGTATAGTTGTCACAGCAACTGGAACTGGTCCAACAAATCATTGTCTTCAACGAGTCACTGGTTTCATCTTCACTTCACTTTACTTACTGTTCCTCCTTGTGAAGTCATTGTATGTTTGCTCTAACATTTGTCTTCACTGAGTGACTGCGTGTTCTGTTTGGCTTCACAATATCTTCCTACCCAATCCTTACTACCTAGCTGCTATTAGTCTTTGTGCTTTCACTTCATTGAATACTTGACTATGGTTTGCCTAGTGTAGTCTACCTTCCGCTGTATGGAAATAGGTTTAATTTTATCGTTTGTCTTCAAAACTCCCATGTTCTGAAGACTTTCATAAAAATCGCCTATTCACCCCCTAGTCGATATAACGCACTTTCAGTTTTCTATGTTGTGTTGCTGGCTATAATGTTTGAAAAATTGCCTTAGATTATTCATAAAATCATCTGATTATTTAGCTCGAAACTAGCTCGAGATCGATACAAGCTGAGCACGAGCCACTTTCTACGGCTCGACCTTGATCTTCACTCAGCTTGAGCTCGCTCGAATTTTAGTATAATTTGAGTTGAGCCTAGTCCAACTCGCTCGAACTCGACTCGTTTGCAGCCCTAATGGGGATTGTAAGGAGAAGACAAAAAAGGAGAAAGTCTCACATCAACGAGGCTAATCAATGAGCTATGGAGATGCCCATCAATTGATGTTAATGCAAGGAGTAGGGATTGCCATGCAACGGATGCACTAGAGCTAAGAATGCTCAACAAAAGAAAACTAGTGGGTGTGCATCCAACTTGCTTGCTCAGGAAGACCTAGGGCATTTTGAGGAAGCCCATCGTTGGAATATACATGCCAAGTTCTATAATGAAAAATTCCCACTATGAACACGACAAATTATGAGACTCACTATATGAAAATCATGGTGCTACTTTGAAGCACAATATATGAGACTCACTACATGAAGAACAAGGTGCTACTTTGAAGCACAAGTGTGGAAAAAGAGATAGTAGCATTGCCTTTTTTATTTTCTCTTTTTTTGGGCCTTTCTTTTTTTTCCTTTCTTTTTGGCCTTTCTCTTTTTTTGATTGGGCAATGCTCTAATAATGATGATCATCACACTTCTATTGATTACAACATAATGATTACAACTCGATACTAGAACAAGATATGACTCTATATGAATGCCTTCGGCGGTGTATCGGGATAGTGCAATGAATCAAGAGTGACATGTATGAAAAATAATGCATGGTGGCTTTGCCACAAATACGATGTCAACTACAAGATCATGCAATGGCAATATGACAAAAGTAAAGCATGTCATGATTATGATTATGATGATGGAAGTTGCATGGCAATATATCTCGGAATGGCTATGGAAATGCCATGATAGGTAGGTATGGTGGCTGTTTTGAGGAAGATATAGGGAGGTTTATGTGTGAAAGAGCGTATCATATCACGGGGTTTGGATGCACCGGCGAAGTTTGCACCAACTCTCAATGTGAGAAAGGGCAATGCACGGTACCGAAGAGGCTAGCAAGTGGCGGAAAGGTAAAAGTGCGTATAATCCATGGACTCAACATTAGTCAAAAGAACTCATATAATTATTGCAAAAATTTAGATGTCATCAAAAATCAAGTACTACGCGCATGCTCCTAGGGGGATAGATTGGTAGGAAAAGACCATTGCTCGTCCCCGACCGCCACTCATAAGGATGCACAAGCCAGATACACTTGATGCTTCAAATTTGTTACACAACTTTAACCATACGTGCATGCTATGGGATTTGCTAACTTTAACACAAGTATTTCTCAAATTCACAACTACTCAACTAGCACGACTATGATATTATCACCTCCATATCTCAAAACAATTATCAAGCATCAAACTTATCTTAGTATTCAACCCACTAAAAAGAAAGTTTCACATATCTTGAATACCAAGTATATTAACATTAAGAAAATTACCATGCTATTAACGACTCTCAAAATAATCTAAGTGAAGCATGAGAGATCAAGTTTCTTTAAAACAAACCACCACCGTGCTCTAAAAGATCTAAGTGAAGCACTAGAGCAAAAATTATCACGCTCAAAAAGATATAAGTGAAGCACATAGAGTAAACTATCAAGCTCAAAAGATATAAGTGAAGCACATAGAGTATTCTAACAAATTTCAATTCATACATGGCTCTCTCAAAATGTGTGTACAGTAAGGATGATTGTGGTAGACTAACAAGCAAAGACACAAATAATACAAGACGCTCCAAGCAAAACACATATCATGTGGTGAATAAAAATATAGCTCCAAGTAAATTATCGATGGAAGTGGACGAAAGAGGGGATGCCTTCCGGGGCATCCCCAAGCTTTGACTTTTTGGTGTCCTTGGATTATATTGGGGATTCCATGGGCATCCCCAAGCTTAGGCTCTTGCCACTCCTTGTTCCATAATCCATCAAAAGAATTCACCCAAAACTTGAAAACTTCACAACACAAAACTCAATAGAAATCTCGTGAGCTCCGTTAGAGAAAGAAAACAAAAGACTACTTTAAGGTACTGTAGTTAACTTGTTCTTTATTTGTATTGGTGTTAAACCTACTGTATTCCAACTTCTCTATGGTTTATAAACTATTTTACTAGCCATAGATTCATCAAAATAAGCAAACAACACACGCAAAACAGAATCTGTCAAAAACAGAACAGTCTGTAGTAATCTGTTACTAACGCAAACTTCTGGAACTCAAAAAATTCTACAAAAATTAGAAGACCTGGGAAATTTGTTTATTGATCAGAAGAAATTAGAATCACTATTTTATCACGTTCTGGTGATTTTTGACAATTCGGGCACTGAGCGCAAAGATTCTGGAAATTACAGCAAGATCAAATAACTATCTTCCAAGAAGATCTAATAGGTTTAACTTGGCACAAACACTAACTAAAAGATAAAACCACATCTAAACAGAATCTAGATGGATTATTTATTCCTAAACAGAACCAAAAACATAAAATAAAATTGGGTTGCCTCCCAACAAGCGCTATCGTTTAACGCCCCTAGCTAGGCATAAACGCAAGGATATATCTAGGTATTGCCATCTTTAATTTTCAACTTTTTAGCGGAGTCATGCTCGAATCCGGGGGGTTCTTCCCTCTTCCCTTCATACTCGGAAATTTTTAGATCTAAAGAATCCAACCGTTTATTGCAAAGAGTAATCAACATATTCATACGGTTAAGATTTCTGCTAATATTTTTAAGAGGCTCAAGAGACTTTTGTAAAATCTTTGTTACTTCGCAAATCTTCTCAAACACTTGGGTTTCTTCCTGGGTAGGATGAGATCCTCCCTTTTGGGGTGGTGTTCCCACTATTCCCTCTATAATCTCATGCGCAATACCGGGATCAATGTTAATGAAATTTCCCTTGGCCATGCAATCCAAGAGTTGTCTATGCGTCATGTTTAACCCAACATAAAAATTGCGAAGAAGAATTCTAAAGTTCACCTCTAGGGTGCACTTACAATAAGATTCCATCATCCTATACCAACCATCTTTTAAGTTTTCTCCTTGCCGTTGCTTGAAGTGAAGAACTTCAAACTCGGAAGACATAGGAGCGGATAAGGAATTCGACATAGCGACAGGTAAGCAAACTAACACACGAGCAAACAAAAGGCAAAGGGAAAAAGAGGAGGAGATTGGGAAAGAGAGGGCGAATAAAACGGCAAGGGTGAAGTGGGGGAGAGGAAAACGAGAGGCAAATGGCAAATAATGTAATGCGAGAGATAGAGATTGTGATGGGTACTTGGTATGTTGACTTTTGCGTAGGCTTCCCCAGCAATGGCGCCAGAAATGGCTCGTTGACGGGAGAGTAAATCTTGACTTGACTTGGCGTAAGCCTCCCCGGCAACGGCGCCAGAAATCCTTCTTGCTACGTCTCGAGCTAGCGTTGGTTTTCCCCAAAGAGGAGGGGGTGATGCAGCACAGTAGCGTAAGTATTTCCCTCAGTTTTTGAGAACCAAGGTATCAATCCAGTAGGAGGTCACGCGCAAGTCCCTCGTACCTGCACAAAACGGTAGCAACTCGCAACCAACGCTTAGGGGTTGTCAATCCCTTCACGGTCACTTACGAGAGTGAGATCTGATCGAGATAATATTTTTGGTATTTTTGGTATAAAGATGCAAAGTGAAAAGTAAAAGCAAAACAAGTAAAATAAAGTAATGGAGATTGATATGATGAGAATAGACCCAGGGCCATAGGTTTCACTAGTGGCTTCTCTCAAGAGCATAGATATTCTACGGTGGACGAACAAATTACTGTTGAGCAATTGATAGAATTTAGCATAGTTATGAGGTTATCTAGGTATGATCATGTATATAGGCATCATGTCCGTGACAAGTAGACCGACTCCTGCCTGCATCTACTACTATTACTCCACTCATCGACCGCTATCCAGCATGCATCTAGAGTATTAAGTTAAAAACAGAGTAACGCCTTAAGCAAGATGACATGATGTAGAGTAATAAATTCATGCAATATGATAAATACCCCATCTTGTTATCCTCGATGGCAACAATACAATACGTGCCTTGCAACTCTTTCTGTCACTGAGTAAGGACACCACAAGATTGAACCCAAAGCTAAGCACTTCTCCCATTGCAAGAACTACCAATCTAGTTGGCCAAACCAAACGGATAATTTGAAGAGACTTGCAAAGATAACTCAGCCATACATAAAAGAATTCAGAGAAGATTCAAATATTATTCATAGATAAGTTGGATCATAAACCCACAATTCATCGGTCTCAACAAACACACCGCAAAAAGAAGATTACATCAAATAGATCTCCACGAGAGAGGGGGAGAACATTGTATTGAGATCCAAAAAGAGAGAAGAAGCCATCTAGCTACTAGCTATGGACCCGAAGGTCTAAAGTAAACTACTCACACTTCATCGGAAGGGCTATGGTGTTGATGTAGAAGCCCTCCGTGATGGATGCCCTCTCCGGCGGAGCTCCGGAACAGGCCCCAAGATGGGATCTCGTGGATACAGGAAGTTGCGACGGGGGAATTAGGTTTTTGGCTCCGTCTCTGGTCTAATGGGGGTAGGTATATATAGGAGGAAGGAGCACGTCGGTGGAGCTCCGAGGGGCCCACGAGGCAGGGGGCACGCCCAGGGGGGGGGGCGCCCTCCACCCTCGTGACCTCCCTGAAAACTTCTTGGAGTAGGGTCCAAGTCTCCTGGATCATTTTCGGTGAGAAGATCACGTTCCCGAAGGTTTCATTCCGTTTGGACTCCGTTTGATATTCTGCTTCCTCGAAATACTGAAATAGGCAAAAAACAACAATTCTGGGCTGGGCCTCCTGTTAATAGGTTAGTCCCAAAAATAATATAAAAGTGGAAAATAAAGCCCAATATAGTCCAAAACAGTAGATAAAGTAGCATGGAGCAGTCAAAAATTATAGATACATTGGAGACGTATCAAGTGTGCCCTGAGAACGAGATATGTGCAGCTCCTATCGGGATTTGTCGGCACATTCGAGCGGTGTTGCTGGATTTGTTTTAACTTGTCGAAGTGTCTTGTAGAACCGGGATACCGAGTCTGATCGGAATGTCTCGGGAGAAGGTCTATTCCTTCGTTGACTGTGAGAGCTTGTCATGGGCTAAGTTGGGACCCCTGCAGAGATTTGAACTTTCGAAAGCCGTGCCCGCGGTTATGGGCAGATGGGAATTTGTTAATGTCCGGTTGTAGATAACTTGAACCTTAACTTAATTAAAATGAATCAACTGTGTGAGTTACCATGATGGTCTCTTCTCGGCGGAGTCCGGGAAGCGAACACGGTGTTGGAGTAATGCTTGCCGCAGGGTGTTCTCTAGTTACTCGTTCGCGCTTTGCTATCTCTTCTCGCTCTCTTTTGCGAATAGGTTAGCCACCATACATGCTAGTCGCTTGCCGCAACTCCACATATTTTACCTTGCCTTTCCTATAAGCTTAAATAGTCTTGATCGCGAGGGTGCGAGATTGCTGAGTCCCTGTGGCTCACAGTTTACTTCCAAACCAGATGCAGGGCCAGACGACTCCGTTCCAGATGATGCGTTAGAGCTCAAGTGGGAGTTCGACGAGGACTCACGTCATTACTATGTATCTTTCCCTGATGATCAGTAGTGGTGCCCAGTTGGGGTGATCGGGACCGTGTCGCATGTTGGGTTGGTCTTTTATTTTGGCACCGTAGTCGGGCCATGAGTGATTGGATGATGTAATGCTATCTATGTACTTTGATTGACGTGGCGAGTGTAAGCCAACTATGTTCCTTCCCCTTTTATTATCTATATTACATGTGATGTTGTGAAGATTGCCTAACTGGCGACATTGCTTTCAATGCGGTTATGCCTCTAAGTTGTGCCTCGACACGTAGGAGATATAGCGGCATCGAGGGCGTTACACAAGAGAAGATGCATGATGCCCAGCTTCAGGTCTACAAGGATAAGCGTGCTGCAGCCGAAGCACGGGAGAGGACAACAATAATAAGCAGAGAACAAGCCAGTATGGAGAAGTACATGGAATTGTTGATGGCCAACATAACTGTAATGTCCAACTTTCAAAGGGCGGAACATGAGAGGGCGCTAGAATTTTTCCGCGATAAAGTGATGGGTTCAGGATACAACAGCTAAGCTGTAGTCATCATTTATTTTGTTATTTGTTTAGATTAAATAAAATAATGTCATTATGTTTTTTTGGCAAGGTAATTATATTATTGTTTTTCATTTATCATTTTTGTAATACAAAACAATGAGGAATAAAGTCTTTTTTATTTAACATTCATTCTTGAGGAATTTTTGGCAATTTTAATTGTGTTGTGCACATAAACTTCTCTGATCTCCCTGTACATGTGTGCGCTCCTACTCTCATTCACGTACAGGTTCAGGAAGTATTTGAGATTTACTTTTTGAAGTAAGAAAGAGGTTGAGATTTTTGAGGACACGGCTAATAACCTAACAATACGTGAGAAACAGCCAAACATACTAGCTATACGTGAGAAACAGACTAACAACATCTTATCAGATCCATTCATACGGATCCTCCAAAATCTGAAACACACATGTCTTCCTCCAACGAAACTGCATCTGATGACGACCTCTTCGAAGATCCCATTGTGCAGCAGATGGATGAGGATTTTGATGAGCATTTTGCTCGCACAATAGATGCTCAAATTGAAGCTCAAGTCTTGGGCACAAGTCGGCGGCGGCGGTGCCGGCGGAGCAATGGTAAAAGGAGGTACCTTGACCGAGAACGTGTGGCAGGCAATGCTCGTCTAATTAAAGACTACTTCTCAGAAGAACCAACGTACAGTGAAGCCATGTTCCGTCGCCGGTACTACCTTCTGTCTAGTTCTCATCTCAACTAAACTCGATATATTGGTTGCTAATACTGATTTTCTCAACACAGGAATCGAATGAGAAAGCATGTATTCAGGCGCATTGTTGAAGCTCTTGAAAATTGGTCTCCATTTTTCACGCCGAGAAGAGATGTTGTAGGCCACATAGGGTTCTCCCCTCTGCAGAAGTGCTCGGTGGATATTCGGATGTTAGCGACTGGATGCGCCGCTGATGGAGTAGATGATTTATTCCGCATTGGTGCATCAACAACATTAGATTGCCTGAAGAACGCAAGGAATAAAAGAAGTCTTTGGTGCAGAATATCTTCGGAGACCTACACCAACAGATATTTAACAATTGCTCCAAATGGGGGAGGCGCATGGCTTTCCAGGAATGTTTGGAAGGCTCGACTGCATGCACTGGGAATAAAAAAAATTGCCCAGTTGCATGGAATGGTCAATTCACTCGAGGAGACTATGGAGTCTCTACGGTTATGCTTGAGGCTGTTGCATCACAAGACACCTGGATATGGCATTCTTTTTTTGGGGTTGCTGGATCAAACAATGACCTAAACGTCTTGGACCAGTCACTCCTGTTCACTGAGGTTTTGGAAGGACGAGCACCACCAGTTCAGTTCACAGTTAACCATCGACAATACAATATGGGGTACTACCTAGTAGACGGAATATATCCAGAATGTGCGGCATTTGTGAAAAATATTCCTCTAGCCCAAAGTGAGAAGGACAGAATATATAGTAAGAAGCAAGGAGCTAGGAAGGATGTGGAAAGAGCCTTTGGGATTTTACAAGCTTGATTTGCCATTCTACGTTATGCAGCCAATTATTGGCATCACTCTACCCTTGCTAACATCATGTATGCGTGCATTATACTGCATAACATGATAGTAGACGATGAAAGAGGTAACTATAGTGGTGCCCATGACTATAATTATGACCAAGGACGACATCCTGTAGCACCGGTACATCACGAGCATGGTCCTATTGATGGTTTTGCCAATTTACTGGAGAGGAATAATTCTGTTCGTGATAGAGCCGCTCACCGACGTCTCAAGCGTGATCTAATTCAGCATATTTGGGATAAATCTCAAGAGAACAGGCACAACAATTAGCTATATGATGCAAGAGTGTTTAATTTATAGCTTAGTTATGTCATATTTATGTGATGCGTTTCCTTTTCAACCTTTTATTTTTATCGAGTCACTGAAATAAGTTATTTCAAGAAATAAAATAAAGATATTTTCTCTGTTTCAATCTATCTTGTAGAATGCTATTTATCTCGGTCATGTGTGAAATGGTCTATAGAACTACTTGCATGCTTCCACCCAAGGGATAAGTCAATACACATGCAAGATAATAGCCATGCAATATCTTGCTATACGGCCAGGGACCAATTCAATTGCCTGACTAGATCAGCTAGGGAGTAAGTGTAACGCCCTCGATGCGGCTATATCTCCCACGTGTCGAAGCACGACTTAGAGGCATAAGCGCATTGAAAGTAATGTCGCAAGTGAGGTAATCTTCACACAACCCATGTAATACATAAAGGGAAAGAGAAACATAGTTGGCTTACAATCGCCACTTCACACAATTACATGAATAAAGCATTACAACATCCAAATACAATCAAGGTCCGACTACGGAACCAAAATAAAGAACAACCCCAAATGCGACAAGGTCCCCCGATCGACCCCAACTGGACTCCACTACTGATCAACTGAAAACGAAACAAGATAAAGGACAAGATCTTCATCGAGCTCCTCCTTGAGCTTGGTTGCGTCACTTGCTCGGTAACATCGGCACCTGCAAACTGGTTTTGGAAGTATCTGTGAGTCACGGGGACTCAGCAATCTCACACCCTCGCGATCAAGACTATTTAAGCTTATAGGAAGGGTAAAAGGTATGAGGTGAAGCTGCAGCAAGCGACTAGCATATATGGTGGCTAAACATATTCGCAAAAAAGAGCGAGAAGAGAAGGCAAAAGCATAGTCGAACAATTAATGATCAAGAAGTGATCCTAGAACAACCTACGCCAAGCATTACTCCAACACCGTGTTCACTTCCCGGACTCCGCCGAGAAGAGACCATCACGGTTACACACGCGGTTGATGTATTTTAATTAAGATCAACTTTAGGTTTTCTACAACCGGACATTAACAAATTCCCATCTGCCCATAACCGCGGACACGGCTTTCGAAAGTTCAAATCCCTGTAGGGGTGTCCCAACTTAGCCCATCACAAGCTCTCACGGTCAATGAAGGATATTCCTTCTCCCAGGAAGACCCGATAAGGCTCGGAATCCCGGTTACAAGACATCCTCGACAATGGTAAAACAAGTCCAGCAAGATCACCCGCTGTGCCGACAAATCCCGATAGGAGCTGCACATATCTCGTTCTCAGGGCACACCGGATAAGCTAAGCGTACGGGAGCCAACGTAACCCAAGTTGCCAAGGGACGGCCCCACATGGTGCTCTGGGTTGGACCAACACTTAGACAAGCACTGGCCCGGGGGTTTAAAATAAAGATGACCCTCGGGATGCACGACTCCCAAGGGAAAAAGGCTAGGTGGCGAATGGTAAAACCAAGGCTGGGCCTTGCTGGAGGAGTTTTATTCAAGGCGAACTATCAAGGGGTTCCCATTATAACCCAACCGCGTAAGGAACGCAAAATCCGGGAACATAACACCGATATGACGGAAACTAGGGCGGCAAGAGTGGAACAAAACACCAGGCATAAGGCCGAGCCTTCCACCATTTACCAAGTATATAGATGCATTAAGATAAATAAGAGATATTGTGATATCCCAACAAATATCCATGTTCCAACATGGAACAAACTCCAATCTTCACCTGCAACTAACAACGCTATAAGAGGGGCTGAGAAAAGCGGTAACATAGCCAAACAACAGTTTGCTAGGACAAGGTGGGTTAGAGGCTTGGCGTAACAATATGGGAGGCATGATAAGCAAGCGGTAGGTATCGCAGCATAGGCATAGCAAAAGAGCGAGCAAACTAGCAGGCAAAGATAGAAGTGATTTCGAGGGCATGGTCATCTTGCCTGAGATCCCGAAAGGAAGAAGAACGAGTCCATGAAGAAGACAAACGGACGTAGTCGAACGAATCCTCACAACTCCGGAATGGAACCGAAGCTAACAAGGGAAACAACCGGAAAGAAGCAAACAACATAGTAAACAACCATCACATAACATGGCATGATGCACAACCAAGTATGGTGCATGTCCGGTTTAAATATGCATGGCATGGCAAAGGGCACAAACAAAACTACAAGTTAAGTGGATCTAAATATGCAACGAGTTGCATATTGACAGACACCACAATAATTATTTAGTTCGCTCTTGTTTATGTACCCAACAATATTAAATGTTGGTTAGCATGGCATGGGGTGAACATAAAAGAAACTATCTAACTAAGCAATTTAAATGGGGCCGGATATAACAAACAACAAATCCGGTAAATCCCCATATGCATTAGCAATTTAAATGCAAACAACAATTTAAACATTTTAATTGTTGTTATCATGACGCGGATGACATGGCCAAGTTTATGCAATTTTTATTAAAAGTTGACAAGAGCATTATGAAGCATTTGTCACCGTGGTGGAAAGAAAGGGGTGCCACGACAACGATAAAGAAAACGGTGCCACGACAGCGTTTCGATTCTGGTAACTCGATTGAGATGCCGGTGCAAAAGAAAAGGCGACGGGTGCATGTCATGCAAGATGATGGGGTGATCCCGGTTGCCGGGTTCCCCACCGGTGGACGGCATGGCAGCGAGGAACTCGCAAAGAACAACTCGGGCACAGAGCAACACATGGTTCAACTCATACATCGCAATCATTCATCCACGAGCGTCCTCTCGGGGTTATACCTTCGAAGCGTGCGTTATCGGAGGGGTTCGAGTTCGATGCGGTGTAGGGGAAGTAGAAGTTCTCGGGACGGTAGTAGAAGTAGTGGTACTATCGGTCCTCGATGGTAGTGGTACACGGTTTCCTGTAGATGTTCGGGTTAACGAGGGGGTACTTGGCGCAACATAGGTCTCCGGGATCGTCGGGTACACGTTCACGAGGTAGTCGTACACGTCGAGGGTAGTTGTTCACTTGATGGCATTCAAGAAGTGTAGTTGTTCTCGTATCGTCGTGGAAGTAGTGGTACTTTCCCGAAGAGGAACTTGATGAACCCAACATCTCTGAGGCGACGATAGTCGTACACAGTTCATCGAGGAACTTGACGTTTCGGTATTAAGTCGTTCGGTCATCGGTCTTGGTGTAGATGTACATGGCAAATGTAGTGGTACTCGACATCTTGTCGAACCCAAGTGACGGTAGTCGTTCACGACGCTTGTGACCCACAGTATTTCGGGCAACGGTAGTCGTACACGTCCGTAGATGTTCATGTCGCCGTAGTGGTACTTGGTGAATCCCGAAACGGTCTTGGCGTCTTCGCGCGTAGGGGTACTTGGGGTTTTCCGAGATGGTCTTGGCGTGCATCAGTTTGTTGACGAACAACGTGTACAGGAGACAGAGAGATCTCTTGCGATCCTCTGGTCAACATGAACCGAAGGCCAGATCTGGCGAAGGGAAGGGAAGGCGGCCTCGACCCGTGGGCCTGGCGTTTGGCTGAATCGAGACCACGGGGACAAGCGGGCAAGCTGCTGCTGTCCAAGGTGAAGCAGGGCGCGGTTCAGGCGAAGTGGAAGCAACGGCGGCGCTCCTGGCAGGGGTTCCCGAGGTGGTGCAGGTGGCCCAAGGCGAGGTGCAGCGGGACAGAGCTCGACGGAGCAAGGTGGTGGAGGTGCTCGATGCGGGCCGACTCGATCTGGCCGGATCCGGCGGCTGGGGTCGGGGATGAGGCCGGAGACGTGAGGACGAGGCGGGTCGACGGGGCGGTGCTGCTTGCCCTAGCAAAGGAGGTCGAGGCAGGTGCAGCAGAGCAGAGGCTTGCTGGCAGCCATGGAGGACGGCGGCGCTGAGGCGCAACCGCGTCGGAGCAGGACCCAGCTTGGTCGTGGCGCGGCCGGACAAAGGAGCCTGGAGGGCTCGAGCGAGGGAGGGACCGAGAGGGAGATTCGGGAGAAGAAGGGGGTCGCGCCTACGAGGGAGAGATGGGGTCGGGCAGCAGACCGAGATCAAGAGAAGAAGGAGGTCGAGCGAGGGTCTCCCGTCGGCGCGAGGTGGAGGAAAGGAGGAGAGATCGAGAGGAGGGGTCTGGGCTATGGTTAACAGGGCAGGATGGGCCTGGGGCGACTGGGCCTTAGAGGCCAGCCCAGTTACTGCTGGAGCTGGGCTGCATTGCTGCCGCTGGAGCTGGGCTCTCCCTTCCCCTCTTATATTTTTTTAGCAGAAAAGACAATAAAGAGAGGAAAAGAAAGAGATGTTTAGGAAAATATTTTTGGACATGGGGATAATTTTCCCGAACTCACAAAAATACGCTTGTTTCGAGAAAATGGAAAAGGCCAAGATTGGAAAAGATGTAAATTCAAACTCATTTGAATTTAATTGAAATGGGTTTGAACTAGGACTAGGTTTTGGAAGTGTCCAAAAATGTTGAGAATTTAGGTGGAGCTCCGGAAAATGACGAAAGGACATATGGGCAAAGTTTGGAGACCAAGAATTGAGATAACAAAGGCATGTGATATTTGTAAGTGTGTTATGGTTAATTCCAAATAAATGGAATAATTTTTATTATAGCTCCCTAATAGTATTGAGAGGCTTTAATATGTTATAAAGAGAAATCACAAGTGAATTCCCTCGATTTAAATGGATCAAAGATCCATGTCATTTATTTAGTTGAGTTAAGAAAAGAAATGACATGATGGCATGATGACATGATGCAATGATGAATGCAAAGAACCAAACAAACCACACGACGAAACCCGGAAACCACGGAAGGCATCTGAAGCTCCAGTCTTGGGGCGTCACAACACTCCACTACTACGAGAGGATCTCGTCCCGAGATCTAGGATGGCACCGGAGGGAAAACAGAAGAGGAAGACGAGAGGTAAAACTAAGTTGCTTCTTTGACAAACGAGTGAAACCAAAGGACCTTGCGAGGTTGAACAAATTGAAAGAAAAAAAATACAACAAAGATGAACGAAGCTGAAAACACTCCGTTTAGAAAAGTAACAAGGAACATTACGAGAACCTTGTAGGTTGACAGACATAAGAAAAGGGTTGCAATGGACAAGAAGTACATGCAAGTACTCCGGTTGAAACGAGATGTACAAGGAATGATAAATGTCAATTACGGCAACACTCTGGTTGGAAATGGAAGCTAGAGAATATGAGATTTTCAATATGAAAGCACTTGGATGAGACTCCGGTTAGAAGAGGAATGATAGACACAACACTCCGGTTAAAACAAGATAGAGAACGAAATAAGACTGATATAATTTGGACAACACTTCGACTGTAAATGGAAGGAATTGAACAAGATCTTGACAAACAAGATGATGGGTTGAAGAGAGCAACATCACAATGCCTCCGGAACAAAAGATAGAACGGACTGAAAGTAACAAAGAAGAAAACAACATCTTCTACGTCGAATGAATTTGAAAGCGTCCTTAGAAAGAAGGATTGAATGGAGTTGTTGAAAATTAAATAACAAAAGAATAAGGTTGTTGTGGGCTTATGTAAAAACATGTCAAAACTATGAGGTGAAATTATGCCACTCACAGAAAAAGATTGGATTGATATCAACGAGGAGACGAGAAACTTATTCACCAGGAGGATAAAAGAACTTGGGTCATTTATAAGCACCATAACTAGCAACAATCCTTAGGGAAAGCTTTAGGTGAAATATAACCCAAGATAACTCGAACAAAGCGATTGATGGATTGAGAAGAGCTCATGCTCGAAGAAATTGGTGGGTTTAACTATCTCATTCTTGACAATTGTTGTATCATGAAACACGAACTCAAATTGTCAAGAGTGACATAATACCTCCTCCGATGATACGGTAGAAAGAATTGCACTCCGGATTGCAAGATGAAGAATGATTGAGCTCATCTGAAAAGAGTCTCAATGAACACTTCGAAAAGGAATTAAATCTTAGATGAACCATCATGTAGAACCTCCATGAAGAACTCCGGTAACAAAAGAATGATCCGTCGAAATGAAAGAGAAATTGAAAAACACACGGCGAAGACTTGCAATGAATAGATGGATTTACTCGATGAACCTCCGGAAAGCAAGAATTGAATTTACTCGAAGAAACAAGAATAAGAATTACATTATGCTTCTCCTTCACCAATTAAATTGATGACAACCAATGGGTTTGGCATATTACTTATTCTCATAGAAAAGATTAAGAGAGATATAACACAAACTTGGGAAGGTCTTCAACAAATCACCGGTCGGGTAGAAACAACAAATAAATTGATATGATAAACGAAGGAAGAAAAATCTTGGAAGAACCACCGTAAGAATTGGAAATGAACGAAGAAAAGATAAAGAAACACCGGGAAGAATTGGAAAATGAAAGAACATACTTAACAGAATTTAGATACCAGAGAACGAAGAGAACACGAGCTGATTAGAGATCACTTGAACGATGCGCCGGTAAGATTTGGGGAATGATAGCTGAAAGCTGAGAATGAATAAGTCTTCTAAAATGATGGGCTTCGGAGAATCAAACTGAAAAGACTCTTGAATTTCTCTGGATAGGTGGAAAGAATTCTCACAACCAAAAATAATTATGAGAGAATGGCATAAATCTAGATTCACGAATCTTGAAGAGAAAAGAGAAAGACTGAGAGAAAAATTCTTCTACATCTTGGATCATAACACCAGGAGCCATACATACATAGCATACTTGGGATAGAAAGTTCATACATTTTGCATCTTATAGGTTGTGCACAAGTGTCGTATCCGCCTATAGAGCAATCATGCTAGCGTCTCTCTTGAGTTGTGCAACACGAGCATTTTTCCGTGGATTCCACATTTTGTGCTCCTCCTTGGTTGCATGACCCCATATATCTATCTCTGTGTGTGTTTCCGTGTGCCATATTGCTATTGGTCTACTTGTTACACTTGCGAATTTGTGAATCTCTTTCAACATTATTGACTCTTGCTAACATTTTGCATCAATTTTTTGTGCCACTATCCTCACCGAGCTCCACCATAAGCCTTATTTGTGTAGGTGTGAGAAACCGACAAGAATTGGTACCAACTGTGCTATTTCCTTGTCCACATTGGAGTGATCATTGATACACTTTCAACTTCGGTCAAGGTACATTTGGTATTCGTTCTTCTCTTTCTCCCACTCATATTTGCTCTAGTCTAGTGAGGGATAGGCAAGGCATATCATCTTCGGTCTACAACAGCAATGACGAGTTTGATGCCATGAACAACTCCAACGACGCCAAGATGCAAGCACAAATGGAGGAGATCAAAGCCTTCATCAAGTCCTACAAGCGGTCTTCCTCATATTAGTGAAGACGCTCAAGAGCACATGTCTCCGAGCTACCATCTCCGGCAAAATCAAATCGGCATCGACACCATCACCAACAAGGACATGAAGGTCAAGAGCTCAACACCAACAACCACTCAACGACTTCACCATCTCCCTTGGCATCTTCGCCAAGCGACTTCAAGGCATCTTCGCCTACGGACATACGACATCTTCGCCCACAAGCACTTCAAGAGAATCTCCCCAAGCTCAAGTCTATGACTTCCATGAGCTACTACGACCTCGACATCGACAATGAGATTCCTTTCTATGGAACTCTAGAACCCGAGGAGTATCTCGAGTGGGAGCGTTTGATGGACGACTACCTCAAGCTACATCAAGTTACTCCCGAAGATCAAGTGAAGTGCGCCACAAGGAACTTCCATGACTACGCGTCCACATGGTGGCTTCACGCACCTTCGGAGACCTACGACATGAGTTGGTGCAAGACGAAGAGAGCTTTGCGGCACGAGTTCGTGCCTCCAACCTACACGGAAAAACTTCAACGCCAATTGGAGAACACCATCCAAGGATCCAAGTCCATCGACGAGTACTTCAAGGAGATGAAGATTGCCTTGCGACGAGCCGGCGTGGACGACCCCATTTCGATGAAGTTCCACCTCATGATGGGATTGCACAATGATATCTCCAAGACGATCTTCCTCGAGAACTACAAGTCCCTTGATGACAACTACATTGGTGCTCTCAAGGCGGAACAAGAACTCATGAAGGCCAAAGCTTCTCCACCCCATGCTCACTTCGCGGCGACCAAGCTCCATGAGAACAAGCATGAGGCTAGTACCACCAAGATGTCCAAGCCCGACGAGCTCCAAAACGATGCTCCCAAGTTTGACTTCACCGCCATCCCTCTTTGTGT
Organism: Triticum aestivum; assembly: GCF_018294505.1. Classification (NCBI taxonomy): domain Eukaryota; kingdom Viridiplantae; phylum Streptophyta; class Magnoliopsida; order Poales; family Poaceae; genus Triticum; species Triticum aestivum. The sequence goes on from NC_057797.1 coordinate 324,580,057, forward strand.
CATTGATGATGCCGAGTCTACTTCGACTCTTTTTCAAGATGGTGCGGCGACAAGTACGACTATGGAGAACCTCAAGGACCAAGCTTTGGAGGTGAGAGATGATACGTCTCCAACGTATCTATAATTTTTGATTGCTCCATGCTATATTATCTACTGTTTTAGGCAATATTGGGCTTTATTATCCACTTTTATATTATTTTTGGGACTAACCTATTAACCGGAGGCCCAGCCCAGATTTGCTGTTTTATGCCTATTTTAGTATTTCGAGGAAAAGGAATATCAAACGGAGTCAAAACGGAACGAAATCAACTAGAGAAGTTAATTTTGGAAGGAAACCAATCTGTTGGGCTTGGAGTGCACGTCAGGGGATTCCCGGGCTGCCCACGAGGGTGGGGGGCGCGCCCCTCCCCCCTGGGCGCGCCCCTGCCTCGTGGGGCCCCCGTAGCTCCACCTACGTACCCCTTGCACCCATATATACCTACGTACCCTAAAACTTCTAGAACAGAACCTAGATCAGGAGTTCCGCCGCCGCAAGCCTCCAGAGCCACGAAAAACCAATCGGGACCCCTTTCCAGTACCCTGCCGGAGGGGGGATCCATCTCCGGTGGCCATCTTCATCATCCCGGCGCTATCCATGACGAGGAGGGAGTAGTTCACCCTCGGGGATGAGGGTATGTACCAGTAGCTATGTGTTTGATCTCTCTCTCTCTCTCGTGTTCTCTCTCGTGTTCCCTCTATGGCACGATCTTGATGTATCCCGAGCTTTGCTATTGTAGTTGGATCTTATGATGTTTCTCCCCCTCTACTCTCTTGTGATGAATTGAGTTTTCCCTTTGAAGTTACCTTATCGGATTGAGTCTTTATGAGAACACTTGATGTATGTCTTGGTGATCAACTTGCGGGTTTCGTGACATTGGGAACTTATGCATAGGGGTTGGCACACGTTCTTGATTCTCCGGTAGAAACTTTGGGGCACTCTTTGAAGTACTTTTATGTTGGTTGGATAAATCTGAGATTGTGTGATGCATATCGTATAATCATGCCCACGGATACTTGAGGTGACAATGGAGTATCTAGGTGACATTAGGGTTTTGGTTGATTTGTATCTTAAGGTGTTATTCTAGTACGAACTCTTTTATAGATTGATCCGAAAGAATAGCTTTGTGGTGGTTTCGTACCCGACCATAATCTCTACGTTTGTTCTCCGCTATTAGTGGCTTTGGAGTGACTCTTTGTCGCATGTTGAGGGCTTGTCATATGATCTATCTATGTTATTATTGTTGAGAGAACTTACACTAGTGAAAGTATGAACCCTAGGCCTTGTTTCCTATCATTGCAATACCGTTTACGCTCACTTTTACCGCTCGCTACCTTGCTGTTTTTATATTTTCAGATTACAAAAACCCATATCTACCATCCATATTGCACTTGTATCACCATCTCTTCGCCGAACTAGTGCACCTATACAATTTACCGTTGTATTGGGTGTGTTGGGGACACAAGAGACTTTTTGTTATTTGGTTGCAGGGTTGTTTGAGAGAGACCATCTTCCTCCTACGCCTCTCGCGGATTGATAAACCTTAGGTCATCCACTTGAGGGAAATTTGCTACTGTCCTACAAACCTGTGCACTTGCAGGCCCAACAACGTCTACAAGAAGAAGGTTGTGTAGTAGACATCAAGCTCTTTTCTGGCGCCGTTGCCGGGGAGGCTAGGTAAGTGAAGGTATATCTTTAGATCTTGCAATCGAATCTTTTTGTTTCTTGTTTTAGCACTAGTCTAGTTTATAAAAGAAAACTACCAAAAAAATGGAATTGAGTTTGTCTCATACGCTTCATCTTTTTAATATCTTTCGTGAGTATGATGGAAAGGATAATTGTGCTCAAGTGCTAGAAGAAGAAATCTCTAAATTGTTTGGCACTAAATCTTTGAATGATGAGCATGATTGCAATGATGATTGCTCTAGTCATGATGAAAATATCTCTCATAAGCATGTCAACTTTTGTGGAGTGCATGTTTGCATGAACACACCAAATAAAGAAGATATATATTGCAAGAGGCATAAGTACTTAGAAACCAAATTGTTGCAAGAAGAGCTAGATGAATGTGCTGAAAGATTCAATATTTTTCGTGCCCCTTGTGAACTTTGCAATGAACATGGTCATTTAAAGCTCCGATGCTATTTGTTTCATGATCAAGTCGTGTCCAAATATTGTGATAATTTGATTACCCTTGAGCATCATAAAGAACTTAGCCTTCTTTTGGGTTATGAAGAAATGAAACGTATAACTGAGGGTATTCCAAAATTTAATCTTGATAGATTTCTTGATTTTGATCTAGAAAAGATTTATATGTATTGTGCGGTGAATTGCATTGAAAATCCTTATATTGCCAATTACATAAAGAAAAGAAAACAAATAGAAGATGAAGAGAATACTAATGAAAGGGAAGAGACTTCCCAATCTCCTCCTATTATTTCTTATGATGAATCAGGTAACGAGGAGGAGCTTTCTATTCAACCAATCTCATCAATAAGGAGCTCAAAGAGGAAGGTTGAACCTACACATAATGTGAAGAAGAAAAAGAAAAGAAGGAGAAACAAAGGTAAAAAGGTATCCCTTCCAAAGGATGTTGCTCCTACTACTTGTGATAATGATAATTGCTATACTATTGGTGCTATCCATACTATTAATGATGAGAGTGATTATGCTTATGATATGAAAAGGCCCAAGCTTGGGGAAGCTATGTTTGATGAGAATGACATATTTGAGAATATATTTGCTGAAATTAATGTTTGTCCCAAGCTTGGGGATGCTACGTTTAGTGAAGAAGATATTTTTAGTCCCCCAAGCTTTGATGAGCAAATTTATTATGATGAAAGCATGCCTCCTATCTATGATGATTATTGTGATGACACGTATGCTTTAAAGAATAATGATAACCATGAAACTTGTCATCTTGATCTTAATTTTCAATCACATGATAGTTATTTTGTTGAGTTTGCTCCCACTATTATTCATGAGAAGAATTTTGCTTATGTGGAGAGTTGTAAATTTTCTATGCAAGTAGATCATGAAAAGAATGCTTTAGGTGCTGGTTATATTGTTGAATTCATTCATGATGCTACTGAAAATTATTATGAGGGAGGAACATATGCTTGTAGGAATTGCAATAATATCAAGTTTCCTCTCTATGTGCTTAAAGTTTTGAAGTTATGCTTGTTTTACCTTCCTATGCATGTTGATTATTGTTCCCATAAGTTGTTTGCTCACAAAATCCCTATGCATAGGAAGTGGGTTAGACTTAAATGTGCTAGTCATATTCTTCATGATGCTCTCTTTATGTTTCAATTCTTATCTTTTATGTGAGCATCATTGAAATCATAATGCCTAGCTAGGGGCGTTAAACGATAGCGCTTGTTGGGAGGCAACCCAATTTTATTTTGTGTTTTTTGTTTTTGGTTCTGCTTAGGAATAAATAATCCATCTAGATTCTGTTTAGATGTGGTTTTATCTTTTAATTAGTGTTTGTTCCAAGTTAAACCTATTAGATCTTCATGGAAGATAGTTATTTGATCTTGCTGTAATTTCCAGAATCTTTGCGCTCAGTGCCCGAATTGTAAAAAATCACCAGAACGTGATAAAATAGTGATTCCAATTGCTGCTGATCAATAAATAAATTTACCAGGTCGTCTAATTTTGGTAGAATTTTTGGGTTCCATAAGTTTGCGTTAGTAACAGATTACTACAGACTGTTCTGTTTTTGACAGATTCTGTTTTGCGTGTGTTGTTTGCTTATTTTGATGAATCTATGGCTAGTAAAATAGTTTATAAACCATAGAGAAGTTGGAATACAGTAGGTTTAACACCAATACAAATAAAGAACAAGTTCACTACAGTACCTTAAAGTAGTCTTTTGTTTTCTTTCTCTAACGGAGCCCACGAGATTTCTATTGAGTTTTGTGTTGTGAAGTTTTCAAGTTTTGGGTGAATTCTTTTGATGGATTATGGAACAAGGAGTGGCAAGAGCCTAAGCTTGGGGATGCCCATGGCACCCCCAAGATAATCCAAGGACACCAAAAAGTCAAAGCTTGGGGATGCCCCGGAAGGCATCCCCTCTTTCGTCCACTTCCATCGGTAATTTACTTGGAGCTATATTTTTATTCACCACATGATATGTGTTTTGCTTGGAGCGTCTTGTATTATTTGTGTCTTTGCTTGTTAGTCTACCACAGTCATCCTTGCTGTACACACATTTTGAGAGAGACATGTATGAATTGCAATTTGTTAGAATACTCTAGTTCTTCACTTAGATCTTTTAGAGCACGGTGGTGGTTTGTTTTAAAGAAACTTGATCTCTCATGCTTCACTTAGATTATTTTGAGAGTCGTTAATAGCATGGTAATTTGCTTAATGTTAATATACTTGGTATTCAAGATATGTGAAACTTTCTTTTTAGTGGGTTGAATACTAAGATAAGTTTGATGCTTGATAATTGTTTTGAGATATGGAGGTGATAATACCATAGTCGTGCTAGTTGAGTAGTTGTGAATTTGAGAAATACTTGTGTTGAAGTTAGCAAGTCCCGTAGCATGCACGTATGGTTAAAGTTGTGTAACAAATTTGAAGCATGAAGTGTACCTGGCTTGTGCATCCTTATGAGTGGCGGTCGGGGACGAGCGATGGTCTTTTCCTACCAATCTATCCCCCTAGGAGCATGCGCGTAGTACTTGATTTTTGATGACTTCTAAATTTTTGCAATAAGTATATGAGTTCTTTTGACTAATGTTGAGTCCATGGATTATACGCACTTTTACCTTTCCGCCATTTGCTAGCCTCTTCGGTACCGTGCATTGCCCTTTCTCACATTGAGAGTTGGTGCAAACTTCGCCGGTGCATCCAAACCCCGTGATATGATACGCTCTTTCACACATAAACCTCCCTATATCTTCCTCAAAACAGCCACCATACCTACCTATCATGGCATTTCCATAGCCATTCCGAGATATATTGCCATGCAACTTCCATCATCATCATCATCATCATGACATGCTTTACTTTTGTCATATTGCCATTGCATGATCTTGTAGTTGACATCGTATTTGTGGCAAAGCCACCATGCATTATTTTTCATACATGTCACTCTTGATTCATTGCACCATCCCGGTACACCGCCGGAGGCATTCATATAGAGTCATATCTTGTTCTAGTATCGAGTTGTAATCATTATGTTGTAATCAATAGAAGTGTGATGATCATCATTATTAGAGCATTGCCCAATCAAAAAAAGAGAAAGGCCAAAAAGAAAGAAAAAAGAAAGGCCCAAAAAAGAGAGAAAATAAAAAGGGCAATGCTACTATCTCTTTTTCCACACTTGTGCTTCAAAGTAGCACCTTGTTCTTCATATAGTGAGTCTCATATATTGTGCTTCAAAGTAGCACCATGATTTTCATATAGTGAGTCTCATAATTTGTCTTGTTCATACTAGTGGGAATTTTTCATTATAAAACTTGGCTTGTATATTCCAACGATGGGCTTCCTCAAAATGCCCTAGGTCTTCATGAGCAAGCAAGTTGGATGCACACCCACTAGTTTTCTTTTGTTGAGCATTCTTAGCTCTAGTGCATCCGTTGCATGGAAATCCCTACTCCTTGCATTAACATCAATTGATGGGCATCTCCATAGCTCATTGATTAGCCTCGTTGATGTGAGACTTTCTCCTTTTTTGTCTTCTCCACACAATCCCCATCATCATATTCTATACCACCCATAGTGCTATGTCCATGGCTCGCGCTCATGTATTGCGTGAAGGTTGAAAAAGTTTGAGATTATTTGAGTATGAAACAATTGCTTGGCTTGTCATCGGGGGTATAGAAGTTGGGAACATCTTTGTGTGACGAAAATGAAGCATAGCCTAACTATATGATTTTGTAGGGATGAACTTCCTTTGGCCATGTTATTTTGAGATGACATAATTGTTTGATTAGTATGCTTGAAGTATTATCATTTTTATGTCAATATGAACTTTTGTCTTGAACCTTTCGGATCTGAATATTCATATCACAAGTAAGAAGATTTACATTGAAATTATGCCAAGTAGCACTCCGCATCAAAAATTCTTTTTTTATCATTTACCTACTCGAGAACGAGCAGGAATTAAGCTTGGGGATGCTTGATACGTCTCCAACATATCTATAATTTTTGATTGCTCCATGCTATATTATCTACTGTTTTAGGCAATATTGGGCTTTATTATCCACTTTTATATTATTTTTGGGACTAACCTATTAACCGGAGGCCCAGCCCAGATTTGCTGTTTTATGCCTATTTCAGTATTTCGAGGAAAAGGAATATCAGACGGAGTAAAAACGGAACGAAATCAACTGGAGAAGTTAATTTTGGAACGAAACCAATCTGTTGGGCTTGGAGTGCACGTCAGGGGATTCCCGGGCTACCCACGAGGGTGGGGGCGCGCCCCCTGCCTCGTGGGGCCCCCGTAGCTCCACCTACGTACCCCTTGCACCCATATATACCTACGTACCCTAAAACTTCTAGAACAGAACCTAGATCGGGAGTTCCGCCACCGCAAGCCTCCAGATCCACGAAAAACCAATCGGGACCCCTTTCCGGTACCCTGCCGGAGGGGGGATCCATCTCCGTGGCCATCTTCATCATCCCGGAGCTATCCATGACGAGGAGGGAGTAGTTCACCCTCGGGGCTGAGGGTATGTACCAGTAGCTATGTGTTTGATCTCTCTCTCTCATGTTCTCTCTCGTGTTCCCTCTATGGCACGATCTTGATGTATCCCGAGCTTTGCTATTGTAGTTGGATCTTATGATGTTTCTCCCCCTCTATTCTCTTGTGATGAATTGAGTTTCCCCTTTGAAGTTATCTTATCGGATTGAGTCTTTATGAGAACACTTGATGTATGTCTTGGTGATCAACTTGCGGGTTTCGTGACATTGGGAACCTATGCATAGGGGTTGGCACACGTTCTTGATTCTCCGGTAGAAACTTTGGGGCACTCTTTGAAGTACTTTTATGTTGGTTGGATAAATCTGAGATTGTGTGATGCATATCGTATAATCATGCCCACGGATACTTGAGGTGACAATGGAGTATCTAAGTGACATTAGGGTTTTGGTTGATTTGTATCTTAAGGTGTTATTCTAGTACGAACTCTTTTATAGATTGATCCGAAAGAATAGCTTTGTGGTGGTTTCGTACCCGACCATAATCTCTACGTTTGTTCTCCGCTATTAGTGGCTTTGGAGTGACTCTTTGTCGCATGTTGAGGGCTTGTCATATGATCTATCTATGTTATTATTGTTGAGAGAACTTACACTAGTGAAAGTATGAACCCTAGGCCTTGTTTCCTATCATTGCAATACCATTTACGCTCACTTTTACCGCTCGCTACCTTGCTGTTTTTATATTTTCAGATTACAAAAACCCATATCTACCATCCATATTGCACTTGTATCACCATCTCTTCGCCGAACTAGTGCACCTATACAATTTACCGTTGTATTGGGTGTGTTGGGGACACAAGAGACTTTTTGTTATTTGGTTGCAGGGTTGTTTGAGAGAGACCATCTTCCTCCTACGCCTCTCGCGGATTGATAAACCTTAGGTCATCCACTTGAGGGAAATTTGCTACTGTCCTACAAACCTGTGCACTTGCAGGCCCAACAATGTCTACAAGAAGAAGGTTGTGTAGTAGACATCAAGAGACAAGGTGGCGAGCAAGGATGATGCTTCCATCTTAGGAGGCGAGAGTGATGATGTGCCATCTTCGGCCTTCATCCATGGCGACGGTGATGAGATGGTTGAGCATGGGATTTTCCCTTCGACCATGGAGACGTATGATGACTTGAGTGACTTTTGCCACCATATTGAGATTGAGAGTGACTTCACCACTAGCCCCATATATGATGTGTTGCCACAATTCCCATGTAAGGAGAGCCACAACCCCCACCACTTGAGTGAGATGAGTGACTCCACCATACGTGCGATTGAGTGCATTACCTTGTGGGAGTGAGTGAACCACCACATAGAGAGAGTGAGATAGTTGATAGGTCATGTGAGGCCACTTTCAACACTAACGACTTGACCTCTACCTCTATTGTGTCTTCTCATTTGGTGCTAGGTCCCATCTATGATGACGCGCCGATTCGTGATGACTTCGTCCTCCCTTTGGACAAGACGATGGCCATGGTGGAATATGCAACCCCACATGGTTCCATCAAGATGAAGATGACCACCATTTGGTCTTTCCCACCTCACCTACACCACATGAGTGGAATGAAAAAGGTAAAATAGGTGAAGGTGATGCTCTAGTCCCACTAGCGGACGTTCATAACATTGATTGCTTGCATGATGTTGATCCCCCTATTGACATGCTTCATGCTAGTATGATTTCCTCATGCGATGATTTAGCCATTTATGATGAGTATGATGATTGCCATGTGGAGTCTTTTAGTTGTGATGCCATGTTACATAGGATTTATTGTGACAATTCTCCAGGTCACATCATGTTTGACAATCCGCTTGACTTGTCATATGCTATGCATGAGATCAATCATATGTCATATTTGCAATTCTTCATAGTGACTATGCATATGCTATTAAAATGAACCCAATTTGCACATATGGCATAGATGACAAGCCCATGGTTATTGGCATTTGTTTCTCTTGTGATGATATTGATATGCTTCCTTTGCATCATTTATCTCATATGTCATGCCATGAACACCTAGCTTCGGATGTGCATTGTTTTGGATGTTGTCCATTTTCTCCGTATGATGTTTCCATTATTGCTCACGAGGAGACCCCCATAGTTCCCTCATACATTTTAGGAGATTTTGATTCATCCCATTCATTGCATGATCCCAATACTTATGTGCACAATATGCTCCCCATGAATACACATGATATTGATGTGCCATATATTTGTATGCTCAATTTGCATCCCCATCGTGTTATACACAATAACTATTCTTTCATGATGGATGATATGTTCTTATACCATGCATCAAATTTTTTTGAGCAACACTTATCTTGTGCTAACTTTCATGTGCACATACACATCATGATGGATGATGCGTACATTTACCACACACACAATTTCTTTCGTTTGTGTCTCTTTTGTGTAGGTACCCATGAATTCTTGTCAACCTCGCAACCCCACGAGACAAAACGAGCTCTAGAGAGCAATGATGACTTGGGATCCCATGGATTGTCTTTCCCACCGCTCTCTTCGCGCATTTCTTCTACATGACCCTCACTTGGCTATGGGTTATTGTCCATTACATATTATATGCCCATCTTGCCATGTTCACTTTGCATGATATGCTCGTTACTATGCCTTTGCCATGCATTCGTGACCCATGCTTTGCATTACACATGATGATTGATTCTCATACTTGTATGTGTATATGCAAGCTTGGTGGAGATATTGCTTGTTGTTGCCATGTTTGCTTTGTGCCCCATACCTATGATGATACTTTCATCTTGCTTTGTGTTCGTGCTTGCGATATGTCATGTGCATTGCCTATGCTTATTATTTGCTCACATAACATGATTGCCATGATTTCCTCTAGTATGTTGCATCTTCGCACTACTAGCTTGCACGACTTGATTCTTATGATTGCTTGCCTTGTTGCATCACCGATGATTCATACTTGCTCACTTCATGCGGTTGATGACAACCATCTACATGCTTATCACATGGTTGTTATTGCTTGCCGTCATATATCTCCATATGTTGCCTCTCTCATGCTAGATTTTCCATGTAGTGAGTGCAATTATGCCTTTAGTCTTGATAATGAGTTTTCCCCCATAGCGTTCTCGCATATATTTGGAGATTTTGACATTTCTCTTGTGAAGCATGCTTATCTTACCTCTTTGCACCATATACCTAGTGCCATGAATATTGTCGTTGTTGCATCATATTATTCATGCACTTGTGCTTCTAATGGTTATGTGCAAGAGAAGAGACCCATCATGATGGATGATGTGTTTATCTACCATGCGCATATGTTCTTTCTTTTGTTGTGTGCATGTGTAGGATACTTGGACTTCATGTCAACTTCCACGTCACGTGAGTTGACAATCCGAGCTCTTGAGAGCGGACCACCTTCTACCACGACGATTCTACATTGCACTTGCCTGTACTTTGTCATTGTGAAGGATGCACAAGAACATGCTTTCAAGGTGATATCATTCTCTTTTGAGAACCCCCAAACCATGAGCATGCATATTGTGGATCATACTACTTGTGTTGCTTGCACCATGCGACTTATTTGTCATCTTGGACCCCTTGCTTGCGCACATGTTAGAGATCTTGCTTCCAGTTGTCATTGTCACAATTCCATGCATCATGATATATATGCCTTGTGTGTTACATCCAATTCTTGGATTACTTGCTCATATCACATGTTTGGTTGCAACAATGTCATCACTTCACATATGCCATGTCCCATTGACTGGTACATGCTTGCGTTGATTGCCTCACACATGATGAAAAATTGCTCTTTCCATTGTGTTGAGTGCCACACGATATTCACTACACCCAATGCACATTATGCTTGGATTGTCTTGCACTTGACCCATGTGTTTAGACACTTCATTTTATTTGGTGCTCTGAATGATTCCTATGCCTACCATAGACCTTTCATTGAGCAATTTGCCCATGCTTGCTATGATCTTGAGGTAGATGCTTCTTCTCTTGTTACACATATTTGCATCACTACCTCACATTTAAATGCTTGTCCCCATGATATATTTGATTGTGCTCAATTTATATGCTTATATGCCATGTCACAATCCTTTGTCAAACCATATGCTTTGCGTGATGACAACACTTGTTTGGTGAATCACCTCTTGAATGCTTGGTTTTGCACAATTGCATACTTGTCCCCATGATTTCTTTGCTTGTGCTCGATTGATATGCTTACATGCCATGTCACAATCCTTTGTCACACCTTATGCTTTGAATCATGACGACACTTGTTTGGTGACTCACCTCTTGAATGCTTGGTTTTGCACTAACGCTAACCACATTTGTTTTTCCAAGTGTTTGTTGTCTTTGCTACTTTTGAAGGAATCCCAAGATGGTGCGACATTGGAGAGTGCCCATTTCGAGCTTCAAGATGACGAGAACTTGGTGATCGACCACTCCTACAAGGCGACGCCATCTCTTTCCCATGGTGATTTGGATTTCGATCCGAGGTCGGATCTTTCCCAAGGGAGGGGAGATGATGCGGAGCATCCTATGGACATCACCATATCAAGAGTCCGTTTGGCAAGTGACACGTGCAACATCTACTTCACATACATAAAGGTGAATCATCTCCTTTACACGTGCTCACTTGACCCCTTCGAGGATGGTATACTACTTGACACTTCTCCCGTGTGCATGCATAGGTATTGTCGGAGCTTCACAAATGTTGAGGAGGAGTGCAAGAGCCAAGAAACAACTACACCATCCACGAGGGAAGCATGGAAGCGGCGACGAAAGAAGACGGAGGACAGCTCCCAGGCCCCGGACATCCGACCTCGCCAGCCCGGACAACCGGCCGTTCTCGAGCCCCCGGACATCCGGCTCCCTGCCCGGAAATCCAGCCCCTCCAAACCCGAGAGCAACAAGTGCCACCACTCTAGCCCGGACATCCGGCCCGACCAGCCCGGACATCCGGCCTCCCCTGTCTGCGCACAGTGAAGGGCCTAGGCCCGTGTACCCCTTCTCCCCCTAGACTATATATACTCCACCTCATCCAACTTTCTAGGGTTAGCATTGTGTTAGCTCATTTGAGAGATAGAGCTACTCTCATCCATATCGGATCTACTCCACGAGAGAGACCGCGACCTCTACGAAGAAGATCCCTTTGGATTCAAGACCTCCTTGCGGAGAAGAACATCAAGACCTCCTCACAGAGAAGACCGACTACCTTTGTATCATCTGTTGTTGACTTTGGATCTTGTATCTTCCTTTGTGTTCATGGATCTAGTGCATGTGTGATCATTCTTGTTGGTTTGAGTGTTCTCTTGTGTTCCCCTCGTGATTTTCCCCTTGTTTCCCTCCTCATGTTCTTCGTGTTCATCATGGGATCCGCTCCTTTCGTGAAAGATCGGCCGATTAGGGTTCTACCCTACATCAATCTTGGTATCATGAGCCACGTTGATCACGATTTCGAAGCCTCCCCATTGTGTTTTCTAGCCTTGTTTTGTTGATTTCGTCCTAAATTCGAAAATTGCCCACAAAAATAACCACCCATTTTTTTGTGATTTGTGGGTGTGATGAAGTTTTGTTGGATTTGATCCGTGGATTTCATGTGTTGCAGGTAGATCTAGCTTCCCCCCATCTTTTCCCCAATTTCCATCCACAAAATCTCCCGAATTTTGCCCCGAATTTGCCTCTTCCACACGGAGTTCCTCTAGTTCGTCCTCGGATCCAAACCCCGGACATCCGGCCCGAACCCCCAGACATCCGGCCATCAAGCCCGGACATCTGACCCTCAATCCCGGACATCCGGCCCCTAACAGCAACATCTCCATCCACTGCCCCGTTTTCCATCCAAATTTCGCCAAATTTTGTTCCAGTGCCCACATTCACTTCCGCATACCACCATCACTTCCGCATAGCACCACCATTTCCCACACACACCACCATCGCTTAACCGCTATCAACTCCGACAATTTGGTCATGTTTTGTTTTGAGAATTTGAGTTGCGGTTCCGTGTCCTATTGTGTTTCGACTATTTAGGTACGGTTCGACATCGACATCACCGCCGCTCATCTTCGCCACGGACGCGTCATTGAAAACAACCACTTCACCATTTTGACACCATACCGTAAGCAAGAACAGTAACCTCATCTTGGTATCATGGTATCTCATCATTATACATTCTTGCCATTACATTGATAACCACCATAGCCCAATTTTGCGTATCTTACCCATCAAGACTAGCATTTGAGTATTGCCGGCAACGTCACTTGTGCACATTAGTGATCATACTTCCCATTGCATACATATCATATCATTGGTCCATATCTTGGTATCATCTTTTGTGTCACAAAGTTTTCATCGCATACACAATTGCTATCTTGGTTCATGAAACATTGCATGAGCAAAGAGCTCACAAGAGAAAGAGCCAAACAAGATTTTAAGCAAAAGGGAAAGATAAGCAAAGAGCTTTTAAGCAAGAACCATAGCATCATACTACATTAAGATTGTCATACTAGATAATCTTGGATCATATCATCGGAATACCATACATAGAGCATGCTTGGGATAGAAGCCGTTGCATTTTTGCTTAGTAGGTTGTGCACAAGGCCTCGTATCCGCCTATTGTGCAATTGTGCTAGCGTCTCTCTAGTGTTGTGCAACAAGAGCATTTTCATGGATTCCACATTTTGGCTCATTCCTTGGTTGCACGACCCCATTTATCTCTTTGTGTGTGTGTTTCCATGTACCATATTTTGCTATGGGTCTACTTGTTGCATTGCAAATTTGCAAATCTTTTCCAACAATATTGAAGTTCACTAACAATTGCATCAAATTTTGTGCCACCATCCTAACCGAGCTCCACTGTAAGATTTTACTTGTGTAGGTGTGCGAAACCGACAAGAATTGTTACCAATTGTGCTATTTTGTTGTTCCACATTTGAGTGATCATTGATCCGTCTTCAACATCGGTCAAGGTACATTTGGTATAAGTTCTTCTCTGTCTCCCACTCAAATATTTGCTTGGAATGATGGATAGGCCTAGTACTTCTACCAACCCACTCTTCATCGAACAAGACGACAACATGTCCTCCTACGTCACAAAGAGCCACCTCTATGGTGCACAAAGTGATTTGCATCAAGAGTAACAAGCAATGAGCAAACGCATCGACAACCTCACCACTGACTTGCAACTCTCCGAGCAATGTACAAGAGACTATTTTGACAATAAGCTCGACGACCACAAGCAAGAGAATGATGCAAGAATGGACAAGATTCGTGCTTTGTTGCTCAACCACACTTCTTCCACTTCGTCCTCCTCAAGATGGAGCCACTCAAGTTGACACTCTGACTACACCATCTCTGGCTCAAGTACACCGACATCGAATACTCTTCGACGTGCCGCGTGCCAAGATCGTCAAGCAAACTGCAACCCTCTACATGACAACGACTCTCAAGAGCAACGACACCATCAAAACCAAGCTAATTTTGCGCATGCACAAGAACGGCAATGCCAACACCAACAAGAAGAGGAAGAGAGAGCGTGACTACACCAAGATGCACAAGATGCCGAGGCACAACGTCAAGAACAATAGTTGCGAGAAACTCAAGCACTTGATGCACAACGTGCCCTCCGAGATTCAAGTTGAGCCGTAGCCACACGCAACCGGCAAAACCATGAGCATCAAGAAGCGCTTCGCGAAGAGGTTCAAGAGAGGATTTTTCAATCAAGAGTGACTCTTCAAGTCCCTCAAGCTCCTCCACAAGCTCGACAAGCACCTCAGGTTCAACAAGAGCAAGAAGACAATGGGAATCATCCAAGACAAGAATAAGTTGAGGGAGACAATCCTCCTCATCAAGGCCGTCATCACCTTCGACCCCAACACAATGAAGAGCAACGCTACGGCAAGCTCAAGTTCACCATCCCAAAGTTCAATGGAAGTAATGATCCCGAAGAGTACCTTTCATGGGCATTGAAGGTTGACAAAATCTTCCGCTTGCACAACTATGAGGAGGAGAAGAATATCGAGATGGCATCCATTGAGTTCCAAGACTACGTCCTCATTTGGTGGGAGCAAGTCATTGAGCGCCGAGCGGCAAGAGGTGAACCACCCATCACTACTTGGGCGCAAATGAAGGATGTCATGAGAGCATGCTTCGTGCCAACTTACTACAACCACGACCTCTTCAAGAAACTCCAACTCCTCAAGCAAGGAACCAAGAGCTTTGAAGAATATTACAAGGAAATGGAGATTGCCATGATAGGAGCTAATGTCACGGCAGATGATGAGCAAACTATGGCACGTTTCTTGAATGGACTCAATCATCCTATCAAGAAGATCACCGACTTCCAACCATACTCGAACCTCATCGAGCTAGTGCATCAAGCTACCAAAGCGGAACATCAAGTGCAAGTTGACTTCAGGTATGCCAAGTTCTCATCCAAGTCCTATGGCTTCTCCAATAGCCAAGCCTCAACGACTCCAACACCTTCTACCTCAACCAAGCCATATACAAGCAACACTGACAAGTTGAGTTTCAAGAAAACTTCGACAACCTCAAGTCATCCTCCTACTACAAGCAACTTCAAGCCGCGAGCTTCATCATCATCTACCCCAACTAATGAGACCATCAATATAAGTTCCTTCAAATGCTTCACATGCGGAGGACGAGGCCACAAGTCCTTGGAGTGTACCAACAAGTGCACCATGATCCTCAACGACTCCATGAGTGAAGGAGAAATGGAAGCACTTGAGTAAGTGGCCATGCACCGTCAAGTGAACGAAGATGAAGAGGATCAAGTCTTTTGTGACGAAGATTCAAGCCCCGCTCTTGTTGTCTACAAGGTATTGACTCTTCAACATGAACAAGTGATGAGGACATGGCTACCACAGTTACACCCATATCCCCTGCTGTTTTACCTCTTGGAACATTTGCTAGAGCTCAGATATGCTAATTAAATTATCAGGTACTTTCGTTTCTTGGTAATATTTCTATTGTTCATGAGAATATGATGCTGCCTAACTTAGATACATTTGTGTTGCTTGCAATTGAAGGGACTAGCATAGACAAGAAGGATGAATATTGGAGCATGGTCAAGCATGGAGATGAAGGTGCGTGCGAAGAGAACAAGAACGAACGTTCAAGTGGAGATTTCTGGACTTTGAAGCCACCATGATGACATACAAGAAGATGGACGAAATATACAAGATGAACTTTCATAAATTTCATCCATAACTTATTATTGGTGTTGCGCCACCTTATTTTGGGCCAGGCCCATGTAATCTATTTTTAGAGTCCATATTGTAGGGGAAATGACTTAGGAGGTGTTTTAGTCCCACCTTGCCAAGGGTGGACAAAATCCCCTCTCTTTTCCCTACAAATATAGCCCTTAAGGCATCATTTATACCAGGAGGTTTTAATTAGTTAAAAGTTAGCCACTATTGCAACTTCGTGTATTTCGTTTGTGTCCAACGACCAGACCAAGACCGCTTTTAGAACCCCACTATTATCAACACTTCATATATATATTCGCAATATTCAGATTGCTTTATCATATTCTTGCTTGTTCTTCGATTGCTTGCAGGAATAGACCTTCGTGGTCAGGTTGATCATGCTCCGGCGTGGTCAATAACCTCTCAGAGTTGGTTTAGCGATTGCCAAGGCACAACGTCGTGCACGTTTATAGTCGGATCGTCAAAGTCTACTCCACCAAATCGATAGTTATCATCTCATCGAAAGATCGGGACACCCTCGCCTCTATCAACAAGAAGAAGACCAAAGATGCCATATCTTTCATACCAAGGATGGCATCAATGGAAGGTCCGTCAAGGTCATCATCGATGGAGGGAGTTGCCATAACTTAGCAAGTGAAGAACTATGCTCCAAGCTCCAATTGGTCAAAATGAAGCACCCACATCCCTAAAAAGTTCAATGGCTAAGCGACTCCGGCACTATCCAAGTCGAGCATAGAGTGCAAGTCTCCTTCAAAATCGGAGCTTACAAAGACACTTTGGAGTGTGATGTCGTTCCAATGTCCGTTTGCCACCTTCTTCTTGGACAACCATGGCAAGTTGATCGTGGTGTCATCCACAACGGTCGAACGAATCACTATATATTCAAGATGAAAGGAAAGGAGTATGTACTTCGACATATGTCTCCAAGCCAAGGGATCGCCGACAAGCAAGCCACCCATCATGGAGAGAATAGTGAGAGAGCGAACCACCAAAAAGAGAGTGAGCGCCACAAGCCCAAACCAAGTGCCTCCGCAATGAGCGACAAGAAATTAGTTCTTTTTTCTACCAAAAGTGAGATAAGAGAAGTGTGTGAGAACCCATCAAGTGTCATGCACTATGTCCTTTTATGCAAGGACGAGGCACCAAAAGCTAACACCTCTCACAATCATCCTTTAGTGTTATCTTCTCTATTGCAGGAATTCCATGATGTTTTCCCCGACGAACTACCTCCGGGTCTACCTCCACTACGAGGCATCGAGCACCGAATCGACCTCATCCCCGGAGCACCCCTTCCTAACAAGGCTCCATACCGCGTCAACCCCGAAGAAACTAAGGAGATCCAATGGCAAGTACAACAATTTATCAACAACGGCCATGTACGAGAAAGTTTGAGCCCTTGTGCCGTCCCGGTAATCCTTGTTGTAAGTGCATCTAGTGCCACCCCTAGTTGGTTTTGGAGTATTGACGACAAACTTGGTTGAGGGACTAATGTGTTTGTGAGAATTGCAGGATAACACAGGTAGTATTCCCTCATTGATTCGGTTTACCTACCAGAGATGACCCCTAAAAATGTGTGAAGACATTGAAGACAATGGTGGTCTGTGAAGAGATTCACATTGAAGACTATGACATGAGAAGACATCGCATGAAGACTATGGATTGCGAAGACATAGTTGTTTCGTAGTTTCCTTTTCTTCTTTGTTGAGTCATAGGAACCACTGTACTGTTAAGTGGGATCCAAGTGAACAAAGTCAGAGTGACTGAAGTGATGCTCAACCAAATCATAAGTCTTCGAGCGAAGACAATGAGAGCAAATCTTATCCAGAGCTGGATAAGTTAGCCTTACTTGTAGCTCAAGTCAAGCTGCCGCGTGTGTTTGAAATCTGACTGTTGGACACATGTCAGTTCCTTAGTGACCTAGGGTCATTTCGAACAAATCAGGTCGGGTTGCCTCCTGGCTATAAATAGCCCACTCCCTACACCATAAATTGGTGGCTGCTCAGAGTTAGTGCACGGCTTTTGTCGTTTGAGAGCAACCCACCTCCGAAGCTTTTGAGAGAGAAATCCTTGCGAGGACAAAGCCCTAAACACCCAGGGCCAAAGAGTGTTAGGCATCACCGAAGTCTTTCTGTCTGTGTGATCTGAAGACTTGTTACACTTGAGGACTGTGAATCCTCCAGCCGGTTAGGCGTCGCGTTCTGAGCATCCAAGAGTCATTGTGGATCGCCGATGAGCGAAGTCTGTGAAGGTTTGGAAGTCTACCTTGAAGACTTACCAGAGTGATTGGGTGAGGACTGTGTGTCCCTAGCTCAAGGGGAATAAGGTGAAGACCCGGTCTTCTGAGTTAAATCTTAGCCTCCCTAACCAGACGTACAGTTGTCACAGCAACTAGAACTGGTCCAACAAATACCTATCCTCACCGAGAAACTGGTTCCATCTCTTACCTCTCTTTGCTTACTGTTTATCTTCATGAATTCATTGCCTGGTTGCATGATCTGATTGACTTCACTATGTGAAGACTGTTGTTGATTGACTTCATACTATCTTCCATCTTGATCCATACTACCTAACTGTTGATAGTCTTTGTGCTTTCACTTCATTGCTTACTTGACTATGGCTTATCTAGTTTAGTGTACCTTCTACCGCATATCAATAGGTTCATTGCTACTATTTGTCTTCAAAGCCCCCGTGTTTTTATGACTTTCATAAAAATCACCTATTCACCCCCCTCTAGTCGATAACTAGCACTTTCAATTGGTATCAGAGCAAGGTGCTCCCTTGTTTTGTGTGATTTCATTTAACCACGTGAAGTTTTAGCTATGTCGACTGCAGGGATAATCAAAGTCTCCACTGCGTGCCTTGTCTTCAATGGCATTGATTACCCCTACTGGAAGAATAAGATGCGCATGCATCTTGAAGCTATTTATGTCGACCTCTGGTATGTTGTCAAGAACGACGTTCCCAAGGCCGGTGAAGGCATCACCCCAGCTGATGTCAAGAAGTTGATTCAACTAGATTCTACTGCCAAGAACATCATCTGTGGTCATTTGACCAAAGGATAGTATGGCCTTGTGAGTGCTCTGGAAACTGCGAAGCTAGTCTGGGACTGGCTCTCCAAGGTCAATGAAGGTGTCTCAACCCAGAGAGACTCAAGGATCAGTGTTCTTCGCAATCTCTTCAATCGCTTCAAGAGAAATGACAATGAGAATGTTAGCTGACGTTTGATTGCCTCACAGACATCACAAATGAGCTTCATGCAGTCGGCGCCACTGAGATCACCAAGCATGAAATCGTCAAGACACTCTTGAGATCACTTGAAAACTCATTTGACACCCTGGCCCTGATGATTCAAGAACACCCTGACTTCAAGACTCTCGATCCGTCTGACATACTTGAGAGGCTCAACACACATGAGTTCCAGCTATTTGAGAAAAGAGATATCTATGGTCCCAACTATGGCCGAGCTCGCGCTTTGAAGGCAAAGGCTGTTTCCTCATCTGAAGAAGAATCTGATTACAATTCTGAGGATCCTGAAGACATTGGAAAGGAACTTGCCATGCTCGTGAAGAAGTTCCAAAGGTTCACCAGGAAGAAAGGCTCCAGACAGTCTTCAAGATCCAGCTCAAGAAATGATGAAGCTTCCTCCCGTGACTACAAGAAGAGAACGTGCCACAAGTGCAAGAAACCTGGTCACTACATCTCTGAATGTCCTCAATGGGACAATGAGAAGAAGAAAAAGAGCAAGGAATATGATTCCGATGACAAGAAGAAGAAGAAATCCTCAAAGTCTTCTTCCAAGTCTTTGTCAAAGCCTTCATCACATAGGAAGAGCTCATCTAGCAAGGATCGTGCACTTGTTGGCAAGGAAATGGATTCAGAGGAGGAGTCTGCATCTAAGGAGGTGGAGATGGAGTCTGAAGAGGAATCTGATTCAGGCGTGGCAAGCCTGGCTTTAGCTTCAGCATACGTCGCCAAGTCCATCTTCGACACTAAAGACGATGGCCTCTTCACCAACGCTGATGCTAATGAGGATGACTCTGCACCCACCTACTGCTTCATGGCACGTGTTGCCAAGGTAAACTCACGCGATGATCACTATCAAAAATCAAGTGAAGATGACTCTGAATGTAAATATAAACCTAGCTACAAAACACTTGTTAAAATTGCAACACAGCAACAAACTGGTATGGAACATATTCAAAAACTGTTAGACAAAAGTGATGACCTGTTGGACGTGGAAATGACTCGAACTCAGTCCTTAATTGAAGACATTAAAAATCTTCATGTTAAGTACAAAGAACTTGAAAGTCGTCATGAAACGATCTCAACTACTCATGAAAATCTCTCCTATGATTATCTTCAAAGGAAGCAAGAGCTTGATAACTTGAGATCGGCTCATGAAGGTCTTCAAAAGGAGAATGAGTCACTTCGCGCTCAATAGATTAGTTCTGCTCAGGAAGGATTTGAACCACCATGTCTAAAATGCCTTGAGCGTGATAACGCTACTTCTGTTGCTAGATGTTCTACTTCTACTACTGTTGCAATATCTTCAACTCCTGATGTGGTAACTAACCCCTCTGCTGAGGATACCACTACTATTGCTGATGAGAATGCCAGGTTGAAGACATTGCTTGAGATAGGAATGTAAAAAAGTCTCAAAGGGCATCAGACACTATGTGATGTCCTGAAGAAACATATTCTGAACCGAAACCCTAGGAAAGAGGGTGTTGGGTTCGAAAGGAAAATGAACTTTGATGGTTCTTACTGGAAGCCTAAGCAGTACCCCAAAACCACATGGGTTGCTGCAAAGGGACCTTCAGTGGATCCATCTACCTTATCTGGCTTCACTTGTGCTAACCCGACTATCATTGATGAATCCTTTGATGCAAACTATAAACTATTTAAGAATCATAATGGTGAAGTATTTGCCAGGTATATTGGTACTAACTGTAGGAATGGACCACCTTTGAAGAAGATGAGGGTGCCCAGGAGTTGTCTTGAAAATCTTCAGGTGAATGTCATCTTGACACTATCTGGGAAGAAGACAAACCCCATACCAAAGGCTTCGCATGGTCCAAAGGCTTCATATAGACAGAGGACTCACCAGAGTCACCCTAACACAAATGTTTTGCAGGGAAACCACACTCAGGCCTATGAATATGAGCGTGTTTCATCAAACCGCCATGTTCATAAGACCAAGAACTACTCTGCTTATTCTTATGAGCATTATTCACCTCCTACAAGACTATTTGCTAGGGCTCCAAAGCCAAAGTTCTCAGATGCTGCACTTAGACTCATTGCTTCGAAGCCACCCCTGAAGATGTGGGTGGTTAAGAAAACCTAACTCTCTTTTGTAGGGAAAGGTCTCCAGCCGGAAATCAAAGGCATCAGATGCTATTGCTGGGGACCTAAAATATCTTGTGGGGCGCAAGATAAAATGCCCAAATGGTCTTATTATGTATTTTGTTCCCGAGTCGCTTGCCAATCATCCTATCAGTCCTAACCTGGATCTGAGCTTTCATAATCCACTTGCTCGTCAAATGTTTATGCTTCATAATACCCTTCATGAATCCTATCCCCCTAACTGCACTGTAGGGTATGACACTAGCTGCTTCAGAATGGATTATTGACAGTGGATGCACTAACCACATGACCGGCGATCGAAGTCTTCTCATGGACTCAACCTTACATCCATCTGACAAGAGTCATATCACATTTGATGACACTCGTAAAAGCAAGGTATTGGGTCTAGGTAGAGTTGCAATCTCAACGGATCAACACATGGATAAAGTGATGCTTGTTGAATCCCTTGGTTTCAACTTAATGTCTGTCTCAATGCTGTGTGACTTGAACATGATTGTGATATTTGGAAAATATCGTTGCCTTGTTCTAATGGAATCTGACAAGTCTCTAGTCTTTGAAGGGTACCGAAAAGGTGATCCGCACATGGTAGAGTTCTCAACAGGACCACAGTTGGCCGTATGTCTTCTAGAAAAAGCTTCAGAGTGCTGGCTCTGGCATCGGACGCTAGGGCATGCTGGCATGAGAAATTTGTACTCTCTCGCGAAGAAGAAGCATGTCGTAGGCATCGAGGGAGTCAAGTTCAAAAAGGATCATCTGTGTGGTGCCTGCGAAGCCGGGATGATGACTAGGGACAAGCATCCTTCGAAGACAATCATGACGACATCACGTCCTTTTGAGCTGCTTCACATGGACCTATTCGGCCCTACTCATTACTCCACTCTTACTACCACTGCTTGTCTCTATGGCCTCGTTATTGTTGATGATTACTCCAGATATACCTGGGTGCATATAATTCTCTACAAGACTGAAGTGCAGGATGTCTTCAGATGATTCACCAATCGTGCCATGACAAACTATGGCATCAAGATAAAGCACATAAGAAGTGACAATGACACAGAGTTCAAGAACACCAGCCTCGACACTTATGTTGATACGTTGGGCATCACTCATGAATTCTCAGCTCCATACACACCTCAGCAGAATGGCATCATGGAGCGCAAGAACAGAACACTCGTTGAGATGGCTCGGACGATGCTTGACGAGTACAAGACTCCAAGGAAGTTCTGGCCTGAAGCTATTGATACTACATGCCACGTCATCAACCGTGTTTATCTTCATAAGCTTCTAAAGAAGACATCACATGAGCTACTAACTGGTAAGAAGCCAAACGTAAGCTACTTCAGAGTATTTGGTGCCAGGTACTGGATCAAGGATCCACATCAGACTTCAAAATCTGCACCGAAAGTACATGAAGGTTTTCTGCTTGGTTATGGAAAGGATTCGCACTCCTATAGAGTCTTCAACCTCTTTCACTATAAAGTGGTTGAAACTGTGGATGTGCGGTTCGATGAAACTAACGGCTCGCAAAGAGAGCACCTGCCGAATGTGCTAGATGAAGTCTCACCAAGTGAATCCATCAAGCTTATGGGTACTGGAGAAATCATACCTTCAGAGGCACATGCTGAAGAGGAACTTATCATTTCTGCACCAAAACAACCTGAAGACTCTGCTCAGCCTGAAGCCAATGCTGAAGATGAAGACAATGATCAGCAAGAGCAAAATCTTCATCCAGTTCATCCTCGTGTTGCAAATGAAGTACAAATTGAGAAGATAATTGATAGCATCAATGCACCTGGTCCCCTTACTCGTTCAAGAGCAACTTAGCTAGAAAATTTCTGTGGGAACTTTGCATTTTTGTCCATATCCGAACCCAAGAAAGTTGCTGAAGCCTTCATGGAACCTGAATGGATTCAAGCTATGCAAGAAGAGCTTCAACAGTTTGAGCTGAACAATGTATGTGAACTGGTCAAGCGTCCTGATCCTCGCAAGCACAATATCATAGGCACAAAATGGATCTATCGCAACAAACAAGATGAGCATGGTCAAGTTGTCAGAAACAAGGCTCGTCTCGTTGCTCAAGGATATACTCAAGTTGAAGGAATTGACTTCGATGAAACATTCGCTCTGGTGGCTAGGCTTGAAGCCATTCGCATTCTACTAGCCTATGCCAACCATCACAACATCCTCCTATATCAAATGGATGTGAAGAGTGCCTTTCTCAATGGCAAGATTGAAGAAGAAGTGTATGTTGCACGACCACCTGGCTTTGAAGATACAAAACATCCTGATATGGTTTACAAGCTCAACAAGGCACTGTATGGCCTCAAACAAGCCCCTCGTGCTTGGTATGACACACTCAAAGACTTCAAGAGCAAATGCTTCAAACCTGGTTCCCTGGATTCCACTCCCTTCACAAAGACATATGATGGTGAACTATTTGTGTGCCAGATCTATGTGGATGACATTATCTTCGGCTGCACTGACAAAAGATACAGTGATGAGTTTGGACACATGATGCAAGAGCAATATCAGATGTCCATGATGGGTGAGCTGAAGTCCTTCCTTGGTCTTCAAATTCGTCAGCAAAGCAACATCATCTTCATATCTCAAGAGAAATACCTCAAAGATTGCCTGAAGAAGTTTGGAATGCAAGACTGCAAGGGATACACGACGCCAATGCCAACCAAAAGTCATCTGGGCCTCGGCGACAATGGTAAAGAGTTCGATCAAAAGGTATACCGCTCCATGATTGGTTATTTAATCTATTTGTGTGCATCTAGGCCAGATACCATGCTTAGCGTTTGCATGTGCGCCCGATTCCAAGCGGCACCAAAGGAGTCGCATCACTTAGCTGTGAAGCGAATTCTTCGATATTTGGCTTACACCCCAACACTAGTATTATGGTATCCAAAGGGCTTAGAGTTTGATCTAGTTGGATTCTCAGATGCTGATTATGCTAGTGACAAGGTTGATCGCAAGTCTACATCAGGCACATGTCACTTTCTAGGACGATCTATTGTCTATTGGTCTTCAAAGAAGCAGAACTGTGTGTCTCTCTCCACTGCTGAATCTGAATACATTGCTGCTGGATCTTGCTGCGCTCAGCTTCTGTGGATGAAGCAAACTCTCAAGGACTATGACATCCATCTGAAGCATGTGCCACTCTACTACGACAATGAAAGCGCCATCAAGATTGCCAACAACCCAGTTCAGCATTCAAAGACAAAGCACATTCAGATCCGCCATCACTTTCTCAGAGATCATGTCATGAAGGAAGATATTGATATCATTCATGTCAACACTAAAGAGCAATTGGCAGATATCTTCACAAAGCCCTTGGATGAGAAAAGGTTTTGCAAGTTGCGGTGTGAGCTAAATATCTTATAATCCTCGAATGTCCTAAAATTGGACACACATCCTAACGCTTATGCATGTGATGACTTAGATGTGCAACACACGAAGTAACGTATATCATCAAATAATGAAGACATACACTCTAAGTGTGAATACATTATTGCGGAAATTGACATCAGAGCGCCACAATAATTGTGCGCCATGTCTAGGTCTAATACTTCCTATACGGTGGGTAACACCACCACCAAACTCTTATTTGAAGTGTTTTCATTGGCGTCACATCCGCATACTGTTCGCATTTGGTTTGTCTTCAACATTGATTCAACTTCATGATTGTCTTCACAATGTTGATTTGGTATCATATTGGTATATACATTGGTGTTCTGTCCTCTACAGCATTCACTTATAGCTATGTCTTCATGTTTGAATCTTTTGATCTAAGTGAATGTGATCGGACCCTAACCCCCTCTATGCTTCTACTTTAGATTCTATCTATCCAAATCATATGCATTCTATTGAAACCGTCGATTGTCTTCTCTGAGTCCTTGCCAGCAGAAGACACATAGACAAAAATTGAATCTGTTTTAATGCCATATCCTTATTGCCTGAAAACCGGAGAAGCGGGAACGACCACCCGACAATCCAGGCGTGCATGGGAACATGGAACAACTTCCAATGTGTTGCATGCATACCACGTGTCCTTCATATGTGAACCGCCAGGGGCACCTGCGTAATAACGCTGCACCGTCCCTGTCCCTATAAATACACACCTCAGCGCGGTCATTATCTCTCCTTCCACCTCGCCACCTCTTACAAACCCTAGCGCCTCCGCTAGCTCGCGACGACGCCGGAGACGAAACGCTTAGCTACCACGACTTCCTCGACACCGTCCTCATGCCGGCCGCAGACCTCATCCTCTCCGCCGCCGCCGTAGGTGTCTTCCGTCGCCAAGTTAGGGCACGGGAGATTGAACTACTCGGCCTCCCCTCCCAACATCGTCTAGCAGTTCTTCGTGTGGTAATTAAATCTCACTTTTACTGCCCCTTTGATTCATCAGATCCATCCACTTCAACCAGAAGTGGTTTCTAAGTTCGCAAATCTGGATCTATCTTGTTTGCATCTCATATCATGCCAAGTATGTTCACTTATGCTTCACTACTAGTTAGATTCCTCACTTGTACTTATTCTTGGATTCGTACAAATTTGGAACCAACTCTCCTCAAATAAGTGAATGTCTTCGCACTATGAGGTCAATGTCTTCAAGCTGATTTATCTTCAAAACCTCTGAGAATGCATATGACCTCTTCCCCTTCCCTCGCAACTCTAATGCTGTCACAGGTACATGTTCGTGGGAGAATCCCTTGGTTCTCAGAGTCTGCATTCGTTTGCAGAATTCTTACATCAACACATCAATTCTCCTGAAGCCAGTTCCTGTTTGACCAGCAGATGGAAGCCATTCAGAGTCTTGAAGCCTTTCAGCTTGAATACAATGGCCACTAAAAAATCTGCTAGGAAGGGTGGCAGACAACACCTTGGGAATACAGCCAAGGACCTGCCATCGGATCTCTTTGAAATGTACAAGACAGATCCCGAGGAAACCTACGGGGAACGCAAGAACCAAATCCAATGGATTTGAAGATATTGGGCAGAGGAATGGTACAAATACAGATTTGTAAGTACCCAGTATGCTAAAAAGAGTGCCATCAAGGGCCCCTGGGGAGATACTGTATACAGAGGTATTCAGCCCAAGTCCAAGTCTGAAGCCATCGCTCAAGGCTTCTATCCTTGCATGGTCCGTGGACCGCAGCCAGACAATGCTGACCCATCATCTCTGCTATGGTGTCGTGAAGACAATCTCTTCAAGCACAATTTCCAGTTTGCAAAGGAGTTGGCTGCAAAGAACAAGAAGGACTTGGGACTCAATTTCAACCCTGGTCTGGCTGCTCCAAGGGCCGATGGCACACGTGATGCCAATCCTAATGAAATCGGCCCCTTCTATAATCTCGAAGGCCTCATCACGCATATTGCTGTACAGGGGGCTACGGTGGACCACTCAGCTGACGACACAAATTCTGAAGATGTGCCAGCACCACCAAAGCAGAAGCCAAAGAAGTCAAAGGCTTCGAAGCCCTCTGCCGCACCAAAAGTTTCACGTGCGAAGCCTTTGGCCACTGCACCTCCTGAACCTAGTGTGCAATCTGAAGATGTTTCTCGTGTCTCCAAGAAGACGGAGAAGCCCAAGAAGAAAAAGCCCTTGAAGATTTCTGGGCATGAACTTACACCTGCTGCCGTTCTGCGGAACGAAGATGAAACCATTGATCTGTCTAGCAATGACGAGCTTGGCAATTGAGCTCTTGAGCAGCTGATCAAGAGCAAGCAAGAGGCGGAGATCTTCAACGATCTGCCCCTCTTTGACGTTGACATTTTGAACAATTTCATTAATGAATGGTTCAATGATCAAACCCTCAGCATTGATGATCTTCAGCTGCCAATCAGCATAAGAGTCACGTTTCATGGAGCCATTGCAAACGAACTAGCCGTGGCTCAGAAAATCATCAAGCGGAAGAACAAAATTGATTATGAAAAGGCAGAGTTCAAGAAGAACATGGCAAAGCTCAGTGTGGCAGAAGTTCAAAGCTTCAAGGTGATGATGAATGAGCTCAAGGAGCAGTTTCAAAAGAAACACGAGGAAGCTAAAGGTTCAAGAGAGCGGATGAAATACTTCATTGAGAAGTGTGTTCAAGCACACAATGAGGCTGAAAAGCGCAACGCTCTGGGGCGTCCTGGTATCGATCCCAGAATGGCTGCCAAAAAGAAGAAGAAGTCTGCTGCGGGACGCACTGAAGCACCAAGGCAGGAAGCACCTAGCATTGTCTTCCCTGCCAGCATGACAGGCTCGAAGCCTAAGGTCCCCTCAGCAGCTTCAGAGCTAAAGAAAACCAGGGTAGTTGAAGCTGATGCCAGGAAGCGAAAGCATAAGGATGCCTCTGATGGTGCTCCATCAACCAAGAAGCCGAAGACAAAGTCTTCGCGAAAAGAGCGTGCTGCTGCCATAGAGCCACTGGTTGTTGAGCCCATCTCCATTGCACGTCCTGCCTCCTCCAACCAAGAGCGTCAACTTATATTTCATGAGCCTGCTACCACAGAGGCTCCTGAAGACGAAGAAGTACCAGCTGTTTACCCCATCACAGCTGAAGACATTGGTCATGAAGACAATGTATAAGATGATGAAGTCCTTCCTTAGATCGAGCACCAACTGGTATCATCGCCTGTTCTCACGAACAGCGAACTCATCAGCATTGGTCATCCTTTGACGCCAATTGCTCAGGATGCATCGTGGGCTGATCACCCACAACAAGACACCCCTATTCAAGATGAAACCCCCAAAACTCCAACCCCTCAAGTCACCACTCCGGACTTGATGGTGGCTACATGGTGTAGACCACTCCATCACCACAGGCGTCGCCCGCACTCCGCAGGCTTCGCAAAGGCCCTAGGCCACATGTCACCATGTCGAGCATTCCAGAAGGAGAAGTGCAACAAAGTCAGTCACACGTGAAGTGTTTCTTGAAGCCACTCCTACTGTGAATGTCTCTGAGTCTGAAGCCAAAGCCGCTGAAGACATTCCCGCTGCATCAGCTGAAGAAAATCCAGAACCAAGACAAGAAGAAGAAAGAGTTGCAACACCCCCTGTCACTTAAGAAGTTGTTCTCGAGGAGAACGTGTCTGTGCCTGACCCTCCTGCTACTGAAGAGGAGGTTGAAAATATTAAGGCGGCCCCAACCAACGCTGCTGAGGATAATGTGGCGCCTGAAGCTGATGTTGTCATGGCTGAAGACAATGTGGCACCTGAATCTGATGTTGCACCCGAAGCTAGTGTGCAACCTGGAGCCCCTATGGATGCTGAAGCCACTGTACCAGCTCCTAGGCCTCACACCATTGAACATGCCTTCGATCACGGACAACTGATCATTGTGAAATGGCAAATCATGGTTTCTCCCACTGCCCCCGGACCTTAATATGAATATCACATGGAGAATAGGCCTCAGGTCCAGAAGCCACAACCCAGACTACCAAGGTTTCCCGATGCTGCATCATCACCAGACTCGTTCAGTGTCAACAGCTTCAGGGCACACAACAGATTCTTTGATAGTGCCAAGAACCCATACTCGAAGCCAAATATCTCATCTGATCACTTCTGGAGCTTTCCGCAGCGTAGTTATTACTCCTGTGAATCAAGAGTGGATCTTTCCTCACATGCGTCTGGATTGTGAAGCCATTGCTGGAGTGCCCTGTTTGGAAGAAGCCTTAGACTGTTTCAGAGATGCTGGCCTTCTGTGATTTGTCACTGATAAAGAGCATTGGAACGAAGAGCTTCTGCTGTAGTTCTATGCTACTCTTCACATTCATGGCTACAACAGAGATCCGAAGACTTGGGTCCTTGAGTGGATGACAGGTGATGTGCACCATGAAGCCAAAGCTCAAGATATCATTGAGATCACTCCCCTGCCCACTCCAGGCGAATACTATGAACCTGGTTGTTAGCTACATATGAATGCATTGGAGAGCATATTTTAGAAGTCTGAGCCAAACATGAGTCAGATGCTCAGCATGATGAAGCCACTGCCACAAGACGCTGAATATCCTAAGGAATTCTTTGTCGACGACCTTGAGTATCTGCCACGGGCCATTTATCACATTGTTAGGCGAACTCTATGGCCCGTCAAAGGACATTCCCCCGCAGCCAAGCTTGAAGGCGCAATGAAGGCATTGGTGTTCTATATTCTGAATGGCATCAACTTCAATGCTCAAGATTTCTTCATCAGACAACTTGCTGCATCAGGAATTGATCTCTTTGGCCTGAAGTTTTATGCTCCATGGGTGTTGCGCTTAATCAAACTTCACTCTTCTGTCAACTATCAGCCCTCTGCTCGCAACCATCTTATCTTCTTGCCTGAGGTTGATAAGTCTGTTGAAGCCATCTACCCAGAGCCTGCCAAGGAGCCCCTTTATCTTCATAACGTTGATTGTCAAAGCTTCACGTAACCAATTGAAGGAGTTCTTGCTACTACTCGTGTCTATCCCCTGGCTGGCAATACACGTGCACCTCATCGTGCTACTACTGAAGCCACTGACAACACCATTGCTCAAAGGCCTCAGAAGCGATCTCGTGTGCTCAATGACCGAGAGATTCTTGTGGCCTTGCATCAGAAACAAGATAGGCACCACGACTGGCTAAAGCATCAGATGCAGAGCATCTTGGTGGACGTCAATCATATCAGAAACTTGGCCACCAAGAACTCATTTGTTGCTCATAAAGCCTGTAGCAGGTCCTGGAAGAGTCTCACACTTCTCTGCTCTGAAGATGATCTTCGCAAAGATGGCTTCACCGAGGGTTTCAAATTTGACTCCACTCCTGCTCGCAATGCAAGCTGGCGTCGGACTCCACCAATTGAAGATTCAGAGTATTCATCTTCGACTGCAACTGTTGTTGCGAGAGTCATCGAAGAAGAAGACGATGCCAGTTCACTAGCCATGGCTTCACCACGTCCCGACACTGCACCAGGCCCCTCTGCACCACCGAACGTCAATATCGATCCTGCTCCTTCAGCTACTCCTGATGGGAACGAGTAGACGCTCTATGTCTTCAAACCTTTTTGGTCCTTACTGACAAAAGGCGGAGAAGCATATGAGTTGATAATCTTCAAGCGGGTCCATATGGGTGGTTGCTATTATTTTTGCTAAGTGGTTACAACTCTGGTTTTTGATACATTTGGTTCCTTGGGTTGTAACACTTAAGACTTGATGGTCGTCTGCCACTTTGTGATGCGATGATAAATTCCGCATAAGTCATTCCACAGACACCCATTTATCATTATGCATGTGATTATCTTTGTTATATCTTTTCTTGCATAATGAATTGTCTTCGTAAAGTGAAGAGGATCTCCACAATTAAAACCTGCCATGTGCATTTGCATTCAAGAGCAAACTACGTATATGCACATCTTCAGGGGGAGACTTTTTGCTACTTATGAAGACAATGCCTTTACCCCTACAATTTCATATACTTTTATCCCCATTGAAAACTTCAACCAGTTTATCATCAATCACGAAAAAGGGGGAGATTGTAAGTGCATCTAGTGCCACCCCTAGTTGGTTTTGGAGTATTGACGACAAACTTGGTTGAGGGACTAATGTGTTTGTGAGAATTGCAGGATAACACAGGTAGTAGTCCCTCATTGATTTAGTTTACCTGCCAAAGATGACCCCTAAAATGTGTGAAGACATTGAAGACAATGGTGGTCTGTGAAGAGATTCACATTGAAGACTATGGCATGAGAATACATCGCATGAAGACTATGGATTGCGAAGACATAGTTGTTCCGTAGTTTCCTTTTCTTCTTTGTTGAGTCATAGGAACCACCGTACTGTTAAGTGGGGTCCAAGTGAACAAAGTTAGAGTGACTGAAGTGATGCTCAACTAAATCCTAAGTCTTCGAGCAAAGACAATGAGAGCAAATCTTATCTAGAGCTGGATAAGTCAGCCTTACTTGTAGCTCAAGTCAAGCTGCCGCGTGTGTTTGAAATCTGACCATTGGACACGTGTCAGTTCCTTAGTGACCCAGGGTCATTTTGGACAAATCAGGTAGGGTTGCCTCCTGGCTATAAATAGCCCACCCCTACACCATAAATTGGTGGCAGCTCAGAGTTAGTGCAAGGCTTTTGTCGTTTGAGAGCAACCCACCTCCGAAGCTTTTGAGAGAGAAATCCTTGTGAGGACAAAGCCCTAAACACCCAGAGCCAAAGAGTGTTAGGCATCACTAAAATCTTTCTGTCTGTGTGATTTGAAGACTTGTTACACTTGAGGACTGTGAATCCTCCAGCCGGTTAGGCGTCGCGTTCTGAGCATCCAAGAGTCATTGTGGATCGCCGGTGAACGAAGTCTGTGAAGGTTTGGAAGTCTACCTTGAAGACTTACCAGAGTGATTGGGCGAGGACTGTGTGTCCCTAGCTCAAGGGGAATAAGGTGAAGACGCGGTCTTCTCAGTTAAATCTCAGCCTCCCTAACCAGATGTATAGTTTTCACAGCAACTGGAACTGGTCCAACAAATACTTGTCCTCACCGAGAAACTGGTTCTATCTCTTACCTCTCTTTGCTTACTGTTTGTCTTCGTGAAGTCATTGCCTGCTTGCATGATCTGGTTGACTTCATTGTGTGAAGACTGTTGTTGATTGGCTTCATACTATCTTCCATCTTGATCCATACTACCTAGCTGCTGATAGTCTTTGTGCTTTCAGTTCATTGCTTACTTGACTATGGCTTGTCTAGTGTAGTCTACCTTCCGCTGCATATCAATAGGTTCATTGCTACTGTTTGTATTCAAAGCCCTCGTGTTTTGAAGACTTTCATAAAAATCGCCTATTCACCCTCGTCTAGTCAATATCTAGCACTTTCACTTGTCCCCAAGAAAGATGGTACATATCGCATGTGTTCCGATTGTCGTCCTATCAGTGCTATTATCATGCGTTATCATTACCCCACTCCACGCCTAGATGACGTGCTTGATGAGCTTAGCGGAGCCACCATTTTCTCTAAGATTGATCTTAAGAGTGGCTACTATCAAATATGCATCCAAGAAGGTGATGAATGGAAAACCGCATTTAAGACCAAGTTTGGCTTATATGAATGGCTTATTATGCCAATGTGTTTATCTGAAGCACCCGGTACTTTCATGCGACTCATGCATTTTGTTTTTCGACCCTATATTGGTGTTTGTTGTGGTCTACTTTGACTATATTCTTATCTTTAGCAAATCTCTAAAATACCATGTCACCCACCTTCAAACCGTGCTACAAACTCTTAGAAAAGAGCACCTTCATGCTAATATAGACAAATGCTTTTTTGGTGTTGATAAGCTTGTTTTGTTAGGTTTTGTTGTATCTTCTAAGGGTGTTCATGTAGATGAATCTAAGATCAATGCTATTAAAATTTGGCCCCAACAAACTTGCAACAAGTGCGTAGCTTCCTTGGTTTAGCCAGTTTCTAGCGTCGCTTTGTGAAAGACTTTAGCACCATTGCTTCACCTTTGCATGCCTTGAGTAAGAAGAATGCGCCTTTTGTTTGGGGACCATCCCAAGATAACGCATTCAATGAGCTTAAGAATTTTCTTACTCATGCTCCCGTGCTTGCTTTATCAAACTTTGACAAACGCTTTGAGATTCATTGCGATGCTAGTGGTAATGGCATAGGAGGTGTGTTAACGCAAGAGAAGCGCCCCATAGCTTACTTTAGTGAGAAGCTTTCTGGCGCACAACTCAATTACCCCATCTATGATAAAGAGCTATATGCTTTAGTGCGATTTTTGCATGAATGGGACATTATCTTCGCCCTCATGAATTTATCATCCATACCGACCATGAAACACTTAAATACCTTAAGGGCCAAACTAAGTTGAACAAGCGTCATGCTAAATGGAGTGAATTCATTGAGTCTTTTCCTTATGTCATCAAGTACATTAAATTTAAGTAAAATGTTATGGCGGACGCTCTTTCCCGCATATGCATGCTTGTCACCAAACTTGAATTGAATGTCATTAGTTTTGAGCACATAAAAGACTTGTATGCGCATGATCCTCCTTTTGCTATTCCTTATGCCAAATGTTTGACGCATACATCTTGGGAACGCTACTACGTCAAAGATGATTATCTTATGAGAGCTAACAAACTTTGCATCCCCGAGTCTTCTCTTCGTTTGTTACGTTTGCAAAAATATCTTGGAGGAGGACTAATGGGACACTTTGGACGCGACAAGACATTTGCTACGCTCTCCAAGAACTATTTTTGGCCCAAGATGTTCCCTGACGTCAACCGCTTCACCAACCGATGCTCTACATGTCGCAAAGCTAAGTCTAAAGCTCAATCACATGGTCTCTATATGCCTCTTCCAATTCCGTATCGACCATGGGAAGATATTAGCATGGATTTTGTGCTTGGTTTGCCTAGAACTAGAAAGGAAAGGATTCCGTATTTGTTCTTGTGGACCGATTCTCTAAGATGGCTCATTTCATTCCTTGCAACAAGATAGACGATGCTTCACATGTTTCCAATCTTTTTTATGGGAAATATTGCGCCTACATGGAGTATCAAAGACGATTTTCTCGGACCGTGACATCAAGTCCTAAGCTACTTTTGGAAGACCTTATGCGCCAAGCTCAGAATCAAGATACTTTTCTCAACAGCATACCATCCACAAACCGATGGCCAAACGGAGGTGACCAACCGCACAGTCTCTGCTCTACTTCGCGTGTTAATCAAGAAGAACATCAAGGAGTGGGAGGAGTGTCTACCCATCGCCGAGTACGCCTACAACCGAGCAAGACATTCGACTGCCGGCAAGTCCTCCTTCGAGGTTGTCTATGGTTTCAACCCGTTGTCCCCATTGGACATTCTCCCTCTACCACTACAAGAGCGCACAAACATGGACGCAAGTGCACAAGTCAACTATATCAAGAAGATGCATGAAGATACAAGGCACACCATTGAGCGCCAAGTACAACGACTCACGACCAAGCTCAACCTCAACAAGCACCCCATGGTATTCAACATTGGAGATCTTGTCTGGATACACCTTTGCAAGGACCGCTTCCCCCACGAATGCAAGGCCAAACTTCTACCACGAGCGGATGGACCCTTCAAGGTGCTTGAACGCTACAACAACAACACCTACAAGAT
Source organism: Triticum aestivum (assembly GCF_018294505.1). Classification (NCBI taxonomy): domain Eukaryota; kingdom Viridiplantae; phylum Streptophyta; class Magnoliopsida; order Poales; family Poaceae; genus Triticum; species Triticum aestivum. Next base: position 324,614,469 of record NC_057797.1, read on the forward strand.
CGACATTCCATGAGACAAGTACTCCATGAGTGACATCTTCAACGTCAAAGATCTCTCTCCCTACCATGGTGATGAAGATTTTGATCCAAGGTCGGATCTTTCCCAAGGGAGGGGTGATGATGTAGAGCATCCTATGGTCATCCCCATGGACCTACCATCGTCCCACGAAGTGCCAAGAGGACCTATGACACGAGCTAGAGCTAGAGCTCTCGAGACCGAGGTAACTTCCTTCCTTAGTGATATCACATAAGATCCTCTCGAGACATGGATAATACCTAAGTCCGGAATGTTGTGCATGATTAGGTACCAAGAGGACCTCTCGAAGATGCACGTGAAGACGGACAAGTCCCCAAGTTCACGGACAAAGAGAACCAACGGAAGGAGTCAAGAGCAGCTTCCAGGCCCCGGACATCCGGCCATGACCCCGGACATCCAACCCCTGGAGCATTGTCCAAAGCAGCCACCAAGCACCTACAGGCCCCGGACATCCGGCCCAACCCGGACATCCAGCCCGAAGCCAGAAATCCGGCACCCTCTATCCAGAGAGCATGAAGGCTAGCCCCGACCACCCGGACAACCGGCTCAAGCCCGGGCATCCGACACCTTGCTAAGCCCCGGACATCCGGCCCGACGCCCCGACATCCGGCCTCCCCTGCCTGTGCATAGTGTAAGGGCCCGAGGCCCATGCACCCCTTCGCCCACCTAGGCCACATAATGAGGACATCAATACCATTGTTACACCCACAGCCCCTGCTGCTATACATACTGGACCAATTACTAGAGCTCGCGCCCGCCAATTGAATTATCAGGTACTCTTGTTTCTTGGTAACGATTCTAATGTTCATGAGAATATGATGCTGCCTAAATTGGATACATTTATTTTGCTTACAAATGAAGGGCCTAGCTTGGACAAGAAAGATGAACCTTGGAACAAGTTCAAGCATGGAGATGATGGCATGCGCAAGGGGATCAAGAACGGAGTTGCAAGTGATGATTTCAGGACTTTGAAGCCACCATAAGAAGTGCATGAAGCCTTGGACGAAATATACAAGATGCCACTTCATAAATTTCATTCAGAGGCTATTTTAGGTGCTGCGTCACCTTATTATTGGGCCAGGCCCATGTATTTTCGAAATACTTAAGTATCGGCTATTTTTAGAGTCCGTATGCGTGGGGAAACAAGAGTTAGGGTTGGTTTCTGACCCCTCCTCCAAGGGCCACGAAATCCCCCCCTATTCCTCCCTATATACAGCCCTTAGGGCGTCGTTTAGACTTTGGGGTTTGTTTAGATTTAAAGTTTGCCATAGCTGCAACTTCGCGTACTTCGTTTGTGTCCAAAGACCAGACCAAGACGTCACAGAACCCCACCTTGATCAATAAAGCTTTCATCTTATATTCGCAATATCTAGATTGCAATCTCAGTTTCTTGCTTGTTCTTCATTTGCTCGTAGGAAATAGACCCTCGTGGTCAGGTTGATCGTGCTCCGGCATAGTCAATAACCCCTCGGAAGTTGGTTTAGTGATTGCTAAGGCGCGACGTCTCGCAAGTTCGTAGTCGGATCGTCAAGGTCGACTCCCACAGAAATGATGGCCACCATCTCATTGAAACATCGGGACACCTTCGCCTCTATCAAGTGGTATCAGATTTCCATGTTGCTCGGTGAGATTTTACAGTTTTTCGTAGTTTAGATCGAGTCTGTTCTTCATACCTACAGCCCACAAAAAATTAGGGTTAGTTCATCATATCCGAACCAATCTGAGCCTTTGCATATTCTTTTCAGTATTTTGCTTTGTTGAATTTGCGGTTGCATTGTCGTGTCTAGTTGCTGGTCTTAGAGTCTAGTCTTTTAGAGTTTCGAGTTCTGGTCATAAGTTGTCACGCCGCCGCTGCACCATCATCATCGCCCCTGCCATCTACCACCACCGCTTATCCGCCATCGATCCGTCCCCATATACCATCACCAATCCGTATCCATATACCACCACCAATCCATCTCCATATACCATCACCAATCCGTATCCATATACCACCACCAATCCATATCCATATATCAGCACCAATCTGTATCCATATACCACCACCGCTGCCATATCCTACCATCATATATCCACCACCAATCCGGGTTCCTTTCATATTAGGTTTGTTTTCGAGGCCCGTCTAATTTCCGATTCGTGTTTCCTTGCCTGAGTCTGTTTCAAAAAAAAAGTCTGGAGACCCCTGGGCAGTTTTTAGGCCAAAATTTTCACAGGCAAAAATATTTTTTCCCTATCCTATTTTTAGGCTTTTCTGAGTCTTTTGAGCCACGTGCCATCATAGTGATTTTTTGTCGCACTTTTTCGTCGTCGCTGCCCTGATTTCGGAAAAAGTCAAAATAAATTTCCGTGCCCATACTGTCAGTTTGACGAGGGAAGAGTTTTGAGACACTCGCCATTATAGTGATTTTTCGCAAAAAAAGGAGCACAAAAAAAGAGGAGCGCCAAAAAAGAGAGCGAAAAAAAAGTTCCAGAGTGTGCTTTTCCCTTGTTTACGTGCAGCGCCGTGATTTTTGTTAGTGTTCTAGGCTCGCGTCTCTAGCACGGTCTAGCCTAGGACCAGCACTGTACCATCGTTGAGCGTTTATTCAACTTTGCATCTCTGAATTGATTATTGCTGACCCTTTTTGCTACCATATTATAAGCCTTCCCAGCTCCACATACATCTATGTCATGCGATTGACTCTCCCTGGTAATCGCTCTATCCAAGCTTTGAGAGTTTTGACTACGACGGTTGCCGATCACCGCCTAGTGTTGGGTAAGAACTGGTAAGAATTTGAGATTTGCTTCACGGATTTGTGACAACCAGCACCACCTCTTGTTAGTAGTCTGTAGGATCATATTCTTGTGTGTTTCTATTGCTGCTAACCATGGCAGGATCACAAGCCGACGAGACTGACTGGGAGAACATGACGAATAAGGAGTTGCATGATAAATTTCAGCAAATGATGAGTGGACAGGTGCAAGATGTGCCAAACAGATTTGAAGAGGCCATGGAGAAGATAGATGGCATGGAGAAGACGTTCGAAACAAAGCTCGATAACAAGTTTAATGAATTGCTCGTGCGTCTTCCACCACCACCACCGGCTTCCCCTAACGCACCACAACAACAACAACATCGCTTTCCAAATCAAGTGGGACGAGCACAACACGTTCCCATTGACCCTGGGCAAAATTCTGGTGCCGCTGTTGATGCTTCTACCACTCCTGCTGCTACTGCAGAGGTGGAGGACCATTACGAGGATGAGGTTGACCAAAATCAGAACTACGTGCAACCACCAGCACCACCAGCACTATGTCGTCCTCATGCATATCATCGCAACGGTAGGACTGCACCACCACCTGATGTACATGACCATCTTCCTAAACTAAAATTGAATATTTCACCATTTGAGGGTAGATATGTTCCTGATATATATCTTACTTCGGAGTTAGAAACTGAACAACGATTTACATGTTTACTATATCCCGAGGAGAGACGTGTTCCAGCTGCTGTTTGTGCTTTCATTAGCTTTGCATGTGTTTGGTGGTCTGAACATTGTAGATTATATCCTATTCTAGCTACTTGGGCTGCTTCGAAAATTGCTATGCGTACTCGTTGGGTTCCACCATATTATCAACGTGAATTACTTCAAACATTGCAGCATTTACGACAAGGAAAAAATTCTGTAGAAGAATATTATCAGGAATTACAAACTGGCATGATTGGATGTGGTATTGTTGAGGAGAATGAAGCTATGCATGCACGTTTTATGGGTGGATTAAATAGAGAGATTCAGACCATTCTAGAGTATAAGGAGTATACTAATATCACTCGTTTATTCCATCTTGCTTGTAAAGCTGAACGTGAAGTGCAGGATCGACAGGCATTGGCGTGAACTAACTTTTCTACAGGTCGATCTTCATCATGGACACAACGTGCATCCTCTACTTCCACTCCACCAGCACCTCCATCAGGTGCCACCTCCAGCCGTGATACAAGAAAGCAGGCACAACCACCACTATCTGCCAAGAGCACACCTGCCGGACCTGCGCAGAGCTCTTCTTCTTCCATGGCATCAATAGGGCACACAAGTGATATTATTTGTCGTTGTTGTAAGGGAAGAGGACATTTTGCGAGAGAATGCCAATCTCAGCATGTGATGATTGCTACTGAGGATGGTGGGTATGAGTCCGCTAGTGACTATGATGAGACTTTGGCTCTTATTACACATGAAGAACACGGTGGAGAGGATACTGATCATGAGACGCAATACATGGCTGCTGAAGATGCTGACAGGTATGAATGTTTAGTTGCTCAACGTGTTTTGAGTGTGCAGGTTACACAAGCTGAGCAAAATCAGAGGCATAATTTGTTCCATACAAAGGGAGTTGTGAAGGAACGTTCTGTTCGCGTCATCATAGATGGAGGGAGCTGCAATAACTTGGCTAGCATGGAGATGGTGGAGAAGCTATCTCTCACCACAAGACCACATCCACATCCTTACTACATCCAATGGTTCAACAACAGCGGCAAGGTTAAGGTAACACGTACTGTTCGTGTGCATTTTAGTATCTCTACATATGCTGATTATGTTGATTGTGATGTGGTACCTATGCAAGCATGTTCCTTATTACTTGGTAGACCATGGCAATTTGATAAAAATTCTGTACACCATGGTAGAAACAATCAGTATACTCTTGTTCATAAGGATAAAAATATTACTTTGCTTCCTATGACTCCTGATTCCATTTTGAAAGATGATATTAATAGAGCTAATAAAGCAAAACAGGAGAAAAATAAAAGTGAAAATCAGATTGTGGCAAAAGAATTTGAGCAACAAATGCAGCCTAATAATAAACCATCTAGTGTTGCTTCTGAAATTAAATTGAAAAGTGCATGTTTACTTGCCACCAAATCTGATATTGACGATTTAGATTTTAGCAAATCTGTTTGCTATGCTTTTGTGTGCAAAGAGGCATTATTTTCATTCGAGGACGTGCCTTCCACTTTTCCTCCTGCTGTCACTAACATTTTGCAGGAGTTCACTGACGTCTTTCCACAAGACGTGCCACCGGGATTACCACCTATTCGAGGGATTGAGCATCAAATTGACTTAATTCCCGGTGCATCATTACCCAACCGTGCACCATACCGTACCAATCCAGAGGAGACGAAGGAGATTATGCGTCAAGTACAAGAACTGCTCGACAAAGGTTATATACGTGAATCCCTTAGTCCTTGTGCTGTTCCTATCATTTTAGTGCCAAAAAAGGATGGTACGTCGCGTATGTGCGTTGATTGTAGAGGCATTAATAATATTACTATTCATTATCGTCATCCTATTCCTAGGCTAGATGATATGCTTGATGAATTGAGTGGCTCTACAATATTCTCCAAAGTTGATTTGCGTAGTGGATACCATCAAATTCGTATGAAATTGGGAGATGAATGGAAAACAGCATTTAAAACTAAGTTTGGATTATATGAGTGGTTAGTCATGCCTTTTGGGTTAACTAATGCACCTAGTACTTTCATGAGGTTAATGAACGAAGTTTTACGTGCTTTCATTGGACGATTTGTGGTAGTTTACTTTGATGACATATTGATTTATAGAAATCTTTGGAGGAACATTTGGAACATTTACGTGCTGTTTTTATTGCTCTACGTGATGCACGTTTGTTTGGTAACCTTGGAAAGTGCACCTTTTGCACCGACCGAGTATCTTTTCTTGGCTATGTTGTTACTCCACAGGGAATTGAAGTTGATAAAGCCAAGATTGAAGCTATTGAGAGTTGGCCGCAGCCCAAAACGGTCACACAAGTGAGGAGTTTCCTTGGCCTCGCTGGTTTCTATAGGCGTTTTGTGAGAGATTTCAGCACCATTGCTGCACCTCTCAACGAGCTTACAAAGAAGGATGTGCCTTTTGTTTGGGGTACCGCACAGGAAGAAGCCTTCACGGTATTGAAAGATAAGTTGACACATGCTCCTTTACTCCAACTTCCTGATTTTAATAAGACTTTTGAGCTTGAATGTGATGCTAGTGGAATTGGATTAGGAGGTGTGTTATTACAAGATGGCAAACCTGTTGCATACTTTTCTGAAAAATTGAGTGGGCCTAGTCTGAACTATTCTACCTATGATAAAGAATTATATGCTCTTGTTCGGACCTTAGAAACATGGCAACATTATTTATGGCCAAAGGAATTTGTTATACATTCTGATCATGAACCTTTGAAACACATTAAAAGTCAAGCAAAACTGAACCGTAGACATGCTAAATGGGTTGAATTCATTGAGACTTTCCCTTATGTCATTAAACACAAGAAGGGTAAAGAAAATGTTATTGCTGATGCATTGTCTCGTCGTTATACTCTGCTTTCACAACTTGACTTTAAAATATTTGGTTTGGAGACCATCAAAGATCAATATGTGCATGATGCTGAATTTAAAGATGTATTTCAGAATTGTAAGGAAGGGAGAACTTGGAACAAGTTCGTTCTTAACGATGGACTTGTGTTTCGTGCTAACAAGCTATGCATTCCAGCTAGCTCCGTTCGTCTTTTGTTGTTGCAGGGGTGCATGGAGGAGGATTAATGGGACACTTTGGCGTCAAGAAGACGGAGGATATACTTGCTACACATTTCTTTTGGCTAAAGATGAGACGGGATGTTGAGCATTTTGTTGCTCGCTGCACTACATGTCAAAAAGCTAAGTCACGACTCAATCCTCATGGTTTATATATGCCTTTGCCTATACGTAGTGTTCCTTGGGACGATATATCTATGGACTTTGTTTTAGGTTTACCTCGAACAAAGAAGGGGAGGGATAGCGTATTTGTTGTCGTGGATAGGTTCTCGAAAATGGCACACTTTGTATCATGTCATAAAAGCGATGATGCTGTTAATGTTGCTGATTTATTCTTTCGTGAAATTATTCGCTTGCATGGTGTGCCAAATACTATTGTTTCAGACCATGATACTAAATTTCTCAGCCACTTTTGGAGATGTTTATGTGCTAAGTTGGGGACTAAACTGCTTTTTAGTACTACTTGTCACCCCCAAACTGATGGACAAATTGAAGTAGTCAATAGGATATTGTCTACTATGCTTAGGGCTGTTTTGAAGAATAACAAGAAAATGTGGGAAGAATGCTTGCCTCATATTGAATTTGCTTATAATTTTTCATTGCATTCTACTACTAAGATGTGCCCTTTTGAAATTGTGTATGGTTTCCTACCTCATGCACATATTGATTTGTTGCCTCTTCCATCTTTGGAGAAGGTTAATTTTGATGCTAAAGAACGTGCTGAATTGATTTTAAAAATGCATGAGTTAACTAAGGAAAACATTGAGCGTATGAATGCTAAATATAAACTTACTGGAGATAAGGGTAGAAAACATGTTGTGTTTGCACCTGGAGATCTTGTTTGGTTACATTTGCGTAAGGATAGATTTCCTAATTTGCGCAAATCAAAGATAATGCCACGTGCTGATGGTCCTTTTAAGGTGTTAGAGAAAATAAATGATAATGCATATAAACTTGAGCTGCCTGCAGATTTTGGGGTTAGACTTACTTTTAACATTGCAGATTTGAAGCCTTATTTGGGTGAGGACGATGAACTTTCATCGAGGACGACTTCATTTCAAGAAGGGGAGGATGATGAGGACATTAATACCATTGTTACACCCACAGCCCCTGCTGCTATACATACTGGACCAATTGCTAGAGCTCGTGCACGCCAATTGAATTATCAGGTACTTTCGTTTCTTGGTAACGATTCTAATGTTCATGAGAATATGATGCTGCCTAAATTGGATACATTTGTTTTGCTTACAAATGAAGGGCCTAGCTTGGATAAGAAACATGAACCTTGGAACAAGTTCAAGCATGGAGATGATGGCATGCGCAAGGGGATCAAGAACGGAGTTACAAGTGATGATTTCAGGACTTTTAAGCCACCATAAGGAGTGCATGAAGCCTTGGATGAAATATACAAGATGCCACTTCATAAATTTCGTTCAGAGGCTATTTTAGGTGTTGCGTCACCTTATTATTGGGCCAGGCCCATGTATTTTCGAAATACTTAAGTATCGGCTGTTTTTAGAGTCCGTATGTGTGGGGAAACAAGAGTTAGGGTTGGTTTCTGACCCCTCCTCCAAGGGCCACGAAATCCCCCCTCTTCCTCCCTTAGGGCGTCGTTTAGACTTTGGGTTTTGTTTAGATTAAAAGTTTTCCATAGCTGTAACTTCGCGTACTTCGTTTGTGTCCAATGACCAGACCAAGACGTCATAGAACCCCACCTTGATCTATAAAGATTTCATCTTATATCCGCAATATCCAGATTGCAATCTCAGTTTCTTGCTTGTTCTTCGTTTGCTCGCAGGAAACAGACCCTCGTGGTCAGGTTGATCGTGCTCCGACATGTTCAATAACCCCTCGGAAGTTGGTTTAGCGATTGCTAAGGCGCGACGTCTCACACATTCGTAGTCGGATCGTCAAGGTCGACTCCCACAGAAACGATAGCCACCATCTCATCGAAACATCGGAACACCTTCGCCTCTATCACTACATATACTCCTCCTCCTCCCTCTTTATAGGGTTAGCATTGTGTTAGCTCATATGTGAGATAGAGCTTCGCTCATCCACCCGGATCTACTCCGTCGCGAGGGACCGACACATCTTCGGAGAAGATCCACTTGGATTCAAGACCCCTAACGGGAAGACCTCAAGACCTCCTCATGGAGAAGAACCGGTTACCCTGTGTATCATCCCTTGTTGGATTTGGACTGTGTGATCTCTATGTGTACTCGAATCTAGCATATGTGTGATCGTTCTTGTTGGTTTGAGTGATTCTCTCGTGTTTCCCCTCGTGTTTCCCCTCGTGTTATTCGTGTTCTTCGTGGGATTCGCTCCTTTCGTGAAAGATTGGCCGTATGGGTTCCACCCTACATCATCTTTCCCCCAATTTCCATCCACAAAATCTCCCGAATTTTGCCCCGAATTTGCCTCTTGATCCACGCGGAGTTCCTTGAGTTCATCCACGGATCTAGAGCCCAGACTATTGGGGAACGTTGCAGAAAACAAAAAATTTCCTACGGTTTCACCAAGATCCATCTAGGAGTTCATCTAGCAACGAGTGATCGGATTGCATCTACATACCTTTGTAGATCACGCGCAGAAGCGTTCAAAGAACGGGGATGAGGAAGGCGTACTCGACGTGATCCAAATCACCGGAGATCCTAGCGCCGAACGGACGACACCTCCGTGTTCAACACACGTACGATCAGCGTGACATCTCCTTCTTCTTGATCCAGCAAGGGGGAAGGAGAGGTTGAGGAAGATGGATCCAGCAGCAGCACGACGGCGTGGTGGTGATGGAGCTGCAGTACTCCGGCAGGGCTTCGCCAAGCACTATGGAGGAGGAGGTGTTGGAGAGGGAGAGGGAGGCACCAAAGATGTGTCATGAGAGGCCCTCCTTCCCCCACTATATATAGGGAGTCCAAGGGGGGGGGGCGCCGGCCCTAGGAGATCCAATCTCCGAGGGGGGTGTGGCCAAGGGAGGAATCCCTCCTCCCCAAGGCACCTAGGAGGTGCCTTCCCCCTTTGGGACTCTTCCCTTCTTGAACCCTAGGCGCATGGGCCTCTTGGGGCTGGTGCCCTTGGCCCATATGGGCCAAGGCACACCCCCTACAGCCCATGTGCCCCCCGGGGCAGGTGGCCCCACCCGGTGGACCCCCGGGACCCTTCCGGTTGTCCCGGTACAATACCGGTGACCCCGAAACTTGTCCCGAGGCCTGAAATAGTACTTCCTATATATAATTCTTTACCTCCGGACCATTCCGGAACTCTTCGTGATGTCCGGGATCTCATCCGGGACTCCGAACAACATTCGGGTTACTGCATATACATATCCCTACAACCCTAGCGTCACCGAACCTTAAGTGTGTAGACCCTACGGGTTCGGGAGACATGTAGACATGACCGAGATCGCTCTCCGGTCAATAACCAACAACGGAATCTGGATACCCATGTTGGCTCCCACATGCTCCTCGATGATCTCATCGGATGAACCACGATGTCGAGGATTCAAGCAACCCCGTATACAATTCCCTTTGTCAATCGGTATGTTACTTGCCCGAGATTCGATCGTCGGTATCCCAATACCTCGTTCAATCTCGTTACCGGCAAGTCACTTTACTCGTACCGTAATGCATGATCCCGTGACCAGACACTTGGTCACTTTGAGCTCATTATGATGATGCATTACCGAGTGGGCCCAGTGATACCTCTCCGTCATACGGAGTGACAAATCCGAGTCTTGATCCGTGTCAACCCAACAGACACTTTCGGAGATACCCGCAGTATACCTTTATAGTCACCCAGTTACGTTGTGACGTTTGGTACACCCAAAGCACTCCTACGGTATCCGGGAGTTACACGATCTCATGGTCTAAGGAAAGGATACTTGGCATTGGAAAAACTCTAGCAAACGAACTATACGATCTTATGCTATATTTAGGATTGGGTCTTGTCCATCACATCATTCTCCTAATGATGTGATCTCGTTATCAATGACATCCAATGTCCATAGTCAGGAAACCATGACTATCTGTTGATCAACGAGCTAGTCAACTAGAGGCTTACTAGGGACATGTTGGTGTCTATTATTCACACATGTATTATGATTTCCGGATAACACAATTATAGCATGAATAAAGACAATTATCATGAACAAGGAAATATAATAATAATGCTTTTATTATTGCCTCTAGGGCATATTTCCAACACAGACATCCGACCCGAACCCCCGGATGATGATGCGGAGCATCCTATGGTCATCCCCATGGATCTACCATCATCTCACTAAGTGCCAAGAGGACCTATGACATGAGCTAGAGCTAGAGCTCTCGAGACCGAGGTGACTTCCTTCCTTAGTGATATCACAAATGATCCTCTCGAGACATGGCTACTGCCTAAGTTCAGAATGTTGTGCATGATTAGGTACCAAGAGGACCCTCCCAAAGATGCACGTGAAGACGGACAAGTCCCCAGTTCACGGACGAAGAGAACCAATGGAAGGAGTCAAGAGCAGCTTCCAGGCCCCGGACATCCGGCCATGACCCCGGACATCCGGCCCCTGGAGCATCGTCCGCAGCAACCGCCAAGCACGTACAGGCCCCGGACATCCGTCCCAACCCGTACATCCAGGCCGAAGCCGGAAATCCGGCACCATCTATCCAGAGAGCGTCAAGGCCAGCCCCGACCGCCCAGACATCCGGCTCAAGCTTGGACATTCGGCACCTCGTGAAGCCCCAGACATCCGGCCCGACTATCGGACATCTGGCCTCCCCTATCTACACACAGTGTATGGGCCCAAGGCCCGTGTACCCCTTTGCCCACCTAGACTATATATACTCTTCCTCCTCCCTCTTTAAAAGGTTAGCGTTGTGTTAGCTCATATGTGAGATAGAGCTTCGCTCATCCATCCGGATCTACTCCATCGCGAGGGACAGATACCTCTTCGGAGAAGATCCACTTGGATTCAAGAGCCCTAAAATAAAGACCCCTCAAGACCTCCTCACGGAGAAGAACCGGTTACCTTTATATCGTCCCTTGTTGATCGTGGATCTTGTATCTCTTTGTGTTTCGAGGATCTGGCATATGGGTGACCTAATCTCTTGGTTTGAGTGATTCTCTTGTGTTTCCCTTCATGTTTTCCCCTTTGTGTTCTTCGTGTTCATTGTGGCATCTGCTCCTTTCATGAAAGATCGGCCATCTAGGGTTCCACCCTACATCATCTTGGTATAATGAGCCACGTTGATCATGATTTCAGAGCCTCCCCGTTGTGTTTTCTAGCCTTGTTTTGTTGATTTCATCCTAAATTTGAAAATTCCCCACAAAAATAACCCCCCAATTTTTTTGTGATTTGTTGGTGAGGGAGTCCTGGATTAGGGGGTCTCCGGACAGCCGGACTATATCCTGCGGCCGGACTGTTGGACTATGAAGATACAAGATTGAAGACTTCGTCTCGTGTCCGGATGGGACTCTACTTGGCGTGGAAGGCAAGCTAGGAAGTATGGATATGGATATCTCCTCCTTTGCAACCGACCTTGTGTAACCCTAACCCCCTCCGGTGTCTATATAAACCGGAGGGTTTTAGTCCATCGGACGACATACAATCATACCATAGGCTAGCTTTTAGGGTTTAACCTCTCCGATCTCGTGGTAGATCAACTCTTGTAATACTCATATCATCAAGAATAAATCAAGCATGACGTAGGGTTTTACCTCCATCAAGAGGGCCCGAACTTGGGTAAAACATCGTGTCCCCGGCCTCCTGTTACCATCCGCCTTAGACGCACAGTTCGGGACCCCCTACCCGAGATCCGCTGGTTTTGACACCGACATTGGTGCTTTCATTGAGAGTTCCTCTGTGTCGTCGCCATTAGGCTTGATGGCTCCTTCAATCATCAATAGCGATGCAGTCCAGGGTGAGACTTTTATCCCCGAACAGATCTTCTTATTCGGCGGCTTCGCACTGCGGGCCAACTCGCTTGGCCATCTGGGGCAGATCAAAAGTTACGCCCCTGGCCACCAGGTCAGGTTTGGAAGCTTAAACTACACGGCCGATATCCGCGGAGACTTGATCTTCGACGGATCCGAGCCCCTGCCTTGTGCACCACACGGACACGATGAGTATGATTTAGCTCTACCATCGGATAGTGTTCAGAAGATCGCACCGGCAACCACTCCGACCCTCAATTCGGAACCAGTCGCGCCACCCATGGACGAGTGGATAGACCCCGCCACGTAAGCCGTATCCTCAGCGGCGATCAAGCTGAATATCGACCTTACCTTTCACGAGAGCCGTGTTGCCAAACTGCCGGATCCTTCTCCGACCATGGACTCCGAACCGCCTGCGCCCGTGCCTATCGAATCCGGCTGGGCACCGATCATGGAGTTTACCTTCGCGGATATTTTTCAGCACTCGCCCTTTGGCGACATACTGAACTCATTAAGGTCTGTCTCCTTGTCAGGAGAGTCCTGGCCGAACTACGTCCGGCAGGATTGGGATGCAGATGACAAAGAAATTCGCCGCCCACCCACCACCCATTTAGTAGCCACTGTTGATGACTTAACCGACATGCTCGACTTCGACTCCAAAGACATCGACGGTATGGACGACGATGCGGGAGGTGAAGAGGAACCACCGCCCACAGGGCACTGGACAACCAGCTCATCATATGACATATACATGGTGGACACGCCCAAAGAAGGCAATGGCGATGGGACAGCGGAGGATGACCCCTCCAAGAAGCAACCCAAGCGCTGGCGTCAGCGGCGCCGCTCTAAGTCCCGCCAAGGCAAAAGCGGTGATACCGGCACCGGAGACAATAGCACTCTGGACAGTGCCAAAGACAACAACAATCCCCTCCAGCAAGATTTAGAGCATGAGGATGGAGAAGCCAGCCCTCCCGAGAGAGCGGTAGATGGAGAGGCGGAGGATGATAATTACATGCCTCCCTCCGAAGACGAGGCAAGCCTCGACGATGATGAATTCGTCGTGCCAGAGGATCCCGTGAAACAAGAGCGCTTCAAGCATCGGCTTATAGCCACGACAAATAGCCTTAAGAAAAAGCAGCAGCAGCTTCAAGCTGATCAAGATTTGCTAGATGACAGATGGACTGAAGTCCTGGCGGCCGAGGAATATAAACTCGAACGCCCCTCCAAGAGTTACCCAAAGTGCAGGTTGCTACCCCGACTGGAGGAGGAAGCACCGAAACCTACATCCCCGGCGTATGACGCGGCTGATCGGCCACCTCGTGGCCGCGACAGAGAGGCATTCCAGCCAAAAGCTCAGCCCGCACCCCGACGCCATTCAAATAAAAAGGCATGGGGAAATACGCCAGACCTGCGAGACGTATTGGAGGACAAAGCAAAACATGCAAGATCGATCTACGGATCACGAGGGCGCGCCACTATGCGAGACGATAATCGTCACGCCGGATACAGTAAAAGTAAGTCCGGCCGGGCCGAACACAGCGGGCAAGACTCATTTGAGCTGCGTCGCGATATAGCCCAGTACAGAGGCACCGCACACCCCTTATGCTTCACAGACGAAGTAATGGATCATCAAATCCCAGAGGGTTTCAAACCCGTAAATATAGAATCATACGACGGCACAACAGATCCTGCGGTATGGATCGAGGATTTCCTCCTGCACATCCACATGGCCCGCGGTGATGACCTACACGCCATCAAATACCTCCCACTCAAACTCAAAGGACCAGCTCGGCATTGGCTCAACAGCTTGCCAGCAGAGTCCATTGGCTGTTGGGAAGATCTGGAAGCCGCATTCCTCGACAACTTTCAGGGCACTTATGTGCGACCACCAGATGCCGATGATTTGAGCCACATAATTCAGCAGCCAGAGGAATCGGCCAGGCAATTCTGGACACGGTTCCTAACAAAGAAAAATCAAATCGTCGACTGTCCGGATGCAGAGACCCTAGCAGCTTTTAAGCACAACATCCACGATGAATGGCTCGCCCGGCACCTTGGCCAGGAAAAGCCGAAATCTATGGCAGCCCTCACGACACTCATGACCCGCTTTTGTGCGGGAGAGGACAGCTGGTTGGCTCGCAGCAATAACATATCAAAGAACCATGGTACTTCGGATACCAAGGACGGCAACCGCAGGTCACGTCGCAACAAACATAAGCACCGCATTAACAGCGACAATATCGAGGATACGACAGTCAATGCCGGATTCAAAGGCTCTAAACCCGGTCAGCAGAAAAAGCCATTTAAAAGAAGCACTCCGGGCCCGTCCAGTTTGGACCGTATACTCGATCGCTCGTGTCAAATACACGGCACCCCCGACAAGCCAGCCAATCACACCAACAAGGATTGTTGGGTGTTCAAGCAGGCCGACAAGTTAAATGCCGAAAACAAAGATAAGGGGTCACAGAGCAATGACGAGGAGGAGCCCCGGCAGCCGAACACCAGAGGACAGAAGAGGTTCCCCCCACAAGTGCGGACGGTGAACATGATATACGCAACCCACATCCCCAAGAGGGAGCGGAAGCGTGCGCTCAGGGATGTATATGCGTTCGAGCTAGTCGCCCCTCCTGTCCGATCACCTTCGATCGCAGGGACCACCCCACTAGTATCCGTCATGGAGGATTCGCCGCACTGGTCCTAGACCCAATCATTGACGGATTTCACCTCACTCGAGTCCTTATGGATGGCGGCAGCAGTCTGAACCTGCTTTATCAGGACACAGTGCGCAAAATGGGTATAGACCCCTCAAGGATCAAACCCACAAAAGCGACCTTTAAAGGCGTCATACCGGGTGTAGAGGCCCATTGCACAGGCTCAGTCACACTGGAAGTGGTCTTCGGATCCCCGGATAACTTCCAAAGCGAAGAGCTAATCTTCGATATAGTCCCGTTCCGCAATGGCTACCATGCATTGCTCGGGCGAACCGCATTTGCGAGATTCAATGTGGTACTGCATTATGCATATCTCAAGCTCAAGATGCCAGGACCTCGGGGGGTCATCACAGTCAATGGAAACATAGAGCGCTCTCTCCGCACGGAGGAGCACACTGCGGCCCTCGCAGCAGAAGCGCAAAGCAGCCTCTTAAGGCAATCCACTAGTTCGGCGATTAAGGACCCGGACACCTTCAAGCGCGCCCGGAGTAATCGGCAACAGGACCGCCTGGCACGTTCCGAGCTCGCATAGCAATGCGGCCCCCACCCCGGTCCCAGCCAAACGGCGAAATCCGTGCCACGTACATAATTACGCATTAAAAATACCATGGGCACAGGTGGGGAGGGGGGCACGACTACGGCACGCTCCAAGACGCGGCTTAAACCGCACTAGGGGCTTCCCGCTTTGTTATTTTTCTCTTTCAGGACTTTAATCTCTGGAAACCCTGTCCGGCAGCATGATTGCCGAACACATGATGCAGCAACCAAGGAGGCAGAAAGCTACGTCACACCACGGAACTCCCAGGTGGATTACGATAACGAGTGAAATACTTGCTTTAATACTATTCCTCAGCTTGCCCTTGGAAGGGACATGTCAAACAGTCCTACTTTTTGCTTATCGCACTACTTGTATCATTCTGCTTTAACGCACCTTTTTGAATAAACAATGCATAGAATTAGGACTATTATTGCATTCTTCCTTTTATATATATATATGTTCATTCATGACATCTAGCACCCGTACACTCTGGTACGGCCAATACGCTAGGGGCTTAAGCATACCCCATAATACGGCGTGAGAAGTCCGAACACTTTCGACAGTGCGGCACCCCGAACTTATAGCATTATATGCATCAGCTCCGAATCATGTCTTGGGTCAATAGTTGGGTTTGCCCGGCTCCCATGTTTTGGTACCTTACGTTCCGCTATATCGGCTAAGGTAGCACTGGGAGAACTACTGCGATTGTGCCCCGGTTCTGCTGGGCTAAGCACCTCAGTAGAGAAAGCTAAAACTGACTGTCATGATAAGGCGAGAGACTGGTCGCTGTTCGAGAGGTTTCAAGTCCCTAAAGACTTATGCCGCTTAGAGCGAGGAGTCGGCCCTGTCCGGCTTAAGGCGTGTATAGCGCCCCGAATTCGGCCTTCCGAATACTAGGGGCTTCGCCGAAATTTAAAATTATAGAATTCTATGGCTAAGTGAGAGTGATAACGCATTATAGTCCGATTGCCTTGTTCGTTGTGCTGAGCACCTCCCTCGAAGGACCCAAAAATGGGAACAAGAGTGCTCAGGTTTATCCCGAACACCCCAGCACTCGTGGCGTGGGGGCAGAAGCCGACGACTAGCCATCTCTCAGATTTGATAAACAGCCGAACAGAAGGTAATATTTTAAATTCAAACAAGCGTTGCATAGCGCATATGAACAAGTTTTCATAATACAGGATTACACGAGCAAGTTTATTCAAATATTACATCTTTCCACACTCGTCCGCTACAAGACGGGCACCCTTCAGGACACCCTCATAGTACATCTCGGGGTGGCGATGCTCCTTGCCCTGCGGCGGCCCTTCCTTCACCAGCTTCACGGCGTCCATCTTGGCCCAGTGCACCTTCGCACGGGCGAAAGCCCGGCGTGCACCTTCGATGCAGACGGACCGCTTGATGACTTCCAGCCGTGGGCAGGCATCCACAAGCCGCCTCACCAGGCCGAAGTAGCTGTTGGGAAGGGCGTCGCCAGGCCACATCCGGACTATAAAGCCCTTCATGGCCTGTTCGGCCGCCTTGTGCAGCTCGACCAGTTGCTTCAGCTGGTCGCTCAGAGGCATCGGGTGTTCGGTCCCAGTATACTGAGACCAGAACAACTTCTCCGTTGAGCTTCCCTCCTCGGCCTGGTAAAACTGTGCGGCATCCGACACGCTGCGGGGCAAATCTGCGAATGCTCCTGGAGAGCTCCGGACTCGGGTAAGTAACAAGTAATTTACTTTCGCATGCTTGCTTTGCATATTGAATGCCTTACCCGCCGCTATCTTCTTCATCGCATCAATCTCCTGGAGGGCCTTTTGGGCTTTAGCCTTGGCACTCTTTGCACTCTCAAGGGCCGCGGCAAGCTCGGACTCTCGCGTCTTCAAGTCAAGCTCCAACGCCTCGTGCTTTGTCACGAGAGTGTGGAGCTCTTTCTGCACCTCGCCCACCCGTGCCTCTTGTTTTTCCTGCTTGGTGCGCTCCTGGGTCGCTTTGTTTTCGGCCTCGGATAACGCTTGCTTTAGGGTTGCCACTTCGGTCGTGGCCCCTGGCAAATTAAAGATGATCCAGTCATTTTGCAATCGCATCCTTTTTGTATATATACATATCTATAGACTAGGTATTACTTACCTTTGTTCTCCTCGAGCTGCCTCTTAGCAAGGCCGAGCTCTTTCTCGGACCCCTTGAGGTCCTGCTTCAGTGCGGCGACCTCCACAGTCAGTGCAGCAGAGGTCAGCAGCGAAGCCTGCATACGCATACAGACATACTAGTATTAGACTCCTGCAGATATTATTTGATCCTCTATTCGGCTTTTCTTTGTGAACACCAAACAGAGCATCAGGGGCTACTGTCTATGCGGTAATATTTTTCCTATATTTTGAACACTTACCTCAAAGTTGGCCGGCATTGGCTTCAGTTAGTCCGCTCTTGGCGGACTGAACCTTCTTGATCACCGCACTCATAATAGTGCGGTGCTCTTCGTCGATGGAAGCGCCACGAAGCGCTCCCAGCAGGTTGTCCGGTGCCTCTGGATGGATAGAGGTCACCGACACAGGCGTCTTGCCCCTTTTGGAAGGAGGCCGCCTGCCTGAGTCCGGAACCACTGGAGGTTCCGGCGCGGTGTTTGGCTGAGGGCCAAACTCGGAGCCCTCGGGAGCCTTACTCCCTCTGATCTCGGAGTCCGGAAGGTCGCCTTGAGGCGCCTCCGGGATTGTCTCCCCTCGACCCGGTGCCTCTTGAGACAATCCTCGACATTGTCCGTAGGGCAAGGGGAGGTGGCGGTCGGAAGTGGATCGCTATCCATATCAAACGAGTCCAAGGAGCCGTCCGACGAAGATACGTCAATACAGGCTTGGGGCGGTTTGCATAATCATATTCGGCGTTAGGAGAAGCAGTGCGACAAAGGTATGCTATGAGTTACTCTGGTATCCGAATACTTACGACTTCGCCAGGGGCTTGGCCCTGAGCAACCACTCGTCTTCATCTTCGGCGGCGGTGGTGGAGCAGTCCGGAAGGAGAGTCCTTCCCTTCTTGGACCCTTCGCCCCCCCAATTGGGGCGGCCTTCCTTTTCTTGTCTCCCCCGGCTGGAGGGGGAGCATCTTCATCTTCCTCCTCGTCTTCGTGGAAGGAGTGCGTCGCAGAGTCATCGGACGATAAGTCTGATACCACCTGGCGCCGGGAACTCTTTCGAGTTCCCTTGGCCTTCTTCTTGGTCTTCTCCGGCACCTTGTAAGGAGCTGGAGTCAGCATCTCCGTCAGGAGAGCGTCCACAACATCTTCAGGCAGAGGGGTCGGATAGTTGATCTTCTCCGATGCCCCCATCCAGTCCTATTAAAGGCATGGGAGCTCAGACCCCGCACGTGGTTAAGCTATAGGAAGTAAAAATCCTACCAGATGTACAAAACTTACCGGATTCGCAGGGTGCTTCGCGCTTAGCCCGCGGTCCTCGGTGAGAGAGGGAGGGACCTCGGCGCCCTTGAACAGCACCCTCCAGACGTCTTTGTGCATCGTGTCGAAGAGCTCTCTTAGAGTCTGGTGCCGGGCCGGGTCAAACTCCCATAAATTGAAATCCCGTTGTTGGCACGGGAGGATCCGGCGGAAGAGCATGACCTGGACTATGTTCACAAGCTTGAGCTTCTTGCTTGCCATATTACGGATACATTTCTGGAGTCCGTCCAGCTCCACCGATGAACCCCAGGATAGGCCTTTCTCTTTCCAGGAGGTGAGCCGCATGGGGATTCCGGATCGAAACTCGGGGGCCACCACCCAGTTGGTGTTGCGCGGCTCGGTGATGTAGAACCACACCGATTGCCACCCCTTTATGGTCTCCACGAAGGAGCCTTCGAGCCATATAACATTGGGCATCTTGCCCACCATGGCTCCGCCGCATTCCGCTTGTTGGCCTCCCACCACCTTCGGCTTGATATTGAAGGTCTTCAGCCACATGCCGAAGTGGGGGCAGATGCGGAGGAAAGCCTCACACACGACGATGAACGCTGAAATGTTGAGGATGAAATTCGGGGCCAGATCATGAAAGTCCAGCCCATAGTAGAACATAAGACCGCGGACGAATGGATGGAGGGCAAACCCCAGTCCGCGGAGGAAGTGGTGGAGGAAGACTACTCTCTCGTGAGGTTCCGGGGTAGGGACGATCTGCCCCGCAGCGGGCAGCCGATGCGTAATATTCGCGGCTAAGTATCCGGCTCCGCGTAGCTTTTTGATGTGTCCCTCCGTGACGGGGGAAGCCATCCACTTGCCTCCCGCTCCGGAGATGTTTGGAGAAGGTTGAGGAGAAGGATGTGGACTTGGGCGTTGGATCTCGAGTGCGAAAGAATGGATGAGCAAGGAGGAAGAAGGTGTGGGTAGAAAAAGGTTAAATCTTATCCCTTTATAAGGGCGGCCGAAACTATTCGCCCCCACTAGCCTGGTAAAACCCGCTTATCCCCAAGCACCGTAATTGATGGCACGGTTGGGTTACCCATGCCCGTATTGATGAGAATCCCGTAATAAGAGGGACATGATCTCTGCTTTGACAAGACGTGTCAAGAGACTGCCTCGCGTTATGTGCGGGGCTGGTTAAAGAAAAATGGTTGGAATGGACGCCGGGCCATGGCATGATGTCATGTTGCCAAAACGTGTCAGCAGATTAGATTTGTGGAAATATTATTCTCTCTACAGTGGTATGTGGAACTTATTTTGCAAGGTCGGACACTATCCTTGTATTCAAAATTCTTCCGTGGTATATTCGGAGGAGGAATCTGCCTTGCAATGCTGAGGACAACACTGCGCGCCGGACTCATCGTCATTGAAGCCTGGTTCAGGGGCTACTGAGGGAGTCCTGTATTAGGGGGTCTCCGGACAGCCGGACTATATCCTGTGGCCGGACTGTTGGACTATGAAGATACAAGATTGAAGACTTCGTCTCATGTCCGGATGGGACTCTACTTGGCGTGGAAGGCAAGCTAGGCAGTACGGATATGGATATATCCTCCTTTGTAACCGACCTTGTGTAACCCTAACCCCCTCCGGTGTCTATATAAACCGGAGGGTTTTAGTCCATAGGACGACATACAATCATACCATAGGCTAGCTTTTAGGGTTTAGCCTCTCCGATCTCGTGGTAGATCAACTCTTGTAATACTCATATCATCAAGAATAAATCAAGGATGACATAGGGTTTTACCTCCATCAAGAGGGCCCGAACCTCGGTAAAACATCGTGTCCTAGGCCTCCTGTTACCATCCGCCTTAGACGCACAGTTCGGGACCCCCTACCCGAGATCCGCCGGTTTTGACACCGACAGTTGGTGTGATGAAGTTTTGTTGGATTTGATCCGCGGATTTCATGTGTTGTAGGTAGATCTACCTTTCCCCCATCTTTCCCCCAATTTCCATCCACAAAATCTCTCGAATTTTGCCCTGAATTTGCCTCTTCCACGCGGAGTTCGTCGAGTTTGTCCACGAATCATGAGCCCGGACATCCGGCCCGAACCCCCGGACATCCGGCCACCCCGGACATCCGGCCCTCAAGCCCGGACATCATGACAATAAGATCTCCATCCACCGCCCCGTTTTTTGTCCAAATTTCGCCAAATTTTGTTCTGGTGCCCACATTCACTTCCGCATACCACCATCACATCCACATAGCACTACCGTTTCCCACACACACCACCATCGCTTAACCACTATCAACTCCGACAATTTGGTCACGTTTTGCTTTGAGAATTTGAGTTGCGGTTCCGTGTCCTATTGTGTTTTGGCTATTTAGGTACGGTTCGACATCGACATCACCGCCTCTCATCTTCGCCACGGACGCGTCATCGACAACAACCACTTCACCATTTTGACACCATACTGTAAGCAAGAACGGTAACCTCATCTTGGTATCGTGATATCTCATCATTATACATTCTTGCCATTACATTGATAACCACCATAGCCAAATTTTGCGTATCTTACCCATCGAGACTAGCCTTTGAGTACGACACCTATCTTCACACATATATGGCGGAGCATCCTACGGACATCACCATGTCATGAGTCCGTTTGGCAAGTGACACGTGCGACATCTACTTCACATACATAAAGGTAAATCATCTCCTTTACCCGTGCTCACTTGACACCTTCGAGGATGGTATACTACTTGGCACTCCACTCGTGTGCATGTATAGGTATTGTTGGAACACTACGGACGACGAGGAGGAGTGCAAGCCCCAAGGAACAACTACACCATTTGCGACGGAAGCATGGAAGCAAAGACGAAAGAAGACGGAGATAGCTCCCAGGACCCGAACATCCGGCCCTGGCCCAGACATCCGGCCCCTGAAGATTTCAACGGCAGCAGCAGCCCTGCAGCCGAAGTGCTAAAGGCCCCGGACATCCAGCGCCTCGCCAACACCTGGACATCGGGCCTCGCCCCCGGAAATCTAGACAAGTCAATCCAGAGAGCACCATGGCCAGCCCTGTCAGCCTGGACATCCGGCTCCCCGTGAAGGCCCGGACATCCGGCCAGACGCCCGGACATCTGGCCCCCTGCCTGCGTGCAGTGCCTCTGGGCCGAGGCCCATGCACCCCTTCGCCCCTTGGACTATATATAGACATCCCCCTCATCCTTTCTAGGGTTAGCAAAGGATTAGCTCATTTAGAGATAGATCTTTGCTCATCCATACGGATCTACTCCACGAGAGAGACCGCGGCCTCTACGGAGAAGATCCACCTTGGATTCAAGACCCCTCACGGGAAGATCCCCTCGTGGATTCAAGACCTCCTCACGGAGATGAACTAGTTACCCTATGTATCGTCCTTTGTTGGATTTGGACCGTGTATCTCTTTGTGTTTCGAGGATCTAGCACATGTGTGATCGCTTCTTGTCTATTTGAGTGTTTCCTCTCGTTTCGCCTCATGATTTCCCTCGCATTTCCCCTCGTGTTCTTCGCGTTCTCGTAGGATCCCCTCCAACCGTGAAAGATTGGGCGTCTAGGGTTCTACTCTACATCATCTTGGTATCATGAGCCACGTTGATCACATATTTGGATCCCCTACCCCTCTTTTTCTAGCTTGATTTTGTTGTGTTCTTCCCCGATTTTGAAAATCCCCATCAAAAATAGCCTCAATTTTTTTTGTGATTTGTTGGTGTGATGAAGTTTTGTTGATTTTGATCCATGGATTTGCTTGGTTTCGAGTGGATCTAGCATATCCCCTAGTTTCCCCACTTTCCATCCATGAAATCCATCAAATTTTGCCCCAGAAATCATCAATTTCCGCCCACAATTAGAAAATTTCCGCCCCAAACTAGATTTGGAATTGTCGGGCCGAACATCCGGGCCTCAGGCCGCATATTCGTGCCATCGGGCCGGACATCCGGGCCCCAAGTCGAACATCCGGCTCCTGGAGCACGAAATCCGCACGGTTCTGGACATACACCCCTGGATATCCGGCCCCACCCCCGGATTTCCGACCCCTGGTAATTCAGCCTTCCCGTGCTTCACCATTTTGCCCATAACTTCCACATCCGGAGTCCGATTTTCGCGTTCTTTAGCGCGTTGAATAGCTATTGACACCCCCATCCATCTAGATAGGCTTCAAGACCATTTGACTCTATAAAAGGTTTGGAACTTTGGCATCTTTTCCTAGGGCTCCCACCATATCGTCTGCAAAACCACCATAGCCTTTTGCAACCTAACCAATTTTGTTCCCCATTATATTAGTGGTTGTTTGAGTTGTGATTTGAGTCTCCTAAGGCATTTAGGCTACTTAGGGACGGTTGCGTCTTCATCAACCACCACCATAACTTCCACATAGGCTTGCCCACCATACACTTCCGCCACCCCAACATAACCCAATTTTGTTTGTGTTGTGAGTTGTGTCTCCTAAGGTGTTTCGGCTACTTAAGGACCGTGCTTCCAACTCCGACACCATGTATAGTCCACCACCTTACCTTCCATTTCCGCATTGCATCCTAGAACCCATCATTGCTGTTTCGCAACCACCACCGCATTACCGCTACAACCATTTGACAATTGACGTTTGAGATTTTGAGTTCGCGGTTTTTTCCGTTTCCTAAGGTGTTTCGGCTAATTAGGGATGGTTCTACATCAAGAACACCGCCACTCATCATCGCAATAGACAGTAACCTCAACGACACCATTTTATATTCCCCTTGCAATTGCTTGCATCACTTGCCTATCGAGACTAGCCATTTGAGTATTGTCGGCAACGTTACTTGTGCACATTAGTGATCATCGATCTATACCTTCCATTGCATACATACCATATCATATTGGTATCATCTTGGTATCATATCATCTCTTGTGTCACAAGATTATTCCCACATATACACAATTGCTGGCTTGGTTTGTGCATTTCGCATTGTGGACATATCCAAAAATAGAAGAAGAATAAGCTTTTAAGCGAAAGAAAAAGAGAGCAAAGAAGCTTGTAAGCAATAGCCATAGCATCATACCACATTGCATATAAGTTCATCTTGGATCATCTTGAGAGAAACACTGGGAACCATACATACATAGCATACTTGGGATAGAAAGTTTATCCATTTTGCATCTTATAGGTTGTGCACAAGTGTCATATCTGCCTACTGAGCAATCGTGCTAGCGTCTCTCTTGAGTTGTGCAACACAAGCGTTTTCCGTGGATTCCACATTTTGTGCTAATTCCTTGGTTGCAACCCCATTTATCTATCCGTGTGTGTGTTTTCGTGTGCCACATATTGCTATTGGTCTACTTGTTGCACTTGCAAATTTGTGAATCTCTTTCAACATTATTGACTCTTGCTAACATTTTGCATCAAATTTTCGTGCCACTATCCTCACCGAGCTCCACCATAAGCCCTATCTGTGTAGGTGTGAGAAATTGACAAGATCCGGTAACAATTGTGCTATTTCCTTGTTACATTATTGAGTGATCATTGATCCATCTTCAACATTTGTTAAGGTACATTTGGTCTAGTTCTTCTCTTTCTCCCACTCACATTTGCCTGAGTCTTGTGATGGATAGGCAAGGCATTTCCCCTTCGGTCTACACCAAGAGCGACGAGTCCGATGCCAAGAAAAACTCCACTGATGCCAAGATGCAAGCTCAAATGGAGGAGATCAAAGCCTTCATCAAGTCCTATAAGCGATCTCCTCATATTTGAGAAGACGCTCAAGTACACATGCTTCCAAGCAACCATCTCCGGCAAGGTCACATCGGCATCGACACCATCACCACCACAAACGTGAAGGTCAAGAGCTCAACACCAACAACCGCTCGACGACTTCACCATCTCCCTTTGCATCTTCGCCAAGCGACTTCAAGGCATCTTCGCCTTCGGATATACGACATCTTATCCAACAAGCACCTCAAGACTACGCTCAAGAGAAGGTCCCCAAGCTCAAGTCCGCGACTTCCACGAGCTACTACAACCTCGACACCGACCATGAGATTCCTTTCTATGGGACCCTATAAAGCGAGGAGTATCTCGAGTGGGAGCGTCTGATGGACGACTACCTCAAGCTACATCAAGTTCCTCCTGAAGATCAAGTGAAGTGCGCCACAAGGAAATTCCACGACTACGCATCATCATGGTGGCTTCACACACCTTCGGAAAGCTACGACATGAGTTGGCCTGTAAGACCCATGATGCGGCTATATCTCCCATGTGTCGAGGCACGACTTAGAGGCATAACCGCATGGTGGTTTAGTCGCAAGAGGGGTAATATTCACAAAATCCCATGTACTGAATAAGAAAGGGATAAAGAGTTGGCTTACAATCGCCACTTCACACAAATAACAAGTTAAACATACATCATCTAGGGTACAATCAAGGTCTGACTATGGAAACAAAATAAAATAAGACAACCCAAAATGCTAGATCCCTGATCGTCCCAACTGGGCACCACTACTGATCAACCGGAAAAGACACATAACAATGACCAAGATCTTCATCAAGATCCCACTTGAGTTCGGTTGCATCACCTGCACTGGTATCATTGGCACCTGCAACTGTTTGGAAGTATCTGTGAGTCACGAGGACTCAGCAATCTCACACCCGTGAGATCAAGACTATTTAAGCTTATGGGTAGGATAGGGTAATGAGGTGGAGCTACAGCAAGCACTAAGCAAATATGGTGGCTAACATACGCAAATAAGAGCGAGAAGAGAAGCAACGCAACGGTTGTGAAGCTAGAAGTGATCCTGAAACTACTTATGTTCAAGCATAACACAAGACCGTGTTCACTTCCCGGATTCTGCCAAAAAGAGACCATCATGGCTATACACGCGGTTGATTCATTTTAATTAAGTTAAGTGTCAAGTTCTCTACAACCGGATATTAACAAATTCCCATGTGCCACATAACCGTGGGCACGACTCTCGAAAGTTTATACCCTGCAGGGGTGTCCCAACTTAGCCCATCACAAGCTCTCACACTCAACAAAGGATATTCCTTCTCCCGGGAAGCCCCGATCAGTCTCGGAATCCCGGTTACAAGACATTTCGACAAATCCTGATAGGAGTCACACGTATCTCGTTCTCAGGACACACTGAATGGGCAAGACGTCAGGTTGGCATAGACCCTGATTGCCCAAGGGGCGCTAGACATCGCCCAGGTTGGACCAACACTCAGAGGAGCACTAGCCCGGGGGTTAAAATAAAGATGACCCTTGATTTTGCAGAACCCAAGGGAAAAAGGCTTAGGTGGCAAATGGTAAAACCAAGGTTGGGCCTTGCTGGAGGAGTTTTATTCAAAGCAAACTGTCAAGGGGTTACCATAACACCCAACCGCGTAAGGAACACAAAATCAAGGAACATAACACCGGTATGACGGAAACTGGGGCGGCAAAAGTGGAACAAAACGCCAGGGAAAAGGCTGAGCCTTCCACCCTTTACCAAGTATATAGATGCTTTAAAATAAATAAGAGATATTGTGATATCCCAACATATCCATGTCCCAACATGGAACAAACTTCAACTTCACCTGCAACTAGCAACGCTATAAGAGGGGCTGAGCAAAAGTGGTAACATAGCCAAACAACGGTTTGCTAGGAAGGTGGGTTAGAGGCTTGACATGGCAATATGGGAGGCATGATATAACAAGTGGTAGGTAGTGTGACATAGCGATAGAGCGAACAACTAGCAAGCAAAGATAGAAGTGATATCGAGGGTATGGTCATCTTGCCTGAAATCCCGCAAGGAATAAGAGTGAGTCCATGAAGAAGACAAACGGACATAGTCGAACGAACCCTCACAACTCCGGAATGAAACCGAAGCTAACGAGAGAAGCAACCCGGAAAGAAGCAAGCAACAAGGTAAACCAACAAGCATAAACATGGCATGATGCACAACCAACTATGATGCATGTCTGGTTTAAAAAGGCATGGCATGGAAAAATGCAACAACCAAAACTACAAATTAAGTGGAGCTCAATATGCAATGAGTTGCATATTGGCGAAACACCACATGACTTATTTAGTTCATTCCCGGTTATGTACCCAACAAAATTAAATGTTCTTAGCATTGCAAGAGGTGAAGCACAATTAAACTACACTATCTAAGCAATTTCAGTGGGGCCGGAAACATCAAACAACAATTCCGGTAAATCCCCATATGCATTTAGCAATTTAATGGAACAACAATTTAAGCATTCTTGATGTTGTTATCATGATGCGGATGACCTTTGCTAGTTTTATGCAATTTATATGAAAATGTTGATAAGAGCATGTTATGAAACATTTGTCATCATGGCGGAAACAAAAGGGGAGCCACGGCAACGAATCCGAAAATGATGCCACGACAACATATTGATTCCTGGTACTCGATTGAGATGTCAGTGCAAGGAAACAAGTATGAGATGTGTGGAAGGTGCAAAGGTGACGAGGAGTGATCCCGGTAACCATGTGTCCCACGAGACGACGGTATGGCAACGGGGAACATGCAAGAAAACACGCCGGGCACGGTGCAAACGCGAGCATTTCATACAACATATGCATTCGTCCACGGGCGGTCGTTCTCGGCGGTATAACTTTAAAGCATGCATATTCAGAACGGTTCGAGTTCGTAGTGGTACACGGGTCTTGTCGGATCCACGCGACGGTAGTCGTACACAGTGCGTACATGTTCGGGCCGCAGTAGTGGTACATGTTTCGAAGGTGAACTTGACGAATCCGTTGTTTCTGGAGGCGATAATAGTGGAACTTGGCGTTTGTGCTACAAGGGTCTTCGGTGACGGTACATGTACATGGTCCACAAGTCGTTGATCGTTCGGGGTCCGACTTGCCAGTATTGCCGGCATGAAGGGGTATGGTCTTGGGGGCCTTCGATGGACTTGGCAAAAAAAAACCCTGAAGGCGCTGCTCGTTGGACTTGTGACAGAGGTCAACAGGGAGGTCAGGCAGGAACTCGTCAGGCAGCATGGGAGGCAGGAGAAAAGGCACGGAGGCGCTGCTGGAGATGGTGGCGGAGCGCCCTACTCGTCCTTCAGGTCACCGGTGGCTGGGTCCTGCTTGCCGAGGTCCGATAACCGACGCGTGGGCGCATGGCATGCTGCTGGTGATGCTTGTCGCAGGCACGCGCGAGGAGGAAGGATAGGAGACCGGTTCAGTGGCGAGGACGATGCAAGGGAGACCCGGCAGGCTGCGGTGCCCGGCGGCCCTGGCGATGCGGCGGGGCGGCGAGGTCGACCCTCGCGTCCATGGCGGCAAGGAGGAAGGCCAAGGAGGAGGCACAGGGGCGAGGGTGACAGCGGCAGGGTTTGGCAGGGGACTAGACGGAGGGAGGCTGGGCATCCATGAGCTCGGGCAGGAGAAGAAGGGCCGGGGAGGTCCTGCGGTGGTGCTGCTGCACCGGATGACGACAACAAAGTTCTGTGACGGCACGTGAGGAACCGAGTTGAATCAGCTGGAGTTGAGGCAGAGGAGCAGTGGGGCGAAGGAGAGGCCGCTGGTGGGGGTCTGGCACTGCAGAGGGAGGCGGTGGTGGCGCTAGGTGGAAGGAGGGGAAGGGGATAACGAGGAGATCGAGCGAGGCAGCAACGCTCGCTATCTCCTGGCGGCGCGAGGGAGATCGATGGGAGACGAGCGAGAGAGGAGGGTCGAGCAGGAGGCGGTGGGCAGAGGGAGAGATGGGATTGGGGAAGGGGTACGCTAGGGTTAGAGCCGGTGGGGCACTGGCTGGGCTTTAGGAAGGCTGCGGTGGCCTGGGCCTTGGGCCAATTTGGTCCGGCTGGACACAAGTGGCGACTGGGCTTCTCTCTTCCTCCTTTCTCTTTTCATTAACAGAGAACTAGAAGAAAGGAAAGAAGACAAGAGAAGGTTGGAAGAAGAATTAGGGCATGCGGTTAGTTTTTTCCAGACTCATAAAAATGAGTTTGAACCAGGAAAAATAGAAGTTTGCATGATTCCAAGATTTAAACTCAAACTCGTTTGATTTAAATTCAAATGATTTGAATAGGAAGTGAGGCTTGGGAAGGTCCAAAAATGTTCGTATTTTTGGTGGAGCTCCGGAATATGATGAAAGAATATATGGCAAGGTTGGAGACCAAGGATTAAGATAACAAAGGCATTGGGATAATTTGCAAATGTGTTATGGTGAATTCCGAATTAAAGAGATATTTAATATAGCTCCCTAATATTGGGAGGATATGTTATAAAGAGAAGTCACCCTTCCCTTGATTTAAATAGATCAACCATCTATGCAATTTATTAGTCAAGTTGAGATGCAAAGATTAATGACATGATGGCATGATGACATGATGCAAAGATGAATGCAACAGACAAAATAAATCACCCGACGAAACTCGGAAAACATGGAAGGCAACGAAATTACTAGAAGGCATCTGGAGCGTCGGTCTCGGGGCGTTACATGGCCCAAGATAAAGAGAGCTTTGCGACGAGAGTTCGTGCCTCCAACCTACATGGAACAACTTCGACGCCAATTGGAGAACACCATCCAAGGATCCAAGTCCATCGACGAGTACTGCAAGGAGATGAAGCATGCCTTGCAACGAGCCGGCGTGGACGACCCCATTTCGATGAAGTTCCACTTCATGATGGGATTGTACAACGACATCTCCAAGATGATCTTCCTCAAGAACTATAAGTCCCTCGACGACAACTACATTGGTGCTCTCAAGGCGGAGCAAGAATTCATGAAGGCCAAGGCTTCTCCACCCCAAGCTCACTTTGCAACGACCAAACTCCATGAGAACGAGCATGAGGCTAGTACCACCATGATGTCCAAGCCCGATGAGCTCCAAGACGATGCTCCCAAGTTCGACTTCACCACCATCTCTCTTTGTGGCATTGATGATGCCGAGTCTACTTCGACTCTTTTTCAAGATGGTGTGGCGACGACTACGACTATGGAGCCATTCGAGGACCAAGCTTTGGAGGCGAACGACATGGTGACGAGCAAGGATGATGCTTCCATCTTTGGAGACGAGAGTGATGACATGCCATCTTTGGCCTTCATCCACGGCGACGATGACGAGATGATCGAGCATGGGATTTTCCCTTCGGCCATGGAGGAGAGTGATGATGTGCCATCTTCGGCCTTCATCCACGGTGTCGGCGATGAGATGGTTGAGTATTTCACTTCAACTGTGAAGCTCTATCCGTGTCTGCGTTTCCGTGTGCCATATATTGCTATTGGTCTACTTGTTTCACTTGCGAATTTGTGAATCTCTTTCAACATTATTGACTCTTGCTAACATTTTGCATCAAATTTTTGTGCCACTATCCTCACCAACCTCCACCATAATCCTTACTTGTGTAGGTGTGAGAAATTGACGAGATCGGTACCAATTGTGCTATTTCCTTCTTACATCATTGAGTGATCATTGATCCATCTTGATGTGGAGCATCCCAAGATCATCCCCATGGACGCACCCACACCTCCAACGACACCGCTTGGACCAATGACACGAGCCCTAGCCAAAGCTATCGAAGATAAGGTGAACTCACTCCTCTCCGAACTTCCACTTTCTATGCATGAGACATGGCTACTACCTAAGTCCGAGGTGTTGTGCATGATTAGATACCAAGAGGGCCCCCCCGAAGATGTGCATGAATATGTACAAGTCCCCAAGTCAACGGAAGAGGAGAACCAACGGAAGGAGCCAAGAGCATCTCACAGGCCCCAGACGTCCGGCCCCTGGAGCGTCTTCCACTACAGCAGCCCAGCCGCAGAAGGCTACAGGCCCCGGACATCCGGCCCCGGCAGCCCGGACATCCGGCCTCTCCCGACCCCCCGGACATCCGGCCACCGGCCCGAAAATCCGGCCCCTCCGAACCCGAGAGCAACAAATGCCACCGCTGCAGCCCGGACATCCGCCCCCCAGCCCGGACGTCCGGCATCCCCTGTCTGCGCACACTGAAGGGCTGAGGCCCGTGTATCCCTTCTCCCCCTAGACTATATATACTCCATCCCGTACAACTTTGTAGGGTTAGCAAAGGATTAGCTCATATTTCGTGTGAGAGCTTTGCTCATCCACTTGGTTACCTTCTCCTCGGATATTCGAGCCTCCACCGGAGAAGATCCCCAAGAGGATTCAAGACCCCTCTTTAGGGAAGAACCTCAAGACCTCCTCACGGAGAAGAACCGGCAACCCTTGTATCGTCCCTAGTTGATCATGGATCATATATCTTACCTTATGTACTCGAGGATCTAGCCCATGTGTGACTTGTCCTTGTTAGTTTGAGTGTTCCTCTTGTGTTTCCCCTTGTGTTTTCCCTCGTTTCCCTCTTTGTGTTCCTCATGTTCTTCGCGGGATCCGCTCCTTTCGTGAAATATCGGCCAATTAGGGTTCCACCCTACATCATCTTGGTATCAGAGCCACGTTGATCACGATTTCGGAGCCTCCCCGTTGTGTTTCTAGCCTTGTTTTGTTGTTTTTCGTCCTAATTCGAAAATTCCCCACCAAAAATAGCCCCAATTTTTTTTGTGATTTGTTGGTGTGTTGAGATTTTGTTGGTTTGGATTCGTGGATTTGCTTTGTTTTGAGTGGATCTAGCTTCCCATCCTTTTCCCCCCAATTTCCATCCACAAATTCCTCCGAATTTCGCCCGGATTTAACCTCTCCACGCGGTGTTCATCCCGTTCGTCCCCGGATCAAGAGCCCGGACATCCGGCCCGTAGAGCCCGGACATCCGGCCCCACCCGGATGTCCGGCCTTCCATCCAGACATCCGACCCCTGGCAGCAACATCTCCATCCACCGCCCCGTTGTCCGCCCAATTTCCACCAACTTTTGTTCCGGTGCCCACCATATACCATATACACTTCCGAACACCTCCACCTCTTCTGCATAACCCAACCATTTTTGGACCGTTTCGCTCTCCGACACATTTGCTACTTTGAGGTTTGAGAATTTGAGTTGCGGTACCATATCCTTTTGTGTTTCGGCTATCTAGGTACGGTTCGACATCAACATCACCGTCGCTCATCTTCGCCACAGACGTGTCCTACATCATCACCGCCGTCCTACATTGTCATCAACAACGACCACCTCGACTACATCCTGGTATTCGTGCCACCATTTTGACACCATACCGGAAGCAAGACCGGTAACCTCATCTTGGTATTGGACATATCACTCTTGCCATTACATTGATAGCCATCATAGCCTTACTCCTTTAAGTTGCTTACCCATCGAGACTAGCCATTAAGTATTGCCGGCAACGAGAATTGTGCACATTAGTGATCATACTTCCCATAGCATACATACATCATTGTTGCATATATTGGTATCATCTATTGTGTCACAAAGTTGTCACCGCATACCCATTTGCTATCTTGGTTCGTCAAACATTGCATGAGAAAAGAGCTCAAACATCAAAGAGCCAAACAAGCTTTTAAGCAAAGAGGAAAGATAAGAAAAGAGCTTTTAAGCAAGAACCATAGCATCTTACAACATTAAGATTGTCATACTCGATCATCTTGGATCATATCATAGCAACACCTTGCATACAAAATATTTGGGATAGAAGTCGTTGCATTTTTGCTAAGTAGGTTGTGCACAAATTCTTGTATCCGCCTATTGTGCAATCGTGCTAGCGTGTCTCTAGTGTTGTGCAACAAGAGCATTTTTGTGGATTCCACATTTTGGCTCACCCTTGGTTGCACAACCCCACTTAGCTTTTTGCATGTGTGTTTCCGTGAAGCTTATATGCTTGGTCTACTTGTTACATTGCATCTTGCGAATCTTCTCCAACATTATTGAAGCTCACTTACAATTGCATCAAATTTTGTGCCACCATCCTAACCAAGATCCACCAAAAGCTTACTTGTGTAGGTGTGAGAAACCGACAAGAACTTGTACCAATTATGCTATTTCCTTGTCCTACATTGGAGTGATCCTCGATCCACTTTCAACTTCGGTCAAGGTACATTTGGTACTCGTTCTTCTCTTTCTACCACTCACATTTGTCTTGGAATGATGGATAGGCCAAGTACTTCTACCAACCCACTCTTCATGGAGCAAGACGACATGAACTCCTTCGTCACCAAGAGTCACCTCTTTGGTGCACAACGTGCTTTGCATCAAGAGCAACAAGCTATGAGTGAACGCGTCGACAACCTTGCCGCCAACTTGCGACTTTCCGAGCAACGTACAAGGGACTACTTCGACCACAAGCTGGACGATCACAAGCAAGAGAATGACGCAAGGATGGATGAAATTCGTGCTTTGTTGCTCAACCGCTCGTCTTCCACTTCAAGAAGGAGCCGTTCAAGCCGCCACTCTGACTTCACCCTCTCCGGCTCAAGTACACCGACATCGAACACTCTTCGCCGGGCTGCGTGCACCAATTGTCAAGCAAGCCTCAATCCGCTACGCGACACCGACTCTCAAGAGCGCCGACAACGTCAAACTCAAGAGGCCTTTGCGCTAGCCTGAGAACAGCAACGACAATGCCAACATGAAGAGGAAGAGCGAGCACGTCTACACCAAAATGCTCAAGATGCTGAGGCACAACGTCAAGAACAACAACTCCGTGACGCTCAAGCACTTGCGGCGCAACAAGATCTACGCGATTCGAGTCAAGCCGTTGCCGACCGAAGCCGACAAGCCCGTGAACAAGAGGAAGCACTTCGCAAAGAAATTCAAGAACGAAGATTTCAAGCTCGCGTGCATCGTCTAGTTCCTCCTCGAGCTCGACAAGCTCCTACACAAGCTCGCCAAGAACAACAAGTCAATCAAGAGCATGAAGACAATGGAGATCCTCCACGACAAGAACACCATGAAGATAACTACCCCCCGCGCCAAGAGCACCACGAGTTGCACAATCATAAACAACATGGGCGTCATCATCCCCGACCCCAAAACAATGAAGAGAAATGTTATGGCAAACTAAAGTTCACCATGCCCAAGTTCAACGGAAGCAACGATCCCGAAGAGTACCTTTCATGGGCATTGAAGGTTGACAAGATCTTCCGTTTGCACAATTTTGAAGAAGAGAAGAAAATCGCGATGGCATCCCTTGAGTTCCAAGACTATGTCCTCATTTGGTGGGAACAAATCATAGAGCGCCGAGAGGCAAGAGGTGAACCACCCATCACTACTTGGGCGCAAATGAAGGATGTCATGAGAGCACGCTTCATGCCTACCTACTACAACCGCGACCTCTTCATAAAACTCCAACAACTCAAGCAAGGAACAAAGATCATTGAAGAATACTACAAGGAGATGGAGATTGCAATGATAAGAGCCAATGTCATGGAAGATGATGAGCAAACAATGGAACATTTCTTGAACGGACTCAGTCATCCTATCAAGAAGATTGCCGACTTCCAACCATACTCAAATCTCATCGAGCTAGTACACCAAGCTACCAAAGCGGAACGCCAAGTGCAAGATGATTTCAAGTATGTGAAGTTCTCATCCAAGTCATACAACTTCTCCAATAACCAAGCTTGAACGACTCCAATACCGACTACAAGACCTTCTACTTCCAACATTGACAAGTCGACTTCCAAGAAAGCTTCATCACCTACAAGCCATCCTCCTACGGGCAACTTCAAGCCGAGAGCTTCATCATCATGAACCCCAACCGACGAGATCGTCAAGATGAGTTCCTTCAAGTGTTTCACTTGCGGAGGCCGAGGCCACAAGTCCTACGAGTGCACCAACAAGCGAACCATGGTCTTCAACGACGATGTCACTTATCACTCCATGAGTGAAGGCGAAATGGAAGCCCTTGAGCAAGTCGCCATGCACCGCCAAGTGAACAATGACGAAGAACAAGTCTTTTGTGATGAAGACTCAAGTCCCGCACTTGTTGTCTCCAAAGTCTTGACTCTCCAACATCACCAAGAAGAAGACCAACGATGCCACATATTCCACACCAAGGCCGACATCAATGGACGATCCGTCAAAGTCATCATCGATGGAGGGAGTTGTCATAATCTCGCAAGTTAAGAACTTTGCTCCAAGATCCAATTGCCCAAGACGAAGCATCCACATCCATACAAAGTGCAATGGCTTAGTGACTCTGGCACTATCCAAGTCGATCACCGAGTACAAGTCTCCTTCAAGATCGGCGCCTACGAAGACACCTTGGAGTGCGACGTCGTTCCAATCACCGTTTTTCATCTTCTCCTTGGACGGCCATGCAAATTCGATAGAGGAGTCGTCCACAACGGCCGAACGAACCACTACATCTTCAAGATGAAGGGCAAGGAGTACGTCCTCCGTCCAATGTCGCCAAGTCAAGTGATCACCGACAAGCAAGCCACCCATCGTGGTGATCATAGTGAGAGAGCGAGCCACCAAAAAGAGAGTGAGAGCCACAAGCCAAAATTGAGTGCCTCCACGATGAGCGAAAACAAGAACCTAGTTCTATTTGCCACCAAACATGAGATGAGAGAAGTGTGTGAGAACCCATCTAATGTCCTACACTACGTCCTCGTGTGCAAGGACAATGCACCACAAACTAACACTTCTCACACTCTTCCTCTAGTGTTGTCTTCTCTTTTGCAGGAATTTCAAGATGTTTTCCCCGATGAGCTACCTCCGGGTCTACCTCCTCTACGAGGCATTGAGCACCGAATCGACCTCATCCCCGGAGCACCTCTTCTGAACAAAGATCCATACCGTGTCAACCCCGACGAAACAAAAGAAATACAAAGGCAAGTAAAGCATCTCATAGACCATGGACATGTGCGTGAAAGTTTGAGCCCTTGTGCCGTTCCGGTCATTCTTGTGCCAAAACGTGATGGTAGTTTTCACATGTGCTCCGATTGTAGAACTATAAACGCTCTCACTGTTCTCTATAGGTATCCCATTCCACGCCTAGATGATATTCTTGATGAGCTTAGCGGTGCCACTATATTTTCCAAAATTGATCTTAAGAGTGGTTACTATCAAATCCGCATACAAGAGGGTTGTGAATGGAAAACTGCCTTCAAAACCAAGTTTGGTTTGTATGAGTGGTTAGTCATGCCTATGGGTCTTTCGGAAGCACCGGGCACTTCTATGCGCCTCATGAATCATGTCTTTCGCCCTTACATTGGTATATTTATTGTGGTCTAGTTTGATGACATTCTTGTGTTTAGCAAATCTATCAAAGAGCATGTCACCCATGTCCGCACCATTTTGCAAACTCTTAGAAAAGAGCGCCTCTATGCTAATATGGAGAAATGCCTTTTTGGTGTTGATAAGCTCGTTTTCTTGGGTTTTGTTGTTTCTTCTAAGGGTGTTCATGTTGACGAGTCCAAGATCAATGCTATTAAGACTTGGCCGCAACCAACCAACTTGCATCAAGTGCGTAGTTTTCTTGGCCTTGTGGGTTTCTATCGTCGCTTTGTGAAGGATTTTAGCACCATTGCTTCGCCTTTGCATGCTTTGAGAAAGAAGAATGCGCCTTTTGTTTGGGGACCATCCCAAGATACCGCATTCAATGAGCTTAAGAATTTGCTTACTCATGCTCCCGTGCTTGCGTTACCCAACTTCGACAAGCCTTTTGAAATTCATTGCGATGCTAGTGGTAATAGCATAGGAGACGTGT
The DNA here is from genome assembly GCF_018294505.1 of Triticum aestivum. Classification (NCBI taxonomy): domain Eukaryota; kingdom Viridiplantae; phylum Streptophyta; class Magnoliopsida; order Poales; family Poaceae; genus Triticum; species Triticum aestivum. The sequence goes on from NC_057797.1 coordinate 324,651,214, forward strand.
TAACGCAAGAGAAGCGCCCCATAGCTTACTTTATTGAGAAACTTTCCGGAGCGCAACTCAATTACCCCATCTATGACAAAGAGCTATATGCTTTAGTCCGCGTTTTACATGAATGGGAACATTACCTTCATCCCCATGAGTTTATCATTCATACCGATCATGAGACTCTCAAGTATCTTAAGGGACAAACAAAGTTGAACAAGCGTTATGCTAAATGGAGTGAATTTATTGAGTCTTTTCCCTATGTCATCAAGTACATCAGGGGTAAAGAAAACATCGTAGCGGATGCTCTTTCCCGCATATGCATGCTTGTCACGCAACTTGAGTTAGATGTCATTGGCTTCGAGCATATCAAAGACTTGTATGAGCATGCTGCAACTTTTGCTACTCCTTATGCCAAGTGCTTGTCGAATACATCTTGGGAACGCTATTACATCAAAGACGGCTATCTTATGAGAGCTAACAAACTTTGCATCCCCGAGTCCTCTCTTCATTTGTTGCTTTTGCAGGAATCTCATGGAGGAGGCTTAATGGGACACTTCGGACGCGACAAGATGTTCGCCACACTCTCAAAGAGCTACTTTTGGCCAAAGATGTTTCAGGACGTCAATCGTTTCACCAACCGATGTTCTACATGTCACGAAGCTAAGTCCAAAGCTCAATCTCATGGCCTCTATATGCCTTTACCAATTCCATACCAACCATGGGAAGACATTAGCATGGACTTTGTACTTGGTTTGCCTAGGACTCGAAATGGGAAAGATTCCATATTTGTCGTTGTGGACCGTTTCTAAAAAATGGCACATTTTATTCCTTGCAACAAGATAGATGATGATTCACATGTTGCTAATCTCTTTTGTAGGGAAATATTGCGTCTCCATGGTGTGCCAAAGACTATCGTCTCGGACCGCGACGTCAAGTTCCTTAGCTACTTTTGGAAGTCCCTATGCGCCAAGTTCGGAATCAAGCTACTCTTCTCCACGGCGTACCATCCTCAAACCGACGGCCAAACGGAGTGACAAACCGCACACTCTCCGCTCTCCTTTGAGTACTCATCAAGAAAAACATCAAGGAGTGGGAGGAGTGTCTACCCATCGCCGAGTTCGCCTACAACCGAGCAAGACACTCAACAACCAGCAAGTCCCCTTTCGAGGTCGTCTATGGATTTAACCCTTTGTCACCATTAGATATTCTCCCTCTACCACTCCAAGAGCACATCAATTTGGACGCAAGTGCACGAGCGACCCATCTCAATAAGGTGCATGAAGATACAAGAAACACCATCGAGTGCCAAGTACAACGCCTTGCAACCAAGCTCAACTCCAACAAGCACCCTATGATAATCAACATTGGAGACCTCGTGTGGTTACACCTTCTCAAGGACCGCTTTCCCCAAGAACGCAAGTCCAAACTTCGACCACGCGCGGATGGACCATTCAAGGTTCTTGCACGCTACAACAACAACGCATACAAGATCGACATCCCTCGTGACTAGTACTTCGTGAGCGACATCTTCAACATCAAAGATCTCTCGCCCTACCATGGTGATGAGGATTTCGATCCGAGGACGGATCTTCCCAAGGGAGGGGAGATGATGCGGAGCATCCCAAGATCATCCCCATGGACGCATGCACACCTCCAACGACACCACTTGGACCAATGACACGAGCCCGAGCCAAAGCTAGCGAAGATAAGGTGAACTCACTCCTCTCCAAACTTCCACTTTTCTATGCATGAGACATGGCTACTACCTAAGACCGAGGTGTTGTGCATGATTAGGTACCAAGAGCCCCCCCGAAGATGTGCATGAAGATGTACAAGTCCCCAAGTCCACGGAAGAGGAGAACCAACGGAAGGAGCCAAGAGCATCTCCCAGGCCCCGGACGTCTGGCCCCTGGAGCGTCTTCCACTACAGCAGCCTAGCCGCAGAAGGCTACAGGCCCCGGACATCCGGCCCCGGCAGCCCGGACATCCGGCCTCTCCCGAGCCCCCGGACATCCGGCCACCGACCCGGAAATCTGGCCCCTCCGAACCCGAGAGCAACAAATGCCACCGCTCCAGCCCGGACGTCCGCCACCCAGCCCGGACGTCCGGCGTCGCCTGAAAGCCCGGACATCCAGCCCGACCAGCCCGGACATCTGGCCTCCCCTGTTTGCGCATAGTGCAGGGCCGAGGCCCGTGTATCCCTTCTTCCCCCTAAACTATATATACTCCATCCCGTACAACTTTGTTGGGTTAGCAAAGTATTAGCTCATATTTCGTGTGAGAGCTTTGCTCATCCACTTGGTTACCTTCTCCTCGGAGATTCGAGCCTCCACCGGAGAAGATCCCCAAGAGGATTCAAGACCCCTCTTTAGGGAAGAACCTCAAGACCTCCTCACGGAGAAGAACCGGCTACCCTTGTATCGTCCCTAGTTGATCGTGGATCATGTATCTTACCTTATGTACTCGAGGATCTAGCCCATGTGTGACTTGTTCTTGTTAGTTTGAGTGTTCCTCTTGTGTTTCCCCTTGTGTTTTCCCTCGTTTCCCTCTTTGTGTTCCTCGTGTTCTTCGCGGGATCCGCTCCTTTCATGAAAGATCGGCCAATTAGTGTTCCACCCTACATCACATGTTCAACATCGGTCAAGGTACATTTGGTATAGTTCTTCTCTTTCTCCCACTCATATTTGCTCGAGTCTTGTGATGGATAGGCAATGCATTTCATCTTCGGTCTTTGACAACAATGACTACGCGAACAACTACATCACCAAATCGTCAATCTTCGATCTATAACGACAAATGCAAGGCGCACAATCAAGATTGCGAGGGTGCATTGACAACCTCGCCATCAAGCTGCGTCACTCTGACCTACGTACAAGAGACTACCTCAACAACAAGCTTTCCGCACAAAAGGAGGAGGAAGATGCAAGGATGGAGGAGATTCAGACCTTGTTGATAAACCGTTCTTCCCCTTCATCATCCTCAAGGAGACGGTGAGAAAGTCGATTATCTTCGGAGTGCCCATGCGATGCAAGTGCAAGTCGTCCACACCCACATCTACATGGCGACCATCATCATGTTTGTGATCCACATCGTCATGAACATCAAGTCACCTCCAAGCAACATGTGCGCAATGACGAACGCCATCGAGCTCAAGTACGACAATGACACCATCAACATGAAGATGCTCGATATGCGCCTACCTACAAGTCCCAACAAGCTCTACATCAAGCTACGGCCAAACTTCATGAGCACAAGAGAAGACCGTGAGACAAGCACCACCAAGACGACGCTATGAATACTACCACCACCATTTCGACATCTTCGCCAAGTGTTATCAAGGCATCTTCGCCTTTGGACGTACGACATCTTCGCCTACTTCCCATGAGTTCGCCTACTTCGACATCTTCAACAACAAGGCGACCACATACGAGCGAGGGAGACACTTCCATCTTCGGAAGCCCCTCAAGGAAAATGACCGAGCAAGGGAATTTCCCTTCGGTCATGGAGACGAACCACGAGGTGCCACATCATATGGGCTTCCAACAACAAGACAATGACAAGAAGGTCGAGCTAGGGCCATCCCCTGGCGACGAGCATAACCTCTTCAACAACATGAAGACGTCGCCCCAATATGTCCCCTACTCCGAGTCAAGCTACAGACCGCACATGAGACTTTAACTTTGGTCTCAGAGGAGAGTGATGTTTTGCCACATCCTACGGCATTCATCTTTGGAGGTGTTATGGATCAGGAGGTTGAGCATGGGACTACCCCTTCAACCAAGGCGGCGGTAGGAGTTGAGTTTGGAGACATTTGCACCAACATCTCTCCGACACCCACATATGAAGAGATGCCCCAATTCCCATGTGAGGAGAGCCACCACCACATAAGTGACATGAGTGACTCCACCATATGTGACATTGAGTGCATTTCCTATGAGAGGATGAGTGTGACCACCACTAGCCCCACACATGAGAGCATGCGAAACATCCTATGTGAGGTTGAGAGACATTTGTGTGACTCCACCAAACATATGAGTGAGAGGATCCTTGAGGGAGTGAGTGAGCCACAACACCTAGTGAGTGAGGTAGTTGAGACGACATGTGAGGCCACTATGATTTCTAACGACTTAATCTATACTCCGAGTGTGTTTTCTTCTTTGGTGCTAGGTCTCCTACATGACAACATGCCTATCCTCGATGAGTCCATACCCTCAATGGAGACAACGATGGCCATGGTGGAAGAAGATGCACCCCCACATGGTACCATCAAGATGAAGATGACAATGAGTGTATCTTCGACACCTCACCTAAAACACATGAGCGATGATCTAAAGGTAACATAGGTGATGGTACTTCACTTGTCCCACCAGTGGACTATCTTGCAAATGATTGCTTGCATGATGATGATCACCTTATGGATTCACCAAATAATATGTCTTCTACATGCTTAGATATGCCACATATTTATGATGAATATGATGATGAGCATGTTGAGTTGCCTAATTGTGATGCTATGCTCCATAGGATATCATGTGAAAATTCTTTTGGTCAGATCATGTTTGACAACCATTTAAACTTGTCATATGCGATGAGGGAGATCTCTCATATTGCATCATTTCAATCTCAACATAGTAAATATGCATGCCCCATAAAATAAATCCCATTTGCACTTATGGCATAGATGACGAGATGATGGTCATTGGCTTGTGTTTTTCATGTGATGATATTGCCATGCTTCCTTTACATGATTTGCGCAATTCATCTACTATGCCATGCCATGATCACATTGTTCCAAATATGCTTCGTTTTGAATGTTGTGAATATTCTCCATATGATGTTTCCACTAATGATCATGAAGAGACCCCCATAGTTTCCTCATACATATTAGGAGATTTTGATACATCCTATCCTTTAAATGCTTCCCATAATTGCTTGCACCATATGCATTCCATGAATAACAATGCTCTACATATCTCTCATGATGCATTACACAATTTGAGTATCCATTATGCTATACATAATAAAAAAACCTCTCATTATGGATGACATGTTTCTATATCATGCATCTCATTTATTTGAGCATTGGCTATTTTGTGCTAACCAACACATGCACATGCGCATCATGCTGGATGATGTGTACATATATGCTACCTCTTGAGCACTACGTTGGTTTTCCCTTGAAGAGGAAAGGGTGATGCAGCAAAGTAGCGTAAGTATTTCCCTCAGTTTTTGAGAACCAAGGTATCAATCCAGTAGGAGACTACACACAAGTCCCTCATACCTACAAAAACAAATAAGAACCTCGCAACCAATGCGATAAAGGGGTTGTTAATCCCTTCAAGGTCACTTACGAGAGTGAGATCTGATAGAGATAATAAGATAAATATTTTTGGTATTTTTATGATATAGATTGAAAGTAAAGATTGAAAAATAGAATAGATTGGAAACTTATATGATAAAAGATAGACCCGGGGGCCATAGGTTTCACTAGTGGCTTCTCTCAAGATAGCATAAGTATTATGGTTGCTAAACAAATTACTGTCGAGCAATTGACAGAAAAGTGCATAATTATGAGAATATCTAGCATGATCATGTATATAGGCATCACGTCCGCGACAAGTAGACCAAAACGATTCTGCATCTACTACTATTACTCCACACATCAATCGCTCTCCAGCATGCATGTAGAGTATTAAATTCATAAGAACAGAGTAACACATTAGGCAAGATAACATGATGTAGAGGGATAAACTCAAACAATATGATATAAACCCCATCTTTTTATCCTCGATGGCAACAATACAATACGTGCCTTGCTGCCCCTGCTGTCACTAGGAAAGGACACCGCAAGATTGAACCCAAAGCTAAGCACTTCTTCCATTGCAAGAAAGATCAATCTAGTAGGCCAAACCAAACTGATAATTCGAAGAGACTTGCAAAGATAACCAATCACACATAAAAGATTTCAGAGAAGAATCAAATATTGTTCATAGATAAGCTTGATCATAAACCCACAATTCATCGGATCTCGACAAACACACCGCAAAAAGAATTACATCAAATAGATCTCCAAGAAGATCGAGGAGAACATTGTATTGAGATCCAAAGAGAGAGAAGAAGAAATCTAGCTAATAACTATGGACCCGAAGGTCTATGGTAAACTACTCACACATCATCAGAGAGGCTATGGTGTTGATGTAGAAGCCCTCCGTGATCGATTCCCCCTCCGGCGGAGCTCCAGAAAAGGCCCGAAGAAGGGATCTCCTGGGTACAGAAGGTTGCGGTGGTGGAAATAGGGTTTCGTGGTGCTCCTGGATGTTTTTGGGGTTTATCTATATATATAGGAGGAAGAAGTAGGTCGGTGGAGCTGCGAGGGGCCCACGAGGGTGGGGGCGCACCTCCCTGCCTCGTGGCCTTCTCTCTTCTTTCTTGACGTCTACTCCAAGTCCCCTGGATCATGTTTGTTCCAAAAATAACTCTCCCGAAGGTTTATTCTGTTTGGATTCCATTTGATATTCCTTTTCTGTGAAACACTGAAATAGGCAAAAAAGCAGCAATTTGCACCGGGCCTTGGGTTAGTAGGTTAGTCCCAAAAATAAAACAAAAGTGTATAATAAAGCCCATTAAACATCCAAAACAGATAATATAATAGCATGGACAATCAAAAATTATAGATAGGTTGGAGACGTATCAAGCATCCCCAAGCTTAATTCCTGGTCGTCCTCGAGTAGGTAAATGATAAAAACAGAATTTTTGATGTGGAATGCTACCTAGCATAATTCTCAATGTAATTTTCTTTATTGTGGCATGAATTTTCAAATCCAAGAGATTCAAGACAAAAGTTTAATATTGACATAAAAATAATAATACTTCAAGCATACTAACTAAGCAATCATGTCTTCTCAAAATAACATGGCCAAAGAAAGTTCATCCCTACAAAATCATATAGTTTGGTCATGCTCCATTTTCGCCACACAAGAATGCTCTCATCATGCACAACCCCTATGATAAGCCAATCAATTGTTTCATACTTTAGTAATTTCAATCTTTTTTCAATTTTCACGCAATACATGAGCGTGAGCCATGGACATGGCACTATGGGTGGAATACAATATGATGATGGGGGTTATGTGGAGAAGACAAAAAAGGAGAAAGTCTCACATCGACGCGGCTAATCAACGGGCTAGGGAGATGCCCATCAATTGATGTCAATGCAAGGAGTAGGGATTTCCATGCAACGGATGCACTAGAGCTATAAATGTATGAAAGCTCAACAAAATAAACTAAGTGGGTGTTCATCCAACTTGCTTGCTCACGAAGACCTAGGGCATTTGAGGAAGCCCATTGTTGGAACACACATGCCAAGTTCTATAATGAAAAATTCCCACAAGTATATGAAAGTGACAAAACAAGAGACTCTCTATCATAAAGATCATGGTGCTACTTTGAAGCACAAGTGTGTAAAGAAAGGATAGTAGCATTGTCCTTTTTTATCTCTTTTTGGGCCTTTTTTATTTGGCCTTTCTCTTTTTTTATTTGGGACAATGCTCTATTAATGATGATCATCACACTTCTATTTATTTACAACTCGATAGTAGAACAAAATCTGACTCTATATGAATGCCTCCGGCAGTGTACCGAGAAGGGCAATGAATCAAGAGTGACATGTATGCTAAATTATGCATGGTGGCTTTGCCACAAATACAATGTCAACTACATGATCATGCAAGGCAATATGACAATGATGAAGCGTGTCATAAATAAACCGGGGGAAAGTTGCATGGCAATATATCTCGAAATGGCTTTGGAAATACCATAATAGGTAGGTATGGTGGCTGTTTTGAGGAAGATATAAGGAGGTTTATGTGTGATAGAGCATATCATATCACGGGGTTTGGATGCACCGGCGAAGTTCGCACCAACTCTCAAGGTGAGAAAGGGCAATGCACGGTACCGAAGAGGCTAGCAATGATGGAAGGGTGAGAGTGCGTATAACCCATGGACTCAACATTAGTCATAAAGAACTCACATACTTATTGCAAAAATCTACAAGTAATCAAAAACCAAGCATTACACGCATGCTCCTAGGGGGATAGATTGGTAGGAAAAGACCATCGCTCGTCCCCAACCGCCACTTATAAGGAAGACAATCAAAGAACACCTCATGTTTCAAATTTGTTACACAACGGTTACCATACGTGCATGCTACGGGACCTGCAATCTTCAACACAAGTATTTCTCAATTCACAACTACTCAACTAGAACACTTTAATATCACCATATTCATATCTCAAAACAATCATCAAGTATCAAACTTCTCATAGTATTCAATGCACTTTTTATGATAGTTTTTATTATACCCATCTTGGATGCCTATCATATTAGGACTAATTTCATAACCAAAGAAAATTACCATGCTGTTATAAAGGACTCTCAAAATATTGTAAGTGAATCATGAGAGATCAATAATTCCTATAAAATAAAACCACCACCGTGCTCTAAAAGATATAAGTGAAGAACTAGAGCAAAATTATCTAGCTCAAGAGATATAAGTGAAGCACATAGAGTATTCTAATAAATTTCGATTCATGTGTGTCTATCCCAAAAGGTGTGTACAGCAAGGATGATTGTGGTAAACTAAAAAGCAAACACTCAAATCATACAAGACGCTCCGAGCAAAACACATATCATGTGGTGAATAAAAATATAGCCTCAAGTAAAGTTACAGATGATCAAAGACCAAAGAGGGGATGCTATCCGGTGCATCCCCAAGCTTAGGCTTTTGGTTGTACTTGAATTTTAACTTGGGGTGCCTTGGGCATCCCCAAGCTTAGGCTCTTGCCACTCCTTATTCCATAATCCATCAAATCTTTACCCAAAAACTTGAAAACTTCACAACACAAAACTCAACAGAAAATCTCATGAGCTCCGCTAGTATAATAAAACAAACCACCACATAAGGTACTGTAATGAACTCAATATTTATTTATATTGGTGTTTAACCTACTATATTCCAACTTCTCTATGGTTCATACCCTCCGATACTAGCCATAGATTCATCAAAATAAGCAAACAACACACGAAAAACAGAATCTGTCAAAAACAGAACAGTCTGTAGTAATATGTAGGTTTCGAATACTTCTGTGACCCCAAAAATTCTGAAATAAATTTGTGGACGTGAGGAATTTTTCTATTAATCATATTAAAAAATAATCAACCTAATCGCAGTCTCCAGTAATAAATGGCAGCAAACCTCGTGAGTGCAAAAGTTTCTGTTTTTTTACAGCAAGATTGCAAAAACTTCCCCCAAGTCTTCCCAAAGGTTCTACTTGGCACAAACACTAATTAAAAGCATAAAAACACATCTAAACAAAGGCTAGATGAATTATTTATTACTAAACAGAACCAAAAAGACAGAAACAAAAATAAAATTGGGTTGCCTCCCAACAAGTGCTATCGTTTAACGCCCCTAGCTAGGCATAAAAACAAGAATATATCTAGGTATTATCATCTTTGGTATGCAATCCATAAGTGGCTCTCATAATAGATTCATAAGATAATTTTATTTTCTTTCTAGGAAAGTTTTCCATACCTTTCCTTAACGGAAATTGGAATCTAATATTCCCTTCTTTCATATCAATAATTGCACCAATCATTCTAAGGGCACCAAGAATAATGGGACATGTAGGATTGCAATCAATATTAAGAACAATGAAATCTACGTGCACATAATTCCTATTTGCAACAATAAGAACATCATTAATCCTTCCCATAGGTTTCTTAATATTGGAATCCGCAAGGTGCACATTTAAAGAACAATCATAAAATTCATGGAAACCTAACACATCACACAAAGTTTTTGGAATCGTAGAAACGCTAGCACCCAAATCACATAAAGCATAGCATTCATGATCTTTAATTTTAATTTTAATAGTAGTGATGTGGAGCATCCTATGGAAATCACCATGTCAAGAGTCCATTTGGCAAGTGACATGTGCCACATCTACTTCATACATACAAAGGTGAATCATCTCCTTTACACGTGTCCACTTGTACCTTTCAAGGATGGTATACTACTTGACCCATCTCTCGTGTGCATACATAGGTGTGAGCAGAGCTACACATTCATCGAGGAGGAGCCGAAGAAGAAGAGAACATCTACACCATCCAAGAGGGAAGCCTGGAAGCGGAGAAGGAAGTGCCAAGAAGAAGGGAGCAGCTCCTAGGCGACCCCGTGCGCATGGGCCCCTCCGACCCCGTGCCCACGGGCCTCCCAGGCTGGCGGTCCTGAAGACCCCATGCGCACGGGCGTGTACCGTGCCCACGGGACCCCCGTTCCCATGGGCCTCACGGACCCCGTGCGCATGGGCCCTTGCGTCAGGTCTCTGGATACCCCGTGCGCACGGGCTCCACTTACCCCGTGCACACGGGGCCCCCTGTGTGATGCTGCGGGCTTTGCCCTTGTTTTAACATTTCGCCCCCACTTATCCCTCTGTTTGCCTAGGACTATATATACTCCTTCATCTCCTCCATTTAGACTTAGCTAAGAATAGATCTAAACACTAGAGCTTAGCTCATGTATCTCCCCTTGTGGGATTCCTCTTGAGAGAGAGACACTCCATTGGAGTTCAAGGCCTCCATTGGAGAAGATCCCTAGTGGATGAAGACCCCTCTTGAGGGAAGGATCTATCTAGATCATCAAGCCCTCATCTCCTTCATAGGATTTGGGATGAACTCTACCATGTATCTTATTTCCCTTTGATTGTTCATGTACCTTGTGGATCTTGTATGTTTTATTGTCTAGTGGATGTGTGATTGGACTTGTTCTTGAGTGTTCCTCTTGTTTTCCCTCTTGTGTTCATCTTGTTCTTGGGGATTCCCCCTCCAATTCGTGAAAGATCTCCACTTAGGGTTCCACCCTACACCAAGATCCCTTTGGATTCAAGCCCCCTTTCTAAGGGAAGATCCCCCCGTGGATTCAAGACCTCCTCACGGAGAAGACCGGCTACCCTTGTATCGTCCTTAGTTGTTCGTGGATCGTGTATCTTCTCTTATGTATTCGAGGATCTAGCACATGTGTGACTTAGTCTTGTTGGTCTAGTGTTTCTCTTGTGTTCCCCTTGTGATTTCCCTCTCTTTCCACCTCGTGGTCTTCGTGTTTTTCGTGGGATCCCACTCCTATCATGAAAGATCGGGCCACTAGGGTTCTACCCTACATCATCTTGGTATCTAGAGCCACGTTGATCATGATTTCGGAGCCTCCCCTCTTTGTTTTCTAGCCTAATTTTGTTGCTTTCTTACCCAATTTTGAAAATCCCCACCAAAAAATAGCCCCTATTTTTTGTGATTTGTTGGTTTGACGATGTTTTGTTGATTTTGATCCATGGATTCATTGTGTCTCAAGTGGATCTAGCATTCCCCATCTTTTCCCATCTCTATCCACAAAATCTTCCCAATTTTGACCCGGGAAATCGATTTTTTCCGCCCCCGTTCTTAGATCTGGAATTTAGGGTTCGTCCCGGAAGAAATTCCACGACCCCCGGAACTTCCGGACTCCCCCGGAACTTCCGTTCCCCGGAACTTCCGTCCTCACCCCGGAACATCCGGGCTAAACAGAGAGTTTACCCAAAATCCCCCGGCTTCCCCGAGACTTTTTCTGCGACCCCCAGAACTTCCGGAGCCCGGAACTTCCGGCCTAACCCGAAACATTGCACATAATTTCAGCATCAGCCTTCTTCACCGTTTTCATCACAACTTTTCACTCCGAACTCTGATTTGAGTGTTCTTTGGCTCGTTTTGAAGCTATCGACGTGCCCGAGGACCTCACCTTGGTTTCACCACCTTTTGAACCCATCAATTTTTTGGAACTTTGGCATCTTTGCCTAGGGCTTCCACCACATCATCCGCTACACCACCACTGACTTCCGCAACCTAACCAATTTTGTTCCCCATTGCATTAATGGTTGCTTGAGGAGTGATTTGAGTTTCCTAAGGTGTCTAAGCTACTTAGGGATGGTTGCTTCTTCATCAACCACCACCACCATAACTCCTGCATAGTTTTGCCCACCTCACACTTCCGCCACCCCAACTTAACCCAATTTTGTTTGTGTTGTGAGTTGTGTCTCCTAAGGTGTTTCGGCTACTTAGGGACTGTGCTTCCAACTCTGACACCGTGTATAGTACACCACCTTAACCTGCATTTTAGTATTGCGTACTCCACAACCCATTATTGACATTCCACAATTCCATTGAGCTTCCACAAAACCACCACCATATCCCGCTACCACCATTTGACATTTGACATTTGAGATTTTGAGTTCGCGGTTTTTCCGTTTCCTAAGGTGTTTCGGCTATAGGGACGAGTATCCATCATCTTGTTATCTCCATCAAGATCATCGCCACTCATCATCACCGCGGATGGTAACCTCTGGATACCCCGTGCGCACGGGCTCCACTTACCCCGTGCACATGGGGCCCCTTGTGTGATGCTGCGGGCTTTGCCCTTGTTTTAACATTTCGCCCCCACTTATCCCTCTCTTTGCCTAGGACTATATATACTCCTTCATCTCCTCCATTTAGACTTAGCTAAGAATAGATCTAAACACTAGAGCTTAGCTCATGTATCTCCCCTCGTGGGATTCCTCTTGAGAGAGAGAGACACTCCTTTGGAGTTCAAGGCCTCCATTGGAGAAGATCCCTAGTGGATAAAGACCCCTCTTGAGGGATGGATCTATCTAGATCATCAAGCCCTCATCTCCTTCATAGGATTTGGGATGAACTCTACCATGTATCTTATTTCCCTTTGATTGTTCATGTACCTTGTGGATCTTGTGTGTTTGATTGTCTAGTGGATGTGTGATTGGACTTGTTCTTGAGTGTTCCTCTTGTTTTTCCCTCTTGTGTTCATGTTGTTCTTGGGGATCCCCCCTCTAATTCGTGAAAGATATCCACTTAGGGTTCCAGCCTACACCATTTTGGTATCATGAGCCATGGTTTCTCACGAAATTGGAGCCCCCCTCTTTGTTTTCTAGCCTAGTTTTGTTGTGTTCTTCCCCAATTTCGAAAATCCCCACCAAAAATAGCCCAATTTTTTTTGTGATTTGTTGGTTTTGATGATGTTTTGTTGGATTTGATCCATGGATTTGCTTGGTTTCAAGTGGATCTAGCTTTCCTCCACCTTCCCCTACCTTCCATCCTTAGATTTTGACCCCAACCCACGGATCTAGAGCAGTTCATCCGCTCACAGAGCACCCCATGCACACGGGCCAGACAGACCCCATGCACACGACCCTTCCAATGCGCTTCGGCCGCTGTCCCTTCGACCTCCCACCCTCCCATACCACCCCCATACCCTTAGCTAAACCCCAGCAACGAGATCCATCCATCTGGAGCCCAGATCTGGAAGAAATCCGCCAAACCCGCGTGTCCCAGGTGACCCCGTGCCCTCGGTGTGTGTACCGTGCGCACGGCACCCTGTGCGCACGGGCCCTATACCCCGTGCGCACACCCCCCCCCCCCTATAGCAGCCGCGTGCACTTCACTGTTTCGGCCATAACTTCCATATCCAGAGTCTGATTGTCGAGTTCTTTACCTCGTTGAGTAGCTATTTACATCCCCCATCCACCTAGATAGGTTCCATCACCATTTGACTCCATCAAAATTTTCACATTTTGGCATCTTTGCATAGGCCTTCCACCATACCATCTGCAAAATCCACCATAGCCATCTGCAACCTAACCCATTTTGCTCCATTTAGCATTTGTGGTTGTTTTAGTGGTGACTTGAGTATACTAAGGTGTTTCGGCTACTTAGGGACGGTTGCTTCTTCATCATCCATTAGCACCACTTCCTCATTGCCATCTCCGCTACCACCATTTGACTTTTGTCCGTGAGATTTTGAGTTCGCGGTTTTTTACCGTTTCCTAAGGTGTTTCGGCTACTTAGGGACGAGTCTCCATCATCTTGGTATCTACATCAAGAACACCGCCACTCACCATCTTCAAGGACGGTAACCTCGACGACACCATTGTACATTCCCCTTGCAATTGCACTGATAACCCCTAGCCCCTTTTGCGTCACTTACCTATTGAGACTAGCCATTTGAGTATTGCCGGCAATGTTACTTGTGCATATTAGTGATCTACACCTTCCATTGCATACATACCATATCATATTGGTATCATCATATCATCTCTTGTGTCACAAGATTGTTCCCGCATATACACAATTGCTATCTTGGTTTGTGCATTTCGCATAGTGGTCATAAAAAAAGAGAATAAGCTTTTAAGTAAAAGAAGAGAAGGAGCAAAGAGCTTGTAAGCAAGTGGCATAACATCATACCACATTGCGCATAAGATTGTCATATCCGATCATCTTGGATCACCTTGAGAAGAACAACAGGAACATCATACACATAACATACTTGGGATAGAAAGCTCATACATTTTGCATCTTATAGGTTGTGCACAAGTGTCGTATCCACCTATTGAGCAATCATGCCAGTGTCTCTCTTGAGTTGTGCAACACGAGCATTTTCCGTGAATTCCACATTTTGTGCTCATTCCTTGGTTGCACGACCCCATTTATCTGTCTGTGTGTTTTTTTCCGTGTGCCACATATTTCTATTGGTCTACTTGTTTCACTTGCGAATTTGTGAATCTTTTCCAACATTATTGACTCTTGCTAACATTTTGCATCAAATTTTTGTGCCACTATCCTCACCGAGCTCCACCATAAGCTTTATATGATAGGTGTGAGTGAACAAGTCCGGTACCAATTCCACTATTCTTTCATCTCACATTGAGTGATACGAGATACATCCTCAACTTTGGGAAAAGGTAGCTTGGTATTGTTTATCTCATTTCCTACTCACCTTTGCTCGAGTTTTGTGATGGATAGGCAATGCATTTCACCTCCAGTCTACAACCACGACGACGAGTTTGATGCTATGAAGAACGTCCTCAACGCCAAGATGGACAAGCACATGGAGGAGCTCAAGGTCCTCATCAAGAACGGCAAGCGGTCTTCCTCATCTTCGAGAAGACGCTCAAGTGCAAAGACTCCCGAGCTACCATCTACGGCAAGTACACACAAGCATCGACATCGACAAGACCATGAAGAGCGACCTACTGGACGAGAGTTGGCTTCTCTGCCACCCCCGTGCACACGGGCCCTCGACCCCCATGCACACGACCTACAGCAACCCCGTGCGCACGGGCCATACAGTACAGTAACATCGACTACAAGGCTATGGCTTCTTCAACACCTTTGACATCTTCGCCAAGTGACTTCAAGGCATCTTCGCCTTCGGACGTACGACATCTTCGCCTACTCCACGATCTCAAGTCCACTACTCCCTCGAGCTACTACGACCTCGACACCAACCACGAGATTCCTTTCTATGGGACTCTAGAACCCGAGGAGTATCTCGAGTGGGAGCGTTTGATGGACGACTACCTCAAGGTACACCAAGTCCCTCCCGAAGATCAAGTGAAGTGCGCCTCAAGAAACTTCCACGACTACGCGTCCACATGGTGGCTTCACGCACCTTCGGAGAGCTACGACATGAGTTGGCCAAAGACGAAGAAAGCTATTCGGCGAGAGTTCGTGCCTCCAACCTACACGGAACAACTTCTACGCCAATTGGAGAACACCATCCAAGGATCCAAGTCCATCCACGAGTACTTCAAGGAGATGAAGCTTGCCTTGCGACGTGCCGGTGTGGATGACCCCATGTCAATGAAGTTCCACTTCATGATGGGATTGAACAACGACATCTCCAAGCCTATCTTCCTCGAGAACTACAAGTCCCTCGACGACAACTACATTGGTGCTATCAAGGCGGAACAAGAACTCATGAAGGCCAAGGCTTCTCCATCCCAAGCTCACTTCTCGAAGACCAAGCTCCAACACGACGAGCATGAGGCTAGTACCACCACGATGTCCAAGCCCGATGAGCTCCAAGACGATGCTCCCAAGTTCGACTTCACCGCCATCCCTCTTTGTGGCATTGATGATGCCGAGTCTCCTATGACTCCTTTTCAAGACGGTGCGGCGACGAGTTCAACTATGGAGACCTTCTACGACCAAGCTTTGGAGGCGAGCGACACGGTGGCGAGCAAGGATGTTGCTTCCATCTTAGGAGGTGCTAGTGATGATGTGCCATCTTCAGCCTTCATCCATGGCGACAGTGATGAGATGGTTGAGTATGTCACCTCGACCACGGCGACGCATGATGACTTGAGTGACTTTTGCCACCATATTGAGAGTGAGAGTGACTTCACCACTAGCCCCATATATAATGTGTTTCCACAATTCCCATGTGAGGAGAGCCACAACCCCCACCTCTTGAGTGAGAAGAGTGACTCCACCGTATGTGAGTTTGAGTGCACCTATTTGTGAGGGAGTGAGTGAACCACCACATAGAGAGAGTCAGGTAGTTGATAGGGCATGTGAGGCCACTATGATTTCTAACGACTTGACCTCTACCTCTATTGTGTCTTCTCATTTGGTGCTAGGTCCCTTACATGATGACGCGCCTATTCTTGACGACTTCATCATACCTTTGGACAAGACGATGGCCATGGTGGAATGTGATGCACCCCCCACATGGTTCCATCAAGATGAAGATGACCACAATTTGGTCTTTCCCACCTCACCTACACCACATGAGTGGAATGACAAAGGTAACATAGGTGAAGGTGATGCTCTAGTCCCACTAGTGGACATTCTTGACGTTGATTGCTTGCATGATGTTGATCAACCTATTTCCATGCTTCATGCTAGTGTGACTTCCCCATGTGATGATTTACCCATTTATGATGAGTATGATGATTGCCATGTGGAGTCTATTAGTTGTGATGCCATGTTACATAGGATCTCTTGTCCTAATTCTCTCGGTCACATCATGTTTGCCAATCCGCTTGACTTGTCATATGCTATGCATGAGATTGACCACATGTCATATTTGCAATCTCTTCATAGTGACTATGCATATGCCATTAAGATTAACCCAATTTGCACTTATGGCACAGATGACAAGCCCATGGTTATTGGCATTTGTTTTTCTTGTGATGATATTGACATGCTACCTTTGCATTATTTATCTCATATGCCATGCCATAACCATCTAGCTACGGATATGCATTGTTTTGGATGTTGTCCATTTTCTCCATATGACGTTTCCAACATTGCTCATGAGGAGACCCCCATAGTTTCCTCATACATTTTAGGAGATTTTGATTCATCCCATCCATTGCATGATCCTTATACTTGTATGATCAATTTGCATCCCCATCGTGTTATACACAATAACTATTCTTTCATGATGGATGGCATGTTCTTATACCATGCATCAAATTTCTTTGAGCGATGCTTATCTTGTGCTAACTCTCACGTGCACATATACATCATGATGGATGATGTGTACATTTACCATGCACACAATTTCTTTGGTTTGTGTCTCTTTTGTGTAGGTACCCATGAATACTTGTCAACCTCGCAATCCCACGAGTTGGCAAAACAAGCTCTAGAGAGCAATGATGACTTGGGATCCCATGGATTGTCTATCCCACCGCTCTCTTCGCGCAAAGACTTCACGCATTTCTTCTACATGGCCCTCCCTTGGCTATGGGTTATTATCCATTACCTATTCTATGCCCATCTTGCCATGTTCACTTTGCATGATATGTTCATTACTATGCCTTTGGCATGCATTCGTGACCCATGCTTTGCATTACACATGATGATTGATTCTCATACTTGTATGTGTATTTGCAAGCTTGGTGGAGATATTGCTTGTTATTGCCATGTTTGCTTTGTGCCCCATACCTATGATGATACTTTCATCTTGCTTTGTGTTCGTGCTTGCGATATGCCATGTGCATTGCCTATGCTTATTATTTGCTCACATGACATGATTGCCATGATTTCCTCTAGTATGTTGCATCTTTGCACTACTAGCTTGCACAACTTGATTCTTATGATTGCTTGCCTTATTGCATCGCCGATGATTCATACTTGCTCACTTCATGCGGTTGATGACAACCATTTACATGCTTTGCATATGATTGTTATTGCTTCTTGCCATATATCTCCATGTGTTGCCTCTCTCATGCTAGATGATTTTCCATGTATTGAGTGCAATTATGCCTTTAGTCTTGATAATGAGTTTGCCCCCATAGCATTCTCACATATATTTGGAGATTTTGACATATTCCTTATGAAGCATGCTTGTCTTACCTCTTTGCACCATATACCTAGTGCCATGAATATTGCCATTGTTGCATCATATTCTTCACGCACTTGTGCTTCTAATGGTTATGTGCAAAAGAAGAGAACCATCATGATGGATTATGTGTTTATCTACCATGTGCATACGTTCTTTCTTTTGTTGTGTGCATGTGTAGGATACTTGGACTTCGTGTCAACTTCCACGTCACGTGAGTTGACAATCCAAGCTCTTGAAAGCGAACCACCTTCTACCACGATGATTCTACATCGCACTTGCTTGTACTTCGGCATTGTGAAGGACACACAAGAACATGTTTTCAAGATGATATCCTTCTCTTTTCAGAACTCCCAAACCATGAGCATGCATATTGTGGATCATACTACTTGTGTTGCTTGCACCATGCGACTTATTTGTCATCTTGGACCCCTTGCTTGCGCACATGTTAGAGATCTTGCTTCCACTTGTCATTTTCACAATTCCATGCATCATGATATATATGCCTTGTGTGTTGCATCCAATTCTTGGATTACTTGCTCCTATCACATGTTTGGTTGCAACAATGTCATCACTTCACATATGCCATGTCCCATTGGCTGCTACATGCTTGACTTGATTGCCTCACACATATTGAACAATTGCTCCTTCCTCTGTGTTGAGTGCCATGATATCTTCACTACCCCATATGCACATTATGCTTGGATTGTCTTGCACTTGCCCCATGTGTTTCGACATCTCATTATATTTGGTGTCGTGAATGATTCCTATGCCTACCATAGACCTTTTGTTGAGCACAATGCGCATTCTTGCTATGATATTGAGGTTGATGCTTGTTCACTTGTCACACATATTAGCATCTTTACCTCCCATTTGCATACTTGTTTCCATGATGTCCTTGACTGTGCTCACCTTATATGCTTAAATGCCATGCCACACTTCTTTGTCAAACCATATGCTATGCTTGATGACAACACTTGTTGGGTGAATCACCTCTTGAATGCTTGGTTTTGCTCTTACGCCAACCACATTTGTTTTTCCATGTGCTTGTTATCTTTGCTCCTTTTGAAGGAATTACAAGACGGTACGACATCGGAGAGTGCCCATTTGGACCTACAAGATGATGAATGCTTGGTGATCGTCCACTACTACACGGCAACATCATCTCTTTCCCATGGTGATTTGGTTTTCGATCCGAGGTCGGATCTTTCCCAAGGGAGGGGAGATGATGCGGAGCATCCTATGGACATCACCATATCAAGAGTCCGTTTGGCAAGTGACACGTGCGACATCTACTTCACATACATAAAGGTGAATCATCTCCTTTACACGTGCTCACTTGACCCCTTCGAGGATGGTATACTACTTGAAACTTCTCCCGTGTGCATGCATAGGTATTGTCGGAGCTTCACAAATGTTGAGGAGGAGTGCAAGCGCTAAGAAACAAGTACACCATCCGCGAGGGAAGCATGGAAGCGGCGATGAAAGAAGACGGAGGACAGCTCCCAGGGCATCACCATGTCAAGAGTCCATTTGGCAAGTGACACGTGCCATATCTACTTCATACATACAAAGGTGAATCATCTCCTTTACACGTGTCCACTTGTACCTTTTGAGGATGGTATACTACTTGACCCCTCTCTCGTGTGCATACATAGGTGTGAGCGGAGCTACACATTCATCGAGGAGGAGTCGAAGAAGAAGAGAACATCTACACCATCCAAGAGGGAAGCCTGGAAGTGGAGAAGGAAGCGCCAAGAAGAAGGCAGCAGCTCCCAGGCGACCCCGTGCGCACGTGCCCCTCCGACCCCCTGCCCACGGGCCTCCCAGGCTGGCGGTCCTGAAGACCCCGTGCGCACGGGCGTGTACCGTGCCCACGGGACCCCCGCGCCCACGGGCCTCACGGACCCTGTGCGCACGGGCCCTTGCGGCAGGTCTCTGGATACCCCGTGTGCACGGGCTCCACTTACCCCGTGCACACGGGGCCCCTGTGTGATGCTGCGGGCTTTGCCCTTGTTTTACCATTTCGCCCCCACTTATCCCTCCCTTTGCCTAGGACTATATATACTCCTTCATCTCCTCCATTTAGACTTAGCTAAGAATAGATCTAAACACTAGAGCTTAGCTCATGTATCTCCCCTTGTGGGATTCCTCTTGAGAGAGAGACACTCCATTGCAGTTCAAGGCCTCCATTGGAGAAGATCCCTAGTGGATAAAGACCCCTCTTGAGGGAAGGATCTATCTAGATCATCAAGCCCTCATCTCCTTCATAGGAGTTGGGATGAACTCTACCATGTATCTTATTTCCCTTTGATTGTTCATGTACCTTGTGGATCTTGAGTGTTTGATTGTCTAGTGGATGTGTGATTGGACTTGTTCTTGAGTGTTCCTCTTGTTTTTCCCTCTTGTGTTCATCCCGTTCTTGGGGATCCCCCCTCCAATTCGTGAAAGATCTCCACTTAGGGTTCCACCCTACACCAAGTAGGTTCCCACTCATCATGAAGTTTTCTAGGGATAGAAACTTCTAATTTAATCTTTTCTTCATAAGATTGCATTAAAGCATCAACGATATGTTTGGTAAAAGCTTTATTTTGACTATAAGCATGAGGAGAATTTAGCACGGATTGCAACAAGGAAATACAATCTATTAAAGAGCAATTATCATAATCAAATTCCTTGAAATCCAAAATAGTGGGTTCATTGCTATGTAAAGTTTTGACCTCATCAATCCCACTTTTACCAAATTTGCATCAAGATCAAAAAACTCCGAATCATTAGGATGACTTTTAACTAAAGTTGACTCATCTCCAGTAGCATCGTTATCAAGATTCATATTGCAAAAAAAAAGATTTAATAGGAGACACATCAATCACTTTTAGATCTTGATCCTTATTATCATTACAACTAGAAGAACACGCTTTCATAAAGCAATCCTTTTTTGCACGCATCCTAGCGGTTCTTTCTTTGCACTCATCAATGGAAATTCTCATGGCTTTGAGAGACTCATTGATATCATGCTTAGGTGGAATAGATCTAGGTTTCAAAGAATCAATATCAAGAGAAATTCTATCCATGTTCCTAGCCAACTCATCAATCTTAGACAATTTTTGTTCAATTAAAGCATTGAAACTCTTTTGCAAACTAATAAATTCTTTAATACTAGATTCAAAATCAGAGTGCATCTTATTATTATTTCCATAAGAATTGTTGTAGGAATTACCATAATTATTAGAGGAATTACTAGGATACGGCCTAGGATTAAAGTTTCCTCTATACGCGTTATTACAAAATTGTTCCTACCAACAAAATTCACATCCATAGATTCATTATTATTCTCAATCAAAGTTGACAAAGGCATATCATTAGGATCAGAAGAAACACTCTTATTAGAAAACAATTTCATAAGTTCATCCATCTTTCCAATCAAAACATTAATTTCTTCTATAGCATGAACCTTTTTTACTAGTAGATCTTTCGGTGTGCCATTGAGAATAATTAACCATGATATTATCTAGGAGTTTGGTAGCTTCTCCTAAAGTAAAAGTGTCGGATTTCGGGTTCCGGCAGACCCTTGAGGTTCGAACACTGGGGTACGCGCGGAGCTTTCGTCTCCTACCTACCTGCACCCCTCTGCCTTGTTGGGATCTAAACTAAGGAAAGAACAACACAAGAGACACAGGGTTTATACTGGTTCGGGCCACCGTTGTGGTGTAATACCCTACTCCAGTGTGTGGTGTGGTGGATTGCCTCTTGGGCTGATGATGATTAATAATACAAGGAAGAACAGCCTTGCGAGGGTCTGTTCTTGGCTGGGGCGATGAATTGCTGGGAGGAGCTCAATTGCCCTTCTCTCTCTCTCTCTCTCTCTCTCTCTCTCTCTCTCTCTCTCTCTCTCTCTCTCTTTCTTTCTTTTTGCCCTCGGTCCTCTCTCTCCTGTCTAGCGGGTGGCCGGTCCTATTTATAGGGGCCCTGGTCCTCTTCCCAAATATCGAGCGGGAAGGGAGCCAACAATGGCGGGCTAATTTGAAGGGGGACAACTAGTACTAGCTATCCTGACAAAAGTAGTCTTCGCCTGCGCAAAGCTCTGGTGATGACGCCGTCTTGGGCTCCACGGTGACCTCCGTCTCGTAGTCCTCCTGGTCTTGGTCTCGTTGCACCGAAATGGCAACCTTTGCCTGATGCCTCGGTACTCCGCGGCTGCGCTTGCCCCCTTTGCACCAAAGAGGAAAGGAGGACACTGCGCGGGCTGGCACCCGCCTGGCGCCCTCGGTCGTCATGGCTTGTGTCACGGGCACCTCGTGAGGTACCCCGCCTTGATATCTCCGCCTCCTCGTGAGCCAGCCTGATGAGGCCGTGCCTGAGGAAGCTCCGCGTCGTCCGCCCCGCGAGGCTTGGCCCCTCGCGAGGGTCTTGGGTTTGTGTTGGTGAAGATGGGCCGCGCTGGGCCCCCTTTTGAGCCACGCCGCAGGCCGCAGGCAGGCAAGTCTGGGGACCCCCGTTCCCAGAACGCCGACAGTAGCCCCCGGGCCCAAGGCGCGCCCGGACTTGGCCGTGCAGGGAGGCGGAAGGGCAAGAGCGAAGCGCCGCGGGCCCTAACAGTCTGCGGCCTTGGGCGCCGCATGGCGGTTGATTGGACGTGGGCGCCTTAGCAACCGCGCGAGTTGATTAAGGAGCGGCACCCACCTAGGCTTTGCTCCTTGCTTTCCCCGGTTGCTGCTCAGATCCCCTTTCTTGCGCCTCTCCTTCCTTCCTCCAAAATTTCCAGATCCGCTCCGACCGTGTGACCTAGGAAGCCATGGCGCCTCGCCAGCCCCCGGCCGTAGCTTGGTACTCGTCCGCCCTGGACCCGCCGAACGTGTCGGAGGCGAGCCTTGCCCGGTTGCGCCGGATGGCGACGGCGCGGGGCGTCAACGGGGCGAAGATGTTTAAAGCCGGCTCCGCCACCCCTGAGGGTCAAGGGAGCACCTTCTATCCGCTCTTCGTAAGTGCCATTGCTGCTGGCCTGGTGCCTCCCTTCTCCGAGTTCTTCTTCTCTGTCCTCCGCCACTATAAGCTGCAAGCCTTGCATCTCCACCCCAACTCCGTCCTTCTCTTGGCAATCTTCGCCTATTACTGCGAGGCTCACGTAGGGGTGCAGCCCTCAGTGGCCTTGCTGCACCACTACTTCTACCTCCGGACCTCTCGCGGTACTGCTTCCGCGTGCGCGAGCTTCGTCGCGTACGGTGGCGCCATTGCCATTTCGAACCCCGGGAAAAGGATTGAGGGCTTCAGGAGCAAGTGGGTCTTGGTGGATGCTGGGCGCATCCACCCTCGGCTGATCTTGCCAACGGAGCAGCCCACAAGCTCCAACAATTGGGGTCGAGCGGAGCTCACGGACCCCCGCACGAAGCTGATGTTGGAGAAGATGGACGCGGATCTGAGGCCGGCCAATACGGCGGCGGCGAAGCAGACCGGCGCGTCGCTGCTGAGGGAATTCCTGGAGCACCAGCTGGCTCCGCTTCGGCAGTACTCACTTCCGATGTGGAGGCCCCGTCCGAGCCCCGCGGCCTTAGCCGACGGTGATCTGGCTGCTGTCCTCCAATCTCTGGTCGGGGGTGATGTGGCGAGGTCGGCGGGTGCTCCTATGCCCTTGTTGCTTCGCGACGACTGGGAGCGGGTAGTGGAGTCCATGCCCGCCTTCAACGGGGATGGGCTCGTGCCCATGGAAACTCCCGAGGAACCGGTGGACGTGCCCTCCGACGACTCTAGTGAAGAGGAGGAAGGAGGGGAGCGGGAAAGAGGGCCTGACTCCGAGGCGACTGACGGAGAGTCGAGAGCTCCCCTCCCC
Source organism: Triticum aestivum (assembly GCF_018294505.1). Taxonomy (NCBI): domain Eukaryota; kingdom Viridiplantae; phylum Streptophyta; class Magnoliopsida; order Poales; family Poaceae; genus Triticum; species Triticum aestivum. The sequence continues at coordinate 324,675,252 of NC_057797.1, forward strand.
CGGTGCAAGTCCCGCGTTCTCCGCCTCTCTCCGAGCGATGACGACGAGGATGACGATGAGCAGGACGGCGGGAGCTTGCCCCTGATCCCGAAGAAGGACAGGACTGGGCTGATCTCCCGCGGGCCCGCCCCGGCCCCAGGGCGGACCGCACCTTCCACTTCCAAGCTTCCCGAGGTTGACCCTTACAGCCGGCTTTCAGGCTTCAAATTTGGCCGGAGGCCGCTTGAGCTCGCTGGCGACGACCCATAAGCATTCGATTCCTGTCTTTATCTCTTGCTCTGCTGCTGAGGCTTGACGTCCGCATCTCTTGGATAGGCTGGCACCCGCAGCAAAGAAGCCGAAGGGGGCTCCTGAGGTTCCATCCGTGGCAGCGCCTCTGCCCGCGAAGGAGGGTGACCGCGACACACAAGCTTCTCCTGCCCGGTCGTCCTCGCGAGGCCTGGCTGAGCCGGCTGGGGCGAGCTCAGCCCCCACGGCCCAAGTGGCTCCCGAGGTGCTCTCGCCTGCCGCCGCCACCACAGCTGTCGGGGCGCGGCAGACTCCGCCTCAGGATGCTGCGGCCGCGCTGCCGCCTTCTCCTCCTACTCCATCGGCTGCTGTCTCTCCGACTCCTTCTGCCGTTCTGGATCGTGCTGTTGCTGAGCTGGACCGACTGCGGCAGGATCTTCTTGGCGCCGACCCCCGCTTGGTGGCCGGGCGCTTGGAGCTGGCTTCAGGATGGGTTCGCTCCGACGCTTTGATTCGGGCGGCGCTAGTCCAGGCCTCGACGGCATGCGACAAGGAGAAGCAGGCCGTCCTTGAGGCGAAGGCTGCTCGTGACGCAGCCCTGGGGGAGGTGGTCGTCGTCCGTGGTCGCTGCAAGGCGCTGGAGGACGAGTTGCAGGGCCTGCGGGACCAGCTCGCGAAAGAGGTCCTCCTTCGCCTAGAGCAGGAAGAAGGTGTGAAGGCTCGCGAGGCGGCCGTCACGGAGAGGGAAGTCAAGCTCAGGAAGCGCCGCGACCGCCTAGGCGCGCTGGAGCAGGAGTTGATGGCGAGGAAGGCCGAGCTGGACGACAAGGCCCTGGTTCTTGCCGAGGACCGCGTGGCCTTCACGAAGATGGAGGCGAAGGCTCGCTTCTCACTGAGGACGCTTTACGACAGCGGCCTGGAGAGCCCGCTGGCTGGCGCCAAGGACTGCCCCGCCAAGCTGCCTCCCTTCTTGGTTCGCGCTCTTGAAGATGTCGCCCTTGGCCTTGGCCCCACGGCAGAGGCCGAGGCGCGTGTCCTGTCTTCTGCAACACTGACACGGGTGCTCACCCACATCTACCTTCGCGATCCCGACGCCGACCTCGACGGCCTGCTGGAGCTAGTAAGCGGCGAGCGTGCCGCTGCCGCTGCCGAGGCCATGAAGGGTCGCGCGGAGGTTCTGCTGGGGATGTTCCGGGCCTTCAGCACCAAGCCGAGGCAAGGCGCTGCCGACCCCACTGCTCCATGAGGCGAAGCCACTCCGCGCTGCTCCACCACCGACAAGTGGCTCCGCTGTGGCTCCTGTCCTGCTTTTAATTCCTGCAGATGTATCGTGCCTCGAGGAGGCGTTTAAACTTGCATTTGGTATCGAGATAACAGTGTGGACTGTAATATTTGCTTTTGAATTCCTTGAATTTACGCTTTTCCTTCCTACTTGCTTATGTTCTACGCCGGCAGAGCCCGGCCCCGCGCATACCTCACCCAGCATTAGCCCCGACCGGAAACCAGGACGGGACCAAAGGAGTGAGGGGCTACGTGACAAGTTAGGCTCCTGAGTCGCGATGCTCAGGAGTCCCCCTTGGCGCACGAACAAGTAGGGAGGTGTGATGCGGGTGGATCTACCGTTCTACGTCTGCAAAGCCCGGCCGCGCGCGTGCCTCACCCAGCGCTGGTCCCGACCGGAAACCAGGACGGGGCCACGGAGTGAGGGGCTACGTGACCAGTTAGGCTCCTGAGTCGCGATGCTCAGGAGTCCCCCTTGACGCTCAAACGGCCTTCGTACCTTGGCTCCGCTCGGGGAGAGACGCGCGACGAACCAGGCCCGGGGGGACCTGGCTGGGCGGCGTGCGTCTGGGTGTGACCCAGGCGCAGCCCCCGTGCCCAGCCCCCTCGCGCGGCACTCCCGAGGGGAGGCGTTACGATGAGGCTAGACACTGAGCTCTGGGCTCCCTGAGGTTGATGCGGCCCGGGGGCCACCCTCAGTTGTTTATCACCAGCGCGGAGCATAGTGCTACCGTATGTGTACGGGCATAGCCGCTCCTCGGCAGTGTCGTCAGCCAGCGCGGAGCATGGTGCTTCCACTGGTACGTGGGAGGGGGCCCCCTCCGGGAGGAGCCCCCGGGGCGTGTACAGCCCCGCCCTGACACGTGGCTGGCACGGTAGGGCCTGGCGAGGTGTATCTAGGCACCCGTGAGCCAGCGCGGGACTCACGGGGCCCTACCTCTAGGCGGGTTGCGCCTGGCACTAAGCCTTATCTTGTGATGCGTTCCTGCAAATTTGGTTAGATGTCAGCACTCTACGTCCTCGGGTCCCGGCCCTCGAGCTGGTCTCAGCCGTCGCTGGTATGCCAGGTCGCGATGCCATGGACAAGGCCAGAGGGTGAGGGCTGGAGAGCCAGTAAGAGCCCTGAGTCGCGATGCTCAGGTACCCCCCCTTTAACGTGCAAGTGGTCGGCATGGAGAAGAAGAGGTGCCGTGGACCGGCATCAAATAATCAAGCATGATGGGTCTAACGCATAATCGGAAATAAACGCAAATGGGATACATGCCACTGGGCCTGGCCCGAGCGGCTTGGGGATCATGCAGCCTGAGGGGCGCCCCCAACAAGGTAAGCTAACAACATGGAATAAAAAAGGGATACACGCCGCAGGGACGGACCCACGCGGCCTGGGAATAATGCAGCCCTGGGTGGGGCGCTCCCAGCTAGAAATAAAACTAGAAAGGTGTTACCCGATGATGTTGAGGATGAAGGAGCGTTGATGTAACATGCTCGGTGGGCAGCGGGAGCCGATCCTCACGAGCCCCCAGGCCCAGGGGCCTCGGGAGGCTCCGGAGGCACTGGCGGCTCCTCGCGGGCCATCTCCATCCCTGCCAAGGCAGCAGAACGCCTGGCCTCTCGTGCCTCCGTGATGCCCCTTATGAGGCACTGGTACGCGTCAGCCGCGCTCGGCAGGCCATAAGGCATGCGAATGTAGCTGTGGGGTGGGCCTCTGCAGCGCCCCACTCGCGAGGGCCAGAGGTGCTCTAGAGAGGCGACTCGGTTGAGCCCTGGTATGTCGATGCAGACGCGCAGCCCACCATCCTCGCCTGGATGGGGAGCCACTGCTGGTAGGCGGCGGCCGCCTTTCATGACTCTTGACTCCTGTAGCTCCTGAATGACCTTGCTGGTGAACTCCTGAGGGTCTGGATCTCCTTGCCTTGCTCCTTCTTGAGGGAAACGTGCTTCGAAACACGCCTCCATGTGGTGCCCAAGCGCCTCCCTCGTGACCCTAGCTAGGTCGGTGGCCCTCCAGGGGAGAGCCCCCGAGCCCTGCCTGAGGAGGGCGCCGGGCACGCTTTCTATGCGATGGAAGGAGGTTCCCCCTGGGCAGGCGCGGGCCCAGAGGGGCCTGCCTCCTGAGTGGTCGGGCCGGACGATGTCTTCTTCTTCTTAGGGGCGGTCTCGGGAGGCCTCCTGCTTCCACGATCCGGGTCTTCCAGTGACGCGGCCTGAAAGGCTCGTTCCAGGGAACACACCGCGTCCTTCTCTTCACAGGGCACCGTGATGACTCCGCCACTTCCTGGCATCTTGAGGACGTTGTAGCCGTGGTGAGTTACGGCCATGAACTTGGCCAGCGCTGGGTACCCAAGGATGGCGTTGTACGGCAGGCGAATGTGAGCGACGTCGAAGTCGATGAGCTCGGTGCGGTAGTTGTCGCGTGCCCCGAAGGTGACAGGGAGGCGGACCTGCCCAATCGGGACCGTGGAGCCGTCGGTGATACCGGAGAAAGGCTTGGTTGGCTGAAGCTGGCTGTAGGGCACTTGGAGGTTGTTGAATGTTTCCACGGACAGGACGTTGAGCCCTGCCCCGCCATCGATGAGGGTCTTGGTGACCACCACGTTGCTGATGATTGGGGAACAAAGCATCGGGAGGACTCCGGCTGTAGCCGCACACTTGAGCTGATCTGCCGAGCTGAACGTGATGGCGCACGCCGACCACCTGAGAGGGCGCGTGGCTTCGAGCCTGGGGAGGACTGCGTTCACTTCGCGGGCGAACTGCTTGAAGATGCGCTGAGAGGCTGGGGCTTGTGCCCCGCCCAAGATGCAGGCGATCGCGCGCGGCTCCTGGAAGCCCCCAGCCCCCTCGTCCTGGTGGCGGTCTTCGTTTCTTCTTGGCTGCGGCGGCAGCGGTGGGAGGCCTGCGTTGCCTTGCGGGCGATCCTCGCGAGGCTGATCCCTCCAGTCCCCCTCGCGAGGCTGATCCCTCCAGCCTCCCTCGCGAGGCGGGTCTTGCCAGCGATCCTCGCGAGGTTGGTCGCGCCACCCTTGGCGTGGGCCACGGTCTTCCCAGCGTCCTGCGTTCCTTCCTCCTCCTCGGCCGTAGCCCCGGTCACTGCGGTCAGGGCGACGGCCGATCCTTCCTTCTCGCACGGCTCGGAGCTCTTGACATTCGTTGGTGTTGTGGGTGTGGAGGTCGTGGTACACACAGTACCGGCCGCCCTTGGAAGGTTCGGGCTGATCTCTGCCTCGCTTGGTGTCTGGTTCTGCCGCGAGCACGGTAGCCCCCTTGCGCTTCACATCCTTGGTCTTGGGCTTCTTCTCTTCTGGGTCTGCGGCAGGCAGCTCGAGGAGGGAGAGACGCCCTTCCTCGGCCCTGGCGCACTTGGTTGCCAGGTTGAACAGCTCCAAGGAGGTGCACAGGTCTTCATGCATCGCCAGCTCCTCCTTCATCTTGACGTCGCGCACGCCGTCGGAGAAGGCCGAGATGATGGCCTCCTCGGTCACCTTGGGAATCTTGAGGCGCGCGTTGTTGAAGCGCTGGATGTACTTCTGCAGGGTCTCCCCGGGCTGTTGCTTGATGCGGCGCATGTCGCTTACGGCGGGTGGCCGGTCGCGAGTGCCTTGGAAGTTGGCGATGAAGCGGATGCACATCTCATCCCAGAAGGAGATTGTGCCTGGAGCCAGGTTCAGGAGCCAGGTGCGGGCCCCGTCCTTGAGTGCCATGGGGAACCAGTTCGCCATGACCTTCTCGTCTCCGTTGGCAGCTTCGATGCCCAGCTCGTAGAGCTGGAGGAACTCCACAGGGTCAGCCATGCCGTCGTAGCGAGGAGGCAAGTCTGGCTTGAACTTGCCGGGCCACGCGACGCTGCGTAGCTCGGCGGTGAAGGCGCGGCAGCCTGCTGTGGCCACGGGAGGCCTTGGATGACGTGGAGCTTGGTCTTGCATGTCCCCACGCGCTGCAGCTGGGTGCAGTGCGGGGTCTTGACGTGCGGGAGCAGGAGCATGGTCGCGACGTGCTGGAGCAGGGAGCGCCCGAGTAGCTTCTTGCGGGCGAGGGACTTCTTGACAGCTCTGCTCTTGCTGCGCTGGCGCCTGCCGGAGCGGGTTTCGCCCAGGGGCAACGCGCCTTGGATCCATGGCGCCTTCCTGAGGAGGAGGCGGTCGGGGTGCCGCCGGAGCTTCATTGCCCGCGCGGGGCGGGATGCGGTGCAGCGGAACGGATGGCGCAGGAGAGCCCCGTGCGGCGCGGACGAGCTCGGCGACGCGGTCGAGCCATTCTTCGTAGACGCCGTCGACGGGGCGGTAGCGCAGGAGCTCGTTCGCCGCGATGAGTGCAGCTCGAGCCTCCATGGGCGCGCGGAGCGCGCGGGACGAAGAACCAGCTGGGGTGAGCAAGGGAGTTGCGGTGTGGCCGTCTTGCCGCACGAACGGATGCTGGGACGATGCTTGCTGCTCGTCCCCCGCCGGGCCGGTGGCGGCGTTGACGGCAGGTGACGGGGAACGGCGAGGGCGCCCGCCGACAGGGGCCGTCTGGGCGACGCGGGAAGCGAGCGCGGCCCGGCGCTCGGCGCGGGCCCGACGAGCGTCAGACATGGGTGTGATGGTCGGAGGAGAACGGGGTGGCGGAAGACGAATCCCGGCGCACCCCTACCTGGCACGCCAAATGTCGGATTTCGGGTTCCGACAGACCCTTGAGGTTCGAGCACTGGGGTACGTGCGGAGCTTTCGTCTCCTACCTACCTGCACCCCTCTGCCATGCTGGGATCTAAACTAAGGAAAGAACAACACAAGAGACACATGGTTTATACTGGTTCGGGCCACCGTTGTGGTGTAATACCCTACTCCAGTGTGTGGTGTGGTGCATTGCCTCTTGGGCTGATGATGATGAACAATACAAGGAAGAACAGCCTCGCGAGGGTCTGTTCTTGGCTGGGGCGATGAACTGCTGGGAGGAGCTCAGTCGCCCTTCTCTCTCTCTTTCTTTTTGCCCTCGGTCCTCTCTCTCCTGTCTAGCGGGTGCCCGGTCCTATTTATAGGGGCCCTGGTCCTCTTCCCAAATATCGAGCGGGAAGGGAGCCAACAATGGCGGGCTAATTTGAAGGGGGACAACTAGTACTAGCTATCCTGACAAAAGTAGTCTTCGCCTGCGCAAAGCTCTTGTGATGACGCCGTCTTGGGCTCCACGGTGACCTCCGTCTCGTAGTCCTCCTGGTCTTGGTCTCGTTGCACCAAAATGGCAACCTTTGCCTAATTCCTCGGTACTCCGCGGCTGCGCTTGCCCCCTTTGCACCAAAGAGGAAAGGAGGACACTGCGCGGGCTGGCACCCGCCTGGCGCCCTCGGTCGTCATGGCTTGCGTCACGGGCACCTCGTGAGGTACCCCGCCTTGATCTCTCCACCTCCTCGTGAGCCAGCCTGACGAGGCCGTGCCTGAGGAAGCTTCCGCGTCGTCCGCCCCACGAAGCTTGGCCCCTCGAGAGGGTCTTGGGTTTGTGTTGGTGAAGATGGGCCGCGTTGGGCCCCCTTTTGAACCACGCCGCAGGCCGCAGGCAGGCAAGTCTGGGGACCCTCGTTCCCAGAACGCCGACAAAAAGTGCCTCCCACGACCGAATTTAAAAGATTTCTAGAAGAAAAATTCAATCCAGCATAAATTTTTTGTATGATCATCCACAAATTCAAACCATGTGTAGGGCAATTAAGTATCATTAATTTCATCCTCTCCCAAGTTGTGCAACATGCTCATGATCAAGTTGCTTAAAATTCATAATATCGTTTCTAAGAGAGATGATCTTAGTGGGAGGAAAATACTTAGAGATAAAAGCATCTTTGAACTTGTTCCAAGAATCAATACTATTTTAGGCAAAAAAGAAAACCAAGTTTTAGCACGATCTCTAAGCGAAAATGGGAATAGCTTGAATATAACAATATCATTATCCACATCTTTCTTATTTTGCATATCACACAAATCAACAAATATTTTTAGATGGGTAGTGGCATCTTCACTAGGAAGGCCAGAAAACGGATCTTTCATGACAAGATTCAGGAAAGCAGTATTAATTTCACAAGATTCAACATTGGCAAGAGGAGCAATCGGAGTGCTAATAAAATCATTTGTAACACCCACGGTGCGGCTATATCTCCCACGTGTCGGAGCATGACTTAGAGGCATAACTGCATAGTAGGAATGTCGCAAGAGGGGTAATCTTTACACATCCCATGCACTGAACAAGAAAGGGATAAAGAGTTGTCTAACAATCACCACTTCAAACAATACATAAATATAGCATTACATCAACCAGAATACAATCAAGGTCCGACTACGGAACCAAAATAAAGACAACCCCAAATGCATAGATCCCCGATCGCCCCAACTGGGCTCCACTATTGATCAACTGGAAACGAAACAACACAACGAACACGATCTTCATCAAGCTCCCACTTGAGCTCCGTTGCGTCATCTGCACTGGTATCAATGGCAGCTGCAACTGGTTTTGGAAGTAATCTGTGAGTCACGGGGACTCAGCAATCTCACACCCTCGCGATCAAGACTATTTAAGCTTATGGGTAGGAAAAGGTTGTGAGGTGGATCTGCAGCAAGTACTAGCATATATGGTAGCTAACTTATGCAAATGAGAGCGAGAAGAGAAGCAAAGCACAGTCATGAACTAGAAGTGATCAAGAAGTGATCCTCAAACTACTTACGTTCAAGCATAACACAAGAACCGTGTTCACTTCCCGGACTTCGCCAGAAAGTGACCATCACGGCTACACACGCGGTTGATGCATTTAAATTAAGTTAAGTGTCAAGTTCTCTATAACCGGATATTAACAAATTCCCATCTGCCCATAACCGCGGGCACGACTTTCAAAAGTTCCAAACCCTGCAGGGGTGTCCCAACTTAGCCCATCACATTCTCTCACGGTCAACGAAGGATATTCCTTCTCCCAGGAAGACCCGATCAAACTCGGAATCCCGGCTACAAGACATTTCGACAATGGTAAAACAAGACCAGCAAAGCCGCCCGATGTGCCGACAAATCCCGATAGGAGCTGCACATATGTCTACGAGTAAAACAAAACCTCAAGTTGCCCCAAGGTGGCCCCGCAGTCTACTCGGTTCGGACCAACACTTAGAGAAGCACTGGCCCGGGGGGGGGGGTTAAAATAAAGATGACCCTTGAGTCTGCAGAACCCAAGGGAAGGTGATAGGCTGTTAGGCAAATGTAAAACCAAGGTTGGGCCTTGCTGGAGGAGTTTTATTCAAGGCGAACTGTCAAGGGGTTCCCATAACACCCAACCGCATAAGGAACACAAAATCAAGGAACATAACACCGGTATGACGGAAACTAGGGCGGCAAGAGTGGAACAAAACACCAGGCATAAGGCCGAGCCTTCCACCCTTTACCAAGTGTGTAGATGCATTAATTAAAATAAGAGATATTGTGATATCCCAACATATCCATGTTCCAACATGGAACAAATTCCATCTTCACCTGCAACTAACAATGCTATAAGAGGGGCTGAGCAAAGCGGTAACATAGCCAAACAATGGTTTGCTAGGACAAGGTGGGTTAGAGGCTAGACATGGCAATATGGGAGGCATGGTATAGCAAGTGGTAGGTACCGCGGCATAGCAATAGAGCAAGCAACTAGCAAGCAAAGATAGAAGTGATTTCGAGGGTATGGTCATCTTGCCTGCAAAGTTCTCCGAGTTGACGAAAGCTTGATCCTCGTAAGCGTACTCAACGGGTTCCTCGAACATGTAATCGTCTCCCGGCTCTACCCAAAACAAGAACACACGCAAAAGAAACAACAATCAACCATGGTGCAATGCGCAAGAAACATGATGCAAAACATGGCATGATAAGCGAGATGTGATATGCAATGCATATGCATGCTTCGGAAAGGAAAGATTGAACCAGGCATCAACTTGGAAAACCAAGAGTGCCTCTGGAAAGATGAGTTGATTTCGGTCAAAATCGATATAAAGATCACTGGAATCGGATGCACGGTTTGCAAATGGCAAGCAAAACAAGAATGGCACAATCCTGTGATTAACAACACGATGCCATCTAGAATGCAACAAGAAACAAAGCTACTGCAGTCCAACATAGCAACAAAGCACATGGCAGTGATCACACAAGAGCAGGTTCAAACAAGCATGGAAAAAGGGCAAAAGATAACAACATCACAGGCTTAGTGAAAATACTAACATGTCAAGATTTAATATCAGGAAGCAATGTTTAGAGCAAGATATCAACATGCTACATGAACATATCATGGCAAAACAAGGCATGGCACGAATCTACTCAAAGCCTATAACAAAAGTCCCTTACCGACCATAAGCCAAAAAGGATCAGAAGATAAGATGGCACCCAGGTAAACATAGCAAGTTTCGTTAATAGATTCAGACTTAGCAGAAAACTGGACATGGCATAAACAGAGTTATGAAGGCATGTTTGTGAGCTCGATGTACTCAACACAAGGCATTGCATGACAAGCTAAGCATAATTCCAGCAAGAAGACATGATCAAGAAGCCAACCATGACAGGACCAATCTCATAGTATGCATGGATCAAATACAACAACGTTGGCAAAATTGATTAACACATAAACAATCTGCCAGGAACATTTTATAGCAAAAGTAGAGCAAGATTGAGTCATGCTGGGGCACTTCATAATTGCAAACAAGGGCATGGATGGATAGAGCATAACCATATGTCAAAATCATCCTTACTGAACATACTCAAAAGAAGCATGGATCTCTCTGTAGCAGCATGAATACATGACATTAAAATAACAGCAGGGAAATGACTTGGTGAAATTCTAAGTCTCTGAAATCAGCAACATTGCGAGAGCTACTTTGCATGCTTGTGCTAGTCACCACAATGATCACAAAAATACTTGGCATACACCTATGTAAAGATGGCATGACATATCCCAAAACACATGTAGAGCTCGTGCCCATATGCAGCACACAATAATCATGGCAAAAATGACAAATGCTCATAATCTGATAAGAATCAGAACCTAACATTTTATAGCACTCTTGCATCAACAATTTGGGCATCAAGATGGAGCCAAACAAGCATGGCACAATGGAACAAAATGAAGAGCACATCATGATGAACATTTTCATATATCATGCATGCAAAACGGAGCTACGGATGAGGAGTTATGGCATGATGAAGGATGCATAAAAATATGAGGGGGAAAAACTTGGTGGAATCTCAACCTCCGAAAATAGATCTAGGGTTCGCACAGATATCGAGGTTCGCCGGGATTCTCTCACAGGAGATGCTGCAGACTCCAGAGAGAAGGAAGGAGAAGGCCGGCGACGGAGGAGGGACTCGCTGGAGATCTCCCGGGGACGAGGGCGACGAGGAGGAGCGGGATCCGGCCGGGAGGTGCGGGATCGGGCGCGGCAAACCCGCGGCGGCGTGGAGCTCGTCGGGGGCGGGGCGCCGGCAGGTCGCGGGAGGCGGCGGGCGGAGCCGAGACGGCGGCGGAGAAGGCAGCGCGGAGCAGCGACCGGCGACGGTGACGCGGGGCTCCGTCGGGCCCGGTTCGGCCCGGCGCGGGCCGGATCTGGGTATGGCGGGCCTTTGCGGTGGTGGGCATTGACCGAAGGCGGGTTCATTGACGTGGCACGCCATCGTTGTCTGCGGAGGTTGAGGCGGACATGTCCCGCGAGGGAAGGACTCATCCGGCGGCGGTGAGGGGAAAAACTGGGGTTTCATCTGCGCGAAATTTCGGGGAGGCACACATATTTGTAGGTGGAGGGAGCTAGGAGAGTCCAAATGAGGTGCGGTTTTCGGCCACGCGATCGTGATTGAACGGCCGAGAGGATGGAGGGGGTTTGGATGGGTTATTAGGCCGTTTGGAGGGGTGTTGGGCTGCAACACACATGAGGCCTTTACGGTTCCCCGGTTAACCGTTGGATTATCAAACAAACTCCAAATGGCACAAAACTTGACAGGCGGTCTACCGGTGATGAACCAAGGACGATTGCAAAATCTCGGTCCATTCCAAGAAAGTTTAACACCCGCTCACGAAAATAGACAAAAGGGGGCGCATGAGGACGTAGGAGTGTCGAAACGCAAAACGGACAATGGGGAAAATGCTCGGATGCATGAGATGAACACGTATGCAAATGAGATGCACATGATGGCATGATATGAAATGCATGACACGCAAACAAATGACAAGGCAACAACTGCGAATAACTGGAAGACACATGGCGCAACGGTCTCGGGGCGTTACAACACTCCACCACTACGAAAGGATCTCGTCCCGAGATCTAGGATGGCACCGGAGGGAAAAGGAAGAGGAAGATATGAGGTAAAACTAAGTTGCTTCTTTGACAAACGAGTGAAACCAAAGAACCTTGAGATGTTGAACAAATTGGAGAAAAGAATACAACAGAGATGAACAAAGTTGACAACTCTCCGTTAGAAAAGAGGAACAAGGAAGAACAAATTCGGACAACACTCCGGTTGAAAAGAGATGCAAGACTTGATAGGATGAAAAGGACTTGAGCAGAGGACACAACACTCCAGATAAAAGGATAAGCACGAAAAGAACACGCTCCTCACAACTCGAGATGATGAGAGGAGAGAGCAACATGACAATGCCTCCGGAAGAAATGAAAGAATGGAATGGAATGAACGGAGGGAAACAAGATCTTGGGAGAGCACGCTTACAACAAATGCTAGAACGGAGTTGTTGGATTAGCAACAACGAAAGGATAAGCTTGATGTGGGCTTATGGAAAACATCCCAAAATTTTGAGGTGAAATTCTACCACTAACGGAAATAATAGATTAGATTGATATGAACAAGGAGACGAGAAACTTATCTCACCGGGAGGGTGAATGAAGAACTTGGATCATTTATAAGCACCATAATTAGCAACAATCCTTAGGGAAAGATTTTAGGTGAAATATAACCCAGTCTAACTCCAATGAAGAGATTGATTGGTTGAAAAGATGTCTTGAACAAAGAGAAAATGATGGATTTAGATATGTCACTCTTGAAAACATGTGAATCATGAAACACGAAGGAAATTATCGACAATGACATGACACCACCTCAAAAGATAAGAAGAGAAACAATTGCACTCCAGATTGCAAGATGAAGAATGCTTGAGCTCCTCTGAAAAGAATCTTGATGAACACTTCGAGAAGGAATTAAATCCTTGATGAACCATCATGTAAAGTGTCCATGAAGAACTTCGGTAATAAAAGAATGATCAAACGAAAGGAAAGAGAACTTGAAAACACAAGGTGAAGCCTTGCGATGATTTAGTTGAATCTCCGTGGTGATATAATTACGAGAGCTTGGAACTCTTGGAAAGGAAAATATAAAGCATCTCGAACCGAGAATGTGATATGATGAACCACTCTGGAAATCAGGAATTAGATCACTTGGATGAAACAATAATAAGAATTACGTTATGCGTATCCTTCACCAATTTAAATTGATGACAAGGAACGGATTTGGCATACTACTTATTCTCGTAGAAAGGATTAAGATAGATATAGTGCAAACTTGGGAAGGTCTTCAACGAACCACCGGTATGATTACAACAACGAATAAATTGATATGATAACAAGAGGAAAGTAGTCTTGAACGAACCACCGTAAGAATTGAAAATGAATGAAGAAAAGATAAAGAAACACCGAGAAGAGCTATAAAAAGAACAAAGGTACTTGAGAGAATTTAGATACAAATGAATGAAGAGATCATGAATTGAATAGAGGATATTTGAATGATCTACCGGTAAGATTTGGAGAACAATAGCTAAAAGCTGAGGATGAATAAACCCGAAATGGTGGCCTTCAGAGAATCAAATTGAAAAGAATCTAGAATTTCTCCGGATAGGTGAAAAGAATTCTCACAATCAAAAACAATTATGAGAGGATATCATGAATCTAGAACCAAGAATCTTGAAGAGGATGGAGCAAGATATGGAGGAAAACTCTTCTTCGGTCTTCAAATGTTGAGAATGACGACGAGAAACACCACCATGAGTTGTTGAGATACTCCGGGATGACAAATAGAAAGGTTGAGCCAATGATGAGAAGAATTTGCCAGATCTTGGAGAAATACATATGACTGATGATAATTCATTCTTACGTCAAACTTTGAAAGATTTGAGAATAGCTCCGGGAAAAAATTAGAAGAGTCGGGTAAGATCCTGGGAAAAGACCTGTGGGTTAGGGCCCACTCAAAAGATACACCGTTGAAGGATTGCTTGAAAAGGAGAATGCACCAGTTGAATTAAATGGCTTGAATGAGATAACAATCTCGAAATAGCTTGAACGGATTAAGAATGGACAACACGAATCTTCGAGATATCTACAACACTCCAGAACAATTGAATGGTGAGAAGCGGATGATTAAGAGGTGCACCGGCATGAGAAACCATTTGCAACGAGGAAAAGATATGATCGACAAAACTTGAATTGAATCCACCGGAGAAGAAAAGAGAACGACGAATAATACACTTGAAGCTTCGTAGTATCTTCTTGAGAATCACCGGATAAGAACACCGAAAGAAAGGAATGAAGAAACTTCCCATCAATAAAATGGATAGTTGAAACAAAGGCAACTTGAGGACGAATGAAACAAACACCATTGAGAATACTTAAAGTTGGTCTTGCGGATGTTGGAAAAGATCGGGTCCACTTGAAGAGGGGCACACCGGTTGAAAAAGGATTGACATGACAATCTCGATTATCATGAAGGATTAGTATTCCCAAAGGAATATGAGAACACCGCTTCGGAAAGGTATGGAATCAACACTTGACATTGAAGCAACTCGAATACCACAACAAAAACAAAACAAAGGATTGACTTGCGAAATAAGCCGGAAACAAACATATGATAGATCCCATATCGTATCGTGTGTCTGTTGGAGCTACTTGAATTTCCACTTATCAACTCCCGAAACTTTCCGGTTATGCAATCAGGTGTTGGGGATACAGGGGAAGCATAATATCTCACCCAAACTAGCAATACCTACATCCAGTTGTATCCATCCTTCAACACATAACCAAGAAACCTTCGGAAATCATATACCTCAACCTTCGAAAAGCATCCATTATACGAGTTATCATGCACTTCACGTTCAGCTTTACAAGCAAGATGGAATAAACGAGTGATATTAGTATACTCCTTATACTCTAGAATGGTCTGAATCTCTCTATTTAATCCACCCATAAAACGTGCAAGCATAGCTTCATTCTCCTCAACAATACCACATCTAATCATGCCAGTTTGTAATTCCTGATAATATTCTTCTACAGAATTTTTTCCTTGTCTTAAATGCTGCAATTTTTGAAGTAATTCACGTTGATAATATGGTGGAGCCCAACGAGTACGCATAGCAGTTTTCAAAGCAGCCCAAGTAGCTGGAATAGGATATAATCTACAATGTTCAGACCACCAAACACATGCAAAGCTAGTGAAAGCACAAACAACAGCAGGAACACGTCTGTCCTCAGGATATTGTAAACATGTAAATCGTTGTTCAGTTTCTAACTCCCAAGTAAGATATATATCAGGAACATATCTACCCTCAAATGGTGAAATATTCAATTTTAGTTTAGGAAGATGGTCATGTACTTCAGGTGGTGGTGCAGCCCTACCGTTGCGATGATATGCATGAGGACGACCTGGTGGTTGTGGTGCTGGTGGTTGCACATAGTTCTGATTTTGGTCAACCTCATCATCGTAATGGTCCTCCATCTCTGCAGTAGCAGCAGGAGCGGTAGAAGCATCAACAGCGGCACCAGAATTTTGCCCAGGGTCAATGGGAATGCGCTGTGCTCGTCCCACTTGATTTTGAAACCGACGTTGTTGTTGTTGTTGTTGTTGTTGTTGTAGAGGTGCGTTGGGGTCAGCCGGTGGTGGTGGTGGAAGATGCATGAGCAATTCATTAAACCTGTTATCGAGCTTTGTTTCGAACGTCTTCTCCATGCCATCTATCTTCTCCATGGCCTCTTCAAATCTGTTTAGCACATCTTGCACATGTCCACTCATCATTTGCTGAAATTTATCATGCAACTCCTTATTCGTCAGGTTCTCCCAGTCAGTCTCGTCGGCTTGTGATCCTGCCATGGTTAGCAGCAATAGAAACACACAAGAATATGATCCTATAGACTGCTAACAAGAGGTGGTGGTGGATGTCACAAATCCGTCAAGCAAATATCAAATTCTTACCAGTTCTTACCCAACAGAAGGCGGTGATCGGCAACCGTCGTAGTCAAAACTCTCAAAGCTTGGATAGAGCGATTACCAGGGAGAGTCAAACGCACGAGTAGATGTATGTGGAGCTGGGAAGGCTTATAACATGGTAGCAAAAAGGGTCAGCAATAATCAATTCAAAGATGCAAAGTTGAATAAACGCTCAACGACAGTACTGTGCTGGTCCTAGGCTAGACCGTGCTAGAGACGCGAGCCTGGAACACTAACAAAATCACGGCGCTGCACGTAAACAAGGGAAAAGCACACTTTGGAACTTTTTTCGCTCTTTTTTTTGCGCTCCTCTTTTTTTTGCGCTCTTTTTTTTGCGAAAAATCACTATAATGGCGAGTGTCTCAAAACTCTTCCCTCGTCAAACTGACAAGATGGGCACGAATTTTTTTTTTGACTTTTTCGGAAATCAGGGCAGCGACGATGAAAAAGTGCGACAAAAAATCACTTTGATGGCACGTGGCTCAAAAGACTGAGAAAAGCCTAAAAATAGGATAGGGAAAAATATTTTTGCCTATGAAAATTTTGGCCTAAAAACTGCCCGGGGGTCTCCAGACTCTTTTTTTTCTGATACCTACTCAGGCAAGGAAACACGAATCGGAAATTAGACGGACCTCGAAAACAAACCTAATATGAAAGGAACTCAAATTGGTAGTGTATATATGATGGTAGGATATGGCAGCGGTGGTGGTATACGGATACGGATTGGTGGTGGTATATGGATACAGATTGGTGATGGTATATGGATACAGATTGGTGGTGGTATATGGATATGGATCGATGGCGGATAAGCGGTGGTGGTAGATGGCAGGAGCGATGATGATGGTGCGGCGGCGGCGTGACGACTTATGACCAGAACTCGAAACTCTAAAAGACTAGACTCTAAGACCAGCAACTAGACACGATGATGCAACTGCAAATTCAACAAAGCAAAATACTGAAAAGACTATGCAAAGGCTTAGATTGGTTCGGATATGATGAACTAACCCTAATTTTTTGGCTTTTTTCATGTACTGTAGGTATGAAGAACAGACTCGATCTAAACTACGTAAAACTGTAAAATCTCACCGAGCAACCTGGCAATCTGATACCACTTGATAGAGGCAAAGGTGTCCCGATGTTTCGATGAGATGGTGGCTATTGTTTCTGTGGGAGTCGACAATGATGATCCGACTACAAACGTGCAAGATGTCACGCCTTAGCAATCGCTAAACCAACTTCCGAGGGGTTATTGACCATGCCGGAGCATGATCAACCTGACCACGAGGGGATATTTCCTGTGAGCAAACGAAGAACAAGCAAGAAACTGAGATTGCAATCTGGATATTGCGAATATAAGATGAAAGCTTTATTGATCAAGGTGGGGTTCTGTGACGTCTTGGTCTGGTCGTTGGACACAAACGAAGTACGCGAAGTTGCAGCTATGGCGAACTTTTATTCTAAACAAAACCCAAAGTCTAAACGATTCCCTAAGGGCTGTATATATGGAGGAGAGAGGGGGAATTTCGTGGCCCCTTGTGGAGGGGTCCGAAACCAACCCTAACTCTTGTTTCCCCACACACACGGACTCTAAAAACAACCTATACTTAAGTACTTCGAAAATACATGGGCCTGGCCCAATAATAAGGTGACGCAGCATCTAGAATAGCCTCTGGATGAAACTTATGAAGCGGCATCTTGTATATTTCGTCCAAGGCTTCATGCACTCATTATGGTGGCTTTAAAGTCCTGCAATCATCACTTGTAACTCCGTTCTTGTTCCCCTTGCGCATGCCATCATCTCCATGCTTGAACTTGCTCCAATGTTCATCTTTCTTGTCCAAGCTAGGCCCTTCATTTGTAAGCAAAACAAATGTATCCAATTTAGGCAGCATCATATTCTCATGAACATTAGAATCGTTACCAAGAAACGAAAGTACCTGATTATTCAATTGGCATGCGCGAGCTCTAGTAATTGGTCCAGTATGTATAACAGCAGGGGCTGTGGGTGTAACAATGGTATTGATGTCCTCATCAAATACTCCTGAACTCCCGCCCCAGTACTGGGTGGCATCGTGGTTATCTCACCAACAACTGCATAAAAGAGATTTTCGATGTCGGCGAAACTCAGGTATTCTAGAACTGCAATGATAAAATTGTGATGACAACACCTCGGAGCTCAACTCCCTGGGACACTGCCACAACCCCTAAATGTCAGGAGACACCAAGAAAAATGTTCTCGTCACAAAACCATTGGAACGATTCCAAGATACCCGCGTGATCCTAATTTTTTTCATGAAATTTGAGGAGAGAAGAGTCAAAACTCTGCGTCAGAAGGCCTCACCAGAGCGACGAAGGGACTGAGGAGTAAAAAGAATCCTACTCTCCGATATATATGATCCTAAGACTCAAAACATTTTGTTCTAGACTCAACAACGTCAGTGATTCGATCAAGCAGAGGGGCTCCTATGTCGGGGATGGCTCTGATTGCCAACTTGTAACACCCACGATGCGGCTATATCTCCCACGTGTCGGAGCACGACTTAGAGGCATAACCGCATAGTAGGCATGTCGCAAGAGGGGCAATATTTACACATCCCATGTACTGAATAAGAAAGGGATAAAGAGTTGGCTTACAATCGCCACTTCAAACAATACATAAATATAGAATTACATCAACCAGAATACAATCAAGGCCCGACTACGGAACCAAAATAAAGACAACCCCAAATGCATAGATCCCCGATCGCCCCAACTGGGCTCCACTACTGATCAACTAGAAACGAAACAACACAACAAACACGATCTTCATCGAGCTCCCACTTGAGCTCAGCTGCATCATCTGCACTGGTATCAACGGCACCTGCAACTGGTTTTGGAAGTAATCTATGAGTCACGGGGACTCAGCAATCTCACACCCTCGTGGTCAATACTATTTAAGCTTATGGGTAGGAAAAGGTAGTGAGGTGGATCTACAGCAAGCACTAGCATATATGGTAGCTAACTTACGCAAATGAGAGCGAGAAGAGAAGCAAAGCACGGTCGTGAACTAGAAGTGATCAACAAGTGATCCTGAAACTACTTACGTTCAAGCATAACACAAGAACCGCGTTCACTTCCCGGACTCCGCCAGAAAGAGACCATCACGGCTGCACACGCGGTTGATGCATTTTAATTAAGTTAAATGTCAAGTTCTCTACAACCGGATATTAACAAATTCCCATCTGCCCATAATTGCGGGCACGACTTTCGAAACTTCAAAACCCTGAAGGGGTGTCCCAACTTAGCCTATCACAAGCTCTCACGGTCAACGAAGGATATTCCTTCTCCCAGGAAGACCCGATCAGACTCGGAGTCCCGGTTACAAGACATTTCGACAATGGTAAAACAAGAGCAGCAAAGCCGCCCGATGTGCTGACAAATCCCGATAGGAGCTGCACATATCTCGTTCTCAGGGCACACCGGATGAGGCATCCTACGAATAAAGCCAAACCTCAAGTTGCCCCGAGGTGGCCCCGCAGTCTACTCGGTTCGGACCAACACTTGGAGAAGCACTGCCCGGGGGGTTAAAATAAAGATGACCCTTGAGTCTACAGAACCCAAGGGAAGGTGATAGGTTGTTATGCAAATGTAAAACCAAGGTTGGGCCTTGCTGGAGGAGTTTTATTCAAGGCGAACTGTCAAGGGGTTCCCATAACACCCAACCGCGTAAGGAACGCAAAATCAAAGAACATAACACTGGTATGACGAAAACTAGGGCGGCAAGAGTGGAACAAAACACCAGCCATAAGGCCGAGCCTTCCACCCTTTACCATGTGTATAGATCCATTAATTAAAATAAGAGATATTGTGATATCCCAACATATCCATGTTCCAACATGCAAACTCCATCTTCACCTGTGATAGAGGCAAAGGTGTCCCGTCTTTCGATGAGATGGTGGCTATCGTTTTGGAGGAAGTCGACTTTGACGATCCGACTACGAACGTGCGAGGGCATCACGCCTTAGCAATCACTAAACCAACTTCGAGAGGTTATTGACCATGCCGGAGCACGATCAACCTGACCACGAAGGTCTGTTTCCTGCAGGCAAACGAAGAACAAGCAAGAAACTAAGATTGCAATCTGGATATTGCGAATATAAGATGAAAGCTTTATTGATCAAGGTGGGGTTATGTGACGCCTTTGTCTGGTCGTTGAACACAAACGAAGTACGCGAAGTTGCAGCTATGGCGAACTTTAATCTAAACAAAACCCAAAGTCTAAACGATGCCCTAAGGGTTGTATATATGGAGGAGAGAGGGGGAATTTCGTGGCCCTTGGTGGAGGGGTCCGAAACCAACCCTAACTCTTGTTTCCCCACACATACGGACTCTAAAAATAGCCTATACTTAAGTACTTCGAAAATACATGGGCCTGGCCCAATAATAAGGTGACGCAGCACCTAGAATAGCCTCTGGAAGAAATTTATGACATGGCATCTTGTATATTTTGTCCAAGTCTTCATGCACTCATTATGGTGGCTTCAAAGTCCTAGAATCATCCCTTGTAACTCCGTTCTTGTTCCCCTTGCGCATGCCATCATCTCCATGCTTGAACTTGCTCCAAGGTTCATCTTTCTTGTCCAAGCTAGGCCCTTCATTTCTAAGCAAAACAAATGTATCCAATTTAGGCAACATCATATTCTTATGAACATTAGAATCATTACCAATAAACAAAAGTACCTGATAATTCAATTGGTGTGTGCGAGCTCTAGTAATTGGTCCAGTATGTATAACAACAGGGGCTGTGGGTGTAACAATGGTATTGATGTCCTCATCATCCTCCCCTTCTTGAAATGAAGTCGTCCTCGACGAAAGCTCATCTTCCTCACCCAAATAAGGCTTCAAATCTGCTATGTTAAAAGTGGGACTAACCCCAAAATCTGCAGGCAGCTCAAGTTTATATGCATTATCATTTATTTTCTCTAACACCTTAAAAGGACCACCAGCACGTGGCATTAGCTTTGATTTGCGCAAATTAGGAAATCTATCCTTACGCAAATGTAACCAAACAAGATCTCCAGGTGCAAACACAACATGTTTTGTACCCTTATCTCCAGCAAGTTTATATTTAGCATTCATACGCTCAATGTTTTCCTTACTTAATTCATGCATTTTTAAAATCAATTCAGCACGTTCTTTAGCATCAAAATTAACCTTCTTCGAAGATGGAAGAGGCAACAAATCAATAGGTGCACGAGGTAGGAAACCATACACAATTTCAAAAGGGCACATCTTAGTAGTAGAATGCACTGAATGATTATAAGCAAATTCAGTATGAGGCAAGCATTCTTCCCACATTTTCTTATTATTCTTCAAAACAGCCCTAAGCATAGTAGACAATATTCTATTGAGTAATTCAGTATGTCCATCAGTTTGGGGGTGACAAGTAGTACTGAAAAGCAGTTTAGTCCCCAACTTAGCCCATAAACATCTCCAAAAGTGGCTAAGAAATTTAGTATCATGATCTGAAACAATAGTATTTGGCACACCATGTAAGCGAATAATTTTACGAAAGAACAAATCAGCAACATTAAAAGCATCATCGCTTTTATGACATGGTATAAAGTGTGCCATTTTCGAGAACCTATCCAGGACAACAAATATGCTATCCCTCCCCTTCTTTGTTCAAGGTAAACCTAAAACAAAGTCCATAGATATATCCTCCCAAGGAACACTAGGTACAAGCAAAGGCATATATAAACCATGAGGATTGAGTCGTGACTTAGCTTTTTGACATGTAGTGCAGCGAGCAACAAAACGCTCAACATCCCGTCTCATCTTTGGCCAAAAGAAATGTGTAGCAAGTATATCCTGCGTCTTCTTGACGCCAAAGTGTCCCATTAATCCTCCTCCATGCGTCTCCTGCAACAACAAAAGACGAACGGAGCTAGCTAGAATGCATAGCATGTTAGCATGAAACACAAATCCATCCTTAAGAACGAACTTGTTCCAAGTTCTCCCTTCCTTACAATTCTGTAATACATCTTTAAATTCAGCATCATGCACATATTGATCTTTGATGGTCTCCGAACCAAATATTTGAAAGTCAAGTTGTGAAAGCATAGTATAACGACGAGACAATGCATCAGCAATAACATTTTCTTTACCCTTCTTGTGTTTAATGACATAAGGCAAAGTCTCAATGAATTCAACCCATTTAGCATGTCTACGGTTCATTTTTGCTTGACTTTTAATGTGTTCCGAAGATTCATGATCAGAATGTATAACAAATTCCCCGGGCCATAAATAATGTTGCCGTGTTTCTATGGTCCGAATAAGAGCATATAATTCTTTATCATAAGTAGAATAGTTCAGACTAGGCCCACTCAATTTTTCAGAAAAGTATGCAATAGGTTTGCCATCTTGTAATAACACACCTCCTAATCCAATTCCACTAGCATCACATGCAAGCTCAAAAGTCTTATTAAAATAAGGAAGTTGGAGTAAAGGAGCATGTGTCAACTTATCTTTCAATACTATGAAGGCTTCTTCTTGTGCGATACCCCAAATAAAAGGCACATCCTTCTTTGTAAGCTCGTTGAGAGGTGCAGTAATGGTGTTGAAATCTCTCACAAAACGCCTATAGAAACCAGTGAGGCCAAGGAAACTCGTCACT
Organism: Triticum aestivum; assembly: GCF_018294505.1. NCBI lineage: Eukaryota > Viridiplantae > Streptophyta > Magnoliopsida > Poales > Poaceae > Triticum > Triticum aestivum. The sequence continues at coordinate 324,697,630 of NC_057797.1, forward strand.
TGTGTGACCGTTTTAGGCTGCGGCCAATTCTCAATAGCTTCAATCTTGGCTTTATCAACTTCAATTCCCTGTGGAGTAACAACATAGCCAAGAAAAGATACTCGGTCGGTGCAAAAGGTGCACTTTCCAAGGTTAACAAACAAACATGCATCACGTAGAGCAATAAAAACAACACATAAATGTTCCAAATGTTCCTCCAAAGACTTGCTATAAATCAATATGTCATCAAAGTAAACTACCACAAATCGTCCAATGAAAGCACGTAAAACTTCATTCATTAATCTCATGAAAGTACTAGGTGCATTAGTTAACCCAAAAGGCATGACTAACCACTCATATAATCCAAACTTAGTTTTAAATCTTGTTTTCCATTCATCTCCCAATTTCATACGAATTTGATGGTATCCACTACGCAAATCAATTTTGGAGAATATTGTAGAGCCACTCAATTCATCAAGCATATCATCTAGCCTAGGAATAGGATGACGATAATGAATAGTAATATTATTAATGCCTCTACAATCAACGCACATACGCAACGTACCATCCTTTTTCGGCACTAAAATGATAGGAACAACACAAGGACTAAGGGATTCACGTATATAACCTTTGTCGAGCAGTTCTTGTACTTGACGCATAATCTCCTTCATCTCCTCTGGATTGGTACGATATGGTGCACGGTTGGGTAATGATGCACCGGGAATTAAGTCAATTTGATGCTCAATCCCTCGAATAGGTGGCAATCCCAGTGGCACGTCTTGTGGAAAGACGTCAACGAACTCCTGCAAAATGTTAGTGACAGCAGGAGGCAAAGAGGAAGACACGTCCTCGAATAAAAATAATGCCTCTTTGCACACAAAAGCATAGCAAAGAGATGTGCTGAAATCTAGCTCATCAATATCAGATTTTGTGGCAAGTAAACATGCACTTTTCAATTTAATTTCAGAAGCAACACTAGATGGTTTATTATTAGGTTTCATTTTTTACTCAAATTCTTTTGCCACAATCTGAGTTTCATTCTTATTTTTCTCCTGTTTTGCTTTATTAGCTCTATTAATATCCTCTTTCAAAATGGATTCAGGAGTCATAGGAAGCAAAGTAATATTTTTATCCTTATGAACAAGAGTATACTGATTGTTTCTACCATGGTGTACAAAATTTTTATCAAATTGCCATTGTCTACCAAGTAATAAGGAACATGCTTGCATAGGCACCACATCACAATCAACATAATCAACATATGTAGAGATACTAAAATGCACACGAACAGTACATGTTAACTTAACCTTGCCGCTGTTGTTGAACCATTGGATGTAGTAAGGATGTGGATGTGGTCTTGTGGTGAGAGATAGCTTCTCCACCATCTCCATGCTAGCCAAGTTATTGCAGCTCCCTCCATCTATGATGACGCGAACAGAACGTTACTTCACAACTCCCTTTGTATGGAACAAATTATGCCTATGATTTTGCTCAGCTTGTGTAACCTGCACACTCAGAACATGGTGAGCAACTAAACATTCATACCTGTCAGCATCTTCAGCAGCCATGTATTGCGTCTCATGATCAGAATCCTCTCGATCGTGTTCTTCATGTGTAATAAGAGCCAAAGTCTCCTCATCATAGTCACTAGTGGACTCATACCCACCATCCTCAGTAGCAATCATCACACGCTGAGATTGACATTCTCTCGCAAAATGTCCTCTTCCCTTACAACGACGACAAATAATATCACTTGTGTGCCCTGTTGATGCCATGGAAGAAGAAGAGCTCTGCGCAGGCCCGACAGGTGTGCTCTTGGCAGATAGTGGTGGTTGTGTCTGCTTTCTTGTATCATGGCTGGAGGTGGCACCTGATGGAGGTGCTGGTGGAGTGGACGTAGAGGATGCACGTGGTGTCCAGGATGAAGATCGAACTGCAGAAAAGTTAGTTCGCGCCAATGCCTGTCGATCCTGCACTTCACATTCAGCTTTACAAGCAAGATGGAATAAACGAGTGATATTAGTATACTCCTTATACTATAGAATGGCTTGAATCTCTCTATTTAATCCACCCATAAAACGTGCAAGCATAGCTTCATTCTCCTCAACAATACCACATCTAATCATGCCAGTTTGTAATTCCTGATAATATTCTTCTACATAATTTTTTCCTTGTCTTCAGCGCTGCAATTTTTGAAGTAATTCACGTTGATAATATGGTGGAACCCAACGAGTACGCATAGCAGTTTTCAAAGCAGCCCAAGTAGCTGGAATAGGATATAATCTACAATGTTCAGACCACCAAACACATGCAAAGCTAGTGAAATCACAAATAGCAGCAGGAACACGTCTCTCCTCAGGATATTGTAAACATATAAATCGTTGTTCAGTTTCTAACTCCCAAGTAAGATATATATCAGGAACATATCTACCCTCAAATGGTGGAATATTCAATTTTAGTTTAGGAAGATGGTCATGTACCTCAGGTGGTGGTGCAGCCCTACCGTTGCGATGATATGCATGAGGATGACCTGGTGGTGGTGGTGCTGGTGGTTGCACATAGTTCTTATTTTGATCAACCTCATCCTCGTAATGGTCCTCCACTTCTACAGTAGCAGCTGGAGCGACAAAAGCACCAACAGTAGGTACACCAGCACCAGAAGTTTGACCAGGCTCAATGGGAACGCGTTGTGCTCGTCCCACTTGATTTGGAAGACAATGTTGTTGTTGTAGAGGTGCGACATGTGCAGCGGGCGGTGGAAGACGCGCGAGCAATTCATTAAACTTGTTATCAAGCTTTGTTTCGAACGCCTTCTCAATGCCATCTATCTTCTCCATGGCCTCTTCAAATCTGTTTAGTACATCTTCCACTTGTCCACTCATCATTTGCTGAAACTTATCATGTAACTCTTTGTTCGTCATGTTCTCCCAGTCAATCGCGTTGGGTTGTGATCCTGCCATGGTTAGCAGCAATAGAAACACACAAGAATATGATCCTACAGACTACTAGAAAATGGCGATGGTGGAGTGTCACAAATCTGTCAAGCAAATCTCAAATTCTTACCAGTTCTTACCCAGCAGCAGGCGGTGATCGGCAACCGTCGTAGTCAAAACTCTCAAAGCTTGGATACAGCGATTACCAGGGAGAGTCAAACGCACGACATAGATGTATGTGGAGCTAGGAAGTCTTATAATATGGTAGCAAAAAGGGTCAGCAATAATCAATTCAGAGATGCAAAGTTGAATAAACGCTCAACAACGGTACTGTGCAGGTCCTAGGCTAGACCGTGCTAGAGATGCAAGCCTAGAACACTAACAAAATCACGGTGCTACACATAAACAAGGGAGGAGCACGCTCTGATTTTTTTCACTTTTTTTGCACTTTTTTCCTCTCTTTTTTTGATTTTGGAAATATTTTTCTTCTGCATATGGCTCGAAAGTTGGGGAGTCCTACTCTGTCATGACTCGGAGTATCACGTGATCTGGAACTCGAAAATAAAGCAACAAATACTGGACTCGGACTGGTGGTGGAGATGAATCTGGTGGAAACTCAGACAGGTGGCGGATATATGTAGGACGGTGGAACTCGGACTATCGTGATGGCGGTGGATATGTGGTATATGGCAGCGGTGATAACGATGGTGGTATATGGCAGCGGTGATGACGATGGTGGTATATGTCAGCGGTGATGACGATGGTGGTATATGGCAGCGGTGATGATGATGATGCGGCGGCGGCATGACTACTTGTGAATAGAACTCGAAACTCTAAAGGACTAGACACTAAGACCAGCAACCAGACACGATGATGCAACCGCAAATTTAACACAGCAAATACATAAAAGATTATGCAAAGGCTCAGATTGGTTCGGATAGGATGAACTAACCCTAATTTTTTTTGGCTTTTCTGTGGATTATAGGTATGAAGAACAGACTCGATCTAAACTACGAAAAACTGTAAAATCTCATCGAGCAACCTGGAAATCTTATACCACTTGATAGAGGCAAAGGTGTCCCATCTTTCGGTGAGATGGCGGCTATCGTTTTGGAGGAAGTCGACTTTGACGATCCGACTACGAATGTGCGAGGACGTCGCGCCTTAGCAATCGCTAAACCAACTCCGAGAGGTTATTGACCATGCCGGAGCACGATCAACCTGACCACGAAGGTCTGTTTCCTGCAGGCAAATGAAGAACAAGCAAGAAACTAAGATTGCAATCTGGATATTGCGAATATAAGATGAAAGCTTTATTGATCAAGGTGGGGTTCTGTGACACCTTTGTCTGGTCATTGAACACAAACGAAGTACGCGAAGTTGTAGCTATGGCAAACTTTAATCTAAACAAAACCCAAAGTCTAAACGATGGCCTAAGGGTTGTATATATGGAGGAGAGAGGGGGAATTTCGTGGCCCTTGGTGGAGGGGTCCGAAACCAACCCTAACTATTGTTTCCCCACACATACGGACTCTAAAAACAACCTATACTTAAGTACTTCGAAAATACATGGGCCTGGCCCAATAATAAGGTGATGCAACACCTAGAATAGCCTCTGGACAAAATTTATGAAGTGGCATCTTGTATATTTTGTCCAAGGCTTCATGCGCTCATTATGGCGGCTTCAAAGTCCTGGAATCATCACTTGTAACTCCGTTCTTGTTCCCCTTGCGCATGCCGTCATCTCCATCCTTGAACTTGCTCCAAGGTTCATCTTTCTTATCCAAGCTAGGCCCTTCATTTGTAAGCAAAACAAATGTATCCAATTTAGGCAGCATCATATTCTTATGAACATTAGAATCGTCACCAAGAAACAAAAGTACCTGATAATTCAATTAGCGTGCGCGAGCTCTAGTAATTGGTCCAGTATGTATAATAGGAGGGGCTGTGGGTGTAAGAATGGTATTGGTGTCCTCATCAACCTGCAACTAACAACGCTATAAGAGGGGCTGAGCAAAGCGGTAACATAGCCAAACAACGGTTTGCTAGGACAAGGTGGGTTAGAGGCTGGACATGGCAATATGGGAGGCATGATATAGCAAGTGGTAGGTATCACGACATAGCAATAGAGCGAGCAACTAGCAAGCAAAGATAGAAGTGATTTCGAGGGTATGGTCATCTTGCCTGCAAAGTTCTCCGAGTTGACGAAAGCTTGATCCTCGTAAGCGTACTCAACGCGTTCCTCGAACACGTAATCATCTCCTGGCTCTACCCAAAACAAGAACACACGCAAAGTAAACAACAATCAACCACGGTGCAATGCGCAAGCAACATGATGCAAAATATGGCATGATAAGCGGGATGTGATATGCAATGCATATGCATGCTTCGGAAAAGGAAGATTGAACCAGGCATCAACTTGGCAAACCAAGAGTGCCGCTGGAAAGATGAGTTTATTTCGGTCGAAATCGATATAAAGATCACCGGAATCGGATGCACGGTTTGCAAATGGCAAGCAAAACAAGAATGGCACAATCTTGCGATTAACAGCACGATGCCATCTAGAATGCAACAAGAAACTAAGCTACTGCACTCCAACATAGCAACAAAGCACATGGCGGTGATCTACTCAAGGTGCTTGACAAAAGATGAACACTGAGATATGGCTAAATCACGCAAGAGCAGTTTCAAACAAGCATGGCAAAAGGGCAAAAGATAATAGCATCACAGACTTAGTGAAAATACTAACATGTCAGGATTTAACATCAGGAAGCAATGTTTAGAGCAAGATATCAACATGCTACAGGAACATATCATGGCAAAACAAGGCATGGAATGAATCTACTCAAAGCATATAACAAAAGTCCCTTACTGACCATAAGCCAAAAAGGATCAGAAGATAAGATGGCACCCTGGTAAACATAGCAAGTTTCGTTAACAGATTCAGACTTAGCAGAAAACTGGACATGTCATAAACAGAGTTACGAAGTCATGTTTGCGAGCTCGATGCACTCAACACAAGGCATTTCATGACAAGCGAAGCATACTATCAGCAAGAAGACATGATCAAGAAGCCAACCATGGCAAGAACAATCTCATAGTATGCATGGATCAACTACAACAACCTTGGCAAAATTGATTAACACGTAAACAATCTGCCAGGAACATTTTATAGCAAAAGTGGAGCAAGATTGAGTCATGATAGGGCACTCCATAATTTCAAACAAGGGCATGGATGGATAGAGCATAACCATATGTCAAAATCATCCTTAATGAACATACTCAAAAGAAGCATGGATATCTCTGTAGCAGCATGAATACATGGCATTAAAATAACAGCTGGGAAATGACTTAGTGAAATTCTAAGTCTCTGAAATCAGCAACATTACGAGAGCTACTTTGCATGCTTGTGATAGTCACCACAATGATGACAAAAATATATGGCATACACCTCTGTAAAGATGGCATGGCATAGCCCAAAACACTTATAGAGCTCATGCCCATATGCAGCACACAATAATCATGGCAAAAATGACAAATCCTCATAATATGATAAGAATCAGAACCTAACATTTTATAGCACTCTTGCATCGACAATTTGTGCTTCAAGATGGACTCAAACAAGCATGGCACAATGGAACAAAATGAAGAGCACATCATGATGAACATTTTGATATATCATGCATGCAAAACGGAGCTACGGATGAGGAGTTATGGCATGATGAAGGATGCATAAAAATATGAGGGGGAAAGACTTGGTGGAATCTCACTGGTGTAGGGTGGAACCCTAAGTGGAGATCTTTCACGAATTGGAGGGGGAATCCCCAAGAACAAGATGAACACAAGAGGGAAAATACTCAATTGACTAGATCCAATCACACATATGCTAGATCCAATCACGCAGAGAGATACAATGATTCAAAGACAACAAAGGAAAGATACAAGGTGCTAGTTCCTCCCAATCCTATGAGGAATGAGGTCTTGGTGATCCTATGATGGGGATCTATCCACTAGGGATCTTCTCCATAGGAGGTCTTGATCTATCCACTAGGGATCTTCTCCATAGGAGGTCTTGATCTCCAATGGAGAGGTCTCTCTCTCTCTCAAGAGGAGGAGTGGTACAAGGAGGAAAGCTCACATAGATCATGTCATATCCTTTGCTAACCCTAACAAATGACCTAGGGACGAAATATATAGGTGGCTGGAGGTGAGGGATGAGTGGAGGGGAAAAAGGGGCATCTCCTGGCCAACTCACAGGTAGGCCCGTGCGCACGGGCTAAGTCAGCCCCGTGGGCATCGGGGTCCCGTGTGCACGGGGTCTTTTGGGGCCCATGCGCACGGGATATCCAAAAACTCTCTGGATAGGCCGTGCGCACAGGGTCCAAAAGGGCCGTGCGCACGGGGTCCTCTGAACCGTGCTTCTTCTTCCATCTTCTCGCCTCTGTCTTCCTTGCGGTCTTCCCGTCCTTCTCCTTGGACTCGGCGAGCTTCCTTCTTTCGTGCGTTCTCCTCGTGGATGGTGTAGTTGTACTCTTCCGATTGGGTTCCTCATCGAAGAACATGTAGCTCCGCTCACACCTATGCATGCACATGAGAGAGGGGACAAGTAGTATACCATCCTCGAAGGGTACAAGTGGACACGTGTAAAGGAGACGATTCACCTTTGTAAGCATGAAGTAGATGTCACACATGTCACTTGACGAAGTGGCTCTTGACATGGTGATGTCCATAGGATGTTCCACATCATCTCCTCCCCCTCGGGAAAGATCCGACCTCGGATCATGATCTTCATCACCATGGAAATGGTTGTCGTGGACGGACTTGTAGTTGGACGGAATTGAAGACATGGTGCAATCCAAGTACTCCAAGGTGTCCCCGGAGTGGTATACATGCAAAAAGAGCAAACACAAGCGGCACTCGGAAATACAATGGTTAGCGCACACAAAGTGTCCATCAAATAAGAATAAGTCCTTGCGGCAAGATTGTTCGTGACAAAGTGCATGAAGCTTATTGATGATGTAAAATGACATGTAGAGCATTCATGGGAGGAAAAACATTCATTGTGCACACAAATGTATTGTGAATATGATCAATGCAACCACGGTGCAAAATGATGTCATAGTGAGACGGTTTATCAATAACATGAATATGGTAATGGATGCTCAATATGAATGAGTTATCATGCAAGTGATGGTAGGCAATATGATCAAGATGTATGAATATGCCATCAAGAAAGATCACAACAAATTTGCTAAGGAAATGCACAAGCTCATATATCATGGATGACATGGAAACAAGATGCAACAAGGCAATCATAATGTGAGTCAATCCATGCATAAGATGCAAATTTGTCATGTGTATGATATGTCCATCGGGCATGACATGTGTGAACACAATCAACAAATATGGAGGTGTTGGTATACCAATGCTCGATGTCGTGGCATGAGTGGATGTTCGAAGGTGCATCCAATAAGTCCGAGCGCTCCTCAACTTGAAGGTTCATGGGTTCCATCTCCAATGTCGGTTCTCCATCCAATAGATGTAACATGTAGACAAGAAGAAGGAAACAACAATGAAAGAGTGACCCATCCAATATGCATATTTGAGGATGGCTCCATGGGAAGGAGTTCACCTTTAGGAGATTCTCGCAAATGTTGGTGTTGCACATCGTGTATGCCTTCACATGACCAAATTGTCTCATGACGGTATCGCCTTGTGAATCCTTCAACATGAAAGAACATGACAAACACTCGGAAAAACAAATGAGGTTAGCGGAGATGCAAAACCTATCATTCGTGTGGTAAAATACCCAACAAGTGGATGCATCATGCTCATCATAAGAAAGTACAAGGGAGCATTTCATAGTATGGAGGCATATGATGATGCGAGGACAACCAAATACAATAGGCTCAATCAAGCAAGCATGCATCACAAGTAAAGTGTCCAAGTCTCCACGATCAATAAGCATAGATGCAACAATTGGAGGCAAGCGACAATGAACAAAATATATCATGTGAGAGGCATGAACATATACGTCATCAACCCAAGAAAGCAATGAAGAATGGAACATGGGTGATGCGACTAAGCAAGCAATCATGTGAATCAAGGCAAGCAAGCTAGTATTGCAAAGATGCAACATACTAGAAAGAATCATGTCAAGTATGTTATGTGTGCAAATGGTGGGCATGAATAATGCACAAGACATATCACAAGCATGAAAGGAGGATATGAGCAAAATAGCATCAATAGCATGAGGCACATGATAAACATGGCAATAGCAACAAGGATCTCCACCAAGCATGCAAATACACATAGGAGTAACATAATTGTGAATCATGGGTAGATGCAAGCAAGGGTCACAATTGCATGGCAAAGGCATAGAAGCAAGCATAACATGCAAAGTGAACACAGTAAAATGAGCAAGAGAGTGGTATATAGCCCATAGCCGTGTGAGAGCCAAGTGAGAGAGATGCGCGTAGTCGTTGCGCGAAAGGAACGGTGGTAAGGATAGTTCACGGGATCCCAAGTCATCTTTGCTCTCAAGAGCTCGTTTCGTCAACTCTTGGGATTGAGAGGTTGACGAGTATACGTGAGTACCTACACAAAACAAAGACAAAGGGAAAATTGTGTGTGAGTGGTAGATGTACACATCATCCATCATGATGCGCACGTGCTTGTGTTGGTTAGCACAAAATATCCAATGCTCAAATAAATGAGTTGTGAGATATATAAATATGTCATCCATCATGAGAGGTTTGTTGTTATATATAGCATAATGGAGACTCAAAGGATGTAATGCATCATTCGCAATATCTAGAGCATTGTGAGGAATGGTATTCATGTAGTGCACACAAGGGATGTAATCATGTGAAACACAATAATTTTCATGGCATGGCATATGAGATGAATTGCACAAATTTTGCAAAGGAAGCATAACAATATCATCGCAAGAGAAACAAAAGCCAATGACCATCATCTCGTCATCTATGTCATATGTGCAAATAGGATTTATTTTAACGGGGCATGCATAGTTACTATGTTTAGATTGAAATGAAGTAATATTGGAGATCTCACTCATAGCATATGACATGGTTAATGGATTGTCAAACATGATATGACCGAAAGAATTTTCACATGATATCCTATGGAGCATAGCATCACAACTAGGCAACTCAACATGCTCATCATCATATTTATCATAAATAGGTAAGTCATGACATGAAGAAGTCGCACTAGCATGAAGCATGGGTATAGGTGTGTCAACATCATGCAAGCAATCATTCGTAAAATAGTTCTCTAGTGGGACAAGAGAAGCACCATCACCTATGTTACCTTTGGATCATCGCTCATGTGTTGTAGGTGAGGTGTCGAAGACCAAATCGTGGTCATCTTCATCTTGATGGAACCATGTGGGGGGTGCATCATCGTCCACCATTGCCATCATCATCTCCATTGGAGGTATGGACTCGTCGAGGATAGGCGTGTCATCATGTAGGATACCTAGCACCAAAGAAAACACACTCGGAGTGGAGGTTAAGTTGTTAGAAATCATAGTGGCCTCACGTGCCGTGTCAACTACCTCACTCACTAAGTGTGGTGGCTCACTCACTCCCTCTTGGATGCTCTCAAGTGTGGGTCTAGTGGTGGTCACACTCATCCTCTCATAGGAAATGCACTCAATGTTAAAAATGGTGGAGTCACTCATATCACTCATGGTGGGGTGGATCTCCTCACATGGGAATTGGGGCATCACTTTATATGTGGGAGTCGGAGAGATGTAGGTGCAAATGTCTCCATGCTCAATCATGTCGTGGTCGTAGCCATGGATGAAGGCCGAAGATGGCACATCATCACTCTCCTCCAAGACCAAAGATAAGGTCTCATGTGCGGTCTCGTAGCTTGACTGGAGTATGAATCCAATATGGGCGCCATCTTCATGTTGTTGAAGAGGTTCATTCTCATCGCCATGGTCGAAGGGGATGGCCCTAGCTAGACCTTCTTGTCGCCGTCTTGTTGTAGGAGGTCCATATGATGTGGCACCTCATAGCTCGTCTCCATGACCGATGGGAAATTCCCATGCTCGGCCATCTTCCTTGAGGGGCTTCTGAAGATGGAAGTGTCGCCCTCACTTGTAGTTGGTTGCCTCGTTGGTGAAGATGTCGATGTAGGCGTACTCATGGGAACTAGGCGAATATGTCGTACGTCCAAAGGCGAAGATGCCTTGATAGCACTTGGCGAAGATGCAGAAGTGGTTGTTGTAGCCGTAGCTCCGTCTTGGTGGTGCTCGTCTCGCGGTCTTCTCTTATGCTCATGAAGCTTGTACTTGGCGTGAAGTAGGGCTTGTTCGGACTTGTACGTTTGCGCGTGTTGAGCATCTTCATGTTGATGATGTCGTTCTCGTGCTTGAGCTCGTAGTAGATGTCGTTCGTCGTCGTTGTGCACATGATGCTTGGAGGTGTCTTGTCCTTCATGACGATGTTTGTGATGGTCGCCATGGAGATGTGGACGTGGACGACTTGCGCTTGTATCTAGTTTGCGCTCTGTAGATGATCGACTTGCTCGCCGCCGCCTTGAGGATGATGAAGGTGAAGAAGACTTGTAGTCGGCCACCAAGTCTCGTAGTTGATCCTTTAGCTCGCCCAACTTGGTGTCGATGTAGTCCCTTTTCCTTGCTTCGGAGTGGTGTATGTCGATAGCGAGGTTGTCGAGGCGCTGTTGCAAGGTAGATTGTGCGCCTTGCATTTCATGTTGTAGTCCGAAGATGGACATTTTGGTGATGTAGTTGTTCACGCCGTCGTTGTTGTCGAAGACCGGAGATGAAATGCCTTGCCTATCCATCACAAGACTCGAGCAAATATGAGTGGAAGAAAGGAAAGAAATAGACCAATGTACCTTATCCAATGTTGAAGATGGATCAATGATCACTCAATAATGCATGAAGGAAATATCACAATTGGTATCGGATCTTGTCAATTCTCACACCTACACAAATAAGGCTTATGGTGGAGCTCGGTGAGGATAGTGGCACAAAAATTTGATGCAAAATGTTAGCAAGAGTCAATAATGTTGGTAAAGATTCACAAGTGAAACAAGTAGACCAATAGCAATATGTGGCACACGGAAACACACACACGGATAGATAAATGGGGCGTGCAACCAAGGAATGGGCACAAAATGTGGAATCCACGGAAAACGCTCGTGTTGCACAACTCAAGAGAGACGCTAGCACGATTGCTCAATAGGTGGATACGACACTTGTGCACAACCTATAAGATGCAAAATGTATGAGCTTTCTATCCCAAGTATGCTATATGTATGATGTTCCCGTTGTTCTTCTCAAGATGATCCAAGATGATCGGATATGATAATCTTATGTCCAATGTGGTATGATGCTATGGCACTTGCTTACAAGCTCTTTGCTCTCTTTTCTTTTGCTTAAAAGCTTATTCTTTTTTTTGTATATGGCCACTATGCGAAATGCACAAACCAAGATAGCAATTGTGTATATGCGGGAACAGTCTTGTGACACAAGAGATGATATGATACCAATATGATATGGTATGTATGCAATGGGAGGTGTAGATCACTAATGTGCACAAGTAACATTGCCTACAATACTCAAATGGCTAGTCTCGATAGGCAAGTGACGCAAAATGGGCTAGGGGTTATCAATGCAATTGCAAGGGTGATTGTACAATGATGTCATCGAGGTTACCGTCCATGAAGATGGTGAATGGCGGTGTTCTTGATGTAGATACCAAGATGATGGAGACTCGTCCCTAAGTAGCCGAAACACCTTAGGAAACGGAAAAACCGCGAACTCAAAATCTCACGGACAAAAGTAAAATGGTGGTAGCAGAGGTGGCAATGCGGAAGTGGTGGTGGTGGTTGAAGAATAAGCAACCGTCCCTAAGTAGCCGAAACATCTTAAGAGACTCAAGTCACCACTCAAACAACCACAAATGCTAAATGGAGCAAAATGGGTTAGGTTGCGGAAGGCTATGTTGGGTTTTGCGGATGATATGGTGGAAGGCCTAGTTAAAGAATCCAAAATGTCAAAACTTTGATGGAGTCAAATGGTGTTGGAGCCTATCTAGGTGGATGGGGGATGTCAATAGCTACTCAACGAGCTAAAGAACGCGAAAATCGGACTCCGGATGTTGAAGTTATGGGCAAAACGGTGAAGCACTCGCGGTTGTCCTGGGGGGGGGGTTGTGCGCACGGGGGTAGGAGCCCATGGGCACGGGGTCCCGTGCGCACGCTACAGGTCTGTGGGCACGGGTGTCCAGAGAGTTTTCGGGGGCCCGTGCGTACGGGGTCTGGGGTCCGTGGGCACGGGGTGGGTGGAAATTTTGCGATTTCGTGGCGGAAATTGGAGATTTCTTGGGCAAAATTGGAGAGATTTTGGGGATGGATGGTGGAGAAAAGATGGGGGAAAGCTAGATCCACTTGAAACGAAGCAAATCCATGGATCAAATCCAACAAAAAAAATCATCAAAACCAAAAAATCACAAAAACATTTGGGGCTATTTTTTGTGGGGAATTTTTGAATTTAGGACGAAATCAACAAAACTAGGCTAGAAAACAAAGAGAGGGCTCCAATTTCGTGAGAAACCATGGCTCATGATACCAAAATGGTGTAGGGTGGAACCCTAAGTGGAGATCTTTGACGAATTGGAGGGGGAATCCCCAAGAACAGATGAACACAAGAGGGAAAACACTCAATTGACTAGACCCAATCACACATATGCTAGATCCAATCACACATATGCTAGATCCAATCACACACACACACAGAGAGAGATATACAATGATTCAAAGACAACAAAGGAAATATACAAGGTGCTAGTTCATCCCAATCCTATGAGTAATGAGGTCTTGGTGATCCTATGATGGGGATCTATCCACTAGGGATCTTATCCATAGGAGGTCTTGATCTATCCACTAGGGATCTTCTCCATAGGAGGTCTTGATCTATCCACTAGGGATCTTCTCCATAGGTGGTCTTGATCTCCAATGGAGAGGTCTCTCTCTCTCTCTCTCTCAAGAGGAGGACTGGTACAAGGAGCAAAGCTCACATAGATCATGTCATATCCTTTGCTAACCCTAACAAATGACCTAGGGACGAAATATATAGGTGGCTGGAGGTGAGGGACGAGTGGAGGGGCAAAAGGGGCATCTCCCAGCCAACTCGCAGGTAGGCCCGTGCGCACGGGCTAAGTCAGCCCCGTGGGCATGGGGGTCCTGTGTGCACGGGGTCTTTTGGGGCCCGTGCACACGGGGTATCCAGAAACTCTCTGGATAGGCCATGCGCACGGGGTCCAAAAGGGCCGTGCGCACGGGGTCCTCTGAACCGTGCTTCTTCTTCCATCTTCTCGCCTCCGTCTTCCTTGCGGTCTTCCCATCCTTCTCCTTGGACTCGGCGAGCTTCCTTCTTTCGTGCGTTCTCCTCGTGGATGGTGTAGTTGTACTCTTCTGATTGGGTTCCTCCTCGAAGAACGTGTAGCTCCACTCACACCTATGCATGCACACAAGAGAGGGGTCAAGTAGTATAGCATCCTCGAAGGGTACAAGTGGACACGTGTAAAGGAGAAGATTCACCTTTGTAAGCATGAAGTAGATGTCACACGTGTCACTTGACGAAGTGGCTCTTGACATGGTGATGTCCATAGGATGCTCCGCATTACTCACCCTCCGAAAACAGATCTAGGGTTCACACAGATATCGAGGTTCGCCGGGATTCTCTCGCTGGAGATGCTGCAGACGCCGGCGACATAGGAGGGACTTGCCGGAGATCTCCCGGCGATGAGGGCGACGAGGAGGAGCGGGACCCGGCCGGGAGGCACGGGATCGGGCGCGGCAAACGCGCGGCGGCGCGGAGCTCGTCGACGGCGGGGCGCAGACAGGGCGTGGGAGGCGGCGAGCGGAGCCAAGACGGCAGCGGAGATGGCCGCACGGAGCAGCGACCGGGCGACGGTGACGCGGGGCTCCGTCGGGCCCGGTTCGGCCCGACGCGGGCCGGATCTGGGCATGGCAGGCCTGCGCGATGGTGGGCGTTGACCGGCGGCAGGTTCGATGATGTGGCAAGCCGTGGTTGGCTGCGGAGGTGGAGGCGGGCATGTCCGGCGAGGGAAGGACTCGTCCGGCGGCGGTGAGGGGAAAAACTAGGGTTTCATCTACGCGAAATTTTGGGGAGGCACACATATTTGTAGGTGGATGGAGCTAGGAGAGTCCAAATGAGGTGCGGTTTTTGGCCACGCGATCGTGATCGAACAACCGAGAGGATGGGGGGTTTGGATGGGCTATTAGGCCTTTGGGAGGGGTGTTGGGCTGCAACACACATGAGGCCTTTACGGTTCCCAGGTTAACCATTGGATTATCAAACGAACTCCAAATGGCACGAAACTTGACAAGCGGTCTACCGCTGATGAACCAAGGCCACTTGGCAAATCTCGGTCCATTCCGAGAAAGTTTAACACCCACTCACAAAAGGGGGCGCCGGAGGACGTAGGAGTGTCGGAACGCAAAACGGACAATGGGGAAAATGCTCGGATGCATGAGACGAACACGTATGCAAATGAGATGCACATGATGGCATGATATGAAATGCATGACACGCAAACAAATGACAAGGCAACAACCGCGAATAACTAGAAGACACCTGGCGCAACGGTCTCAGGGCTTTACAACATTCCACCACTACGAAAGGATCTCGTCCCAAGATCTAGGATGGCACCGGAGGGAAAAGGAAGAGGAAGATCAGAGGTAAAACTAAGTTGCTTCTTTGACAAACGAGTTGATGTAGGGTAGAACCCTAGTGGCCCGATCTTTCACGAAAGGAGCGGATCCCGCGATGAACACAAAGAACACGAGGGGGAAAACAAGGGGAAAATCACGAGGGGAACACAAGAGAACACTCAAACCAAAAAGAATGATCACACATGCGCTAGATCCATGAACACAAAGGAAGATGCAAGATCCAAAGTCAACAACGGACAATACAAGAGGTAACCGGTTCTTCTCCGTGAGGAGGTCTTGAATCCACAAGGGGATCTTCCCATGAGGGGTCTTGTATCCAAGGTGTATCTTCTCCATAGAGGGGCCGCAGTCTCTCACGTGGAGTAGATCCGATATGGATGAGCGAAGCTCTTTCTCTCAAGTGAGCTATCACAACGCTAACCCTAAAACGTAGGTGGAGGGGAAGTATATATAGTCTAAGGGGCGAAGGGGTACATGGGCCTCGGCCCAGAAGCACTGCACGCAGGCAAGGAGGGCCGGATGTCCGGGGCTTCACGGCGAGCCGGATGTCCGGGCTGGCAGGCCGGATGTCCGGGCTGACGGAGCTGGTCACGGTGCTCTCTGGAATGGCTTGTCCAGATTTCTGGGGGTGAGGCCGGATGTCCGGGTGTTGGCGAGGTGCCGGATGTCCGGGGCTGACGCCGGATGTTCGGGGCCTGTAGCACTTCGGCTGCGGGGCTGCTGCTATTGTTGACATCTTCAGGGGCCGGATGTCCGGGCTAGGGCCGGATGTCCGGGTCCTGGGAGATGTCTCCGTCTTCTTCTGTCGTCGCATACATGCTTCCCTCGCAGATGGTGTAGTTGTTCCTAGGCGCTTGCACTCCTCCTCGTCGTCCGTAGTGTTCCGACAATACCTATGCATGCACACGAGAGGGGTGTCAAGTAGTATACCATCCTCGAAGGGGTCAAGTGAGCACATGTAAAGGAGATGATTCACCTTTATGTATGTGAAGTAGATGTCGCACGTGTCACTTGCCAAATGGACTCTTGACATGGTGATGTCCATAGGATGCTCCGCATCATCTCCCCTCCCTTGGGAAAGATCCGACTTCGGATCAAAATCCAAATCACCATGGGAAAGAGATGGCGTCGCCGTGTAGGAGTGGTCGATCACCAAGTTCTCGTCATCTTGAAGCTCGAAATGGGCACTCTCCGATGTCGCACCATCTTGGGATTCCTTCAAAAGTAGCAAAGACAACAAACACTTGGAAAAACAAATGTGGTTAGCGTTAGTGCAAAACAAGCATTCAAGAGGTGAGTCACCAAACAAGTGTCGTCATTATTCAAAGAATAAGGTGTGACAAAGGATTGTGACATGGCATGTAAGCACATCAATCGAGCACAAGCAAAGAAATCATGGGGACAAGTATGCAATTGTGAGGTAGTGATGCAAATATGTGTGTCAAGAGAATAAGCATCTACCTCAAGATCATAGCAAGCATTCAGAAATTGCTCAATGAAAAGTCTATGGTAGGCATATGAATAATTCACAACACCAAAGAAGGTGAGATGTCTAAATACATGGATCAAGTGCAAGACAATCCAAGCAATATGTGCATAGGGTGTAGTGAAGATAGTGTGGCACTGAACACAAAAGAAAGAGCAACTGTTCATCATGTGTGTGGTAATCAAGGCAAGCATGTAGCAATCAATGAGACATGGCATATGTGAAGAAATGATATTGTTGCAACCAAGCATGTGATAGGAGCAAATAATCCAAGAATTGGATGCAACACACAAGGTATACATATCATGATGCATGGAACCGTGAAAAATGATAAGTTGAAGCAAGATCTCTAACATGTGTGCAATCAAGTCTCATGGCGCAAGCAACACAAGTAGTATGATCCGCAATATCCATGCTCATGGTTTGGGGGTTCTCAAAAGATAAGGATATGACCTGGAAAACATGTACTTGTGCATCCTTCACAATGCTGAAGTGGTATGAAAGGTGGTGTAGAAGCGAGTCATTGTCGAATGTATGTGGCTCGCTCTCAAGAGCTCGAATTGTCAACTCATGTGAAGCGGAAGTCGACACAAAGTCCAAGTATCCTACACATGAACACAAGAAAGCAAAGAATGTATGCGCACGGTAGATAAACACAGCATCCATCATGATGGTTCTCTTATTTTGCACATAACCATTAGAAGCACAAGTGCATGAATAATATGATGCAACAATGGCAATATTCATGGCACGAGGTATATGGTGCAAAGAAGGAAGGCAAGCATGCTTCACAAGAAATATGTCAAAATCTCCAAATATATGTGAGAATGCTATGGGGGCAAACTAATTATCAAGACTAAAGACATAATTGCACTCAATACATGGCAAATCTAGCATGAGAGAGGCAACATATGGAGAGATATGACAAGAAGCAATAACAATCATGTCGTGCAAACTAGTGGAGCGAAGATGCAACACACTAGAGGAAATCATGGCAGTGATGTCATGTGAGTAAATAATAGGTATAGGCAATGCACATGACATATCGCAAGCACGAACACAAAGCAATATCATAGTATAATCATAGGCATGGGGCACAAAGCAAACATGGCAATAACAAGCAATATCTCCACCAAGCTTGCAAATACACATACTAGTATGAGAATCAATCATCATGTGTAATGCAAAGCATGGGTCACGAATGCATGGCAAAGGCATAGTAATGAACATATCATGCAAAGTGAACATGGCAATATGGGCAAAGGATATATAATGGACAATAACCCATAGCCAAGTGAGGGTCATGTAGAAGAAATGCGCGAAGTCTTTGCGTGAAGAGAGAGGTGGTAAAGACACTCCATGGGATCCCAAGTCATCGTTGCTCTCTAGAGCTCATTTTGTCAACTCGTGGGATTGCGAGGTTGACAAGAATTCATGGGTACCTACACAAAGGAGACATGAACGAAAGAGATTGTGTGTGTGGTAAATGTACACATCATCCATCATGATGTGTATGTGCACGTGAGAGTTAGTACAAGATAAGCATGGCTCAAAGAAATTTGATGCATGGTATTAGAACATGTCATCCATCATGAAAGAATAGTTATTTGTATAACACGATGGGGATGCAAATTGAGCATACAAATATATGGCACATCAATATCATGGTTGTACATGGGGAGCATATTGTGCACATAAGTATGAGGATCATGCAATGAATTGGAGTGATCACAATCTCCTAAAATGTATGAGGAAACTATGGGGGTCTCCTCATGTGCAATATTTCAAACATCATATGGAGAAAATGTACTATATCCAAAACAATGCATATCCGAAGCTAGGTGGTCATGGCATGGCATATGAGATAAATGATGCAAAGGGAGCATATCAATATCATCACAAGAGAAACAAATGCCAATAACCATGGGCTTGTCATGTATGTCATATGTGCAAATTGGGTTTATTTTCATAGCATATGCATAGTCACTATGAAGAGATTGCAAATATGACATATGATTGATCTCACGCATAGCATATGACAAGTCAAGCGGATTAGCAAACATGATGTGACTGAGAGAATTAGCACAAGAAATCCTATGTAACATGGCATCACAACTAATAGACTCCACATGGCAATCATCATACTCATCATAAATGGGTAAATCATCGCATGGGTTAGTCACACTAGCATGAAGCATGGAAATAGGTTGATCAACATCATGCAAGCAATCAATGTCATGATAGTCCACTAGTGGGACTAGAGCATCACCTTCACCTATGTTACCGTTGTCATTCCACTCATGTTGTGTAGGTGAGGTGGCAAAGACCAAATGGTGGTCATCATCATCTTGATAGAACCATGTGGGGGTGCATCATATTCCACCATGGCCATCGTCTTGTCCAAAGGGAGGACGAAGTCATCACGAATCGGCTGGTTATCATATAAGGGACCTAGCACCAAATGAGAAGACACAATAGAGGTAGAGGTCAAGTTGTTAGTGTTGAAAGTGGCCTCACATGACCTATCAACTATCTCACTCTCTCTAGGTGGTAGTTTACTCACTCCCTCAAAATAGGTGCACTCAAACTCACATATGGTGGAGTCACTCATCTCACTCAAGTGGTGGGGGTGGTGGCTCTCCTCACATGGGAATTGTGGCAACACATATATGGGGCTAGTGGTGAAGTCACTCTCACTCTCAATATGGTGGCACAAGTCACTCAAGTCATCATACGTTGCCGTGGTCGAGGGGAAAATCCCATGCTCAACCATCTCGATGTCGTCATCGTGGATGAAGGCCAAAGATGGCACATCATCACTCTCGCCTCCTAAGATGGAAGCATCATCCTTGCTCGCCACCTTGTCGCTCGCCTCCAAAGCTTGGTCCTTGAGGGTCTCCATAGTCGTACTCGTCGCCGCACCGTCTTGAAAAAGAGTCATGGAGGACTCGGCATCATCAATGCCACAAAGAGGGATGGCGGTGAAGTCGAACTTGGGAGCATCGTCTTGGAGCTCGTCGGGCTTGGACATCTTGGTGGTACTATCCTCATGCTCGTTCTCATGGAGCTTGGTCGTCGCGAAGTGAGCTTGGGGTGGAGAAGCTTTGGCCTTCATGAGTTCTTGTTCCGCCTTGAGAGCACCAATGTAGTTGTCGTCGAGGGACTTGTAGTTCTCGAGGAAGATCATCTTGGAGATGTCGTTGTGCAATCCCATCATGAAGTGGAACTTCATCGAAATGGGGTCGTCCACGCCGGCTCGTCGCAAGGCAATCTTCATCTCCTTGAAGTACTCGTCGATGGACTTGGATCCTTGGATGGTGTTCTCCAATTGGCGTTGAAGTTGTTCCGTGTAGGTTGGAGGCACGAACTCTCGCCGCAAAGCTCTCTTCATCTTGGGCCAACTCATATCGTAGGGATCCGAAGGTGCATGAAGCCACCATGTGGACGCGTAGTCATGGAAGTTCCTTGTGGCGCACTTCACTTGATCTTCGGGAGGAACTTGATGTAACTTGAGGTAGTCGTCCATCAAACGCTCCCACTCGAGATACTCCTCGGGTTCTAGAGTCCCATAGAAAGGAATCTCATGGTCGATGTCGAGGTCGTAGTAGCTCATGGAAGTCACGGACTTGAGCTTGGGTAGCTTCTCTTGAGCGTAGTCTTGAGGTGCTTGTTGGCGAAGATGCCGTATATCCGAAGGCGAAGATGCCTTGAAGTCGCTTGGCAAAGATGCCAAGGGAGATGGTGAAGTCATTGAGTGGTTGTTGGTGTTGAGCTCTTGACCTTCACGTCTTGTTGGTGATGGTGTCGATGCCGATGTGATCTTGCCAGAGATGGTAGCTCGGAGGCATGTGCTCTTGAGCATCTTCTCGAAGATGAGGAAGACTGCTTGTAGGACTTGATGAGGGCTTTGATCTCCTCCATTTGAGCTTGCATCTTGGCGTCGTTGGAGTTGTTCGTGGCATCGAACTCGTCGTTGTTGTTGTAGACCGAAGATGAAATGCCTTGCCTATCCATCACTCCAAGAGAAAAATGTGAGTGGTAGAAAGAGAAGAAGAAATACCAAATGTACCTTGACTGAAGTTGAAAGTGGATCAATGATCACCCCAATGTGGACAAGGATATAGATCAATTGGTAACAATTCTTGTCTGTTTCTCACACCTACACAAGTAAGGCTTATGGTGGAGCTCGGTGAGGATAGTGGCACAAAAAATTTGATGCAAAATGTTAGCAAGAGTCAATAATGTTGAAAGAGATTCACAAATTCGCAAGTGAAACAAGTAGACCAATAGTAATATGTGGTACACGGAAACACACACACGGATAGATAAATGGGGTCGTGCAACCAAGGAATGAGCTAAAATGTGGACTCCATGGTAAATTCTCTTGTTGCACAACTCTAGAGAGATGCTATCATGATTGCTCAATAGGCGGATACGACACTTGTGCACAACCTATAGGAGAAAAAATGCAACGACTTCTATCCCAAGTATGCTATGTATATTATGTTCCAGTGGTATGATCCAAGATGACCGGATATGACAATCTTATGCAATGTGGTATGATGCTATGGCACTTGCTTACAAGCTTCTTTGCTCTTTCTATTTTGCTTAAAATCTTATTTTTTTGTATATGGCCACTTTGCGAAATGCACAAACCAAGATAGCGATTGTGTATATGCGGGAACAAACTTGAGGCACAATGGATGATATGATACCAATATGATATGGTATGTATGCAATGGGAGGTGTAGCTTGATGATCACTAATGTGCACAAGTAACATTGCCGGCAATACTCAAATGGCTAGTCTCGATAGGCAAGTAACGCAAAATGGGCTAGGGGTTATCAATGCAATGGCAAGGGAATGCACAATGGAGGGAAACCACGATACCAAGATGATATGGAGGTTACCGTCTGTGTCAATGATGAGTGGCGGTGATCTTGATGGAGATACCAAGATGATGGAGACTCGTCCCTAAGTAGCTGAAACACCTTAGGAAATGAAAAAACCGCGAACTCAAAATCTCAAATGTTAAATGTCAAATGGTGGTAGCGGAATGTGATGGTGGTTGCGAAAGCTCAATGGGATTGCGGAAATGCAATGATGGGTTTTGCGAGTAGGCAATGCGGAAGTGGAGGGTAAGGAGGTGTACTATACACGGTGTCGGAGTTGAAAGCACGGTCCCTAAGTAGCCGAAACACCTTAGGTGGCACAACTCACAACACAAACAAAATTGGGTTAAGTTGGGATGGTGGAAGTGTATGGTGGTCAAGCCTATGCGATAGTGGTGGTGGTGGTTGATGAAGAAGCAACCATCCCTAAGTAGCGTAAACACCTTAGGAGACTCAAATCACTCCTCAAGCAACCACTAATGTGATGGGGAACAAAATTGGTTAGGTTGCGGAAGTCGGTAGTGGTTGTGCAGAGGTTGTGGTGGAAGCCCTAGGCAAAGATGCCAAAGTTCCATAAATTTGATGGAGTCAAATGGTGTTGGTAGTATTTTTTTGTTCGAAGGGGGATGTCAAGAGCTTTTCAATGAGCTAAAGAACATAAAAAACGGACTCCGAATGAATTAGTTATGGACAAAACGGTGAAACAGGGAAGCTGAAATGTAAAGGGGCCGGATATCCGGGGGTGGGGCCCGGATATCCGAGGGCTGATGTCCAGAACCATGCGGGTTTTATGCTCCAAGAGCCGGATGTCCGGCTTGGGGCCCGGATGTCGGGCCTGAGACCCGGATGTCCGGCCCGACGATTCCAGATCTCGATTTGGACTTCGAAACTCTATTTGGGGCGGAAATTGATGATTTTGGGGACAAAATTGATGGGATTTCATGGATGGAAGGTGCGGCAATTGGGGATATGCTAGATCCACTCGAAACCAAGCAAATCCATGGATCAAATCCAACAAAACTTC
The DNA here is from genome assembly GCF_018294505.1 of Triticum aestivum. Lineage (NCBI taxonomy): Eukaryota > Viridiplantae > Streptophyta > Magnoliopsida > Poales > Poaceae > Triticum > Triticum aestivum. The sequence goes on from NC_057797.1 coordinate 324,720,703, forward strand.
ATCAAACCAACAAATCACAAAAAAATTGGGGGCTATTTTTGGTGGGGATTTTTGAAATTGGGGAAGAACACAACAAAATTAGGCTAGAAAACTACGAGGGGAGGCTCCTAAATCATGATCAACGTGGCTCATGATACCAAGATGATATCATGAGACAAGCTGGCTCCGATACCAAGATGATGTAGGGTAGAACTCTAGTGGCCCGATCTTTCACGAAAGGAGCAGATCCCGCGATGAACATGAAGAACACAAGGGGGGAAACGAGGGGAAAATCATGAGGGGAACACAAGAGAACACTCAAACCGAAAAGAATGATCACACATGCGCTAGATCCATGAACACAAAGGAAGATACAAGATCCAAAGTCAACAACGGACGATACAAGAGGTAACCGGTTCTTCTTCGTGAGGAGGTCTTGAATCCACAAGGGGATCCTCCCGTGAGGGGTATTGAATCCAAGGTGGATCTTCTCCGTAGAGGGGCCGCGGTCTCTCTCGTGGAGTAGATCCGATATGGATGAGCAAAGCTTTATCTCTCAAATGAGCTATCACAATGCTAACCCTAAAACGTAGGTGGAGGGGGAGTATATATAGTCTAAGGGGCGAAGGGGTACATGGGCCTCGGCCCAGAAGCACTGCACGTAGGCAGGGAGGGCCGGATGTCCAGGCATCGGGCCGGATGTCCGGGGCTCCACGGGGAGCCGGATGTCCGGGCTGGCAGGCCGGATGTCCGGGCTGGCGGAGCTGGTCACGGTGCCCTCTGGAATGGCTTGTTCGGATTTTCGGGGGCGAGGCCGGATGTCCGGGTGTTGGCGAGGCGCCGGATGCCCGGGGCTGACGCTGGATGTCGGGGCCTGTAGCACTTCGGCTGCAGGGCTGCTGCTATTGTTGACATCTTCAGGGGCCGGATGTCCGGGCCAGGGCCTGATGTCCGGGTCCTGGGAGATGTCTCCGTGTTCTTCCGTCGTCACTTCCATGGTTCTCTCGCGGATGGTGTAGTTGTTCCTTGGTGCTTGCACTCCTCCTCGTCGTCCATAGTGTTCTGACAATACCTATACACACACACAAGAGGGGTGTAAAGTAGTATACCATCCTCGAAGGGGTCAAGTGAGCACGTGTAAAGGAGATGATTCACCTTTATGTTTGTGAAGTAGATATCGCACGTGTCACTTGCCAAACGGACTCTTGACATGGTGATGTCCATAGGATGCTCCGCATCACAAGTGAAACCAAAGAACCTTGAGATGTTGAAAAAATTGGAGAAAAGAATACAACGGAGATGAACAAAGTTGACAACTCTCTGTTAGAAAAGACGAACAAGGAAGAACAAAATCGGACAACACTCTGGTTGAAAAGAGATGCAAGACTTGATAGGATGAAAATGACTTGAGCAAAGGACAGAACACTCCGGATAAAAGGATAAGCACGAAAAGAACACGCTCCTCACAACTCGAGATGATGAGAGGAGAGAGCAACATGACAATGCCTCTGGAAGAAATGAAAGAATGGAATGGAATGAATGGAGGGAAACAAGATCTTGGGAGAGCACTCTTACAACAAATGCTAGAACGGAGTTGTTGGATTAGCAACAACGAAAGGATAAGCTTGATGTGGGCTTATGGAAAACATCCCAAAATTATGAGGTGAAATTCTGCCACTAACGGAAACAATAGATTAGATTGATATGAACAAGGAGACAAGAAACTTATCTCACCGGGAGGATGAATGAAGAACTTGGATCATTTATAAGCACCATAATTAGCAACAATCCTTAGGGAAAGATTTTAGTTGAAATATAACCCAGTCTAACTCCAATGAAGAGATTGATTGGTTGAAAAGATGTCTTGAACGAAGAGAAAATGATGGATTTAGATATGTCACTCTTGAAAACATGTGAATCATGAAACACGTAGGAAATTATCAACAATGACATAACACCACCTCAAAAGATAAGAGGAGAAACAATTGCACTCCGGATTGCAAGATGAAGAACACTTGAGCTCCTCTGAAAAGAATCTTGATGAACAGTTCGAGAAGGAATTAAATCCTTGACGAACCATCATGTAAAGTGTCCATGAAGAACTCCGGTAATAAAAGAATGATGAAACGAAAGGAAAGAGAAGTTGAAAACACAAGGTGAAGCCTTGTGATGATTTAGATGAATCTCCGTGGTGATATAATTATGAGAGCTTGGAACTCTTGGAAAGGAAAAGATAAAGCATCTCAAACCGAGAATGTGATATGATGAACCACTCCGGAAAGTAGGAATTAGATAACTTGGATGAAACAATAATAAGAATTACGTTATGTGTATCCTTCACCAATTTAAATTGATGACAAGCAACGGATTTGGCATACTACTTATTCTCGTAGAAAGGATTAAGATAGATATAGCGCCAACTTGGGAAGGTCTTCAACGAACCACCGGTAGGATTGAAACAACGAATAAATTGATATGATAACAAGAGGAAAGTAGTCTTGAACGAACCACCGTAAGAATTTAAAATGAATGAAGAAAAGATAAAGGAACACCGGGAAGAGCTATAAAAAGAACAAAGGTACTTGAGAGAATTTAGATACAAATGAACGAAGAGATCATGAACTGATTAGAGGATATTTGAATGATGCACCGATAAGATTTGGAGAACAATAGCTGAAAGCTGAGGATGAATAAACCCGAAATGGTGGCCTTCGGAGAATCAAATTGAAAAGAATCTTGAATTGCTCCGAATAGGTGAAAATAATTCTCACAATAAAAAACAATTATGAGAGGATATCATGAATCTAGAACCAAGAATCTTGAAGAGGATGGAGCAAGATATGGAGAAAAACTCTTCTTCGGTCTTCAAATGTTGAGAATGATGACGAGAAACACCACCATGAGTTGTTGAGATACTACGGGATGACAAATAGAAAGGTTGAGACAACGATGAAAAGAATTTGCTAGATCTTGGAGAAATACATATGACTGATGATAATTCATTCATACGTCAAACTTTGAAAGATTTGAGAATAGCTCCGGGAAAAAATTAGAAGAGTCAGGTAAGATCCTGGGAAAAGACCTGTGGGTTAGGGCCCACTCAAAAAATACACCGTTGAAGGATTGCTTGAAAAGGAGAATGCACCGGTTGAATTAAATGGCTTGAATGAGATAACAATCTCGAAATAGCTTGAATAGATTAAGAATGGAAAACACGAATCTTCGAGATATCTACAACACTCCAGAACAATTGAATGGCGAGAAGCGGTTGATTAAGAGGTGCACCAGCATGAGAAAGCATTTGAAACGAGGAAAAGATATGATCGACAAAACTTGAATTGAATCCACCGGAGAAGAATGAGAATGACGAATAATACACTTGAAGCTCCGTTAGTATCTTCTTGAGAATCACCGGATAAGAACACTGAAAGAAAGGAATGAAGAGACTTCCCATCAATAAAATGGATAGTTGATTAAGAAATCTGAATCCTTGAAGAAAAAGGGTGGGAGGGCGGGAAAAACAAAGGCAACTTGAGGACGAATGAAACAAACACCGTTGAGAATACTTAAAGTTGGTCTTGCAGATGTTGAAAAATATCGGATCCACTTGAAGGGGAGCACACCGGTTGAAAAAGGATTGACATGACAATCTCGATTATCATGAAGGATTAGTATTCCAAAAGGAATATGAGAACACCGCTTAGAAAAGGAATGGAATCAACACTTGACATAGAAGCAACTCAAATACCACAACAAAAACAAAACAAAGGATTGGCTTGCGAAATAAGCCAGAAACAAACATATGATAGATCCCATATCGTATCGTGTGTCTGTTGGAAAGATATCCTACGAGCTACTTGAATTCCCACTTATCAACTCCCGAAGCTTTCCGGTTTTGCAATCCGCCCCATCCCCCTCTTCCCCGAGCGCCGTGCCGGCCTCGGCCTTTCCCCCCTTCCTCTCGTGGCCGGTGATACGTCTCCAACATATCTATAATTTTTGATTGTTCCATGCTACTATATTATCTGTTTTGGATGTTAATGGGCTTTATTTTACACTTTTATATTATTTTTGGGACTAACCGATTAACCGGAGGCCCAACCCAAATTGCTGTTTTTTGCCTATTTTAGTGTTTCGTAGAAAAGGAATATCAAACGGAGTCCAAACGGAAAGAAACCTCCGGGAACGTGATTTTTGGAACAAACATGATCCAGGGATTTGGAGTGGAGGTCAAGCAATCAACGAGGCGGCCACGAGGCAGGGGGCGCGCCCTCCCCCCTCGTGGGGCCCTTGTTGCTCCACCAACCTACTTCTTCCTCCTATATATATCCATGTACCCCGCAAACATCCAGGAGCACCATGAAACCCTATTTCCACCGCCGCAACCTTCTGTACCCAAGAGATCCCATCTTGGGGCCTTTTCCGGAGCTCCACCAGAGGGGGCATTGTTCACGGAGGGTGAGGGAGTCCTGCATTAGGGGGTGTTCGGATAGCCGGACTATACCTTCAGCCGGACTCCAGGATTATGAAGATACAAGATTGAAGACTTCGTCCCATGTCCGGATGGGACTTTCCTTGGCGTGGAAGGCAAGCTTGGCGATGCGGATATTCAAGATCACCTACCATTGTAACCGACTCTGTGTAACCCTAAACCTATCCGGTGTCTATATAAACTGGAGGGTTCTAGTCCGTAGGACAACTTCATCATACAACAATCATACCATAGGCTAGCTTCTAGGGTTTAGACTCCTTGATCTCGTGGTAGATCTACTCTTGTACTACCCATATCATCAATATTAATCAAGCAGGAGTAGGGTTTTACCTCCATCGAGAGGGCCCGAACCTGGGTAAAAACATCGTGTCCCTTGTCTCCTATTACCATCCGCCTAGACGCATAGTTCGGGACCCCCTACCCGAGATCCGCCGATTTTGACACCGACAGAGGGCCTCTACATCAACACCGTGGCCCCTCCAATGATGTGTGAGTAGTTTACCTCAGACCTACGGGTCCATACCTAGTAGCTAGATGGCTTCTTCTCTCTCTTTGGATATCAATACAAAGTTCTCCTCGATTCTCTTGGAGATCTATTCGATGTAACTCTTCTTTTTGTGGTGTGTTTGTCGAGATCCGATGAATTGTGGGTTTATGATCAAGTTTATCTTTGAACAATATTTGAATCTCCTCTGAATTCTTTTATGTATGATTGGTTTATCTTTGCAAGTCTATTCGAATTATCAGTTTGGTTTGGCCTACTAGATTGATCTCTCTTGCAATGGGAGAAGTGCTTAGCTTTGGGTTCAATCTTGCGGTGCTCGATCCCAGTGACACAAAGGGAAACAACACGTATTGTATTGTTGCCATCGAGGATAAAAAGATGGGGTTTATATCATATTGCATGAGTTTATCCCTCTACATCATGTCATCTTGCTTAAGGCGTTACTCTGTTCTTATGAACTTAATACTCTAGATGCATGCTGGATAGCGGTCGATGTGTGGAGTAATAGTAGTAGACGCAGAATCGTTTCGGTCTACTTGTCTCGGACGTGATGCCTATATACATGATCATGCCTAGATATTCTCATAATTATTCGCTTTTCTATCATTTGCTCGACAGTAATTTGTTCACCCACCGTAATACTTATGCTATCTTGAGAGAAGCCACTAGTGAAACCTATGGCCCCCGGGTCTATCTTCCATCATATTAATCTACCCTTATTTCCATTGCCATTTATTTTGCAATCTTTACTTTCAATCTATATCATAAAAATACCAAAAATACTTATCTTATTATTATCATCTCTATCAGATCTCACTCTTGCAAGTGCCTGTGAAGGGATTGATAACCCCTTTATTCGTGTTGGTTGCGAGGTTCTTAATTGTTTGTGTAGGTACGAGGTGACTCGCGCGTGGTCTCCTACTGGATTGATACCTTGGTTCTCAAAAACTGAGGGAAATACTTACACTGCTTTACTGCATCACCCTTTCCTCTTCAAGGGAAAACTAACGCAGTGCCCAAGAGGTAGCAAGAATGATTTCTGGCGCCGTTGCCGGGGAGGCTTACACAAAGTCAAGTCAAGATTTGATCTCCTGACAACTAGCCATTTCTGGCACCGTTACTGGGAAGATCTACGCCAGTTCAAGGCATACCAAGTACCCATCACAACTCTTATCCTTCGCATTACATTATTTGCCATTTGCCTCTCGTTTTCCTCTCCCCCTTCACTCCTGCCGTTTTATTTGCACTCTCTTTCCGTTCGCCTCTTTTCCGCTTGCTTCGTCGTTATGGCTAGTCCTTTATCTACTCCTTTGTCTCCCGAGTTTGAGGTTCTTCACTTCAAACAAAGACAAGTAGAAAACTTAAAAGATGCTTGGTTTAGGATGATGTAATCTTATCGTAATTGCACCCTAGAGGTGAATTTTACAATTTTGCTTTGCAATTTTTATGTTGGACTAAATATGTCTCATAGACAACTCTTGGACTGCGTTGCCAAAGGAAATTTTATCGAAATTGATCCCAGTATTGCGCATGAAATTATAGAGGGAATAGTGGGAACACTACCTCAACAAAAGGGGCCTCATCATACCCAGGAAGAAACCCAAGTTTTTGAGAAAATTTGCGAAGTAACGAAAATATAACAAAAATCTCTTGAACCTCTTAAGAGTGTTAGCGGGAATCCTCACCGCATGAATATGTTGATCACTCTCTGTAATAAGCGGTTTGACTCTTTAGATCTAAAAATTTCCGAATATGAAGGAAAGGTAAAGAATCTCCCGGATTCGAGCATGACTCCGCTAAAAAAGTAAAAATCAAAGATGACAATACCTAGATCTATCCTCGCTTTTATGCCTAGCTAGGGGCGTTAAACGATAGCGCTTGTTGGGAGGCAACCCAATTTTTTTTTGATTACTTGCATTTTTTTTTCCTGTTTATTAATAAATAATTTATCTAGCATCTGTTTTGGTTGTGTTTTGTGTGTTTAATTAGTGTTTGTTCCAAGTAGAACCGTTGGGAAGACTTGGGGAAAGTCTTTTCGATCTTGCTGTAAAAAACAGAAACTTTGGCGCTCACGAGAATTGCTTCCATTTTTATTGGAGAGTGATATTTAGTTATTTCTTGTTGAAGATGATTAATAGATAAATTCGTCACGTCCAGCAATTTATTTTAGAAATTTTGGGGTTCCAGAAGTATTCGAAACCTACAGATCACTAAAGACTGTTCTGTTTTTGACAGATTCTGTTTTTCATGTGTTGTTTGCTTATTTTGATGAATCTATGGCTAGTAATAGAGTTTATAAACCATAGAGAAGTTGGAATACAGTAGTAATAGAGTTTATAAATCAAAAATGAGTTTATTACAGTACCTTGAAGTGGTGGTTTGTTTTCTTTTACTAACGGAGCTCACGAAGATTTTCTTTTAAGTTTTGTGTTGTGAAGTTTTCAAGTTTTGGGTAAAGATTTGATGGATTATGGAACAAGGAGTGGCAAGAGCCTAAGCTTGGGATGACCAAATCACCCCAAGTTAAAATACAAGGACACTAAAAAGCCTAAGCTTGGGGATGCCCCGAAAGGCATCCCCTCTTTCGTCTTCGTCTATCGGTAACTTTACCGTGAGCTATATTTTTATTCGCCACATGATATGTGTTTTGCTTGGAGCGTCTTGTATGATTTGAGTCTTTGCTTTTTTAGTTTACCACAATCATCCTTGATGTACACACCTGTTGAGAGAGACACACATGAATTGGAATCTATTAGAATACTCTATGTGCTTCACTTATATCTTTTGAGCTATATAGTTTTTTGCTCTAGTGCTTCACTTATATCTTTTAGAGCACGGTGATGGTTTTATTTTATAGAAATAATTGATATCTCATGCTTCACTTATATTATTTTGAGAGTCCTTTAGAACAACATGGCAATTTGCTTTTAGGCATAATGAAAAACTTTCATATAAGTGCATTGAATACTAAGAGAAGTTTGATACTTGATGATTGTTTTGAGATATGGAGATAGTGATATCAAAGTTGTGCTAGTTGAGTAGTTGTGAATTTGAGAAATAATTGTGCTGAAGTTTGCAAGTCCCGTAGCATGCACGTATGGTAAACTTTGTGTAACAAATTTGAAACATGAGGTGCTATTTGATTGTATTCCTTATGAGTGGCGGTCGGGGACGAGCGATGGTCTTTTCCTACCAATCTATCCCCCTAGGAGCATGCACGTAATACTTGGTTTTTCATGACTTGTAGATTTTTGCAATAAGTATGTGAGTTCTTTATGACTAATGTTGAGTCCATGGATTATACGCACTCTCACCCTTCCATCATTGCTAGCCTCTTCGGTACCGTGCATTGCCCTTTCTCACCTTGAGAGTTGGTGCAAACTTCGCCGGTGCATCCAAACCCCGTGATACGATACGCTCTATCACACATAAACCTCCTTATATCTTCCTCAAAACAGCCACCATACCTACCTATTATGGCATTTCCATAGCCATTTCGAGATATATTGCCATACAACTTTCCACTGTTTCATTTATGACACGCTTCATCATTGTCATATTGCCTTGCATGGTCATGTAGTTGACATCGTATTTGTGGCAAAGCCACCATGCATAATTTATCATACATGTCACTCTTGATTCATTGCCCTTCCCGGTACACCACTGGAGGCATTCATATAGAGTCAGATTTTGTTCTAGTATCGAGTTGTAATCATTGAGTTGTAAATAAATAGAAGTGTGACGATCATCATTAATAGAGCATTGTCCCAAATAAAAAAAGAGAAAGGCCAAATAAAAAAAGGCCCAAAAAGAGATAAAAAGGGACAATGCTACCATCCTTTTTTTCCACACTTGTGCTTCAAAGTAGCACCATGGTCTTTATGATAGAGAGTCTATTGTTTTGTCACTTCCATATACTTGTGGGAATTTTTCATTATAGAACTTGGCTTGTATATTCCAACAATGGGCTTCCTGAAATGCCCTAGGTCTTCGTGAGCAAGCAAGTTGGATGCACACCCACTTAGTTTCTTTTGTTGAGCTTTCATACATTTATAGCTCTAGTGCATCCGTTGCATGGCAATCCCTACTCCTTGCATTGACATCAATTGATGGGCATCTCCCCAGCCCATTGATTAGCCGCGTCGATGTGAGACTTTCTCCTTTTTTTGTCTTCTCCACATAACCCCCTTCATTATATTCTATTCCACCAATAGTGCTATATCCATGGCTTGCGCTCATGTATTGCGTGAAAGATGAAAAAAGTTTGAGATTACTAAAGTATGAAACAATTGCTTGGCTTGTCATCGCGGTTGTGCATGATGAGAGCATTCTTGTGTGACGAAAATGGAGCATGACCAAACTATATGATTTTGTAGGGATGAACTTTCTTTGGCCATGTTATTTTGAGAAGACATGATTGCTTAGTAAGTATGCTTGAAGTATTATTATTTTTATGTCAACATTAAACTTTTATCTTGAATCTTTCGTATCTAAACATTCATGCCACGACAAAGAAAAAATTACATTGAGAAATATGTTAGGAAGCATTCCACATAAAAAATTCTGTTTTTATCATTTACCTACTCGAGGACGAGCAGGAATTAAGCTTGGGGATGCTTGATACGTCTCCAACGTATCTATAATTTTTTATTGTTCCACGCTATTATATTATCTCTTTTACATGTTAATGGGCTTTATTTTACACTTTTATATTATTTTTGGGACTAACCTATTAACCGGAGGCCCAACCCAAATTGCTGTTTTTTTTTGCCTATTTCAGTGTTTCATAGAAAAGGAATATCAAATGGCGTCCAAATGGAATGAAACCTTCGGGAACGTGATTTTTGGAACAAACGTGATCCAGGGGACTTGGAGTGGACGTCAAGCAATCAACGAGGTGGCCACGAGGCAGGGGGTGCGCCTACCCCCTGGGCGCGCCCTCCCCCCTCGTGGGCCTCTCGTTGCTCCACCGACCTACTTCTTCCTCCTATATACATCCATGTACCCCGCAAACATCAATGAGCACCATGAAACCCTATTTCCACCACCGCAACCATCTGTACCCAAGAGATCCCATCTCGGGGCCTTTTCCGGAGCTCCGCCGGAGGGGGCATTGATCACAGAGGGCCTCTACATCAACTCCATGGCCCCTCTGATGATGTGTGAGTAGTTTACCTCAGACCTACGGGTCCATAGCTAGTAGCTAGATGGCTTCTTCTCTCTCTTTGGATCTCAATACAAAGTTCTGCTCGATTCTCTTGGAGATCTATTCGATGTAACTCTTCTTTTTGCGGTGTGTTTGTCGAGATCCGATGAATTGTGGGTTTATGATCAAGTTTATCTATGAATATTATTTGAATCTTCTCTGAATTCTTTTATGTATGATTGGTTTAGCTTTGCAAGTATCTTTGAATTATCAGTTTGGTTTGGCCTACTAGATTGATCTTTCTTGCAATGGGAGAAGTGCTTAGCTTTGGGTTCAATCTTGCGGTGCTCGATCCCAGTGACAGAAAGGGAAACAACACGTATTGTATTGTTGCCATCGAGGATAAAAAAGAGTGGTTTATATCATATTGCATGAGTTTATCCCTCTACATCATGTCATCTTGCTTAAGGCGTTACTCTGATCTTATGAACTTAATACTCTATATGCATGCTGGATAGCGGTCGATGTGTGGAGTAATAGTAGTAGATGCAGAATCATTTTGGTCTACTTGTCTTGGATGTGATGCCTATATACATGATCATGCCTAGATATTTTCATAATTATTCGCTTTTCTATCAATTGCTCGACAGTAATTTGTTCACCCACCGTAATACTTATGCTATCTTGAGAGAAGCCACTAGTGAAACCTATGGCCCCCGGGTCTATCTTCCATCATATTAATCTACCGTTATTTCCATTCCCGTTTATTTTGCAATCTTTACTTTCAATCTACATCATAAAAATACCAATACTTATCTTATTATTATCATCTCTATCAGATCTCACTCTTGCAAGTGGCCATGAATGGATTGACAACTCCTTTACCGCGTTGGTTGCGAGGTTCTTATTTGTTTGTGTAGGTACGAGGTGACTCGTGTGTGGTCTCCTACTGGATTGATACCTTGGTTCTCAATAACTGAGGGAAATACTTACGCTACTTTACTGCATCACCCTTTCCTCTTCAAGGGAAAACCAACACAGTGCTCAAGAGGTAGCAGACGGCTCCGCCACCACGGGCTCTTGGGAGGGAGGGACGCACTGTCGAGCAGAGACCCTCACCGCCACCATCGAAGGACCGGTGCCCCCTCTCACCATGACAGATGGAAGAGTGGAGCCAAGGTGGAAGGAGAGGGATGAGGAAAAATTGTGGGAGGCCATCCCCTCCCCCCTCCTTATAAAGGGGTGGGGTCGGGATTCGGCCGCCCCACTCAGCTGATCGAGCCATCAGGGGCACAGGAAATGGAGGCCGACCCACTGCCCCAATCAGCAGCGGCCCGTTTCCCCGCCTAGCCATTCAAGGCCCGCACCCACCGCCTACCACCTTCAAAGCACGGAGGACATGTGGTGGGCGAGCAAAAACCGAAGGGACAGATGAGTCGGCTATTCTCCACCCTGTGGTCGTGGGGCGCGGGCGCCTCGAAGACCACGACCCGAGCCCCTTCAGTAAATGAGTCACGCCTCTCCGTTTTCCTCTTTTTACGGGGGAGGCGGGAGCCGCCTCTTTACCACGATGTGACGCATGCGTGCATAAACCGCCCCACGCATGACCTCCACATCACGCATGACCCTCCACGTCGCGCGTTCAACGCGGGTCGTGGGGAAGCGCAGCGGACAGAAAATTACCGCGGTAAAAATCTGACCCACCTGCCCGCGCACCGTTCTAGGCCTAGCCCAACAACGCATCATGCTTATGTGTGGCCCAGGCCCGGGGGCTCCTGTCGGTGTACAAAAGTAGGGGCTCTCCATTTGCACCCCTTAACTTGTGCACGGGCAGTCAGAGCCGCGCCCACGGCCACACTAAGCAGGGCAGGGGAGGGACGCCGGAGCAACGCCAAGACCGGAGACGCAAAGAGAACAAGAGGGCGAGGTGTCCAACGTATCTATTGTTTTTGATTGTTCCATGCTATTATATATTCTATTTTGGATGTTTAATGGTCTTATTTATATAGTTTTATATTATTTTTGGGACTAACCTATTAACAGGAGGCCCAACCCAAATTGCTGTTTTTTTGCCTATTTCAGTGTTCCGCAGAAAAAATATATCAAACGGAGTCCAAACGGACTGAAACCTTCGGGAGCGTGATTTTTGGAACAAACGTGATCCAGAGGACTTGGAGTGGACGTCAAGAAATCAACAAGGAGGCCACAAGGCAGGGGGCGCACCTACCCCCCTAGGCGCGCCCTCCACCCTCGTGGGCCGCTCGTGGCTCCACCGACCTACTTCTTCCTCCTATATATACCTATGTACCCCCAAACCATCGAGGAGCACCACGAAAACGTAATTCCACCGCCACAACCTCCTGTACCCGTGAGATCCCATCTTGGGGCCTTTTCCAGTGCTCCGCCGGAGGGGGCATTGATCACGGAGGGCTTCTACATCAACACCATAGCCTCTCCGATGATGTGTGAGTAGTTTACCTCAGACCTTCGGGTCCATAGTTATTAGCTAGATGGCTTCTTCTCTCTCTTTGGATCTCAATACAAAGTTCTCCTTGATTCTCTTGGAGATCTATTCGATGTAATCTTCTTTTGCGGTGTGTTTGTCGAGATCCGATGAATTGTGGGTTTATGATCAAGATTATCTATGAACAATATTTGAATCTTCTCTGAATTCTTTTATGTATGATTGGTTATATTTGCAAGTCTCTTCGAATTACCAGTTTGGTTTGGCCAACTAGATTGAGATTTCTTGCAATGGGATAACTGCTTAGCTTTGGGTTCAATCTTGCGGTGCTCGATCCTAGTGACAGTACGGGAAACGACATGTATTGTATTGTTGCCATCAAGGATAAAAAGATGGGGTTTATATCATATTGCATGAGTTTATCCCTCTACATCATGTCATCTTGCTTAAACCATTACTCCGTTCTTATGAACTTAATACTCTAGATGCATGCTGGATAGCGATTGATGTGTGGAGTAATAGTAGTAGATGCATGCAGGAGTCGATCTACTTGTCACGGATGTGATGCCTATATACATGATCATACCTATATATTCTCATAACTATGCTCAATTCTATCAATTTCTCGACAGTAATTTGTTTACCTACCGTAATACTTATGCTATCTTGAGAGAAGCCACTAGTGAAACCTATGGCCCCCGAGTGTATTTTCCATCATATTAATCTCCTGTCAACAAGCTATTTCTTGCATCATTTATTTTGCTTTCTTTACTTTTAGTCTTTATCATAAAAATATCAAAAATATTATCTTATCTTCTCTATCAGATCTCACTTTTGCAAGTGGTCGTGAAGGGATTGACATCCCCTTTATCGCGTTGGTTGCAAGGTTCTTATTTGTTTGTGTAGGTGCAAGGGGCTTGAGTATGGCCTCCTACTGGATTGATACCTTGGTTCTCAAAAACTGAGGGAAATACTTATGCTACTTTGCTGCATCACCCTTCCCTCTTCAAGGGAAAACCAACGCAGTGCTCAAGAGGTAGCAAGGTGGACTCCCCCGGCAAGACTCTTGCTGGGGTGGCTTCCGCAGCCTCAGCAAGATCCTTGCCGAAGCAACTTGCCTGACGCCAGCAGAGCACGCCACCCTTGAGACTAAGGGGTTCGTACGCCATATTGGAACCAAGGCTTGGGAGGCGCCTCCGTGGTAGCATGCAGATCTTTGTAGAGATCATAGACACGCAAGATCAGATGGAAACCAGAAGATGACGATCCTTGGCGAGATCCTTGCCATGGAAATCCACGAGAACCCCGGCAAGGTCCTTGCCTGGGACGACCATGGTGCCAGAGCGAGACCCTTGCCGGGCGCTCAACAAGACCCTTGCCGAGGACGCATGCGGGGCCGCAGCCAGGCCTGCGTCTACCAAAGACTACACCGCCGCTCCCATATACCTGCCAGCTCGACCAACTGAATAGGCATCTGCGTGGCAGCGCGCAGCCTCTACACCGACTCAGCAAGCACCTGTGTGGTTGCATGCAGATCTTCGTGAAGGATCCACCACCGTGCTAGCCCAGCGACCGGCCATCGTGGCGCTCCAACGCCTCATCAGCTTGGACGCGCGTCGGAGCCAAGCGAGGCGACGACACCTGGGACGAGCTTCCTTGCCGTCGCCAATAAAGAGAGAGGGGCACGTTGGTGGCACATTAAAGGCATTTGTCCAACGGTGCCAGAGGATAGACTCAGCCCCTGTACACCTTTCCACCTCCTGTGTGCCACTTTGGCAACCCCTTTTCATCAATAAAAGGAGGCCCGAGGCGTACTGGAGGGGGATTGGGATCTTTTGGTCTAGGGAGCCACTGCAGCTAGTTCAAGAACACAAGAACACATCAATAGACATACAAGCAGGACTAGGGTTTTACGCGTCTCCACGGCCCGAACCTGGGTAAACGATTTGTGTACTGACGGCCAGACCCGCTCTTCGCACAACCCCGCGCCCGCCAACTGTAGAAGGGATCCCAGTGACCCCATAGGTGTCGTTTCCCACCGACACATGTGCCTCATGCTATTGTTGACTCTTGTGTTGGGAGAGCCATGATGTTCCATTGCTATTCCATATGACCTCTTGCCAATACAATGATGATACATTTCTCATATCTTATTTTCATGCTTGTGATATGTCATGTGCATCATATATGCTCACTATTTGCACACATGACATGCTTGCCATGATTCCTCCTAGTATGTTGCATCTTCGCACTACTAGCTTGCTTGACTTGATCACTATGATTTCTTGCTTTATTGCATCACCCATGTTCCATTCTCACTCGCATTCTTGGGTTGATGACATATAAGTTCATGCCTCTCACTTGATTTATCTTGATCATTGTCTCTTGTCTCCATTAGGTGCACCTCTCATATGCCATTATAGTGAGTGGACCAATGCTATGCTTATCTATCTTGGAGACTTGGACATATTACTTGTGATGCATGCTTGTTTGATTGAGCTTATTGTCTTTGGTTGTACTTGCATCATATGCTTTCATACCATACCACACCTTATAGTTTCTTATGATAAGAATGATGAGAACACTTGTTGGGTATCTCACCACACGAATGCTAGGTTTTGCATTTCCGCTAACCTCATTTGTTTTTTCGAGTGTTTGCCATGTTCTTTCATTTTGAGGGATTCGCAAGGCGGTGCTATCATGGAACATATTGGTTATGTGAAGGCGTACATGATGTGCGACACCAACATATTCGACAAACTACTAAAGCTGAACTCCTTCCCTTTGAGCCATCTTCAAATATGCATATTGGATGGCTCACTCTTTCATTGTTGTTTCCTTCTTCTTATCTACATGATACATATATCGGATGGAGGACCGACATTGGAGATGGACCCTATGGACCTTCAAGTTGAGGAGTGCCACGACATCGAGCTATGGTACAACACCACCCATAAAAATTTTGCGTCTTATGCATGGATTGACTCACATTATGATTGCCTTGTTGCATCTTATATTCCCATGTCATCCATGATATATGAGTTTGTGCATTTCCTTAGCAAATTTGTTCTGATCTTCCTTGATGGCATATTCATACATCATGATCATATTGCCTACCATCAATTGCATGATAACATAACCATATTGAGCAATCATTGCCATATTCATGGTATTGATAAACCGTCTCACTATGACATCATTTTGCACCGTGGTTGCATTGATCATATTCACAATACATTTGTGTGCACAATGAATGCTTTTGCTCCCATGAACGCTTTGCATATCAGTCTCTATCATCTTGATAAGCTTCATGCGCTTTGCCATGAACAATCTTGCCGCACGGACTCATTCTTACATGATGGACACCTTGTAAGCGCTAACCATTGTATTTCCAAGTGTCATTTGTGTTTGCTCTTTTTGCATATGTACCACTCCAGAGACACCTTGGAGTACTTGGATTGCGCCATGTCTTCCACTTCGTCCAACTACAAGTCCGTCCACGACAACTGTTTCCATGGTGATGATGTTTTCAATCCGAGGTAGGATCTTTCCCAAGGGAGGGGAGATTATGCGGAGCATACTACGATCATCCCCATGTACACTAGAGCATACGCCATTGGACCTAAGGTGAACTCGCTCCTTTCCATATCTTCCCTTTCCGCATGTAAGACATGGATGCTACTTCAAGCGCGGACCTTGTGCATACTCAGTTACACCCGACTAGACCATGGAGAGCCCAAGGACCAGTGAAGATTGTTGTTTCTTGTGGTTCTCGATGGCTCTGCCTAGCCGACGACAATTTGCTCAGTGTAGTTCTATTGAGAAGGTTGGCATGTGTGTGATTGCGGAATACCCAGTGCGCCCCAAGTGCCTTTAGCTGTATCCGAAGGCCCTGCATTTTATTCATGCACAAATTATTGATCAAGCATTCATTGTCAAGACCTCGGTACGATATTTTAAAATTTTGTTACGTGCCATTAACAATTTAAGAAATTCTATAAAACATGAAGCTTTGGTAGATGGCAAGTTATTTTGCAAGCCACATGGCAAGTTCATCTGTGTACAGACGATAGCTTTACTCATGCATGAACGCACGCTCAACATTGCCAAACACATTTAGACCATCATGGCAACTTTAGTCACACGCAATTTCTTTTCATTTTTTAAATTTTTTTACGATGGCATGTTCTATCATGTGATATAACTCCACATTCTCATAATACATCGGGCAACTCAACGACAATAGGGATGGAAAGTTATTTGTGAATGCAATATGGCAACTAATGTGCTAATTTTCTAAACCTACACACTCGTTCAATTTTTGACTCCCCTGTTTTTTCTTTCTTTGTTCATCATTTTCCCTTTTTGATCTAATTTTTTTGACTATGAACAGTAGGGTAAAAACCCCACTGCAACTTTTATTAATTAATTAAAAGAGAGTAAAAAGAGTACACAGAGAGGCTTGAGCTAAGCCTCAAAGAAGGAAAAAAGAGAAAACTAAGAGAGAAACTAGAGAAGAAAACTAAGAAAAAAAAGGAAAAGCTATAAAGAGAAATTAGCAAAACTAAGAGAAGAAAGCTACTACTAAAAAAGAAAATTACAACAAAGCTGCAAACCACACAGAGAACTACCTTTCATGTTTCTGCTTCATCCTGTATTTTAGTAGTTTTAGTTCCTCTATGAAGATGAATTTCTAGCCTTGGAATGATGGAGTAATGTTTTCAAAGATCTTATTATTTCTAGTAATCCAAATTGCCCATGACCCAAGAATAATGATCTCCATATAGAATGGATAATTGAGCTTGTCCTTTAGATCTTGATATGCTTCTAACACTGATAAGTTTGGTGTCCTTGTTGGACTAATAAAATCCCAGCATTGCTGTGCAAAGGGACATCCCCAGAAAAGATGATGCAATGTTTCCTCTTGTTGACAGTCCCTTACTGCACAATTATAGGCTTCAAGCTCAAAGCTCTTTCTCCTTAGCAAGTTCCTTCTGTTGACTCTATCATGTAACAACATCCAGAAAAACACTTTATGCTTGGGCTGACATGAGCTCTTCCAAATCCAGTTGAAGTGAGGCGGTGTTTGCTTGTGCCCAATCAGAACTTTATATGCTTTGATGGAGGAATATAATTCATTTCCCCAAATATAGCTCCATGTGTCCATTGAATCCAAAAATTCAGATTGTCTCAAAGAGATGCAGATATATTCCATTTCCATGAACTCCTCATATGCTTGAGTTGTTAGTGGTAAATAGAATAAGTCGTGAAGGTATTCAGTATGAACCACTTGATGGACATTCACTTCAGTGCTTTTGACAAAAGAGTGCAAGTGATGGAATTTATGTTTCAGGACTGATTGATGCCATTAGTCATCCCAGAAAAATGCACTTTTACCATCTCCCACATTACATCTAGCAATTGCTTTAAATTGATCAATGAGTGCCAGGTTTGATTTCCACCGGAAAGAGCCTATCATAGTATATCCTTGAAGTCTCCCATCACTGTAATAAGTCTCCCAAATTAGATTAACCCATGGTATATCATGTTTGTTGAAGAACTATGCAGGTTTTTCATAAGAAGAGTTTTATTCTATGTGTAGATGTCCAAGACCCCCAATCCTCCTTGACTTTTGGGTCTACAACCTGTGTGACAGGCCACCATTGCTGGTCCGCGGTCCTCCATATCTGGGCTTCTCCAAAGATAGTGTCTTAAGTATTTAATGATCTGTTTCTTAATTGTGATAGGAATATCCAAACAACACATGAAAAATACTGAAAGTGATGCAAGCACTGATCTTACCAGAAGTAGCCTTCCTGCCTGAGTCATGAAACTGGATATACTAGCCAGTCTTTTTGCAATCCTGTTAACTAGAGGTAAACATTGTTCCACAGTTGGTTTATATATACCCAATGGCAGTCCCAGATATGTAAATGGGAAATGTCCTCTAGCACATTGATGTGTGTTTGTAAAAAGGCCTACTCTCTCTTCATCAATGTTAACAGGGACCATGATTGATTTTCCATAATTGACTTTTAGCCCAGTTGCTGAGGCAAAAGTGTTTAGAAGTGCTTTGAGGCATATGAGTTGTCTGGAATTTGCTTGCATAATAACCAATGTGTCATCTGCATATTGAACTATTGGGAAATCAGGGCATGAGCTGACTTGAATTGGTGGAGTGATTAGATTTAGTCTCATTGCTTTATTGAGTATAGATTGTAGCAAGTCAACAGCCAACACAAAAATTAAAGGGGAGTAAGGATCTCCCTGTCTTACTCCTCTTCTAATGTAGAACTTCTTCCCAGGCACTCTGATGTGGAGCATCCTACGATCATCCCCATGTACACTACCACTACTCCCCAAGCCCCAAGTGGACATACAACGAGACCTCAAATATACGCCATTGGACATAAGGTGAACCCGTTCCTAAATGCTTCCCCTTTCCACTCATGCGAGACATGGTTGCTACCTAATGCAAAGACACTACGTGTGCTTAGGAATCGAGGAGACAACCATGGAGATGCTCGAAGCATAGGACAAGTCCACACGGAAGCGGATCAAGAAGTGCCTCAAGTGGAGTCGCCACGGAGCTACAGCGGCCGGACATCCGGCAGGAGCCCGGACATCCGGTGCCACCAACCAGAGGAAGACCAGAGAGAGACGGACGCCAGGAGACTCTACAGCAGCCGGACATCCGGCGCCCCGCCACGGGCCGGACATCCGGCACCTGCCCGGAAATACGGCGCAGGCTATCCAGAGAGCACCGAGACGAGCCTCGCCAGCCCGGACATCTGGCCCGCAAGCCCGGAAATCCGGCCCAACGCCTAGACATCCGGCTCCGCCTGTCTACGCACAGTGAAGAGCCGAAGCCCATGTACACCTTTGCCCACCTAGACTATATATACTCCTCCTCCTCCCTCTTTCTAGGGTTAGCGTTGTGTTAGCTCATATGTGAGATAGAGCTTCGCTCATCCATCCAGATCTACTCCATCGCGAGGGACCGTTACCTCTTCGGAGAAGATCCATCTTGGATTCAAGACCCCCTTCATGGGAAGACCCCTCAAGACGTCCTCACGGAGAAGAACCGGTTACCTTTGTATCTTCCTTTGTTGATCGTGGATCTTGTATCTCCTCTTGTGTTTTGAGGATCTAGCATATGTGTGACCTAATCTCGTTGGTTTGAGTGTTTCTCTCGTGTTTCCCCTCGTGATTTCTCCTTGTGTTCTTTGTGTTCATCATAGGATCCGCTCCTTTCATGAAAGATCAGCCATCTAGGGTTCCACCCTACATCATCTTTGTATCATGAGCCATGTTGATCACGATTCTGCAGCCTCCCCTCTTTGTTTTCTAGCCTTGTTTTGTTGATTTCGTCCTAAATTCGAAAATCCCCATAAAAAATAGCCCCCAATATTTTGTGATTTGTTGGTTTGATGATGTTTCGTTGATTTTGATCCATGGATTCGTTGTGTTTTGAGTAGATCTATCTTTTCCCCAAACTCCCCACTTTCCATCCACGAAATCCATCAAATTTTGCTCCCAAAATCATCAATTTCCGCCCCCAAAATCGAGTTCCTCGAGTTCATCCTCGGATTTGGAGCCCGGACATCCGGCTCCTAGAGCGCAATTCGCACGCGGTTCTGGACATCAGGTCCCGGATTTCCGGCCCTGACCCCGGATGTCTGGCCCCTAGCATTTCAGCCTTTGGTGTTTCACCGTTTTGACCATAACTAATTCATACGGAGTCCGTTTTTGACGTTCTTTAGTTCGTTTTGAAGCGATTGACACCCCCCATCCCAAAAAAATACTGCCATCACCATTTGAATCCATCAAATTTTTGGAACTTTGGCATCTTTGTCTAGGGCCTCAACCATAACTTCCGCAACACCACCATAGCCTTCTGCAACCTAACCCATTTTGTTCCCCTTACCATTTGAGGTTGTTGGAGTTGTGATTCGAGTCTACTAAGTTGTTTAGGCTACTTAGGGACCATTGCTTCTTCATCAACCACCACCATAACTTCCGCATAGGCTTGCCCACCATACACTTCCACCACCCCAACTTAACCCAATTTTGTTTGTGTTGTGAGTTGTGTCTCCCAAGGTTTTTCGGCTACTTAGGGACCGTGCCTTCAACTCCGACACCGTGTATAGCCCATCATACCCTTTCACCTTAACCCATTTGGACCGGGTTTCCCATTGAGCTTCCAAAAAACAACCACCACTTTCCTGCAACCACCATTTGACATTTGCCTTTGGAGATTTTGAGTTTGCGCTTTTTCCGTTTCCTAAGGTGTTTCGGATAATTAGGAACGAGTCGCCATCGACAAAACCGCCTCTCATCATCACCACGGATGGTTACCTCGACGACATCATTGTATATTGTTGCCATTGCATTGATAACCCCTAGCCCATTTTGCGTCACTTGCCAATCGAGAATAGCCTTTGAGTATTGCCGGCAACATTACTTGTGCACATTAGTGATCTACACCATCCGTTGCATACATACCATATCATATTGGTATCATATCATCCCTTGTGTCACAAGATTGTTCCCGTATATACACAATTGCTATATTGGTTTGTGCATTTCACATTGTGGCCATATCGAAAAAAAGAATAAGCTTTTAAGCAAAGAAAAAGAGAGCAAAGAGCTTGTAAGCAATAGCCATATCATCATACCACATCACACATCAGATTGTCATATCCGATCATCTTGGATCATCTTGAGAGGAACAACGGGAACCATATATATATAACATAATTGGGATAGAAGTCGTTGCATTTTTTGTCTCCTATAGGTTGTGTACAAGTGTCGTATCTCCCTATTGAGCAATCGTGCTAGCGTCTCTCTAGAGTTGTGCAACAAGAGCATTTTCCGTGGATTCCACATTTTGAGCTCATTCCTTGGTTGTACGACCCCATTTATCTATCTGTGTGTGCATTTCCGTGTGCCATTCATTGCTATTGGTCTACTTGTTTCACTTGCGAATTTGTGAATCTCTTTCAACATTATTGACTCTTGTTAACATTTTGCATCAAATTTTTGTGCCACTATCCTCACCGAGCTCCACCATAAGCCTTATTTGTGTAGGTGTGAGAAATTGATGAGATCGGTACCAATTGTGCTATTTCCTTGTTACATCATTGAGTGATCATTGATCCATTTTCAACATCGGTCAAGGTACATTTGGTATAGTTCTTCTCTTTCTCCCACTCATATTTTCTCGAGTCCTGTGATGGATAGGAAAGGCATTTCATCTCCGGTCTTTGACAACAACGGCGGTGCGAACAACTACATCACCAAATCGTCAATCTTCATTCTACAACGACAAATGCAAGGTGCACAATCAAGATTGCGAGAGCGCATTGACAACCTCACCATCGACATATGACACTCCAAGCTACGTACAGGAGAGTACTTCGACAACAAGCTTTCAGCACAAAAGGAGGAGAATGATGCAAGGATGGAGGAGATTTGAGCCTTGGTCAAGTCTACTTCCCCTTCGTCATCTTCAAGGCGGCGGCGAGCAAGTCGATCATCTTCGGAGTGCCCACACGATGCAAGCGCAATTCATCCATGTCCACATCTACATGGTGACAATCATCACATTCGTGATACAAATCGTCATGAAGGGCAAGTCACCTCCAAGAATCATGTGCATGACAACGACAGATGACATCTACTATGAGCTCAAGTTTGACAACGACACCATCACCATGAACATGCTCGACACGCGCAAACCTACAAGTCCGAACAAGCTCTACATCAAGCTGCGGCCAAACTTCATGGGCACAAGAGAAGACCATGAGACAAGCACCACCAAGAGGACGCGACGGCTACTACCACCACCACTTCGGCATCTTCGCCAAGTGCTATCAAGGCATCTTCGCCTTTGGATGTACGGCATCTTTGCCTACTTCCCATGAGTACGCCTACATCGACATCATCAAGTACAGGGCGAGCACCTACAAGCGAGGGCGACACTTCCATCTTCAGAAGCCCCTCAAGGAAGATGGCCGAGCATGGGAAATTCCCTTCGGTCATGGAGACGAGCTATGTGGTTCCACATCATATGGACCTCCAACAACAAGACGACGACAAGAAGGCTGAGTGATGTAGGAAGGAACCCTAGATGGCTGATCTTTCATGAAAGGAGCGGATCCCAATGAGGAACACGAAGAACACGAGGGGAAACACGAGGTAAAACACGAGAGAATCACTCAAATCAACAAGATTTGGTCACGCATATGCTAGATCCTCGAAACACAAAGAGATACATGATCCGAATCAAACAAAGGACGATACAAGTGGTAACTAGTTCATCTTCGTGAGGAGGTCTTGAGGGGTCTTCCCATGAAGGGGTCTTGAATCCAAGGTGGATCTTCTACGAAGAGGTAACAGTCCCTCGCAATGGAGTAGATTCTGATGGATGGGCGAAGCTCTATCTCACATATGAGCTAACACAATGCTAACCCTGACTAGGAGGTGGGAGAGGTCTATTTATAGTCGTAGTACAAGTTGGGGACGAAGTGAAGGGGTACATGGGCCGATGGCCTGTTACACTACGCGCAGGGTTGGCTAGATGTCCGGGCGTCGGGCCGGATGTCCGGGCTGGCCTGGGTCACTTCCAGATGCATTCGGTGATGGAGGGCCGGATTTCCAGGGACACGGGCTGGATGTCCAGCCGCTGTAGCAGCTGGCTATTCTTCCTTCACTTCCGCGCGCACTTGGCATTGGTCCTTGGGCTCTCCATGGTCTCCTCGGGTGTACTTGAGTATGCACAAGGTCTGCGCTTGAAGTAGCATCCATGTCTTACATGCGGAAAGGGAAGATTTGGAGAGGAACGAGTTCACCTTGTGTCCAATGGCGTATGCTTGAGGTCTCAACATGTGGGAACTTTGGGCTTGGGGAGTAGTCGTATTGTACATGGGGATGATCGTAGGATGCTCTGCATCATATCCCCTCCCTTGGAAAAGATCCGACCTCGGATCGAAAACCTCATCACCATGGAAACAGTTGTCGTGGACGGACTTGTAGTTGGACGAAGTGGACGACATGGCGCAATCCAAGTACTCCAAGGTGTCTCCGGAGTGGTACACATGCAAAAAGAGCAAACACAAACAACACTTGGAAATACAATGGTCAGCGCACACAAGGTGTCCATCATGTAAGAATGAGTCTGTGCGACAAGATTGTTCGTGACAAAGCGCATGCAGCTTATCAAGATGATATAGAACGATATGCATAGCGTTCATGGGAGAAAATTCATTTATCATGTGCACAAAGGTGTTGTGAATGTGATGAATGCAACCATTGTGCGAAATGATATCGTAATGGGACGGTGTATCAAAAGCATGAACATGGTAATTGGTGCTCAATGTGAGTATGTGATCATGCAATTGATGGTGGGCAATAAGATCATGATGTATGAATATGCCATCAAGAAAGATCACAACAAATTTGCTTAGGAAGTGCATAAGCTCATATATCATGGATGCCATGGAAATGAAAGATGCAACAAGGCAATCATAGTGTGAGTCAATCCATGCATAAGATGCAAATTTGTTATGGGTGGTGTTATACCATAACTCAATGTCGTGCTAGAAGTGTTGGTCTGGTGGTGCATCCACTAAGTACGAGAACTCCTCAAGTTGAAGGTCCATAGGGTCCATCCCCAATGTCAGTCCTCCATCCAATATATGTATCATGTAGACAAGAAGAAGGAAACAAAAATGAAAATATGGCCCATCCAATATGCATATGTGAAGATGGCTCAAAGGGAAGGAGTTCGCCTTTAGTAGTTTCTCGAAAATGTTGGTGTCGCACATCATGTACGCCTTCACATAAATGAAAGAACATGACAAACACTCAGAAAAACAAATGAGGCTAGTGAAAATGCAAAACCAAACATTCGTGTGGTGAAATACCCAACGAGTGTATGCATCATGCTCATCATAAGAAAGGACAAGGGAGTATTGCATAGTATGGAGGCATATGATGCGAGAAGAACCGAATACAATAGGCTCAATCAAAAAGCATGCATCACAAGGAATATGTCCAAGTCTCCATGATCAATAAGCATAGAAAGTTGGCACTCAATACAAGGGACATGAGAGATGAAACTAATGGAGACAAGAGACAATGATCAAGAAAAATCAAGTGAGAGGCATGAACATATATGTCATCAACCCAAGAAAGCGAGTAAGAATGGAACATGGGTGATGCGACAAAGCAAACAATCATAGTGATCAAGTCAATCAAGCTAGTAGTGCAAAGATGCAACGTACTAGAAGGAATCATGGCAAGCATGTCATGTGTGGAAATAGTGGGCATGAATAATGCACATGACATATCACAAGTATGAAAGCAAGATATGAGAAAAATATCATCAATGTATTGGTGAGAGGTTCTATGTAAATAGCAATGGAACATCATGACTCTCCCAACACAAGAATCAATAACAGCATGTGGCACATGGTAAACATGGCAATAGCAACAAGGATCTCCACCAATCATGCACATACACATAGAAGTAGTATAATGGTGAATCACATGTAAGTGCAAGCAAGGGTCACAATTGCATGGCAAAGGCATTGAGAGAGGCATAACATGCAAAGTGAACACGATATAATGGGCATAAGGTCATAATTGGTATATAGCCCATAGTCGTGTGAGAGCCAGGTAGAAGAGATGCGTGTGGTCATTGCGCGAAGAGGATGGTGGTAAGGAAAGTCCACGGGATCCCAAGTCATCCTTGCTCTCAAGAGCTCGTTTCGTCAACTCTTGGGATTGAGATGTTGGCGAGTATATGTGAGTGCCTACACAAAACAAAGACAAATGGAAAATTGTGTGTGCGTGGTATATGTACACATCATCCATTATGATGCGCACATGCTTGTGTCACTTAGCACAAAATATCCAATGCTCAAATAGATGAGATGCGTGATATGGAAACATGTCATCGATCATGAGAGGTTTGTTTTTATGTATAGCATAATGGAGACTCAAATTGTGTAATGCATCACGAGAAATATGTAGAGCATTGTTATTCATGGAATGCATATGGTGCACATAATTATGGGAATCATGCAAAGTATGGAACGCATCAAAATCTCCTAAAATGTATGAGGAAACTATGGGGGTCTCCTCATGAGCATTAATGGAAACATCACATGGAGAATATTGACAACATCCAAAACAATGCATATTCGGAACAATATGATCATGGCATGGCATAGTAGATGAATTGCACAAATCATGTAAAGGAAGCATAGCAATATCATCGCATGAAAAACAAAAGCCAATGATCATCATCTCGTCATCTATGCCATAAGTGCAAACGAGATTTATTTTAAAGGGGCATGCATAGTTACTATGTTGAGATTGAAATGATGCAATATGGGAGATCTCACTCATATCATCTGACAAGTTTAATGGATTTTCAAAAATGACGTGAACAATAGAATTTTCACATGATATCCTATGGAGCATAGCATCACAAGTAGGCAATTCAACATGCTCATCATCATGTTCATCATAAATGGGTGGCATATCGAAACAAGCCATAGTGTGTGATGAATCCATAAGGTGATCATCATCATGCAAGCAATCATTGGTAAGATAGTACACTAGTGGGACAAGAGAAGTACCATCACCTAGGTTACCTTTGGAGCGTCGCTCATGTGTTGTAGGTGAGGTGTCGAAGATCCACTCATTGTCATCTTCATCTTAATGGAACCATGTGGGGGATGCATCATCTTCCACCATGGCCATGGTTGTCTCCGTTGGGGGTATGGACTCGTCGAGGATAGGCATGTCGTCATGTAGGAGACCTAGCACCAAAGAAGAAAACACACTCGGAGTAGAGGTTAAGTCGTTAGTAATCATAGTGGCCTCACATGCCGTCTCAACTACCTCACTCACTAGGTGTTGTGGCTCACTCACTCCCTCAAGGATGCTCTCACTCATATGGTTGGTGGAGTCACACAAATGGCTCTCAAGCTCACATAGGATGTGTGGCATGCTCTCATGTGTGGGGATAGTGGTTGTCACACTCATCCTCTCATAAGAAATGCACTCAATGTCACATATGGTGGAGTCACTCATGTCACTCATGTGGTGGTGGCTCTCCTCACATGGGAATTGGGCAACTCTTCATATGTGGGTGTCGGAGAGATGTTGGTGCAAATGTCTCCATGCTCTCCTATCGCCGCGTTGGTTGAAGGGATAGTCCAATGCTCAACCTCCTCATCCTTAACGCCTCCAAAGATGAATACCATAGGATGTGGCAAAACATCACTCTCCTTCGAGACCAAAGATAAAGTCTCATGTGCGGTCTCGTAGCTTGACTCGGAGTAGGGGACATATTGCGGCACCATCTTCATATTGTTGAAGGGGTTCATGCTCGTCGCTGTAGTCGAAGGGGATGGCCCTAGCTCGACCTTCTTATCACCGTCTTGTTGTTGGAGGCCCATATGATGTGACACCTCGTGGCTCATCTCCATGACCGAAGGGAAATTCCCATGCTCGGTCATTTTCCTTGATGGGCTCCCAAAGATGGAAGTGTCGCCCTCGCTCATAGGTGGTCGCCTTGTTGTTGAGGATGTGAAAGTAGGCGAACTCATGGGAAGTAGGCAAAGATGCCGTACGTCCAAAGGCGAAGATGCCTTGATAGCACTTGGTGAAGATGCGAGGTGGTGGTGGTAATATCCATAGCGTCCTCTTGGTGGTGCTTGTTTCACGGTCTTCTCTTTTGCTCATGAAGTTTGGCCATAGCTTGATGTAGAGATTGTTGGGACTTGTGGGTAGGTGCATCTCGAGCATCTTCACGTTGATGGTGTCGTTGTCGTACTTGAGCTCGATGGCATTCGTCGTCGTGCACATGTTGCTTGTAGGTGACTTGCTCTTCATGACGATGTGGATCATGAACGTGATGATGGTCTCCATGTAGATGTGGGCATGGACGACTTGTGCTTGCATCGCATGGGCGCTCCGAAGATGATCGACTTGCTCGCCGTTGCCTTGAGGATGATGAAGGGGAAGAATGATTTATCAACAAGGTCCGAATCTCCTTCATCCTTGCATCTTCCTCCTCCTTTTGTGCGGAAAGCTTGTTGTTGAGGTAGTCTCTTGTACATAGCTCAGAGTGACGCATGTCGATGGTGAGGTTTTCAATGCGCTCTCGCAATCTTGATTGTGCGCCTTGAATTTGTCGTTGTAGATCAAGATTGACGATTTGGTGATGTAGTTGTTGGCTCCGTCATTGTTGTCGAAGACCATAGATGAAATGCCTTGACTATCTATCACAAGACCATAGATGAAATATACCAAATGTACCTTGACCGATGTTGAAGATGGATCAATGATCACTCAATGATGTAACAAGGAAATAGCACAATTGGTACCGATCTCGTCAATTTCTCACACCTACACAAGTAAGGCTTATGGTGGAGCTCGGTGAGGATAGTGGCACAAAAAATTGATGCAAAATGTTAGCAAGAGTCAACAATGTTGAAAGAGATTCACAAATTCGCAAGTGAAACAAGTAGACCAATAGCAATATATGGCACACAGAAACACACACACGAATAGATAAATGGGGTCGTGCAACCAAGGAATGCGTTCAAAATGTGGAATCCACAGAAAATGCTCTTGTTGAACAACTCTAGAGAGACACTAGCACGATTGCTCAATAGGCGGATACGACACTTGTGCACAACCTATAGGAGACAAAAATGCAATGACTTCTATCCCAATTATGCTATGTATATATGGTTCCCGATGTTCCTCTCAAGATGATCCAAGATGATCTTATATGCAACGTCGTACGATGCTATGGCTATTGCTTACAAGCTTATTTGCTCTTTATCGTTTTCTTAAAAGCTTATTCTTTTTTTTGTATAGCCACAATGCGAAATGCACAAACTAAGATAGTAATTGTGTATATGCGGGAACAAACTTGTTGCACAAGGGATGATATGATACCAATATGATATGGTATGTATGCAATGGATGGATTAGATCACTAATGTGCACAAGTAACATTGCCGGCAATACTCAAATGGCTAGTCTCAACAGGCAAGTGACGCAAAATGGGCTAGGGGTTATCAATGCAATGGCAAGGGAGAATGTACAATGGTGTCGTCGAGGTTACCGTCGAGGGTTTCTTGTTTGTAAGCCACAGACGGATAATGGTGAAGTGGTCAATGTGATGATGAACTCGAGGTGATGATGAGTGGTGGTGATGTCGAATTCAAACCGTTCCTAATTAGCTGAAACACCTTAGGAAACGGGAAAAACCGCGAACTCAAAATCTCAAATGTCAAATCTCCAATCTCAGAACCGTCGTCCCCTCCTTCTTCCTCCTCACGCCTATGCTCTCGCTCGCTGCCGCCGCGTTTTCGCCGCTCTTTCTCCTCCACTTCTCGCAGCCGCCATGGCACCCAAGACTAGCAAGAGTAAAGGAGTGGCCAGGGACGCCGGGGGTCGGAGCCGCCGGAGAGCAAATCAGCGGCGCGGCGGACGCAGCTTGCTTACTTCCCCTCAACGGTCGATGTGGTCCATCTCCGGGACAACTTCAGGCCCCTGTGGGGGTGAAAGACGGGGGGAGAAACAACGGGGCACCCGGCCACACGCGTCATCCCCGCCAATTGCGCCAAGGCTGCCCCGAATCGGTACCCATTCCTCATGGACTAGTTCTCATGTGGCCTCTGCCCCCTTTCTCCGATTTCTTCAACGACATCATGCACACCTACGGCTTCCACCTTTTGGATTTCACTCCAAATGTCGTGGCATGCAAGGCTCTTTTCACCCATCTCTATGAGGGCTTCCCCGGAGTGCTTCCCAGCATGGCGCTCTTCCGCCACTACTTTTACCCTTGGATCCAGAAGGGAGGTGCCATCTCTGGTTGTGTCACTTGGATCCCAAGGCCGCTGGAGAAGGGTACATATCCAGAGGGCACCCAGAAGGAGAGGTGGGAGGAATGGCGGAGCCGGTGGTGCTGGATTGAGGAGGAGGACCCTCTGGAGTTTTGCCAAGTTCACCAGACGCCGTCGGTCCGTAGAGATGACTGGGGCGACGTCGATGCCTAGGACGGGAGGCTGACGGTCGCCACCACCAGGATCCACCGCCTTGCCGCTGCCGGGCTCACCCTGGAGATGATCGGGGCGGATTTCATCCACCGCCGCATCGCTCCTCTGCACAACAAGGGGAGGCCGACTTGGCTTTTCAGCAACGCAGCTGACATCATGCGGCTCCGCCCTGGCCTGAACCATAACTTCAGGGTGATGGCGCAAGCCCACTTCTGCAAACGGCTCTTCCAGCTCGACGTGGGTCGCGACGACAGGGAGGAAAGGTCCGGCAAGGCCGCGAAGGCCGGAAAGGTCACCAAGGGGCCCTTGTTCGGGTTGCCGGCGGGGGTTGTCCCGCTGAGAAACAACTCTCGCCGAACCGACATCATCGCCATGATGCCGGACTTCAATGTGCACAGCCTCGACCCAAATTGGGCCGAGCCAGAGGACGGTCAGGTGCAGGAGTTCTTCGACACCTTGGTGGAGGGGTACGTCCGCGAGGAGCCACGGCTCATCCATGACACCAACCAGGTGGAGCTAGACTACATCGCCGCCAGGGCGGCGGAGGCGGAGATCGCCAAGGAGGCCGACAACATTGTGGCGTGGAGGATGAGGCCGCGATGGCCGCAGAGGAGAAGGAGCTCGCCCAGTGGACGGAATCCGCTGGGGAGGCCAGCGTCACCGGCACCGGGGCCCCTCTCATCGAAGATGATGCCGACGGGTCGTTTGAGGAGGAGGCCGAGGCTGTCAAGCCCCCGGTCATGGGGAGAGGGCGTGTCCTATGGTGGGCCGTCTCTAGTGAGCCTATCCGGCCCGGCAGGGCCGCACAACCGCAACAACCTCCGGAGGCGCCCATGCGTCAGACGAGGGCCGCCGCGGCGGGGAAGGCGGTAAAGGTTGTGGTGGCGAAGAAGAAAGCAGCTGCCCCTTCTTCATCCAAGCGTCCCCCAACTCCACGTGCTTCCCCTCCTCCCACCGGCGATGATTCGGAGGTCTTCTTTGACCTCGGGTCTCTTAGCCCGAGGAGGAAGAGGAAAGCCATGGAAGAAGAGGCGGAGGATGAGTAAGTGTCTGGCCTTTTGTCATCTCCGTCCCTTCGAACTGTGCCACTTTTCCTAACTTGTCCTCATGCTCGCAGGGATAGGGAGACGCTGGTCAAGAGGGTGGCGAAGAGGGCCAAGGCATCAGCGGGCGGCCAGCCCTCGGGGGGCACCTCGGGTACGTCGCTGGTGGTGGTGGAGAGCAGCCCAGAGAGCATCCCCCGGCGCAGCCCCCTAGCGTGCGTTCATCACTCGCTCCCCCTTAATGTGTGCTAGGGTACGATTTCCTGGTGCTGACCTTGCCGTGGTTGCAGGAGGAGAACGGCAGCAGGAGGAGCCACTGAGGGCCACCCCCAATGCGTCGCCCCCATCGACCACACCACCCCAAGGGGGGGTCGCCTGCAAGGGCGCCAGGCACCGAGCCCATGCACACGAAGGAGGAGGAGGTGAACCCGGGCGCCGGTGGCTCTGCCTTGGCATCGAATGCCGGTGGAGAGGGGGCAACTTCGTCCCAGCTTGGCGCAGGTAAGTTGTTCGCTTCTCGTCCCCGCTCGTTTTTCTTCTATCAAATTTTGATCTTGGCTTCGCCTCATTCTCCTTCTCGGTACCCAAATCTTCAGCAGTGGACCGGGAGGACGTGGACACCGTCATCGAAGATGTCGCTAGAGAGGCCGCGGCCAAGGCCAACAAGATCGCCGCTGAGGAGGCCGCCAAGGATGTTGCCGAGGACGCCACTGAGGGGTCTGCCGGGGAGCCCGGCGAGGCCGCTGCCGAGGAGGCCGGCAAGGGGCCTGTTGGGGAGGCCAGCAAGGCAGCTGTCGAGGAGGAGGTAGTCGACGACCAGCCGTCCTCCTCCGCCCCCTGGCTCGGGCAAATATCTGAAGGTGGGCAACTTGTTCGTCCACCTCCCATGGACAGCGAGCACTAGGGCGCTCGCTGAGGGGGAGGTGTTTGACGACGAGGTGCTTGGTGCCACCGGGCTTGAGGTCGTCGACGGACCGAGCGTCGGCGGCAGCGGTCCTCGAGAAGAGCGGCTCCTCCAGAGCACGAGCGCCAGCTTCCACAAGCTCCATGCACTTCACCGTGTCCGCCTGAACAAGGCCGTCCAGGATGGCAACAGTGGACAAGGCGGAGGCGGACCTCGAAGAGCGCATTGCCGAGGCGCAGGCTTGGTTCCGCCAGGCCTATGAGGAATTCAATGCCGCCCAGGAACAGCTGGCCGAGCGCAAGCTGGAGCTTGTCATGAAGCAGACTGACATCAAGAAGTCCCAGGAGACGGCGAGTTGATAGGCCGCCAAGGAGGAGGCCGCTCGGCTCTAGCACCAGGCCGAGCTGAACTCCCAGGAGGAGGACCTTGCCGCTCGCGAGGAGAAGCTCACCGCGACACTCTGCGGCAAGGATGAGGAGGTCCAGGAGCTCGTCGTGCAGCGGACCCGGGAACTGGAGCAGAGGCACGAGGAGGCCCTCAATGCTCAGGCCCAGGTCACACCAGCAAGGTGAACGAGCTGGAGGCGGAGCATGATGGGCTGAAGCGGCAGGCCTAGGAGCTGACAGGGGAGAGGGACGCGGCCAAGGGCGCTTTGGCTGACACGTAGGCCGCAGTCCTCGAGAAGGTGGAGCTACTCTCCATGGCCAATGAGTTCATCAAGGACTTGAAGCTGAAGCTGGAGAGCCTTGAAGGGACACTCTCGGAGGTTAGGGCTCGGGAGGGGGCCCTAACCAAGAGTCTGGAGGAGGAGAAGCAGCTACGGAAGAACGACGCCGCGAGCCACGCATAGTTCGTGGTGGGTGAGAAGCTCTGGATCAGCCGCCTCGCCGATGTCGCCGGCAGGATCACCATGCAACTGGCTACCATGGGGATGCCACACGTGAGGTACGTCCCAGAGCCAAAAGTGAGTCCTAACGCTAGGCTGAATCTATTCTTCGAGGGTGTTCTCCGGGCCCTGGAGCGGTTCCACTCCAACAGGGTGACATCTCTAGCCGAAGAGGCTCAGAGGTTTTGCCGGGGCGCCATGACCAAGCTCCTAACCAAGATGGTGTACTGGAACCCTGACCTCGACTTCAAAGCTTCGCTGGATAGCTTGCCGAACGACATGGACCCCGCGCCGCTCGAGGAGCGCATCGAGCCCGTCATCGGCCGCATCGATGGAGTTCAGAGGGTACAAGGCCAGCACCGGGACTAGGCACCTCGTTTCTTATCGCCGCTGCAGGTTCAAGACCAAGACAATTTTTATCTTTAGTTAGAACCGCAGCGAAACTCTATAGTACTTTTGAAATGATGCATGTTATTTTCCTGTTTGATTTCCCTTTGTATGTCCGCGTACGTTATTCGGGTAGGTTTGCTGACACGGAAGCCCAGGCGGCGTCTTGAGGATGGATCCTCAATGGCCTGCCGAGCATGCTTGCTGCCGGGTAAACCACCTCGCTGCTCTTGACGCAGCCGCTCGAGCTGTCGAGCGGACTCGAGACAGAACGAGAGAGTTGCCAATCGCAGAAGGTCGCCCTGCCATTCTTGACGCAGCCGCTCGAACTGTTGAGCGGACTCGAAACAGAACGAGGGCGTTGCCAATAGTGGTAGGGCCCCATTGCATGCAGGTTTGCCATACACAAGGTAAGATCGTTGAGGATGATAACCATATATATAAAAAGGAATTACTCAAGGTTTTGTATGACTTAGCTTTTCTGCCGCTGCGTGAGCGTTCGTCGCGTCCACCGAGGACGCCATTTGTTCGGTTGTCTCCTTGCTTGAAGTGACGGCCACGATGAAGCCGTTGCTCCGTCCAGGCCGGATTCTCACAACTGCACACCCCCTACCTGGCGCGCCAGGGATGTCGGTGGGAAACGACACCTATGGGGTCACTGGGATCCCTTCTACCGTTAGCGGGCGCGGGGTTGTGCGAAGAGCGGGTCTGGCGGTCAGCACACAAATCGTTTACCTAGGTTCGGGCCGTGGAGACGCGTAAAACCCTAGTCCTACTTGTATGTGTATTGAGGTGTTTTTGTGTTCTTGAACTAGCTGAAGTGGCTCTCTAGTCCAAAAGATCTGAATCCGTCTCTAGTACGCCTCGGGCCTCCTTTTATAGACCAAAAGGGGTTGCCACAGTGGCACCCAGGAGGTGAAAAGGTGTACAGGGGCTGAGTCTATCCCATGGCATCGTCGGACAAACGCATTTAATGCACTGCCGATGTGTCCCACTTGCTTTATTGGGGATAGCAAAGAAGCTCGTCCCAGCTGTCGTCGCCTCGCCTAGCTCCGACGTGCGTCCAAGTTGAAGAGGCGTTGTAGCGCCACGTTGGCTGGTCGCTGGGCTGGTGCGGTGGTGGAGCCTTCATGAAGATCTGCATGCCACGACGCAGGTGCTTGCTGAGTTGGTTTAGAGGCAGCATGCTGCCATGCAGATGCCTGCTCAGCTGGTCGAGCTGGCAGCTGTATGGGAGAGGTGGTGGAGTTTTGGCAGACGCGGACACGGCTGCGGCCTCGCGGGCATCCTAGACAACGGTCTCGCTGACGGCCCGGCAAGGGTCTCGCTGTGGCACCATGGTCGTCCCCGGCAAGGGTCTTGCCGGGGGTCTCGTGGATCTCCTCGGCAAGGATCTCGCCAAGGGTCGTCGTATTTTGGTTTCCATCTGATCTTGCGTGTCTATGATCTCTACAAAGATCTGCATGCCACCACATAGGTGCCTCCCGAGCCTTGGTTCCAATATTATGTGGGGACCCCTTGGGTTCAAGGGTGGTACGCTCTGTTGGCGTCAGGTAAGTTGCCCCGGCAAGGATCCTGCCGAGGCTATGGAAGCCACCCCCGGCAAGACTCGTGCTGGGGGAGTCCACATCACCCTCTTGCTCTTTTTGCGTCTCTAGCCTTGGCGTTACTCCGGCATCCCACCCCTGCCCTGCTTAGTGTGGCCATGGGCGCGGGTCTGACTGCCCGTGCACAAGTTAACGGGTGCAAAAGGAGAGCTGACACTAAGCAGCCGAAACACCTTAGGAAACGGTAAAAACCGCAAACTCAAAATCTCATACGGAAAAAGTGAAATGGTGGAAGCGGAGATGGCAATGCAGAAGTGGTGGTGGTTGATGAAGAAGCAACCGTAACTAAGTAGCCGAAACACCTTAGTAGACTCATGTCACCACTCAAACAACCACAAATGCTATATGCAGCAAAAAGGGTTAGGTTGCGGAAGGCTATGGTGGTTTTGTGGATGATATGGTGGAGGGCCTAGGCAAAATGCAAAATTTTCAAAATTTTGATGGAATAAAATGATGTTGGAACCTATCTAGATGGATGGGGGATGTCAATAGCTGCTCAACAAGCTAAAGGATGCGAAAATCAGACTCTGAATGTGGAAGTTATGGGGAAAACGGTGAAGTGCACGCGACTGATTCTGGGAGGGCCGTGCGCATGGGGTCCAAGGCCCATGGACACGGGGTCCCATGCACATGGTACACATACCGAGGGCACGGGGTCACCTGGGATTACACAGGGGCCCGTGCGCACGCGGCTGGGAGCCCGTGGGCACGGGGTGGGCGGAAAATTCATGATTTCAGGGCGGAAAATGAGGATTTCTTGGGCAAAATTGGAGAGACTTTGGGGATGGATGGTGGGAAAAAGATGGGAGAAAGATAGATCCACTTGAAACCAAGAAAATCCATGGATTAAATCCAACAAAACCTCATCAAGCCAACAATCACAAACAAATTTGGGGCTATTTTTGGTGGAGATTTTCGAACTTGGACGAAAACAACAAAATCAAGCTAGCAAATGGGGGGATGGGACTCCAAGATGTGAATCAACCTTGCTCATGATACCAAGATGTTGTAGGGAAAATCCCTATAGGGGATCTTTTCACACTTGGAGGGGGAAAATAGGAAGAACACTCAAGAACACAAGGCACAAAGCACTCAAACAAACGCAAATATCACATCCACTAGAGTAGCACACATGAGATCCACAAGATTACATGAACAATTCAAGGAAAATAACACTAGGTAAGTTATTCCCACTAAGTAAGGTCTTGATCTTGATCTTCTCCAAGAGGAGGGCTTGATAATCCCAAGGATTCTTCCCAAGAGGGGTCTAGATCTCCAAGAGGAGGGGATACAAGGAGCAAAGCTCACAAATGTCTCACATATACTTTGCTATGCCTAACATATGGTCTAGGTACGGCATATATAGGTAGGTGGATGGAAGGGACGAAGAGGAGGCCCAACAGCAGCTCACAACCGTCCATCCTAATGGGCCCGTGCGCACGGGGTTCCCGTGGGCATGGTACAAGCCCATGTGCATGGGGTGCTCCAGCGCCAGCTCCCTGTGTAGTCCGTGCGCATGGGGTCTTCGAGGCCTGTGGGCACGGGGTCGCCTGGGAGGTGCAGAGCTGATCTTATTGCACCCCTTCTTCCTCCTTGTGGCCTTGGGGTCCTTCTCCTTGGCCTCCGGGATGCTCCCCAACTGCTTGGTGGCGGTCGTCCTCGTACCTAGTGATGCACAATATTCCATGATGAGGTAGCAACCAAGTCCTATGGATATTCATGTAAATCTTGAAGAGGAGCGGGTTCACCTTAAGTTCGGTAGGTCCACTTGGGGCTTGATGTGCTATGAAGGTGTACATGGAGATGACCGTGGGATGCTCCGCATCACTACGTGTGCTCAGGAACTGAGGAGACAACCATGGAGATGCTCGTTGCATAAGACAAGTCCACATGGAAGCGGATCAAGAAGTGCCTCAAGTGGAGTCGCCGCGGAGCTACAGCGGTCGGACATCCGGCGCCACCAACCAGAGGAAGAAGACCATATTGAGACGGACGCCAGGCGACTCTACAGCGGCCGGACATCTGGCCGACCCTCGGATATCTGGCACCCTGCCACGGGCCGGACATCTGGCACCTGCCCGAAAATCCGGTGCAGGCTATCCAAAGAGCACCGAGACCAGCCCCGCTACCCCGGACATCCGGCTCCTCATGAAGGCCCGGACATCCGGCATGACGCTCGGACATCCGGCTTAGCCTGTCTGCGCATAGTGAAGGGCCGAAACCCATGTACCCCTTTGCCCGGCTAGACTATATATACTCCTCCTCCTCCCTCTTTCTAGGCTTAGCGTTGTGTTAGCTCATATGTGAGATAGAGCTTCACTCATCCATCTAGATCTACTCCATCGCGAGGGACCGTTACCTCATCGGAGAAGATCCACCTTGGATTCAAGACGCCCTTCATGGGAAGACCCCTCAAGACCTCCTCATGGAGAAGAACCGGTTACCTTTGTATCATCCTTCGTTGATCGTGGATCTTGTATCTCCTCTTGTGTTTCGAGGATCTAGCATATGTGTGACCTAATCTCATTGGTTTGAGTGTTTCGCTCGTGTTTCCCCTCGCGATTTGTTCTCATGTTCTTCGTGTTCTTCGCGGGATCCACTCCTTTCATGAAAGATCGGCCATCTAGGGTTCCACCCTACATCACACTCGATTTAGCATGACAGCTGAAGACGCATATGAGAATATTGATTGCATCCATGAAATCCATTTTTCTCCAAAACCCTTTGCTCTAAAAATGTCAATTGTATTAAAGACTTTTCCAAAATCCAATTTAATTACTAACATCTCTTCCTTTGATTTATGACATTGATATATGTACTCATATGCCCATCCTAGACAATCCTAGATCACTCTATTTTTGAGGAAGCCATATTGATTAATGTGCACCATCTTTAGGATAACTCTCTGCAACCTGTTAGCCAACAGTTTTGTAATGATTTTAAGCACTCGATTAAGCAATAAGATTGGTCTAAAGTCATTTGTGGATAGGGGCACTTCTTTTTTTGGGATTAGAGTAATGAAAGATGTGTTGATGCTCTCCAAATCTACATTACCAGCATGAAAAGCCATTATAAGATCAGCTAAATCCACCTTTATAATATCCCAACAAATTTTAATGAACTCATTGTTAAAACCATCAGGACCAAGAGATTTATCTGTTGGCAAATTTTTAACCCCTTCATCAATTTCCTATTGTGTAAATGGTTTTTCCAGGTCTACGAACACTTGAGGGTCCACTGTATGTTCATACAGATCATTTAAGTCAAAGTGCATTGTATGTCCAGTAGATTGTCCCAATCTCTTTTTGAATGCTTCCCAGAGAATGGCAGCTTTTCCTTCATGATATATAACTTCAACTTGGTCTTTGTTTAACAAGATTGCAATTTTATTATGTCTGTGATTGATGGTAGCCTTGGTATGAAATAATTTAGTGTTTATATCCCCAAATTGGACTCCTTTGATTTTTCCTCTCTGCTTCCAGTAGATTTTCTGATTGTTAAGCATTGTGAGTACGAATTCCTTAAGCATGTTTCTACAGTTTCCTTCAAAGATAGACAAGTCTCTGTATTCCTCAATCAAATCCCATAGAAAGATGCATGCATTTAGTTCCTCAATCTGCTTTTTAAGACAGGATAGGCTTTTAGCCCACAATTTTAGAGCTCTTCTCAGATTTTTAAATTTGGCATTGATCTTTTTAGCATGATCAGTGAAACCCACAGGAATGTTCCATGCTGCTTGAACTACTTGTTTGAAGTAGTTGTGCTTTAGCCAGTAGTTTTCAAATCTGAATACCTTAGATTTTGGGATGTTGGTGCCAATTTTAATCATACATGGCAGATGATCAGAAAGTGGTTTTGCCAGAGGGAGAGCAGTAGAATCTGGATAACTTGTCATCCAAGCTGCTGATGTAAAAAAACAATCCAACTTCTCAAGAAGTGTGTTATCCTGCATGTTGCTCCAACTAAATTGTCTTCCTTTTAGAGGTAGTTCAATCAACCCAAGGTTCCTTATAGCTTCATTAAACAGAAGCATTTCATTGACATCTCCTCTAGGTCTGTTTCTATCCTCAGGTGATCTAATGAAGTTAAAGTCTCCCATGATTATCGAGTCCACATCAATAGGCATTTGAATATTGCTAAACCAATCTATAAATTCAGTCTTGTCCTCACGATTGCAAGGTCCATAGATGTTTGTGAGAATCCAAGTTGTGGAAGAGGTGTTGCAAGTGAACTGAATAGATAAAGAGAATTTGTTCTGAAAAATCTTTTCACCTATGAACTTCCAAGAAGTTAAAATTTGTCTAGAAGACCCAATTGAAGGGAGATAATCAAATTTATTAAATCTTTGGGGACAAAACTTATGAATATAAGCAAGATCAAAAGTCTCTCTCTTTCTTTCCTGAATGCATACAATCCCAGCAGCACTTTCTTCCACTTTTTGTCTAATTGCTAGCCAGTTATCTGGAGCATTAATACCTCTAACATTCCAGTTTAATATATTCTAGGAAATAGAATTTTCATAGCATCAGGCAGATAAATACCATCACAACCATTGATAAACCAAATCCAAGAGTCATACATAGCAAATAGGGTACCATCATACAGAAGTGGCCACTCTAGGTTGGCATCCATTGGCATACATTGTCTGAACTTAATACCCACAACATACATGAAACGAACAACCCACAAAGAAAAGTACTATAACAGTCTAGTGTTCTGACTATAACTATGTTGCATGTCCATCATCAGTTCCTGTTGGACTGTGCTGCATCTCCTTTGGCCTTGGACACCTTATCCACCTCCTCATGTCCCTTCTTCTTCGGTTTCTTGGACAACTTCTCATGCAATTCATCCTCAACCACCTTACAGAAAGATTTTGTCAAGTTTTTAACCACTTTATGTGAAAGAACCGGAGGTATAGCATTACATGGCAAGCAGGATTTAGTGTCACAAGATTTTCTTCTATAGCCATTATTATCTCTCTTAATCCTGTCACTTCTTCTTACCTCAGTTTCAACCAAAGGTTCTTTCTCCCTCCTTTTCCTGGAGATAGCTTCTCCCAGTGGCAGAAGAACAACTTTGTTGGGGGACACTTGTTTTAAGGGGCTGCTAGCTCGACTTGAAGAGTGTGCAGCTGGGCTAATTCCGTCATTTTCCTTACCCACACCTTGCATAATCTCCTTATAAGTGGGCGCCTAAGAGGTAGTACATCTATCAGGTATATGAAACAACATAGTTTCTTCAGATTTACAATTAGCAGTCAACAATTTCCACAGATCAGACTTTAAAAAGTGCATTGTCCACCCAAACTTATCAGGAGTTAACAACAATTGAATTATGAAATTAAACCAACTTACTGGGATTTCAATTTTGAAAGTGTTCGCATGTCCCTGAGTAGCTAGTGGAAAGTGCTGTATCCACAAATCTAGCCCCTCTTCAGAAATTAAGTGAGCACCATCAATAACTTCCAAAGCATGAGACTCAGCAATTGACTATAAATCAAACATGTAATTAGAATCATGTACAGTACCTTACCTTTCTTGTTGAAGTCAGAAGATGTGCCCACTTGAGGAATTGGGACATCTTCTTTGCCTTTGTATGTTGGGACATGAGCATGAGGTTGTGCAACTGCTGCTCCTTCAGATGCATTTGGAGAAGTACTCCTCCTTATGATAGTATTCTCAGCATCAGTTATCTTGTCAGATACCGTCATTTGAATTCCATGTCCACCAGCAGAAGTTTCACCCCCTCCTTGGGAAGAACTGTCATGTCTACAACTTGTTGGACTGAACCATCTTTAGTTACAGCAGGAGGCTGCTCATCCATTACCTGAATTTGAAAATTCTCTACATTGTTATTAGCCACTGGCATCTCTTCCTCCTCTTCCTCAATATTATAGGCCATGGCAATATTTAGAAGACCCAAACCCATTGGTTGTACCCCTTGGTTCACTTCTTCACTTGCTGAATGAGTAATGGAGAACATCCCATTATACAATGAAACAATTGTGGTGATGCTGCTGTTAGGAGCTCCATCTTCTTGCAACACATGTATTTCATCTTGCTCTTGTTGTGGCACAACTGGTTTAGGTTGAGGAAAAGCCCAATGTTGCTGTTGCTCATCCTGTTCTTCCCAATCATCCCAGTCTTCATTCTAAACATGAATATTGTGTACTGGTGGAGGATGAAATCTAGGAAAATCATTTGCATGCTGAGGAATTGGGTGTGGATCAACACCATCAGGTGGAATAGGATCCTCATCAGTAGGTCCACCACCCAACATTTCTTCTGACAAAACTTCCACAGAACTGGTCCATGATTCTTCTTCAAACTGCCCACCTTCAGACCACCTGATGCTTTTTGGGATGTCAATGAGTTCTGTCACTCTGGCTTTGACCAAAATTTTCCCTCTTAGAGCATCTTCTCTCTCCCAGCTAATAATTCTACCCCACATTGAGATTGTTCTAGCAATGTCCTCCGTATTGCAGTAATCAAAAGGGACTCCGACAAACAATAGCCAACAAGTTCTATTGAACTGTACTTGACGCCAGTTTCTGCCCTCATTGTGCTTGGAAAAGTAAATAAAAACATCAACAAAAGCATGTGTACTTTGCCGTGTAAGCCTATCACGATCACGGACATGCATGAACTAGACGTAAGCTTCACCAAATGGACAGGGCTGGTTTTGTCTAAACCCTACTTGCTCCACTCCTTGCAGAAACTCCTCAAGGACCTCACGAACATTGGGGAAAATACCTCATTAGGGTGTGGATGAATGGAAGCTATCACCCAATCCTCATGCCTTCTGGGGCGATGCGGAAGGATTGCTCTAGAAATGCAGTGCGACCTTGGACCTCTTATATCTGGAACCCATGCGAAACGAAGGGCAGTGGGTCGATGGGGATGTTGGCCATCGGAGTGAAATCCGGCGAGGGAGCAACCAATGCCCTCACTGGCTATGAACAGGGCACCGATGAGCTTGTCAAGGCAGAGACAGAGGAAGAAGTCGTGTTGGTAAGTGAAGTGGAATGTGAGGAGGCAAGCGTCGGTCTCGGCTGGAAGTTTGGAAAAAGATCCCTGACCAGCTCCATAAATGACGATGCCTGCCTAATATGTGGTGCTGGCCCAACGCAACAAAACTAGGTCTCTACCTCTCCAACGACCCCGCCTCCTCAGGTGGTCTCGAGAAAGAGAAAAATTTCATAAAAGGCCAAAGCCTAGGTAAGTTTGCGGCTGGGCAAAAACGGGCAAAGTGACCGTTCGCCCCACATGCATGGCACATTACGTGTGTCAGTACGTGCTTGCGCTGTACCACACGGGGCTCAATTTGTGGCCTTGAAGACTCAAAATTAAACTGAGATGAATTGCTGATTAAACCTTGATTATTGCCCTCATGAATAGGGCCCGATAACCGCTCGAAAACGGATCTTCCCTCTCTGACCACCGTGGAGTAGATCTGGTGATCATCGGAGTAGGCAACCACTGCTCTGCCATTTCTACCCACAAGAGTCCATTCTTTATCTAGTTCATCGTAATAAACAGCTTCTTCTCGTCTCCAATTGGGTCCTCCAAAATTCCAAAGGCTAAACACCATCTCAAACTCCTTTTCAACTATTCTCCCAGTGTTATATATCTCAAACCCAACTGACTTGGAAGCTACCGAGAACTTGTCTGATCTATCTCTTAAGAAACGGACTCTAAAACCTTGAGCATAACCCCCAAACATTGTATGGAGAGAGACACCAACCGTGTGTACATCAAGTTTAAAAGATGCTTTGCTGAATGATACCACCAGAATGAATTCCTTTTGACGCAAGCCCGGAGAGAAAACTACGGGGTAACCAAACTTGGACCTCATGTCTGCTTGAAACTTCTTTCCATGATCAAAGTTGAGATTATAGGGTGCCATCTTTATGAGGGAGGTGGCTACCGAGGCCGGAGTGGCCATCGGTAGGGATGAAGGTGGCCACCGGGGCCGGAGTGGCCACCGACGCTAGGAGGAGGAGAGGCTAGCAGCAGTCCTGTGGCTCGATGAGGTGGTGAGGTTTTGATCTAACTGCATGTGTGGTTTGCAGAAGCATATATTATTAAAGTTTTACACTTACTGGCACTTGAGGTAGATGCAGATGTGCCTATTGTTAGCTGGTCGACTAAGCCTGATCCTGTAAATGTGCCATGCATCTGCAACTGGTTCCTTGGGTGTGATGGATTGCTAGGCTCTCCCTGATCATTTTTCCAGCTACATCCAATATTTGTGCTTCCACCTAACACCCATATTTTTACATTGATCCATTCAAGCATTCTATTTTCACAATCAGGTTGCAGTTAATTTTTTATCATAAACAACAATGTACGTATGTCTACCTACTGCTGTAGTAGTGGCAACAAAGGCCCAGTTGAGTTTAACTCATCATAATCCTGCACACCCCATGATGGTGCTTGTAAAGAACTATAGAACCATGGATTCACACCATGTCCCGAATCCATTCCTTGCCCTCCTTTTTCGATGTGCACAACCAGCCCAAAACAATCAAAATAGAATGTGCATGTCTATCGCATGTATCAACTAGAACGAGCACGCACATGGCAACATAAGCAGTACGCATGTTGCAACAATTATATTGTACACATGTCAACAACAGGGGTGTCAACCTAAACCGTTTTCCCAAACATTTTTTCTCCCCTTCTTGATTGCATACA
This sequence comes from Triticum aestivum, assembly GCF_018294505.1. Classification (NCBI taxonomy): domain Eukaryota; kingdom Viridiplantae; phylum Streptophyta; class Magnoliopsida; order Poales; family Poaceae; genus Triticum; species Triticum aestivum. The sequence continues at coordinate 324,763,905 of NC_057797.1, forward strand.
CACATGGCAATATCATTTCATTAGGGGTGGCAACTCTTTTTCCCAACCACATGTGATAACATTTTTCCAAAGAAAACTTCTCTCCTCGCGCATACACCATGGAATACATCAAACAACAAATTTCTAATTAATTGCCACTACAAGGATTTAAGGCACATGGTAACATCACTTCAGTATGGTATGGATTTTTTAGTCCAACGTCATACAAGAACTACTTGCAACCCTAAGATTAACTCGACCCATTCTACCTACACATATAGAGTACATCATTTACTACCATCCTAGTCTCAGTTGCACTGCCACCATCTACATGTGGCAAGAACAGTATCACACACATGGCAATATCCGTGTGACAGGCCACTTTGGATCAAGAACCCCTCCCCCTCCCCGAACCATCTCTCTCCCTCTCCCCCACTGTTATTCGTATGCTTAATGGCTCAATTTGCATATCGCAATTGGCAACTATGGTTGTGTTCATAAAGTGGGGGCAAAGTGAATGAGAAGGGGGAGGCTGTGTCAGCGATCCTCTTCCTGGTTCACCTGAACGATATCCAAATTTCGTTTAAATATCCACATATCTTGCCATGGAAACTTCCATGGAGAGCAATGGCGGAAGGGGATGGAAGGGGAAAGGGAATAATGGATGAGATCGGGGGGGGGGGGGGCGGAGGGATTCACCTGGCCGACGGTTCAATTTGGGCTACAGATCCATAGATCTTGCCATGTCGACTTCCATGGAGAGCAATCGCGGGTGATGGAGGGGGAAGGGAACTGTGGAGGGGATCGAGAGGGATGGAGGAGGGTGATGAGCGTGTTTTTTTAGGATTCTGTTGATCCCCTTCCTGATTCACCTAGCCGACGGCGTCGAGACACGTGGTGTGGACTGGCACTACAAAAAAAAGACACATCCGTGACATTTTGGGCCAAACAATTTTTTTCCTATCATGCTTATGACACTTCTATGACGATAATGGTGACAAACCCGGTATCATCATAGATGTGGTGGGCTCCTACTTCTATGGCAAAAAGTCATGACAGAAAATGGACTTTTCGTCCTGGGCGGGTCGGAGATGCAGCTGCGTGACATTCTTTGGGTCGTCCATGACGAAAAAATGTGGTAGAATTGAGGGCGAGGAAAATATCGGGGAGTTCCCGGTTACGGTGGGTGGTCGGGGCCGAGTGATGCATGGAGGTTTGTGCGTTTCTCTCATGCATGTACGCACGTGTGTGTGAGGCATTGCGCTCTAAATGAACCTGAGCGAGGAGTTGGGCTCTAACTAAACTCGAGCGATTGCACTAGCTACGTTACTGAACCCCGATCGACCCCTTGCTGTTAACTGAACCCGAGTGATTCCTTCGCTACTGCTGCTAACTGAAGCCAATTGATGCTGCCTCTTGATGAATAGTGAGCATTGTAGGGGGGGTGGATGAACAGTTCCTGGTGGGGGGTGGATGAATAGGACCCCGTGGTAGTAGAGGCCATTGCCTCTGGATGAACAGGACCCCGATCGAGCCGGTTGGGGGTGGATGAACAAGACCCCGTGGAGGGCTGGTTGAACAGTAGCCGGCGGAGGGCTGGATGAATAGTAGCAAGTGGAGGGGTGGTTGAACATGTCAGATTTCGGGTTCCAGGAAACCCTTGAGGTTCGAACACTGGGGTGCGTGCGAAGATTTCGCGTTCTACCTACCTGCACCCCACTGCCTCGCTAAGATCTAAGCTATGGAAAGAATAACACAAGAGACACAGGGTTTATACTGGTTCGGACCACCGTTGTGGTGTAATACCCTAGTCCAATGTGGTTTGGTGGATTGCCTCTTGGACTAATGATGATGAGCAATACAAGGAAGAACAACCTCGCGAGGGTTTGTTCTTGGCTGGGGCGATGAACTGCTAGGAGGAGTTCAGTCACCCTTCTCTCTCTCTCTCTTGCCGATCTGATCTTCTCCTCTTATCTCATCCCTATCCTGATGATCTCTTCTCTCCTCTTGGTCTCTCTCTTCCCCTGGGGGTGGCTAGTCCTATTTATAGGCAAAGGCCCTGGGCCTCTTCCCAAATATTGAGCGGGAAGGGCGCCAACAATTGGCCATTTTGAAGGGGAACATCGGGTACACTTATCCTAACTAAAGTTGGTCCTCGCCTGCCAAAGGCTCTGGTGGTGACGCTGGCTTGGGATCCACAATGACTTCCTCCCTGCCGTTGGGCTGGTCTTGGTCTCGTTGCATTGAAATGGGTGCCTTTGCTTGATGCTCTCGCCTGCGCTTGCTCCCTTTGCACCAAAGAGGAAAGGAGGACACTACGCGGGCTGGCGCCCTCCTGGAACCCTTGGTCGTCATGGTTTGCATCACGGGCACCTCGTGAGGTACCCCGCCTTGATTTCTCCGCCTCCTCGCGAGCCAGCCTAATGAGGCCGTGCCTGAGGAAGCTCCGTGTCGTCCGCCCCGCGAGGCTTGGCCCCTTGCGAGGGTCTTGGGTCTATGTTGATGAAGATGGGCCGTGCTGGGGCCCCCTTTGAGCCACGCCGCAGGCCGCAGGCAGGCAAGTCTGGGGACCCCCGTTCCCAGAACGCCGATAGTTGCCCCCGGGCCCAAGGCGTGCCCGGACATGGCCGTGCAGGGAGGCGAAAGGGCAAGAGCGAAGCGCCGCGGGCCCTAACAGCCTGCGGCCTTGGGCGCCGCATGGCGGTTGATTGGACGTGGGCGTCTCCACTTCCCCATGGCACCTCGGCAACTGCATGGATCGGAAAAGTCCCTGCATGCAAAGCGGGTCATGATTACCTGCGATCGTGGAGGTCGATGGTTGGCCTTCATCGACTATAAGTACGGAACGACACGCGCCCTTCCAGTCCATCTCTTCTTGCTTCTCCTTCTTCCCGGTCCTTGCTCCGTCTTGCTGCGATGGCTCCGATCCGCCGGTTCTCGGCGGCAGAGAAGAGAAAGGCTCCCCGGGAGGAACCAGACCTGCTCCCGCCGAAGAAATGGCTCGCCCCTCGCCGCCGGGACGAGGGGGCCCATCAGGTGGTGTCAAGGCCCTGGTGCGAGCGGCCACCGCCGGGGTTCCCACTTCCCTTGTACGCCCACATCGAGGGCTTTGAAGGAGTCAATGCTGATCGCCACGGGCGGCGCCGCCGGCGGCGTCGACGGGTCACGAAGGTGTGGGTCGTCCCTCCTGGGGTCCACACCAGGGGCTCCTCCCGAGAGTTCATGCTCCACGCCGCCATGCCTCCTTAGTCTTGGATTCGCCTTCCTCCCTTCTTCGCCTCCATCATCCCGCAGGGAGAGCTCCTGGAGCTTTGGCTGCGGCACGCCGGCTGCAGCACCCTCGCGACCGAGGCAGAGGTCGCGGTCGTTGCCCCGGGCGAGGTCTTCATGACTCGAGGCTGGGGCGAAATAGCCCGGGTTTGCAGGACGAGAGGTGCCTTCGCGATCCACTTGGAGTACGACGGTGCTTCGCTGATGTTCTTCAAGGTCTTCGATGCGAATGCACGCCGGCTGGAGTGCTGCCCCGGGAGAGGTGGTCGGGACCCTGCTACGGCGAGGACTAGGCCCGCCGACCGCTCCCTTGGCGGCTCCTCAGGCGGCGGAGGCGTCGCAGGATCCAGCGACTCCGACGAGGTCTTCGCGACTCCGGAGACGAGCAACGACAGCTACGAGCCCCCGAGCCGGCGCCGCTCCTGGAGCAGGGCGGGTTCGTCAGGCCGTCGCCGACTCTGATCTGGATGGGGTTGGTGCCAGTGCTTGATGGCCCACTGTTGATGATGGCGTGTTTTGCAGGGGCGCATGTAGTTAGCATCCTTTTAGGATCTGTTCCCTGCGAGGAAGCAAAGACGCGTCCCATGGGGGATTGTAAGGTGCCTGTGATCCTGTTTGTTAATATAACCCTTGTCGTAGAATTGTGCGAGTTGCTCATTCCGTCTTAGCTCAGTTCTCCCTTTCGAATCTCACGAGGGCTTGGTGCTCTGCGCCGACAGGTCCCAGTCCCAAGGCGGCTTCAGCCGTCGCTGGTATGCCAGGTCGCGATGCCGTGGTCAAGGCCAAGAGGTGAGCGACCCGGGGTCCGATAAGAGCCCCTGAGTCGCGATGCTCAGGAGGTCCCCTTTGGCGCTCAAGCAGCCGTCGTTCGGTGAGAAAGGATAGCGACATCGCTAACACGGGATTGCATTAGGTGCGGGGATGGTCCCATGGTAGCTGGTGCTTCCGGTTGGTGACTTATCTCGAGAATCAGGGACCGCTCCCTAGTGTGTCGCCGGGTCCGTGCATCAGCAGGCGTGAGGTTGCTCGGCGAGGTCCTCACGTGTCCCTCCCCTCTCGCCTTTGCTCCCCTTTCTGCTCTACGTCCTCGGGTCCCGGCCCTCGAGCGAGTCTCAGCCATCGCTGGTATGCCAGGTCGCGATGCCGTGGACATGGCCAGAGGGTGAGGGCTGGAGAGCCAGTAGGAGCCCTGAGTCGCGATGCTCAGGCACCCCTCTTTAACGTACAAGCAGTTCGCGCGCGTGAGAGTGGAGGAGACACCGCATGGGCCTCGCTTGACGCAGCTCCTTTAGGAGATCCTGTAGACCCATCATAGAAAGAACGAGGGGTTGCCATGACAATTGACAGTCAGCCGTTGGTTGCTTCCGAGAGGCGATGAGGCACTGAAGGATTGATGAGGTGGCGCCATGCGGGGCTGCCGCGGCTAGAGCTCAGCCATTCAGGTTTGTCGGTGTTGCAGGGACGGACCCATGCGCAAGCGCCGTGCCGTTTTGGGAGCAGCTCCGTCAGTTGGCGTCAGTTGAGCGGGCAACTAGGTCAAACACATTAGCCGCGAAGGAGTGGATTCATTCAAATAGATGCTGGGAAGGCGGACATCACTGGGTCAGGCCCGAGCAACTTGGGGATGATGCAGCCCAAGGGGCACCCCCAACAAAGTACGCTAGCAACATGAAATAAAAGGGATACATGCCGCAGGGACGGACCCATGCGGCCTGGGAATAATGCAGCCCTGGGGGGCGCTCCCAGCTAGAAATGAAACTTGAAAGATGTCACTTGATGATGTTGAGGACGAAGCAGCGTTGGTGTAGCAGACTCGGTGGGCTGCGGAAGCCGATCCTCACGAGCCCCCAGGCCTAGGGGCCTCGGGAGGCTCCGGAGGCGCTGGTGGCTCCTCGCGGACCATCTCCATCTCCGCCAGGGCTGCGGAACGCCTGGCCTCTTGAGCCTCCATGATGCCCCTCATGAGGCGCTGGTACGTGCCAGCCGCGCCCGGCAAGCCCTAAGGCATGCGAGCGTAGCTGTGGGGTGGACCTACACAGCGCCCCACTCGCGAGGGCCAGAGGCGCTCCAGAGAGGCGACTTGATTGAGCCCTGGTATGTCGACACAGATGCGCAGCCCACCATCCTCGCCTGGATGGGGGGCCACAGCTAGTAGGCGGCGGCCGCATCTCGTGACTCTTGACTCCTGTAGCTCCTGAATGGCCTTGCTGATGAACTCCTAAGGGTTTGGCCCTCCTTGCCTTACTCCTTCTTGAGGGAAACGTGCTTCGAAACACGCCTCCATGTGGTGCCCAAGCGCCTCCCTCGTGAACCTGGCCAGGTCGGTGGCCCTCCAGGGGAGAGCCTCCGAGCCCTGCTTGAGGAGGGCGCCCAGGCGCGCTTTCCTATGCGATGGAAGGAGGTTCCCCCTAGGCAGGTGCGGGCCCTGAGGGGCCTGCCTTCTGAGGAGCCGGGCCGGACGATGTCTTCTTCTTCTTAGGGGTGGCCTCGGGAAGCCTCCTGCTTCCTCGATCCAGGTCTTCCAGTGATGCGGCCTGAAAGGCTCATTCCAGGGAACACACCGCGTCCTTCTCTTCATAGGGCACCGTGATGACTCCGCCACTTCCTGGCATCTTGAGGACGTTGTAGCCATGGTGAGTCACGGCCATGAACTTGGCCAGCGCTGGGTATCCAAGGATGGCGTTGTATGGCAAGCGAATGTGAGCGACGTCGAAGTCGATGAGCTCGGTGAAGTAGTTGTTGCACGCTCCGAAGGTGACAGGGAGGCGGACCTGCCCAATCGGGACCATGGAGCCGTCGGTGACTCCAGAGAAAGGCTTGGTTGGCTGAAGCTGGTTGTAGGGCACTTGGAGATTGTTGAATGTTTCCACGGACAGGATGTTGAGCCCTGCCCCGCCATCGATGAGGGTCCTGGTGACCAGCACGTTGCTGATGATTCGGGAACAAAGCATCGGGAGGACTCCGGCCGTGGCCGCACACTTAAGCTGATCCACTGAGCTGAATGTGATGGCGCACGCTGACCACCTGAGAGGGCGCGTGGCTTCGAACTTGGGGAGGACTACATTTACTTCACATGCGAACTGCTTGAAGATGCGCTGAGAGGCTGGGGCTTGAGCCCCGCCCATGATGCAGGCGATCGCGCGCGGCTCCTGGTAGCCCCTAGCCCCCTCGTCCTGATGGCGGTCCTCGTTTCTCCTTGGCTGCGGCGGCAGCTGAGGGAGGCCTGCGTTGCCTTGCGGGCGATCCTCACGAGGCTGATCCCTCTAGGCTCCCTAGCGAGGCAGGTCTTGCCAGCGATCCTCGCGAGGTCGATCGCGCCACCCTTGGCGCGGGCAGCGGTCTTCCCAGCGTCATGTGTTTCTTCCTCCTCCTTGACCGTAGCCCGGTCACCGCGGTCGGGACGACGGCTGATCCTTCCTTCTCACACAGCTCGGAGCTCTTGACATTCGTTGGCGTTGTGGGTGTGGAGGTCATGGTACACACAGTACCGAATTCCCTTGGAAGATTCGGGATGGTCTATGCCCCGCTTGGTGTCTGGTTCTGCCGCGAGCACGGCAGCCCCCTTGCGCTTCACATCCTTGGCCTTGGGCTTCTTCTCTTCTGGGTCTGCGGCAGGCAGCTCGAGGAGGGAGAGACGCCCTTCCTCAGCCCTGGCGCACTTGGTCACCAAGTTGAACAGCTCCAAGGAAGTGCACAGGTCTTCATGCATCACCAGCTCCTCCTTTATCTTGACATCGCGCATGCCATCGGAGAAGGCTGAGATGATGGCCTCCTCGGTCACCTTGGGAATCTTGAGGCGTGCGTTGTTGAAGCGCTGGATGTACTTCTGCAGGGTCTCTCCGGGTTGTTGCTTGATGTGGCGCATGTCGCTCACGGCGGGTGGCCGATCGCGAGTACCTTGGAAGTTGGCGATGAAGCGGGTGCGCATCTCGTCCCAGGAGGAGATCGTGCCTGGAGCTAGGTTCAGGAGCCAGGTGCGGGCCCCGTCCTTGAGCGCCATGGGAAACCAGTATGCCATGACCTTCTCGTCTCCATTGGTAGCTTCGATGCCCAGCTCATAGAGCTAGAGGAACTCCGTAGGGTCGGTCGTGCCGTCGTAATGAGGAGGCAGGTCTGGCTTGAACTTGTCGGGCCACGCGACGCTGCGCAGCTCGGTGGTGAAGGCACGGCAGCCTGCTGTGGCCACAGGAGGCCTTGGGTGATGGAGAGCTTGGTCTTGCAGGTCCCCACGCGCTGCAGCTGGGAGCAGCGCGGGGTCTTGACGTGCGGGAGCAGGAGCATGGTCGCGACGTGCTGGAGCAGGGAGCGCCCGGGCAGCTTCTTGCAGGCGAGGGACTTCTTGGCAGCTCTGCTCTTGCCGCGCTAGCACCTGACGGAGCGGGTTCCGCCCAGGGGCCACGCGCCTTGAGGCCTGGGTGCCTTCTTGAGGAGGAGGCGGCTGGGGCGCCCCCGGAGCTTCGTCGCCTGCGCAGGGCGGGGTGCGGTGCAGCGGAACGGACGGCGCAGGAGAGCCCCCTGCAGCGCGGATGAGCTCGGCTATGCAGTTGAGCCACTCTTCGTAGACGTCGTCGACGGGGCGGTAGCGCAGGAGCTCGTTTGCCGCGACGAGCGCAGCTCGAGCCTCCATGGGTGCACGGAGCGCGCGGGATGAAGAACCAGCTGGGGTGAGCGAGGGAGTAGCGGTGCGGCCGTCTTGCTGCACGGATGGGTGCTGAGACGCCGCTTGCTGCTCGTTTCCCGCCGGGCCGGTGGCGGCGTTGACGGCAGGTGAGGGGGAACGGCGAGGACGCCCGCCGACAGAAGCCGTCTGGGCGACGTGGGAGGCGAGAGCGGCTCGGCGCTCGACGCGGGCCCGACGAGCATCAGACATGGACGCGATGGTCGGAGGAGTACGGGTCGCTGGAAGACGAATTCCGGCGCACCCCTACCTGGCGCGCCAAATGTCGGATTTCGGGTTCGGGCAAACCCTTGAGGTTCGAACACTAGGGTGCGTGCAGAGATTTCGCCTTCTACCTACCTGCACCCCACCGCCCCGCTAAGATCTAAGCTATGGAAAGAACAACACAGGAGACACAGGGTTTATATTGGTTCGGGCCACCATTGTGGTGTAATACCCTACTCCAGTGTGGTTTGGTGGATTGCCTCTTGGGCTGATGATGATGAGCAATACAAGGAAGAACAGCCTCGCGAGGGTCTATTCTTGGCTGGGGCGATGAACTGCTAGGAGGAGTTCAGTCACCCTTCTCTCTCTCTCTTGCCGATCTGATCTTCTCCTCTTATCTCATCCCTCTCATCTCCTCCCTATCCTGATGATCTCTTCTCTCCTCTTGGTCTCTCTCTCTTATAGGCAAAGGCCCTGGGCCTCTTCCCAAATATTGAGCGGGAAGGGCGCCAACAATTGGCCATTTTGAAGGGGAAAATCGGGTACACTTATCCTGACTAAAGTTGGTCCTCGCCTGCCAAAGGCTCTGGTGTTGACGCTGGCTTGGGCTCCACAATGACTTCCTCCCTGTCGTTGGGCTGGTCCTGGTCTCGTTGCACCGAAACGGGTGCCTTTGCTTGATGCTCTCGCCTGCGCTTGCTCCCTTTGCACCAAAGAGGAAAGGAGGACACTACACGGGCTGGCGCCTGCCTGGCACCCTTGGTCGTCATGGCTTGCTTCACGGGCACCTCGTGAGGTACCCCGCCTTGATTTCTCCGCCTCCTCGCGAGCCAGCCTGATGAGGCCGTGCCTGAGGAAGCTCCGTGTCGTCCGCCCCGCGAGGCTTGGCCCCTCGCGAGGGTCTTGGGTCTGTGTTGATGAAGATGGGCCGCGCTGGGCCCCCTTTGAGCCACGCCGCAGGCCGCAGGCAGGCAAGTCTGGGGACCCCCGTTCCCAGAACGCTGATAGAACAGGACCCCATGGAGAGGGTTGGTTGAACAGTAGCAGGTGGAGGAGCGGTGGAGGCTGGATGAACAGGAGCCCGTGGATGAACAGTGGCTGGTGGAGACAGGAGGGGAGACACCGTGGTTGAACAGTCGTAGGTGGAGGCTGGAGGAGGTCGACGGTGGATGAACAGTAGCCCATGGAGGCAGTCGACGGTGGAGATGAACAATATCCCATGGAGTCCCGTTTTGCGGTACGCCACACCCCTCCCGATGAACAGGACCCCCGTTTTGACCGTAGCGCTCCAACACAAGTCTGTTCTCTCTGTTTTGCAGTATGCCACACCCCTCCCGATCAAAAGTACTCCGTTTCGATCGTAGGAGGTCCAAGAGAAGTCCATTTCCTCTGTTTTGCGGTATGCTAGACCCCTCCCGATGAAGAGGATCCAGTTTCGAACGTGGCCGGTCGAACACAAGGCCGTTTTCTCCGTTCTGCGGTACGCCAGACCTCATTTAGATCGGCTATTTCGTCCAAGCCGGTTGGCTCCCGATGAACACGGCGACACAGTTTCTCTGTTCCGACCTAGCCATGTACACGAGCCCTGGCCGTACGTATGCGTGAGTAGGTGTTCGAGGACCCGCCCGTATGTACGTACGTGGCCGTATTTACTTTCTTGCATCCTGGCTGTACGTACGTGGACGGGATATTACCGAGACTGCGTGACATGCTACGTGCGCACCTCTACTACGACACGTGTGTGCCTATACTACGACACGTGCCCTTCCTTACACGGCCACGGTTCATCGCTGCAGCTCGCAGATAGACCGATCATATGTACGTACACGTTCGCGACCAGAATGACAACGCTATGTATGCTTTGATCAGGTGGGTCCCGACTGTCAGGCACTTCCTTGCGTGCGAAGTTGAAGTTGGTGGGTCCCAACAGTTAGGGGGGAAACGTTTTTTTCACGAAATACGGTGGCCCGTCTGGTGGGTCCCTGCTGTTAGGTGGAGGAATCATTATTTCCTGCGTAATAAGGAGGCACTTCCTTGCTGCGGCCGTGGACCCAGCTGTCAGCCTCTCCACATATAGTACTTTTTCGATGGAAGTCGTTCGTTGACCACATTGACCACGCCACGCCGAGAGTACCAAGGCGGTGGACAATGGTGAGGCCTAGGAAGGGGAAGACGCAGAGCCGGGAAAGATGCGACAGTGGATGCCCACGCGGAGAGGAGTACGAGGGTTCACTGGTTCGGCTGCCGTCGCCGCAGGGCCTGGCCAGCAGTGGGAGTAGTAGGGGGCGGTGAGGCCTCCGTGGCAGCACAGCCGACCACGGGAGGTAGGAGCAGGCGGCATGACCGGCGCTGGTTTGGGCGGCTGGAGCCAGAAGACCAAAGGTTGAAGAAGCACTACGGCCGTTGGATGGACATCGTAGGGTCACTAGAGCTAGAATCGTTCATATTGACCAAGTTGACAAAGCCATCCATCCCCGTCAACTTAGTAGGCCCACAAGTCAGCCTCCCACTATGGTGGTTCCCAGCTAGCATGGGGAGTATTCATTTTTTGTGTTTGACCACGCCGCGCCGAGCGCATCCAAGGTGGTGGATGATGGCGAGGCCACGGACAGCAACGAGCCGGAGATGGGAAGATGCGGGAGTGGAGTCATAGACGGAGAGGTGTACGAGGGTTAACTGGTTCTGGTGCGGTGTGGTTCGACAGTCGGTGGAGAAGAACAGGAGGTGTGGAGGGGTGGAGGGATGGCCTGGCCGGGGTGGGGTAGCACTTCACAGTGAAGCGTGCTAAGCAGAGCTACTAGCAGCAAGAGATGGGAGCAGGTGGTCTCGGCGGCGCTGGAGGAAGAAGACAAGAGATTGAAGATGGATGCCGGTCGTTGGATGTAAATCCAATGGCTAACGATATCAAAATCACTTGTTGACTAAGTTGACAATGACTTGCGTTGGCTTCGAACTATTGGCCCACATTTTAGCGTCCAAAAACGTGGCACATATTCAACCCATTTTTTTAGAATTTATAGTCAATTTGACTTTTTCTTCTTCTGAGAATTACAGTCATTTGCTGGGTTGGGTGAACAAATAATGTACCGTCCATGCGGCCCATTTGTTTTTTCCTAAAATATTACATGCCATTTGCACTTTCTCAAAATACACGATTTTGCTGGGCTGATTCTAATCATAATGCTGGGTTGGGCGCATCAATGTTATCAAAAAATAAACAGGGGTTGAGCATTTTGTTATAAATATATTTAAATAATAAGTGATTTATTATTACATTGGTCCTTAAATCTTACCAAGCTTTTGTACACAATCACCAGGATTTTCGTTGCCTTAATGTAAAAAAATCCATGATTTTATTGTTAAGAAATTATTTTTATAACTTAATAAGACGTGGGATATTGTTTTCTTATATATGTAAGTATCTCTTAAATATATGATGACAATAACAATAATATATAATAACATATAAATAATTTAAATATGTATAATATAGTTAGAAGGGAAACATAAGTTGGACCAGGCGTTCCTATTCTTATATAGAAAAATAGAACAAACCTCTGCGTTTTCTTCAAAAAAATACATAAGTTGGGCTGCCAATGTTTCAGGAAAAATAAAACCTTGGATGGGAGGTCCATAGGCTGGTCGATAAATGACGGCCCTCAAGAAAATACAAACCGGCATGTCGTGGGATGCGCATGTTAAAAAACAAAGCCTAGATGGGGTAGTCCATAACCCAGCTGATACTTGTTGCCCCAGTGAGAATAAATGATACCTGCCAGGTCCACGGCTTCGTTGTAAATTTATCTCCTTTAGTAACTACGTTGAAGCACCTAAAAAAATGTAACTGTGTTGACAAACCCGTGGGCCCCAACGTCAGTGTAGCATTAGGAGGAAGTATTTTTCAATGAGGCACTTGCTTGCATACGGCCATAGACCTGGTGGGTCCCGACTGTCCGCCTCTCCGCGTAGTCTTCTCCATATTCCTCTCGTTTGTGCAACATGTTCACAACGGCAGACATCGACACCATGGCAAGCGCATAAAGGTGTAGGACGATATTGGATCACCTGAGGTAGTGCCTTATTTGTACCGAAACTACTAAACTAGCCCAGTGGCCAAGTGACACTACCCGATCGCTGTTCCGCCCGGGTTCGATTCCACCTGATGCAGGGAAAATATCCGCAAATTGTTTGCCTCTGCCATTATTGACATGTGAGTCCCCATTGTCATCTACGCACACCATGTCCAACACTTGCCAAAACTTCATCCCTCGTTTTCTCTATTTTTCGCACACTTGACATTGTGTGGGAATTTTGAAAATAGCAGATCTTTTTGATTGTGCATCATATGAAGATGTGCTATGCATGAATGTTGATCAGCATGATGTTAAATGGCTGGTATTTCCATTTTCGACCATGAATAAAACTTCCAACATGATGTTATCCCTGTTTGAAAAGGCTGTGTTAATATAAATGCTCTGCCTCTGAAAGTTACAGTTTCTTATCTGAAACTGAAACTTGCAGTTTCTTCTCTGAAACTGAAACTTGCAGTTTCTTCTCTGAGAATCACATTGTCTGCACTTTTATAATCCTATGAAACTACATTTTTTAAGTGCTAAAAATAGATCTCTAGAATTCATAAAATACTTCATATGCTCAATACTGGAAATCTGAAATTCAAAATACATTCATATCTGAAAGTACTCTCAAAATACACAACACAAAACACAATGCACAATCTGCAAATACTGACAACCCTAAGCTCCTCCTGACAATTCACAACATGCCCCGACTATTGGGCTGGGGGCTAGTCCCCTCCTATTCCTCGGCGGTAGACAACCGCCCTGTGAGATGATGTGAATGGCGAGGGAGAGGATGGCGGGGAAGCATCGTCGAGCCAACTGCTTTTCTCCTCTTGCAGTTGGGTTCGGTCGACGAAGACTCCACCGGCTCGCTCTGGCACGACACCCTCACAAACGGCACCCTATAGATGCTTGATCCTTCAATCTCTGGTGGATGCTCCATCTGGGATCAATACTCCCACCGCCACTGCCTCACGATCGGGCTCAGTGAATCTGTTTGCTCCATGGCCCAGAGGAGCAGCTCTATGTACTCCGGCATGACTCCCTTCGGGAGTATCGCCGCCTTTTCGCTCTATTGCAGATATTTGGCCATATAGATATTTGGACATGGATGTCGCCATCGCCGCTAGTTGGTCCTTGTTGTCAAACCAAGACTGTATCTCCAACATCCTAGCTAGCTTCACAGGGTTGCCGCCTGTGATCCTTACATATTGATTATACTCCTCCATCGATCTACTTCTCCACAACACCTTCACTCGCCGGCGGTGGTTTTTGAATGGAAGAGGAGAGGAGCGACGCTGGTTTTGGATTAGAATGGGAGAGGAGCGGCGCTGGTTTTGGATTAGAATAGGAGAGGAGCGGCACTGGATTTAGATTGGAACAGGAGAGGAGCGGCATTGGTTTAAGAGGAGAGGAGCGGCACTGGTCTTGGAAGTATTTTTTTATTTTGCGTATTTTGGGTCAAAGTTTGACCACATACTATATTTGACAAGAGAAATGTGAATGCATGTCACCAAAAATTGTATCGTTTGGTTCGTATCTAAATGTACTTGCAAATAATATTATTTTTGCAACGTATAACATATATTTTATTTGTGAAAATCATGGTCAATTATGACCCAGAATAAAAGGGAGACTAGTTAATGTGGGGTCGCTTTCTTAATTGAAGGGTACATTGATTTTGATTTTGATCCAGTCACAGCGTGCCGACCCTCTCCTCCAATCCTATATCGCTATCGCACGGTCCTCTCCCTCTTCTCCATTGCAAGACCACCGTCTCTCCTTCCATCTTCCAAAGCTAGCACCGGACCTCTCAGAAGGACATCTATGGAGAGGACATAGCAGCGATTCAGGCAGATCGCCGGTGGTGACCAGGCAAAGTTAGCCAGGTTGAAGGATATCCTTACTTGGTTTGACAATGAGTGGGAGATTTCAAGGACGGTGAGGGCCATGTGGCAATGTATGCGAAAAAGCGAGACGACGGCGATGAGGGCGGTGATGTACTCCTCGGCGGCAGTCACGCCGCAGTCCTTCGAGTTCATCGAGTATCTCCTATGGGCGATGGAGCAGACAGATTCACCCGAGGCAGAAGTCAGGTGGAGGTGGTGGGCCTATAGGCCAAAGGTCGAGCATCCAGAGGATAACGAATCGATCGAGTATGGTGTGCCATTCGTGAGGGTGCAGAGCCAGCCAGAGCCACAGGAGTATTAGTTCTCCCACCACAAGAGGAGGCCCGATGGCGCGACGTCGCTTCCCTGCCGTTCTCCATGGTTCCCTAGACACTCGCCGCAGTTCAACGGCGGCGGTAGGGTTTAAGGTAAGCTTCGCACTAACCTAATATTCCATTTGCTCATGCTTACAATCAGTGTGACATCTAATGAAAATCATGATTACAATAAGTCTCCGAGTACAAGCCAATCACCCTAAAATAGCTGGACCTTTGGGTCAAAGTTGTGACACTGTGTAAAAATAAATAAAAATATATTGGTGCTTCTTTCAGAAAAGAGTACTCCCTAGGAAACTACAAATATAAGCTACTAGTATTTGGTTAGAGGATTTGCTGCTGAGAAAGATTCGTCCACAAAGAGCGCCACACATCCCACTAGTGGTGGTGGATGCCAATGCATGCATGGAGCAAGGTTGGTGTCGGTAATTTTTACTTGGCACACCTTGCACTCTGCATATATGCCGGTTCCATCCATACGTTTGTGCAGTTCCACCAAAATGCAGCTAAATAACCCTATTTGCACAGACAGTGAAAAAGCGTGATTACATTATAGTGGCACTAGTTGATGAAACATACACTAATAAAAAGAATAAAATATTGTGATAGTATCATAGTATGCCATGCTGCGAGGGCGAGATGGGCCCTACGACACCTCACACGGTAGGCCTCATACTGGAAATCGACCCAAGTCTCCCCGATACACCTTCTTCCAGTGATGAACATCAGTGTACATCAGTAGTACAAGGAGGGGCCTCGAGACATTCCAATCTCTATTTTTGTGCAGATCAACTAAAATTAAGCACCCCAGTTTGCAGAAACGCTTAAACATTAACAACGGGACTAGTTGATGAAACATATACTAGCAAAGAGAAGCACTTACTTTATCTACTTTGGAAATGAAATGATAGAGAGGACACTCGCTCTATTTTAACAGTATTATTACTTCATTTTATCAGTGGCACTAGGGTCGAGCAGGTGGCAAACGAGGTGTACCATGCGTCGCAAGGATGGAGGCCGGGGGTGCTTAGATTGGGATGCTGTAGCTGGCTCTTTTAGTCCCTATCTTCCCCCTATTGTTTCCGTGGTAGCATTTGGGTTGTAATGCAAACTTGGTCGAGCTGGTTTTGCGTCCCCCTACCTGCCTAGCTTATGTGGCGAACTTGTCTCCTGCTAGTACTCAGCCCGTTCTAGTAGTAGTTGCATAACTGCCCGTTTACACTAAGATGTTGCCGGATAATGGTTCTCTATGGTTGGGTTTCTTTAATGAAATCAGAGGAAACCCCCTCTTTTGATATATATATATATATATATATATATATATAAAATATGTGGCACTA
The DNA here is from genome assembly GCF_018294505.1 of Triticum aestivum. Classification (NCBI taxonomy): domain Eukaryota; kingdom Viridiplantae; phylum Streptophyta; class Magnoliopsida; order Poales; family Poaceae; genus Triticum; species Triticum aestivum. The sequence goes on from NC_057797.1 coordinate 324,779,679, forward strand.
GCGGTGCCAAAACATTGCCTCAAATTAATAGTGCCACTGGATTAAGGTGCAAAATAATAACATTACAACTTTATCATGGCAGAGCAAAACAGTAGCACAAGAGCAGACTCAACATGCATGATCTTTGGCAAATGGTCAGACCAAAAAGGAACATAACTCGTGATGGGAACTATATCTGCAGTCAACGCCATCGTAGAAGGGATGACACCAGTCACCAACATGGATGATTCAATTCATGGGACCTTTTGGTGCAATTCACCTAAAATGAAGCAATGTCCCATGAGCTAGCAACTTCTTCTTCATTTTTTTAAGAAAAGGGCTCCAACCCCGGTTCCATTTCCATCAGAAAACGAAAGCCATAGAGCTTTTTCTTCATTAGTTGCAATGAAATTGAGCAACGTCAAGGTTGGTTGTGAAGCTCCTGGAATGTTCAACTATAATTTGGATTTCATTTGTGCAGTTCAACTAAGATCAAGCGTGAAATGTATATCTCTGTTTGCACAAAAAAGGTGGAAAGGAGGGTGACTAACAAGTGATGAAACATACATCAAATGAAAAGAAGCATGTTCCTTATCTGAATGGCAATCCTACAAGGAAATTTGCAATTTCTAAAGCAGCAACATTGCTAGATATTAGTGTGGGCATTAGGATTAACTATGACAACCGTTAAATACGACATTACTTTAATGGTGCCATTGCTTCATTTTACTAGCAACATTACATTAACAGCTGCTACATAATTGGTATTTGGGCATGGGAGAGTAGGCGGACCAGGACAGTTGCATTTGTAACGAAAAGAAGCAAATTATCTTAATGGGAAATTTAGCAAGACATGAAAAAAAGTGCCATTGATTCATTTTAATGGAGGCATGTGCGCATCATGATGGATGATGTGTACATGTACCATGCACACACAATTTTCCCTTTGTCTTTGTTTTGTGTAGGTACTCACGTATACTCGTCAACCTCTCAATCCCAAGAGTTGACGAAAAGTGCTCTTGAGAGGAAAGACGATTTGGGATCCCGTGGACTATCCTTACCACCGTTCTCTTCGCGCAATGACTATGCGCATCTATTCTACTTGTCTCTCACACGGTTATGGGCTATATACCACTTATTGCTTCATGCTCATTTTACCGTGTTCACTTTGCATGCTATGCTTGCTTCTATGCCTTTGCCATGCAATTGTGATCCTTGCTTGCATCTACCCATGATTCATCATTATGCTACTCCTATGTGTATTTGCATGCTTGGTGGAGATCCTTGTTGCTATTGCCATGTTTATCATGTGCCTCATGCTATTGATGCTATTTTGCTCATATCTTGCCTTCATGATTGTGTTGTGTCTTGTGCATTATCCATGACTACCATTTGCACACATGACATACTTGACATGATTCCTTCTAGTACGTTGCATCTTCGCACTACTAGCTTGCTTGCCTTGATTCATATGATTGCTTGCTTTGTCGCATCACCCATGTACCATTATTACTTGCTTTCTTGGGTTGATGACGTATATGTTCATGCCTCTCACATGATATATTTTGTTCATTGCCGCTTGCCTCCAATTGTTGCATCTATGATTATTGATCTTGGAGACTTGGACACTTTACTTGTGATGCATGCTTGCTTGATTGCGCCTATTCTATTTGGTTGTTCTCACATCATATGCCTCCGTACTATGAAATGCTCCCTTGTCCTTTCTTATGATGAGCATGGTGCATCCACTTGTTGGGTATTTTACCACACGAATGATAGGTTTTGCATCTTCGATAACCTCATTTGTTTTTCCGAGTGTTTTTCATGTTCTTTCATGTTGAAGGATTCACAAGGCGATACCGTCATGACACAATTTGGTCATGTGAAGGCGTACACGATGTGCAACACCAACATTTGTGAGAATCTGCTAAAGGTGAACTCATTCCCTTTGAGCCATCCTCAATTACGCATATTGGATGGGTCACTCTTTCATTGTTGTCTCCTTCTTGTTGTCTACATGATACATCTCAAAAACGGAGGAGCGACATTGGAGATTGGCTCTATGGACCTTCACATTGCGGAGCACTCAGACTTATTGGATGAACCTTCGAACCAACACTTCTACCACGACATTGAGCTATGGTACAACACCACCCATAACAAATTTGCATCTTATGCATGGATTGTCTCACATTATGATTGCCTTGTTGCATCTTGTATTTCGATGTCATCCGTGATATATGAGTTTGTGCATTTCCTTAGCAAAATTGTTGTGATCTTTCTTGATGGCATAATCATACATCATGATCATATTCCCCACCATCAATTGCATGGTCACATAGTCACATTGAGCACCAATTACCATGTTCATGCTTTTGATACACCGTCTCTCTATGACATCATTTTGCACCGTGGTTGCATTTATCATTTTCACAACACAATTGTGTGCATAATGAATGTTTTCGCTCCCATGAATGCTTTGCATACCTTTCCATATCTTTTGGATAGGCTTCATGCACCTTGTCATGATCAATCTTGTTGCACAGACTCATTTTTACATGATGGACACCTTGTGTGCCCTAACCATTGTATTTCCAAGTGTCGTTTGTGTGTGCTCTTTTTGCATGTGTACCACTCTGGGGACACCTTGGAGTATGTAGCGACCCGACCCGAATGGATCAAGTCTCTGTGCTTAAGTGTCATCCCTGGATCGGTATGCTGACACACACAGTACTCGAGGATTTATAACAGAGGTAAATCACATGTATAAAGTAACGTAAATACTATTACCTCAATCCAAAATAGCGGAAGTAACAAGGTTGTGGATTCCCATCAACACCAACAGCAAAGTTGAGTGTAGAAATCGTAACCATAATGTATCTATTACTCGTCGTAAGATAATCCTGCAACACGAGACGTTGCAGCCACAGAGGGTTAGTACATTGAATATACTGGAAAATTCACACTAGAGGATAATGATGAATAAAGGCTATCACTACATGCATATATGGCTGGTGGAAAAGCTCTATGGTTATAAGGTTTTTATGAAAAGCCAATTTTTCCCTACTGTAAAGGAATAAATTTATTTAACTATCATGGTGGTTGTTAAACATTGATAATGGTTGATAGCATTCTCAATCCCAATTAAGTAACATCATTAAACCCAACAATATTCATTTAAAGTAACATGATGAGATCAACAGGATAATCCAAGAACTAGATACTCAAGATGTCCATAACCGGGGACACGGCTAACCATGATTAGTTTATTACACTCTGCAGAGGTTTGCGCACTTTTCCCCACAAGACTCGATCGCCTCCATTTGGTTTCTCTCACTACATGGTGTTTGAGAAGACGGATGACCGAGACATAGTCTTTCAGAAGCGCTAGCACCTTACGATGGATAGACCGTACCACCTACATCCCCTACATCTGCTAGTCTACCACTGTAAGAGTTCGCACGACTTAGTGAACTATGCTAGAGCCCATAATAGCTTGTGGCTGCACACAGAAGTTTCTAGCATGAATAATCTTATGATCCCTTTGAGCCTGGGTGGCGGACCGTAGGATGATCACACGGTATATCCTCGGGATCTCCTAGGACAACACTGGTATATCCCCAGGTGTCCGGGCAAGTCCACTGGTATATCCCCAGGGTGCCCCTAGCAATCCACCCAGATATGTATTTAAGTTGCCACCTTAAGTTGAACCATTAAATAACAATATCACATCTGTCATGGATAGTCTCAAAACCCAATCCACGTCTACGAGCATAGCATGGAAATATAAGCATAACGTAAAAGTACCTCCCAAAGGTTTGATAGTAATAGGGAAATAGGTTCCTACCTCATCAACTACTTCCCAACCCACAATTTAATTAGATCCTAATCATGCAATGTTGGAGGTTTGATCTAATGCAATAAAAACTGGGTATGAAAAATGTATGATCAAAGTGTGAACTTGCCTTGTTCATGATCCGCGAAACCTAACGATTCGAAGTAACAGGCGGTGCACTCCGGGTATTCTATCGCAGACGAACAAACAAGCATACAATAAGTACTCATCTAATGCACAGGTAAAACTCAAATAAGAGATCTAACCAGAAGGTTCAACTTAAGAACTCCGGTTGGCAAAAAGAATCAAATCGAACAAAGCAACAAAAGTCAAACGGCGAAAGAAAACAACTTCGTTCTAGTAATCTGGATCTAAGGCAAATTTTACAGTAGCAAAATCATGTTTAAGTTGGTTAAACGAATAGAGGGTTTCGAGACAAAACTCTAGGCGCCTGAATCGCCTGATTCCGATAAACGAGCGAAAAGTTAAACTAAAACAAAAACCGGATCAGGAATCATGATCAGAAAAATCACGGATTTAATCCGAGAAAAAGAAAAACGACGAACGCCGAATTTTTTTGGCACGGAAAACGAGGCGCGACGAACCTCGGCCGGCGGAATCGTCGGCGGCAGCGGCGGCTCCGGCGGCGCGCGCGGATCGGGGCGGGGCTGATGGGCTGGGGCGGCTCGGGGCGGCGCTATTTAAAGGCTGCCCCCGGGCGGTGTCCCGCTCGGGTACGGCCCGAAGTCGGTTCGTTTTTTTTTAAATTATTCCGCTCGGAAGAAAAAATAAAAGAATTACTAAACGACTCCAAAAATTCCGAAATAAATTTTCACGGGCTTCTAAAATCAAGCCTCACAAGGTGAACATTTATTTGGGACCTAAATGCAGTTTTGAAAAACGCACATTTTTCCTAAATTCATATAAAAACCGAAAAACTCCGAAATAAAATCTTATTTGATTTTATTATTAAATCCTCAATATCTCTTTATTTTGGGAAAGTCATTTTATTCCCTCTCCCATATTTTTGTAATAGAAATAATTGATGATAAAATAAATAAAATCAAATGATCCTATTCTCAAAATTTGAGGGAACTCAAATATGAAAATAACGAAATCCCCAACTCTCTCCATGGGTCATTGAGTTGCGTAGAATTTCTAGGATCAACCAAAATGCAAAAAGAAAGTTTGGGAAAGTCCTTTTATTCCCTCTCATTTAACTTTCAAAAAGTTTCGAATTTCACTCACTTTCAGTCAATCAATCAAACAATCAATCAAATCTATCTAATTATTATAACATTCCAAAATTTAGAATTTTGGGATGTTACAAACCTACCACCCTTAAAATGAATCTCGTCCTCGAGATTCGGAGAGGCTAGAAAGAAATAGGTTAGGGTTTGGGGGTCTTCTCAAAATCCATAGATCATCACAGGTGTCTAGGGTGCTACCACCCTTAGAAGCATGGTTACTGTTCCATCAAAACTCATATACTCCATCCTTATTCTTGACAGTGTTGGTCTTCTCAGATCCTCGAGAAAATTCCTCCTCCGAGCTCTTCTGATAACGGCATAACCTTTTCCTCAATTCTTTTGTCCTTTCCTCTTGGTAAGGTTATTCCGATACTGGGTCTTCTTAGCTGACGGGTCTGGCGCCAAAACTAAACAAATATCGATATCTTATGGTGGTCAACAATTTATGGTTCCTTCTGCAGGAAATGGGTCTGGTTGATCCTCACTATATAACCTACAGTTGGCAAGGCTGCCTTGTACAAGGGAAAAATACATATGCCATTCTAAGGCTTATACAAGGTTTTGCTCGTCGTCTCTCTACTATAGGTAAGTCACTCAGATTTACCATCCCATATAGCAAGGCGAACAATAAGAGTAAGTCAGTATGGTGATCAATCCATCCCGCACCCAAATCATTACCATGTATACAGTTTAGCGAATCTCGCATACTAACACTCGGTCATCCTCACAAGCATTGCAGAATTTGTCTTGTCGACGAACCAAGGTTCGGATAAATCCATTGGTTCTTCAAGCCAAACAAATATCTATCGTTCCTTCACAATCTCTCAGGTTTTGAGTAACTCCTATAAGATCGTCTGTCGATAAAATCGTAACTTCCTCCAGGGTTTTTCCTTCAACAAGAATGTGCTTGCTTCATGGCAGGTCCCGGGGCCTGTGGGTTATGGCCCATCTCATCACTTGTAGTCCTTGAACTTATCATCGAGCAACTGATCATTATTCCAACTTCCAACTTCCTAGTATTCTTAAATCCATCCAATTGTACTGTCTTTCTTCCTTCTATTGGCACCAAACTAGGACATGATTACTCAGACTCATCATGGAGTTTCCATTGATACATATTTCCAACATCATACCTCCTTTATATCCAATAGTAATTCATCTCTTCATCCTCGTGGAATATCCCACATACCAAGTTAAAAACTTATACTTATGAAGTCCATACTCCACTTCATGGAACATCATTATCCTTTCCAGGGTCCAGCGTCCTTACAGGGGAATATTGGCCATCTCTGCATGACACTTCTTCAATTGGAAAACGTGAAACACATCATGAAGTCCTGACAGTCCTTCGGGTGACTCCAACTTGTTGGCCACTTCTCCCATATTCTCCAAAACTCAGTATGGTCCTACAAATCTCGGGGCTAACTGTCCCTTAACTCCAAATCGTTTAACTCCTCATAGAGGGGACGAAGACATGCTCTGTCTCCAATCTCATAGACTACCTCCTTGAGTTTTTTAAGTCTGCATAACTCTTCTACCTGGACTGAGCTACCTTTAGTCTATCTCGAATCAACTTAACATTCTCTTATGACTCCTTGATCACATTTGTTCCAAACAACTGATGTCTCCAACTTCATCCCACACACTCCTGGGGTATCACCCATATCGAGACAAAACTCGTATTCATTTTATCCGGAATCCACTCAGTGGGGTATCCTTATCTTTTCCAGGGGTCAAGGGTTCTTACAGTGTACTACCACACTTAAAATGCACAAATCTTCCATAGACCATATTTCTCATATCCTCAGAATGGTCAAAATCCTTCTTCATAGAGTAACAACTCATAAAATCCATATCATTACCAATGATGCTAACTTTATTCATTCTCAAGTGATTACAATCTCTCGCTTTTCCATTACATGTCTCAACTCAACACCTCGATATAAAAGAAAATGTTTTCACTTCTACTACTCCATTTATTTTTTTGCAAACTCAACTATTTAGCACAAGTTTCCTTCTCCTTGGGGCATTCTTTGGCAAAGTGCCCTGCTCCATTACAACTAAAATATATTACTTCTGACAAGTATCCAAGTTTTCTTTTTGGGCAACTGTTGAGGTAGTGCCCTGACTCGTTGCACCTATAACATGTGATATGACTCAGATCCTTCCTGGAATCCACTCTGCTTCTCTTTCTGGACTTTTTCATTCCAATCAGGGCTTCTATTTCCTGTGGGTCATATTCTACTTCCTCTGTCGGGAATTCTACTAGATCCCCATTCAAACAATTTTGGGAGATGTGTCCTTCTTCTCCACATGAATAGCAAGACTTAGTGCATGGTTTACTCGGGTCTTCTTTAGGTGTATCCTCCACCTCTTCCTTCATCACAGTTTCTTCTAAAATTTCCTTGAGGGCTCCTTTCATTACTTCTTTCTCCTGCTGGATGGTTCGTTGTACCATGGGGTAAATGTGACACTGGGCAGGATAGTGGGTAGTCCCTTCACACAAGAAACAAGTAATCTTCCTAGTTGGGCATTCTTCAACTGGGTGACTTCCTTCACATTTAGGGCACTCATCCTTGTGTTCTTTATGGGTGTGTCTGATTTCTCCACAAATCTTGCATGCACAAGGTTTCTTCATATCCTTTCCATAAGGCTTCAACTTCTGGGACACAAGTCGAGACTTTGGCAAAGTCAACTTAAATTCTTTCCAAGTGGTTACTCCTTGCCATCCATTGATGGTTTGGTACATCCTCCACCAAGTAGCAGCACCTCGTTCAAAGCACTGAAGAGCATGCTGGGTCATATCCTCTCCGACTATAGGGTTGTTCTCCATATGATCCTCCATGTTCTGAATCCATTGGTCTGTCTCCAATTGACTCATTGGTCCAAAAAATACAAGCTCATCTTCATTCATCCTCTATTGGGTCCATGGGTATGGGGTGAGATAAGAGAGATAGAGAGGGATGCACATAATACAAACAAAAGTTTTGAAAAGATAGATTTTATTTGTGGCTGTCGGGAAAAACATCAAACAAATGACAGCTCACAAACATCACATCTAACATAGGTATATAACAGGGGTTTGGTCTTCTAAAGGTCAATGTCGCCAAACTCTTCAAGTCTTGTTCCTGTCTTCGATGGCTTCTTTCGATCATGCTTTGTCTTTCTCAAGTCCTTTTGCCAGCTCATCTCTGTTGTAGCAAAGTCTCTGGTGACATCCTTGAATATTCTGGTGTTGCATTCCAAACTTCTGGGTTTCAACATCCTTGGCATGAGCCATGGTCATGCTGTCCTTCAGTTCCTGACAAATCTATGGTTTCTCGAGGTTTTGCTCCTCCATCTTGGCTACTTTCAGCTTTTTGGTTCCTGAGTTCTTCATGAAATGCTTCCTTGTCTAATACGGCTTCATGGAGCTCCACCTTAAACTTCTTGATGTACTACTCCAGATCCTAGTGATACACCGGCTAAGGTTAAAACTTCATCTTACTAATAGGTACTCCATCAGCCTTCTTCCATCAAATCCATTCTGAAGAAAGCATCCTTAACTCAGCATGGTGACAATAGCATCAGCGGGCAATGACATCATGGATAGCTGTGATTCTGCTCTTGTCATTCCCCTGAGCTATCATTCCATAGTTGATATCTCCCGCCTTAGGGTTTTCTTTGACAAAACTTTGAGTTCTCATGCTCCTTGTTTCAGTCTTTTCTCCGATACACCTTGATCTTGGGTATTGACAACTTCCATAGTCTGCCAAGTTCCATAAGGGTACCCTTCCTAGGTCATACCAATTCTGGAAATTCTTCATAGCCTACAAATTCTCCTAATCTCCGGAGTCTTCAACCGTTGCAGTTTCCATTATTATAATGCATGGTAAAATCTTCTTCATTCCGAAGTGGTCTCAGTTGTCCGGCATCTTGTACTGCTTGGAGTGGTCTCATCAGTTGAATCTTCCAGTGATCAAAAGGGGAAAGGGGTATGGTCTCACTAAAGGGAATTTTTGAATAAGCTCAGAAGAGAAGAGAGGTAAAGATCCTTTTTTGAAAAGAAAGTTATAGAGAAAATATTTCCTATGGGGTTGCCAGTTTCTAGGGTCACGTCCTACAGTTAACATGTGCTCTGATACCATCTTGTAGCGACCCGACCCGAATGGATCAAGTCTCTATGCTTAAGTGTCATCCCTGGATCGGTATGCTGACACACACAGTACTCGAGGATTTATAAAAGAGGTAAATCACATGTATAAAGTAATGTAAATACTATTACCTCAATCCAAAATAGAGGAAGTAACAAGGTTGTGGATTCCCATCAACACCAACGGCAAAGTTGAGTGTAGAAATCGTAACCCTAACGTATCTCTTACTCGTCGTAAGATAATCCTGCAACATGAGACGTTGTAGCCACAGAGGGTCAGTACATTAAATGTACTGGGAAATTCACACCAGAGGATAATGATGAATAAAGGCTATCGCTACATGCATATATGGCTGGTGGAAAAGCTCCATGGTTATAAGGTTTTTGCGAAAAGACAATTTTTCCCTACTGCAAAGGAATAAATTTATTTAACTATCATGGTGGTTGTTAAACATTGAGAATGGTTGACAGCATTCTCAATCCCAATTAAGTAACATCATTAAACCCAACAATATTCATTTAAAGTAACATGATGAGATCAACAGGATAATCCAAGAACTAGATACTCAAGATGTCCATAACCAGGGACACGGCTAACCATGATTAGTTTATTACACTCTGCAGAGGTTTGCGCACTTTTCCCCACAAGACTCAATCGCCTCCCTTTGGTTTCTCGCACTACATGGTGTTTGAGAAGACGAATGACCGAGACATAGTCTTTCAGAAGCACTAGCACCTTACGATGGGTAGACCATACCACCTACATCCCCTACATCTGCTAGTCTACCACTGTAAGAGTTCGCACGACTTAGTCAACTATGCTAGAGCCCATAATAGCTTGTGGCTGCACACGGAAGTTTCTAGCATGAATAATCTTATGATCCCTTTGAGCCTGGGTGGCGGACCGTAGGATGATCACACGGGATATCCCCGGGATCTCCTAGGACAACACTGGTATATCCCCAGGTGTCCGGGCAAGTCCACTGGTATATCCCCAGGGTGCCCCTAGCAAACCACCCAGATATGTATTTAAGTTGCCACCTTAAGTTGAACCATTAAATAACAATCTCACATCTGTCATAGATACTCTCAAAACCCAATCCACGTCTACGAGCATAGCATGGCAATATAAGCATAACGTAAAAGTAACTCCCAAAGGTTTGATAGTAACAGGGCAATAGGTTCCTACATCATCAACTACTTCCCAACCCACAATTTAATTAGATCCTAATCATGCAATGTTGGAGGTTTGATCTAATGCAATAAAAACTGGGTATGAAAAAGGTATGATCAAAGTGTGAACTTGCCTTGCTGATGATCCGCGAAACCTAACGATTCAAAGTAACAGGCAGTGCACTCCGGGTATTCCATAGCAGACAAACAAACAAGCATACAATAAGTACTCATCTAATGCACAGGTAAAACTCAAATAAGAGATCTAACTAGAAGGTTCAACTTAAGAACTCCGGTTGGCAAAAAGAATCAAATCGAACAAAGCAACGAAAGTCAAACGGCGAAAGAAAACAACTTCGTTCTAGTAATCTGGATCTAAGGCAAATTTTATAGTAGCAAAATCATGTTTAAGTTGGTTAAACGGATAAAGGGTTCCGAGATGAAACTCTAGGCGCTTGAATCGCCTGATTCTGATAAACGAGCGAAAAGTTAAACTGAAACGAAAATTGGATCTGGAATCGCGATCAAAAAAATCGCGGATTTAATCCGAGTAAAAGAAAAACGATGAATACCGATTTTTTTTGGCATGGAAAAAGAGGCGTGACGAACCTCGGGTGGCGGAATCGTCGGCAGCTCCGGCGGCGCGCACGGATCGAGGCGGGGCTGATGGGCTAGGGCGGCTCGGGGCGGCACTATTTAAAGGCTGCCCCCGGGCGGTGTCCCGCTTGGGTACGGCCCGAAGTCGGTTCGTTTTTTTAATTATTCCGCTCGGAAGAAAAAAATAAAATAAATACTAAACAGACTCCAAAAATTCCGAAATAAAATTTCACGGGCTTCTAAAATCAAGCCTCACAAGGTGAACATTTATTTGGGACCTAAATGCAATTTTGAAAAACGCACATTTTTCCTAAATTCAAATAAAACACCGAATAACTCCGAAATAAAATCTTATTTGATTTTATTATTAAATCCTTAATATTTCTATATTTTGGGAAAGTCATTTTATTCCCTCTCTCATATTTTTGTAATAGAAATAATTGATGATAAAATAAATAAAATCAAATGATCCTATTCTCAAAATTTGAGGGAACTCAAATATAAAAATAACGAAATCCCCAACTCTCTCCGTGGGTCATTGACTTGCGTAGAATTTCTAGGATCAACCAAAATGCAAAAAGAAAGTTTGGGAAAGTACTTTTATTCCCTCTCATTTAACTTTCAAAAAGTTTCGAATTTCACTCACTTTCAGTCAATCAATCAAACAATCAATCAAATCTATCTAATTATTATAACATTCCAAAATTTAGAATTTTGGGATGTTACAAACCTACCACCCTTAAAATGAATCTCGTCCTCGAGATTCGGAGAGGCTAGAAAGAAATAGGTTAGGGTTTGGGGGTCTTCTCAAAATCCATAGATCATCACAGGTGTCTAGGGTGCTACCACCCTTAGAAGCATGGTTACTGTTCCATCAAAACTCATATACTCCATCCTTATTCTTGACAGTGTTGGTCTTCTCAGATTATTATAACATTCCAAAATTTAGAATTTTGGGATGTTACAGAGTACTTGGATTGCGCCATGTCTTCCACTTCGTCCAACTACAAGTCCGTCCACGACATCCGTTTCCATGGTGATGAGGTTTTCGATCCGAGGTCGGATCTTTCCCAAGGGAGGGGAGATGATGCGGAGCATCCTATGATCATCCCCATGTACACTACGACTTCTCCCCAAGCCCCTAGCGCCCATATGTTGAGACATCAAGCATACACCATTGGACACAAGGTGAACTCGCTCCTTTCTGAATCTTCCCTTTCCGCATGTAAGACACGAATGCTATCTCAAGCGCGGACCTTGTGCATACTCAGGTCCATCCGACGAGATCATGGAGAACCTACGGGCCAAGGCCAAGTGCGCGCGGGAGCGAGGGAAGGAGAGCCAGCTGCTACAGCCCGAGCGGTACTACCGCTGAAGGCCCGCAAGCGGTACTACTGCCGAACGCCTGCTCCACTGCCACTCAGCCCGACAAATTACCGTGTTCGCACGACCCGGGCCCGGTACTACCGCCTGTCCAATCGGCACTACCGCCTGATGTCCGGTACTACCGCCCTGCCTGTGCACAGAGAACGGGCCAACGGCCCATGTATCCCCCCTCTCCCTTACCCCTTCGTGAGCTTAGACTATATATACTCCCTCTCATCCTCCTAGTTAGGGTTAGCAAAGGTTTAGCTCATGTTTGTGTGAGAGATTTTCTCAACCACTTGGTTACCTTCTCCATGGAGATTCGAGCCTCCACCGGAGAAGATCCTCTAAGCGGATTCAAGACCCCTTTTAGGGAAGAACTCAAGACCTCCTCACGGAGAAGACCGGCTAGCCTTGTATCGTCCTTAGTTGTCCGTGGATCGTGTATCTTCTCTTATGTACTCGAGGATCTAGCACATGTGTGACTTATTCATGTTGGTTTTGTGTTTCCTCTTGTGTTTCCCTTTGTGTTTTCCCTCTTTTCCCCCTCGTGTTCCTCGTGTTCTTCGCGGGATCCGCTCCTTTCGTGAAAGATCGGCCCCTAGGGTTCCTACCCTACATCAGTTGGCACGATAAACATGCACTCTTGCTGATAGAGGCGAAGGTGTCCCGATGTTTCGATGAGATGGTGGCTATCGTTTTCTGATGGAGTCGACCTTGACGATCCGACTACAAACGTCCGAGACGCCGCACCTTAGTAGTCGCTAAACCAACTTCTGAGGGGTTATTGACCACGCAGGAGCATGACAGAGGCAAAGGTGTCCCGATGTTTTGATGAGATGGTGGCTATCGTTTCTGTGGGAGTCAACCTTGACGATCCGACTACGAACGTGCGAGACGTCGCGCCTTAGCAATCGCTAAACCAACTTCCGAGGGGTTATTGACCATGCTGGAGCACAATCAACCTGACCACGAGGGTCTGTTTCCTGCGAGAAAACGAAGAACAAGCAAGAAACTGAGATTGCAATCTGGATATTGCGAATATAAGATGAAAGCTTTATTGATCGAGGTAGGGTTCTGTGACGTATTGGTCTGGTCATTGGACACAAACGAAGTACGCGAAGTTGCAGCTATGGCGAACTTTTAATCTAAACAAAACCCAAAGTCTAAATGACGCCCTAAGGGCTGTATATATGGAGGAAGAGGGGGGATTTCGTGGCCCTTGGAGGACGGGTCCGAAACCAACCCTAACTCTTGTTTCCCCCAACACATACGGACTCTAAAAACAGCCTATACTTAAGTATTTCGAAATACATGGGCCTGGCCCAATAATAAGGTGATGCAGCACCTAAAATAGCCCTCTGAAGAAACTTTATGAAGTGGCATCTTGTATATTTCGTCCAAGGCTTCATGCACTCCTTATGGTGGCTTCAAAGTCCTAAAATCATCACTTGTAACTCCATTCTTGATCCCTTGCGCATGCCATCATCTCCATGCTTGAACTTGTTCCAAGGTTCATCTTTCTTGTCCAAGCTAACGCCCTTCATTTGTAAGCAAAAGAAATGTATCCAATTTTGGCAGCATCATATTCTCATGAACATTAGAATCGTTACAAGAAATGAAAGTACCTGATAATTCAATTGGCTGCGCGAGCTCTAGTAATTGGTCCAGTATGTATAACGCAGGGGCTATGGGTGTAACAATGGTATTGATGTCCTCATCATCCTCCCCTTCTTGGAATGAAGTCGTCCTCGATGAAAGTTCATCATCCTCACCCAAATAAGGCTTTCAAATCATGAATGTTAAAAGAGGGGACTAACCCCAAAATCTGCAGGCAGCTCAAGTTTAATATGCATTATCATTTATTTTCCTCTAACACCTTAAAGGACCATTAACACGGTGGCATTAGCTTTGATTTTCCCAAATAGGAAATCTATCCTTACGCAAATGTAACCAAACAAGATCTCCAGGTGCAAACACAACATGTCTTCTACCTTATCTCCAGCAAGTTTATATTTAGCATTCATACGCTCAATGTTTTCCTTAGTTAACTCATGCATTTTTAAAATCAATTCAGCACGTTCTTTAGCATCAACATTAACTTCTCCGAAGATGGAAGAGGCAAACAAATCAATAGGTGCACGAGGTAGGAAACCATACACAATTTGAAAAGGGCACATCTTAGTAGTAGAATGCAATGAACGATTATAAGCAAATTCATATGAGGCAAGCATTCTTCCCACATTTTTTTGTTATTCTTCAAAACAGCCCTAAGCATGTAGTCAATGTTCTATTGACTACTTCAGTTTGTCCATCAGTTTTGGGGGGTGACAAGTAGTACTAAAAAGCAGTTTAGTCCCCAACTTAGCCCATAAACATCTCCAAAAGTGGCTAAGAAATTTAGTATCACGATCTGAAACAATAGTATTTGGCACACCAATGCAAGCGAATATTTCACGAAAGAACAAATCAGCAACATTAACAGCATCATCGCTTTTTATGACATGGTATAAAAGTGTGCCATTTTTGAGAACCTATCTAGGACAAATGCTATCCCTCCCCTTCTTTGTTCGAGGTAAACCTAAAACAAAGTCCATAGATATATCCTCCCAAGGAACACTAGGTACAGGCAAAGGCATATATAAACCATGAGGATTGAGTCGTGACTTAGCTTTTTGACATGTAGTGCATCGAGCAACAAAATGCTCAACATCCGGTCTCATCTTTGGCCAGAAGAAATGTGTAGCAAGTATATCCTCCGTCTTCATGACGCCAAAGTGTCCCATTAATCCTCCTCCATGCGCCTCCTAGAACAACAAAAGACGAACAGAGCTAGCTGGAATGCATAGCTTGTTAGCACGAAACACAAATCCATCGTTAAGAACGAACTTGTTCCAAGTTCTCCCTTCCTTACAATTCTGCAATACATCTTTAAATTCAGCATCATGCACATATTGATCTTTGATGGTCTCCAAACCAAATATTTAAAGTCAAGTTGTGAAAGCATAGTATAACGACGAGACAATGCATCAGCAATAACATTTTCTTTACCCTTCTTGTGTTTAATGACATAAGGGAAAGTCTCAATGAATTCAACCCATTTAGCATGTCACGGTTTAGTTTTGCTTGACTTTTAGTGTGTTTCAAAGATTTCATGATTCAGAATGTATAACAAATTCCTTGGGCCATAAATATGTTGCCATGTTCTAAGGTCCTAACAAGAGATATAATTCTTTATCATAAGTAGAATAGTTTAGACTAGGCCCACTCAATTTTTTAGAAAAGTATGCAATAGGTTTGCCATCTTGTAATAACAACCTCCTATTCCAATTCACTAGCATCACATTCAAGCTCAAAAAGTCTTATTAAAAATCAGGAAGTTGGAGTACAGGAGCATGTGTCAACTTATCTTTCAATACGTGAAGGCTTCTTCCTGTGGGTACCCCAAACAAAAGGCACCCTTCTTTGTAAGCTCGTTGAGAGGTGCAAGCAATGGTGCTAAAATCTCTCAACAAATGCCTATAGAAACCAGTAGGCCAAGGAAACTCCTCCTTGTGTGACCGTTTTTGGGCTGCGGCCAACTATCAATAGCTTCAATATTGGCTTTATCACTTCAATTGCCTATGGAGTAAACAACATAGGCAAGAAAAGATACTCGGTCGGTGCAAAAGGTGCACTTCCAAGGTTACGAAAACAAACGTGCATCACGTAGAGCAATAAAAACAACACGTAAATGTTCCAAATGTTCCTCCAAAGATTTGCTATAAATCAATATGTCATCAAAGTAAACTACCATAAATCGTCCAATGAAAGCACATAAAACTTCGTTCATTAATCTCATGAAAGTACTAGGTGCATTAGTTAACCCAAAAGGCATGACTAACCACTCATATAATCCAAACTTAGTTTTAAATGCTTGTTTTCCATTCATCTCCCAATTTCATACGAATTTGATGGTATCCACTACGCAAATCAACTTTGGAGAATATTGTAGAGCCACTTAATTCATCAAGCATATCATCTAGCCTAGGAATAGGATGACGATAACGAATAGTAATATTATTAATGCCTCTACAATTACACAGATATCGGACGTACCATCCTTTTTCGGCACTAAATGATAGGAACAGCACAAGGACTGAGGGATTCGCGTATATAACCTTTGTCGAGCAGTTCTTGTACTTGACGCATAATCTCCTTCATCTCCTCTGGATTGGTACAGTATGGTGCATGGTTGGGTAGTGATGCACCGGGAATTAAGTCAATTTGTGGTAATCCCGGTGACACGTCTTGTGGAAAGACGTCAGCGAACTCCTGCAAAATGTTAGTGACAGCAGGAGGCAAAGAGGAAGGCACGTCCTCGAATGAAAATAATGCCTCTTTGCACACAAAAGCATAGCAAACAGATTTGCTAAAATCTAAATCATCAATATCAGATTTGGTGGCAAGTAAACATACACTTTTCAATTTAATTTCAGAAGCAACACTAGATGGTTTATTATTAGGCTGCATTTGTTGCTCAAATTCTTTTGCCACAATCTGATTTTCACTTTTATTTTTCTCCTGTTTTGCTTTATTAGCTCTATTAATACCATCTTTCAAAATGGAATCAGGAGTCATAGGAAGAAAAGTAATATTTTTATCCTAATGAACAAGAGTATACTGATTGTTTCTACCATGGTGTACAAATTTTTTTATCAAATTGCCGTGGTCTACCAAGTAAGAAAGAACATGCTTGCATAGGTACCACATCACAATCAACATAATCAGCATATGTAGAGATACTAAAATGCACACAAATAGTACATGTTACCTTAACCTTGCCGCTATTGTTGAACCATTGGATGTAGTAAGGATGTGGAGATAGCTTCTCCACCATCTCCATGCTAGCCAAGTTATTGCAGCTCCCTCCATCTATGATGACGCGAACAGAACGTTCCTTCACAACTCCCTTTGTATGGAACAAATTATGCCTCTGATTTTGCTCAGCTTGTGTAACCTTCACACTCAGAACACGTTGAGCAACTAAACATTCATACCTGTCAGCATCTTCAGCAGCCATGTATTGTGTCTCATTATTAGAATCCTCTCCGCCGTGTTCTTCATGTGTAATAAGAGCCAAAGTTTCCTCATCATAGTCACTAGCGGACTCATACCCACCATCCTCAGTAGCAATCATCACACGCTGAGATTGGCATTCTCTCGCAAAATGTCCTATTCCCTTACAACAACGACAAATAGTATCACTTTTGTTCCCTGTTGATGCCATGGAAGAAGAACAACTTTGCGCAGGTCCGGCAGGTGTGCT
Organism: Triticum aestivum; assembly: GCF_018294505.1. Lineage (NCBI taxonomy): Eukaryota > Viridiplantae > Streptophyta > Magnoliopsida > Poales > Poaceae > Triticum > Triticum aestivum. The sequence continues at coordinate 324,797,318 of NC_057797.1, forward strand.
CTTGGCAGATAGTGGTGGTTGTGCCTGCTTTCTTGTATCACGGCTGGAGGTGGCACCTGATAGAGGTGCTGGTGGAGTGGAAGTAGAGGATGCACGTGGTGTCCATGATGAAGATCGACCTGCAGAAAAGTTAGTTCGCACCAATGCCTGTTGATCCTGCACTTCATATTCAGCTTTACAAGCAAGATGGAATAAACGAGTGATATTAGTATACTCCTTATACTCTAGAATGGTCTGAATCTCTCTATTCAATCCACCCATAAAACGTGCAAGCATAGCTTCATTCTCCTCAAAAATACCACATCTAATCATGCCAGTTTGTAATTCCTGATAATATTCTTCTACATAATTTTTTCCTTGTCTTAAACGTTGCAATTTTTGAAGTAATTCACGTCGATAATATGGTGGAACCCAACGAGTATGCATAGCAGTTTTCAAAGTAGCCCAAGTAGTTGGAATAGGATATAATCTACAATGTTCAGACCACCAAACACATGAAAAGCTAGTGAAAGCACAAACAGCAGCAGGAACACGTCTCTCCTCAGGATATTGTAAACGTGTAAATCGTTGTTCAGTTTCTAACTCCCAAGTAAGATATATATCAGGAACATATCTACCCTCAAATGGTGAAATATTCAATTTTAGTTTAGGAAGATGGTCATGTACCTCAGGTGGTGGGGCAGCCCTACCGTTGCGATGATATGCATGAGGATGACCTAGTAGTGGTGGTGCTGGTGGTTGCACGTAGTTCTGATTTTGGTCAACCTCATCCTCGTAATGGTCCTCCACCTCTGCAGTAGCAGCAGGAGCGGCAGAAGCATCAACAGCGGCACCAGAATTTTTCCCAGGGTCAATGGGAACGCGCCGTGCTCGTCCCACTTGATTTGGAAAGTGACGTTGTTGTTGTTGTTGTAGAGGTGCGTTAGGGGCAGCTGGTGGTGGTGGTGGAAGACGCGCGAGCAATTCATTAAACTTGTTATCGAGCTTTGTTTCGAACGTCTTCTCCATGCCATCTATCTTCTCCATGGCCTCTTCAAATCTGTTTAGCACATCTTGCACCTGTCCACTCATCATTTGTTGAAATTTATCATGCAACTCCTTATTCGTCATGTTCTCCCAGTCAGTCTCGTCAGCTTGTGATCCTGCCATGGTTAGCAGCAATAGAAACACACAAGAATGTGATCATACAGACTACTAACAAGAGGTGGTGGTGGATGTCACAAATCCGTCAAGCAAATCTCAAATTTTTACCAGTTCTTACCAAGCAATAGGCGGTGATCGGCAACCGTCGTAGTCAAAACTCTTAATGCTTGGATAGAGCGATTACCAGGGAGAGTCAAACGCACGACGTAGATGTATGTGGAGCTGGGAAGGCTTATAATATTGTAGCAAAAAGGGTCAGCAATAATCAATTCAGAGATGCAAAGTTGAATAAACGCTCAACGACGGTACTGTGCTGGTCCTAGGCTAGACCGTCCTAGAGATGCGAGCCTAGAACACTAACAAAAACACGATGCTGCACGTAAACAAGGGAAAAGCACACTCTAGAACTTTTTTTCGCTATATTTTTGGCGCTCCTCTTTTTTTGCGCCTCTTTTTTGTTGCGAAAAATCACTATAATGGCGAGTGTCTCAAAACTCTTCCCTCATCAAACTGACAGGATGGGCTCGAAATTTTTTTTGACTTTTTTTCGGATATCAGGGCAGCGATGACGAAAAAGTGTGACAAAAAATCACTATGATGGCACGTGGCTCAAAAGACTCAGAAAAGCCTAGAAATAGGACAGGGAAAAAATATTTTTGCCTGTGAAAATTTTGGCCTAAACACTGCCCGGGGGTCTCTAGACTCTTTTTTCGAAACCTACTCAGGCAAGGAAACACGAATAGGAAATTAGACGGACCTCAAAAACAAACCTAATATGAAAGGAACTCGAATTGGTGGTGGATATATGATGGTAGGATATGGCAGCGGTGGTGGTATACGGATACGGATTGGTGGTGGTATATGGATACGGATTGGTGATGGTATATGGAGACGGATTGGTGGTGGTATATGGATACATATCGATGGCGGATAAGCGGTGGTGGTAGATGGCAGGAGCGATGATGATGGTGCGGCGACGGTGTGACAACTTATGACCAGAACTCGAAACTCTAAAAGACTACTCTAAGACCAGCAACTAGACACGACGATGCAACCGCAAATTCAACAAAGCAAAATACTAAAAAGACTATGCAAAGGCTCAGATTGGTTCGGATATGATGAACTAACCCTAATTTTTTTTTGCTTTTTTTCCTGGACTGTAGGTATGAAGAACATACTCGATCTAAACTACGAAAAACTGTAAAATATCACGGAGCACCCTGGAAATCTGATACCACTTGATAGAGGCAAAGGTGTCCCGATGTTTCGATGAGATGGTGGCTATCGTTTCTGTGGGAGTCGACCTTGACGATCCGACTACGAACGTGCAAGACGTCGCGCCTTAGCAATCGCGAAGCCAACTTCCGAGGGGTTATTGACCACGCTGGAGCATGATCAACCTGACCACGAGGGTCTGTTTCCTGCGAGCAAACGAAGAACAAGCAAGAAACTAAGATTGCAATCTGGATATTGCGAATATAAGATCAAAGCTTTATTGATCAAGGTGGGGTTCTGTGACGTCTTGGTCTGGTCGTTGGACACAAACGAAGTACGCGAAGTTGCAGCTATGGTGAACTTTTAATCTAAACAAAAACCCCAGAGTCTAAACGACGCCCTAAGGTCTGTATATACGGAGGAAGAGGGGAGGATTTCGTGGCCCTTGGAGGAGTGGTCCGAAACCAACCCTAACTCTTGTTTCCCCACACATACGGACTCTAAAAACAGCCTATACATAAGTCCCGAAATCATCACGTTCTTTAGCATCAAAATTAACCTAAATAGCCTCTGGACGAAATTTATGAAGTGGCATCTTGTATATTTCGTCCAAGGCTTCATGCACTCCTTATGGTGGCTTCAAAGTCCTAAAATCAGCACTTGTAACTCCGTTCTGGATCCCCTTGCACATGCCATCATCTCCATGCTTGAACTTGTTCCAAGGTTCATCTTTCTTGTCCAAGCTAGGCCCTTCATTTGTAAGCAAAACAAATGTATCCAATTTAGGCAGCATCAAATTCTCATGAATATTAGAATCGTTACCAAGAAACGAAAGTACCTAATAATTCAATTGGCGTGCGCGGGCTCTAGTAATTGGTCCAGTATGTATAGCAGCAGGGGCTGTGGGTGTAACAATGGTATTGATGTCGTCATCACTTGCTCTGCAAAAATTTGAACGAAGCAGGGAAAGTCGCAGTAACTGCCCGAAACCAAAATCTGTGAGATGGAAATTACTGCCTATCCCTGACACGCAAAGCCTATCGGCTTGATTTCTATAGGTTTCGATAGGGGTAGGTTTGTAATTTAACTCAAACATGACATAACCTCCTCTCACCTGGATTCATACACGGTGGGTGCCAAGACATAGTGTCTCCTCGTCCGTAATCGACTCCCTCCCTGATTCATACACGATGGACGCCAAAAACAAACTCTTGTCGACAAATATTCAGTGTATGCGAGATTACCGTCCTATCCCCAACCGACTAATATTGCTGTGATGTAGGAAATTTTAAATGGGGGCTAAGTTCGTAAATTTCCTGCAATTTGAGACAAGCGCGCCCTGAAGACATGGTTCCCCCCTTCCTCTCTCCCTCCATTTCCCCATTTGTACTCCGTGGGCGCCAAAACACCCTCTCCACCCCAGCCACCGCCGTCCTCCTCCACCATACCGGAGCGGATACCCCGACGACATCGTCCATTACAAGAGATCGACCTCTCTCATCCACAGCTTTGGACCGGGATCTGTACATCCCGTCCTCTCGCTTCATCACCGCCGTCGTCCACCTTGCCGGCACTGCTCCTATGATCGTCTCGTCCACCGCGCCCCGTCGCCACTGTCTACCCTCCTAGATCTTCTTCCACGCCGCCAACAGCCATCACTACCGCAACACCATCAAATTCTCAACAGATGCATACACGGTGCCGCACCAGAGGCGGTACTCTTTCGTATCTGCTCAACTTATTTATCGGAGCAAGAAAATAGATCGCCATTGCTTTACTCTGATTTCTTCTCCATCACTTGTTAGTTGAAAGCAAACATTGGTTGCGAAGTTGCCTTTGTCTGGTTTGCACCTTTAGATCCGCCATGGCATGCCCAATACTATATGCAATGCTTATGGTTTTCCCCTTTTATATTCCACACTAGTTAAATGGTAGTAGACTAAATTTCAAAATTGGGTCACTCGATTTTTGAGAGCTTGCCGGAGTTCGCCGGTGCGAATGAAGGGGCTCGGTGGGGATGGTGGTTGTGGGGCCTCGCCGAACGAAGAAAACTCAACACGGGTGGGACGGGGGTGGGGTGGTGGTGGCGGAGGAACACAGGTGGTGGGGGCGGTTCAGGGGAGGGCGGGGGGGGGGGGCTGGTTCGGCCGGCAGCCCGTGCGGTGTTTTGTATGGGTAGAATCAGAGACGAGTAAGAAGAAGGGTTAAGAAGAAGGCACGCGACTTGCATGTAGACATGCCTTTATATTCAGTACCATCATCGTACCTGCTTAGCACTGCTCCTGAATACATCAAGCTAAACAACGTGCCACTCATAATTCCAAACTTGTTGCTAAAATACGAATCTGATATGATGCTGATATTACTAAAATAGATAACGTTTAATTGGTCAGCTAATGTTCCTACCTTACTTTCGAAAAGCACGTGCACCACATACAGAGAGACAGCAGGGAGTTGCATTCTTAATGCGCTCTGGTTTATCATGTGTAGGCATTGCAAAAAAACATTTTATTATCCAAAATCAGCTTGCTCTTCTTTAGCATGTTCCTCTTCCGTTCTTCTTTAATAAGTACTCTATCCATTCCTAAATACAAGTCTTTGTATAGATTCCACCATGGACTACATATGGAGCAAAATGAGTGAATCTACATTCTAAAATGTATCTGTATAGATATGTATGTGATACATAGTGGAAATCTGTACAAAGACTTATATTTGGAAGGGCGGGAGTATGATAGTAGCACAGTATGTTCCTTGTAGTGAAGATCAACATGGACATTTGCAGTGTAGAGGTCTATAAGGTCGGTGATGGAGGGGATGAAGAGGAAACTAGTGAGAAGGAATTTTAGAAGGCCACTGACACCCTTTGCATTGATGGAGGCATCTTTGCACACCTCTCATCTCCAACTCAAGCGATGGGCACGAGAGGTCAATGCTGTGGAACCAGCACCAGAGGCCCGGAAGCTGCTCAGATGGTCTCGCATGCCCATCATCTTTGATGAGGAGGATCACCCTTGCCGCACCACGGCGGTAGGGTGTTTGCCATTGTTGGCCTCCCCAACAATTCGCAACCTCAAAGTCACAAAGATGTTAGTGGATGGCGGTGCCGGGTTGAATCTGATTTCCCCAGCAGTTATTAGCAAGCTTCAGATAGGAGAAGAGAAGCTAGAGGCCACCGACACATTTCAAGGAGTTAACCCCAGCAGGAGTAATCCTAAGGGGAAGATCACATTGCCGGTGACGTTTGGGGAGAGCTGAACTTTTGGACTTACAAGATTGTGATTGATGTGGTTGATCTCCCCCTGCCGTACAATGGGATTCTTGGATGACCTACCCTGGCCAAGTTCATGGAAGCATCCCACTATGCTTACAACACCCTGAAAATTTCCGAGCCATTGGGAGTCCTCACTATGCCGTCAAATGAGAAGGATGCAATTATCTATGTTGACAAGATCTAGTGGGATGCAGTCGCAATAGGGGCTGCGACGGCAGCAGTTCCCGCCAAGGAAAGCAAAGGAAAGAAGAGGGATTCTAAGACCTCCGACAAGGAGTCCAGGAAGCGTGCCCCCTCCGAGTGCATGGGAACCGTTGAAAACGTGCTGGAGTGTTCCAATAGCAAGAGATCCAAGGTTGCTGCACCCCAAGTGAAGAGGGTCCCGGCAGGGCTGGCTGGCGTTGATGGTACTTTCACGATTAGTGCCACCCTCGATGACAAATAGGAAAGCACGCTCATTGCCTTCCTGCGGGCGAATATCGATGTGTTTGCTTGGCAACCATCTGATATCCCCGGTGTTCCCAGGGAGGTAATTGAGCACCACCTTGCTGTCTGCCCACATGCCCGACCCGTCAAGCAGAAAGTACGGAAGCAGGCCTTGGAGAGGCAGCAGTTCATTGCCGAAGAGATCAAGAAGTTGGAAGTACCTGGTTTGGTCAGAGGAGTACTACATCCTACATGGTTGGCAAATCCAGTAGTGGTCAAGAAAGCTAATGGGAAGTGGAGGCTTTGCATTGACTTCATAGACCTCAACAAACCTTGCCCGAAGGACCCATTTCCCTTGCCGCGCATCGACCAGATCATGGATTCTACTTGGGGATGTGATTTGCTCTCCTTTCTTGATGCATACTCAGGATATCATCAGATCTTCATGTCTAAGGAAGATGAAGAGAATACATCATTCATCACTCCATGTGGTACGTACTGCTTGGTCCGCATGCCATTCAAATTAAAGAGTGTCGGGTCCACTTTTGCAAGGGCAATCCAGATTGGTTTTAAGCCACAATTGCACAGAAATATAGAAACCTATATGGATGATATTGTGGTCAAAACCAAGGATAAGGCCACCCTTATCCAGGATTTGGAAGAGACATTTGCTAATTCGCGCAAGATCAATCTGAACCCGGTCCCCGGAGAAATGTGTGTTTGGTGTTCCCTCCGGCAAGCTACTTGGGTTCTTCATGTCCCATCGGGGGATCGAAGCCAACCCTGACAAGATCAAGGCCATTGAGCAGATTCAAGTGGCAAGGACAGTTAAGGACGTGAGACACTTGACGGGATGCGTTGCCGCGCTGAGCAGATTCATCTCCAAGTCTGCCGAGCGTGCCCTGCCTTTCTTCAAGGTTTTGAAGAAGGCGGGGGTTATGAAGTGGACCATGGAAGCAAATGCATCTCTGCAAGAGTTGAAAGCCTACCTATCGTCTGTGCCTACCTTGGTTGCACCCAAACCCCAAGAACCATTGTTACTATACTTGGTGACAACCAACCAAGTGGTCAGTGCAGCTTTGGTAGCGCAGCGAGAGGTGGATGAGGTAGAAAGTGGCCAGATCACGGCAGAGTCAGAAACGCATCAGGACAACAGTAAGCACGGCAACAAGAGCAACCCCAAGGATGCGGCAAGGAAGAAAGTGGTGCAGCGCCTAGTGTACTTCATCAGCTCCTTGTTGCAGGGGGCTAGATTGAGGTACTTTGGCGTGCAAAAGTTGATATTTGGTCTCATTATGGCCTCAAGGATACTGCACCACTACTTCCAAGCCCATGAGATCACGGTTGTCAGTCATTTCCCGTTGCAAAGGATACTACGAAACCCTAAGGCAACTGGCAGAATAGTGGAATCGGCTTTGGAGTTATCCAGCTTTGGTTTGATGTTTGACAGCACTTCAACTATTCGGAGCAGGGCATTCACAAAGTTTATTGCAGAATGGACTCCAACCCCTGATGAGGAAATGATAAAGACAACTCTCCCCGACAAGGAATCACCCCAAGAATGGATTATGTATTTTGATGGTGTTTTTTCGCTACAGGGCGCAGGGGCTGGCGTGCTTCTTATTGCCCCCTTTGGGGAGCACTTGAAGTACGTCATCCAGATGCACTATGCGCGGGAAGAAGCTCCCAACAATACAGCAAAGTATGAAGGGCTCCTTACCAAGCTCAGGCTGGCAGCAAAATTGGGAATTAAGAAGCTGATCATTCGAGAAGATTCACAGCTCGTGGTGAGACAAGTCAACAAGTATTACCAAAGCCCATGGAAGCATACATTGAGGAAGTAAGGAGATTAGAGGAGCACTTTGACGGGTTGCAAACATAGCACGTACCCCGTGCGGAAAACAACATAGCTGATCACCTGTCAAAGTGTGTTGCGCAGAAGCTTCCTGTGGAACCAGGAACTTTTGTTCTCCATCTCTCTCAACCCTCCGTATCACCAGCCACAATGGCCTGGAAAAGGAGAAACATGGACTAGGATAAGCCTCTTCCGGAAGAGCCATCAGCTCCCGGCAGAGACCCTGCCGGAAACAACTCCTCACAGCCTGCCGGACCACCACCTCCAGCCGGGCCTACGGACCCCGCGAACGAGGCTGGTGCTCCTACTGCTGAGGAGGTGCCTCTAGTCCTCGTTGCCGAGCCCCAGGCTCCAACTTGGGCAAGGCACATTGTCCACTTCCTCCAAATCGGAGAACTCCCTAGAAATCATGATGAAGCTGAATGAGTAGCCCAGAAGGCCAGTATGTATCAGTTTGTCGATGACACTCTATACAGAAGAAGGCCCAACGGTGTGAAATTCAAGTGTGTTTGCCGGGAGGATGGAAAGGTACTGCTGGCTGAGATTCACAGAGGAATGCGCGGCTCACACATTGGATCAAGGGCATTAGTTGAGAAAGCATTCCGACAAGGATTCCATTGGCCTACAGCCCTCCAAGTTGGAGTTGAGCTCATCACGAAATGTGAAGCCTGCCAGTTCCATTCCAAGAGAACACACCTGCCTCCCCAAGTCCTTCAGACAATCCCTCTATCATGACCATTTTCGGTCAGGGGGCTCGATATCCTCGGCCCCTTCCCCCGAGCAACCGGGGCTTTGAATTCTTGTTCGTTTCCATAGACAAGTTTACAAAGTGGCCGGAAGTGACTGCCGTGAGAAAGGTGATTGCTCAGTCAGCTATCAAGTTCTTGAAAGAATTGGTGTGTCGTTTCGGAGTTCCGGCAAGGATCATCATAGACAACGACACCCAGTTCACGAGCCACGCCTTTATGCAATATGTTCACACCCTCGGATGCTATATCTTATTCGCTTCTGTGGCACACCCCAGAGCAATGGACAAGCTGAGAGGGAAAACACTAAAGTGCTTCATGGACTGAAGACAAGAACTTTCGATGCACTGCAGATGCACTGCAGGCGGCGTATCGAGGATCTGCAGGTAGTTCTCTGGTCCCTCAGAATGACACCTAACCGAGCTACCAGGCAGACTCCCTTCTCCCTGGTCTATGGGGCAGAAGCAATTATCCCCACAGAACGCATTTACGGGTCCCCTCGAGTGCTTGTCTACGACGAAGTAGCGCAAGATCAACATCGGTGTGACGATGTTGTGCTACTTGAGGAGAACCGTCTCCGGGCTGCTACGTGTGTTGCACGCTACCAGCAAGCCCTGCGTAGCTATCATAGCCGCAGGGTTCATGCCCAGTGTTTTGAGGAAGGTGACCTTGTCCTTAGGCGCATTTAGTCCGCCAAGGGTACAAACAAGTTATCACCGAAGTGGGAAGGCCCTACCGGGTGGTACGAGTCACCAGACCTAGCGCAGTCTGTACGGAGACTGGAGATGTCACATAGTTGCAAAACTCATGGAATATTGGGCATCTCCGTAAGTACTACCCATAAGGCGCGAGGCTGTCGAGCACCGCCCGGCAGCCACCCTTTTGTACAGGGGACATTTACATCTATGCCCTCAACTCGAACCCAATACTCAGTTTTGCCCCTAATTTTTAGGTATGTTCAGTTTTGCCCCTCCACTGTTAGTTTCACTTCTAGAAATGACCTTCTGTGCTGTTACCGTCCGGTCAAAGGGCTCTGACCGTCCTGAAAAAATAGCAAAAAAATTCAAAAGAATATGAAACTTTGTGGGATCAAAGATACTCATGTCTGCAAAGGTATGTACAAATTTTCATGCACTTCAGACACCCTAGGAGCTCATAGCAAAGGAAAACATAAATTTTGTACGTATGTGAAGAGTAAATTCAAAACAAATAGATAAAAAAATAAAAAATTATGAAATTTTGTGGGACTGAAGATACTCAGGTGCGCAAGATGTGTGCACATTTTTGTTGTGTTTGGACATCATAGGAGCTCGTGGAGAAAAAAACCCAAAATTTATCTCAAAAAAACTTTGAAAAAATGCACTATTTTGTTTCTTTTTTCTCTAGAGCACCTCGTACGTCATTTGATCACCAAAACTTGCAAGCACCTTGTGCACTCAAGCCTCTTTCAAGCAAAAAAATCAACTTTTTTTGAATTTTGTTGCTATTTTTTCGAATGTACTGTTCATAGGCATAAATTACTTTTGTTTTCCTTTGCCACAAGATCCCGGAGTGTCCAACCAACACAAAAAATTGCAAGCACCTTGCGGACATGACTATCTTCGATCCCACAAAATATCAGATTTTTTTGATTTTTTTGCTATTTTTTTCTGGATTGTCAAAGTCGTTTGACCGGACGGTAACGGCGCAAAAGGGCATTTCTATAAGTGACACTAATGGCGGAGGGGCAAAACTGAGCATACCTAAAAATTAGGGGCAAAACTAAGTAGTGGGTTCGAGTTAGGGGCACAACTGGATTTGGCCCGTTGTACAGGCCTTGCCTCAGTTGGATGTAACCCCTTGTACAAAGCCGGGGCGATGACCCCGTGCAAGATAAAATAAAGAAGCATTGTGGGGGGGCGATCAAGATCGCATGCATGCACAAGCACATCCAGATCATTGTATAAGCATTTCATGAGCATTTGCATATGCATATAGATAGGACTACATCCTGCATTCATTCTCATCTACATGAGTTGCAGGTTCCTGCCGTGAACTTGACTCTGACAAGGGACGAGAAGATTGCACGGCACCATGGTCCCCGGCAAGCCAAAGTGATAAGTCTACCTCTTGCCCATTAGTGTTCTATAAGCTATAACTTGTGCATAGAGAAACCTCACCGCTCTCTTGAGACTAGGGTGCTCCCATGTTTGGATCGAACATTGCTTCGGCCTGGATGGTCACAGTGGCCCTTGGTAAAAAGGGAGTGGGTGGGGGGCTGGCGCCTTGGTCTGTTCCCTGACAGACATGGTTCTCTGGCAGATGAAAAGGGTGCCGGCAGGATATCCTGCCGGGAAAAATTGTTCAACTATAAAGAGGCACTCCACGTCTGCATGGATGTATACATGCACGAGTTCTCGGCAAGGTTTATTTGTTTCATTGACATGCGAATACAAGTACAAGCATTACATAAAGCCAAGATGGACTCGAGAGATTACATTATTTGAACTAAAATTTGGCAATTGCCTACAAGTTTAAGATTGAAAAAAGATAAGTGCCCCGTGATCCCCTCTTTTCGTTTTCCCTCCTTCAGGCACTGCGGTGGAAGGAGGAAAATACGAGTAAAGGAGCACCCAAGCAGGAGCCCACCCCGGTATCGTTAGGGCCCGTCGGGCACGGCCTGAAAAGACCGGGAGTGGCAAGGCTGCGAAGGAGGAGCGCCGGGGACGGGATGGTGCCTTTTGGTCGCCACCTCTAGAGCCAGCAAGAAGCCCCAGCTTGAGCACTAGTGGAGTCATCCACCAAAGCTTAGCCGGAAGACTGCTGGAGGTGAGGAGAAGGCACCAAGAGAACATCCCTCCCCGGCTATCACCCGAAGAGGCTAGTCTTGACGATGCTGAGGAGGGAGGGGAAGAGCGTAAAGACAAGGCGGCAGGTTGACGGTAGGAGGCGAAGGCATCCATGCAATCATACTCCGACCTCACCCCCTGCCACCCGTGCTTCTGTCTTCCCTCGCTTTCTCCTCACCACCACTGCTCCCAGGAGACGCCAAGACTCCGGTCCGATGCCTCCAGCGGAGAAACAGCAAGCGGCCAGGACGGCCAGGGGCTCGAGGCATGACACACACCACCTTGGCGGGCAGGAAGGCGCGCCTCCCTTCCACATCAACTTCAAGACCTCCGGGAGGGGCGATGCTGGGATTACCAATGATCTCCAGCCCCTCCTCCCGGACGAGCATCAAAGAGACCAAAAGATTCACCATGCCAAGGACCAGGCTCACTCCACAAGCGTTAGCACTAGCGTGAGGTAACGTATGCCCCAAGCTAGAGCCCGGGGGCTGGCCCCAGGCTTCCTTCTCAAGCATGACCAGCAGAAACGGATGATGAGGAGAGGAGGACCACAGAAATGGACGAATCCGCCCTCCTCCGCTCCTCCCTTTTATAGGCCGAGTAGGGAGGGGCAACGGCTCCATCCACGGATGAACACCGCCCTCCTCCGCCAATTCAAGACGAGCAGGACCTTCCCAAGATACTCTCCCATGACACGCGCCTTTGTTACCTACCCCGCACGATGCATGCTGCATAAGTGGCTCAGGATCAGGGCGCACTATGGGAAGAGTAAATTGGTGGTTTCTACCCCAAGTGTCAAAGTCATTCATGGGCCATTACTAGAGCAACCGCACCACCGTTGGCTTTATGCCGCGTGCGGAAAAACCGGAAACTAGCCCGGAATCAAGGCTCGTGAAACAACAATTGAAAACTTAAGGGGCCAACCCCTTCAGCAACTTTTCCTGTGCACTTATTAGGCCCTACCCTAACGACGCTCAGCAGCGCGTTCGGGGCAAGCCCGGGGGCTTCTGTCGGTGGAAAAAACCCTGGGTCTGTTGACCAACTGTGCACAGGCACAAGATCAAGGTTGAAGCACCAGCTTAAGCCAGAGACTGAAGAACCAAGAGATTTGAAGAACCAACATGCAGCTCAAAAGGACTAAGATTGAGCCTGAGGACCTAGATAGCGGCAAGAGAAGGGCCTCCCATGCCGGGCAGGTGAGCCCGGCAAGGGGCAAGGCCACCACCAGAAGCAAGCAACCGAGGCTCCCCGACAGAGTCTGCCAGGGCTCGCGGGGGCAGAATCGCCCCACCAACCACTCAAGCACGACTCACGTCGTCAATCAGTGTGGTGTCAAGCCACAAGATGGTTAAATGGCAGCCATTCGCCACATGGCAGCCATTTCCTACAAAGGAGCCAACAGATGACACCCGTCTTGTGACGTGTCAAGAGGGTAGATGTGGAGCTGGCAAGATAGCCCGGCAGGCCCTGCCAGGTGCCCTGTGATATGACACTAAGTAGCGCATTTAATGCGTGCTGTCAGCCCATAGAGTTAGGTATGATAGCACTATTTGCTATCACATCAATGGATAATGACCACTTTGACACTGTGGTTACCCCTTAATCTATAAAAGGAGGCCCATGGCACTCGTAGGAGGGGTTAGAAGGTTGGAAAGTTGACAACCCCAAGCCACCACACACACGTAGTCGCCACGGGCAAACCTTGTCGGGCATGTGTACTACGCACCACCACATTCATTCTTCCATCAATCCACTAAAGCAGGAGTAGGGTCTTATGCCTCGGGGCGTCCCGAACCTGGGTAAATTGATTGTGTGCTCCCTACCGCGCTGCCGTACGCTGGTCTGCCCTTCATGCAACGTGCCGTCCCCCTGCCGAACCAACAAGGGGCCACCCGGTCCCATAGGTGGCCGCAGAAATCACGCGACGGTATGATGAGGACGTCAATACCATTGTTACACCCACAGCCCCTGCTGCTATACATATTGGACCAATTACTAGAGCTCGCTCACGCCAATTGAATTATCTGGTACTTTCATTTCTTGGTAACGATTCTAATGTTCATGCGAATATGATGCTGCCTAAATTGGATACATTTGTTTTGCTTACAAATGAAGGGCCTAGCTTGGACAAGAAAGATGTACCTTGGAGAAAGATCAAGCATGGAGATAATGGCATGCGCAAGGGAATCAAGAACGGAGTTACAAGTGATGATTACAGGACTTTGAAGCCACCATAAGGAGTGCATGAAGCCTTAGACGAAATATACAAGATGCCACTTCATAAATTTCGTCCAGAGGGTATTTTAGGTGCTGCGTCACCTTATTATTGGGCCATGCCCATGTATTTTTGAAATACTTAAGTATAGGCTGTTTTTAGAGTCCGTATGTCTAGGGAAACAAGAGTTAGTGTTGGTTTCGGACACCTCCTCCAAGGGCCATGAAATTCCCCCCTCTTCCTCCATATATACAGACCTTAGGAAGTCGTTTAGACTTTGGGTTTGTTTAGATTAGAAGTTCGCCATAGTTGCAACTTCACGTACTTAGTTTGTGTCCAACGACCAGACCAAGACATCACAGAACCCCACCTTGATCAATAAAGCTTTCATCTTATATTCACAATATCTAGATTGCAATCTCAGTTTCTTGCTTGTTCTTCGTTTGCTCGCAGGAAACAGACCCTCGTGGTTAGGTTGATCGTGCTCCGGCGTGGTCAATAACCCCTCGGAAGTTGGTTTAGCGATTGCTAAGGCGCGACGTCTCGCACGTTCGTAGTCCGATCGTCAAGGTCGACTCCCACAGAAACGATAGCCACCATATCATCGAAACATTGGGACACCTTCGCCTCTATCAAGTGGTATCAGATTTCCAGGTTGCTCAGTGAGATTTTATAGTTTTTCGTAGTTTAGATCGAGTCTGTTCTTCGTACCTATAGTCCACGAAAAAGCCAAAAAAAATTAGGGTTACTTCATCTTATCCGAACCAATCTGAGCCTTTGCATAATATTTTCTGTATTTGCTTTGTTGAATTTGTGGTTGCATCATCGTGTCAAGTTGCTGGTCTTAGCGTCTAGTCCTTTAGAGTTTCGAGTTCTATTCATAGGTTGTCACGTCGCTGCTGCCATATATCACCACCGCATCATCATCATCGCTGCTGCCATATACCACCACCACACCAACTTCATCGTCGCTGCCATATTCACCACCACATATTCACCACCAATCCGCGTCCATATACGCTACCACATATCCACCGCCATCACGCCAATCCGAGTCCACCTGCAACATATATCCGCCACCTGTCCAATTTCCACCAGATTCATTGCCGCCACCAGTCCGAGATTCCACCATATTCATCTCCGGCATCAGTCCTAGTCCGAGTCTAGTAATTGTTGCTTTGTTTTCGATTTCTGGATCACGCGATACTTCGAGTCGTGGCAGAATAGGACTCCTGAGATTCCGTGCTACCCGCAGAAGAAAAAGAGTTCCAAACTCAAAAAGAAACTAAGTCTGGCAAAATCTGGCTAGGCAGTTTTTAGACCATTTGTAGACTTTTTCGAAAAAAAATTGTTGTGGAGCAAGAAAAAGAGGAAAAAAAGTGCAAAAAAGTGAAAAAAAAATCAGAGCGTGCTCCTCCGTTGTTTACGTGCAGCGTCGTGATTTTGTTAGTGTTCTAGGCTCGCGTCTCTAGCACGGTCTAGCCTAGGACCAGCACAGTACAGTCGTTGAGCATTTATTCAACTTCGCATCTCTGAATTGATTATTGCTGACCGTTTTTGCTACTATATTATAAGCCTTCCTAGCTCCACATACATCTACGTCGTGCGTTTGTCTCTCCCTGGTAATCAATGTATCCAAGCTTTGAGAGTTTTGACTACGACGGTTGCCAATCACCGCCTGCTGCTGGGTAAGAACTGGTAAGAATTTGAGATTTGCTTGACGGATTTGTGATTGTCCACCACTTACTAGTAGTCTGTAGGATCATATTCTTTTGTGTTTCTATTGCTGCTAACCATGGCAGGATCACAAGCCGATGAGAACATGACAAACAAAGAGTTACATGATAAGTTTCAGCAAATGATGAGTGGACAGGTGGAAGATGTGCTAAATAGATTTGAAGAGGCCATGGAGAAGATAGATGTCATTGAGAAGGCGTTCGAAACAAAGCTCGATCACAAGTTTAATGAATTGCTCGCGCGTCTTCCACCGCTCGCTACACCTGTCGCACCTCTACAGCAACAACAACAACAACATCGTCTTCCAAATCAAGTGGGACGAGCACAACGCGTTCCCATTGAGCCTGGTCAAACTTCTGGTGTTCTTGTACCTACTGTTGGTGCTTCTGTCGCTCCTGCTGCTACTGCAGAGGTGGAGGACCATTACGAGGATGAGGTTGACCAAAATCAGAACTACGTGCAACCACCAGCACCACCACCACCAAGTCGTCCTCATGCATATCATCGCAACGGTAGGGCTGCACCACCACCTGAGGTACATGACCATCTTCCTAAACTAAAATTGAATATTTCACCATTTGAGGGTAGATATGTTCCTGATATATATCCTACTTGGGAGTTAGAAACTGAACAATGATTTACATGTTTACAATATCCCGAGGAGAGACGTGTTCCTACTGCTGTTTGTGCCTTCACTAGCTTTGCATGTGTTTGGTGGTCTGAACATTGTAGATTATATCCTATTCCAACTACTTGGGCTGCTTTGAAAACTACTATGCGTACTCGTTGGGTTCCACCATATTATCAACGTGAATTACTTCAAAAATTGCAGCGTTTAAGACAAAGAAAAATTCTGTAGAGGAATATTATCAGGAATTACAAACTAGCATGATTAGATGTGGTATTGTTGAGGAGAATGAAGCTATGGTTGCACGTTTTATGGGTGGATTAAATAGAGAGCTCCAGACCATTCTAGAGTATAAGGAGTATACTAATATCACTCGTTTATTCCATCTTGCTTGTAAAGCTGAACGTGAAGTGCAGGATCGGCAGGCATTGTCGTGAACTAACTTTTCTGTAGGTCGATCTTCATCATGGACACCACGTGCATCCTCTACTTCCACTCCACCAGCACCTCCATTAGGTGCCACCTCCAGCCGTGATACAAGAAAGCAGGCACAACCACCACTATCTGCCAAGAGCACACCTGCCGGACCTGCGCAGAGCTCTTCTTCTTCGATGGCATCAACAGGGCACACAAGTGATATTATTTGTCGTCGTTGTAAGGGAAGAGGAAATTTTGCGAGAGAATGCCAATCTCGGTGTGTGATGATTGTTACTGAGGATGGTGGGTATGAGTCCGCTAGTGACTATGATGAGGAGACTTTGGCTCTTATTACACATGAAGAACACGGAGGAGAGGATTCTGATCATGAGACGCAATACATGGCTGCTGAAGATGCTGACAGGTATGAATGTTTAGTTGCTCAACGTGTTTTGAGTGTGCAGGTTACACAAGCTGAGCAAAATCAGAGGGATAATTTGTTCCATACAAAGGGAGTTGTGAAGGAACATTCTGTTCGCATCATCATAGATGGAGGGAGCTGCAATAACTTGGCTAGCATGGAGATGGTGGAGAAGCTATCTCTCACCACAAGACCACATCCACATCCTTACTACATCCAATGGTTCAACAACAGTGGCAAGGTTAAGGTAACACGTACTGTTCGTGTGCATTTTAGTATCTCTATGTATGCTGATTATGTTGATTGTGATGTGGTACCTATGCAAGCATGTTCCTTATTACTTGGTAGACTATGGCAATTTGATAAAAATTCTGTACACCATGGTAGAAACAATCAGTATACTCTTGTTCATAAGGATAAAAATATTATTTTGCTTCCTATGACTCCCGATTCCATTTTGAAAGATGATATTAATAGAGCTAATAAAGCAAAACAGGAGAAAAATAAAAGTGAAATCAGATTGTGGCAAAAGAATTTGAGCAACAAATGCATCCTAATAATAAACCATCTAGTGTTGCTTCTGAAATTAAATTGAAAAGTGCATGTTTAATTGCCACCAAATCTGACATTGATGATTTAGATTTTAGAAAATCTGTTTGCTATGCTTTTATGTGCAAAGAGGCATTATTTTCATTCGAGGACGTGTCTTCCTCTTTGCCTCCTGCTGTCACTAACATTTTGCAGGAGTTCGCTGACGTCTTTCCACAAGACGTGCCACCGGGATTGCCACCTATTCGAGGGATTGAGCATCAAATTGACTTAATTCCTGGTGCATCATTACCCAACCGTGCACCATACCGTACCAATCCAGAGGAGACGAAGGAGATTATGCGTCAAGTACAAGAACTACTCGACAAAGGTTATATACGCGAATCCCTCAGTCCTTGTGCTGTTCCTATCATTTTAGTGCCGAAAAAGGATGGTACGTCGCGTATGTGCGTTGATTGTAGAGGAATTAATAATGTTACTATTCGTTATCGTCATCCTATTCCTAGGCTAGATGATATGCTTGATGAATTGAGTGGCTCTACAGTATTCTCCAAAGTTGATTTGCGTAGTGGATACCATCAAATTCATAAGAAATTGGGAGATGAATGGAAAACAACATTTAAAACTAAGTTTGGATTATATGAGTGGTTAGTCATGCCTTTTGGGTTAACTAATGCACCTAGTACTTTCATGAGGTTAATGAATGAAGTTTTATGTGCTCTCATCGGACGATCTGTGGTAGTTTACTTTGATGACATATTGATTTATGGAAAATCTTTGGAGGAACATTTGGAACATTTAGGTGCTGTTTTTATTGCTCTACGTGATGCACGTTTGTTTGGTAACCTTGGAAAGTGCACCTTTTGCACCGACCGAGTATCTTTTCTTAGCTATGTTGTTACTCCATAGGGAATTGAAGTTGATAAAGCCAAGATTGAAGCTATTCAGAGTTGGCCGCAGCCCAAAACGGTCACACAAGTGAGGAGTTTCCTTGGCCTCGCTGGTTTCTATAGGCGTTTTGTGAGACATTTAAGCAGCATTGCTGCACCTCTCAACGAGCTTACAAAGAAGGATGTGCCTTTTGTTTAGGGTATCGCACAGGAAGAAGCCTTCACGGTATTGAAATATAAGTTGACACATGCTCCTTTACTCCAACTTCCTGATTTTAATAAGACTTTTGAGCTTGAATGTGATGCTAGTGGAATTGGATTAGGAGGTGTGTTATTACAAGGTGGCAAACCTATTGCATACTTTTTTGAAAAATTGAGTGGGCCTAGTCTGAACTATTCTACTTATGATAAAGAATTATATGCTCTTGTTCGGACCTTAGAAACATGGCAACGTTATTTATGGCCCAAGGAATTTGTTATACATTCTGATCATGAATCTTTGAAACACATTAAAAGTCAAGCAAAACTGAACCATAGACATGCTAAATGGGTTGAATTCATTGAGACTTTCCCTTATGTCATTAAAGACAAGAAGGGTAAAGAAAATGTTACTGCTGATGCATTGTCTCGTCGTTATACTATGCTTTCACAACTTGACTTTAAAATATTTGGTTTGGAGACCATCAAAGATCAATATGTGCATGATGCTGAATTTAAAGATGTATTGCAGAATTGTAAGGAAGGGAGAACTTGGAAGAAGTTCGTTCTTAACGATGGATTTGTGTTTCGTGCTAACAAGCTATGCATTCCAGCTAGCTTTGTTCGTCTTTTGTTGTTGCAGGAGGCGCATGGAGGAGGATTAATGGGACACTTTGGCGTCAAGAAGATGGAGGATATACTTGCTACACATTTCTTTTGGCCAAAGATGAGACGGGATGTTGAGCATTTTGTTGCTCGCTGCACTACATGTCAAAAAGCTAAGTCACGACTCAATCCTCATGGTTTATATATGCCTTTGCCTGTACCTAGTGTTCCTTGGGAGGATATATCTATGGACATTGTTTTAGGTTTACCTCGAACAAAGAAGGGGAGGGATAGCATATTTGTTGTCGTGGATAGGTTCTCGAAAATGGCACACTTTATACCATGTCATAAAAGCGATGATGCTGTTAATGTTGCTGATTTGTTCTTTCATGAAATTATTCGCTTGCATGGTGTGCCAGATACTATTGTTTCAGATCGTGATACTAAATTTCTTAGCCACTTTTGGAGATGTTTATGGGCTAAGTTGGGGACTAAGCTGCTTTTTAGTACTACTTGTCACCCCCAAATCGATGGACAAACTGAAGTAGTCAATAGAACATTGTCTACTATGCTTCGGGCTGTTTTGAAGAATAACAAGAAAATGTGAGAAGAATGCTTGCCTCATATTGAATTTGCTTATAATCGTGCATTGCATTCTACTATTAAGATGTGCCCTTTTGAAATTGTGTATGGTTTTCTACCTCGTGCACCTATTGATTTGTTGCCTCTTCCATATTCAGAGAAGGTTAATTTTGATGCTAAAGAATGTGCTGAATTGATTTTAAAAATGCATGAGTTAACTAAGGAAAACATTGAGCATATGAATGCTAAATATAAACTTGCTGGAGATAAGGGTAGAAAACATGTTGTGTTTACACCTGGAGATCTTGTTTGGTGACATTTGCGTAAGGATAGATTTCCTAGTTTGTGCAAATCAAAGCTAATGCCATGTGCTGATGGTCCTTTCAAGGTGTTAGAGAAAATAAATGATAATGCATATAAACTTGAGCTGCCTGCAGATTTTGGGGTTAGTCCCACTTTTAGCATTGCAGATTTGAAGCCTTATTTGGGTGAGGACGATGAACTTTCGTCAAGGATGACTTCATTTCAAGAAGGGGAGGATGATGAGGACATCAATACCATTGTTACACCCACAACCCCTGCTGCTATACATACTGGACCAATTACTAGAGCTCGCGCACGCCAATTGAATTATCAGGTACTTTCGTTTCTTGATAACGATTCTAATGTTCATGAGAATATGATGCTAAATTGGATACATTTGTTTTGCTTACAAATGAAGGGCCTAGCTTGGAGAAGGATGAACATTGGAGCAAGAACAAGCATGGAGATGATGGCATGCGCAAGGGGAACAAGAACGGAGTTACAAGTGATGATTTCAGGACTTTGAAGACACCATAAGGAGTGCATGAATCCTTGGAGGAAATATACAAGATGCCACTTCATAAATTTCGTCCAGAGGCTATTTTAGATGTTGCGTCACCTTATTATTGGGCCAAGCCCATGTATTATCGAAATACTTAAGTATAGGTTGTTTTTAGAGTCCGTATGTGTGGGGAAACAAGAGTTAGGGTTGGTTTCAGACCCCTCCTCCAAGGGCCACGAAATCCCCCCCCCTCTTCCTCCATATATACATCCCTTAGGGCGTCGTTTAGACTTCGGGTTTTGTTTAGATTAAAAGTTCGCCATAGTTGCAACTTCGCGTACTTCGTTTGTGTCCAACGACCAGACCAAGACATCACAGAAGCCCACCTTGATCAATAAAGCTTTCATCTTATATTCGCAATATCCATATTGCAATCTCAGTTTCTTGCTTGTTCTTCGTTTGCTTGCAGGAAACAGACCCTCATGGTCAGGTTGATCGTGCTCCGGTGTGGTCAATAACCCCTCGGAAGTTGGTTTAGCGATTGCTAAGGCGCGATGTCTCGCACGTTCGTAGTCGGATCGTCAAGGTCGACTCCCACAGAAATGATAGCCACCATCTCATCGAAACATTGGGACACCTTCGCCTCTATCAAGGTATTTGATGTGGAGCATCCCATGGTCATCCCCATGGACCTACCATCGTCTCACCAAGTGCCTAGCGGACCCATGACACGAGCACGTGCAAGAGCTCTCGAAACCGAGGTGACATGTCTCCTCTCACAAGTTCACTTCGATGCACATGAGACATGGCTACTACCTCAAATGGAGACATTGTGCATACTCAGGTATCAAGGAGTTTGCTATGAAGAACTAAGGAGCAAGGAGGATCAGAAGAGGAAGATGGGCGTGAAGACGGAGAAGAAGAAGACCGGCCACTAGAAGACCGGCCGGGACCAGACGTCCGGAGCCTGAAGCCCTAGCCATTGGACGACCAGTTGGGACCGGACGTCCGGAGCCTAAAGCCCCAGCCAAGCTACAGGGAGTGGACGTCCGGCCCGGACCGGACGACCGACGACCCCGCACCTGAGGCAAACGAGCGGAAGTCCGACCCCATCGGACATCCGGCCCCTTCCGGAAATCCGATACTTCAACATCCGAGCCAGAACCAGCGGACGACCGGCGACTACCGGACGTCCAGCCTCCCGTGGGCCAATGGACGACCGGCCCCCAGCGGATGTCCGGTACCAGTCTGTGCACAAGATTCGGGCCCGAGGCCCATGTACCCCCTCCTTTCGCCCCCATTTGCACTAAGACTATAAATAGACCTCCTATTCCTCCTAGCTTGGGTTAGCAAAGGATTAGCTCATATTTTGTGTGAGAGCTTTGCTCATCCACTTGGTTACCTTCTGCTCGAAGAAGATCCCCCAAGCGGATTCAAGACCCCCTTTATGGGAAGAACCTCAAGACCTCCTCACGGAGATGACCGGCTACCTTTGTATCGTCCTTAGTTATCCGTGGATCGTGTGACCTCTTATGTACTCGAGGATCTAGCATATGTGTGACTATTTCTTGTTTCTTTAGTGATTCTCTCATGTTTCCTCTCGTGTTTCCCCTCGTGTTTCCCCTCGTATTTCCCCTCGTGTTCTTCGTGTTCATCGCGGGATCCGCTCCTTTCGTGAAAGATCGACCCCTAGGGTTCCCGCCCTACATCATCTTGGTATCAGAGCCACGTTGATCACGATTTCAGAGCCTCCTCGTTGTGTTTCTAGCCGTGTTTTTGTCCCTAATTCAAAAATTCCCCACAAAAACAGCCCCAATTTTTTTTGTGATTTGTTGGTGTGTAGAAATTTTGTTGGATTTGATACGTGGATTTTCTTTGTCTTGAGTGGATCTAGCTTTTTCCCCCTTGTCTCCACCCTTTCCATCCACAAAATCCACCGAATTTGACATTTTTCATCTCTTCCACCACGACCATGTGTTGTTCATCCCGTGCCTGAAATTTCGCCCAGGCACCGGACGTTCGACCGCCTCCGAACGTCCGACGGCCGGACGACCGGCCCATCCCGAACGTCCGACAATACCTAACGAAACTCAATTTTCTTTAGTTTTGTCACCACCACTGCCCACTTCCGAATACGCGCACCTACCACCTATACACCATCACCACTTCCGCATACCACCACCATTGCTTACCCGTTTCGCACTCCGACTCATGTTGCCACTTCGAGATTTGAGAATTTGAGTTGTGGTTCCGTGTCTTATTGTGTTTCGGCTATTTAGGTACGGTTCTACATCAACATCACCGCCGCTCATCTTCGCCACGGACGCTTCATCAACAATGACCACCTCGACTACATCTTGGTATTTGTGCCACCATTTTGACACCATATCATAAGCAAGAAGCGGTGACCTCATTTTGGTATTGGTTGCATCATTCTTGCCATTACATTGATAGCAATCATAGCCTTACTCCTTTGCGTCGCTTACCCATCGAGACTAGCCTTTGAGTATTGCCGGCAACAAGACTTGTGCACATTAGTGATCATACATCCCATAGCATACATACATCTTTGGTGCATATATTGGCATCTTCTCTTGTGTCACAAGGTTGTCATTGCATACACAATTGTTATCTTGGTTCGTGAAGCATTGCATGAGAAAAGGGCTCAAACAACGAAGAGCCAAACAAGCTTTTAAGCAAAAGGGAAAGATAAGAAAAGATCTTTTGAGCAAGAACCATAGCATCATACAACATTAAGACTGTCATACTAGATCATCTTGGATCATATCATACAAACACCTTGCATGGAACATACTTGGGATAGAAGTCGTTGCATTTTTGCTAAGTAGGTTGTGCACAAGTCTTTGTATCCGCCTATTGTTCAATCATGCTAGCGTCTCTCTGGTGTTGTGCAACAAGAGAATTTTTGTGGATTCCACATTTTCGCTCATCCTTGGTTGCACGACCCCACTTATGTTTTTGCATGTGTGTCTCCGTGTACTATATATTGCTTGGTATAGTTGTTGCATTGCAAACTTGCAAATCTTTTCCAACATTATTGAAGATCACTTACAATTGCATCAAATTTTGTGCCACCATCCTAACCAAGCTCCACCATAAGCTTTTACTTGTGTAGGTGTGAGAAACTGACAAGAATTGGTACCAATTGTGCTATTTCCTTGTTCCACATTGGAGTGATCATTGATCCACCTTCAACTTCAGTAAGGTACATTTGGTATACGTTCTTCTCGTTCTACCACTCACAATTTTCTCTTGGAATGATGGATAGGCCAAGTACTTCTACCAACCCACTCTTCATTAAGCACGATGACAACATGAACTCCTACATCACCAAGAGACACCTCTTTGGTGCACAACGTGCTTTGCATCAAGAGCAACAAGCAATGAGTGGACGCATCGACAACCTCGCCGCCGACTTGTGACTCTCCGCGCAACGTACAAGGGATTAATTCGACCACAAGCTCGATGATCACAAGCAAGAGAACGATGCAAGAATGGATGAGATTCGTGCTTTGTTGCTCAACCGCTCTTCTTCCACTTCGTCCTCATCAAGACGGAGCTACTCAAGCCGACACTCCGACTTCACCCTATCTGAATCAAGTCAAGTACACCGAAATCGAACACTCTTCGACGTGCCACGCGCAACGATCGTCAAGCAAGCCTCAATCCTCTATGCAACACCGACTCTCAAGAGCACCGACAACGCCAAACCCAAGCGGCTTTTGTGCTAGCATGAGAACGGCAACGACACGGCCAACATGAAGAGGAAGAGCGAGCGCGTTTACGCCAAGATGAACAAGATGCCGAGGCACAACGCCAAGAACAACAACTCCGTGAAGCTCAAGCACTTGAGGCGCAACGTGCCCTCCGAGATTCAACTTGAGCCGTAGCCAACCGAGGCCAACAAGATTGTGAACATGAAGAATCACTTCGCGAAGAAGCTCATGAACGAGGATTCCAAGCTCGCGTGCAATGTCAAGCTCGACAAGTTCCTCTACAAGCTTGCCAAGGACATCAAGTTCACCAAGAGCATGAAGACAATGGAAATCCTCAACGACAAGAGCAACACGAGGTTGACAACCCTCCTTGCCAAGAGATAAACGAGTTTCACAATCATCAACAACATGGGCCTCATCATCCCCGACCCCAACACAATGAAGAGCAACGCTATGGCAAGCTAAAGTTCGCCATGCCCAAATTCAATGGAAGCAACGATCCCAAAGAGTACCTTTCATGGGCATTGAAGGTCGACAAAATCTTCCGTTTGCACAACTATGATGAAGAGAAGAAGATCGCGACGGTATCCCTTGAGTTCCAAGACTATGTCCTCATTTTGTGGGAACAAGTTATTGAGTATCGTGAGGCAAGAGGTGAACCACCCATCACTACTTGGGCGCAAATGAAGGATGTCATGAGAGCACACTTCGTGCCTACCTACTACAACCACGACCTTTTCAAGAAACTCCAACTACTCAAGCAAGGAACCAAGAGCCTTGAAGAGTACTACAAGGAGATGGAGATTGCCATGATAAGAGCCAATGTCACGGAAGATGATGAGCAAACAATGGCACGTTTCTTGAATGGACTCAACCATCCTATCAAGAAGATCGCCGACTTCCAACCATACTCGAACCTCATCGAGCTAGTGCATCAAGCTACCAAAGCGGAATGTCAAGTGCAAGACGATTACAAGTATGCCAAGTTCTCATCCAAGTCATACGGCTTCTACAACACCCAAACTTCAACGACTCCAACACCGTCTACCAAGCCTTCTACAAGCAACATCGACAAGTCAAGTTCCAAGAAAGCTTCATCAACTCCAAGTCATCCTCCTACAATGAGCAACTTCAAGTCGAGAGCTTCATCATCATCTACTCCAACCGATGAGACCGTCAAGATAAGTTCCTTCAAATGCTTCACATGCGGAGGACGAGGCCACAAGTCCTGCGAGTGCACCAACAAGCGGACCATGATCCTCAACGACGACGACACTTATGACTCAATGAGTGAAGGAGAAATGGACGCCCTTGAGCAAGTGGCCATACACCGGCAAGTGAACGAAGAAGACACGAAACAAGTCTTTTGCGATGAAGATTCAAGTCCCGCTCTAGTTGTCTCCAAGGTCTCGAATCTTCAACATCAACAAGAAGAAGACCAAAGATGCCACATATTCCACACCAAGGTCGGCATCAATGGAAGATCCGTCAAGGTCATCATCGATGGAGGGAGTTGTCATAACCTCGCAAGTGAAGAACTTTGCTCCAAGCTCGAATTTCCCAAGACGAAGCACCCACATCCCTACAAAGTTCAATGGGTTAGCGACTCTAGCACTATCCAAGTTGAGCATCGACTACAAGTCTCCTTCAAAATTGGCGCCTACGAAGACACTTTGGAGTGTGATGTCGTTCCAATGACCATTTGCCACCTTCTCCTTGGATGCCCATGGCAATTTGATGGAGGTGTCATCCACAACGACTGAACGAACCACTACATCTTCAAGATGAAAGGCAAGGAGTACGTACTTCGCCCCATGTGTCCAAGCCAAGTGATCGCCGACAAGCAAGCCACCCATCATGGAGAGAATAGTGAGAGAGCGAGCCACCCAAAAGAGAGTGAGCGCCACAAGCCCAAATCGAGTGCCTCCATTATGAGCGAAAAGAAGAACTTAGTCCTATTTTGATAAAGGTGAAGGTGTCCCGATGTTTTGATGAGATGGTGGCTATCGTTTTCTGTGGGAGTCGACCTTGACGATCCGACTATGAACGTGCGAGACATTGCGCCTTAGCAATCGCTAAACCAACTTCTGAGGGGTTATTGACCACGCCGGAATGTGCGAGCAAACGAAGAACAAGCAAGAAACTGAGATTGCAATCTGGATATTGCGAATATAGGATGAAAGCTTTATTGATCAAGGTGGGGGTTCTGTGACGTCTTCGTCTAGTCGTTGAACACAAACGAAGTACGCGAAGTTGTAGCTATGGCAAACTTTTAATATAAGCAAAACCCAAAGTCTAAACGATGCCCTAAGGGCTGTATATATGGAGGAGAGAGGGGAGAATTTCGTTGCCCTTGAAGGAGGGGTCTGAAACCAACCCTAGCTCTTGTTTCCCCACACATACAGACTCTAAAAACAACCTATAATCAAGTATTTCCAAATTACATGGGCCTGGCCCAAAAATAAGGTGATGCAGGACCTAGGATACCCTCTGAGCGAAATTTATGAAGTGGCATCTTGTATATTTCGTCCAAGGCTTCATGTACTCATTATGGTGGCTTCAAAGTCCTGGAATCATCACTTGTAACTCTGTTCTTGTTCCCCTTGCGCACGCCATCATCTCCATGCTTGAACTTGCTCCAAGGTTCATCTTTCTTGTCCAAGCTAGGCCCTTCATTTGTAAGCAAAACAAATGTATCCAATTTAGGCAACATCATATTCTCATGAACATTAGAATCGTTACCAAGAAACGAAAGTACCTGGTAATTTAATTGGTGTGTGCGAGCTCTAGTAATTGGTCCAGTATGTATAGCAGCAGGGGCTGTGGGTGTAACAATGGTATTGATGTCCTCATCATATTTGCCACCAAAAGTGAGATAAGAGGAGTGTGTGAGAACCCATCTAGTGTCATACACTATGTCCTTTTGTGCAAGGACAATGCACCACAAGCTAACACCTCTCACGCTCTACCTTTAGTGTTGTCTTCTCTTTTGCAGGAACTTCAAAATGTTTTCCCCGCCGAGCTACCTCCGGCACTACCTCCACTACCAGGCATCGAGCACCGCATCGACCTCATCCCCGGAGCACCTCTTCCAAACAAAGCTCCCTACCGCGTCAATCCCGAAGAAACCAAAGAAATACAAAGGCAAGTAAAGCATCTCATAGACCATGGACATGTGCATGAACGTCTGAGTCCTTGTGCCATTCCGGTCATTCTTGTGCCAAAACAAGACGGTAGCTTTCGCATGTGCTCCGATTGTAGACCTATCAATGCTATCACCATTTGCTATATGTATCCCATTCCACACCTTGATGATATGCTTGATGAACTTAGTGGTGCCACTATATTCTCCAAGATTGATCTTAAATGTGGTTACTATCAAATCCGCATACAAGAGGGTGATGAATGGAAAACCGCTTTCAAAACCAAGTTTGGGTTATATGAGTGGTTAGTCATGCCTATGGGTCTATCAGAAGCACCGGGTACTTTTATGCATCTTATGAATCATGTCTTTCACCTTTACATTGGTGTGTTTTTTGTGGTCTACTTCGATGATATCCTTGTTTATAGCAAATCTCTTAAAGATCATGTCACCCATGTTCGAACCATTTTGCAAACTCTTTGAAATGAGCATATCTATGCTAACATGGAAAAGTGCCTTTTCGGCGTTGATAAGCTCGTTTTCTTGGGTTTTGTTGTTTTCTCTAAGGGTGTTCATGCTGATGTCTCCAAGATCAATGCTATCAAAACTAGGCCACAACCAACCAACTTGCATCAAGTGCGTCGCTTCCTTGGTCTAGCCGGTTTCTACCCTAGATTTGTGAAGGACTTTAGCACCATTGCTTAACCTTTCCATGCTTTGATCAAGAAAAATGCGCCTTTTGTTTGGGGACCATCCCAAGATACCGCATTCAATGAGCTTAAGAGTTTGCTTACTCATGCTCCTGTAATTGCATTACCCAACTTTGACAAACCCTTTGAGATCAATTGTGATGCTAGTGGTAATGGCATAGGAGGTGTGTTAACGCAAGAGAAGTGCCACATAGCTTACTTTTAGTGAGAAACTTTCCGGAGCGCAACTCAATTACCCCATCTTTGACAAAGATCTATATGCTTTAGTGCGAGTTTTGCACGAATGGGAACACTATCTTCGCCCTCATGAATTCATAATTCATACCGATGTAGCGACTAGACCTCAAACAGTTTGATCTCTGTGCTCTGGTGACATCCCTGGATCAGTAATGCTGACACCACACAGTACTCGGAGGATTTATAGCAGAGTAGCAATCACACACTTATTACATCGAGTGTCTCATAAGAAAGCTTATTACAATAAATATGGCTTAAGGCCATCTAATAACGATAACAGCGGAAGGCTTGGAAGATAAGTGAGTCCATTAACTCCAACGGCATCACTGAGTATAGGACCATGACCTAAAAACTCCTTAATCATCGTCTGAAAAGTCTGCAACATTAACGTTGCAGCCCAAAAACGGGTCAGCACATGGAATATGCTGGCAAGGTAACACATATAGAATAATGGAATGAAACAGTTATACTATATGCATATTTGGCTGGTGGAAAATCTCTATGGTTATATGTTTTTGCGAAAAGCCAATTTTTTCCTACTACAAAGGAATAAAATTTATTTAACTATCATGGTAGTTGTTAAACATTGAGAATGGTTGACAGCATTCTCAATCCCAATTAAGCATCAACATTAAACATAACCCAACAAAATTAATTTAGAGTAACATGTTGAGATTCACAAGATAATCCAGGTACTAGATACTCAAGATGTCCATAACCGGGGACACGGCTAATCATGATTAGTTTGTTACACTCTGCAGAGGTTTGCACACTTTTCCCCACAAGACTCGATCGCCTCCATTTGGTTTCTCGTACTACATGGTGTTTGAGAATACGGATGATCGAGACATAGTCTTTCAGAAGCGCTAGCACCTTACGATCGGGTAGACCGTACCACCTACATCCCCTACATCTGCTAGTCTACCACTGTAAGAGTTTGCACAACTTAGTCAACTATGCTAGAGCCCATAATAGCTTGTGGCTGCACACGAAAGTTTCTAGTATGAATAGTCTTATGATCCCTTTGAGCCTGGGTGGCGGTCCAAAAGAAAACAAGCAAGTCCTGGAATACCCAGGTGCCTCAATCCACCCAGATGTGTGTTTAAGTTGCCACCTTAGATAAACCATTAATTAACAAAACTCACATCTGTCATGGATATCACTCACCCATCCATGTCTACTAGCATAGCATGGCATAATAAGCAAACGCGGAAGTAACTCCCAAAGGTTTGATAATAAACAGGTAATAGGTACTACCTCAACTACTTCCCATCCCACAATTTAATTAGATCCTAATCATGCAATATGTGAGGATTGATCTAATGCAATAAAACTGGGTAGTAGAAAAAGGTATGATCAAAGTGTTACTTGCCTTGCTGATGATCCGGGAAACCTAGCGATTCGAAGTAACAAGTGGCGCACTCCGGATACTCTATCGCATACAAACAAACGAGCAAGCAATAAGTACTCATCTAATGCACATGTAAAACTCAAATAAGAGATATAACCAGAAGGTTCAACTTAAGAACTCCGGTTGGCAAAAAGAACCAAATCGAACAAAGCAACGAAAGTCAAACGGCGAAAGAAAACAACTTCGTTCTAGTAATCTGGATCTGGGGCAAATTTTACAGTAGCAAAATCTTGTTTAAGTTGGTTAAACGGATAGAGGGTTTCGAGACGAAACTCTAGGCGCTTGAATCGCCTGATTCCGATAAACGAGCGAAAAGATAAACTAAAATGAAAATCGGATCAGGAATCGCGATCAGATAAATCGCGGATTTAATCAGAGAAAAAGAAAACTGACGAACAGTTAATCGAACGGACGTTCGTTAACAGAAACTAACCGGTGAACACGTTCGCTAAAACGAATGTCTCGGTGAACGTCGGCGGCTATACCTCCGGCGAGGTACTCCGGCGGCGGGGCGGGGCTCCGGCGGCGGCGGTGGCTATGCGGGGCGGCGTAGCAGCGGCAGCGGCGGCGGCAGCAGCGGCGGCAGCGCAGGCGGCGGGGCGGCTACGGCTTGGCGGGGCGGGGTGGAGTGAGGTGAGGGGCGGGGGGGCGGCTCGGTATTTAAGAGAGGGAGGGGGTGCTGCCTTGGGGGAGGGGGCACGGCGGCGGCTCCGAGCCGGACTCAGGCGGCGGCGCGGCTCCGGTCTCCTGGAGTAGACGCAGGCGGCGGGGTGGGCCGTCGGCTGGGCCTTGGCCCAGTCGGCGCGGCGCGTTTTTTTTATATATACCGCTCGGAAAAAGGAAAAAAAGAAATACTAAACGAACTCCAAAAATTCCGAAATAAATTTCCGCGGGCTTCTAAAATCAAGCCTCACAGGGTGAACATTTATTTGGGACCTAAATGCAATTTTGAAAAACACACATTTTTCCTAAATCAAATAAAACACCGAAAAACTACGAAATAAAATCTTATTTGATTTTATTATTAAATCCTCAATATTTCTTTATTTTTGGAAAGTTATATTATTCCCTATCTCATAGTTTTGTAATAGAAATAATTGATGATAAAATAAATAAAATCAAATGATCCTATTCTCAAAATTTGAGAGAACACAAATATGAAAATATCGAAATCCCCAACTCTCTCCGTGGGTCATTGAGTTGCGTAGAATTTCTAGGATCAACCAAAATGCAAAAGAAATATGATATGCATTGATGATCTAATGTATAACATTCCAAATTGAAAATTTGGGATGTTACAACTGATCATGAAACAAGCGTCATGCTAAATGGAGTGAATTCATAGAGTCTTTTCATTATGTTATCAAGTACATTAAAGGTAAGTAGATGCCCTTTCCCGCATATGCATGCTTGTTACTCAACTTGAATTGGATGTCATTGGCTTTGAGCACATAAAAGACTTGTATGAGCATGATCCTACTTTTGCTACTCCTTATGCCAAATGCTTGACGCACACCTCTTGGGAACGCTATTACATCAAAAATGGATATCTTATGAGAGCTAAGAAGCTTTGCATCCCCGAGTATTCTCTTCATTTATTGCTTTTGTAGGAATCTCATGGAGGAGGATTAATGGGACATTTTGGACGCAACAAGACTTTCGCTACGCTCTCCAAGAACTACTATTGGCCCAAGATGTTTCGCGACGTCAACCGCTTCACCAACTGAGGCTCTACCTGTCGCAAAGCTAAGTCAAAAGCTCAATCCCATGGCCTTTACATGCCCCTTCCAATTCCATATCAACCATGGGAAGACATTAGCATGGATTTTGTACTTGGATTGCCTAGGACTAGAAACGGAAAGGATCAGGTATTTGTCGTTGTGGACCGATTCTCTAAGATGGCACATTTCATTCCTTGCAACAACATAGATGATGCTTCACATTTTGCCAATCTCTTTTGTAGGGAAATATTGCGTCTACATGGAGTGCCAAAGACGATCGTCTTGGACCGCGACATCAAGTTCCTAAGCTACTTTTGGAAGACCCTATGCGCCAAGCTCGGAATCAAGCTACTCTTCTCCATGACGTATCATCCACAAACCGACAGCCAAAGGGAAGTGACCAACCGCACACTCGCCACTCTACTTCGCGTGCTCATCAAGAAGAACATCAAGGAGTGGGATGAGTGTCTACCTATCACTGAGTTTGCCTACAATCGAGCAAGACACTCAACACCCGGCAAGTCCCCCTTTGAGGTCGTCTACGGATTCAACCCATTCTCACCATTGGACATTCTTCCTCTACCACTACAAGAGCGCATCAATATGGACGCAAGCGCACGTGTGAACCATCTTAAGAAGTCTCATGAAGATACAAGTCACACCATCGCGCGCCAAGTACAAGGACTTGCGACCAAGCTCAACATCAACAAGCAACCCACGGTATTCGGCATTGGTGATCTTGTGTGGCTACACCTTCGCAAAGACCGCTTCCCCACCGAACGCAAGTCCAATCTTCTACCTCGAGCGGATGGACCCTTCAAGGTGCTTGCACGCTACAACAACAACGCTTACAAGATCGACCTTCTGCGTGACAAGTACAATGTGAGCGACATCTTCAATGTCAAGGACCTCTCGCCCTACCATGGTGATGAAGAATTTGATCCGAGGACAGATCTTCCCCAAGAGAGGGGAGATGATGCGGAGCATCCCAAGGTCAACCCCATGGACTTACCATCGTCTCACCAAGTGCCTAGCAGACCCATGAGACGAGCACGTGCAAGAGCTCTCGAAACCGAGGTGACATCTCTCCTCTCACAAGTTCATTTCGATTCACATGAGACATGGCTACTACCTCAAACGGAGACATTGTGCATACTCAGGTATCAAGGAGTTGACCATGAAGAAGCTAAGGAGCAAGGAGGATCAGAAGAGGAAGATGGGCGTGAAGACAGAGAAGAAGAAGAAGAGCTGCCAACGAAGCCCTAGCCACCGGACGACCAGCCGGGACCGAACGTCCGGAGCCTGAAGCCCCAGACACCGGACGACCAGTCGGGACTAGATGTTCGGAGCCTGAAGCCCCACCTGAGCTACAACGGGTGGACGTCCGGCCCAGACCGGATGACCGGCGACCCTACACCCGAGCCAAACGAGCGGAAGTCCGACACCACCGGACGTCCGGCGACCAAACGACCGGCCCCTTCCGGAAATCCGTTACTTCAACATCCGAGCCAGAACCAGCGGACGACCGGCGACTACCGGACGTCCGGCCACCCCTGACCCACCGGACGACCGGCCCCCAGCGGACGTCGGGTACCTGTCTGTGCACAGGATTCGGACCCGAGATAAGCTCATATTTTGCGTGAGAGCTTTGCTCATCCACTTGGTTACCTTCTCCTCAGAGATAACGCCTCCTCGAAGAAGATCCCCCAAGAGGATTCAAGACCCCCTTTACGGGAAGAACCTCAAGACCTCCTCACGGAGAAGACCGACTACCTTTGTATCATCCTTAGTTGTTCGTGGATCATGTGACCTCTTATGTACTCGAGGATCTAGCATATGTGTGACTATTTCTTGTTGCTTTAGTGATTCTCTCGTGTTTCCCCTCATGTTTCCCCTCATATTTCCCCTCGCGTTCTTCGTGTTAATCGTGGGATTCGCTACTTCCGTGAAAGATCGGCCCCTAGGGTTCGTACCCTACATCAGTATTCCATGTAAAAGATCGTAGTCTATGTAAAAGCTGGAAATGACACTTTCTTTCTGTATAATGCAGTGTTCGTTGCCCACACATGATGGAAGAGATCACATAGTGCAATACTATTCATTCATGTGTGTGGTTCCAGTATTTTGAAACAGGGTGGTCCACCCTAAAGGAATATTGACAACAAGTATGAG
Organism: Triticum aestivum; assembly: GCF_018294505.1. Lineage (NCBI taxonomy): Eukaryota > Viridiplantae > Streptophyta > Magnoliopsida > Poales > Poaceae > Triticum > Triticum aestivum. The sequence continues at coordinate 324,830,983 of NC_057797.1, forward strand.
AAGGCAAGCATAGATGTAGTGAATCAATCATTTACTTGTGAGCTTACTAGGACAAGTATGCAGAATTCTAACTGCAGTAAGAGAACGTCCAAAATCTGAATCAAGAAGTTTGTCTAGAACTTATTGTTTGCAACTAATCGACGTGAATAATTGGATATCATATCGAATGAGTAAGAAAGACAAGTAAAATTGTCAACAAACCTGGCATGGAGTAGTAATTTGGGTCAATGTCACCATGACCAACAATCCAAAATGACTAGTGTCTGTTCCTAGGGCCAGAATTTTGAAACCCTGTGAACTTTATAGGTACTAAAGATTACTGAAATACATCTGAAGCATTAAGCATAGGTAGCACTCAACACACAACAAACCCTAATGATAGTCCTGCCTAATGAGTAATGAATCAATTAGAAAATGGGTGATGAGGAGTGGCTGCTGAGTATTGAGGATGTATCTCAGGATAAATCGGGTTGGCTTTGTGGGTGCTGCACGCCTGAGCCCTGAACGGACTGGGAAGGTAGGCACGCGGCATGCCTGGGCAGTGGTGACACTATTGGGTGAGCGGCTCCTGACCTCCTGTTAGTCCGACGTCTCCTCCTAGGTTCATGCCATCCGGGGATGACAAGTCGCCGGTGAGGCAGGCGGCTGGGAGCAAGTAGAGATCGGAAGCACACAGCAGAACATAGGGGAATCAGGGCCTAGGCAGACCCAAAATCCCGGGGTGGGCCGCGGTCCACCGTGGGCACCCTGTAGAGCTACACACCTGAGCAACGAACATGCATTTTCGAAACTAAATTCGGAGCATTTAATTAACCAATTAAACGACTCTGTTTTAATAATATCAGATCTATATTTGAACAACTAAGCTTGTTTAGCTTGATGGGTGGAGCAGTGCTATTATGACACGAAGCATGTATGTTGATTGTATAGTGATCATAAAAGGGGGAAACCCTAAGCATTTTTTTAGCAAAAGGGGGATTCCCCTCCGATTTCTATTAAAGAAACCACCACGGAACCAAGATGATCAATTAAACCCTAAGCATGATCAATTAAACCCTATTATGACTGTGCCATGGCAGATTTAAAGCTGCAAACCGGAGAAATGCTATTTAGCATCCATTGTTTGCTTCGAACTAAGAACTAAATTCTAAGAGCTGAAAAGAAAGTACAGTAACCAAGTTACGATGTATTTTCTAGTTGAGATCAAAAAGTTGAGGAGATATGAAGTACCACCTCTTTTCCGCGCCGTGTAGGCATCAGGGGTGCGATGGCTATCGGTGGAGTTGAAGCAGATCTGCGACGGTAGATGGGTGCATCGGAGGATAAGTCCTGTTGCGGTGGAAGAGAAGGTCGTGTGAGCGGCCCCAGCAAAGAAGACGATGACGCCGATGAAGCGAGAGGACACGATGCAACGCTCTTGGTCCGTCACCGTGGATGAGAAACGTCCACCTCTAGTAGTGGACGACGCAGTCTTGGTAGGCACTCTGGCATAGTGGAGGATAGTGGCGATGGATGGGGTGGAGGACGGTGGCGATGGATGGGGTGGCGGACAGAGGAGGCTCGTGTGGGGATGGTGTTCTAGTGCGGACGGTGTATGAATGGGAAAATGGAGGGATAGGTACGGGGAACCATGTTTTTGGGACACGCCTATATGAAATATGGGAAAGTTATGAACTTAGCCGCCGTTTAAAATTTGGACAGCTCGTCGGTTGGGGATAGGACGGTAATCTCGCATCTCGCCAATATTTTCCCAAAGCGATTTCGGGCGCGGAGAGGGTGTTTTGGCGCAAATGGTTGGCGCCCATGGTGTATAAATGGGGTTGACAGGTAGGGTAGTTGTTTCACGTCTGAGTGAAGTTACAAACCTGCCCCTATTGAAAATATTTGCCTACATCGATTTTGGCCGAGTCGAGTTTGTTTTGCCACCCACCGTGTATGAATGGGGAAATGGAGGAAGAGACAGAGGTCTTTCGGACGAGCTTGAATCAAATGTGTTTTGCCGCCCATGTTTGTCGCCCACCATATTGGAATGGGCTCAGAGGCGGTCGTGTCACGTCTAATTGAAGTTACTAACCTACCCCTATTGAGAGTAGTGAAAATCGGGCCAATGGACTGTCCGTGTAAGGGGTAGACAGTAATTTCCATCTCCCAAACACTTGGCTTCAGGAATCCGATGTTGGAGTGGACATTTTGCCGTTTCTTTCGAATTTTGGGACAACAAGCATCCACGTTTACCCTGGCAACTAAATTCAAATCCATTTGTATCCCTATACGAATCTTTATAAATCATTCTATGTGTTTTTATATATCTTCAAAAGCACGACCAAGATGTATTCCACTGTCATATATGAATATGATTTACAAATGTCGATACTCGAATTCAGAAGCTAGAATCCATTTTAAGGTAAATTCGAATATTTGAAACCACTTTATGTCCAACTCAAGTGTCACATGAAACATAATGTGTACTCCCATTTAGATATGTACACAAGCGATGTATCAAGATTCAAATACTGAGTCAATCAACCAGTAATGTACAAAACTAACAGACATATAGACACTTAGAGAGTATATGGATCAATAATATCAACTAGCATACATAAGCCAGGCCGATGTGCTTTTTTTGCTAGAAGAGCATCCTTTTTTAGCGAAGCTAGTACAACATCTTGGCCCTTTCCAATGCGTGCCACTTAAGGTCCATCTATATTACTATTATTGCTAAATGCTCATTCAGCACGGTTGTCATATTTCTAGGTGTAGCACAACAATCAAAATGAAATGTGTCCGTGTCTTATCAATTAATACAGACTTGTGCTAAAAAATTACAAACCAAAAACCGAAAAACAATTATTACATGATCTCTAAAACAAATGGTTTGATCAATTACATGAACAAACAACACAAAGGTTATTCAACGATGGAAAGAACATTTCACCTATGATTTACCAAGTGGGAATTTAATTTCCTTTTTTCCTTCAGGACCTTAACAATGCAGCTAGTCTCAGCTTGCGTCGTTTCAAAATCCACCAAATATTTAATAGTTGTCTTTAGTACTGCTTGTGATTGTGATGTTTTCTTCCTCAACATGTCAACTTCATCTCTAAGTGCAGAACAAAAATCTCTTTCTACCAATAGTTTAGCCTCTAGAGCATCAACAGTTGGCAATTCATGATGCATGATTGGGCCGGTGCCACTACTGTGGGATGATACAACGTCCATGGGACCTTGCTCTTTGATCTTGGGCTAACCTGTTTTGCCATTAAAGTTCTGATTGGATTCCGAAAAGTTGAAGTTAGAAAAACATCTCAACTGGGAGTTATAACAGCAAACTAGTTAAATAAACAAGGAATTAGAGAGTTTCAATTGGATGATGAAAAGTAGTTATTAACATCATTGTAACTAGTTGTTGCAGCAGCAAAGCAGCTAAACAAACAAGTTTTGCAAAAGGTACCTGTTGTGGCATTGGAGTTTCTCTTGGATCCTCAAAAGTTGAGTAGCCAGTAACGTGATTAGAGCAAGCGGTTCCAGTAGGAAAGAAGTTAAACAAACAAGTTTTGCAAAAGGAACCAGTTGTGGCATTGGAGTTTCTCTTGGATCCTGAAAAGTTGAGTAGTCAGTAACTTGATTAGAGCAACAAGTTATAGCAGCAAACCAGTTACACAAATATATTTTTGAAAATGTACCTACTGTGCAATTAGACTTCCAGGATCCTAAAAACTTGAAGTTGGTGAGATGATTACAGTAACAAGTTACAACAGCAAACCGGGTAAACAAGGAAGTTTCTGAAAACATACCTGTTGTGCCAATGGAGTTTTAGTTGGATCCTACAAACTTGAATGTTAGCAATCATAAATAAAGTGTTACAAGAGCCATAAGAAACTAACATCAAACAAGTAAAACTAACCAGTTTTGGCAATGTATTTAATTACACATGAACTAGTAAAACTAACAAGTTCTTGGCAACGTATTAAAGTACCATGTCGGTACCATTTACCAGCAACATAGACATCTATAAATTCCTTTATGTAAGCAAAATGATCCCAACACATATATAAGTTAAAAAGACAGTGTCCCTCATATAAGTCTGACAATTGTCTATCTATGAACATGCAAACATTACTAGTGCTACAAGTGATAACAACAAATCATTTAAACAAACATGGTATTAGAATGTAAATTACACGTGAATTCTGCTGCACCCTAGAAGTACATATAACCAGCTATCTACGTGCTTAAGTAGCTATTTAAGTTCAGGCAAATAGGTAATTCTTAAAAGTAAGTATCAAACACATAGATAAGCGCAGTATATAATAAGATTAACAGGCTATGACATTATTTAATCAGTAGCAAACTAAATTAAGCCAAGCAACATAATTGAACAATTTTGCAATAAGTGGCTAACAAAAATTCCAAGAAGCAGGTAACTGAACATACGCTAGCTCTTTGTACAGGCACACTGCATCTTCTTTTTCTCTTACAAGGTTCTACGAAGGAGTCCATGGCACCAATTGCTTGGATACGTAGTCCCAATACTTCTTTCTTCCCACACTGCATTGGTAAGTCGCATGGTTAATCTGCTAAGATGGTGCGTCCTTGATATGTTATATGAGGATAGGTAGTCCACTAGTTGTAGCCACACACATCACACTGGCTTTTACTGTATATTTCATGCGATTACATTTGGCATATCGAGATCTAAGCAATCTACAATAGGATGAAAAGACTGACATCCTTCACATTATTGGCGAACTCAGTTCATAGAAACAAGCAATTCAACCATTCTATGGGTAAATCAAAAGCGCCACTGGAATATTTTTCACTACCCCAATCATACATGCAAAAAGAGGCGACACCACCATAGGGGTTGGTATGGGCGGCTGCCTCGGGTGGATGGAAAGTGTGCACCTAGTTTGAGTCGTCCAGGTTGGCCCAGGCTAGTTTTGTTCGTCCCAGCGCTCGAGCAAGCAATGTAAAAAATGAAGAAAAACATTTCAATTTGGATGGGCCAATAACGTAAGTGCAAGGCAGGCCCTATAGGAGGCTCGTGGCCCAAACAAGCGCCTCCCAAATCGATCGACAGCAGGAAAAATCCCAATTCGTTCGCTCCAGCCTCCAGTCTGGTTCGCTCCTAACTTAGCCGCCGCTGGACAGACCGACAAAGCACTTCCTCGCGCCCTCGTTGGAGGGCAGTCGATGGGCTTCAACCGAATGGAAGGATAAGAAGATGAAGATCTAACCCTGGGTGTAGCCTGCATGGGAGGAAGCAGCGGCAACACGGGCATGGCATCAAGCTTGCGCAAACGGACAGTCGCAGCTTGCAAGAGCAGCAAGCGCAACGAGCAGGTACATCACATCCTTGATTATATCTAATTCAACTGTTCAATTTCTGGCCAATAGTTAAACCTGACGGTGGTGTAAAACTTCTTGTATGTAGCGAATCTATGAGAAAATGAAACAAATTTCTGCTTATTTTATAACTCCCCAATCAATACTGAACTGACTAAATCTGATGTATCTAATCTAGTTTCCGGTGCAAACATACAAGCTCATGTTGTTCTTGAGCCTGAAGTGTCTAATGAACAGACTTCTAATGAAGGATTTGATGCAAACATTTTACATGCTCCTGGTGATGAACATATAGTGTCTAATGAGGGATCTAATGCAAGCATTTTGCAAGCTCACATTGAAGGATTTAGTGTCTAATGATGATCTGCTATGTTGAGAGAGACATAGAGATTTGTAGGCATTGATGACAAGCAGATTATAGTACATTTTCATGGCTTGAGGAAACGTCGAGGCCATCTACCAGAAAGTCCCTGTATCATAACAACGTAGCATAAATATTTTTCTAATCTGTCGTTTCAAACTATTGGCATACTTGTGCAGGATAGATATATTGATATGCAGTTTGTGCACTGGTTATAGGTGCAATTACACTTCGATATTTTCAGCGAGAGAATGAATAATTCAAGGAGGTACAGACTATGTTAGTAGTCCTTGTAAACCATGTTGCATTTTATGTTTTTTGGTGCTTACATCATTTAGTGTTTTATAATCTGAACTACTTTGGATCATTAGCTGGTTTTCAAAGTGCATGACACACACTCTAACAAATAACTAATTATGTGACACACACTCTAATCCATGTTAGCATGGATACTATATTGATTTTTTTAAATAACTCATCATTAATTAATTTATATTATCTCGTTTCGAATGACTAATTATTTGCAAGGAAACACGAGCATGGTAATACATACAGATTCATTTGCAAATGAAAGAAGATTCATTTGCATTCTCAATTGTAGGCGCACCAGGCAGACCAGGGTCGTGTCATGGTGGTCGTGTGTGTCGTACGAACGCTTAGCACCCAGGCACCCACACCCCTCCCCCCCCCCCCCGACAAAAAAGAAGAACGACAAAACAAGTTCGCGCTTCCACGTTTAGGATTGAAATATCTGGCGGCCCCAATTCCACCCCTGCAAAATCTACCTTCTCCACCGTCCCCTTCCACGCCCAGATTGCTCAAATCCCTAATTCGCCATCAACCCAAGCAAAGTTCGAATTGCCCCTCGTCTCGCCTCTTTCCCCACCTTTGTGCTAGACGACGACGACAAAGACGACGGTCACGGTTCACCACCGCACCAGAGCTACCTCATCTACGCCCTTGTCCACCGCACCGGGTGGTCCACTGACAACGTCGGCCGCCGCAACCGACATGCCTAATAGACACTGACTTCCACCGCATCAGGTGCGCTTCACCGACGTTGTCTCCCACCTCATCGGGGCTACTTCACCGAGCACATCGCACCTTCACCCCCCTGAGGCCATTGGGGCTTCACCAATGGCATCGTAGAGCTCCACTACCACTCAAGAACTACATCCGTGTGTGCCTAGCGAACGCCAGTGCATCACCCTCAACGGCTCTGATGTGACCCGCACTCTAGCTAGGGGAGCATCCCCAAACGCAGGCCCGAACTAGGTATCCACACATCACTCCCTTGTGCACTGTTCTGACGATGTTTGGATATCCTTTCACTGCTCTCTTAGCTTACACGCCTATGCAACTCTGACTTTAACACTTATTTCTTATGGAGATATCATCTGAAATGAGCAAAACCATTTTTTAGCAAAGCATGACGGCGCTACGGGATCTGGTACACATCCTGCACACCCGTATAAACTTGTAAGTATCTGTCCTCCGGTACAATAGCAAGGTCGATTCCTCTTAATTGATCAACCATTCATCATGTCAAATATGAAGAGGGGGATGCAAGGAGCACAAGGCTTACACATCCAAGCAAGTGGTAACATGGACTTGTACATGGAACATCCCAAGCCCAAGCAGAGCAGCTGTGAGCCTGTACAACGAGCTAGCATAAGTCCTTGCATTTAATTTAATTCATACTGGCCTGCGTCTATGATTTGTGTGCAGTGGCGGATCCACGAAATCAAGTTACCAGGGGAGAACATTTAACTTAAAAAATACGAAGGCACTTGCACTCCGGAAATCAACATAACTTGAGAAATGTGAAGCTACACATAGTGATCTCCAATTCTAACGTGGATTTTGCCTTTCACGGTATCCATGCTACTTTTTTAATACAAATTCATATGTATATGATGAACACGATGGTAGTGAGGAAACTTTGGATGGATTCAAACATATGACCTACAAAATAGCACAACAATCAAGTCAATGTCAACTTTTCCAAACCTAGTATGGCACGAATTCGAAATAATTACCCATATGCATGGTCCTCAGTTCAAATCTTACAATGTGCACCAAATTGAAACATCAAAATTAAGTCTCGTACTATCTACATTCAAATGTTGTTTTCAGCACCCCCCCTGTCGGCACCCACACTACATACTTCCTGTATCGGTCAATTTTCCTCTCCTAACCACCTTAGGAAGCTATCGGTTTCTGACACACGTACATTCTTTCTCTCCATGTTTTGCTCTCTAACTCTCTCTATACAACCCCCTTTTTCCACTCTGTTACCAAATGTATTTACCTCACACGCCCGCCATTGCACCCCATGCCGAGCTCTCTCTCTCCCTCCCACCCTCTCTAGGTAGATACATGCATTACCTATCTAGCCCCTCCCCAACCTCTTGTGCGCACGCACGCACGTTGTCTATCTAGGTCACTCCCTCGAGACTGTCTCACTCTTTCTTTCGCACGGCGGGCCACACTCACTCAATATCGCTCTCTTTATCTGAGTCTTGATTAACCTCGTTTTCTTCCACACACAAAGGATATATCTCCCTGTTCGGGCCTCGATCAACACACACTATACTCTCTCACGCATATTGTCTATCTAGGTCAGTCCATCCAGGCCACCCCCACTCTTTTGACCTCATGGCGGGCCACTCTCTCTCTCTCTCTCTATATATATATATATATATATATATATATGTCTTGATTGACCTCGCTCTTTCTCGGACGCAAAGGATATATCTCCATGTTTGGGCCCAATTCGACATATTCATATTGTATACTCTCTCATGCACATTGTCTATCTAGGTGACTCTCTCCAACCCGTCTCACTCTTAATTTCAATCGCACGATGACCCACACTCGCTCAATCTGGTGTAGGGTGGAACCCTAAGTGGACATCTTTCATGAATTGGAGGGGGAATCCCCAAGAACAAGGTCAACACAAGAAGGAAAACAAGAGGAACACTCAAGAACAAGTCCAATCACACATCCACTAGACAATCAAACACACAAGATCCACAAGTACATGAACAATCAAAGGGAAATAAGATACATAGTAGAGTTCATCCCAAATCCTATGAAGGAGATGAGGGCTTGATGATCTAGATAGATACTTCCTTCAAGAGGGGTCTTCATCCACTAGGGATCTTCTCCAATGGAGGCCTTGAACTCCAATGGAGTGTCTCTCTCTCAAGAGGAATCCCACAAGGGGAGATACATGAGCTAAGCTCTAGTGTTTAGATCTATTCTTAGCTAAGTCTAAATGGAGGAGATGAAGGAGTATATATAGTCCTAGGCAAAGAGAGGGATAAGTGGGGGGCGACATGGTAAAACAAGGGCAAAGCCCGCAGCATCACACAGGGGGCCCCGTGTGCACGGGATAAGTGGAGCCCGTGCGCAGGGGGTATCCAGAGACCTGACGGAAGGGCCCGTGCGCACGGGGTTCGTGAGGCCCGTGGGCACGATACATGCCCGTGCGCACGGGGTCTTGAGGACCGCCAGCCTGGGAGGCCCATGGGCACAGGGTCGGAGGGGCCCGTGCGCACGGGGTCGCCTCGGAGCTGCTGCCTTCTTCTTGGCGCTTCCTTCTCCGCTTCCAGGCTTCCCTCTTGGATGGTGTAGATGTTCTCTTCTTCTTCGACTCCTCCTCAATGAATGTGTAGCTCCGCTCACACCTATGTATGCACACGAGAGAGGGGTCAAGTAGTATACCATCCTCGAAAGGTACAAGTGAACACGTGTAAAGGAGATGATTCACCTTTGTATGTATGAAGTAGATGTGGCACATGTCACTTGCCAAATGGACTCTTGACATGGTGATTTCCATAGGATGCTCCGCATCATCCCCTCCCCTTGGGAAAGATCCGACCTCGGATCAAAATCCAAATCACCATGGGAAAGAGATGATGTTGCCATGTAGTAGTGGACGATCACCAAGCATTCATCATCTTGTAGTTCAAAATGGGCATTCTCCGATGTCGTACCGTCTTGTAATTCCTTCAAACGGAGCAAAGATAACAAGCACTTGGAAAAACAAATGTGGTTGGCGTAAGAGCAAAACCAAGCATTCAAGAGGTGATTCACCCAACAAGTGTTGTCATCAAGCATAGCATATGGTTTGACAAAGAAGTGTGGCATGGCATTTAATCATATAAGGTGAGCACAATCAAGGACATCATGGAAACAACTATGCAAATGGGAGGTCGAGATGCAAATATGTGTGACAAGTGAACAAGCATCTACCTCACGGTCATAGCAAGCATGCATAAAGCACTCAACAAACGGTCTACTGTATGCATTGGAATCATTCATGACACCAAATATAATCAGATGTCGAAACACATGGGGCAAGTGCAAGACAATCCAAGCATAATGTGCATGGGGTGTACTGAATATAGGGTGGCACTCAACACAATGGAAAGAGCAAGTGTTCATCATGTGTGAGGCAATCAAGGCAAGTAATGCGGAGCATCCCAAGATCATCCCCATGGACGCACCCACACCTCCAACGGCACCACTTGGACCAATGACACGAGCCCGAGCCAAAGCTATCAAAGATAAATCCGAACTTCCACTTTCTATGCATGAGACATGGCTACTACCTAAGTCTGAGATGTTGTGCATGATTAGGTACCAAGAGGGTCCTCCCGAAGATGCGCATGAAGATGGATGAGTCCCCAAGTCCACGGATGAGGAGAACCAACGGAAGGAGCCAAGGGCATCTCCCAGGCCCCGGACATCCGGCCCCCGGAGCGCCTGTAACGCCCTCGATGCGGCTATATCTCCTACGTGTCGAAGCACGACTTAGAGGCATAACCGCACTGAAAGCAATGTCGCAAGTAAGGCAAATCTTCACAACATCCCATGTAAATAGATAATAAAAGGGGAAGGTACATAGTTGGCTTACACTCGCCACATCAAACAAAGTACATACATAGCATTACATCATCCAATCACTCATGGCCCGACTACGGTGCCAAAATAAAAGATCAACCCAACATGCGACACGGTCCCGATCGCCCCAACTGGGCACCACTACTGATCATCAGGGAAAGACACATAGAAACAGCGTGAGTCCTCGTCGAACTCCCACTTGAGCTCAAGCGCGTCATCTGGAACGGAATCATCAGGCCCTGCATCTGGTTTGGAAGTAATCTGTGAGCCACGAGGACTCAACAATCTCGCACCCTCGCGATCAAGACTATTTAAGCTTATAGGTAAAGCAAGGTAAAATATGTGGAGCTGTAGCAAGCGACTAGCATATATGGTGGCTAACCTGTTCGCAAAATAGAGCAAGAAGAGAAGGCAAAGCGCGAACGAATAACTAGAGAACAACCTGCGGCAAGCATTACTCCAACACCGTGTTCACTTCCCGGACTCCGCCGAGAAGAGACCATCACGGTAACTCACACGGTTGATTCATTTTAATTAAGTTAAGGTTCAAGTTATCTACAACCGGACATTAACAAATTCCCATCTGCCCATAACCGCGGGCACGGCTTTCGAAAGTTCAAATCCCTGCAGGGGAGTCCCAACTTAGCCCATGACAAGCTCTCACGGTCAATGAAGGATATACCTTCTCGCGAGACATTCCGATCAGACTCGGTATCCCGGTTCTACAAGACACTTCGACAAGTTAAAACAAATCCAGCAACACCGCCCGAATGTGCCGACAAATCCCGATAGGAGCTGCACATATCTTGTTCTCAGGGCACACTCAGATGAACACTATGTACAACTAAAACCAAACCTCGAGTTTCCCCGAGGTGGCGCTGCAAGTGGCTCTGTTTGGACCAACACTCAGAGGAGCATTGGCCCGGGGGGGTTTAAATAAGATGAACCTTGGGCTCCGGAAACCCAAGGGAAAAAGTGGCTAGGTGGCAAATGGTAAAACCAAGGTTGGGCATTTCTGGAAGAGTTTTATTCAAGGCGAACTATCAAGGGGTTCCCATTATTACCCAACCGCGTAAGGAACGCAAAATCCGGGAACATAACACCGATAAGACGGAAACTAGGGCGGCAAGAGTGGAACAAAACACTAGGCAAAAGGCCGAGCCTTCCACCCTTTACCAAGTATATAGATGCATTAAGATAACAAGATAATATAGTGATATCTCAACAAGTAAATAATGTTCCAACAAGGAACGATCTCCAATCTTCACCTGCAACTAGCAACGCTATAAGAGGGCTGAGCAAAGCGGTAACATAGCCAATCAACGGTTTGCTAGGACATGGTGGGTTAGAGGTTTGACATGGCAATTTGGGAGGCATGATAAGCAAGTGGTAGGCATCATAGCATAGGCATAGCAAAAGAGAGAGCATCTAGCAAAGCAAAGATAGAAGTGATTTCGAGGGTATGATCATCTTGCCTGCAAAGTTGTCAGAGTTGACTGGGTCCTCGAAAGCAAACTCAACGGGCTCCTCGTTAGCGAACTCGTCTCCCGGCTCTACCCAAACAAGACAAACAAGCAAAAGGAACAGAATCAACCACGTGCAAAGCTCAAACATGATGCAAACATGGTATGCTATGCGGGATGCGATATGCGATGCATATGCAAGATTTGACAAGGAATGGTTGAACCTGGCCTCAACTTGGAAATCCAAGTGTGCCACTGGAAAGGTGAGATGGTTTCGCTTGAAAACGATATAAAGAACACCGGAATCGGAGACACGGTTTGGAAATGGTAAGCAATTCAAATATGGTACCGGTCTGCGATAAACAGCAAGTAGCCATCTAAATGCATCAAGATAATTAAGCTACAACACTCAAACATGGCAACAAAATACATGGTAGGGATCCATTCATGATGCTTGACAATAAAGGAACAGTGAGCTACGGCCAATTCATCCATTAACAGGTTCAAACAAGCATGGCAAAAGTGCAATTGGTAAACAGATTTCAGGCTTAGTGAAATTAACACAAGCCTGGAATTTCAGATCAAGTAGCCCTCTTTGGAGCACGAAAACTATATGCTACAGGAACTTAACATGGCAAATTAAAGCATGGAATGGAGCTACTCAAAGAGCTTAACAAAATTCCCTTAGTGACCTTGAGCCAAAAGGGATCAGAAAATACAATTGCAAGCATGTGAACATGGCAAAAACATAATCAGATCACAGACTTAGTGAAAAACTGGAGCATGCAAATCAGATATCAAGTAGACATGTTTACGAGCTCGATGCACTCACTACAGAGCAAGGCATGACAATCTAAGCATACACCCAACAAGAATACATGGTATAAAAGCTAGACATGGAAAGAACAACAACATAGCATGCACAGATCAACTACAACATCCTCGGCAAAATCGCTAACAAGTAGACAATCTGCCTAGATTCACAAAATAGCAAAAGTAGAGCTCGATTGACTCAATCTAGGTTGCTCCATAATTGCAAACAAGGACATGGATGGATATATCACTACAAGATTAAGAAATCATCCTTACTAATGATCCTCAAAAGAGGCACGGATCACTAGGAAACAACATGAACATATGACATATTGATAAAAACAGATCAAGGACTTAGTGGAATTGCTAAGTCCCTGAAATCAGCATTAACAAATGCACCACTTTACAAGCTTGTGCTAGTCACCACACACATCACAAAAATACATGGATAGCACCTCTGGAAAGATGACAAAGCGTATAACAAAACACATGTAGAGCTCAGGGGCATATCATGCACACATTAATCATGACAACAATGACAAATAGCTATTTGGTGCAGCAGATCTGACAATTAACTCAAGAAGGACTCTTCCAATAGCATTTCGGGCATCAAGATGAACTCAAATGAAAATGATGCAATGAGAATAAATGATGTGCTCTTTGAGGAGAACATTTTGATATTCTACACGCCCAAAACGGATCTACGGATGCAAAGTTATAGCACGATGAACAAGGGCATTTGAATCTGGAAATCGGTTTCTTAGAGAAATTCATCACCTCGCGGATCTAGGGTTGACCGCGGCATCGATTTCGGAGCGGCGGCGGATCTTGTCGGATCCGCGCCGGAGAAGGCAGGGGCGGCGACGGGAGCTCGTCGGTGTCCGGATCTGGCGGAGAGACGGTGGGAGGCGGCGCGGCAGGCGCGGTTGCCAGCGTCGGGCGGTGCCGGGCGAGGAGCAGGGCAACGGCCCGGTGCAGCGGTGGAGGCGGTGGCCGGCGGGGAGGGCGAGCTTCGGCGAGGGCTCGCCGGCGACGGGCGGCGGCTGGAGGGCGCGGGGCGCGCTGACCGGGCGGATCTGGCCCGCCGTGGCCCGGAGCGGGCCGGAGATGGGCTCGCGGGCCCAGCGGTGATGTGGGGCGCGGTGGACACGTGGCGGCGCGGGAGTGGACCGGGCGGGCGGCGGACGTGTCCGGCGGCCGGTGGACGTGTCCGGCCGTGCGGAGGAGGCGATTTTTAGGGTTTTGGGAGAGGGGAACCGCGAATTTCGGAGGGGGTGTATTCGTAGGCATAGAGGGAGCTATGAGTGTCCAAATGAGGTGCGGTTTTCGGCCACGCGATTGTGATCGAATGCTCTAGAAGATGGAGAAGGTTTTGGTGGGTTTTGGGCCAAATTGGAGGGGTGTTGGGCTGCAACACACACGAGGCCTTCTGAGTCCCTCAGTTAACCGTTGGAGCATCAAACGAAGTTCAAATGGTACAAAACTTGACAGGCGGTCTACCTGTAGTAAACCAAGGCCGCTTGGCAAGTCTCGGTCCAATCCGGAAATGTTTAATCCCCACACACGAAAGAAAGGTAGAAATGACCACCGGAGGAGATAGGAGCGCCGGAATGCAAAACGGACAACGAGGAAAATGCTCGGATGCATGAGATGAACACGTATGCAAATGCAATGCACATGATGACATGATATGCGAAGCATGACAACGACAACAACACACGGAGACAAAAACCCGAACCCGATAAAATAAAATAACTTAACGCCGGAAACGACAAGAGTTGGAGTACATATTAGGTAAATTACATCCGGGGTGTTACAACACTCCACCACTACGAAAGGATCTCGTCCCGAGATCTAGGACTAGAAGAACGCCAGGTATTCAGAACGGAGGTGATGCTCGCGTTCCCAGGTGGCTTCACGGTCGGAATGGTGTGACCACTTGACTTTGAGGAATTTGATTGACTTATTGCGAGTCTTGCGTTCAGTCTCTTCAAGAATAGCAACGGGATGCTCACGATAAGAGAGATCTTCTTGGAGATCAATGTCTTCGAAGTTGACGGTGCGGTCAGGAGTATTGAAGCACTTGCGGAGCTGAGAGACATGGAACACGTCGTGCACATTTGCAAAGTTTGAAGGAAGCTCGAGTTGATAGGTGAGATCGCCTCTCTTGCTGACGATCTTGAAAGGTCCCACGTATCTAGGGCCAAGCTTCCCTTTGATACCGAAGCGACGAGTACCTTTCATTGGAGAGACGCGGAGGTAAACATGATCTCCGATCTTGAAAGCCAAATCACGGTGCTTACTATCATAGTAGCTCTTCTGGCGCGATTGCGCTGCTTTGAGGTTATCTCGAATGACTTTGCACATTTCCTCTGCCTCTGTGATTAAGTCATTTCCTAGAAATTGACGTTCACCGGTTTCGGACCAATTGAGAGGGGTACGACACTTCCTGCCATACAGAATTTGGAATGGGGCCTTGCCCGAACTTGCTTGAAAACTGTTGTTGTAGGAGAATTCGGCGTAAGGAAGACAATCTTCCCACTTCATATCGAAGGAGATCACACAAGCCCTGAGCATATCTTCAAGAATCTAATTGACACGCTCGACTTGACCGCTAGTTTGAGGGTGGAAAGCTGTGCTGAAGCGGATGTTGGCGCCCATGGCCTTCTGAAAAGACTCCCAAAACTTGGAGGTAAAGATGATGTCACGGTCTGAAGAGATCACCTGTGGAATACTGTGCAGCGAGACAATTCGAGAGGTATAGAGCTCCGCCAATTGAGCTGCAGTGATAGACTCTTTGATAGGCAGAAAGTGAGCCACTTTAGTGAGTTTGTCGATGACAACGAATATAGCATCATTGCCACGCTTGGACTTTGGAAACCCAGTCTCGAAGTCCATCTCAATGTGGTCAAACTTCCATTCTGGAATGGCAAGAGGTTGGAGGAGTCCAGCTGGCCCTTGGTGTTCTGCCTTCACTCTTCTGCAGACATCACACTCATTCACGAACTGAGCAATCTCACGCTTCATTCGAGTCCACCAATAAGCCTGCTTGAGGTCCTTATACATCTTCGTGCTCCCAGGGTGGATGGAGAGGAGTGAATTGTGAGCCGCATTCATGATCACTTTACGAAGGTCACCTTTGGGCACAACAATACGATCCTCGAAGAAGAGAGTATCCTTGTCATCAAGGCGATATCACTTGTACTTGGGTTGACTCTTGGCAATCCCAATGTTCACCTTCTTCACCATAGCATCAAGAAGTTGAGCCTCGCGAATCTGGTCTTCTAAGGTAGGAGAGACTTGAAAGTTGGCGAGGAAACCTTGAGGAACAACTTGCAGATTGAGTTTGCGGGAAGCTTCACAAAGCTCGGGTTGGTAAGGCTTGAGAATCAGACTGTTGCAGTAAGCCTTCCTGCTCAAAGCGTCAACAATCACATTGGCCTTGCCTGGAGTATACTCGATACTCGGATTATACTCTTGAATCATTTCGACCCATCGAGTCTGCCTGAGGTTGAGATTAGGCTGAGTGAAGATGTACTTGAGACTCTTGTGGTCAGTGAAGATGTCCACTTTTCTTCCCAATAAGAGATGTCTCCAAGTCAAAAGAGCATGAACAGCTGCCGCCAACTCGAGGTCATGAGTGGGGTAGTTCTTCTTGTTGGGCTTCAACTGGCGAGAGGTATAAGCCACAACTTTCTTCTATTGCGTCAACATTGCACCAAGACCTTGAAGAGAGGCATCACAGAAGACCTCGAACGGTTTGGATTCATCAGGAGGAGTCAGAACTGGAGCAGTGACCAATTTCTCTTTCAAAGTGTTGAAAGCGATGTCACATTCCGGAGACCAAATGTACTTGACGTGCTTCTGGAGAAGGTTTGAAAGAGGCTTCGCAATCTTTGAAAAGTTCTCAACGAACTTTCAACAGTAGCTTGCGAGGCCGAGGAAGCTACGGAGTTGCTTCACGGTCTGAGGTGGTTACCAATTCACAATTGCAGACACCTTCTCAGGATTCACCGCAATGCCCTTGGCAGAGATGATATGCCAAAGATAAAGAACCTCATCGAGCAAAAATTCGCACTTTGAGAACTTGGCATAGAACTGGTGTTCCCCGAGCTTATCGAGTACCAAACGCAAGTGCTTGGCATGATCTTCCTTGTTCTTTGAAAAGACCAGAATGTCGTCGAGATAGACCAAAACGAAGTCATTGGTGTAGGCGTTGAAGATGAAGTTCATCATGTGAGAGAAAGTCAGAGGAGCGTTGACGAGGCCAAAAGACTTGACAGTGTATTCATATGAACCATAGCTTGTCCTGAAAGCCGTCTTGGGAATATCTTGCTCACGGATTCGAATCTGGTGATAACACATGCGGAGATCAAGCTTGGAGAATACTTGGGCACCTTTGAGTTGTTCGAACAGCTCGTTGATGTTGGGAAGTGGGTACTTGTTCTTGATAGTCTTCTTGTTCAATGGACGGTAATCAACACAAAGTCGGTCTGTTCCATCCTTCTTCTTCACAAAAAGAACCCCACAACCCCACGGAGAGGAACTAGGTCGGATGAGACCCATTCTCTCTTGAATATCGAGTTGCTTCTTCAACTCCTTCAACTCTTCAGGTCCGAGCTGGTAAGGACGTTTGCAAACAGGTTCCGTGCCAGGCTCAAGATCGATGACGAATTCAACTGGCCGGTGCGGAGGCATTCCTGGAAGCTCTTCTGGAAAGACATCTTGATATTCGCAAATGACTGGAATTTGCGAGATGGCATCCAGTTCACCCTTCTCATTGAGAGAAAACAGACGGATGGTATCATCACAAGCGGCAAAGACAATAACATCCTCAGATGAATGAGTCAATTGAATCTGCCTGGCAGCACAATCAAGATGCGCCTTGTGCTTAGTAAGCCAATCCATTCCGAGAATAAGATTAATATCCAAATTACCAGGAACCACCGGAGGAGAAAGAAACTTGTAGTCGCCCAACGTGATAGAGACATCCGGGACGCAATTGTTAGTCATTTGCTTGCCCGGAGACACAATCTTCAACGGGAAAGGAATCCTTTCGGTCACAAAATCATGCTTGGCAACAAATGATGTTGAAATAAAAGAAAGCGATGCACCAGTGTCAAAAAGAACTTTTGCAGGAACATCATTAACAGGAAGGTTACATATGATGACATCTGGCGAGTCCTCTGCCTGAGCTGCATTCAGCAAATTGACCTTGGCGTGCTTGGGGTTATGCTTGACCACAGCTGTACTTGCCGATCTCACAGGACGAGGAGGAGGGAGACGCCTCTGATTGAAGCATTTGTTGGCATAGTGACCCTTCTGTTGGCACTTGTTGCACGTGACCTCTGAAAGCGGACGGTGGTACGGAGCACTCGGTCTTGGAGCTTGAGACGAAGTCTTATTCTAAAAGACAGGGTTGGGTGGGTGGGAAGATCCACTGCCACCTTTGCTCTTCTGTTGATACGGCTGACGGAATGGAGGAGGAGGAAGCCTATACTTCTGCTGCTTGGCCACTTGAGTAGAGGAAGAAGGAGTAGCATCTCTGACTCGCTTCTTGGAAGCATCACACTTCAGTTGGGCAGCCTCTTGCTTCAATGCCATGTTGTAGAACTCATCGTACCTCAAGGGCTCAAAGAGAACAAGAGCTTGCTGGATTTCTTCTATTAGACCACCCCTGAACTGGTATATCATGCTCTTCTCATCAGGGACGTCCTGTTTAACAAAGCGGGCGAGCTTCTGAAACAACTTGTTGTAGTCATAGACAGACATAGAACCTTGCTTCAGGTTGCGGAATTCCTCACGCTTGCTTTCAACCACGCTCTGAGGAATATGATGAGCTTTGAAGTCTTGAAGGAATTCATCCCAGGTAATCACACGGCCTCCTCTGGAATCCTTGTACTGCTGGAACCATTCTGCAGCTTGGTCTCTGAGTTGGAAGGAAGCGAACTTGACAAAGTCCTCAGGCCTGACGTTACTGCACTCGAAATGCTTGCATAAGTCCACGAGCCAATCATCAGCATCAGTTGCCTCAACACAATTGTTGAAGGTCTTTGGCTGGTTAGCAAGGAACTGGTTGAGTGTAGCAAAGTGATTCTGATTGTTGCCTTGGTGGCCATGGTTGCCTTGGTTCGCTTGATTGCGCTCTTGAAGAATTTGCATGATCAACTGTGTGTTTGGATTGGTAGCGGCCATCACAGCTTGCCATGCCTCCGGAGGAGGTGGTGGTGGTGGCGGATCCTGATTTTGATTCTGATTGTTGCTCTTAGCGGGAGCCATCCTAAAGAGGGTGACATCCGTTAGCACATTGACAGATAAAATTGAAGCTGAATCAAGCGGGTTGAAATTGCAACATATAGTCTTCACATCCGAACATAAGAACGAATGCATTCCACTTGAAATGGTCACATTTCCATAAATTGAGAAGCCACTTAGAATTTAGGTAGAGGAATAAATCAACAAGGTACGGAACAAGAACGAATACTCAGTAAGAAATGCCAATCTCAAACCAAATATCTGCGGAAGAAGAACTAGAGCTACAAGAATTCCCACCTATGAAACTCCCGAACCTTTCCGGTTATGCAATCAGGTGTTGGGGATATAGGGGAAGCATAATATCTCACCCAAATCTAGCAAATCCTACATCCAGCTGTATCCATCCTTCAACACATAACCGAGAAAAACTTCGGAAACCGTCTACCTCAACCTCCGAAAAGCATCCGTTATACAAGTTATGGCAATACTCCCGAACTCCCGCCCCAGTACTGGGTGGCGTCGAGGTTATCTCACCAACAATTGCATAAAAGAGATTTTCGATGTCGGCATACTAAACTCAGGAATTCCAGAATTGGAACGATAAAATTGTGACGACAACACCTCGGAGCTCAACTCCCCGGGACACTGCCACAACCCCTAAATGGCAGGAGGCACCAAGAACAATGTTCTCGACACAAATCCATCGAAACGATTCCAAGATACCCGCGTGATCCTAAAATTTCTTTAGTGAAATTTGAGAAGAGAAGAGTCAAAACTCTACGTTTGGATGCCTTACCAGAGCGATGAGGAGACTGAGGAGTAAAAAGAATTCCTAAACTCTCCGATATATAATTCCTAAATGACTCAAAACATTTTTTTCTAGACTCAACTCGGCCGCTAATAACGATCAAGCAGTGGGGCTCCTAAGGTCGGGGAAGGCTCTGATTACCAACTTGTAACGCCCTCGATGCGGCTATATCTCCTACGTGTCGAAGCACGACTTAGAGGCATAACCGCATTGAAAGCAATGTCGCAAGTAAGGCAATCTTCACAACATCCCATGTAAATAGATAATAAAGGGGAAGGTACATAGTTGGCTTACACTCGCCACGTCAAACAAAGTACATAAATAGCATTACATCATCCAATCACTCATGGCCCGACTACGATGCCAAAATAAAAGATCAACCCAACATGTGACACGGTCCCGATCGCCCCAACTGGGCACCGCTACTGATCATCAGGGAAAGACACATAGTAACGGCGTGAGTCCTCGTCGAACTCCCACTTGCGCTCAAGCGCGTCATCTGGAACGGAATCATCAGGCCCTGCATCTGGTTTGGAAGTAATCTGTGAGCCACGGGGATTCAGCAATCTCGCACCCTCGCGATCAAGACTATTTAAGCTTATAGGTAAAGCAAACTAAAATATGTGGAGCTGCAGCAAGCGACTAGCATATATGGTGGCTAACCTGTTTGCAAAAGAGAGCGAGAAGAGAAGGCAAAGCGCGAACGAATAACTAGAGAACAACCTGCGACAAGCATTACTCCAACAGCGTGTTCACTTCCCGGACTCCGCCGAGAAGAGACCATCACGGTAACTCACACGGTTGATTCATTTTAATTAAGTTAAGGTTCAAGTTATCTACAACCGGACATTAACAAATTCCCATCTGCCCATAACCGCGGGCACGGCTTTCGAAAGATCAAATCCCTGCAGGGGAGTCCCAACTTAGCCCATGACAAGCTCTCACGGTCAACGAAGGATATACCTTCTCCCGAGACATTCCGATCAGACTCAGTATCCCAGTTCGACAAGACACTTCGACAAGTTAAAACAAATCCAGCAACACCGCCCGAATGTGCCGACAAATCCTGATAGGAGCTGCACATATCTCGTTCTCAGGGCACACTCAGATGAACACTACGTACAACTAAAACCAAACCTCGAGTTTCCCCGAGGTGGCACTGCAAGTGGCTCTGTTTGGACCAACACTCAGAAGAGCACTGGCCCGGGGGGGTTTAAATAAGATGACCCTTGGTCTCCGGAAACCCAAGGGAAAAAGAGGCTAGGTGGCAAATGGTAAAACCAAGGTTGGGCATTGCTTGAAGAGTTTTATTCAAGGCGAACTATCAAGGGGTTCCCATATTACCCAACCACGTAAGGAACGCAAAATCCGGGAACATAACACCGATAAGACATAAACTAGGGCGGCAAGAGTGGAACAAAACACTAGGAAAAAGGCCGACCCTTCCACCCTTTACCAAGTATATAGATGCATTAAGATAACAAGATAATATAGTGATATTCCAACAAGTAAATAATGTTCCAACAAGGAACGATCTCCAATCTTCACCTGCACCTAGCAACGCTATAAGAGGGGCTGAGCAAAGCGGTAACATAGCCAATCAACGGTTTGCTAGGACATGGTGGGTTAGATGTTTGAGATAGAAATTTGGGAGGCATGATAAGCAAGTGGTAGGCATCGTAGCATAGGCATAGCAAAAGAGCGAGCATCTAGCAAAGCAAAGATAGAAGTGATTTCGAGGGTATGATCATCTTGCTTGCAAAGTTGTTAGAGTTGACTGGGTCCTTGAAAGCAAACTCAATGGGCTCCTCGTTAGCGAACTCGTCTCCCGGCTCTACTCAAACAAGAAAAACAAGCAAAAGGAACACAATCAACGACATGCAAAGCTCAAACAACATGATGCAAACATGGTATGCTATGCGGGATGCGATATGCGATGCATATGCAAGATTTGACAAGGATTGATTGAACCTGGCCTCAACTTGGAAATCCAAGTGTTCCACTGGAAAGGTGAGATTATTTCGCTTGAAAACGATATAAAGAACACCGGAATCGGAGACACGGTTTGGAAATGGCAAGTAATTCAAATATGGCACCGGTCTGGGATAAACAGCAAGTAGCCATCTAAATGCATCAAGATAATTAAGCTAAAGCACTCAAACATGGCAATAAAATACATGGAAGGGATCCACTCATGATTCTTGACAAGAAAGGAACACTGAGCTACGGCAAATTCATCCATTAACAGGTTCAAACAAGCATGGCAAAAGTGCAATTGGTAAACAGATTTCAGGCTTAGTGAAATTAACACAAGCCTGGAATTTCAGATCAGTTAGCCCTCTTTGGAGCACGAAAACTATATGCTACAAGAACTTAACATGGAAAATTAAAGCATGGAATGGAGCTACTCAAAGAGCTTAACAAAAGTACCTTAGTGACCTTGAGCCAAAAGGGATCAGAAAATACAATTGTAAGCATGTGAACATGCCAAAAACATAATCAGATCACAGACTTAGTGAAAAACTGGAGCATGCAAATCAGATATCAAGTAGGCATGTTTACGAGCTCGATGCACTCACTACAGAGCAAGGCATGACAATCTAAGCATACACCCAACAAGAATGCATGTTATAAAAGCTAGACATGGCAAGAATGACAACATAGCATGCACGTATCAACTATAACATCGTCGACAAAATCGCTAACAAGTAGACAATCTGCCCAGATTCACAAAATAGTACAAGTAGAGCTCGATTGACTCAATCTAGGGTGCTCCATAATTGCAAGCAAGGATATGGATGGATAGAGCACTACAAGATTAACAAAGCATCCTTACTGATCATCCTCAAAAGAGGCACGAATCACTAGGAAACAATATGAACATATGGCATATTGATAAAAACAGATCAAGGACTTAGTGGAATTGCTAAGTCCCTGAAATCAGCATTAACAAATGCACCACTTTGCAAGCTTGTGCTAGTCACCACACACATCACAAAAATACATGGATAGAACCTCTGGAATGACGACAAAGCATATAACAAAACACATGTAGAGCTCAGGGGCATATCATGCACACATTAATCATGGCAAAAATGACAAATAGCTATTTGGTGCAGCAGATCTGACAATTAACTCAAAAAGCACTCTTCCAACAGCATTTCGGGCATCAACCTGAACTCAAATGAAAATGATGCAATGAGATGAAATGTTGTGCTCTCTGAAGCGAACATTTTTATATGCTACACGCCCAAAACGGATCTATGGATGCAAAGTTACGACATGATGAACAAGGGCATTTGAATCTGGAAATCGGGGACTTGGAGAAATTCATCACCTCGCGGATCTAGGGTTGACCGCGGAACAGATTTCGAAGCGGCGGCGGATCTCGTCGGATCCACGCCGGAGAAGGCAGGGGCGGCGATGGGAGCTCGTCGGCGTCCGGATCTGGCCGCGGGACGGCGGGAGGCGGCGCGGCAGGCGCGGTTGCCAGTGTCGGGCACGCTGGGGCGAGGACCAGGGCGGCGGCCCAGTGCGGCGGCGGAGGCGGTGGCCGGCGGGGAGGGCGAGCTCCGGCGAGGGCTCGCCGGCGACGGGCGGCGGCCAGAGGGCGCGGGGCGCGCTGACTGGGCGGATCTGGCCCGCCGTGGCCCAGAGTGGGCCGGAGATGGGCTCGCGGGCCCGGCGGCGATGTGGGGCGCGGTGGACAAGTGGCGGCACGGGAGTGGACCGGGCGGGCGGCAGACATGTCTGGCAGCCGGCGGACGTGTCCACCCACGCGGAGGAGGCGATTTTTAGGGTTTCGGGAGAGGGGAACGCGAATTTCAGAGGGGGTGTATTTATAGGCATAGAGGGAGCTAGGGGTGTCCAAATGAGGTGCAGTTTTTGGCCACGCGATCGTGATCGAATGCTCTAGAAGATGAAGAAGGTTTTGGTGGGTTTTGGGCCAAATTGGAGGGGTGTTGGGCTGCAACACACACGAGGCCTTCTCGGTCCCTCGGTTAATCGTTGGAGCATCAAACGAAGTCCAAATGGTACGAAACTTGACAGGCGTTCTACCGGTAGTAAACCAAGGCCGCTTGGCAAGTCTCGGTCCAATCCGGAAATGTTTAATCCCCACACACGAAAGAAAGGTAGAAATGACCACCGGAGGAGATAGGAGCGCCGGAATGCAAAACGGACAACGGGGAAAATGCTCGGATGCATGAGATGAACACGTATGCAAATGCAATGCACATGATGACATGATATGAGATGCATGACAACGACAACAACACACGGAGACAAAATCCTGAACCCGAGAAAATAAAATAACTTAACGCCGGAAACAACAAGAGTTGGAGTACATATTAGGTAAATTACATCCGGGGTGTTACAACGCCTTCCTCTACAGCTGGTTAACCACCAAGTGCCTACAGGCCCCGGACATCCGGCCCCGCAAGCCCGGACATCTGGCCCCCCTGCCCGGAAATCCGACCCCCCCCCCCGAACCCGAGAGCAACATGGCCAGCTTCACCAGCCCGGACATCCGGCCTCCACAGCCCGGACATCTGGCCGTCCGCGAACGCCCGGACATCCGGCCCGACGCCCGGACGTCCGGCCTCCCTGTCTGCGCACAGTAAAGGGCCGAGGCCCATGTACCCCTTCTACCCCCTAGACTATATATACTCCATCCCGTACAACTTTCTAGGGTTAGCAAAGGATTAGCTCATATTTTGTGTGAGAGCTTTGCTCATCCACTTGGTTACCTTCTCCTCGGAGATTCGAACCTCCACCGGAGAAGATCCCCCAAGCGGATTCAAGACCCCTCTTTAGGGAAGAACATCAAGACCTCCTCACGGAAAAGAACCGGTTACCCTTTTGTATCGTCCCTAGTTGTCCGCGGACCATGTATCATTCTATGTATCCGAGAATCTAGCACATGTGTGACTTGTTCTTGTTAGTTTGAGTGTTCCTCTTCTGTTTCCCTAGTGATTTCCCCCGTTTCCCTCCTCGCGTTCTTCGTGTTCTTCGCGGGATCCGCTCCTTTCATTAAAGATCAGCCGATTAGGGTTCCTACCCTACATCATCTTGGTATCATGAGCCTCGTTGATCACGGTTTCGGAGCCTCCCTGTTGTGTTGTTAGCCTAGTTCTTGTTGTTTTGTCCCTAATTCGGAAATTCCCCACAAAAATAGCCCCCAATTTTTTTTGTGATTTGTTGGTGTGTTGAATTTTTTTTGGATTTGATCCGTGGAGTTGCCTTGTTTTGAGTGGATCTAGCTTTTCCACCCTTGCCCCACCCTTTCCATCCACGAAATCGCTTGGATTCGATGATTTTCGACCTCTCCATCACGAACACCACCAATTAATCACATGCATGATTTTCGCCCAGGCACCGGACGTCCGCTCACCACCGGACGTTCGACGAGCATACGACTGATCACCACTGGATGTCCGGAGTTACCTGACGAAATAGAATCTTTTTCAGTTTAGTCACCACCACCGCCCCCACATTTCTGCAATACGCACTCCTACCACTTACACCACCATTCCACATACCACCACCATTGCTTACCTGCTTCACACTATGACACGTGTTGCCACTTCGAGCTTTGAGAATTTGAGTTGCGGTTCTGTATCCTTTTGTGTTTCGGCTATCTTGGTATGGTTCGACATCAACATCACTTCTGCTCATCTTCGCCATGGACGCGTCATCAACAATGACCACCTCAACTGCATCTTGGTATTCGTGACACCATTTTGACACCATACCATCCGCAACAAACGGTAACCTCACCTGGGTATTGGACATATCACTCTTGCCATTACATTGATAGCTATCATAGCCTTACTCCTTTGCGTTGCTTACCCATCGAGACTAGCCATTGAGTATTGCCGGCAACGAGACTTGTGCACATTAGTGATCATACTTCCCATAGCATACATACATCATTGTTGCATATCTTGGCATCATCTCTTGTGTCACAAGGTTGTCATCGCATACACACTTGCTATCTTAGTTCGTCAAGCATTGCATGAGAAAAGAGCTCAAACATCAAAGATCCAAACAAGCTTTTAAGCAAATGGAAAGATAAGAAAAGAGCTTTTAAGCAAGAACCATAGCATCATACAACATTAAGATTGTCATATTCGATCATCTTGGATCATATCATCGAACCACCTTGCATAGAACATACTTGGGATAGAAGTCGTTGCATTTTTGCTTAGTAGGTTGTGCACAAGTCTTTGTATCCGCCTATTGTGCAATCGTGCTAGCGTCTCTCTAGTGTTGGGAAACAAGAGCATTTTTGTGGATTCCACATTTGGGCTCATCCTTGGTTGCCCAACCCCACTTATCTCTTTGTGTGTGTGTTTCTCTGTACATTGCATTGCTTGGTCTACTTGTTACATTGCAATATTGTGAATCTTTTCCAACATTATTGAAGCTCACTTACAATTGCATTAAATTTTGTGCCACCATCCTAACCAAGCTCCACCATAAGCTTTTACTTGTGTAGGTGTGAGAAACCGACAAGAATTGGTACCAATTGTGCTATTTCCTTGTCCACATTGGAGTGATCATTGATCCACTTTCAACTTCAGTCAAGGTACATTTGGTATTCGTTCTTCTCTTTCTACCACTCAGATTTGGTATCTGGAATGATGGATAGGCCAAGTACTTCTACGAACCCACTCTTCATTGAGCATCACGACGACATGAACTCCTACGTCACCAAGAGCCACCTCTTTGGTGCACAACGTGCTTTACATCAAGAGCAACAAGCAATGAGTGACTGCATCGACAACCTCGCCACCGACTTGCGACTCTCCGAGCAACGTACAAGGGACTACTTCGACCACAAGCTCGACGATCACAAGCAAGAGAATGACGCAAGAGTGGACGAGGTTCGTGCTTTGTTGCTCAACCACTCTTCTTCCACTTCGTCTTCATCAAGAAGGAGCCACTCAAGTCGACACTCCGACTTCACCCTCTCCGTCTCAAGTATAGCGACATCGAAGACTCTTCGCCGTGCCGCTCGCAATGATAGGCAAGCAAGCCTCAATCCTCTACGAGACACCAACTCTCAAGAGCGCCGACAATGTCAAACCCAAGAGGCTTTTGCGCTAGCACAAGAATGGCAACGACAACGCCAACATGAAGAGGAAAAGCGCGCGCGTCTACACCAAGATGCACAAGATGCCGAGGCACAACGCCAAGAACAACAACTCCGTGAAGCTCAAGCACTTGCGGCGCAACGTGCCCTTCAAGATGCAAGTAATGTCGTCGCCACATGCAACCGCCATCGGCGTGAACAAGAGGAAGCACCTTGCGAAGAGGTTTAAGAAAGAAGATTTCAAGCTCATGTGCATCGTCAAGTTCCTCACGATCTTCCTCTAGCTCGACAGGCTCCTCCACAATCTCGCCAAGAACATCAAGTCCACCAAGAGAATGAAGACATTGGGAATCCTCCATGACAAGACCAACATGAGTTCAACAACCCTCCTCGCCAAGAGCAACACGAGTTGGACAATCATCAACAACATGGACGTCATCATCCCCGACCCCAACACAATGAAGAGAAACGCTACGGCAAGCTCAAGTTCACCATGCCCAAGTTCAATGGAAGCAACGATCCCGAAGAATACCTTTCATGGGCATTGAAGGTCGACAAAATCTTCCGTTTGCACAACTTTGAAGAAGAGAAGAAGATCGCAATGGCATCCCTTGAGTTCCAAGATTATGTCCTCATTTGGTGGGAACAAGTTATCGAGTGCCGAGAGGCTAGAGGTGAACCACCCATCACTACTTGAGCATAAATGAAGGATGTCATGAGAGCACACTTCGTGCCTACCTACTACAACCGCAACCTCTTCAAGAAACTCCAACTACTCAAGCAAGGAACCAAGAGCGTTGAAGAGTACTACAAGGAGATGGAGATTGCCATGATAAGAGCCAATGTCACGGAAGATGATGAGAAAACTATGGCACGTTTCTTGAATGGACTCAACCACCCTATCAAGAAGATCACCGACTTCCAACCATACTCAAACCTCATCGAGCTAGTGCATAAAGCTACAAAAGTGGAACGTCAAGTGCAAGACGATTTCAAGTATGCCAAGTTCTCTTCCAAGTCATACGGCTTCTCCAACACCCAAGCTTCAATGACTCAAACACCGTCTACCAAACCTTCTACAGGCAACATCGACAAGTCGAGTTCCAAGAATGCTTTGTCAACTCCAAGTCATCCTCCTACTATAAGCAACTTCAAGCCGAGAGCCTCATCATCATCCACTCCAACCGATGAGACCGTCAAGACGAGTTCCTTCAAATGCTTCACATTTGGAGGCCGAGGCCACAAGTCCTATGAGTGCACCAACAAGCGGACCATGGTCCTCAACGATGACGGCACCTACGACTCGATGAGCGAAGGAGAAATGGACGCTCTTGAGCAATTCTCCATGCACCGGCAAGTGAACGATGAAGAGGAACAAGTCTTTTGCGATGAAGATTCAAGTCCCGCTCTTGTTGTCTCCAAGGTCTTGACTCTCCAACATCACCAAGAAGAAGACCAACGATGCCACATCTTTCATACCAAGGCCGGCATCAATGGACGATTTGTCAAGGTCATCATCGATGGAGGGAGTTGTCATAATCTCGCAAGTGATGAACTTTGCTCCAAGCTCCAATTGCCCAAGATGAAGCACCCACACCCATAGAAAGTGCAATGGCTTAGCGACTCTGGCACTCTCCAAGTTGAGCATCGAGTACAAGTCTCCTTCAAAATTGGCACCCATGAAGACACTTTGGAGTGCGACGTCGTTCCAATGACCGTTTGCCACCTTCTCCTTGGACGCCCATGGCAATTTGATAGAGGAGTCATCCACAATGGAAGAACGAACCACTACATCTTCAAGATGAAAGGAAAGGAGTACGTACTCCGTCCCATGTCTCCAAGCCAAGTGATCGCCAACAAGCAAGCCACTCATCATGGAGACAATAGTGAGAGAGCGAGCCACCGAAAAGGGAGTGAGCGCCACAAGCCCAAATCGAGTGCCTCCACGATGAGCGAAAAGAAGAACTTAGTCCTATTTGCCACCAAAAGTGACATAAGAGGAGTGTGTGAGAACCCATCTAGTGTCCTACACTACGTCCTTTTGTGCAAGGACAATGACCCACAAGCTAACACCTCTCACACTCTTCCTCTAGTGTTGTCTTCTCTTTTGCAGGAATTTCACGATATTTTCTCCGATGAGCTACCTCCGGGACTACCTCCACTACGAGGCATTGAGCACCGCATCGACCTCATCCCCGGAGCACCGCTTCCGAACAAAGCTCCCTACTGCGTCAACCCCAAAGAAACCAAAGAAATACAAAGGCAAGTAAAGCATCTCATAGACCATGGACATGTGCGTGAAAGTTTGAGCCCTTGTGCCGTCTCGGTCATCCTTGTGCCAAAACGAGATAGTAGCTTTCACATGTGCTCTGATTGTAGACCTATCAATGCTATCACCGTTCGGTATAGGTATCCCATCCCACGCCTTGATGATATGCTTGATGAACTTAGTGGTGCCACTATCTTTTCGAAAATTGATCTTAAGAGTGGTTACTATCAAATCCGCATACAAGAGGGTGATGAATGGAAAACCGCTTTCAAAACCAAGCTTGGCTTGTATGAGTGGTTAGTCATGCCTATGGGTCTATCGGAAGCACCGGGTACTTTTATGTGTCTTATGAATCATGTCTTTCGCCCTTACATTGGTGTGTTTGTTGTGGTATACTTCGATGATATCCTTGTTTTTAGAAAGTCTCTCAAAGAGCATGTCACCCATGTACGAACCGTTTTACAAACTCTTCGAAAAGAGCACCTCTATGCTAATATGGAGAAATGCCTTTTTGGCGTTGACGAGCTCATTTTCTTGGGTTTTGTTATCTCTTCTAAAGGTGTTCATGTAGATGAGTCTAAGATCAATGCTATTAAGACTTGGCCCCAACCAACCAACTTGCAACAAGTGTGTAGCTTTCTTGGCCTTGCGGGTTTCTATCGTCGCTTTGTGAAAGATTTTAGCACCATTGCTTCGCCTTCGCATGCTTTGAGCAAGAAGAATGCGCCTTTTGTTTGGGGACCATCCCAAGATACCGCTTTCAATGAGCTTAAGAATTTGCTTACTCATGCTCCCGTGCTTGCATTACCCAACTTTGACAAACCTTTTGAGATTCATTGTGATGCTAGTGGTAATGGCATAGGAGGTGTGTTAACACAAGAGAAGCACCCCATAGCTTACTTTAGTGAGAAACTTTCTGGAGCGCAACTCAATTACCCCATCTATGACAAAGAGATCAATGCTTTAGTCTGCATTTTGCATGAATGGGAACACTATCTTCGCCCTCATGAATTTATCATTCATACCGATCATGAAATGCTCAATTATCTTAAGGGCCAAACCAAGTTGAACAAGCATCATGCTAAATGGAGTGACTTTATTGAATCATTTCCTTATGTCATCAAGTACATTAAAGGTAAGGAAAACATTGTGGCGGATGCCCTTTCCCGCATATGCATGCTTGTTACTCAACTTGAATTGGATGGCATTGGCTTTGAGCATATAAAAGACTTGTATGAGCATGATCTTACTTTTGCTACTCCTTATGCCAAGTGTTTGACGCACACCTCTTGGGAACGCTATTACATCAAAGATGGATATCTTATGAGAGCTAACAAGCTTTGCATCCCCGAGTCTTCCCTTCGTTTGTTGCTTTTCCAGGAATCTCATGGAAGAGGCTTAATGGGATATTTGGTACGCGACAAGACTTTCGCCATGCTCTCCAAGAACTATTTTTGGCCCAAGATGTTTCGCGACGTCAACCGCTTCACCAACCGATGCTCTACATGTCGCAAAGCTAAGTCTAAAGCTCAATCCCATGGCCTTTATATGCCTTTCCCAATTCCTTATCAACCATGGGAAGACATTAGCATGGACTTTGTACTTGGATTGCCTATGACTAGAAATTGGAAGGATTCGGTATTTGTCGTTGTGGACCGTTTCTCCAAGATGGCACATTTCATTCCTTGCAACAAGATAGACGATGCTTCACATGTTGCTAATCTATTTTGTAGGCAAATATTGCATCTACATGGAGTGCCAAAGACGATCGTCTCGGACCGCAACGTTAAGTTCCTTAGCTACTTTTGGAAGACGCTATGCGCCAAGATCGGAATCAAGCTACTATTCTCCACGGCGTATCACCCACAAACCAACGGCCAAACGGAGGTGACCAACCGCACACTCTCATCTCTACTTCGAGTACTCATCAAGAAGAACATCAAGGAGTGGGAGGAGTGTCTACCCATCAACGAGTTCGCCTACAACCAAGCAAGACACTCAACAACCGGCAAGTCCCCTTTCGAGGTCGTCTACGGATTCAACCCTTTGTCACCATTGGATATTCTACCTCTACCACTCCAAGAGCGAATCAATTTGGATGCAAGTGCAAGAGCGACCCATATCAAGAAGGTGCATGAAGATACAAGAAACACCATCGAGCGCCAGGTACAACGCCTTGCGACCAAGCTCAACGTCAACAAGCACCCTATGATATTCAACATTGGAGACCTCCTGTGGCTACACCTTCGCAAGGACCGCTTTCCCCAAGAACGCAAGTCCAAACTTCGACCACGCGCGGATGGACCATTCAAGGTGCTTGCACTCTACAACAACAACACTTACAAGATCGACATTCCTCGTGACAAGTACTCCGTGAGCGACATCTTCAACATCAAAGATCTCTCGCCCTACCATGGTTATGAGGATTTCGATCCGAGGACGATTTTTCCCAAGGGAGGGGAGATGATGCGGAGCATCCCAGAGATATCCCATGGACGACCCACACGTCCAATGGCACCACTTGACAATGACACGAGCCCGAGCCAAAGCTATTGAAGGTAAGGTGAACTCACTCCTCTCCGACTTCCACTTTCTATGCATGAGACAGGCTACTACCTAGTCCGAGATGTTGTGCATGATTAGGTACAAGAGGGTCCTCACCGAAGATGCGCATGAAGACTGACGAGTCCCCAAGTCCACGGATGAGGAGAACCGGAAGGAGCCAAGGGCATCTCCTAGGCCCCGGACATCCGGCCAAGGCCCCGGACATCCGGCTCCTTGAGCGCCTTCCTCTACAGCTGCTCAACCACCAAGTGCCTACAGGCCCCGGACATCCGGCACTGCAAGCCCGGATATCCGACACTTTCAAGGTCCCGGACATCCGGCCCCTGCCAGAAATCCGGACACCCCCCCAACCCGAGAGCAACATGGCCAGCTTCACCAGCCCGGACATCCGGCCTCCACAGCCCGGACATCCGGCCCTCCGCGAACACCCGGACATCCGGCCTCCCTGTCTGCGCATAGTAAAGGGCCGAGGCCCGTGTACCCCTTCTACCCCCTAGACTATATATAATACATCCCGTACAACTCTCTAGGGTTAGCAAAGGATTAGCTCAGATTTTGTGTGAGCTTTGCTCATCCACTTGGTTACCTTCTCCTCGGAGATTCGAGCCTCCACCAGAGAAGATCCCCCAAGCAGATTCAAGACCCCTCTCAAGGGAAGAACATCAAGTACTCCTCACGGAGAAGAACCAGTTACCCTTTTGTATCGTCGCTAGTTGTCCGTGGATCGTGTATCGTTCTATGTATCCAAGGATCTAGCACATGTGTGACTTGTTCTTGTTAGTTTTAGTGGTCCTCTTGTGTTTCCCCTTGTGATTTCCCCCGTTTCCCTCTTTGTGTTCCTTGTGTTCTTCACGGGATCCGCTCCTTTCGTGAAAGATCAGGCGATTAGGGTTCTACCCTACATCAGCAAGCATGTAGCAATCGATGGGACATGGCATATGTGAAGTGATGACATTGTTGCAACCAAACATGTGATAGGAGCAAGTAATCCAAGAATTGGGTGCAACACACAAGGCATATATATCATGAAGCATGGAATTGTGAAAATGACAAGTGGAAGCAAGATCTCTAACATGTGCGCAAGCAAGGGGTCCAAGATGACAAATAAGTCGCATGGTGCAAGCAACACAAGTAGTATGATCCTCAATATGGATGCTCGTGGTTTGGGGGTTCTCAAAAGAGAAGAATATCACCTTGAAAGCATGTTCTTTTGTGTCGTTCACAATGCTGAAGTACAAGCAAGTGCAATGTAGAATCATCGTGGTAGAAGGTGGTTCGCTCTCAAGAGCTCGGATTGTCAACTCACGTGACGTGGAAGTTCACACGAAGTCCAAGTATCCTACACATACACACAACAAAGCAAAGAACGTATGCGCATGGTAGATAAACACATCATTGTAAGTGCATCTAGTGCCACCCCTAGTTGGTTTTGGAGTATTGACGACAAACTTAGTTGAGGAACTAATGTGTTTGTGAGAATTGCAGGATAACATAGGTAGAAGTCCCTCATTGACTCGGTTTTCCTACCAGAGATGACCCCTAAAAATGTATGAAGACATTGATGTCAAAGGTGGTTTATGAAGATATTCTCATTGACGACTATGACAAGAGAAGACATCGCATGAAGCCTATGGAGCTCGAAGACTTAGATCTTTCATAGTTCTTTTTCTTCTCTGTTGAGTCATAGGAACCACCGTACTGTTAAGTGGGGTTCAAGAGAACCAGTCATAATGACTGAAGTGATGCTTAACCAAAACCTATGTCTTCGAGTGAAGACTATGAGAGCGAATCTTGTCTAGAGTCGGACAAGTTATCTTTGCTTTTAGCCCAAGTAAAGTTGCCGTGTGAGTTTGAAATCTGATCGTTGGAATACGTGTCAGTTCCTTAGTGACCCAGGGTCATTTCGGACAAATCAGGTCGGGTTGCCTAGTGGCTATAAATAGCCCACCCCCTACAACCATAAACGGTTGGCTGCTCAGAGTTAGAGTACGGCTTTTGTCGTTTGAGAGCAACCCACCTCGAAGCCTTTGAGAGAGAATTCCTTGCGAGGATAAAGCCCTAACCACCCAGAGCCAAGAGAATTAGGCATCACTTAAGTCTTCTTGTCTGTGTGATCTGAAGACTTATTACACTTGAGGACTGTGAATCCTCCAGCCGGTTAGGCGTCGCGTTCTGAGCATCCAAGAGACATTGTGGATTGCCGGTGAACGAAGTCTGTGAAGGTTTGGGAGTCTACCTTGAAGACTTACCAGAGTGATTGGGCGAGGTCTGTGTGACCTTAGCTCAAGGGGAATACGGTGAGGACTGGGTGTCCTGAGCTGCGTGTTCAGGACTGGGTGTCCGGGACTGTGTGTCCTCAGGTTTAAATACCTAGCCGCCCTAACCAGACGTACAGTTGTCACAGCAACTGGAACTGGTCCAACAAATCATTGTCTTCAACGAGTCACTGGTTTCATCCTTCCCTTCCCTTACTTACTGTTGGTCCTTGTGAAGTCATTGTATGATTGCACTATCTTTTGTCTTCACTGAGTGACTGCTGTTCTGTTTGGCTTCATAATATCTTCCTACCTGATCCTTACTACCTAGCTGCTATTAGTCATTGTGCTTTCACTTCATTGAATACTTGACTATGGTTTACCTAGTGTAGTCTACCTTCCGCTGCATGGTAATAGGTTTATTTCTATCGTTTGTCTTCGAAACTTCCACGTTTTGAAGACTTTCATAAAAATCGCCTATTCACCCCCCCTCTAGTCGATATAACGCACTTTCAATTGGTATCAGAGCAAGGTACTCCCTTGTTCTGTGTGATTCGGTTTAACCACCTGGAGTTTTAGCTATGTCGACTGCAGGGATAATCAAAGTCTCCGCTGCGTGCCCCGTCTTCGATGGAACTGAATATCCCTGATAGAAGAATAAGATGCGCATGCATCTTGAAGCCATTGACGTCGACCTATGGTATGTCGTCAAGAACGGCGTTCCCAAGGCTGGAGAAGGTGTCACTGCTGCTGATGTCAAGAAGTTCGTTCAACTGGACTCTACTGCCAAGAATATCATCTGTGGTCATCTGACCAAAGGACAGTATGGTCGTGTGAGTGCTTGGGAAACATCTAAGCTAGTCTGGGACTGGCTCTCCAAGGTCAACGAAGGCGTCTCAACCCAGAGAGATCAGAGAATCAGTGTCCTTCGCAACCTCTTCAACCGCTTCAAGCGAAATGACAATGAGAATGTCCAGCTCACGTTTGATCGACTCACTGACATCACAAATGAGCTTCAAGCCCTCGGCGCTACTGAGATCACCAAGCATGAAGTCGTCAAGACACTACTGAGATCACTTGACAGCTCGTTTGACACCCTAGCCCTGATGATTCAAGAACGTCCTGATTTCAAGACACTCGATCCGTCTGACATACTTGAGAGGCTCAACACACATGAGTTTCAGCTTTCTGAGAAAAGAGATATCTACGGTCCAAACTATGGGCGAACTCGTGCCTTGAAGGCAAAAGCTGTCTCCTCATCTGAAGAAGAATCTGACAGCAGTTCTGATGACCCTGAAGACATTGGAAAGGAACTTGCTATGCTTGTGAAGAAGTTCCAAAAATTCACCAAGAAGAAAGGCTTCAGGAAAGTCTTCACGATCAAGCTCAAGGAATGATGAAGCTTCTGCTCATGACTACAAGAAGAAAACATGCCACAAGTGCAAGAAAACTGGCCACTTCATCTCTGAGTGTCCGCAGTGGGACAATGAGAACAAAAAAGAAGAAGAGCAAGGAATATGACTCTGACGACAAGAAGAAGAAGAAATACTCAAAGTCTTCTTCCAAGTCTTCCTCAAAGTCTTCATCACACAAGAAGAGCTCATCTGGCAAGGCACGTGCGTTTGTTGGCAAGGAAATGGATTCAGAGGAGGAGTCCGCTTCTGAGGAGGCGGAGGTGGAGTCTGAGGAGGAGTCCGATTCTGGCGTTGCAAGTCTGGCTACAGCATACGTTGCCAAGTCCATCTTCAACACTGAAGACAATGACTTCATCACCGACACCGATGCAAATGACAAGGACTACTCCGCTCCTACCTACTGCTTCATGGCACGCGGTGCCAAGGTAAACACACGCACTACTCACTATCAAACATCTAGTGAAGATGACTCTGATTGTGGTTCAAGACCCAGCTACAAAACACTTGCTAAAATTGCAACTGAACAACAGAAAGCTATGGAACATATTCAAAAACTGTTAGACAAAAGCGATGATCTGTTAGGCGCTGAAATGACTCGATCTGAGTCCTTAATTGAAGACATAAAAAATCTTCACGTTAAGTATGAGGAACTTGAAAGTCGTCATGAAACGCTCTCAACAACTCATGAAAAGCTTTCCTATGATTATCTTCAAAGGAAGCAAGATCTTGAGAAATTGAGAGCGGCTCATGAAGATCTTCAAAAGGAAAACGAGTCACTTCGCGCCGAACAGATCAGTTCCGCTCAGGAAGGATTTGAACCACCATGTCTTAAATGCATTGAGCGTGATAATGCTACTTCTGTTGCTGAATGTTCTACTGCTGCTACTGTTGCAATATCTTCAACTGTTGATGTGGAACTAACCCCTCTGCTGAGGATACCACTGCTATTGCTGATGAGAATGCTAGGTTGAAGACATTGCTTGAAACAGGGATGTACAAAAGTCTTAAAGGGCATCAGACACTATGTGATGTCCTCAAAAGGCAGATTCTGAACCGAAACCCGAGGAAAGAGGGTGTTGGGTTCGTAAGGAAAATGAATGCTGATGGCTCTTACTGGAAACCTGAGCAGTACCCCAAAACCACATGGGTTGCTGCAAAGGAACCTTCAGCAGATCCATCCAATCTATCTGGCTTCACTTGTGCTAACCCCATTGTCATTGATGAATCCTTTGATGCAAACTATAAACTGTTTAAGAACCAGAATGGTGAAGTGTTTGCCAGGTATATTGGTACTAACTGCAGGAATGGGCCGCCTATGAAGAAGATCTGGGTGCCGAAAAAGTGTTTGGAAAATCTTCCTGTGAATGTCATCATGACACCACAGGTGAAGAAGACAAACCCCAGACCACAGGCTTCATACGGTCCAAAGGCTTCATACAGATAGAGGACTCACCTGAGTCGCACTAACGCAATTTTTTTGCAGGGAAACCATACTCAGGCCTATGAATATGAGCGCGGTTCATCGAACCACCATGTTCATAAGACCAAGAACTATTCTGCTTATTCTTATGAGTACTATTGTCCTCCTGCAAGACTTTTTGCTAGGGCTCCAAAGCCAAAATTCTCAGATGCTGCACTTAGACTTATTGCTTCTAAGCCACCCTTGAAGATGTGGGTGGCTAAGAAGGCTTAGCTCTCTTTTGCAGGGAAAGGTCTCCAGCAAAAAACCAAAATCTTCTGACGCTATTGCTGGGGACCTTAAACAGCTTGTAGGGTGCAAGATCAAATGCCCAAATGGTCTTATTATGTACTTTGTTCCCGAGTCGCTTGCTACCTGCCCTATCAGTCCTAATCTCGATCTAAGCTTTAATAATCCACTGTTTCGTCAAATATTTTTGCTTCAGAACTCTCTTCGTGAAGCCTATCCCCCTAACTGCACTGTAGGGTATGACACGAGCATCTTCAGAATGGATTATTGATAGTGGGTGTACCAATCACATGACTGGCAAAATAAGCCTTCTTATGGACTCAACCTTACGTCCATCCGACAAGAGTCACATCACATTTGCTAACACTGGTAAAAGTAAGGTATTGGGTCTAGGTAGAGTTGCAATCTCAAAGGATTAATACATGGATAAAGTCATGCTTTTTTGATCCCTTGGCTTCAACTTAATGTCTGTCTCAATGCTTTGCGATTTAAACATGATTGTGATGTTTGGAAAATATCGTTGCCTTGTTCTAATGGAATCTGACAAGTCTCTAGTGTTTGAAGGGTATCGGAAAGATGATTTGTACGTGGTAGATTTCTCAGCAGGACCACAACTTGTCGTATGTCTGCTAGCAAAAGCTTCAGAATGCTAGCTCTGGCATCGGAGGCTAGGGCATGCTGGCATGAGGAACCTCCACACCCTTGCAAAGAAGAAGCATGTCATAGGCATCGAGGGCGTCAAGTTCAAGAAAGATCACTTATGCGGTGCCTGTGAAGCAGGAAAGATGACGAGGGCCAAACATCCCTCGAAGACAATCATGACAACTACTCGACCCTTCGAACTGCTCCACATGGATCTTTTCGGTCCCACTCATTACTCAACTCTTACTACTACTGCTTGTCTCTATGGCTTTGTCATTGTTGATGATTATTCTAGATATACTTGGGTGCACATAATCCTCTACAAGACTGAAGTGCAGGATGTCTTCAGACGCTTCGCCAATCGAGCAATGAACAACTATGGCGCCAAGATAAAGCACATCAGAAGTGACAATGGCACTGAATTCAAGAACACTGGCCTTGATACATATCTTGATACCTTGGGCATCACACATGAATTCTCAGCTCCGTACACGCCACAGCAGAATGGCATCGTCGAACGCAAGAACAGAACACTCATTGAGATGGCCCGAACGATGCTTGATGAATACAAGACTCCAAGAAAATTCTGGCCTGAAGCCATTGATACTGCATGCCATACAATCAATCGTGTTTATCTTCACAAGCTTCTGAACAAGACATCTTATGAGCTCCTTACTGGCAAGAAGCCAAATGTCAGTTACTTCAGAGTATTTGGCGCCAGGTGCTGGATCAAGGATCCACATCACACTTCAAAATTTGCACCAAAAGCACATGAGGGTTTTATGCTTGGATATGGAAAGGATTCGCACTCCTACAGAGTCTTCAATCTCTTTCATTATAAAGTGGTTGAAACAGTGGATGTGCGGTTCGATGAGACTAACGGTTCACAAAGAGAGCACCTGCCAAATGTGCTAGATGAAGTTCCATCCAGTGAATCAATCAAGCTAATGGGAACTGGAGAAATCATACCTTCTGAAGCTCAACCTGAAGAAGAACTTATCATCTCCGCACCTGATCAACCTGAAGACAATGCTCAGCCTGAAGACATTCCCTCTAACAACGACAATGATCAGCAAGAGCAAAATCTTCGCCCTGTACATCCTCGTGTTGCCAATGAAGTGCAGATTGAGAGAATAATTGATAGCATCAATGCACCTGGTCCGCTCACTCGTTCAAGGGCAACTCAGCTAGCAAATTTCTGTGGGCACTTCGCATTCGTCTCAATAACAGAACCCAAGAAAGTTGAAGAAGCCTTCATGGAACCTGAATGGATTCAAGCTATGCAAGAAGAGCTTCAACAGTTTGAGCTGAATAATGTATGGGAACTGGTTAAGCGTCCTGATCCTCGGAAGCACAACATAATAGGCACCAAATGGATATACCGCAACAAGCAAGATGAGCATGGTCAAGTTGTCAGAAACAAAGCTCGTCTCGTTGCTCAAGGATATACTCAAGTGGAAGGCATTGACTTCGATGAAACATTTGCTCCTGTGGCTAGACTTGAAGCCATACGCATACTGCTGGCCTATGCAAATCATCATAACATACTTCTATATCAAATGGATGTGAAGAGCGCTTTTCTCAATGGCAAGATTGAAGAAGAAGTGTATGTTGCACAACCGCCTGGCTTTGAAGATCCAAAACATCCTGACATGGTATACAAGCTCAACAAGGCACTGTATGGCCTCAAACAAGCCCCTCGGGCCTGGTATGACACACTCAAATACTTCCTGAAGAGCAAAGGCTTCATACCTGGTTCCCTCGACCCCACTCTCTTCACGAAGACATATGATGGTGAACTGTTTGTGTGCCAAATATATGTGGATGACATTATCTTCGGCTGCACCAATCAGAAGTACAGTGAAGAGTTTGGATATATGATGCAAGAGCAATATCAGATGTCCATGATGGGAGAGCTGAAGTTCTTCCTCGGTCTTCAAATACGACAGCAACGCAACGGCATCTTCATATCTCAAGAGAAGTATCTCAAAGATTGCCTGAAGAAGTTCGGTATGCAAGACTGCAAAGGCTTCACGACGCCAATGCCAGCCAAACATCATCTGGGTCCTGACGACAATGGTAAAGAGTTCGATCAAAAGGTATACCGCTCCATGATTGGTTCTTTGCTTTATCTATGTGCATCTAGGCCAGATATTATGCTTAGTGTTTGCATGTGTGCTCGATTTCAAGCGGCACCAAAGGAGTCGCATCACTTAGCTGTGAAGCGAATTCTTCGATATTTGGCTCACACCCCAACTCTAGGATTATGGTATCCAAAGGGCTCAGA
Source organism: Triticum aestivum (assembly GCF_018294505.1). Classification (NCBI taxonomy): domain Eukaryota; kingdom Viridiplantae; phylum Streptophyta; class Magnoliopsida; order Poales; family Poaceae; genus Triticum; species Triticum aestivum. The sequence continues at coordinate 324,871,177 of NC_057797.1, forward strand.
GTTTGATCTGGTTGGATTCTCGGATGCTGATTATGCTGGTGACAAGGTGGATCGCAAGTCTACATCAGGCACATGTCATTTTCTGGGACGATCACTTGTATGTTGGTCTTCAAAGAAGCAGAACTGTGTATCTCTCTCCACTGCTGAATCTGAATACATTGCTGCTGGATCTTGCTGCGCTCAGCTTCTGTGGATGAAGCAAACACTCAAGGACTATGGCATTCATCTGAAGCAAGTGCCACTCTACTGCGACAACGAAAGCGCCATCAAGATTGCCAACAACCCAGTTCAGCACTCGAAGACAAAGCACATTGAAATTCGTCATCACTTTCTCAGAGATCATGTTGTGAAGGAAGATATTGATATCATACACGTCAACACTGAAGAGCAATTGGCAGATATCTTCACCAAGCCCTTGGATGAGAAGAGATTTTGCAAGTTACGGTGTGAGCTAAATATCTTGGAATCCTCAAATGTCCTGTGATCAGGCACACATCCTAACACTTATGCATATTGATGACTTAGATGTGCAACACACGAAGTAAAGTATATCTTCAATCAATGAAGACATACATTCTAAGTGTGAATACATTAATGTGGAATTTGACTTCGGAGCGCCACGATAATTGTGCGCCGTGTCTGGGTCTAATACTTCCTATACGGTGGGTAACGCCACCACCAAATGTTCTGTTTGAAGTGTTTCACTCATGGCGTTACATTTGCTATGTCTTCACATTTGGTTTGGCTTCAATCTCAACATGTCTTCATGATTATCTTCACTTTGTTGATTATATATATATATACTAGTGTTCAATCCTCTACAACATTCACTTATAGCTATGTCTTCTTGTTGAATCTTTTGAACTAAGTGAATGTGATCGGACCCTAACCTATCTATGCTTTCTATCTCAAACTCTATCTCTCCAAATCATATGCATTCTATTGAAACTGTCGAATGTCTTCTCTGCGTCCTTGTCAGCAGAAGATACAGAGACAAACATTAAGTTCGTTTTCAATGCTCATTCCTTCACCTGAAACCCGGAGAAGCGGGAACGACCACCCAACAATCCAGGCGTGCGTGGGACGTGGAACAACCCCCGATATGCTGCATGACGGCCACGTGTCCCTCAGATGTGAATCGCCAGGGGCACCTGTGTAATAACGCAGTGCCGCCCCTGTACCTATAAATACACGCCTCACCACAGTCATTATCTCTTCTTCCACTCTCGCACGAACCCTAGCGCCACCGCTAGCCCTCGACGATGCCGGTGACGAAGCGCTTCGCTGCTGCAACCTCTCCGACGCCGTATTCACGCCGACCGCGGACATCTTCCTCTCCGCCGTCGCTGTAGGTGTCCTCCGTCGCCAAGTTAGGGCACGGAAGATCGAACTGCTCGGCCTCCTTTTCACTCCGTCTAGCAGTTCTTCGTGTGGTAAATAAAACTTCCTTTTTACGGCCCCATCGATCGTTTAGCTCTATCACTTTCTACCACAAGCAGTTTCTATTGACACAAGTTGGATCTCTTTCATACTGCATCTCATAACATGCCTAGTATATTCACTTATGCTTCACAAAGTAGTTAGATTCCTCACTTGTACTGATCCGTGGATTCGTACAAATCTGGAACCAACTCCTTATCTATGAGTGAATGTCTTCGCACGATGAGGTCAATGTCTTCTAAACTAATTTATCTTCAAAATCTTCTGAGAATGCATATGACCTCTTCCCCTTCCCTCGCACCTTAATGCTGTCACAGGTACATGTCCGTGGGAGAATCCCTTGGTTCTCATAGTCTGCATTCATTTGCAGAATTCTTACACTATCACATAAATTCTCCCAAAGCCAGTTCCTGTCTGTCCAACAAGCGAAAGCCTTTGAAGCCTTTGAACGTATTGAAGCCTTTCAGTCTAAAGTTCATGGCTTCAGAGAAATCAGCAAGGAAGGGTGGCAGAAAGCGTCATGGAGAAACATCAAGAGATCTGCCGGATGACCTCTCAGAACTATACAAGACGGATCCTAAAGAGGATTACAATCAGCGCAAGACTCGAATCCAATGGATTCGACGCTATTGGGCAGAACAGTGGTTCAAGTACAGATTTTTGACAAAGGAATATGCTGAAAAGAATGCCATTAAGCGACCATGGGGAAACATCCTCTACAAAAATCTTCAACCTAGGATCACAGATGAAGCCATTGAACAGTTCTTCTATCCCTGCATGGTCCGTGGGCCACAACCTGCAGATGCACACTCATCGTCACTACTATGGTGTCGTGACGACATTCTGTTCAAGCGCAACTTCCAGTTTGCCCAGAACTCAGCAAAGCAGAACAAGAAGTCATTGGGACTAGACTTCAACCCTGGTCCTTCTGCTCCAAGGGCTGACGGCACACGAGATGCAGAACCCAATGTCGTCGGTCCTTTCTACAACCTTGAAGGTCTCATCACCCATATCTTGGTTCAAGGGACAGCCGTGAATGAGCCTGCAGATGACGCTGAATCAGATGAAGCACCTGCAGCGCCGAAGCCAAAGAAGCAGCCTAAAGCTTCAAAGCCTGCCTCTGCTCCAAAAATCTCACGGGCGAAGCCACTGGCAACTGCACCTCCTGAAGACAGTGTGCAGTCTAAAGATTTGTCACGCATCTCCAAGCCCCAGAAGGTCAAGATGCCTCTGCCACACACCGGCCAACAACTGACAGCTGCTGCTGTTCTGCGTAATGATGCCATTGATCTGTCAAGTGATGAAGATCTTGCAGATGACGCTCTTGAGCAACTGATCAAGAGCAAAGAAGAAGCAGAAATCTTCAATAATCTGCCTCTCTTTGACGTGGCAATCATCCACAACTTCATTGATGAATGGTTTGACACGCCCAACATCAGCTTCGAAGATCTGCAACTACCCATTGGACTCAGTGTCGCCTTCCATGGCGCCATTGCTTCAGAACTAGCTATCGCCAAACGCATAGTTGAACTGAAGCAGAAGATTGACTTTGAGAAATCTCAGTTCAAGAAGCATATGGCAAAGCTCAGCGTGCAAGAGGTGAAGAACTTCAAGATTATGTTGCATGAGCTCAAAGAAGCCTTTCTCAAGAAACGTGCAAAAGCTCAAGGTTCTCGTGAGCGCATGAAGGTCCTGGCTGACAAGTGTGTGCAAGCCTACAATGAGGCTGAGAAGCGCAAGGCCCTTGGGCGTCCTGGCATCGACCCCAGGATGGCTGCAAAGAAGAAGAAGAAGCCCGCTATGGCTGAACCCGACGCACCAAGGCAGGAAGCAGCTCCCATTGTCTTCCCAACTAGCATGACTGGCTCGAAGCCAAAATCCAGGTCTACTGCTTCAGAACTGAAGAAGACGAGGACTACTGAGGCTGAAGCAAGGAAGAGGAAACATCCTGAAGCCTCTGCTACTGCCCCCTCCAAGAAGAAGAGAAAGACCAAGAAGGAACGGGCTGCTCCCACAGAGCCCTTGATTGTTGAACCCATCTCCATGCTTCACCCTGACGCTGAACCTCAAGAGTGCCAACTGACCGTCCATGAGCCTGCTTTCACAGGGGCTCATGAAGCTGAAGACATTCCAGCAGCTGATCCCATCGCTGCTGAAGACATTGGTCATCATGACCATGTTGAAGATGATGCAGTTCTTCCTCAGCTCGAGCACCAACAGGTATCATCGCCTGTGCTAATGCACAACGAACTCATCAGCATTGGTCATCCTCTGACGCCAATTGCTTAGGATGCATCATGGGCTGATCGCCCACAAGCACAAGAGGAAGAAGACTTTGAGGCCCAGCCAACTCCAACTCCACAAGCGTCGCCAGCATTACGCAGGCTTCACAAAGGACCAAGGCCTCCAGTCTCTGAGTCTGAAGCTAAAGCTGTTGAAGACATTCCGGCTGCATCAGCCGATGAAGAAGAAACACCAAGCGCTGCTACACCCCCGTCTCACCAAGAAGCTGTTCTCGAGGAGAACATGACTGTGACCGACCCTCCAGCTCGTCAAGTGGAGGTTGAGAATCTCCAGGCTGCCACCACTAACACTAATGAAGCCAATGACGCTGTCATGGCTGAAGCTAATGTGGAGCCTTCACCAACTCAAGCACCAGAAGTCAGCGAAGCCACTGATCCCACTGCCTCTGTTCCTGCGCCTGCTGCTGGTCCTCAGTTCGACTATCATGTTGAGCACAGCCCTCAGGTCCAGAAGCCAATTCCCAGATTGCCCAGGTTTCCAGGTCCTGCATCAGTACCTGGATCCTTCAATGTAAATGGCTTCAAAGCAGACAACACCTTCTTCAATAGCTCCAGGAACCCCTACTCAAGGGAAAGGATATCATCTGATCAGTTCTGGAGCTATTCGCAGTGAAGCTATTACTCCTGCATTCTATACAATCAAGGTCGCATCTTTCCACATAAGCGTCTTGACATGGAAGCAATAGCTGGTCTGCCCTGTCTGGAAGAAGCTCTGGATAGCTTCAAAGAGGTTGGATTGCTGCCGTTCGTCACTGACCAAGAGCATTGGAATGAAGAGTTGCTGCTCCAATTTTATGCCACACTTCACATCCGTGGGTACAACAGAGATCCGAAGACTTGGGTCCTGGAGTGGATGACAGGAAATGTTCATCACGAAGCCAAAGCCTTTGACATCATTGAGCTCACTGGTTTGCCCACTCCCGGCGATCTCTACGAACATGGCCGTCAGCTTCATAGTGAAGCTGTTGAGAGCATCTTTCAGAAGCCTGAACCTAACATGAGTCAGATGCTCAGTATGATGAAGCCATTGCCCCAAGATGCTGCATATCCCACGGAGTTCTTCGTTGAAGACCTTGAGTATCTGCCAAGGACTATTTATCACATCATAAGGTGAACTCTCTGGCCAATCAAAGGACATTCTCCACATGCCAAGCTGGAAGGTGCAATGAAGACTTTGGTCTTCTATATTCTTCATGGAAAATGCTTTAATGCACAGGACTTCTTCATTCGCCAGCTTGCTGCATCAGGCTCTGATCTTTTTGGCTTGAAGTTATACGCTCCATGGATAATGCGGCTGATTAAACTCCACTCCGCCATCTCATATCAGCCGTCTGCTCGCAATCATCAGATTTTTCTGCCTGATGTGGATATGTCCGTGGAAGCCATTTATCCTGAGCCTGCCAAGGAACCTCTAAGTCTTCAGAATGCGGAGCATCAAAGTTTTTCTCAGAACATTGAAGGAGTTGAAGCAGTCACTCGTGTGTATCCTTTGGCTGGCACTACACGTGCACCGCATCCTGCTCTCACTGAAGCCACTGATAGCACAATTTCCCAACGACCCAAGAAGCGCACTCGTGTCATCAGAAACAGGATAGGCATCATGACTGGCTGAAGCGTCAAATGCAAAGCCTCTTGGTGGATGTTAATTGCATTCGCAGTCTTGCCACCAAGAATGCCTTTGTTGCACACGAAACCTCTCGACGCACCTGGAAAGGGCTGACGCTAATGTGCTCTGAAGATGATCTTCAAGAGGATGGCTTCTCTGAACGATTCAAGTTTGACTCCACACCTCCTCGAAGGGCAGTGCTGTGACGAACTCCATCTCTTGAAGACTCTAAGTTCTCTTCCTCTGCTGCAACTGTGAATGCCAGAGTGATCGAGGATGAAGACGATGCTACTTCACCGCCACCTCCTTCAGCCCGCTTCGACACTGCTCCAAGCTCTTCTACACCACCGAACACCACCGACGACCCTGCTGCTTCACCTACTCTTCATGGGAACGAGTAGATGCTCTATGTCTTCGAACCTTTTTGGTCCTTATTGACAAAAGGGGGAGAAGCATATGAGTTTGATAGTCTTCAAGCGGGTCCATATGGGCGGGTGCTTTATATTTTGCTTCGTGTTTACAACTCTTGTTTTGATACATTTGGTTCTTTGAGTTGTAACACTTAAACTCGATGGTCGTCTGCTACTTATTTTCCACCTTGTGATGCGATGATAAATTCCGCATGTGCGACGATAAATTCCGCGCTTAGATCATTTTGCAGACGTCCATTTTCCATTATGCATGCCATTATTTTCACATACCTTCTCATGCATAATGGATTGTCATCATAAGTTGAAGAGGATCTCCACAAGCACAACCTGCCATGTGCATTTGCATTCCAAAAGCAAATTACTTATATGCACATCTTTAGGGGGAGCCCTCACAGCTTATGAAGACAATTCCCTATCCTCTTACAATTTCACATATTATATTCCCTGTTGAAAACTTCACCTAGTTTGTCATCAATCACCAAAAAGGGGGAGATTGTAAGTGCATCTAGTGCCACCCCTAGTTGGTTTTGGAGTATTGACGACAAACTTAGTTGAGGAACTAATGTGTTTGTGAGAATTGCAGGATAACACAGGTAGAAGTCCCTCATTGATTCGGTTTTCCTACCAGAGATGACCCCTAAAAATGTATGAAGACATTGATGTCAAAGGTGGTTTATGAAGATATTCTCATTGAAGACTATGACAAGAGAAGACATCGCATGAAGCCTATGGAGCTCGAAGACTTAGATCTTTCGTAGTTCTTTTTCTTCTTTGTTGAGTCATAGGAACCACCGTACTGTTAAGTGGGGTTCAAGAGAACCAGTCAGAATGACTGAAGTGATGCTTAACCAAAACCTATGTCTTCGAGTGAAGACTATGAGAGCGAATCTTGTCCAGAGTCGGACAAGTCAGCTTTGCTTGTAGCCCAAGTAAAGTTGTCGTGTGAGTTTGAAATCTGACTGTTGGAACACGTGTCAGTTCCTTAGTGACCCAGGGTCATTTCGGACAAATCAGGTCGGGTTGCCTAGTGGCTATAAATAGCCCACCCCCTACAATCATAAACGGTTGGCTGCTCAGAGTTAGTATACGGCTTTTGTCGTTTGAGAGCAACCCACCTCGAAGCCTTTGAGAGAGAATTCCTTGCGAGGATAAAGCCCTAACCACCAAGAGCCAAAGAGAATTAGGCATCACCAAAGAGAATTAGGCATCACTGTGAATCCTCCAGCCGATTAGGCGTCGCGTTCTGAGCGTCCAAGAGACATTGTGGATCGCCGGTGAACATAGTCTGTGAAGGTTTGGGAGTCTACCTTGAAGACTTACCAGAGTGATTGGGCGAGGTCTATGTGACCTTAGCTCAAGGGGAATACGGTGAGAACTGGGTGTCCTGAGCTGCGTGTTCAGGACTGGGTGTCCGGGACTGTGTGTCCTCAGGTTTAAATACCTAGCCGCCCTAACCAGACGTACAGTTGTCACAGCAACTGGAACTGGTCCAACAAATCATTGTCTTCAACGAGTCACTGGTTTCATCCTTCCCTTCCCTTTACTTACTGTTGGTCCTTGTGAAGTCATTGTATGATTGCACTATCTTTTGTCTTCACTGAGTAACTGTGTGTTCTGTTTGGCTTCATATTATCTTCCTACCTGATCCTTACTACCTAGCTGCTATTAGTCATTGTGCTTTCACTTCATTTAATACTTGACTATGGTGTACCTAGTGTAGTCTACCTTCCGCTGCATGGCAATAGGTTTATTTCTATCGTTTGTCTTCGAAACTTCCACGTTTTGAAGACTTTCATAAAAATCGCCTATTCACCCCCCCTCTAGTTGATATAACGCACTTTAAATCATCCATCATGATGGTTCTCTTATCTTGCACATAACCATTAGAAGCACAAGTGCAAGAATAATATGATGCAACAATGGCAATATTCATGGCACTAGGCATATGGTGTAAAGGGGTAAGACAATCATGCTTCACAAGAAATATGTTCGAATCTCCAAATATATGCAAGAATGCTATGGAGGCAATCTCATTAGCAAGACTAAAGGCATAGTTGCACTCAATACATGGCAAATCATCTAGCATGAGAGAGGCAACATGTGGAGATATATGACAAGAAGCCATAATAATCATGTGATAAGCATGTAGGTGGTTGTCATCAACCGCATGAAGTGAACAAGTACGAGTCATCGGTGATGCAACAAGGCAAGCAATCATAAGAATGAAGTCGTGCAAGCTAGTAGTGCAAAGATGCAACATACTAGAGGAAATCAAGGAAATCATGTCATGTGAGCAAATAATAGGCATAGGCAATGCACATGACATATCGCAAGCACGAACACAAAGCAAGATCATAGTATAATCATAGGCATGGGGCACAAAGCAAATATGGCAATAACAAGTGATATCTCCAGCAATCTTGCAAATACAGATACAAGTATTAGAATCAATCATCATGTGTAATTCAAAGCATGGGTCACAAATGCATGGCAAAAGCATAGGAATGAGTATATCATGCAAAGTGAACATGGCAAGAGGGGCATAGAGTATGTAATGGACAATAACCCATAACCATGTGAGGGCCAAGTAGAAGAAATGCGCGAAGTATTTGCGCGAAGAGAGCGATGGGAAAGACACTCCATGGGATCCCAAGTCATCGTTGCTCCCTAAAGCTCGTCTTGTCAACTCTTGGGATTGAGAGGTTGACGAGTATACATGAGTACCTACACACAACAAAAACAAAGGGAAAATTGTGTGTGCGTGGTAGATGTACACATCATCTATCATGATGCGCACGAGCTTGTGTTGGTTAGCACAAAATATCCAATGCTCAAATAATTGAGTTGTAGGATATAGAAACATGTCATCCATCATGAGAGGTTTGTTGTTATGTATGACATGATGGGCACACAAATTGAGAATGCAAGTATATGGCACATAATTCATGGAAAGCATATTGTGCACACAAGTATGAGGAACATGCAATGGATGGGATGGATCAAAATCTCCTAAAATGTATGAGGGAACTATGGGGGTCTCCTCATTAGAAATATCGGAAACATCATATGGAGAAAATGCGCAACACCCAAAACAATGCATATCCGAAGCAAGATGGTTATGGCATGGCATATGAGATAAATGATGCAAAGGTAGCATGTCAATATCATCACAAGAAAAACAAATGCCAATAACCATGGGCTTGCCATCTATGCCATAAGTGCAAATTGGGTTAATCTTAATGGCATATGCATAGTCACTATGAAGAGATTGCAAATATGACATGTGGTCGATCTCATGCATAGCATATGACAAGTCAAGTGGATTGGCAAACATGATGTGACTAAGAGAATTAGCACAAGAAATCCTATTTAACATGGCATCACAACTAATAGACTCCACATGGCGATCAGCATACTCATCATAAATGGGTAAATCATCGCATGGGGAAGTCACACTAGCATGAAGCATGGAAATAGGTTGATCAACATCATGCAAGCAATCAACGTCAAGAATGTCCACTAGTAGGACTAGAGCATCACCTTCACCTATGTTACCTTTGTCATTCCACTCATGTGGTGTAGGTGAGGTGGGAAAGACCAAATGGTGGTCATCTTCGTCTTGATGGAACCATGTGGGGGGTGCATCATATTCCACCATGGCCATCGTCTTGTCCAAATGGAGGACGAAGTCATCGCGAATCGGCGCTTCATCATAGATGGGACCTAGCACCAAATGAGAAGACACAATAGAGGTAGAGGTCAAGTTGTTAGTGTTGAAAGTGGCCTCACATGACCTATCAACTATCTCACTCTCTCTATGTGGTGGTTCACTCACTCCCTCAAAATAGATGCATCAAACTCACATATGGTGGAGTCACTCTTCTCACTCAAGAGGTGGGGGTTGTGGCTCTCCTCACATGGGAATTTTGGAAACACATCGTATATGGGGCTAGTGGTGAAGTCACTCTCACTCTCAATATGGTGGCAAAAGTCACTCAAGTCATCATGCGTCGCCGTGGTCGAGGTGACATACTCAACCATCTCACCGCCGTCGCCATGGATGAAGGCCAAAGATGGCACATCATCACTCTTGCCTCCTAAGATGGAAGCATCATCCTTGCTCGCCACCGTGTCGCTCGCCTCCAAAGCTTGGTCGTTAAAGGTCTCCGTAGTTGAACTCGTCGCCGCACCGTCTTGAAAAAGAGTCATAGGAGACTCGGCATCATCAATGCCACAAAGAGGGATGGCGGTGAAGTCGAACTTGGGAGCATCATCTTGGAGCTCGTCGGGCTTGGACATCATGGTGGTACTAGCCTCATGCTCGTCGTGTTGGAGCTTGGTCTTCGAGAAGTGTGCTTGGGGTGGAGAAGCCTTGGTCTTCATGAGTTCTTTTTCCGCCTTGTGAGCACCAATGTAGTTGTCGTCAAGGGACTTGTAGTTCTTGAGGAAGATAGGCTTGGAGATGTCGTTGTTCAATCCCATCATGAAGTGGAACTTCAATGACATGGGGTCGTCCACGCCGGCACGTCGCAAGGCATGCTTCATCTCCTTGAAGTACTCATCGATGGACTTGGATCCTTGGATGATGTTCTCCAATTGGCGTAGAAGTTGTTCCGTGTAGGTTGGAGGCACGAACTCTCTCCGCAAAACTCTCTTCGTCTTGGGCCAACTCATGTCGTAGATCTCCGGAGGTGTGTGAAGCCACCATGTGGATGCATAGTCGTGGAAGTTTCTTGAGGCGCACTTCACTTGATCTTCGGGAGGGACTTGATGTAGCTTGAGGTAGTCGTCCATCAAACACTCCCACTCGAGATACTCCTCAGGTTCTAGAGTCCCATAGAAAGGAATCTCGTGGTTGGTGTCGAGGTCATAGTAGCTCGAGGGAGTAGTGGACTTGAGCTCGTGGAGTAGGCGAAGATGTCGTACGTCCGAAGGCGAAGATGCCTTGAAGTCACTTGGCGAAGATGCCTTGAAGTCACTTGGCGAAGATGGCAAAGGTGTTGAAGAAGCCGTAGCCTTGTAGTCGATGTCGTTGTACTGTATGGCCCGTGCGCACGGGGGTGCTGTAGGCCGTGTGCATGGGGTCCCGTGTGCACGGGGGTGGCAGAGAAGCCAACTCTCGTCCAGTAGGTCGCTCTTCATGGTCTTGTCGATATCGATGCTTGTGTGTACTTGCCGGAGATGGTAGCACGGAAGTCTTTGCACTTAAGCGTCTTCTCGAAGATGAGGAAGACCGCTTGCCGTTCTTGATGAGGACCTTGAGCTCCTCCATGTGCTTGTCCATCTTGGCATCGATGACGTTCTTCATAGCATCGAACTCGTCGTCGTGGTTGTAGACCGGAGGTGAAATGCATTGCCTATCCATCACAAAACTCGAGCAAAGGTGAGTAGGAAATGAGATAAACAATACCAAGCTACCTTTTCCCAAAGTTGAGGATGTATCTCGTATCACTCAATGTGAGATGAAAGAATAGTGGAATTGGTACCGGACTTGTTCACTCACAACTAGCAAGTAAAGCTTATGGTGGAGCACGGTGAGGATAGTGGCACAAATTTTTTATGAAAAATGTTAGCAAGAGTCAATAATGTTGGAAAAGATTCACAAAGTCGCAAGTGTAACAAGTAGACCAATAGCAATATGTGGCACACGGAAACACACACACACGGATAGATAAATGGGGTCGTGCCACCAAGGAATGAGCACAAAATATGGAATCCACGGAAAATGCTCGTGTTGCACAACTCAAGAGAGACGCTAGCACGATTCCTCAATAGGTGGATACGACACTTGTGCACAACCTATAAGATGCAAAATGTATGAGCTTCTATCCCAAGTATGCTATGTGTATGATGTTCCCGTTGTTCTTCTCAAGGTGATCCAAGATGATCGGATATGACAATCTTATGCGCAATGTGGTATGATGCTATGGCACTTGCTTACAAGATCTTTGATCTCTTTTCTTTTGCTTAAAAGATTATTCTCCTTTTTTTATATGCCCACTATGCGAAATGCACAAACCAAGATAGAAATTGTGTATATGCGGGAACAATCTTGTGACACAAGAGATGATATGATGATACCAATATGATATGGTATGCATGCAATGGAAGCTGTAGATCACTAATGTGCACAAGTAACATTGCCGGCAATACTCAAATGGCTAGTCTCGATAGGTAAGTGATGCAAAAAAGGGCTAGGGGTTATCAATGCAATTGCAAGGGGGAATGTACAATGGTGTCGTTGAGGTTACTGTCCTTGAAGATGGTGAGTGGCGGTGATCTTGATGTAGATACCAAGATGATGGAGACTCGTCCCTAATAGCCGAAACACCTTAGGAAACAGTAAAAAACCGCGAACTCAAAATCTCACGGACAAAAGTCAAATGGTGGTAGCGGAGATGGCAATGTGGAAGTGATGATGAACAAGAAGCCATCCCTAAGTAGCTGAAACACCTTAGGATACTCAAGTCACCACTCAAACAACCACAAATGCTAAATGGAGCAAAAATGGATTAGGTTGCGGAAGGCTATGGTGGGTTTTGCGGATGATATGGTGGAAGGCCTATGCAAAGATGCCAAAATGTCAAAAAAATTATGGATTCAAATGGTGTTGGAACCTATGTAGGTGGATGGGGGATGTCAATAGCTACTCAACAAGGTAAAGAACGCGACGATCGGACTCCGGATGTGGAAGTTATGGCCGAAACGGTGAAGTGCACGCGGCTGCTGAAGGGGGGCCGTACACACACCGTGGGCACGGGGTCACCTGGGACACGAAGGTTTGGTGGATTTCTTCCCGATCTGGGCTCCAAATGGAGGGATCCCTTTGCTTTGGTGTAGCTGGGAGGTATGGGGTGGTATGGGAGGGTGGGAGGTCGAAGGGACAGCGGCCGAAGCGCACTGGAAGGGTCGTGCGCATGGGGTCTATCTGGCCCGTGTGCACGGGGTCTCGATGGCCCGTGTGCACGGGGTGCTCTATGAGCAGATGAACTGCTCCGGATCCGTGGGTAAATTCGAAATTGGGGTCTAAATCGAAGGATGGAAGGTAGGGGAAGGAGGAAAGCTAGATCCACTTGAAACCAAGCAAATCCATGGATCAAATCCAACAAAACATCATCAAAACCAACAAATCACAAAAAAAATTGGGCTATTTTTGGTGGGGAATTTTCAAATTTAGGACGAAATCAACAAAACTAGGCTAGAAAACAAAGAGGGGGGCTCCAATTTCGTGAGAAACCATGGCTCATGATACCAAAATGGTGTAGGGTGGAACCCTAAGTGGAGATCTTTCACAAATTGGAGGGGGAATCCCCAAGAACAAGATGAACACAAGAGGGAAAACAAGAGGAACACTCAAGAACAAGTCCAATCACACATCCACTAGACAATCAAACACACAAGATCCACAAGGTACATGAACAATCAAAGGGAAATAAGATACATGGTAGAGTTCATCCCAAATCCTATGAAGGAGATGAGGGCTTGATGATCTAGATAGATCCTTCCATCAAGAGGGGTCTTCATCCACTAGGGATCTTCTCCAATGGAGGCCTTGAACTCCAATGGAGTGTCTCTCTCTCAAGAGGAATCCCACAAGGGGAGATACATGAGCTAAGCTCTAGTGTTTAGATCTATTCTTAGCTAAGTCTAAATGGAGGAGATGAAGGAGTATATATAGTCCTAGGCAAAGAGAGGGATAAGTGGGGGGCGAAATGGTAAAACAAGGGCAAAGCCCGCAGCATCACATAGGGGGCCCCGTGTGCACGGGGTAAGTGGAGCCCGTGCGCACGGGGTCCGTGAGGCCCGTGGGCACGGTACACGCCCATGCGCACGGGGTCTTCAGGACCGCCAGCCTGGGAGGCCCGTGGGCACGGGGTCGGAGGGGCCCGTGCGCACGGGGTCGCCTGGGAGCTGTTGCCTTCTTCTTGGCGCTTCCTTCTCCGCTTCCAGGCTTCCCTCTTGGATAGTGTAGATGTTCTCTTCTTCTTCGACTCCTCCTCGATGAATCTGTAGCTCCGCTCACACCTATGTATGCACACGAGAGAGGGGTCAAGTAGTATACCATCCTTGAAAGGTACAAGTGGACACATGTAAAGGAGATGATTCACCTTTGTATGTATGAAGTAGATGTGGCACGTGTCACTTGCCAAATGGACTTTTGACATGGTGATGTCCATAGGATGCTCCGCATCACAATCTCTCTCCCTTTATAAATGTAATCGATTGACCTTGCTTCCTCCCACGCACAAAATATATCGACATGTCTGTGACCGGATCATCTCTCAAGCTCTATCTTACAGCCATCACCCTTACCAAAAGCTCAATTGGACAATATCTCTCCAGAGCATATATATCTTATCAATGAATGTCGGACCACACTCACTTTGCCTCTCTATCTATATGTGTCTCACTTTACATTGCTTTCTCACGCCATAAGTTCCACACGTTGAAGCTACCTCTCCATCCCTCGCAAAGACGGAGCTATTTACATTGCGAGGGGGACTCCAACATTTGATTAATTTGTGTAGGCATTTATTCCGGTGGGTTTAGATTATATTTTCATAGCATTCGGCCCACAACTACTCGAAACACCATTGCAACCCACGCACCTCCCCCAATTGATTTCCCTCTGGCTCGGTCATCGCTCTCTCACACGTACTTTCTTGCATTCAACATCGCACCATGGTATTATTGCAAAAAACTCTATTGTTCTCTTTAGTTATTACAAATAAGCTACAAAACTACACACCGATAGTCCACCTGTAATGGAACAAAATTTGACCCACAAATTGAAGTGCTACAAACTACACACCGAGGGGCCCACCTGTCATGAATTTTTTTTGAACCCATATATAAATTAAAAATTAAAAAGTACGCGGATCGAACATGCGACCAGGGCCCTCAAGCCGCACGTCAATAGGCCACATACGTAGAACAAGAATGTTTGTTGTACCCCCCTTTGTTCATATAATGTTTTTATATTACCACAACCTATTTAATGGATAACATGCAATATTATTTTTAGTACATTAGTGGGACCTACTCATTAGGACGTACTATTCGCCTTCACTTACTAGTGGGTTCCATGTGCGCTCTCTCTCTCTCTCTCCTCCCCTTCTACGTTTAGACGCACGGGCAAACATGAAGAACTCATGGGAGATGTTGTCGTTGACCATATCTGGATGCGTTCACAAGTTACGGCACTAGTCTCACATACTAGTAGTACTAGTCAATGTGTATGTGCAATGCACGTTAATTTGGAAGTATATTAAGTGCATGTGAATATTAAGTAGGATATTATTTGTGTGTTATTTTGTGATTAGCATTATTTTTGCCATGAAATTAACTGCACGCTAAACGTGTTGAGCACTCGACATTGAATCAGTCTAGGTCGTTAGATGAGAAGGAATACATGTGGCTTGATGACGTTTTATATTTAATTTGATACGGCTCTAGCAGAACATTCAGTCGATCAAACCATAGATTTCATTCAGTCTGACTCTGACTTTACATTCATAGGATGATCGATCTAAAATAAATGGAAATGATAAACGTTCGGATTTTAAGCATGGCAATCCGAATGTTTTTCATGGCAAATTTAGATTACACGGTGGCGGGGGGGGCGTCTTGCGGTAGGAAGCGGCTCCTTTACCGTGCTCTGTGTGTTGTCTGGCCACTAACCGATGACAAGGGTGGTGTCTTGTGCCGTTGTTGGTGTACTCCTGGATGTTGGCCCTAGCTTCAAGGAAGGCCACAATGTTCTAGACTTTGGTCTCCAAGAGCGAGTCAACTGGCGGGAGGAGGCGACTTGGTTTGATGCAAGGAAGAGGTCCACTGCGGCTGTCCATGCCGCCGAGGGGGGCATTGGCAATGACACGTCGGAGACATTTGTGTGCATAGGCACCAACACGGGCGCGCACATCAGTGCACGCACAGGTGCATGTGCTCGCAGGTGCACATGCATCGGCACAATCGCGCAAGGCAGTGCACGCACAGGCGCATGCGCTGGCAGGTGCACGGGCGCGTGAAAGTCGGCGAGGACCTTGTGGAACCCCGTGGCATCAACCTCGGCAAGAATGTGCGGCTCCCAGCCCATCAAATCCACGAGGTTGGGCGCTGGCACAGTCGGGGCGACAGGAGCCGGAACAGGAGCGGGGATAGGCGCGGCGTCTTCCTGCAGGGCCGGTTCAAGATCGTCCCAAAGCGCCTTATGTTCTTGAGACTCCGGCTGGGTGTCTTCCTCAGGAAACTAGAAGACTAAGGGAAGACCACCGTGATGCGGCATGGCGTACGGTTAGGTCAGGCTGGTTGGAGGTAGACGACAGGAGAATCGGAGTGGAAGAGAGAAGATTGTAGCGATACTTGGTAGTGCGGGGTTGATTTTAAACTGCGGCGTTCACGAAATTAAAAGTGGGAGCAGTTGGGACGAAGGTGGGCGGTGGAGCCTGGTCAAAGGGCTCGCCTCCTGGTTAGCTGGCGCAACGGTCTGCTCGCACACCTCCCGGTCAGCCGGCGCAGTGGTCTGCTCGCACGCCTCCCATCGACTCACACGCTTGCTCGAACGGCACCCGCCGATGAGAAGCGGGACTCGTGGCGGCACGTAAACGCCCACGGTTTCAATAGTGAAAGCGTTCGCCTTAACGTGACAGGTCTTTGTGCCAAAATACCTCGGCTCTTCATTTGTGCAGCTTCTCATAAGAAGCTTATCTCAAATTGAAGAAAAAATTACTTAGGAATATTTGTGCCATATCACGTGACCATGCTCAATATTTGTGCTAGCTCACTTTTGGATTTTCTGAAATTTAAAATCCAGGATTCGAAACACTATCATAACTTGCATCATGCAATAATTTTCAAGCGATACATCTTTCCTGTTGTATTTCTTAAGAAAGGATTTGGTCAAACATTTTGCTTACTTAGACTTCAGACAAGTTATATATGCAGAGTAAAAGGATAATCCCTCCGTACCAGTGCATTGCCTAATATATTAAATCAAGTCCTAGGCACGAACAAACACGCTCAATTCTGTGCTCATCCTAGTGTAGTACTCCTATTAGTACTAGGCAATGGAGTTGACGGGTGACCTTGGGTAGCGGCGACCGAGGGAATTGAACCATGCTCAACAAGGTAGGTAACGTTGTCTAGTTACTAAAGCACCCCTCAATTGTTCGTCAGTAGTCATTATGGACCGGGGACATGAGGGGAATTTCCTAGGGCTGGAATTCTGGACACCAGATATTTCGACTTGAAACGCGGAGGCTCGACTAGTTGGGGTTGGCTAATGTGCGTACCATGCATGCCACCAGAAGGACACGAGCCTTGTTTTTTTAGGATCAACACGAGCCAGGGTCTGGCTGGTACGCCGTTGGGTCCACCATTCGAGAATACGAAAGGAATCTTTTAAATTGCTGAACGAATCTATGTGTATTACAATGCCCATATTTTTCTAGCAAATAGTAATCTCAACGTGGTAATTGATTTATGATGTGTTCTTGAATTAGAGTGAGTTTGTGATATAGTGATCTCAACGTGGATTTCACATTTCATGGTATCCTGCTACCTCTTGAGCACTGCGTTTGTTTTCCCTTGAAGAGGAAAGGGTGATGCTGCAAAGTAGCGTAAGTATTTCCCTCAGTTTTTGAGAACCAAGGTATCAATCCAGTAGGAGATCACGCTCAAGTCCCACGCACCTACACAAACAAATAAGAACCTCTCAACCAACGCGATAAAGGGGTTGTCAAGCCCTTCACGGTCACTTACGAGAGTGAGATCTGATAGATATGATAATATAATATTTTTGGTATTTTTATGATAAAGAGAAATAAAGATGCAAAGTAAAATAAACGGCAAAGGAAATAACCCAGTATTGGAAGATTAATATGATGGAAGATAGACACGGGGGCCATAGGTTTCACTAGTGGCTTCTCTCAAGAGCATAAGTATTACGGTGGGTAAACGAATTACTGTCGAGCAATTGATAGAAAAGTGAATACTTATGAGAATATCTAGGTATGATCATGTATATGGGCATCACGTCTTAGACAAGTAGACCGAAACGATTCTGCATCTACTACTATTACACCACACATCGACCGCTATCCAGCATGCATCTAGAGTATTAAGTTCATAAGAACAGAATAATGCTTTAAGGAAGATGACATGAGGTAGAGGGATAAACTCATGCAATATGATATAAACCCCATCTTTTCGTCCTCGATGGAAACAATACAACACGTGTCGGTTCCCTTTCTATCACTAGGATCGAACACCGCAAGATTGAACCCAAAGCTAAGCACTTCTCCCATTGCATGAAAGATCAATCTAGTAGGCCAAACCAAACTGATAATTCGAAGAGACTTGCAAAGATAAACCAATCATACATAAAAGAATTCAGAGGACAATCAAATATTGTTCATAGATAATGTGGATCATAAACCCACAATTCATCGGATCTTGACAAACACACCGCAAAAGAAGATTACATCGAATAGATGTCCAAGAAGATCGAGGACAACTATGGACCCATAGGTCTGAAGTAAACTACTCACACATCACCGGAGAGGCCATGGAGTTGATGTAGAGGCCCTCCATGATGAATGCCCCCTCCGCGGAGCTCCGGAAAAGGCCCCGAGATGGGATCTCTCGAGTACAGAAGGTTGTGGCGGTGGAATTAGGTTTTTGTGGTGCTCCTGGATGTTTACGGGGTATGTGGATATATATATATATATAGGAGGAAGAAGTACGTCGGTGGAGCAACGAAGGGCCCACGAGGGTGGAGGGCGCGCCCAAGGGGTAGGCGCGCTCCCCAGCCTCGTGTGTTCCTCCCTTGTTTCTTGATGCACACTCAAAGTCTCCTGGATCATGTTTGTTGAGAAAATCACATTCCCGAAGGTTTCATTCCGTTTGCACTCCATTTGATATTCCTTTTCTTCGAAACCCTAAAATAGGCAACAAAACAGCAATTTGGGCTGGGCCTCCGGTTAGTAGGTTAGTCCCAAAAATGATATAAAAGTGTAAAATAAAGCCCATTAACATCCAAAATAGATAATATAATAGCATGGAGCAATCAAAAAATTATAGATATGTTGGAGACGTATCAAGCATCCCCAAGCTGCATTCCTGCTCGTCCTCGAGTAGGTAAATGATAAAAGAAGAATTTTTGATGTGGAATGCTTTCTAACATATTTCTCAATGTAATTTTTCTTTATTGGGGCATGAGTGTTCAGATCCGAAAGATTCAAGATAAAAGTTTAATATTGACATAAAAATAATAATACTTCAAGCATACTAACTAAGCAATTATGTCTTCTCAAAATAACATGGCCAAAGAAAGTTATCCCTACAAAATCATATAGTCTGGCTATGCTCTATCTTCACCACACAAAATATTTAAATCATGCACAACCCCGATGATAAGCCAAGAAATTGTTTCATACATTTGATGTTCTCAAACTTTTTCAATCTTCATGCAATATATGAGCGTGAGCCATGGATATAGCACTATGGTGGAATAGATTGATGGTTGTGATGAAGAAAAAAGGAGAGGATAGTCTCACATCAACTAGGCGTATCAACGGGCTATGAAGATGCCCATTAATAGATATCAATGTGAGTGAGTAGGGATTGCCATGCAACGGATGCACTAGAGCTATAAGTATATGAAAGCTCAACAAAAGAAACTTAGTGGGTGTGCATCCAACTTGCTTGCTCACGAAGACCTAGGGCATTTTGCGGAAGCCCATCATTGGAGTATACAAGCCAAGTTCTATAATGAAAAATTCCCACTAGTATATGAAAGTGATATCACAGGAGACTCTCTATATGAAGAACATGGTGCTACTTTGAAGCACAAGTGTGGAAAAAGGATAGTAGCATTGTCCCTTCTCTCCTTTTCTCTCATTTTTTTATTTGGGCCTTCTTTCTTTTTTTGGCCTCTTTTCTTTTTTTCGTACGGAGTCTCATCCCTACTTGTGGGGGAATCATAGTCTCCATGATGCAGAGCATCCCAAGGTCTTCCCCATGGACCTACCATCGTCTAATCAAGTGCCTTGTGGACCTATGACTCGATCACGTGCAAGAGCTCTCGAGACCGAGGTGACATCTCTCCTCTCACAATTCCACTTCGATGACCATGAGACATGGCTACTACCTCAAACGGAGACATTGTGCATACTCAGGTATCAAGGAGTTAGCCATGGAGACGCCAAGGAGCAAGGAGAATCCGAAGAGGAAGATGGACGTGAAGATGGAGAAGGAAAAGGGCTAAGTCAGCAGAAGCCCGGACGTTCCGGACCGCCGTCCGGACGATCCGGCTCAGCCCGGATGATCCGGACCCCGGCCCGGACGATCCGGATAATATGCCCAACGACACCCGAAGCATCAACATGAAGCCGGGTCATCCGGACCCAGGCCCGGATCATCCGGCCACACCTGGATGTCCGGACCAGGTCCCGGACATCCGGCCCTCCCGCAGCTGCTCCAACACAACCAGATCATCCGGGCACCGTCCCGGATCATCCGGACCCCCGAAGCCTGGATCGTCCGAACAAACTTCCGGATCATCCGGCTACCGCCTGCGTGCGTGACTTGGGCCGAGGCCCATGTACCAGTTTCGTCCCCTCACTTACCCCTTCGCCCCTTGGGCTATAAATAGACCTTCTCCTCCCCATTTTTATGGTTAGCAAAGGTTTAGCTCATGTTTGTGTGAGAGCTTTGCTCATCCACTTGGTTGCCTTCTCCACGGAGATTCGAGCCTCCACCGGAGAAGATCCCCTAAGCGGATTCAAGACCCCTTTTAGGGAGGAACCCAAGACCTCCTCACGGAGAAGGCTGGCTACCCTTGTATCGTCCCTAGTTGTACATGGATCGTGTATCTTTCCTTATGTACTCGAGGGTGTATACCATGTGTGACTTATTCGTATCGGTTTAGTGTTTCCTCTCGTGTTTCTCATTGTGATTTCTCTCCATTCTTCCCCGTGTTCTTCATGATTTTTGCGGGATTTCGGAGCCTCCCCTCTTCGTTTTCTAGGTTGATTTTGTTGTTTTTCGTCCTAATCCGAAAATACCCACAAAAATAGCCCCAAAATTTTTTCTTGTGATTTGTGAGTTTTGATGATGTTTTGTTGGTTTTGACCCGTGAGTTTGTTGTGTTGCAAGTGGATCTAGCCTTCCCCCACCATCTCCACCTCGAAATCCCTCCAGAATCCGCGAAATCCCTGAAATTGTGGTCGTTTTCGAGTTCATCCCGAGCCATCCCCGAGCAAGATTGGCCCGCACGGATCATCCGGCTATTCGCCCCGTTCATCCGGATCCGCCTGGATCATCCGGCTCCTGGCCCGGATCATCCGTCTTCCACTGACCAAACTGCATTTGCTGCAGTTTTTGACCACCGCCGCCTACGCCTCCGCATACCCACTTCGACCACCACCACCTAACTTCCGCAAACCCCTCCGCAAAACTTTCCAATATCCCACCCCACACCACCACTTGACACTTTTTGTCGCACTTGGTTTTGAGAATTTGAGTTGTGGCTCATCGTTTCCTTCCGTGTTTCGGCTACCTAGGGATGGTTCGACATCAACATCACCACCGCTCATTTTCGCCAAGGACTACTACGAACCACTACACCCTTGTGGTATCATCTTCCCATTGGTATCATCTTGGTATTGTGATATCATCGTACTCTCTTCCATTTGCATTGATAAACCCATAGCCTTACTTTTGTGTAGCTTATCCATCGAGACTAGCCTTTGAGTATTGCCGGCAACGTGACTTGTGCACATTAGTGATCATACATCCCATAGCATACATACTATCATCGTGTTGCATATCTTGGAATCATCTCTTGTGTCACAAAGTTGTCATCGCATACACAATTGCTATCTTGGTTCGTGAAGCATCGCATGAGAAAAGAGCTCAAACATCAAAGAGCCAAATAAGCTTTTAAGCAAAGAGAAAAGATAAGCAAAGAGCTTATAAGCAAGAACCATAGAAACACACAATATTAAGATTGTCATACTCGATCATCTTGGATCATATCTCCGGAACAACATACTGGGGATAGAAGTCATTGCATTTTTGCTTAGTAGGTTGTGCACAAGTTCGTATCCGCCTATTGTGCAATCGTGCTAGCGTCTCTCTAGTGTTGTGCAACAAGAGCATTTTCGTGGATCCCACATTTTGGCTCACCCTTGGTTGCTGATGCAGAGCATCCCACGACCATCCCCATGGACACCACCTCAACTATCCAAGCTCCAAGTGGGCCCATGACAAGGGCTAGGGCACGTGCTATTGAATTCGAGGTGACATCACTCCTACTTGAGTTTCCCTCCTCTTCAAGTGAGACATGGCTACTGCCTAAGTCCGAGATGCTATGTGTGATCAGGTACAATGCTCAAGACATGGAGTCGAGGGATGTAGGAGAAGAGACAGGCGTCAACACTTTGGACAGCCCGGAACATCCGGCCAGAGCCCGGAACTTCCGGCCGCCGATGACTTCGACCAGCCCAGGCGTGCCAACTCTCGGGTTAGCCCGGACCCCGTCCCGGACCTTCCGGTGCCTGGAACCTCCGGCCAGCCCGGACCTTCTGGCCCCCGGATGCCAACACATCTCCACCGGCGCCAACTCTCTGGTTAGGCCGGACCCTCCCCGGAACCTCCGGCTCCCGGAACTTCCGGCCTCGCGCGGAACTTCCAGCCCCGACTGTGCGCAGTGACTTGGGCCAAGGCCCGTGTACCCTTTCGTAACCTAGACTATAAATACTCTTCTCCTACCTATGTTTTAGGGTTAGCAAAGAGATAGCTCATGATTGTGTGAGAGCTTTGCTCATCAACTTGGTTACCTTCTCCTCAGAGATCGCACCTCCTTGGAGAAGATTCCCCAAGTGGATTCAAGACCCCTCTTTAGGGAAGAACATCAAGACCTCCTCATGGAGAAGACCGGTTACCGTGTATCGTCCCTAGTTGATCGTGGATCGTGTATCTTACTCTATGTATTCGGGGATCTAGCACGTGTGTGACTATCTTGTTGGTTTGAGTGTTCCTCTCCTATTTCCCTTGTGTTTCCCCTCGTTTTCCCCTTTGTGTTCTTTGTGTTCATCGCGGGATTTCACTCCTTTCGTGAAAGTTCGCGCAATTAGGGTTCTACCCTACATCATCTTGGTATCATGAGCCACGTTGATCATGATTTCGGAGCCTCCCCGTTGTGTTTCTAGCCTAATTTTGTTGTTTTTCGTCCTAATCCGAAAAATCCCACCAAAAATAGCCCCAACTTTTTTTTTGTGATTTGTTGGTGTGTTGAAGTTTTGTTGGTTTTGATCCGTGAATTTTGTGTGTGGCTCATAGATCTAGCCTCCCCACCCTTCTTTTACACCAATTTTCTTGCTTTTCCCCTGTGGATTTGAGTTTTTCCTCAAGTTTTTCCGCCCAAGTCCATGATCCCCACTTCTCTGTTCTTGCCAGTTTCGCGACCCCCGGACCTTCCGGCCGTGCCCGGACCTTCCGGCCACGCCCGGACCTTCCGGCCGCACCGGAACCTCCGGACCCCGGACCTTCCGCCTTGCCCGGACCTTCCGGCTTAGACAGAAAGTTCGCGCATCTTCGACGATTTCTGCTATTTCGACAACTCCGCCCACGGTGCAGCGGCATCTTCGCCAATGTACTGAAGACCGTGCACTATGACAACGACTACAATCTCATCCTTTTGAAACCTTCAACCGTAAGCAAGAACAGTAACCTCATCTTGGTATTGGACATATCACTCTTGCCATTACATTGATAGCCTTCATAGCCTTCTCCTTTGCGTTGCTTACCCATCGAGACTGGCCTTTGAGTATTGTCGGCAACGAGACTTGTGCACATTAGTGATCATACCTCCCATAGCGTACATACATCATTGTTGCATATATTGGTATCATCCCTTGTGTCACAAAGTTGTTTCCGCATACACTATCGATATCTTAGTTCGTCAAGCATTGCATGAGAAAAGAGCTCAAACATCAAAGAGCCAAACAAGCTTTTAAGCAAAAAGGAAAGATAAGCAAAGAGATTTTAAGAAAGAACCATAGCATCATACAAAATTAAGATTGCCATACTAGATCATCTTGGATCATATCATCGGAACACCTTGCATAGAACATACTTGGGATAGAAGTCGTTGCATTTTTGCTAAGTAGGTTGTGCACAAGTTCTTGTATCCGCCTATTGTGCAATCGTGCTAGCGTTTCTCTAGTGTTGTGCAACTCGAGCATTTTTGCGGATTCCACATTTTGGCTCATCCTTGGTTGCCCAACCACACTTATCTTTTTGTGTGTGTGTTTCCATGTACCGTATATGCTTGGTCTACTTTTTACATTGCATCTTTCGAATCTTTTCCAACATTATTGAAGCTCACTTACAAATTGCATCAAATTTTCTGCCACCATCCTAACCAAGCTCCGCCATAAGATTTTACTTGTGTAGGTGTGAGAAACCGACAAGAATTGGTACCAATCGTGCTATTTCCTTGTCCTACATCGGAGTGATCATCGATCCACTTTCAACTTCGGTCAAGGTACATTGGTATTCATTCTTCTCTTTCTACCACTCACATTTGTCTTGGAATGATGGATAGGCCAAGTACTTGTACCAACCCACTCGTCATGGAGCAAGACGATGACATGAAATCTTTCGTCACCAAGAGTCACCTCTTTGGTGCACAACGTGCTTTGCATCAAGAACAACAAGCCATGAGTGACCGCATCGACAACCTCGCCACTGACTTGCGACTCTCCGAGCAAGGTACAAGGGACTACTTCGACCACAAGCTCAACGATCACAAGCAAGAGAATGACGCAAGGATGGACGAGATTCGCGCTTTGTTTCTCAACCGCTCTTCTTCCAGTTCAAGAAGGAGCCGTTCAAGTCGCCATTACGACTTCACCCTCTCCGGCTCAAGTACACCGACATCAAACACTCTTTGCCGTGCCGCGTGCAATGAGCATCAAGCAAACCTCAATCCTCTACGCGACACTGACTCACAAGAGCACCAATGACGGCAAACCCAAGAAGCCGTTGCGCTAGCACGAGAACGGCAACGACAACGCCAACATGAAGAGGAAGAATGCGCGCGTCTACACCAAAATGCACAAGATGCCGAGGCACAACGTCAAGAACAACAACTCCGTCACACTCAAGCACTTGAGGCACAACGAACTCTATGCGATTCAAGTCGAGCCGTAGCCGACCGAGGCTGACAAGCTCGTGAATAGGCCGAAGCACTTCGCGAAGAAGTCCGCGGGAGGATTTATCAAGCTCGCGTGCACCGTCAAGTTCATCCTCGGGCTCGAGAAGCTCCTCCACAAGCACGCCAAGAACAACCAGTTCCTCAAGATCATGAAGACAATGGAGATCACCCACGACAAAGAGCAACACGTGGTTGAAAACCCTTCGCGCCAAGAGCACCACGAGTTGAACAATCATCAACAACATGGGCGTCATCATCCCCGACCCCAACATAATGAAGAGCAACGCTACAACAAACTCAAGTTCACCATGCCCAAGTTCAACGGAAGCAACGATCCCGAAGAGTACCTTTCATGGGCATTGAAAGTTGACAAGATCTTCCGTTTGCACAATTATGAAGAAGAGAAGAAGATCGCAATGGCATCCCTTGAGTTCCAAGACTATGTGCTCATTTGGTGGGAACAAATCATAGAGCGCCGAGAGGCAAGAGGTGAACCACCCATCACTACTTGGGCGCAAATGAAGGATGTCATCAGAGCACGCTTCGTACCTACCTACTACAACCACGACCTCTTCAAGAAACTCCAGCAACTCAAACAAGGAACCAAGAGCATTGAAGAATACTACAAGGAGATGAAGATTGTAATGATAAGAGCCAATGTCACAGAAGATGATGAGCAAACAATGGCACGCTTCTTGAATGGACTCAATCATCCCATCAAGAAGATCGCCGACTTCCAACCATACTCCAATCTCATCGAGCTAGTGCACCAAGCTACCAAAGCGGAACGCCAAGTGCAAGATGACTTCGAGTATGCCAAGTTCTCATCCAAGTCCTACGGCTTCTCCAACAACCAAACTTCAACGACTCCAACCCCGACTACAAAGCCTTCTCCTACCAACATCGACAAGTCGACTTCCAAGATAGCTTCGTCAACTAGAAGCCATCCTACTACGAGCAATGTCAAGCCGAGAGCTTCATCATCATCAACCCCAACCGATGAGACCATCAAGACGAGTTCCTTCAAGTGCTTCACTTGCGGAGGCCGAGGCCACAAGTCCTATGAGTGCACCAACAAGCGAACCTTGGTCTTCAACGACGATGGCACCTATGACTCCATGAGTGAAGGCGAAATGGAAGCCCTTGAGATACTCGCCATGCACCGCCAAGTGAACAATGAAGAAGAACAAGTCTTTTGTGATGAAGACTCAAGTCCCGCACTCGTTGTCTCCAAAGTCTTGACCTTCCAACATCACCAAGAAGAAGACCAAAGATGCAACATATTCCACACCAAGGCCGGCATCAATGGACGATCCATCAAGGTCATCATCGATTGAGGAAGTTGTCATAATCTCGCAAGCGAAGAGAATTGCTTCAAGCTCCAATTGCCCAAGACAAAGCATCCACATCCATACAAAGTTCAATGGCTAAGTGACTCCGGCACCATCCAAGTCGAGCACTGAGTACAAGTCTCCTTCAAAATCGGCGCCTACGAAGACACCTTGGAGTGCAACGTCGTTCCAATGTCCGTTTGTCATCTTCTCCTTGGACGGCCATGGCAATTCGATAGAGGAGTCGTCCACAACGGCCGAACGAACCACTACATC
Source organism: Triticum aestivum (assembly GCF_018294505.1). Taxonomy (NCBI): domain Eukaryota; kingdom Viridiplantae; phylum Streptophyta; class Magnoliopsida; order Poales; family Poaceae; genus Triticum; species Triticum aestivum. Next base: position 324,897,786 of record NC_057797.1, read on the forward strand.
TTCAAGATGAAGGGAAAGGAGTATGTACTTCGTCCCATGTCCCCAAGTCAAGTGATCGACGACAAGAAAGCCACCCATCATGGAGAGAATAGTGAGAGAGCGAGCCACCAAAAAGAGAGTGAGCACCACAAGCCCAAATCGAACACCTCCACGATGATGTAGGGTAGAACCCTATAGGCCGATCTTTCACGAAAGGAGTGGACCCTACGAAGAACACGAAGAACACGAGGAGGGGAACGAGGGGAAAATCATGAGGGGAACACAAGAGAACACTCAAACCAACAAGTATGATCACACATGCTCTAGAACCATGAACACAAAGGAAGGTACATGATGCACAATCAACTAGGGACGATACATCGGTAGCCGGTCTTCTCCGTGAGGAGGTCTTGAGTTCTTCTTCAAAAGGAGGTCTTGAATACAAAGGGATCTTCTCTGTAGAGGCCGCGGTCTCTCTCGTGGAGTAGATCCGATATGGACGAGCGTAGCTCTATCTCTCAAATGAGCTAAACCAATGCTAACACTAACTAGGAGGAGGTGGAGGAGTATATATAGTCTAGGTCCACGATGGGGAAAGTGATGGGCGAAAGGGTACATGGGCTTCAGCCCGAGTGTCTGCGTGCAGGCAGGGCCGAAAGTTCCGGGGACGGCCGGAAGGTCCAGGCACCGGAGGTTCTGCGCGAAGGTACGGGCAGGGTCCGGGCTATCCAGAGAGTTGGCACACTCTCGGACTGCTTCATTGCAGCTGGGCCGGAAGCTCCGGGATGGCCAGATATTCCGGTGGCCGGAAGTTCCGGGCAGCGGCCGGAAGTTCCGGGCTTTCCAGAAGCTTGTCCAGGCTTCTTCTTCCTTCTCTTCCACGCTTCCCTCACGGATGGTGTAGGTGATCCTTGGCGCTTGCACTCCTCCTCGTCATCCATGAAGCTCCAACAATACCTATGCATGCACGATAGAGGGTCAAGTAGTATACCATCCTCGAAGGGGTCAAGTGAGCACGTGTAAAGGAGAGGATTCACCTTTATGTATGTGAAGTAGATGTCGCACGTGTCACTTGCCGAATGAACTCTTGACATGGTGATGTCCATAGGATGCTCTGCATCATCCCCTCCCCCTTGGGAAAGATCCGACCTCGAATCGAAATCCAAATCACCATGGGAAAGAGATGGCGTCGCCGTGTAGTAGTGGTCGATCACCAAGTTGATGCGGAGCATCCTATGGACATCACCATGTCAAGAGCCACTTCGTCAAGTGACACGTGTGACATCTACTTCATGCTTACAAAGGTGAATCGTCTCCTTTACACATGTCCTCTTGTACCCTTCGAGGATGGTATACTACTTCACCCCTCTCTCGTGTGCATGCATAGGTGTGAGCGGAGCTACAAGTTCTTCGAGGAGGAACCCAATCGGAAGAGTACAACTACGCCATCCACGAGGACAACGCACGAAAGAAGGAAGCTCGCCGAGTCCAAGGAGAAGGACGGGAAGACCGCAAGGAAGACAGAGGCGAGAAGATGGAAGAAGAAGCACGGTTCAGAGGACCCCGTGCGCACGGCCTATCCAGAGAGTTTCTGGATACCCCATGCGCACGGGCCCCAAAAGACCCCGTGCCCATGCGGCTGACTTAGCCCGTGCGCACGGGCCTACCTGCGAGTCGGCCGGGAGATGCCCCTTTTGCCCCTCCACTCGTCCCTCACCTCCAGCCACCTATGTATTTCATCCCTAGGTCATTTGTTAGGGTTAGAAAAGGATATGACATGACCTATGTGAGCTTTGCTCCTTGTACCACTCCTCTTGAGAGAGAGAGAGACCTCTCCATTGGAAATCACGACCTCCTATGGAGAAGATCCATAGTGGATAGATCAAGACCTCCTATGGAGAAGATCCCTAGTGGATAGATCCCCATCATAGGATCACCAAGACCTCATTCCTCATAGGATTGGGATGAACTAGTACCTTGTATATTTCCTTTGTTGTCTTTGAATCATTGTATCTCTCTTTGTGTGATTGGATCTAGCATATGTGTGATTGGATCTAGTCAATTGAGTGTTTTCCCTCTTGTGTTCTTCTTGTTCTTGGGGATTCCCCCTCCAATTCATGAAAGGTCTCCAGTTAGGGTTCCACCCTACACCATTTTGGTATCTTGAGCCATGGTTTCTCACAAAATTGGAGCCTCCCTCTTTGTTTTCTAGCCTAGTTTTGTTGATTTCATCCTAAATTCGAAAATTCCGCACCAAAAATAGCCCCAAATTTTTTTGTGATTTGTTGGTTTTGATGATGTTTTGTTGGATTTGATCCATGGATTTTCTTGGTTTCAAGTGGATCTCGCTTTCCCCCATCTTTTCTCCATCATCCATCCCCAAAATCTCTCCAATTTTGTCAAAGAAATCTCCATTTTCCGCCACGAATAGCGAAATTTCCGCCCACCCCGTGCCCACGGACCCCAGACCCCGTGCGCACGGGCCCCCGAAAATCTATGGACACCCCGTGCCCACGGACCTATACCGTCCGCACAGGACCCCGTGCCCATGGGCTCCTACCCCCGTGCACACGACCCCCCAGGACAGCCGCGAGTGCTTCACCGTTTTGCCCACAACTTCAACATCGGGAGTCTGATTTTCGCGTTCTTTAGCTCGTTGAGTAGCTATTGACATCCCCCATCCACCTAGATAGGGTACAACACCATTTTACTCCATCAAAGTTTTGACATTTTGGCTTCTTTAACTAGGCCTTCCACCATATCATCCGCAAAACCCAACATAGCCTTCCGCAACCTAACCCATTTTGCTCCATTTAGCATTTGTGGTTGTTTGACTGGTGACTTGAGTCTCCTAAGATGTTTCGGCTACTTAGGGATGGTTACTTCTTCATCATCCATCATCACCACTTCCACATTGCCATCTCCACTACCACCATTTGACTTTTGTCCTTGAGATTTTGAGTTCGCGGTTTTCTCGTTTCCTAAGGTGTTTCGGCTACTTAGGGACGAGTCTCCATCATCTTGGTATCTACATCAAGAACACCTCCACTTACCATCTTCAAGGACGGTAACCTCGACAACACCATTGTACTTTCCCCTTGCAATTGCATTGATAACCCCTAGCCCCTTTTGCGTCACTTGCCTATCGAGACTAGCCATTTGAGGATTGCCGGCAACGTTACTTGTGCACATTAGTGATCTACACCTCCCATTGCATACATCCCATATCATATTGGTATCATATCATCTCTAGTGTCACAAGATTGTTCCCGCATATACACAATTGCTATCTTGGTTTGTGCAATTCGCATAGTGGCCATATCAAAAAGAAGAGAATAAGCTTTTAAGCAAAAGAAAAGAGAGCAAAGAGCTTGTAAGCAAGTGCCATAGCATCATACCACATTGGACATAAGATTGTCATATCCGATCATCTTGTATCATCTTGAGAAGAACAACGGGAACATAATACATATAGCATACTTGGGATAGAAAGCTCATACATTTTGCATCTTATAGGTTGTGCACAAGTGTCGTATCCGCCTATTGAGAAATCATGATAGCGTCTCTCTTGAGTTGTGCAACACAAGCGTTTTCCGTGGATTCCACATTTTGTGCTCATTCCTTGGTTGCACGACCCCATTTATCTACCCGTGTGTGTGTTTCCGTGTGCCACATATTGCTATTGGTCTACTTGTTTCACTTGCGAATTTGTGAATCTTTTCCAACATTATTGACTCTTGCTAACATTTTGCATCAACTTTTTGTGCCACTATCGTCATCGAGCTCCACCATAAGCCTTATTTGTGTAGGTGTGAGAATTGACAAGATCCGGCACCAATTGTGCTATTTCCTTGATACATTATAGAGTGATCATTGATCCATCCTCAACATTGGATAAGATACATTGGTTTAGTTCTTTCCTTTATTCCACTCATATTTGCGCGAGTCTTGTGATGGATAGGCAAGACATTTCATCTCCGGTCTTCGACAACAACGACGGCGTGAACAACTACATCACCAAAGCGTCCATCTTCGATCTACAACGACAAATGCAAGGCACACAATCTACCTTGCGAGAGCGCCTCGACAACCTCGCCATCGACATACACCACTCCGAAGCAAGGAAAAGGGACTACATTGACACAAAGTTGGGCGAGCTAAAGGATCAACTACAAGACTTGGTGGCCGACTACAAGTCTTCTTCGCCTTCATCATCCTCAACGCGGCGGCGAGCAAGTCGATCATCTTCGGAGCGCAAACTAGATACAAGCGCAAGTCGTCCACGTCCACATCTCCATGGCGACCATCACCAATATCGTCATGAAGGACAAGACACCTCCAAGCATCATGTGCACAACGAATACGAACGACATCTACTACGAGCTCAAGCACGACAATGACATCATCAACATGAAGATGCTCAACATGCGCAAACATACAAGTCCGAACAAGCCCTACTTCACGCCAAGTCCAAGCTTCATGAGCATAAGAGAAGACAGCGAGACGAGCACCACCAAGACGGAGCTACGGCTACAACAACTACTTTGGCATCTTTGCCAAGTGCTACCAAGGCATCTTCGCCTTTGTACGTACGGCATCTTCGCCTACTTCCCACGAGTACGCCTACATTGACTTCATCAAGTCCAAGGAGACCACCTACGAGCGAGGGCGACACTTCTAGCTTCGGAAGCCCCTCAAGGAAGATGGCCGAGCATGGGAATTTCCCTTCGGTCATGGAGACGAGCTATGAGGTGCCACATCATATGGACCTCCTACAACAAGACGACGACAAGAAGGTCGAGCTAGGGCCATCCCCTTTGACCATGGAGACGAGCATGAACCTCTTCAACAACATGAAGACGGCGCCCATATTAGACTCATACTCCGAGTCAAGCTACGAGACCGCACATGAGACCTTATCTTGGGTCTTGGAGGAGAGTGATGATGTGCCATCTTCGGCCTTCATCGACGGCTACGACCATGACATGATTGAGCATGGAGACATTTGCACCTACATCTCTCTGACACCCACATATAAAGAGATGCCCCAATTCCCATGGGAGGAGAGCCACCCCACGATGAGTGATATGAGTGACTCCACCATTTTTAACATTGAGTGCATTTCCTATGAGAGGATGAGTGTGACCACCACTAGCCCCACACTTGAGAGCATCCAAGAGGGAGTGAGTGAGCCACCACACTTAGTGAGTGAGGTAGTTGACACGGCATGTGAGGCAACTATGATTTCTAACAACTTAACCTCTACTCCGAGTGTGTTTTCTTTGGTGCTAGGTCTCCTACATGATGACACGCCTATCCTCGACGAGTCCATACCTCCAATGGAGATGACGATGGCTATGGTGGAAGAAGATGCACCCCCCACATGGTTCCATCAAGATGAAGTTGACCACGACTTGGTCTTCGACACCTCACCTACAACACATGAGCGATGCTCCAAAGATAACATAGGTGATGGTGCTTCTCTTGTCCCACTAGTGGACTATTTCATGAATGATTGTTTGCATGATGTTGACACACCTATTCCCATGCTTCATGCTAGTGTGACTTCTTCATGTCATGACTTACCTATTTATGATAAATATGATGATGAGCATGTTGAGTTTCCTAGTTGTGATGCTATTCTCCATAGGATATCATGTGAAAATTCTTTTGGTCACATCATGTTTGACAATCCATTAACCTTGTCATATGCTATGAGTGAGATCTCCAATATTACTTCATTTCAATCTCAACCTAGTAACTATGCATGCCCCGTTAAAATAAATCCCATTTGCACTTATGGCATAGATGACGAGATGATGGTCATTGGCTTTTGTTTTTCATGTGATGATATTGCCATGCTTCCTTTACATGATTTGCGCAATTTATCTACTATGCCATGCCATGATCACATTGCTCCGAATATGCATTGTTTTGAATGTTGTCAATATTCTCCATGTGATGTTTCCATTAATGCTCATGAGGAGACCCCCATAGTTTCCTCATACATATTAGGAGATTTTGATGCATTCCATACATTGCATGATTCTCATAATTGCTTGCACCGTATGCATTCCGTGAATAATAATATTCTACATATTTCTTGTGATGCATTACACAGTTTGAGTCTCCATTATGCTATACATAACAACAAACCTATCATGATGGATGACATGTTTCTATATATCTCATTTATTTGAGCATTGGCTATTTTGTGCTAACCAACACAAGCACGTGCGCATCATGATGGATGATGTGTACATCTACCACGCACACACAATTTTCCCTTTGTTTTTGTTTTGTGTAGGTACTCACGTATACTCGTCAACCTCTCAATCCCAAGAGTTGACGAAACGAGCTCTTGAGAGCAAAGATGACTTGGGATCCCGTGAACTATCCTTTCCACCATTCTCTTCGCGCAACGACTATGCGCATCTCCCTCACTTGGCTCTCGCACGGCTATGGGCTATATACCGCTCTCTTGCTCGTTTTACCGTGTTCACTTTGCATGTTATGCTTGCTTCTATGCCTTTGCCATGCAATTGTGACCCTTGCTTGCATCTACCCATGATTCACAATTATGTTACTCCGATGTGTATTTGCATGCTTGGTGGAGATCCTTCTTGCTATTGCCATGTTTATCATGTGCCTCATGCTATTGATGTTATTTTGCTCATATCATCCTTTCATGCTTGTGATATGTCTTGTGCATTTTCTATGCCCACCATTTGCACACATGACATACTTGACATGATTCTTTCCAGTATGTTGCATCTTCACAATACTAGCTTGCTTACCTTGATTCACATGATTGATTGCTTTGTCGCATCACCCATGTTCCATTCTTCATTACTTTCTTGGGTTGATGATGTATATGTTCATGCCTCTCACATGATATATTTTGTTCATAGTCGCTTGCCTCCAATTGTTGCATCTATGCTTATTGATCGTGGAGACTTGGACACTTTACTTGTGATGCATGCTTGCTTGATTGAGCCTATTGTATTTGGTTGTCCTTGCATCATCATATGCCTCCACACTATGAAATGCTCCCTTGTACTTTCTTATGATGAGCATGATGCATCCACTTGTTGGGTATTTTACCACACGAATGATAGGTTTTGCATCTCTGATAACCTCATTTGTTTTTCCGAGTGTTTGTCATGTTCTTTCATGTTGAAGGATTCACAAGGCGATACCTTCATGAGACAATTGGTCATGTGAAGGCATACATGATGTGCAACACCAACATTTGCGAGAATCTCCTAAAGATTGACTCTATGGACCCTCACATTGTGGAGTGCTTGGACTTATTGGAGGCACCTTCGAACCTCCACTCATGCAACGACATCAAGCATTGGTACGCCAACACCTCCATACTTGTTGATTGTGCTCATCCATGTCATGCTCGATGGACATATCAGACACATGACAAATTTGCATCTTATGCATGGATTGACTCATATTATGATTGCCTTGTTGCACCTATTTCCATGTCATCCATGACTTATTCTTATTTGATGGACACTTTGTGTGCGCTAACCATGGTATTTCCGAGTGTCGCTTGTGTTTGCTCTTTTTGCATGTATACCACTCCGGAGACACCTTGGAGTACTTGGATTGCGACATGTCTTCAATTCCGTCCAACTACAAGTCCGTCCACGACAACCGTTTCCATGGTGATGACGATCACGATCCGAGGTCAGATCTTTCCCGAGGGGGGGGAGATGATGCGGAGCATCCTATGGACATCACCATGTCAAGAGCCACTTCGTCAAGTGACACGTGTGACATCTACTTCATGCTTACAAAGTTGAATCGTCTCCTTTACACGTGTCCACTTGTACCCTTCGAGGATGGTATACTACTCGACCCCTCTCTCGTGTGCATGCAAAGGTGTGAGCGGAGCTACATGTTCTTCGAGGAGGAACCCAATCGGAAGAGTACAACTACACCATCCACGAGGAGAACGCACGAAAGAAGGAAGCTCGCCGAGTCCAAGGAGAAGGACGGGAAGACCGCAAGGAAGACGGAGGCAAGAAGATGGAAGAAGAAGAACGGTTCAGAGGACCCCGTGCACACGGCCCTTTTGGACCCCGTGCGCACGGCCTATCTAGAGAGTTTCTGGATACCCCGTGTGCACGGGCCCCAAAAGACCCCATGCACACGGGACCCCCGTGCCCACGGGGCTGACTTAGCCCGTGCACACGGGCCTACCTGCGAGTTGGCCGGGAGATGCCCCTTTTGCCCCTGCACTCGTCCCTCACCTCCAGCCACCTATATATTTTGTCCCTAGGTCATTCGTTAGGGTTAGCAAAGGATATGACATGATCTATGTGAGCTTTTCTCCATGTACCACTCCTTCTCTTGAGAGAGAGAGACCTCTCCATTGGAGATCAAGACCTCCTATGGAGAAGATCCCTAGTGGATAGATCCCCATCATAGGATCACCAAGACCTCATTCCTCATAGGATTAGGATGAACTAGTACCTTGTATCTTTCCTTTTTTGTATTTGAATCATTGTATCTCTCTTTGTGTGATTGGATCTAGCATGCGTGTGATTGGATCTAGTCAATTGAGTGTTTTCCCTCTTGTGTTATTCTTGTTCTTGGGGATTCCCCCTCGAATTCGTGAAAGATCTCCACTTAGGGTTCCACCCTATACCACAAGTTCTCGTCATCTTGAAGCTTGAAATGGGCACTCTCCAATGTCGCACCGTCTCATGATTCCTTCAAAAGGAGCAAGGAGAACAAACACTTGGAAAAACAAATGCGGTTAGCGTTAGTGCAAAACCAAGCATTCAAGAGGTGATTCACCCAACAAGTGTTGTCATCAAGCATAGCATATGGTGTGACAAAGGATTGTGGCATGGCATGTAAGCACATAAATTGAGCACAAAGAAGGACATCATGGAAACAAGCATGTAAATGTGAGGTAGTGATGCAAATATGTAACAAGAGAAGAAACATCTACCTCAAGTTCATAGCAAGCATTCACAAATTTCTCAATGAAAGGTCTATGGTAGGCATATGAATCATTCACAACACCGAGTAAAATAAAGGGTCGAAACATATGGGACAAGTGCAAGACAATCCAAGTATAATGTGCATAGGGTGTAGTGAAGATAGTATGACACTCAACACAATAGAAAGAGCGAGTATTCATCATGTGTGAGGTAATCAAGGCAAGCATGTAGCAATCATTGGGACATGACATATGTGAAGAAACGACATTGTTGCATCCAAACATGTGATAGGAGCAAGTAATCCAAGAATTGGATGCAACACACAAGGCTTATATATCATGATGCATGGAATGGTGAAAATGACAAGTCGAAGCAAGATCTCAGCATCATCGCTTTTATGACATGGTATAAAGTGTGCCATTTTCGAGAACCTATCCACGACAACAAATATGCTATCCCTCCCCTTCTTTGTTCGAGGTAAACCTAAAACAAAGTCCATATATATATCCTCCCAAGGAACAGTAGGTATAGGCAAAGGCATATATAAACCATGAGGATTGAGTCGTGACTTAGCTTTTTGACACGTAGTGCAGCGAGCAACAAAACGCTCAACATCCCGTCTCATCTTTGGCCAGAAGAAATGTGTAGCAAGTATATCATCCGTCTTCTTGACGCTAAAGTGTCCCATTAATCCTCCTGCATGCGCCTCCTTCAACAACAAAAGACGAACAGAGCTAGCTGGAATGTATAGCTTGTTAGCACGAAACACCAATCCATCATTAAGAATGAACTTGTTCCAAGTTCTCCCTTCCTTACAATTCTGCAATACATCTTTAAATTCAGCATCATGCACATATTGATCTTTGATGGTCTCCAAACCAAATATTTTAAAGTGAAGTTGTGAAAGCATAGTATAACGACGACACAATGCATCAACAATAACATTTTATTTACCCTTCTTGTGTTTAATGACATAAGGGAAAGTCTCAATGAATTCAACCTATTTAGCATGTCCACGGTTCAGTTTTGCTTGACTTTTAATGTGTTTCAAAGATTCATGATCAGAATGTATAACAAATTCCTTGGGCCATAAATAATGTTGCCATGTTTCTAAGGTCCGTACAAGAGCATATAATTCTTTATCATAAGTAGAATAGTTTAGACTAGCCCACTCAATTTTTCAGAAAAGTATGCATCAGGTTTGCCATCTTGTAATAACACACCTCCTAATCCAATTCCACTAGCATCACATTCAAGCTCAAACGTCGTATTAAAATCAGGAAGTTGGAGTAAAGGAGCATGTGTCAACTTATCTTTCAATACCGTGAAGGCTTCTTCCTGTGCAGTTCCCCAAACAAAAGGAACATCCTTCTTTGTAAGCTCGTTGAGAGGTGCAGCAATGGTGCTGAAATCTCTCACAAAACGCCAATAGAATCCAGCGAGGCCAAGGAAACTCCTCACTTGTGTGACCGTTTTTGGCTGCGGCCAACTCTCAATAGCTTTAATCTTGGCTTTATCAACTTCAATTCCCTACGGAGTAACAACATAGCCAAGAAAAGATACTCGGTCGGTGCAAAAGGTGCACTTTCCAAGGTTACCAAACAAACTTGCATCACGTACAGCAATAAAAACAACACGTAAATGTTCCAAATGTTCCTCCAAAGATTTGCTATAAATTAATATGTCATCAAAGTAAACTACCACAAATCGTCCAATGAAAGCACGTAAAAGTTTGTTCATTAATCTCATGAAAGTACTAGGTGCATTAGTTAACCCAAAAGGCATGACTAACCACTCATATAATCCAAACTTAGTTTTAAATGATGTTATCCATTCATCTCCCAATTTCATATGAATTTGATGGTATCCACTACGCAAATCAACTTTGGAGAATATTGTAGAGCCACTCAATTCATCAAACATATCATCTAGCCTAGGAATAGGATGACGATAACGAATAGTAATATTATTAATGCCTCTACAATCAACGCACATACGCGACGTACCTTCCTTTTTCGGGACTAAAATGATAGGAACAACACAAGGACTAAGGGATTCACGTATATAACCTTTGTCGAGCAGTTGTTGTACTTGACGCATAATCTCCTTCATCTCCTGTGTATTGGTATGGTATGGTGCACGGTTGGGTAAAGATGCACCAGGAATTAAGTAAATTTGATGCTCAATCCCTCGAACAGGTGGTAATCCTGGTGGCACGTCTTGTGGAAAGACGTCTGCGAACTCTTGCAAAATGTTAGTGACAGCAGGAGGCAAAGAGGAAGGTACGTCCTCGAATGAAAATAATGCCTCTTTGCACACAAAAGCATAGCAAACAGATTTGCTCAAATCTAGCTCATCAATATCAGATTTTGTGGCAAGTAAACATGCACTTTTCAATTTAATTTCAGAAGCAACACTAGATGGTTTATTATTAGGTTTCATTTGTTGCTGAAATTCTTTTGCCACAATCTGATTTTCAATCTGATTTTCACTCTTATTTTCACAATATCATCTTTCAAAATGGATTGAGGAGTCATAGGAAGCAAAGTAATATTTTTATCCTTATGAACAAGAGTATACTGATTGTTTTTATCATGGTGTACATAATTTTTATCAAATTGCCATGTTCTACCAAGTAATAAGGAACATGCTTGCATGGGTACCATATCACAATCAACATAATCAGCATATGTAGAGATACTAAGATGCACACGAACAATACGTGTTACCTTAACCTTGCCGTTGTTGTTGAACCATTGGATGTAGTAAGGATGTGGATGTGGTCTTGTGATGAGAGATAGCTGATGAAGCTATGTACCTAGGGTAGGGTCATGGACCTTTTCCAACTGCCCTACCCAAGGACATCTCTAGAAGAAATCACCTTTCAATCGACTTGGAGGTGTTCCACTCAACAGATTCGAAGACACTCGACCAAGAAGCAATCACTCGACCAAGATCCAACCACTCGATGGCCAGGAGACCTAAAGGCACTCCGCACGCTAACGGTCGGTTATTAAGTAGCTTTTATGATCATCATAGCACTTTATTAGGGGCGTTACCAGTAACGCCCAACCTTAGTGTATTTAAAACCCTGCACAACTGAGGGCCGGAGGGGTCCGGCGAACTCTATATAAGCCACCCCCCCTCCTTAGTGTAAAGGGTTCACACCCCTCTAATTCATACACAGGTAATCCAGTCGACCGCCTCCAGGCTCCGAGACGTAGGGCAATTACTTCCTTCGAGAAGGGCCTGAACTCGTAAACCTCGTGTGCTTACAACTACTCCATAGCTAAGATCTTGCCTCTCCATACCTACCCCCTACATTACTGTCAGACTTAGAACCACGACAGTTGGCTCCCACCATGGGGCCGGTGTTTTAGCGATTTGTTGGAGGAGTTGCGATCTTTTCCGATCCAAATCACCATGGTTTCTGGCGGAGTTTTGGTGGAGGGTCGCGAGATCCGTCTCGGCGCGCTCACGTTCATCGCCGATGACTCCGCTTGGCTTCAGGATGTCAGGACCCCGACTCGATGCCACATAGGTCTAGCATGTAACACCTCATATCACTTTGCGGCCTCACGCACGGTATTCCCACGGGTGTCGCCTTACCATTGCCCGGGACCGTTTGCGTCTTTTGGCACACGTATATGATAGTGTCGCTAGCACCCATATGATAAGGAGCCCGGGCTGACATGGCTAGTCGTAAACCCAAAGTGGCACAGACTTACAGGGACAGGCATCCATGACCCAGCTTCGAACGTGTCGGTCATCAGCAAGTGGGTCCGGGCTGTAGCACTGGGCTAGCAGGACTCCGGTAAACCGGGCTGTAGCGGGCTAACATGACTCCGGTACTCAATGCGTGACATTTCCCCGAAGGGACAGACACAGGAACGAAGAAGGACACATGCCGGCCAGCCTAAGTGTTCCAGAGCAGTAGCAAGCTACCATGGCTCAGCGGTAACACTAGGAGACATTTCCCGGTAAGAGAGGCTACTAAAGATAAACAACTAGGTAGTCAGATCCCACACATACCAAGCATTTCAATCATACACACAATATGCTCGATATGTGCAAATACAACAAGGCATCACAACATGACTCTACGACACAAGTAAATATTCAATAGGCTCCGGGGAGCGAGATATTACAAACATGGGTCTCATGACCCAACAATCAGAGCATACAAATCAAAGCACAAGCGGAAGCTATCATGTCTGGGTACAGACATCTATAACTGAAAAAGGCTGAGAAGCCTGACTATCTATCAGATCCTGCCGGGGCACAAGATCGTAGCTGAGGTAACAAGCTAAACGTCGAAGTCCATGCGGAACTACTAGCGAGACTGAAATCTCTCTGCAAAACGTAAAATAGGCAAACGTGAGTACAAATGTACCCAGCAAGACTTACATCAGAACTATCTACATATGCATCATTATCAACAAAGGGATGGTGGAGTTTGACTGCAGCAAGCCAGCTTTGACTCAGTGGCTATCCTGAACTACGACTGCCATGTAACTCTTTTGAGGTGGCGCACACGAGTCCACATATTCACCATATCAATACACCACTATGGATCCGTTCCCGTCTCCCTACGAGAACGCCATCCATAGCACTCACGCTTATCTTGCGTATTTTAGAGTATCCACTTTCACTTGTCTATGAACTGTACAAGGGGTCCAAGTTTCCATATCCGAGGAATCCGGCTATTCGAATAGATGATGTTAACCCTGCAGGGGTGTACTTCTTCACACACGCTCCCGCCACTTACCGCCCTGTACACGTCATGTACCTCGGCAACCTTCAAGCGGAAGCCGGGCGAGGGAGTCGGCCACGACCTGACTAACCGAACAAGTCTCTAGTCCAGGTTTATCGCCTATTCGGGTTCCATCCGCAAGGAGATCCGGCCGGGGTGTCGCTCACGGCCCCAAACGATGTGTGCAGGGTTCCCAAGCCCACCAACCGGGTGCCACTTGGTACACCGTGCCACTGTGCCTAGTCTGTCCCAAGCCCACCTGTACCGGGTGCCACTTGGTAGACTACTAACACTACCTACAAACACCAGAAACTAGTTGCAACTCCTGGACAGAGATCATGTTGATTAATAAGTCGAGAGGGGCACTTAAGCATTCCAATGTGTGGTAGTAGCTGGTCATGGATCACAAACACAGAACTCAGTTCCTGAGGACGGCTGCAATGAGACAACCCACCATGTACTCCTACATGGCCTCTCACCGCTACCTTTACCAAATCGTGTTCACACACTTAGTTCACACACAGTAGGACATGTTCACACGCCTCTGATTCATCCCCGATGAATCAGACCTGACTCAACTCTAAGCAGTAGCAGGCATGACAAACAAGCATGAATGAGTAGGCACAACAGGGCTCAAACAACTCCTACTCATGCTAGTGGGTTTCATCTATTTACTGTGGCAATGACAGGTCATGCAAAGGATAAAGGGTTCAGCTACCGCAGCAAGTATCAAATATGTCGTTGTTGTCCTAATGCAGTAAAAGAGAGCAGGAGCGAGAGAGTGGGATTTTTAGCGGAATGAACAAGGGGGTTTTGCTTGCCTGGCACTTCTGAAGATAGCATTGAGTCTTCATCAGTGTCAACGATCACATCGTCGGTATCACGTCTATCGAGAGGGGACAAATACCGGCAACACAGAAGGGAACACAATCAATGCAATGCACAATATGATGCATGATCATGACATGGCAATATGAATGTGCTTTGAGCTAATGCAACTAGCAACAGATTAAATGAAGTTGGTTTGAATACAAGATTCAAATTCAAACTCCATATGTGATTATTTAAATGTCATTCACTTCATTTGCTCTAAACAGCAGTGATAAGTTGTTCTAACATGCATGAAAATGGTACAGATGGATTCCTTGAATTTTTCTGATAATTTTTCATATATAAATTATTTAATTTGGAGCTACGGTTGAATTTCTATGAATTTTAGAAGTTTTAGGCATTTTCTGAAATTTTCTGATTTATTTTAAATCCAGAAAATCATTTAATGCGTCAGCATGACATCACCTTGACGTCAGCAGGTCAACAGGGCGCCTCCAGGTCAAACCTGACCTGTGGGACCCATATGTCAGCGTCACAGGTTAAACAGGGGGGGTTATTTTAGTTTAATTAAGGATTAGGGCACTAGGGCCCACATGTCAGTGGTTCTGGGGTTAGATTAGGTGGTGATTAGCTTAAGCTAATCACCTGATGGCGGGGGCCCACCTGTCAGTGTCAGCAGAGGGGGTAGTTAAAATAAAATAACTAAACTAATTAACAGGGGGGGCTGGCCCCACCTGTCATCGACCCAGAGAGGGGGGGGTCCCGCCGTGGTCAACGTGGGTCAGACCCACCGGCGGCTTGACGCCGGCGAGGCCAGACGCGGTGGTGCGCGTCGGAAACCAACTATAGGGGCTCTTTTGGCGCGCAGGGAGCAGCTACGGGGAGAGGGTGGAGTGGCGCATCCATCGGTGGCGGTGGCGGAGGCTGGGGTGGCCGGAGCTGCCGGCGGCGAGCTCTTTTGCGGCGGCCGGAGCTCGGGCGAGGTCGGGGTTGGCGTTCGGGGGCACGGGAGGGAAGCTAGTGGCGGCTACGGGCTCCTGGAGACGTGTTGAGTGCGGTGGTGTGCTCGGCTTCGAGCTGCAACGGCTCCAGCCACGGTGGTGACGAGGCACGGCGGCGGCGAGCTCTCGGGTCCGGCGGAAAGGCGGCTAGGGTACGGGAACGAGCGCGAGGAGGAGGGGGAATGGAAGAGTAGCTCACAGGGGTTGCGACGGTGGCCTCGGGGAGCTCGGGGAGGCACCGGAGCCGACGAATTTGACGAAGATGGCCGGCGGTCCCGAGGTTGAAGAAGCCGGCGGTGGCGACGTTGCAGGGGCTCCCGCGGTGCGCTTCTCGGCGAGGAGGAAGAGGTGGTCGAGGCGGATCTCCTGGGTACTTCGGGTGGCAGCGAGGAGCACGGTGGCTACGGCGAACGGCGTCGGCGACGACGAGCTCCGCTCGGGCGCGTGCAGGGAGGAAAGCAGAGGAGAGAACGGGGTCCAGGGGAAGAGAGGGGAGGTGCAGGGGGCGAGGGGAAGTGCGTGGCGTGAGGGGGAGGCTCGGGAACGCCTCGGTGGAAGCAGGAGGTGGCCGAGGCGGCATCGGCGCTCGCCACCGAGCTGCTTCGGTGCGAGGGGAGGAAGAAGACAAGGGGGAGGAGGTGGGCTGGGCCGCCAGGTGGGGGAGCTGGGCCGGCTCTGGTGGCTGCGCGGGTAAGGCCAGGTAGGCTTGCTCTTTTTTTTTTGTTCTGTTTGTTTTATTTAATTTATTTTGCCACTGTTTTGAATTAAAATAATAATTCAAACAATGCCAAAGCTCCTCTGAATATTTTATATTGCTAGATGGACTTTTCCAAAAGCTTATAAAATATTTCAGGGGGTATTTGAAATTATATTCTAATTATATGAATATAATTCAAATTCAAATAGCTAATGATTTAAATTCAAAGTCCCAAAAATAAATCCTTAAAAATGTTCAATATTTTGGTTGGGACCAGAACCCTTACCAAAAATTATCAAACATTTAAGAAGAGCCTTTTGGAGCAATGAATGAGATTTCTAGGGTTTTTGCCCCTCTTTTATTTAGGGTTTTGAGGCTTCCAATATTCCTCAATTCAAGTTTCAAAAATATAGACATGATGCACACATGAAGCTAGGCTAGAGCAATGCCAGAAGCTAGGGATGTGACAACTCACCCCCACTAAACAAGAATCTCGTCTCGAGATTCAAGCGTAGGGTAAGGTGAAGGGGAAACGCAACTAGTATAATCTTCACGATCCAGGGTGCACTTCAGTTGAACGTTGATTTGAACACCATCTTTGTCTTGTCGTCTTGCTCTGAGAAATCCTGTCAACATGACAGGGGGGGGGGGAAGAAGGAGACTCTAGAAGGGTCGATCTCCTCGAAGATCGAACAACTCAAGATTAACTTACGGAATGAGACATAGAACCATCTCTCGGGTTGAGACACGAGTTACACATCAAGAGGGGTGGAAAAAGACGGATGACGAAGGTGCACTAGGTAGACAACAATTTCATACCTAAGAAGGTGGTAAACGATTGTCAACGTAGCGAGGAGTTGAGTTGCCATGATACCATAACGATACACCTTAGGGAAGGTGACTCGTAGAGATATCCCCTTAAGTGGCAAAAAGAATTACTTTTGATTCAGAGATCATTGAAACTCTTTAAACCAGCCTAAGGCAATTCTCGAGCGATCGTTTGGAGGGGGCGGTAGAATGGCATACTCGGACTTGGATGATGTGGATTACCTTGTTGAAGACAACGTAATGGATGAATTTGCTTATCACCGGAAATGGAAGAGACCCATGGTAGAATGGCACATTGGCGGTGCAAGCTAGGAAGAAAATGCAAATGCTAGGAATGATTCTGGTAACTGGGGAAGAACCCAACAATAGGGAGGGAATTCACTGTTTGAAGAGGTCATAGCATTGCCGAGGAAACTGAGAGTAATCCCAGTTAGAGCCGATGATAACACGTAACGCTTGTGCGTGCTCTCAAGAACTTGAGTATTTCCATATTCATCAAGGTTTTACCAACATCCGTGTCAAGGGTCCTGGCAACACAACTTGCTACCATGATGGCTAATGATGGATGATGCAGATGCAAAGGAAGATAACACCTTCTCAGATTTCACCTTAGCGAGGCCAAGGAAATAAAAATCTGGATGATCGACCGAGAGACATTTAGCACTCCGCTTCTAATGTTCTCCTTGATGTGCTAGTGTAACCCACCCATAGATATGGTTTGATATCTAGAACATCAAATAAAAAGGTCAGACTTCGGAACACAGAAATCCATAGGGGCAACTAGGGAGTAATCCTACGAAATCCCTATGGGGAGGTGGCCAACTTCCTCAATCAAGATATTATGATAACAGGTCTTCCGGATGGGTGTGCTGGCCACGACATCCACTTTACCGGTTATCGAGGGACCAATATTATAGTTCTTGGAGAATGTTCCAACCATCATATCTGCCTGAGATTCAGATCTGGTTGGTGTCAGGATATCCCAGACTCATCAAGTCTAGAAAGAAAAATGAAAGTTTGCAACACAAATCGACGGGATGACGTTGCGAGATTCTCGGGAAATGAACTACGATAGTAAGCTCCAAAACATGAGTTGGTTCTGCTACAAACATGTGAACACGTTGTCCCGGACAAGCATGACCACGTGGTAGTCTTACAATAAAATACTACCGAGTTCTGGTTGGGAACCATCACCGTGGATAACGAAGTCCTTGCATAGGTCATATGATTAGCTCTTATGAAGGAACTTCTTCTCCTTGAACAAATCAATCAGTGGCTTGGTGTGCTCGGGACACATACGGAATGAAGGTTGCAAGTCTCCGAACCACAGAATACTTCGCACGTATGCATGACTGACTTGCGATGATTCCAGAGGAAGCAACATTGACTTTCTCGGGTCCATGGCGGCAACTTGCATCAAATGCACATGGACTGGAGGAAGTCACTTCTTACATCCGAACATTTGCTCCATGAACTAGCATGAGGAAAAGCTTTCAAAAGTTTCCAACACTAGCTTAATGTTCAGAAAAATTATGGAGGAGATAAGGATGTTGTCAGTGGGCTCAACAACAATTCATCTAGGTTTCCTTTAAAAAGGAATTCCATAGTTAAGTGAACACGGTGATAGCATTGGTCAGACCCAAAAGATATAATGGTGTATGCTCGAGGGATCAACCACGAGTAAGACAACATTACGAATATCGTTGGCTCTGGTCTGATTGGATGATATCCCATACTCAATCAAGGTCTGGGTAAGATAATAGATCCAACAATTGTTCACGAGGACCAATTGATGAAGATATCATCTTTCTTCAACACACACACACACACAAAAGATATCCCTTAACATGAACTAAGTCGGACAAGCTTCTATCTTCCAACTCTCCAAGTTGATGCATAGCTGAACCAACTAGCTCAGGGGTATCCAACACGGATTCTTGGAAAGAAGGTGGTTCATAAGAAACCAACTTGATCACGGGCTCAACATAACGGTCAGGTGACGACCTGGTAATACTTCCGAGAAGATCTTTGGAAAATCACGAACCACCGATATGTTACTAAGCTCGAGAACAATCTTGCTTTTCAGGGCAAGATGATATGATCAAATGAGCGAGGACTTGACAAATCCTAACTCATCAATCAAAGAGTGCACCAGGAAATAAGGACTAGGTAACACGATCAATCTTAGAATGGTGATTCAATAACCAACATACTAAGAATAAAATTATTATCCTTTAACTACCAAGCAACGAGGTTGCTAGGAGTATTGATTTCACACATCACAATTCATTTGTCGGTATTCCGGTTGCATCAACACGGAACCGAGGAATGAAAAAGGATGGCGAAAAGTATCACTATGTCAAGAATTCACAAAAGGTGGTGCAATTCTCATGAAATTCCTGTCATAAAGAAGGTAATACTTCAGGGTAGAGCAGACCAGCAGCTGGATTGTAACTTGATCTGCGGAACACAACTACTTTGACCCAATCCTAGATATGGATGAGGTACTGGAGTTTGTTTCTCCAAGTCATTCAGGACAGAATGGCTTGACGTACCACAAGGGTAATAGGCATCGATAAACGAATGCATGCATACCCTTGGTATCAATTGATAGACGAGGGTCAGAATGCAACTAAAGAGAGCAACTCAAAGGAACATGCGATTTTCTGAGTTGTGGATGCATGGTTTAGCATGTCGAACGAATTTCCACATATTTCTTCCGGATAACCCATGCAGAAAGGTAGAACTGGCAGAGTCACAATGTAGAATCGAGAACCCATCGAGAGCACTCTGATTGTGATCTTTCGATCAGCGAGGAACATCTGCCATAAGCGGTTCATAGTATTTGGAAGAAAGGAATACCACGAACATCGAGGACTAATGCAAAGGTTACTAATAACCTAAAGGAACGAGCAAAACTATCAACATGAAGTAAGTAGAGTGAATCTCGGGTTCAAAACCCAGGGATAGAATACCTACTACTAAATGGCATCACGGGATGCTTTCGATAATGACGGCCAGAATCATCACACTGGGACACCAATCATGGCTAAATTACTAGGTGATCCCCTAAGACACCTAGGGTCATAATAATATCTCCAACATATATGTCAAGGTAACAGAGTACCTCAACTTACTGATTAGTGTGGTTAATCTGGCCCAAAGGAACATTGAAATGGGAGGAAGGAATTTGCATGTGCATCAGACTGTTTAGAGACCTGAGATGACTCGGACAGCGTAACGGCTGTAAATGCTCAGAAAAGATTTGAGACATTCACAAAATGGTGGCATACCACTCAGAAGCACGATATCAAGGTCTCGAGATCAATAATTAACATACAGAAGTAGTAGGAACTGAAACGAGGCTTAAGTCTAACAATCTTATAAGTCTACGGATTAGTAACACGTGATCCTGATAGAAAGAAGAGAAAGCCTAGTTCTTAATCCCCGTAGAAGAGAAGATGATGACTCAGATCAGAAGGCCATGAGGTATGAGGAGTAAAAAGAGCCTTACGTTCCATCCCACAATCAATTCCCTTATATAACTAAAGAATTTCTAGACTCAACTTCGACCAGTTTGGCTTAGTAATCCTACAGGCAGTCAAGCTCTGATACCAGCGCTGTCAGGGCCCCGACTCGATGCCACATAGGTCTAGCATGTAACACCTCATATCACTTTGCGGCCTCACGCACGGTATTCCCACGGGTGTCGCCTTACCATTGCCCGGGACCGTTTGCGTCTTTTGGCACACGTATATGATAGTGTCGCTAGCACCCATATGATAAGGAGCCCGGGCTGACATGGCTAGTCGTAAACCCAAAGTGGCACAGACTTACAGGGACAGGCATCCATGACCCAGCTTCGAACGTGTCGGTCATCAGCAAGTGGGTCCGGGCTGTAGCACTGGGCTAGCAGGACTCCGGTAAACCGGGCTGTAGCGGGCTAACAGGACTCCGGTACTCAATGCGTGACATTTCCCCGAAGGGACAGACACAGGAACGAAGAAGGACACATGCCGGCCAGCCTAAGTGTTCCAGAGCAGTAGCAAGCTACCATGGCTCAGCGGTAACACTAGGAGACATTTCCCGGTAAGAGAGGCTACTAAAGATAAACAACTAGGTAGTCAGATCCCACACATACCAAGCATTTCAATCATACACACAATATGCTCGATATGTGCAAATACAACAAGGCATCACAACATGACTCTACGACACAAGTAAATATTCAATAGGCTCCGGGGAGCGAGATATTACAAACATGGGTCTCATGACCCAACAATCAGAGCATACAAATCAAAGCACAAGCGGAAGCTATCATGTCTGGGTACAGACATCTATAACTGAAAAAGGCTGAGAAGCCTGACTATCTATCAGATCCTGCCGGGGCACAAGATCGTAGCTGAGGTAACAAGCTAAACATCGAAGTCCATGCGGAACTACTAGCGAGACTGAAATCTCTCTGCAAAACGTAAAATAGGCAAACGTGAGTACAAATGTACCCAGCAAGACTTACATCAGAACTATCTACATATGCATCATTATCAACAAAGGGATGGTGGAGTTTGACTGCAGCAAGCCAGCTTTGACTCAGTGGCTATCCTGAACTACGACTGCCATGTAACTCTTTTGAGGTGGCGCACACGAGTCCACATATTCACCATATCAATACACCACTATGGATCCGTTCCCGTCTCCCTACGAGAACGCCATCCATAGCACTCACGCTTATCTTGCGTATTTTAGAGTATCCACTTTCACTTGTCTATGAACTGTACAAGGGGTCCAAGTTTCCATATCCGAGGAATCCGGCTATTCGAATAGATGATGTTAACCCTGCAGGGGTGTACTTCTTCACACACGCTCCCGCCACTTACCGCCCTGTACACGTCATGTACCTCGGCAACCTTCAAGCGGAAGCCGGGCGAGGGAGTCGGCCACGACCTGACTAACCGAACAAGTCTCTAGTCCAGGTTTATCGCCTATTCGGGATCCATCCGCAAGGAGATCCGGCCGGGGTGTCGCTCACGGCCCCAAACGATGTGTGCAGGGTTCCCAAGCCCACCAACCGGGTGCCACTTGGTACACCGTGCCACTGTGCCTAGTCTGTCCCAAGCCCACCTGTACCGGGTGCCACTTGGTAGACTACTAACACTACCTACAAACACCAGAAACTAGTTCCAACTCCTGGACAGAGATCATGTTGATTAATAAGTCGAGAGGGGCACTTAAGCATTCCAATGTGTGGTAGTAGCTGGTCATGGATCACAAACACAGAACTCAGTTCCTGAGGACGGCTGCAATGAGACAACCCACCATGTACTCCTACATGGCCTCTCACCGCTACCTTTACCAGATCGTGTTCACACACTTAGTTCACACACAGTAGGACATGTTCACACGCCTCTGATTCATCCCCGATGAATCAGACCTGACTCAACTCTAAGCAGTAGCAGGCATGACAAACAAGCATGAATGAGTAGGCACAACAGGGCTCAAACAACTCCTACTCATGCTAGTGGGTTTCATCTATTTACTGTGGCAATGACAGGTCATGCAAAGGATAAAGGGTTCAGCTACCGCAGCAAGTATCAAATATGTCGTTGTTGTCCTAATGCAGTAAAAGAGAGCAGGAGCGAGAGAGTGGGATTTTTAGCGGAATGAACAAGGGGGTTTTGCTTGCCTGGCACTTCTGAAGATAGCATTGAGTCTTCATCAGTGTCAACGATCACATCGTCGGTATCACGTCTATCGAGAGGGGACAAATACCGGCAACACAGAAGGGAACACAATCAATGCAATGCACAATATGATGCATGATCATGACATGGCAATATGAATGTGCTTTGAGCTAATGCAACTAGCAACAGATTAAATGAAGTTGGTTTGAATACAAGATTCAAATTCAAACTCCATATGTGATTATTTAAATGTCATTCACTTCATTTGCTCTAAACAGCAGTGATAAGTTGTTCTAACATGCATGAAAATGGTACAGATGGATTCCTTGAATTTTTCTGATAATTTTTCATATATAAATTATTTAATTTGGAGCTACGGTTGAATTTCTATGAATTTTAGAAGTTTTAGGCATTTTCTGAAATTTTCTGATTTATTTTAAATCCAGAAAATCATTTAATGCGTCAGCATGACATCACCTTGACGTCAGCAGGTCAACAGGGCGCCTCCAGGTCAAACCTGACCTGTGGGACCCATATGTCAGCGTCACAGGTTAAACAGGGGGGGTTTATTTTAGTTTAATTAAGGATTAGGGCACTAGGGCCCACATGTCAGTGGTTCTGGGGTTAGATTAGGTGGTGATTAGCTTAAGCTAATCACCTGATGGCGGGGGCCCACCTGTCAGTGTCAGCAGAGGGGGTAGTTAAAATAAAATAACTAAACTAATTAACAGGGGGGGCTGGCCCCACTTGTCATCGACCCAGAGAGGGGGGGGGGTCCCGCCGTGGTCAACATGGGTCAGACCCACCGGCGGCTTGACGCCGGCGAGGCCAGACGCGGTGGTGCGCGTCGGAAACCAACTACAGGGGCTCTTTTGGCGCGCAGGGAGCAGCTACGGGGAGAGGGTGGAGTGGCGCATCCAACGGTGGCGGTGGCGGAGGCTGGGGTGGCCGGAGCTGTCGGCGGCGAGCTCTTTTGCGGCGGCCGGAGCACGGGCGAGGTCGGGGTTGGCGTTCGGGGGCACGGGAGGGAAGCTAGTGGCGGCTACGGGCTCCTGGAGACGTGTTGAGTGCGGTGGTGTGCTCGGCTTCGAGCTGCAACGGCTCCAGCCACGGTGGTGACGAGGCACGGCGGCGGCGAGCTCTCAGGTCCGGCGGAAAGGCGGCTAGGGTACGGGAACGAGCGCGAGGAGGAGGGGGAATGGAAGAGTAGCTCACAGGGGTTGCGACGGTGGCCTCGGGGAGCTCGGGGAGGCACCGGAGCCGACGAATTTGACGAAGATGGCCGGCGGTCCCGAGGTTGAAGAAGCCGGCGGTGGCGACGTTGCAGGGGCTCCCGCGGTGCGCTTCTCGGTGAGGAGGAAGAGGTGGTCGAGGCGGATCTCCTGGGTACTTCGGGTGGCAGCGAGGAGCACGGTGGCTACGGCGAACGGCGTCGGCGACGACGAGCTCCGCTCGGGCGCGTGCAGGGAGGAAAGCAGAGGAGAGAACGGGGTCCAGGGGAAGAGAGGGGAGGTGCAGGGGGCGAGGGGAAGTGCGTGGCGTGAGGGGGAGGCTCGGGAACGCCTCGGTGGAAGCAGGAGGTGGCCGAGGCGGCATCGGCGCTCGCCACCGAGCTGCTTCGGTGCGAGGGGAGGAAGAAGACAAGGGGGAGGAGGTGGGCTGGGCCGCCAGGTGGGGGAGCTGGGCCGGCTCTGGTGGCTGCGCGGGTAAGGCCAGGTAGGCTTGCTCTTTTTTTTTATTTTTATTTGTTCTGTTTGTTTTATTTAATTTATTTTGCCACTGTTTTGAATTAAAATAATAATTCAAACAATGCCAAAGCTCCTCTGAATATTTTATATTGCTAGATGGACTTTTCCAAAAGCTTATAAAATATTTCAGGGGGTATTTGAAATTATATTCTAATTATATGAATATAATTCAAATTCAAATAGCTAATGATTTAAATTCAAAGTCCCAAAAATAAATCCTTAAAAATGTTCAATATTTTGGTTGGGACCAGAACCCTTACCAAAAATTATCAAACATTTAAGAAGAGCCTTTTGGAGCAATGAATGAGATTTCTAGGGTTTTTGCCCCTCTTTTATTTAGGGTTTTGAGGCTTCCAATATTCCTCAATTCAAGTTTCAAAAATATAGACATGATGCACACATGAAGCTAGGCTAGAGCAATGCCAGAAGCTAGGGATGTGACACAGGAGGCTCCGCTCGACGTGGACGCACTCCCTATTCGCGGGGCAACACACTTTCGCGCGTGCATCCGCGGCGTCCTCTTGCGGCAACCGTCGACCTATTATCGGTCGGTTCCTGTGTTGTCCTCCCTCCCTGTTTCCCGCCGGAGCAAGCGCTCCGGTCGGCCGAGACTTCAGCGGTGGGTGAGACACGCGGTGGCACGCCAGTCAGCCATCCCTCAAGTCACGGTGATCGAGCCCGACGAATCCCTCTACGGCATGTTCGACCTGTCGACTGGCTCCGCAGAGACCGCATCCGAGTGCGACTACAGTGATCCGGCGGCGGAGGTTCTGATGGTCGATGGACCGCCCAGTCCTCCCGGTTTTCCCCGCACCGACGGAGGCGCGGGTGGAGGCGACCCGTCGCGTCCCCATGAGGAATATCTCCCCGAGCCTCTCACGTCGTTGTAGAGAGAAGAACTTCGTCGCGGGAACATGGTTGCGCTGCACACTCCTATCGTTGGAGAAACCCCCGAGGCTCGTGCCTTGGAGGACGCGCGCCTGGCAAACTTGGCCGAGCGCACTCGACTGGAGAACCTCCAGTGAGCACTCGACAAGCGTGGGCGACAACGGGTTCCAGAATCCAGTGGACGTCAGCTCTTTCCGCCCCCACAGGTATATCGAACTCCGATTGAGAATTTAGCAGCTGCAGCCCGTATAGCAGAGTCGATTCAGCCTTCCCAGTCGGAGGCCGGCAGAGGCTTGTTGCAGATCAGAGCGTTACTCCGGGCAGTAGGAGACCAAAACTCCACTGTTTCTCAGTCGTGGAACGGGATTCATAGCAGATCTATTGCTGCAGCCACAGTCCAGTTGGCTCATAGCCCAAGATCGCCCCCGAGGCGTGAGGGACGAGGGGACCAGCGTAATCAGTACAGGAACCGTGACCTTTACGATCACCGATTCGATCATGACGATTGACGTCGAGTGCCCACCCCTCCCCCGAGGAGCGGGTCGTATGTGCCTCGACAGCAGGATGACAGGCGCCCTCATAGTATTGGGCGAAGGATTCTAGTCGACCCCAGGGAACCAGGCTTTGATGCGAGATCCATTCTCGTTCAAGGTTTGGTCGACAGGAACAGAGCTCACTGAGAAGCTCACGACAGGGATGCACCTACCAGCAGCAGAGTACATGTTTCGGGGCCAGAGTGCTTTAGTAGAGCCATCAGGGCCGCTGTGATTCCTCCCAACTTCAGGTTGGCTACTGGAGTCAGTAAGTTCATTGGTGAGTCCATGCCCGATACTTGGCTTGAAGACTACCAAGTGGCCGTCCAGATTGGCGGTGGCAATGATGAAGTGGCCATGAAGCACCTGCCTCTCATGTTGGAGGGCTCGGCCAGAGCATGGATGAATCAGTTAGCACCCAACAGCATTTACACTTGGGAAGATCTCGCCTGAGTGTTTGTCACCACATTTGAAGGAACATGCAAGCGACCTGCAGGGCTGACGGAACTGCGGTCTTGCGTGCAGAAGCCGAATGAAACCTTGAGGGATTACATCTAGAGATGGATCACGTTACATCACACGGTAGAGAATGTGCCTGACCACCAAGCAGTCTGTGCCTTCAAAGAAGGCGTCATGTACAGAGAACTGAATCTGAAATTCGGCCGAACCGGAGATATGTCTCTGAATCGGATGATGGAGATTGCCACCAACTACACTAATGGTGAAGATGAGGATCGACTCAGGAGTGGCAAGCTCAAGTCAGTCGCTCAAGAAACCGGAGGAGGGAATTCCAATCAGAAACAGAAGCGGAAAGCCGAGCCAGCTGCTCCCGGGGAAGCCCTGGCTTTAACTCAAGGAAAGTTTAAGGGGAAACCCAAGGGACCTTGGAAACCCAAGAAAGTTAAAGACCAAGACGGAAATGATGTGTTGGATTTGTCATGTCACATCCACACCAAGAAAGATGAAGAGGGTAAGTTCATTTACCCGAAACATACCACTCGACAGTGTTGGCTCTTGATCCAGCAGTTCCAGGGCAAGCAGCCCAAAGATAAGGAAAAGGAGTCGGACAAAGTTGAGGACAAGGAAGACAATGATGATGGATACCCCCAGGTCAATTCCACCCTCATGATTTTTGCTGATGTTGAAAGCAAAAGTCGACTGAAAGTTATCAACCATGAGGTGAATATGGTTGCTCCGGCAACACCCAGTTATCTGAAGTGGTCTCAGACTGCCATCACATTTCACCAGTCCGATCACCCAACGCACATTGCCACCCCTGGGAGGCAAGCTTTGGTGGTCAACCCAGTTGTTGAAGGCACTCGACTGACCAAAGTCTTGATGGATGGTGGCAGTGGTTTGAACATACTGTATGCTGAGACGTTGAAAGGGATGGGCATTCTGATGTCCAGACTCAGTACCAGCAACATGAGTTTCCATGGAGTCAATCCTGGAAAGAAGGCTGAGACACTCGGCCAGATTGCTCTTGATGTGGTTTTCGGTGATTCCAAGAATTACCGCAAAGAAAAGTTGATGTTCGAAGTTGTAGATTTCCAGAGTGCTTATCACGCTATTTTGGGCAGGCCGGCTTATGCACGCTTCATGGCTCGACCATGTTATGTGTATCTCAAATTGAAGATGCCTGGTCCCAAAGGTGTGATCATTGTTACGGGCAATCGAAAGAAAGCAGAAGAGTGTTTTCAGAAAGGCTCAAAGATCGCTGATGCTCAGATGGCAGTGGTGGAGCTGCAGGAATACCAGAAGAGCGCAGACCCGAGTGATTTGTTGCGAGCCAAGAAGCCCGCTATAGAATCAGCTTTTCAGTCGTCTGGCGAAACGAAGCCGGCTCACATTCACCCGACCGATCCAAGTGCTGCTCCGACTCATATCTCAACAACACTCGACTCCAAATAGGAAGAAGCGCTCATCCAGTTTGTCAGGACCCCGACTCAATGCCACATCGATCTAGCATGTAACACCTCATATCACTTTGCGGCCTCACGCACGGTATTCCCACAGGTGTCGCCTTACCTTTGCCCGGGACCGTTTGCGCCTTTTGGCACACGTATATGATAGTGTCGCTAGCATCCATATGATAAGGAGCCCGGGCTGACATGGCTAGTCGTAAACCCAAAGTGGCACAAACTTACAGGGACAGGCATCCATGACCCAACATCGAACGTGTCGGTCATCAGCGAGTGAATCCAGGCTGTAGCACTGGGCTAGCAGGACTCCGGTGAACCGGGCTGTAGCGGGCTAACAGGACTCCGGTATTCATCGCGTGACATTTCCCCGAAGGGACAGACACAGGAACGAAGAAGGACACATGCCGGCCAGCCTAAGTGTTCCGGAGCAGTAGCAAGCTACCATGGCTCAGTGGAAACACTAGGAGACATTTCCCGGTAAGAGAGGCTACTAAAGATAAACAACTAGATAGTCAGATCCCACACATACCAAGCATTTCAATAACATACACACAATATGCTCGATATGTGCAATACAACATGGCATCACAAAATGACTCTACGACTCAAGTATTTATTAGGCTCCGAGGAGCGAGATATTACAAACATGGGTCTCATGACCCAACAATCAGAGCATACAAGTCAAAGCACATGCGGAAGCTTAACATGTCTGAGTACAGACAACTATAAATGAAAAGGCTGAAAGGCCTGACTATCTACCAGATCCTACCGAGGGCACAAGATCGTAGCTGAGGTAACAAGCTAAACGTCGAAGTCCACGTGGAACTACTAGTGAGACTGAAGTCTCTCTGCAAAAACATAAATTAAGCAACGTGAGTACAAATGTACCCAGCAAGACTTACATTAGAACTAACTACATATGCATCATTATCAACAAAGGGGATGGTGGAGTTTAACTGCAGCAAGCCAGCTTTGACTCGGTGGCTAACCTGAACTACGACTGCAAGTAACTCTTTTGAGGTGGCGCACACGAGTCCACATATTCACCATATCAATACACCACTATGGACCCGCTCCCGTCTCCCTACGAGAACGCCATCCATAGCACTCACGCTTATCTTGCGTATTTTAGAGTATCCACTTTCACTTGTCTATGAACTGTACAAGGGGTCCACGTTTCCATATCCGAGGAATCCGGCTATTCGAATAGATAATGATAACCCTGCAGGGGTGTACTTCCTCACACACGCTTTCGCCACTTATCGCCCTGTACACGTCATGTACCTCGGCAACCTTCAAGAGGAAGCCGGGCGAGGGAGTCGGCCACGACCTGACTAACCGAACAAGTCTCTAGTCCAGGTTTGTCGCCTATTCGAGTTCCATCCGCAAGGAGATCCGGCCGGGGTGTCGCTTACGGCCCCAAACGATGTGAGCAGGGTTCCCAAGCCCACCATCCGGGTGCCACTTGGTACACCGTGCCACTGTGCCTAGTCTGTCCCAAGCCCACCTGTACCGGGTGCCACTTGGTAGACTACTAACACTACCTACAAACACCAGAAACTAGTTGCAACTCCTGGACAGAGATCATGTTGATTAATAAGTCGAGAGAGCTTGGAGCGCCCGGAGCCCAATGTGTGGTAGTAACTGTTCATGGATCACAAACACAGAACTCAGTTCCTGAGGACGGCTGCAATGAGACAACCCACCATGTACTCCTACATGGCCTCTCACCGCTACCTTTACCAAATCGTGTTCACACACTTAGCTCACACACAGTAGGACATGTTCACACACCTCTGATTCATCCCCGATGAATCAGACCTGACTCAACTCTAAGCAGTAGCAGGCATGACAAACAAGCATGAATGAGTAGGCACATCAGGGCTCAAACAACTCCTACTCATGCTAGTGGGTTTCATCTATTTACTGTGGCAATGACAGGTCATGCAGAGGATAAAGGGGTTCAGCTACCGCAACAAGTAACAAATATGTCGTTGTTGTCCTAATGCAGTAAAAGAGAGCGGGAGCGAGAGAGTGGGATTTTATCGGAATGAACAAGGGGGTTTTGCTTGCCTGGCACTTCTGAAGATAACATTGAGTCTTCATCGGTGTCAACGATCACATCATCGGTATCACGTCTATCGAGAGGGGACAAATACCGGCAAACAAGAAAGAACACAATTAATGCAATGCACAATATGATGCATGCTCATGACATGGCAATATGAATGTGTTTTGGGCTAATGCACCTAGCTATGTTTTAAATGAAGTTGGTTTGAATACATGATTCAAATTCCAACTCCATATGTGATTATTTAAATGCCCTTTATTTGTTTTGTCCAAAACAGAGGACAAACATTGTTCAAACATGCATGAAAATGGTACAGATGGATTCCTTGAATTTTTCTGATAATTTTTCATATATAAATTATTTCATTTGGAGTTACGGTTGATTTTCTATGAATTTTAGAAGTTCAAAACATTTTCTGGAATTTATAAACCTTTTCTGATTTATCCTAATTCCAGAAAATACTTACTACGTCAGCATGACGTAAGGCTGAGGTCAGCAGGTCAACTGGGTCGCAGAGTCAAACCTGACGTGTGGGGGCCACACGTCAGTGACACAGGGCTGGTTTGGGTGTTTGACAGGTGGGACCGGTCAACGCTGACTTGTCCAAAGTCAATGCTGACACATGGGGCCCGCAAGATTAGCACTAATTTAAGCAGGATAATTAGATTAACCTAATTAGGCTCGGGGACCCACATGTCAGTGGCTCAAGGGGGTGATTAGCACGGCCATTAGCAGCTAATGACGTCGCCATGTCAGATACGCCGGCGATGAGTCGCCGGTGACCACAGTAAACGGCGGCGAGCTTCGGAAATCACCGTTCGGCGACGGTTTGGTGTGCGACTAGGCTCTATGGAGAGCTTGGAGTGCTCCGCGTCCAGCGGTGTGGGTGGTTGAGCGTGCGGTTGCTGGGAACGACGACCACGGAGGCTTTGGCGGCGGCCGGAGCTCGGGCCAGCACGGTGCGGTGGCTGCAGCGCGTTAGCCAGAGAACAGAGGAGCACGTCGGGACCCTGGGGACCTGGAGAGCACGCGGGAGCTACTGGAGCGAGCGGAAGAGCTCCGGGGCGCGAGGTTCGCCGGCCATGGCGATGGCCGGAGCTCGGTGCTTGCGGGGACAGCAGCTACGGCACGAGAACGAGCAGGGGTCAGAGGGGAAACGGAGAGGAGCTCACGGCGGTTGCGACGGTGGCCTCGGGGAGCTTGGGGAGGGGCTGGAGTCGGCGGGGCGACGATGGGGATCCACGGCGGCCGGAGGCGGAGATGGCGACGGCGATGGCTCCACGGGGCGCTTCGGCTTGCTTGGCTCGGCGAAGGGCTTCAGCGCAAGGAGGCGGAGCTCCTGGGCTTGTCGGAGAGGCGAGGCCATGGCGGGGTGGGGGGGTGCGGCAACGGCGAGCGGCGACGATGGTGGCGCTCGGGCACGATGGAAGAGAGAGATCCAGTGGAGGGGAAGGAACGAGAGGGAGTGAGAGAGGTGCGGGGCGGCGCGTGGCATCGCGTGGGGCTTCCAGGCGATGAGGGGGAAGCGGGAGGAGGCAAGCAGGAGCTGGCGCAGCTCGGCTGTGCTGCTGCCACGCAGCTGCCTCAGGTAGAAGACAACCTGGAGGCGCTGGTGGGCTGGGCCAGCCAGGTGAGGTCAGGTAGGTTTCTGACTCTGATTTATTTTCTTCTGTTTTGTTTTTTTTACTTTGCCACTGTTTTTTTCACATTTAACAAATCCAAAACAGTGCCAAATATCCTCTGAATATTTTTATTTTGCTAGATGGACTTTTCCAAAAGCTCACAAAATATTTCAGGGGTATTTGAAATTATATTCTAATTATATGAATATAATTCAAATTCAAATAGCTAATGATTTAAATTCAAAGTCCCAAGATTAAGTCCTTAAAAATGTTCAATATTTTGGTTGGGACCAGAACCCTTGCCAAAAATTATCAAACATTTAAGAAGAGCATTTTGGAACAATGAATGAGATTTTAGGGTTTTTGCCCTTCTTTTATTTAAGTTTTTGAGGCTTCCAAATTTCCTCAGTTCAAGTTTTCAAAAATTTAAACATGATGCAAACACTAGGCAGTACCAGAAGCTAGGGATGTTACAACTCACCCCCACTAAACAAGAATCTCGTCTCGAGATTCAAGTGTAGGGTAAGACGATGGGGAACGCGACCTAACACAATCTTCACGATCCAGGTTGTCCTTCATAAGAACATTGATTCGATCACCATCATTGTTTTGATGTCTTGCTCCGAGAACTCCAATCAACATGACAACGAGAGGAGAAGGGAACTCCAGAAGGATCAATCTTCTCGAAGGTCGAACAACTCAGGATTAACTCTCGGAATGAGACATAGCAACATCTCTCGAGCTGAGAGACGAAGCATACCTTTAGAGGGATGGAGTGGAGCAGATGACAAGGTTCACTAGGTAGACAACAATTCCAGACTTAAGAATGTGGTGATCGGTTGTCAACGTAGCGAGGAGTTGAATTGCCCTGATACCACAACGAGGCACCTTAGGGATGGTGACTCGTAGAAATATCCCCTTAAGTGGCAAAAAGAATTACCTTTGATATAGAGATCATTGAGACTCTCTATATCAGCCTAAGGCAATTCTCGAGCGATCGTTTGGAGGGGTCGGTAGAATGGCATACTCGGACTTGGATGATGTGGATTACCTTGTTGAAGACAACGCAATGGATGATTTTTGCTTATCATCGGAAATGGCAGAGACCCATGGTGGAATGGCACATTGGCGGTGCAAGCTGGGAACAAAATGCAAATGCTAGGAATGAGTCTGGTAACTAGGGAAGAACCCAATAATAGAGAGTGAATTCACTATTTGAAAAGTTATAGCATGGCCGAGGAAACTGAGAGCAATCCAGCTAGTGCCGATGATAACACCTAGCGCTTGTGCGTGCTCTCAAGAACTTGAGCATTTCCACAATCATCAAGGTTTTACCAATATCCGTGTCAAGGATCCTGGCAACACCACTTACTACCATGATGAATACCGGTGGAAGATGCAGATGCAAAGGAAGATAACACTTTCTCAGATTTCACCCTTGGCGGGGCCAAGGAAATAAAATCTGGATGATCGACTGAGAGACATTTAGCACTCCACTTCTAATGTTCTCCTTGACGTGCTAGTGTAACCCATTCATAGATATGGTTTGATATCTAGAACATCAAGTAAAAGGTCGGACTTCGGGAGCACAAGAATCCATAAGGAATAACTACAGAGGTAAATCCTGCGAAATCCTTATGGGGAGGTGGCCAACTTCCTCAATCAAGATACTACAATAATGGGTCTTCTGGCTGGGTGTGTTGGCCACGACATCCATCTTACCGGTTATCGAGGCGCCAATATTATAGTTCTTGGGAAATGTTCCAACCATCATATCTGCCTGAGATTCAGATCTGGTTGGTGTCAGGATATCCAGACTCATCGAGTCTAGGAAGAAAAATGAAAGTTTGCAACACAATTCGACGAGATAACGTTGCGAGATTCTCGGGAAATGGACTACGGTAGTAAGCTCCAAAACATGAGTTGGTTCTGCTACCAACATGTGAACACGTTGTCCCGGACAAACATGATCCCATGGTAGTCTTACAATAAAACACTACCGAGTTTAGGTGGGGAACCATAATCGAGGATATTGAAGTCCTTGCATAAGGCATGCTCTTAAGAAGGAACTTCCTTTCCTTGAACAAATCAATCAGTGGCTTGGTGTGCTAGGGGATACATATGGAATGGAGGTAGCTAATCTCACAGTCCAATGTATACTTCCCACATGCATGACTGACTTGGGATGATTCCAAAGGAAACAAAAACAATCTTTCTCGGATCCATGGCGGCAACTTACACCAAGTGCATGTGAATTAAAGAAAGTCACTTCTTTCCTCCGAACATATACCTCATGAATGGAACACGAAGGTAATGTTTACAAAAGTTTCCAATACTAGATGGATGTTCAACATAATCATGGAGAGGTTAAATATCTTGCTGATGGGCACAACAACAACTCATCAGAATTTCCATATCACTGGACTTCCACCATCATGTGAACACGGTGGTAGTATTGGTCAGACCCGAAAGATATAATGGTGTATGCTCGAGGAACAACCACGAGTAAGACAACATTACGAATATCGTTGGTTCTGATTTGATTTGACGATAGCCCATACTCAATCAAAGGTTTGGGTAAGATAATAGATCCAACAATTGATCACAAGGACCAATTGATGAAGATATCATCTTTGTTCAACACACACACACACAAAAGATATCCCTTAACATGAACTAAGTCGGGCAAGCTTCCATCTTCTAACTCTCCAAGTTGTTGTTCAGCTTAGCCAACTCGCTCAGGGGTATCCCACACAGATTCTTGGAGAAGGGGTGGTTACAGGATAAACCAACTTGATCACGAGCTCAACAAAACAGTCAGGTGACAACCTGGTAATACTTCCGAGAAGATATTCGGAAAATCACGAACCACCGATATGTCTCTAAGCTCGAGAACAATCTTGCTTTTCAGGGCAAGATGATATGATCAAATGAGCGAGGACTTGACAAAATCCTAACTCATCAATCGAAATGTGCACCAGGAAGATGGACAAGGTAGCACGATCAATCTTAGAATGATGATTCAAGAACCAACACGTTAAGAATGAGGTTATTGTCCATTTAACTACCAAGCAACAGAGTTGCTAGCAGTATTGATGCACACACCACGATTCACTTGTCGGCATTCCGGTTACAATAACACAGGAACAGAGGAATGAACAATGATGGCAAGAAGTATCACTGTACCAAGAGTTCATAAGAGGTGGTGCAATTCTCATGATAATTCTGACATGAAGAGGGTAACACTTCAAGGTAGAACAGAACAAAAGTTGGATTGGCATTTTGGTCTGCGGAGTATGACTACTTTGACCCAATCCTAGATATGGATGAGGTACTGGAATTCATTTCTCCTAGTCATTCCGGAATAGAATGGCTTGATGGACCACAAGAGTAATAGGTATCGATGAACGAATGCACGCATACTCTTGACTATCAATTAATAGACGAGGGCCAGAAAACAACTAAGGAGGGACAACTCAAAGGAACATATGAATTTCCGAGTTGTGGATGCATGGACTAGCATGTCGAACGAATTCAACATATTTCTTCCGGACAATCCATGCGGAAAGGTAGAACTGGCGGAGTCACAATTATGAATGGAGAACCCATCGAGAGCACTCCTGTTGTGATCTTTTGATCCAACAAACTTTTGCCGTAAGTGGTTCATGGTATTTGGAAGAAGGATATACCACGGACCTCGAGGACTAATGCAAAGGTTACTAATAATCTAAAGGAACTAGCAACACTATCAACATGAAGTAAGTAGGGTGAATCTTGGTTCGAAAACCCAGGAATGGAATACCTACTAACTAGTTGGCATCACATGATGCTTACGAGAATGATGGCCAGAATCATCACACTGGGACACAAATCATGGCTAAATTACTAGATGATCCCCTAAGACACCTAGGGTCATAATACCAGCTCCAACATATATGTCAAGGTAACAAAGTACCTCAACTCACTGATTAGTGTGGTTAATCTGGCCCAAAGGAACATTGAAATGGGAGGAAGGAATTTGCAAGTGCATCAGACTGTTTAGAGACCTGAGATGACTCAGACAGCATAACAGCTGTAAATGCTCAGAAAGATTTGAGACATTCACAAAAATGGTGGCATAACCACTCAGAAGCACAATAATAAGGTTTCGAGATCAATAATTAACATACAGAAGTAGTAGAAACTGAACAGAGACTTGAGTCCAACAATCTTACAAGTCTACAGATTAGTAACACGTGATCCTGATAGAAAGAAGAGATAGCCTAGTTCTTAATCCCCGTAGGAAAGATAAGATGACTCAGATCAGAAGGGCATAAGGTATAAGGAGTAAAGAGAGCCTTACGTTCCATCCCACAATCAATTCCCCTATATAACCAAAAAAATTCTAGACTCAACTTCGACCAGTTTGGCTTGGTAATCCTACAGGCAGTCAAGCTTTGATACCAACGCTGTCAGGACCCCGACTCAATGCCACATCGATCTAGCATGTAACACCTCATATCGCTTTGCGACCTCACGCACGGTATTCCCACGGGTGTCGCCTTACCTTTGCCCGGGACCGTTTGCGCCTTTTGGCACACGTATATGATAGTGTCGCTAGCATCCATATGATAAGGAGCCCGGGCTGACATGGCTAGTCGTAAACCCAAAGTGGCACAAACTTACAGGGACAGGCATCCATGACCCAACATCGAACGTGTCGGTCATCAGCGAGTGAATCCAGGCTGTAGCACTGGGCTAGCAGGACTCCGGTGAACCGGGCTGTAGCGGGCTAACAGGACTCCGGTATTCATCGCGTGACATTTCCCCGAAGGGACAGACACAGGAACGAAGAAGGACACATGCCGGCCAGCCTAAGTGTTCCGGAGCAGTAGCAAGCTACCATGGCTCAGTGGAAACACTAGGAGACATTTCCCGGTAAGAGAGGCTACTAAAGATAAACAACTAGATAGTCAGATCCCACACATACCAAGCATTTCAATAACATACACACAATATGCTCGATATGTGCAATACAACATGGCATCACAAAATGACTCTACGACTCAAGTATTTATTAGGCTCCGAGGAGCGAGATATTACAAACATGGGTCTCATGACCCAACAATCAGAGCATACAAGTCAAAGCACATGCGGAAGCTTAACATGTCTGAGTACAGACAACTATAAATGAAAAGGCTGAAAGGCCTGACTATCTACCAGATCCTACCGAGGGCACAAGATCGTAGCTGAGGTAACAAGCTAAACGTCGAAGTCCACGTGGAACTACTAGTGAGACTGAAGTCTCTCTGCAAAAACATAAATTAAGCAACGTGAGTACAAATGTACCCAGCAAGACTTACATTAGAACTAACTACATATGCATCATTATCAACAAAGGGGATGGTGGAGTTTAACTGCAGCAAGCCAGCTTTGACTCGGTGGCTAACCTGAACTACGACTGCAAGTAACTCTTTTGAGGTGGCGCACACGAGTCCACATATTCACCATATCAATACACCACTATGGACCCGCTCCCGTCTCCCTACGAGAACGCCATCCATAGCACTCACGCTTATCTTGCGTATTTTAGAGTATCCACTTTCACTTGTCTATGAACTGTACAAGGGGTCCACGTTTCCATATCCGAGGAATCCGGCTATTCGAATAGATAATGATAACCCTGCAGGGGTGTACTTCTTCACACACGCTTTCGCCACTTATCGCCCTGTACACGTCATGTACCTCGGCAACCTTCAAGCGGAAGCCGGGCGAGGGAGTCGGCCACGACCTGACTAACCGAACAAGTCTCTAGTCCAGGTTTATCGCCTATTCGGGTTCCATCCGCAAGGAGATCCGGCCGGGGTGTCGCTTACGGCCCCAAACGATGTGAGCAGGGTTCCCAAGCCCACCATCCGGGTGCCACTTGGTACACCGTGCCACTGTGCCTAGTCTGTCCCAAGCCCACCTGTACCGGGTGCCACTTGGTAGACTACTAACACTACCTACAAACACCAGAAACTAGTTGCAACTCCTGGACAGAGATCATGTTGATTAATAAGTCGAGAGAGCTTGGAGCGCACGGAGCCCAATGTGTGGTAGTAATTGTTCATGGATCACAAACACAGAACTCAGTTCCTGAGGACGGCTGCAATGAGATAACCCACCATGTACTCCTACATGGCCTCTCACCGCTACCTTTACCAAATCGTGTTCACACACTTAGCTCACACACAGTAGGACATGTTCACACACCTCTGATTCATCCCCGATGAATCAGACCTGACTCAACTCTAAGCAGTAGCAGGCATGACAAACAAGCATGAATGAGTAGGCACATCAGGGCTCAAATAACTCCTACTCATGCTAGTGGGTTTCATCTATTTACTGTGGCAATGACAGGTCATGCAGAGGATAAAGGGGTTCAGCTACCGCAGCAAGTAACAAATATGTTGTTGTTGTCCTAATGCAGTAAAAGAGAGCAGGAGCGAGAGAGTGGGATTTTATCGGAATGAACAAGGAGGTTTTTCTTGCCTGGCACTTCTGAAGATAACATTGAGTCTTCATCGGTGTCAACGATCACATCATCGGTATCACGTCTATCAAGAGGGGACAAATACTGGCAAACAAGAAAGAACACAATTAATGCAATGCACAATATGATGCATGCTCATGACATGGCAATATGAATGTGTTTTGGGCTAATGCACCTAGCTATGTTTTAAATGAAGTTGGTTTGAATACATGATTCAAATTCCAACTCCATATGTGATTATTTAAATGCCCTTTATTTGTTTTGTCCAAAACAGAGGACAATCATTGTTCAAACATGCATGAAAATGGCACAGATGGATTCCTTGAATTTTTCTGATAATTTTTCATACATAAATTATTTCATTTGGAGTTACGGTTGATTTTCTATGAGTTTTAGAAGTTCAAAACGGCGGTTTACTGTGGTCACCGGCGACTCATCGTCGGCGTATCTAACATGGCGACGTCATTAGCTGCTAATGGCCGTGCTAATCACCCCCTTGAGCCACTGACATGTGGGTCCCCGAGCCTAATTAGGTTAATCTAATTATCCTGCTTAAATTAGTGCTAATCTTGCGGGCCCCATGTGTCAGCATTGACTTTGGACAAGTCAGCGTTGACCGGTCCCACCTGTCAAACACCCAAACCAGCCCTGTGTCACTGACGTGTGGCCCCCGCACGTCAGGTTTGACTCTGGGCGACCCAGTTGACCTGCTGACCTCAGCCTTACGTCATGCTGACGTAGTAAGTATTTTCTGGAATTAGGATAAATCAGAAAAGGTTTATAAATTCCAGAAAATGTTTTGAACTTCTAAAATTCATAGAAAATCAACCGTAACTCCAAATGAAATAATTTATATATGAAAAATTATCAGAAAATTCAAGGAATCCATCTGTACCATTTTCATGCATGTTTGAACAATGTTTGTCCTCTGTTTTGGACAAAACAAATAAAGGGCATTTAAATAATCACATATGGAGTTGGAATTTGAATCATGTATTCAAACCAACTTCATTTAAAACATAGCTAGGTGCATTAGCCCAAAACACATTCATATTGCCATGTCATGAGCATGCATCATATTGTGCATTGCATTAATTGTGTTCTTTCTTGTTTGCCGGTATTTGTCCCCTCTCGATAGACGTGATACCGATGATGTGATCGTTGACACCGATGAAGACTCAATGTTATCTTCAGAAGTGCCAGGCAAGCAAAACCCCCTTGTTCATTCCGATAAAATCCCACTCTCTCGCTCCCGCTCTCTTTTACTGCATTAGGACAACAACGACATATTTGTTACTTGCTGCGGTAGCTGAACCCCTTTATCCTCTGCATGACCTGTCATTGCCATAGTAAATAGATGAAACCCACTAGCATGAGTAGGAGTTGTTTGAGCCCTGATGTGCCTACTCATTCATGCTTGTTTGTCATGCCTGCTACTGCTTAGAGTTGAGTCAGGTCTGATTCATCGGGGATGAATCAGAGGTGTGTGAACATGTCCTACTGTGTGTGAGCTAAGTGTGTGAACACGATTTGGTAAAGGTAGCGGTGAGAGGCCATGTAGGAGTACATGGTGGGTTGTCTCATTGCAGCCGTCCTCAGGAACTGAGTTCTGTGTTTGTGATCCATGAATAGTTACTACCACACATTGGGCTCCGGGCGCTCCAAGCTCTCTCGACTTATTAATCAACATGATCTCTGTCCAGGAGTTGCAACTAGTTTCTGGTGTTTGTAGGTAGTGTTAGTAGTCTACCAAGTGGCACCCGGTACAGGTGGGCTTGGGACAGACTAGGCACAGTGGCACGGTGTACCAAGTGGCACCCGGATGGTGGGCTTGGGAACCCTGCTAACATCGTTTGGGGCCGTAAGCGACACCCCGGCCGGATCTCCTTGCGGATGGAACCCGAATAGGCGATAAACCTGGACTAGAGACTTGTTCGGTTAGTCAGGTCGTGGCCGACTCCCTCGCCCGGCTTCCGCTTGAAGGTTGCCGAGGTACATGACGTGTACAGGGCGATAAGTGGCGAAAGCGTGTGTGAAGAAGTACACCCCTGCAGGGTTATCATTATCTATTCGAATAGCCGGATTCCTCGGATATGGAAACGTGGACCCCTTGTACAGTTCATAGACAAGTGAAAGTGGATACTCTAAAATATGCAAGATAAGCGTGAGTGATATGGATGGCGTTCTCGTAGGGAGACGGGAGCGGGTCCATAGTGGTGTATTGATATGGTGAATATGTGGACTCGTGTGTGCCACCTCAAAAGAGTTACTTGCAGTCGTAGTTCAGGTTAGCCACCGAGTCAAAGCTGGCTTGCTGCAGTTAAACTCCACCATCCCCTTTGTTGATAATGATGCATATGTAGTTAGTTCTAATGTAAGTCTTGCTGGGTACATTTGTACTCACGTTGCTTAATTTATGTTTTTGCAGAGAGACTTCAGTCTCACTAGTAGTTCCACGTGGACTTCGACGTTTAGCTTGTTACCTCAGCTACGATCTTGTGCCCTCGGTAGGATCTGGTAGATAGTCAGGCCTTTCAGCCTTTTCATTTATAGTTGTCTGTACTTAGACATGTTAAGCTTCCGCATGTGCTTTGACTTGTATGCTCTGATTGTTGGGTCATGAGACCCATGTTTGTAATATCTCGCTCCTCGGAGCCTAATAAATACTTGAGTCGTAGAGTCATTTTGTGATGCCATGTTGTATTGCACATATCGAGCATATTGTGTGTATGTTATTGAAATGCTTGGTATGTGTGGGATCTGACTATCTAGTTGTTTATCTTTAGTAGCCTCTCTTACCGGGAAATGTCTCCTAGTGTTTCCACTGAGCCATGGTAGCTTGCTACTGCTCCGGAACACTTAGGCTGGCCGGCATGTGTCCTTCTTCGTTCCTGTGTCTATCCCTTCGGGGAAATGTCACGCGATGAATACCGGAGTCCTATTAGCCCGCTACAGCCCGGTTCACCGGAGTCCTGCTAGCCCAGTGCTACAGCCTGGATTCACTCGCTGATGACCGACACGTTCGATGTTGGGTCATGGATGCCTGTCCCTGTAAGTTTGTGCCACTTCGGGTTTACGACTAGCCATGTCAGCCCGGGCTCCTTATCATATGGATGCTAGCGACACTATCATATACGTGTGCCAAAAGGCGCAAACGGTCCCGGGCAAAGGTAAGGCGACACCCGTGGGAATACCGTGCGTGAGGCCGCAAAGCGATATGAGGTGTTACATGCTAGATCGATGTGGCATTGAGTCGGGGTCCTGACAGCGTTGGTAGACTCAACTCTAAGCAGTAGCAGGCATGACAAACAAGCATGAATGAG
Organism: Triticum aestivum; assembly: GCF_018294505.1. NCBI lineage: Eukaryota > Viridiplantae > Streptophyta > Magnoliopsida > Poales > Poaceae > Triticum > Triticum aestivum. The sequence goes on from NC_057797.1 coordinate 324,939,143, forward strand.
TAGGCACATCAGGGCTCAAACAACTCCTACTCATGCTAGTGGGTTTCATCTATTTACTGTGGCAATGACAGGTCATGCAGAGGATAAAGGGGTTCAGCTACCGCAGCAAGTAACAAATATGTCGTTGTTGTCCTAATGCAGTAAAAGAGAGCAGGAGCGAGAGAGTGGGATTTTATCGGAATGAACAAGGGGGTTTTGCTTGCCTGTCACTTCTGAAGATAACATTGAGTCTTCATCGGTGTCAACGATCACATCATCGGTATCACGTCTATCGAGAGGGGACAAATACCGGCAAACAAGAAAGAACACAATTAATGCAATGCACAATATGATGCATGCTCATGACATGGCAATATCAATGTGTTTTGGGCTAATGCACCTAGCTATGTTTTAAATGAAGTTGGTTTGAACACATGATTCAAATTCCAACTCCACATGTGATTATTTAAATGCCCTTTATTTGTTTTGTCCAAAACAGAGGACAAACATTGTTCAAACATGCATGAAAATGGTACAGATGGATTCCTTGAATTTTTCTGATAATTTTTCATATATAAATTATTTCATTTGGAGTTACGGTTGATTTTCTATGAATTTTAGAAGTTCAAAACATTTTCTGGAATTTATAAACCTTTTCTTATTTATCCTAATTCCAGAAAATACTTACTACGTCAGCATGACGTAAGGCTGAGGTCAGCAGGTCAAGTGGGTCGCCCAGAGTCAAACCTGACGTGTGGGGGCCACACGTCAGTGACACAGGGCTGGTTTGGGTGTTTGACAGGTGGGACCGGTCAACGCTGACTTGTCCAAAGTCAATGCTGACACATGGGGCCCGCAAGATTAGCACTAATTTAAACATGATGCAAACACTAGGCAGTACCAGAAGCTAGGGATGTTACACAGTTCCTCCGTGAGAACTGGGACATTTTTGCGTGGAAGCCTTCTAACATACCGGGTGTTCCCAGTGGGCTGGCTGAGCACCGCCTATGAGTCGACTCAAAAGTAAAACCTGTCAAAGAACATCTCCGACAGTCCACCGTCCAGAAGAGAAAGGCTATTGGTGAGGAGGTGGCTCGGCTCTTATCAGCAGAGTTCATCCGAGAGATCTACCACTCTGAGTGGCTCACCAACGTTGTCATGGTCCCAAAGAAGGACAAGTCACTTCGCATGTGCATTGACTTTAAACATATCAATTAGGCCTGCCCGAAAGATCATTTTCCTCTCCCCCGCATCGACCAAATAGTCGACTCGACTGCGGGATGTGAGCGACTGTCTTTTTTAGACGCCTATTCCGGGTACCATCAGATCCGTCTGTATGGACCTGACGAGATCAAAACAACTTTCATCACTCCATTTGGGTGCTTTTGTTATGTTACCATGCCGTTCGGCCTCAAGAATGCCGTAGCCACATTCATGAGGATGATTCAGAAGTGTTTGCTCACTCAAATCAGTCGGAATGTGGAAGCATACATGGATGATATGGTGGTCAAGTCAGGGAAGGGTTCCGACCTGCTGACTGACCTTGTTGAAACCTTTGCCAACCTCAGGAGGTATGATATCTAGCTTAATCCATCAAAGTGCACATTCGGAGTTCCTGGCGGAAAGCTACTCGGTTTTCTCGTTTCCGAACGGGGAATCGACGCCAATCCAGAAAAAGTCGGTACTATACTCCGAATGAAAAGTCATGTGCGAGTACACGATGTCTAGAAGATTACTGGTTGCTTGGCCGCTTTAAGTCGATTCATCTCCCGTCTCGGTGAAAAGGCATTTCCTCTTTACCGATTGATGAAGAAGTCCGACAAGTTTGAGTGGACTCCTGAAGCTGATGTAGCGTTTGCAGAGCTCAAAGCTCTGCTCTCCACCCAGCCGGTGCTTGGTGCCCCAATCAGCAAAGAGCCTTTGCCGCTTTACATCGCAGCCATGGGACAAGTCGTCAGTACGGTACTTACGGTCGATCGGGAAGAAGAAGGAAGAGCCTTCAAAGTTCAGCGCCCAGTGTATTATATTTCTGAAGTTTTGACCCCGTCGAAGCAAAGATATCCTCATTATCAGAAGCTTGTATATGGGATTTATATGACCACAAAGAAGGTTGCTCACTACTTCTATGACCATTACAGTCGTCAGCGACGCTCCATTGTCAGACATCCTGTATAACAGAGATGCAACTGGTCGAGTGGCAAAATGGGCGATTGAACTCCTTCCTCTAGATATCAAGTTTGAGGCAAAGAAAGCTATCAAGTCCCAGGCAATAGCAGATTTCGTCGCCGAGTGGATTGAACAGCAACTGCCGACTCAGGTTCACTCAGAGCATTGGACTATGTTCTTCGACGGTTCCAAAATGCTGAATGGTTTCGGTGCCGGGGTGGTATTGGTCTCCCCCCGAGGAGATAAGCTCAGATATGTTCTTCAAATCCACTTTGATTCCTCCAATAACGAGGCAGAATATGAAGCACTTTTATATGGGCTGCGCATGGCCATTTCACTCGGCGTCCGTCGCCTCATGGTCTATGGCGACTCAGATTTGGTGGTTAATCAGGTGATGAAGGAGTGGGACGTCAGAAGTCCAGCCATGACTGGTTATTGCAATGCAGTGAGAAAGCTGGAGAAGAAATTCGAGGGGTTAGAATGTCATCACATATCCCGACTGAAAAATCAAGCAGCTGATGATTTGGAAAAAAATAGGTTCCAAAAGAGAAGCCATTCCCAGCAATGTGTTTTTGGAACACATCCACACACCATCAGTTCAGGACGATCCCTTCACTGAAGAAGCCCCACAGCCAAAAAGTGCCACGGATTCGACTGAAGTTGAAGTTCCAGCTGCGGTCAACCTAATCATGGAAATCTTGGTCATCACTCCCGACTGGACAATACCGTACATCGCGTACATCCTAAGGAAAGAACTCCCAGAGGACGAAGAAGAGGCTCGATAGATCGTCCGTCGATCCAAGGCCTTTACAGTCATAAAGGGACAGTTGTATAGAGAAAGCGCGACTTGAGTCAGTCAGAAGTGTATAACACCAGAAGAAGGTCAGATGATCCTTGATGATATCCACTCGGGGACCTGTGGTCATCATGCGTCCTCTCGTACCATTGTGGCTAAAGCATACTGAGCGGGATTCTACTGGCCAAGAGCGAATGAAATGGTGAAAGAGATAGTCGACAAGTGTGAAGGATGTTAGTTTTACTCCAATATGTCACACAAGCCCGCGTCAGCCCTGAAAACCATTCCACTCGTCTGGCCCTTCGCCGCTTGGGGACTGGACATGCTTGGACCATTGAGAACGGGCAGGAGCGGCTTCACTCATGTGCTAGTAGCAGTCGACAAGTTCACCAAATGGATTGAAGCTAAGCCTATCAAGAATCTTGGTTCTTGCACTGCTATCAGTTTCATCAGAGAGTTGATATTCAGATATGGAGTTCCGCACAGCATCATCACTGACAATGGGTCAAACTTTGATTCCGACAAATTCAGAGCCTTTTGCGCCTCTCAGGGCACACGAGTCGACTACGCTTCGGTCGCTCACCCCCAGTCGAATGGACATGCGGACAGAGCAAACGGCTTAATTCTCAAAGGACTGAAACCTCGGCTGATGCGCGATCTCAAGCACGCAGCAGGCGCATGGGTCGACGAGCTTCCATCAGTTCTTTGGGGATTGAGGACAACCCCGAACCGATCGACCGGGAGAACCCCATTCTTTCTGGTCTACGGAGCCGAAGCAGTTTTGCCGAGTGACTTGCTTCACAACGCACCCCGAGTCGAGCTCTACTCTGAAGATGAAGCGGAACAAGCCTGGCGGGACGCAGTCGACCTCTTGGAAGAAGAAAGAGAAATGGCCATGATCCGATCGACCATCTATCAGCAAGACTTGCGTCGATTCCATGCCAGAAATGTGAAGAGTCGAGCCTTCCAAGAAGGAGACTTGGTCCTCCGAGTGGATCAACAGAAACCACACAAACTCGCTCCTACTTGGGAAGGCCCCTTCATAGTCACCAGAGTCCTCCACAATGGAGCGTACCACCTTTATAATGTCGATCGCCAGATTGATGAGCCACGAGCCTGGAATGCGGAGCTGCTCCGCCCCTTTTATACTTGAATTCTCACTCTGATGGGATGTAATAAGAAAAACTCCTGTAGTTTATTTATCAAAGACAAGAGCGTTATAATTTTCCCAGTGATTGTTATTGTTTCTGTTTGCGGGAGAAATTGCCCAGCGGGTGGCTTAGTTGCGAATCCGTTTTGCCTAAGTTTGTAAAAATAATTTCCTACCGAGTGGTGAGCCAGCCTCCCACTCGGGGGCTTAGCTGCGAACCAGTTTCGCCTAAGTATTTGAAAATCCTACCGAGTGGTGAGCAACGCTCCCACTCGGGGGCTTAGCTGCAGTCCAGTACTCGCCTAAGTATTTGAAAATCCTACCGAGTGGTGAGCCAACCTCCCACTCGGGGGCTTAGCTGCAGTCCAGTACTCGCCTAAGTATTTGAAAATCCTACCGAGTGGTGAGCGACCCTCCCACTCGGGGGCTTAGCTGCAGTCCAGTACTCGCCTAAGTATTTGAAAATCCTACCGAGTGGTGAGCGACCCTCCCACTCGGGGGCTTAGCTACAGTCCAGTACTCGCCTAAGTATTTGAAAATCCTACCGAGTGGTGAGCGACCCTCCCACTCGGGGGCTTAGCTGCAGTCTGGTACTCGCCTAAGTTTGAAAAATCCTACCGAGTGGTGAGCGACCCTCCCACTCGGAGGCTTAGCTGCAGTCCGGTACCCGCCTAAGTTTGAAAAATCCTACCGAGTGGAGAGCGACCCTCCCACTCGGGGGCTTAGCTGCAGTCCCGTACTCGCCTAAGTATTTGAAAATCCTACCGAGTGGTGAGCGGCCCTCCCACTCGGGGGCTTAGCTGCACTCCAGTACTCGCCTAAGTATTTGAAAATCCTACCGAGTGGGGAGCCAGCCTCCCACTCGGGGGCTTAGCTGCAGTCCAGTACTCGCCTAAGTACGAAACACATCTCCCCACAAGGACGACGAGGTGCAGGTCGACTACCACCTTCTCCTTGGGAGCTTCGCCACAAATACAACGTGCGCTCCATCTCAATCCACAAGGACGACGACGTGCAGGTCGACTGCCACCTTCTCCTTGGGAGCTTCGCCACAAATACAACGTGTGCTCCATCTCAATCCACAAGGACGACGAGGTGCAGGTCGACTGCCACCTTCTCCTTGGGAGCTTCGCCACAAATACAACATGCACTCCATCCCACTCCGCGAGGACGACAAGGTGCAAGTCGACTGCCACCTTCTCCTTGGGAGCTTCGCCACAAATACAATGTGCGCTCCATCGCCCACCTGCAAGGACGACGAGGTGCAGGTCGACTGCTACCTTCTCCTTCGGAGCTGCGCCACAAATACAAAAGTTGTCTCGAGTGAAGAACGAGTTTCACTCGACGGAGGATTCATGAAGATATTCAACGATAAACCAAGTTTAGATAAATCCTAAAGGTTCCGAACCACAGATCGAAGTGCTCGGGCATTCAGCCCGAAAGATTTTAACGGTTACAAAAACCACTCGGCATTCCGAGGCAATTTAAGGTGGGGCATAAAAGTTTGTTCACTCCGCAGGAGGAGGACTGGCAGGCTCGACGAACTCGTCCAGGTCGACGCCGTCGGCGATCCGAGTGGCTGCAGCGATGAAAGTCTCCATAAATGATCGGAAGTCATGCTTCTGGGTATTGGCGACCTTGATTGCTGCCAGCTTATCTTGTCGCACCTCCTTGTAGTGGACACGAACCAAAGACAGAGCCACATCAGCACCACACCGGGCAGAAGATTTCTTCCACTCCTGCACTCCATCAGGGATCTCGTTAGGTCGAGTCATCAGGGACTCAAGATCATTCTGCAGCATGGCCTCTGGCCAAAGTGCCGTGTCGATCCGTGACGTGCCGACCTTCAGTCGAGCCAAGTAGTCCACAACACCGTCGATGCGGGATTCCAGTCAGAGCAGATTCATGGCAGTTTCATGTTTCACAGGAGAATTGATTGGGTCCAAACCTGGCTCAATCCGCCCAGTCTCCTCCTCGAAGTTCTGGCAAAACTCTGCATTCACGATCCAATGATAAGTCAATTTTCGTACGCTGAGTCGACAAAAAACATCAGTCGGAACAAAATGTGTACCTTCAAGCTTGATGAACAACTTCTTGGCAAGGCTCCTCAGATAGCTCTCCAGATCGTCCCTCCTGCGAGCGATGCCTTCCATCTTCTCGTACAGGTTGAGATTGTCCTTCTTCAAGCGCGTGCACTCCTTGTTGGCTTCGTTCAGAGTAGATTTCATCTTGGTGTTCTCTTCTTCCAACTGGCCGACCGAAGCCAGTTTTTGTTCAGCCAGAGCGGTTCCGTCGTCAGCTTCCTTTTGAGCAGCAGCCAAATCCTGATCCTTCTTCGCTAGAGCTTCTCTTAGTTTTTCCGCAAAGAAATGGTGCTTGATTCATAAAGAGCAGAAGGGTACTCAAGCCTAAGACAAACCAGTCGACAAGCTCGCCTTACCATTGGCGTCATCCTTGGCCTTTTGCAGCTCTGTCTTCGCCAATTCCAAGTCAAGGTTCAGTTGGATCTGCTGTTTCTCCAAGTCAGCAAAGCGAGCTCCAAGATCACAAGATTTCTGCAATCAGGGAGCATAAGTTATTTTACAACGAAAAACGACAAAGACAATAAATACTAAGACTACGGTCGACTACTCGCAGTCCACCATAGTCTCGGGGACTATACCCAGTGGGTGCACTATGCGTGCCCCCACCGGTTATGATCCCACTCGACCGGCCCGCCGGAGTCGAGTGCAGGGAGTAAAAAAAAGGGGAGAGAAAGAAGAACTCAAACCATAGAACTCAGACCCAAGTCGACTGTCAGCAGTCGACCGCGGTCTCGGGGACTACACCCAGTGGGTGCACTTGGCGTGCCCCCACCGGTTCTGATCCCACTCGCCCAGACCGAGTAGAAGAGACAAACTACCAGTTCGGTTTACACTCACGCGGCCAGACACATCGAGCGAAGAATCAAAATACAAAGACTACAGTCGACTGCCAGCAGTCCACCGTAGTCTCAGGGACTACACCCAGTGGGTGCACTCAGCATGCCCCCACTAGTTCAAAAATTCAATCGACGCACCTAGTGGGTGTACAGATGCAAAGATTTTCGGAAAGAGAGTCTTCAGATAGCATATCCTACCAGAACAAGCGGTGACCAACTAACCTGAACGTTGCTTTGGAGAGCCGAGCTGGCGTTGTAGGCGGCCTGACTGGCGTCCCGCACCGTCTTCATCTTCTCCATCATAATGCCCGCCTGGCGTATGGCTTCCTTGGCGGCATTCACTTCGTCCTCTGGGACATCATGGGTCGCAAAAACTGAAGGTGGGTCAACAGGGGCCTGAGCAGTCGACGAAGAAGGCAAGGCACTCGACAATGGCACGGCGAAAGTGACAGAACTCTGATTGGCATCACCAGCGTCCTAAACGACTGGTTCGGCCCTCGGCGTCGACTATGGCACCTTGCTTGCAGGAGCTTGCCTATTTTTCCTCGTCAAAGGCCTCTTGGGCTCTTCCTCATCATCATCGGGGAGGTCAATAATGTTAGGAGATGTTCAAAGTTCAATCGCCAAAATCACATCACCCAATGGTACACATTGCAGTTGAGTCGACCAAATAAAGACAGAATGGCAGAAATCATACCCAGATTGGAAGTTACCGCATCCTCCATTACCACATCCTCGTCCCTGTAAGCTGAGGTCCCGGAAGTAGCAGCGCTGCCAGTTCCAAAGTTCGTCTGGTTAAATCAAGAAAAACAAATAGCACGGGGCGTCAAGTGAATAAAAAGGGAGGCACTCACGCAGAAGTGACGGGGATGTCAATCTTAATCTTCGGCAACGCTTCCGAAGCTTCAGCTCTGCAACTTTGGGATGCTTAGACGCTTTTTAAGTTGGGGTTGGTGAAGAGGTCCGAGGACGCTTTGAAGACTGACCGGCCTGAGCAATCACCTTTTCACGGGCGCTCGGTCGCTCTTGGTCAAGCTTGGATCGCATCTCCCTGCGAGGAGGCGACTCGACTTCTTCTTCGTCACTTGAGTCGTTCGTTTCTTTGTCCCCTTCACCGTCAGAACACCATTCACCACTGTCGCCGCCCCTCGCCTTTCCTTCCAGGTCTTGCTCTTGCTCTCCATTGGGCATTGAATACATTTCGATAAGGGCCTGAAAGAAAGCAGGAAGAATAAAGTCAATCGATGCAGTATAGACAGCTGCGCGAGTGAATTCAGATTACAATCAAAAGCTCAGAATCGGACCTTCTCTGGTACATGGGACTGGTCGACTGGAGGAACTCTCCTGGCTCCCCTGGGGTTGTCCTTGTTTCCGGTCATGCCCGACAACCACTTCTCCAGTGTGTCGTCATCGACCTCCTCCGGGTGAATCCGAGTGGAGTCATCAAGACCCGAATACATCCACATCAGATGGTCTTGGGCTTGAAGAGGCTGGATGTGCCGCTGAAGGAAAACCTCCAAGAGATCCATACCGGTGACCCCGTCACGGATAAGCTGGACCACTCGTTCGTCCAGCACCCTAACCTACGCCTTCTCCTCCGGGAGCACCTTCAAAGAGGAGGGATTCCTCACTCGGTCCATGGTAAAAGGAGGGAGGCCAGTCGACTGCCCTGGCGTCAGCTAGTCTTTGCAGTAAAACCAGGTCGACTGCCATCCGCGAACCGAGTCGGGAAGAATCATGGCTGGAAAGGAACTTTTCCCTCTCATCTGAACACCAAGACCCCCACACATCTGAATCACTTGTGTTCTCTTGTCACTCGGATTAGCCTTTTTCACCGTCTGAGAACGACAGGTGAAAATGTGCTTGAATAGACCCCAGTGAGGCCGACAACCCAAGAAATTCTCGCACAAAGACACGAAGGCAGCGAGATATGCGATTGTGTTGGGAGTGAAGTGGTGGAGTTGTGCCCCAAAGAAATTCAGAAATCCCCGACAGAAAGGGTGAGGAGGCAAGGAAATCCACGGTCGACGTGGGTGGCAAGGAGAACGCGCTCACCCACCCGAGGTTGCAGCTCGGATTCCATCCCCGGAAGCCGCACCGATCCATGGGGGATCAGCCCTCCTTCGGCTAGGTCATTGAGGTCTTCTTGGCGGATTGCCGAGGGGATCCAGTCGCCCTGGATCCAGCCCTTCGGCAGGCCGGCTCGCGAGGAAGATCCACCCCAACTGGTCGCCTTTGTCGTCGCCTTCTTCGCCCACTCCAGAGCCGCCGTCTTCTCCTTCCCCATCGTCGCCGGCGAGACGTGTACGGAGCGGCGGCGCTGGGGCGAGAGCGAGCGCGACGAAGAAGCCTGAAGAGGAGAAGAGGAAATGGGAACACACTATTCGAGAAACCCAGGCCCGACGCCTTATATGAGGTCGCTTCCGAGTGGCTGACTGGTAGGCCCAGGCGGTCCTATCAAATCTTGTAACAATCGCGCGCGTGATACATGGAGAAAAAGGTGGCGCGGAGATCAAAGCGGCTCCGCCCTATCCCATCCGATTACTGTGGCCTCCCCCGTCCCGCGCGCTTCCCAAAATTCGAATCCCGCAAAATCTGTGGGCAGTAGAACAACTTGTCAGACGGAAGATCTCCTCCACGCCGTCACTTGGAGCCTTTCAAGTAAAGAAACTCACTCGACAAAAACTAAGAATGGATCAAGGCGACTGAAAAGGAAGTTGCTGTGATCACTAAGGTTCATTGATCCGAAACAAGATATGCTCATGGCATGAAAAATGAGTCGGAGAAGTTCTCAACTCCTTCCCCACTCAAACCTCGATCGATTCGGGGGCTAATGATGAAGCAAGGGTCATGGACCTGTCCCAACTGCCCTACCCAAGGACATCTCTAGAAGAAATCACCTTTCAATCGACTTGGAGGTGTTCCACTCGATAGATTCGAAGACACTCGACCAAGAAGCAATCACTCGACCAAGATCCAACCACTCGACGGCCAGGAGACCTAAAGGCACTCCGCACGCTAACAGACGGTTATTGAGTAGCTTTTATGATCATCATAGCACTTTATTAGGGGCATTACCAGTAACGCCCGACCTTAATGTATTTAAAACCCTGCACCACTGAGGACCGGAGGGGTCCGGCGAACTCTATATAAGCCACCCCCTCCTTAGTGTAAAGGGTTCGCACCCCTGTAATTCATACACACATAATCCAGTCGACCGCCTCCGGGCTCCAAGACGTAGGGCTATTACTTCCTCCGAGAAGGGCCTGAACTCGTAAACCTCGTGTGCTTACAACTACTCCATAGCTAAGATCTTGCCTCTTCATACCTACCCTCCTACATTACTGTCAGACTTAGAACCACGACAATAGCTTCTCCACCATCTCCATGCTAGCCAAGTTATTACAGCTCCCTCCATCTATGATGACGCGAACAGAACATTCCTTCACAACTCCCTTTGTATGGAACAAATCATGCCTCTGATTTTGCTTAGCTTGTGTAACCTGCACAGTCAAAACACGTTGAGCAACTAAACATTCATACCTGTTAGCATCTTCAGTAGCCACGTATTGCGTCTCATGATCAGAATCCTCTCCACCATGTTCTTCATGTGTAATAAGAGCCAAAGTCTCCTCATCATAGTCACTAGCGGACTCATGCCCACCATCCTCAGTAGCAATCATCACACGCTGAGATTGGTGTTCTCTCGCAAAATGTTCTCTTCCATTACAACAACGACAAATAATATCACTTGTGTGCCCTGTTGATGCCATGGAAGAAGAAGAGCTCTGCGCAGGCCCGGCAGGTGTGCTCTTGGCAGATAGTGGTGGTTGTGCCTGCTTTCTTGTATCACGGCTGGAGGTGGCACCTAATGGAGGTGCTGGTGGAGTGGAAGTAGAGGATGCAGGTGGTGTCCATGATGAAGATCAGCCTACAGAAAATTTAGTTCACGCCAATTCCTGTCGATCATGCACTTCACGTTCAACTTTACAAGCAAGATGGAATAAACGAGTGATATTAGTATACTCCTTATACTCTAGAATGGTTTGAATCTCTCTATTTAATCCACCCATAAAACGTGCAAGCATAGCTTCATTCTCCTCAATAATACCACATCTAATCATGCTAGTTTGTAATTCCTGATAATATTCTTCTACAGAATTTTTTCCTTGTCTTAAACGCTGCAATTTTTGAAGTAATTCACATTGATAATATGGTGGAACCCAATGAGTACGCATAGCAGTTTTCAAAGCAGCCCAAGTAGTTGGAATAGGATATACTCTACAATGTTCAGACCACCAAACACATGAAAAGCTAGTGAAAGCACAAACAGCAGTAGGAACACGTCTCTCCTCAGGGTATTGTAAACATGTAAATCGTTGTTCAGTTTCTAACTCCCAAGTAACCACCCTCAAATAGTGAAATATTCAATTTTAGTTTAGGAAGATGGTCATGTACCTCAGGTGGTGGTGCAGCCATACCGTTGCGATGATATACATGAGGACGAACTAGTGGTGGTGGTGCTGGTGGTTGCACGTAGTTCTGATTTTGGTCAACCTCATCCTCATAATGGTCCTCCACCTCTACAGTAGTAGCAGGAGCAGTAGAAGCATCAACAACATCACTAGAATTTTGCCCAGGGTCAATGGGAACGCGCTGTGCTCGTCCCACTTGATTTGGAAAGCGACGTTGTTGTTGTTGTTGTTGTAGAGGTGCGTTAGGGGCAACCGGTGGTGGGGGTGGAAGACGCGCGAGAAATTCATTAAACTTGTTATCGAGCTTTGTTTCGAACATCTTCTCCATGCCATCTATCTTCTCCATGGCCTCTTCAAATCTGTTTAGCACATCTTGCACCTGTCCACTCATCATTTGCTGAAATTTATCTTGCAACTCCTTATTCGTCATGTTCTCCCAGCCAGTCTCGTCGGCTTGTGATCCTGACATGGTTAGCAGCAATAGAAACACACAAGAATATGATCCTACAGACTACTAACAAGAGGTGGTGGTGGATGTCACAAATCCGTCAAGCAAATCTCAAATTCTTACCAGTTCTTACCCAGCAGCAGGCGGTGATCAGCAACCATCGTAGTAAAAACTCTCAATGCTTGGATAGAGCGATTACCAGGGAGAGTCAAACGCACGACGTAGATGTATGTGGACCTGGGAAGGCTTATAATATGGCAGCAAAAAGGATCAGCAATAATCAATTCAGAGATGCAAAGTTGAATAAACGCTCAACGACGGTACTGTGCTGGTCCTAGGCTAGACCGTCCTAGAGATGCAAGCCTAGAACACTAAAAAAAACACGGCGCTGCACGTAAACAAGGGAGGAGCATGCTCTGATTTTTTTTCTTTTTTTCACTTTTTGCACTTTTTTCCTCTTTTTTTTGCTCCGCAACAATTTTTTTTCGAAAAAGTATACAAATGGTCTAAAAACTGCCTAGCCAGAATTTTTCCAGACTTAGTTTTTTTTTTGAGTTTGGAACTATTTTTGTTCTGCGGATGGCTCGAAAGTCGGAGTATCGCGTGATCAGGAACTCGAAAACAAAGCAACAAATACTGGACTCGGACTGGTAGCGGAGATGAATCTGGTGGAAACTCGGACTAGTGGCGGATATATGTAGGATGGTGGAACTCAGACTGGTGGCGAATCGGTGATGGATGTGGACTCGGATTATCGTGATGGCGGTGGATATGCGGAATATGGCAGCGGTGATGACGATGGAGGTATATGGCAGCGGTGATGACGATGGTGGTATATGGCAGCGGTGATGATGATGATGCGACGGCAGCGTGACTACTTGTGAATAGAACTCGAAACTCTAAAGGACTAGACACTAAGACCAGCAACCAGACACGACGATGCAACCGCAAATTCAACACAGCAAATATAGAAAAGATTATGCAAAGGCTCAGATTGGTTCGGATAGGATGAACTAACCCTAATTTTTTTGGCTTTTTCGTGGATTATAGGTATGAAGAACAGACTCGATCTAAACTACAAAAAACTATAAAATCTCACTGAGCAACCTAGAAATTTGATACTACTTGATAGAGGCAAAGGTGGCCCGTCTTTCGATGAGATGGTGGCTATCATTTTGGAGGAAGTCAACTTTGACGATCCGACTACGAACGTGCGAGAACATCGCGCCTTAGCAATCGCTAAACCAACTCCGAGAGGTTATGGACCACGCCGGAGCACGATCAACCTGACCACGAAGGTCTGTTTCCTACAGGCAAATGAAGAACGAGCAAGAAACTGTGATTGCAATCTGGATATTATGAATATAAGATGAAAGCTTTATTGATCAAGGTGGGGTTTTGTGACGCCTTTGTCTGGTCGTTGAACACAAACGAAGTACGCGAAGTTGCAGCTATGGCAAATTTTAATCTAAACAAAACCCAAAGTCTAAACGATGCCCTAAGGGCTGTATATATGGAGGAGAGAGGGGGAATTTCGTGGCCCTTGGTGGAGGGGTCCGAAACCAACCCTAACTCTTGTTTCCCCACACATACGGACTGTAAAAACAACCTATACTTAAGTACTTCGAAAATACACGGGCCTGGCCCAATAATAAGGTGACGCAGCACCTAGAATAGCCTATGGACGAAATTTATGAAGTGGCATCTTGTATATTTTGTCCAAGGCTTCATGCACTCATTATGGTGGCTTCAAAGTCCTGGAATCATCACTTGTAACTCTGTTCTTGTTCCCCTTGCACATGCTATCATCTCCATGCTTGAACTTGCTCCAAGGTTCATCTTTCTTGTCCAAGCTAGGCCCTTCATTTGTAAGCAAATCAAATGTATCCAATTTAGGCAGCATCATATTCTGAAGAACATTCGAATCCTTACCAAGAAACAAAAGTACCTGATAATTCAATTGGCGTGCGCGAGCTCTAGTAATTGGTCCAGTATGTATAATAGCAGGGGATGTGGGTGTAACAGTGGTATTGATGTCCTCATCTCTCGGTCCAAGTCCCGGGTGGCTCGCGAGGAGATCAAGCAAGCCGAACAGATAGCGGCTAGTAACCCTTTTCTTTTACAGAGTATATTCGGCGATCGAAGATATGCTTTGCTAAATCGACTATGGAGTGCTCCAGAAGCTTTTGCGGATCTCCCGAGGAGTGCTGCCGACACCGCCGAGTATTTTCGGGCCCAAGAAGGGAACGTGACGAAGAAGCTCTTCTGGTCACAGTACCTGGCACCAGAGCGACCAGCGCTGCTGAATAATCAGATGATGCAGCTGGCAGAGCTACATAGGATGCCCGGTTTGGCTAATAGAGGCGAGGGTCCCGATCTTTCAATGAGATGATAACTATTGATTTGGTGGAGACGACTTTGACGATCCGACTACAAACGTGCACGACGTTGCGCCTTAGCAATCGCTAAACCAACTCCGAGAGGTTATTGACCACGCTAGAGCATGATCAACCTGACCACGAAGGTCTATTCCTCCAAGCAATCAAAGAACAAGCAAGAATATGATTAAGCATTCTGAATATTGTGAGTATGGATGAAGTATTGATAAAAGTGGGGTTTCATAAGCGGTCTTGGTCTGGTCGTTGGACACAAACGAAGTACACGAAGTTGCAACGATGGCTAACTTTTAACTAAATAAAACCCCAGTCTAAAAGATGCCTTAAGGGCTATATTTATAGGGAAAAGAGAGAGGATTTTGTCCACCCTTGGCAAGGTGGGACTAAAACACCTCCTAAGTCGTTTCCCCTACAATATGGACTCTAAAAATAGATTACATGGGCCTGGCCCAAAATAAGGTGGCGCAACACCAATAATAAGCTATGGACGAATTTTCTGAAAGGCCATCTTGTATATTCCGTCCATCTTCTTGTATGTCATCATGGTGGCTTCAAAGTCCAGAAATCTCCACTTGAACCTCCGTTCTTGTTCTCTTCGCACACACCTTCATCTCTATGCTTGACCATACTACAATGTTCAACCTTCTTGTCTGTGCTAGGCCCTTCAATAGCAAGCAACACAAATGTATCTAAGTTAGGTAGCATCATATTCTCATGAACACTAGAAACATTATCAAGAAATGGAAGTACCTGATAATTTAATTAGCGTATCTGAGCTCTAGCAACTATTCCAAGATGTAAAACAGTAGGGGATATGGGTGTACCTGTGGTAGCCATGTCCTCATCATCCTCCCCTTCTTGAAAACAAAGCCGTCCTTGCCGTTGCTGAATCTGAAATCTGGCTAACAAAAGGGACAAGGTGTACATGCTGTATATGTATATGTCATCCATTTTCACTGATCTCAGTTGGGGCACATGTGACAAAGCCAATATATTATCACAAGAGGTCAAAGGCATGAAAATATTGCAACTCAGTTTGCACATATAAGTGAAGCTCTTATTCATATCAAAAGACTGACAATGCTTATCATTATACCATCCCAACATTGATGAACCATCACCAAGATTAGAGGTCATATCAAAATGATTAAACATTGGCACAATTATTTTGAAACGTATTTGATCCAAATCTGATTTATTCCCTGATTCACTTGATTCTTTTGCATCGATAGTTAATTCAATGGGTTCACTCAAAATTGTTTGATCACATGGTAAAGTCAAATCATGAACATAGTCTTCTAAAATAGCTGGTGTGATCATAGTAGTGGGTAGCTCATCCTATGGTTCATTGAAATTGACAACGCATTCATCATACTCATGTGGAGGTGGAAGATTAGTACCTTTGTCATTCCCTCCTATGATCAACTCAGATGATGTAGGCACTCTCGGTGATGATGTGTCACATGGTGGAGGTGATGTAGTCCTCGCAACAACAGATGTGGTTTTCATAGTATGCCTAATAGTTGAAGGGACAATCGTATCAACTCGTGGAATGTGCATCTCGCGCTTGTTCTCCTTGTGGGCAACACATCGTTTTATTTCCTGTTCAGCTTTGCAAGCAAGATGAAACAAATGGTCCATAGGATAACACTCTTCATGAATTAGTATCTCCTGAATGTGACAATTTAACCCTCCCCAAAATCTATCCATAAAATCTTCTTCAGTTTCTACTAAAGAGGAATGCAGCAAGGTAGTTTGTAAAGTATCATAATATGTCGTTACGGTGTCACTACCTTGTTTTAAATGTTGCAACTTTTTAATCATATCACAAGTATAATAAGCGGGAACGAATGTATGTCGCATGGCAAGTTTCAAATCATCCCAAGTAGTAGGTATATCATTAGGATGTAACCGACAATATTCACTCCACCAAACTATAGCATAACCAGTGAAAGAACCAACCGCAACTTTAACTTTTTTATGGTCATAAAAATTATTGGAAGCAAATATATTAGTTATGTCAAACTCCCATTCAATATATAAAGCAGGTCTAAAACGGCCATTAAATGGTGGTATAAAAACATTAACCTGATCATGTGCATTTGGATGTTTGTGAACCTCTCGTGATGGTTGTGGTATTTGCATAGGTGATGGCACATCGCCCACGATCGACAAACCCCATGAATTGACTCTAGATCCTGTCATGATTAGTAGAAACAAGAAACAAAATCCAAAAATAATGTTCCTATGAACTACTCAGAAATGATGGTAAAACGCTCACAGTATAGCAAATCAAAGTCTTACAAGTTCTTACCATGCAGCAGGTGGTGACCGGCAACAAACGGTGTCAAATAACTCCAAGAGTTGGGTAAAGCGATTGCCAGGTGAACGTATGTATGCACGATGTAGAAATATGTGGAGCTGGGTTGGCTTTATATATGTGGGAAAAATGCTACAACCACGTTAATTAATGCAAGCTGAAAATTCGTTCAAAGTGGTCGAGTGTTGGTCCTAGGCTAGATTGTACTAGAGACGCGAGTCTAAGACACCGACGAAATTCACGCACTGACTCGAACTGGGGCTTTCTTTCTTTTACTGATCACTGGATCAAAGGAATAGGCACACAAAATGAGCAGTGCTAGTAAACCGTGTCACTTTTTTTAATTAGAAAAGTTGCCTTGTTCAATGTGGACCAAACACACTCAAACTCTGGCTGATGGAACCAAGCACCACTTGTGTTCTTCTTTCAATAATATATAGATGCTGCCAATACCACACGTTTGTACAAGTCTCCTTCAACACACCTTTTTTCACAGCCAAGTACTAGCACAACAAAGCCCTATTTTTTTCTCCAAAGTCCAAACGTGGTCAACAGCCCCATTCTTTCTCTTTATACTTCCAAACGTGCATGCACAACCGAACAAGATTCTTTTTTTATTCTTTCACGTGTTGCACCTAGTAAGGAAAATCTTCAATGCCCAAAATCTGGTTAGAAATGTCCCTGATGTTAAGGAGGTGCTTTCCTTTTAAACCTCCGAACAGATAAGGGTTTTTCCTTTTAATTTCCTTGAGAATACAATCTTTCCAAACAAATAAACGTAATCCTACAAGTACGTATCTTCTCTGTGATTCTATTCTTGTTTTTTTGTCTCCTTCCTTCTTTATCTCCAGAAAATCAGGAATTAACCAAACAGATCAACGCTTGCCTCTTATGTCTGGCCGATCCCTTGTTTCCTTCTATTTCTTTCTTTCCTTGCTATGAATACATGGAATCTTCTTTCTTAAACACCACGTACTTCTCTCTCTCCTTGTTTACCATGAAAAAAGACAAATAAACGTTTTGACTATTCCCTTTTCTCTCCGCAAAAAAGGATCAAGCGCTCAACACATTCCTTGTATACCTTTTTTTCTTTCCGTTTTTGTTTCTCTCCCAAGCGCATCTGACTTTCCAAAACAACAGAAGTACTTCTCCGCAACAAACCTTCCAAACAAAGGACCCGCCGATCTTGTGTATAGATTTCTTTTAATGCCAACGGTGGGTGGGCGATTCTGATTCCTTTCCAAAATCTGCCATGTCTTTCCTTCTTTCTTTCTCTCACACTTTTTTCACTCAATTTCCAGGAGTGTGATGGGCTAGGACTCCAAACCGAACATGCTTTTCTTCTTCTTATTCTCGCTGCAAATCCTATCCAAACTCCCAGTACACCTTTTAGTTGATTCCCAAACCGAACCAGTGTTTTTTCTCTCTCTAGAACAGCAAGCGTACCAATCAAATTTTCCAAGATCACAACTTTTAGAACAAGAACCACGGATCAGATTTCTTTTTTTGTTTACTTTCCAAGGAACAAAAGTTATAATGGATGATGACGAA
Organism: Triticum aestivum; assembly: GCF_018294505.1. Lineage (NCBI taxonomy): Eukaryota > Viridiplantae > Streptophyta > Magnoliopsida > Poales > Poaceae > Triticum > Triticum aestivum. The sequence goes on from NC_057797.1 coordinate 324,957,344, forward strand.
GGTGAGAAAAATATATGAGAGGATGACGATGAAAATAAGGACGAATGAATGGCAATGGTGGCGAACAACAACAAAAATGGCACTAGAATATGACAATGAGGTGGATAATTGTGTTTGTGGAGGTGGCGTGAACAAAACATGCCTAGAACTCGAAACTCTAAAAGACTAACAACGAACTAGCAACTCGACACATGATGCAACCGAAAATACAACAATGCAAAAACAAAGTGGTAATGGCGAAAGGCTCAGACTGTCTGGGACACGGATGAACTAGTCTAACTTTTTTGTGGCCTTTTCTTGGTCTCTAGGTATAAAGAACAGATGCAATCTAGACTACGAAAAACTGAAAAATTTCTCACCGAGCAACCTGAAAACTGATACCACTTGATAGGGTCAAAGGTCCCGATCTTTCAATGAGATGATAACTATCGATTTGGTGGAGACGACTTTGACGATCCGACTACAAATGTGCACGACGTTGCGCCTTAGCAATCGCTAAACCAACTCCGAGAGGTTATTGACCATGCTAGAGCACGATCAACCTGACCACGAAGGTCTATTCCTGCAAGCAATTGAAGAACAAGTAAGAATATGATTAAGCAATCTGAATATTGCGAGTATGGATGAAGTATTGATAAAAGTTGGGTTACATAAGCGGTCTTGGTCTGGTCGTTGGACACAAACGAAGTACACGAAGTTGCAACGATGGCTAACTTTTAACTAAATAAAACCCCAGTCTAAACGATGCCTTAAGGGCTATAGTTATAGGGAAAAGAGAGAGGATTTTGTCCACCCTTGGCAAGGTGGGACTAAAACACCTCCTAAGTCGTTTCCCCTACAATATGGACTATAAAAATAGATTACATGGGTCTGGCCCAAAATAAGGTGGCGCAACACCAATAATAAGCTATGGACAAAATTTCTGAAAGGCCATCTTGTATATTTCGTCCATCTTATTGTATGTCATCATGGTGGCTTCAAAGTCCGGAAATCTCCACTTGAACCTCTGTTCTTGTTCTCTTCGCACGCACCTTCATCTCCGTGCTTGACCATGCTCCAATGTTCAACCTTCTTGTCTGTGCTAGGCCCTTCAATAGCAAGCAACACAAATGTATCTAAGTTAGGCAGCATCATATTCTCATGAACACTAGAAACATTATCAAGAAACGAAAGTACCTGATAATTTAATTGGTGTATCTGAGCTCTAGCAACTATTCCAAGATGTAAAACAGTAGGGGATATGGGTGTAACTGTGGTAGCCATGTCCTCATCATTGGCCATGAAGGACATCATAGTCCGGCTATGGCCAGCTAGACCTATTCCGAGCAGCTACTTCGGCTTGGTCAAGCGGCTTGGCGACGCCTTACCCCGAGTAGAGGCCGTGAAGTGCTCGGCGTGTATAGAAGGTGTGCGGATGGCCTTTGCCCGTGTCAAGATGCACTAGGCCAAAATGAAGGCCGCCATCGTAGCCATCGACAGTCCGTCTGGGGGCAAGGACTACCGTATGTCGGAGCATTACTTTGAGGACATCTTGGAAGGTGTCCGTTGATAGAGGGCCAGTGCTCAAAGGACATCATGTTCGAGTGAATGTGTCCGAACTGCCCAGATATTATATAAACCAAAGCTTTGTAATATAAACCAAGGCCTTGTAATATATTGTATGCATTTATCGTAAAGTGTTATTCCCCCTGTGCGGTCGTTTTTAATTCTTGAGAATTTACAAGTTGTCGGCTTCAGCCCCCACGTAGATACTACGGGGGTGTTCGAAATAGCGCGTGACCACACTTGACCCAACTTCTTGGTCCGTAAAGGAGATGGCAGTGCGGCGAACCAGGCAATCGAACTATACAGTTTTATCATTCTCACTTAGCCATAGGAGTTTGACAATGGGACTGTAGGGTAGCCCCTAGTGCGTATGCGGCTATCGAACTTGGATGCCTTTTAAACGCTTGACTAGAAAAAGGCAGTCTTTCGTGTAATAAAGAAGAAATCGCTAGAGATTTAGTAAGTCACCGAATTGCTGACCAGCTCTCGCCGCATCACGACAGTCAGTTTTGAGCTTTCTCTACTAAGGTGTTTGACTTGGCCAGCTGGAAACACAATTGCAGTAGTTCTCCCTTTACTACCTTAGCCAAAAAACGGAACGTAAGGTAGCAAGCACAGGAGCCGGGCAACCCAACTATTGACCAAAGACGTGATTCAGAGCCGATGCATATAATGCAGTATTCAGGACGCCGTAGTATACCCTGAGAATGTTCAGACTTTCTATTGTTGAGAATATATATATGGTTTAAAATAGAGCCCCTGGCGATTTAAGTCGTACCATGGTGTATATGCCAATTCGGACATAAAGTGGGAAAATGGATTAAGAAATAAGCCAATATCGAACAAGGTTGGGCGAAACTGTTTCCATTATAGTCTGATTGGTACGTCAAAACGTATTTTTTACAGAGGATGACATAAGAATCAAGGCCATTTTACATACCGAGAACAAGGGAAAGTTGTATACATTTCCTAAATTTGAAAGGATGATCTTGAAGATCTTTTGGACACACTACCGCACATCTGTGCCGCTTTTCCCTGTAGTATATGATCCTTTGAGAGGATCAATGGTCGAGTGTATATGAGGGGCCTGGGAAAGGACCCTAAGTACCATCGAAGAATGGTGTGGGTTGTAAAGAACCTAAAAAGGAAAAACAAGGAAAAAGGGAAGAATAAAAAGATGTCCGGCCCGATGGCCCGGATGTCCGGCCCGACAATTCCAGATCTCGTTTGGGGCGGAAATTTTTGCATTGGGGGCGGAAATTGATGATTCCAAGGTCAAAATTGGAGAGATTTCGTGGATGAAAGGTGGGGAAACTTGGGGATATGCTAGATCCACCTGAAACCAAGCAAATCCATGGATTAAATTCAACAAAACTTCGTCGAACCAACAAATCACGAAAAAATTTGGGGCTATTTTTGGTGGAGAATTTTTTGAATTTAGGACGAAATCAAACAAAAGAAGGCTAGAAAACAAGGGGAGGCTTCGAAATCCTGATCTACGTGGCTCATGATACCAAGATGACGTAGGGTGGAACCATATACAGCCGATCTTTCACGAAAGGAGTGGATCCCGCGAAGAACATAAAGAAAACAAGGGGGAAAACGAGGCAAATCACGCAGGGAAACATGAGAGAATCACTAAAACCAACAAGAAATAGTCACACATATGCTAGATCCTCGAAACACAAAGAGAGATACAAGATCCACGATCAACAAGGGACGATACCAAGGTAGCCGGTTCTTCTCCGTGAGAAGGTCTTGTATCCATGAGGGGATCTTCTCCGCGAGGAGGTCTTGAATCCAAGTGGATCTTCTCTGAAGAGGGGCCACGGTCTCTCTCGTGGAGTAGATCCGGATGGATGAGCGAAGCTCTATCTCACAAATGAGCTAACACAACGCTAACCCTAACACGTAGGTGGAGGGGAAGTGTATATAGTCTAAGGGGCGAAGGGGTACATGGGCCTCGGCCCAGAAGCACTGCACGCAGGCAGGGAGGGCCGAATGTCCGGGCGTCGGGCCGGATGTCCGGGGCTTCACGAAGCTGGTCACGGTGCTATCTGGAATGGCTTGTCCGGATTTCAAGGGGCGAGGCCAGATGTCCGGGTGTTGATGAGGCGCCAGATGTTCGGGGCTGACGCCGGATGTTCAGGGCCTATAGCACTTCGGCTGCAGGGCTGCTGCTGTTGTTGACATCTTTAGGGGCCGGATGTCCGGGCCAGGGCCGGATGTCCGGGTCCTGGGAGTTGTCTCCGTCTTCTTCCGTCGTCGCTTCCAGGCTTCCCTCGCTCATGGTATAGTTGTTCCTTGGCGCTTGCACTCCTCCTAAACATCCGTGAAGCTCCGATAATACCTTTATGTATGTGAAGTAGATGTCGCACGTGTCACTTGCCAAACGGACTCTTGACATGGTGATGTCCATAGGATGCACCGCATCATCTCCCCTCCCTTGGGAAAGATCTGACCTCGGATCAAAAACCAAATCACCATGGGAAAGAGATGGCTTCGCCGTGTAGAAGTGGACGTTCACCAAGTACTTGTCATCATGAAGCTCGAAATGGGCACTCTCCAATGTCGCACCGTCTGGTGATTCCTTCAAAAGGAGTAAGGACAACAAACACTTGGAAGACAAATGTGGTTAGCGTTACTGCAAAACCAAGCATTTAAGAGGTTATTCACCAAACAAGTGTCGTCATCATGCAAAGCATATGGTGTGACAAAGGATTGTGACATGGCATGTAAGCATATCAATCGAGCACAAGCAAAGAAATCATGGGGAAAAGCATGTGAATGTGAGGTAGTGATGCACATATGTGTGACAAGAGAAGAAGCATCTACCTCAAGTTCATAGCAAGCATTCACAAATTGCTCAATGAAAGGTCTATGGTAGGCATAGGAAACATTCACAACACCAAATAAAATGAAGTGTCTAAACACATGGGTCAAGTGCAAGACAATCCAAGCATAATGTGCATGGGGTGTAGTGAATATCGTGTGGCACTCAACACAATGGATAGAGCAATTGTTCATCATGTGTGAGGCAATCAAGTCAAGCATGTAGCAACCAATGGGACATGGCATATGTGAAGTGACGACATTTTTGCAAACAAACATATGAGAGGAGCAAGTAATCCAAGAATTGGATGCAACACACAAGGCATATTTATCTTGATGCATGGAATGGTGAAAATGACAAGTCGAAGCAAGATCTCTAACATATGTGCAATCAAGTGGTCCAAGATGAACAATAAGTCTCATGGTGCAGGCAACACAAGTAGTATGGTCATATACATGCTCAAGAAAGATGTCACCTTGAAGGTGTGTTCTTGTGCGTCCTTCACAATGCCGAAGTCGTATGAAAGGTGGTGTAGAAGCGAGTCATGGTCGAATGTATGAGGCTTGTTGTCAAGAGCTCGAATGGTCAACTCACGTGAAGCGGAAGTCGACACAATGTCCAAGTATCCTACACATGCACACAAGAAATCAAAGAATGTATGTGTATGGCAGATAAACACATCATCCATCATGATGGTTCTCTTCTTTTGCACATAACCATTAGCAGCACGAGTGCATGAATAATATAATGCAACAATGTCAATATTCATGGCACGAGGTATATGGTGCAAAGAAGGAAGGCAAGCATGCTTCACAAGAAATATGTCAAAATCTCCAAAAATATGTGAGAATGCTATGGGGGAAAACTCATTATCAAGGCTAAAGGCATAATTGCACTCAATACATGGCAAATCATCTAGCATGAGAGAGGCAACATATGGAGAGATATGACAACAAGGAATAACAATCATGTCGTGCAAAGCATGTAGATGGTTGTCATCAACCGCATGAAATGAGCAAGTATGAATCATTGGTGATGCAACATAAGCAAGCATATCAATCATGTCGTGCAAACTAGTGGAGCAAAGATGCAACACACTAGAGGAAATCATGGCAACGATGTCATGTGAGTAAATAATAGGCATAGGCAATGCACATCACATATCGCAAGCACCAACAAAAAGCAAGATCATAGTATAATCATAGGCATGGGGCACAAAGGAAACATGGCAATAACAAGTGATATCTCCACCAAGCTTGCATATACACATACAAGTATGAGAATCAATCATCATGTGTAATGCAAAGAATGGGTCACGAATGCATGGCAAAGGCATATTAATGAGCATATCATGAAAAGTGAACATGGCAAGATGGGCATATAATATGTAATGGACAATAACCCATAGCCAAGTGAGGGTCATGTAGAAGGAATGCACGAAGTTTTTGCGCGAAGAGAGCGGTGGGAAAGACAATCCATGGGATCCTAAGTCATCATTGCTCTCTAGAGCTCGTTTTGTCAACTCATGGGATTGTGAGGTTGACAAGTATTCGTGGGTACCTACACAAAAGAGACACAAGCCAAAGAAATTGTGTGTGTGGTAAATGTACACATCATCCATCATGATGTGTGTGTGCACATGAGAGTTTGCACAAGATAAGCATCGCTCAAAGAAAGTTGATGCATGGTATAAGAACATGTCATCCATCATGAAAGAATATTTATTGTCTATAACCCAATGGGGACACAAATTGAGAATGCAAGTATATGGCACATCAATAGCATGTTTATTCATGGGAAGCATATGGTGCACACAAGTATTGGGATCATGCAATGAATGGGATGAATCAAAATCTCCTAAAATGTATGAGGAAACTATGGGGGTCTCCTCATGAGCAATATTGGAAAGATCACATGGAGAAAATGGACAACATCCAAAACAATGCATATCCGAAGCTAGGTGTTCATCGCATGGCATATGAGATAAATGATGCAAAGGGAGCATATCAATATCATCACAAGAAAAACAAATGCCAATAACCATGGGGATTTGGCGCTCGAGGAGCCGGATGCCTGGCTTGGGGCCCGGATGTCTGGCCCGAGGCCCGGATTTCTGCCCCGACAATTCCAGATCTTATTTAGGGCGGAAATATTCGAATTGGGGGCGAAAATTGATGATTCCAAGGTCAAAATTGGAGAGATTTCATGGATGAAAGATGGGGAAACTTCGGGATATGCTAGATCCACTTGAAACCAAGCAAATCCATGGATCAAATTCAACAAAACTTCGTGAAACCAACAAATCACAAAAAAATTGGGGCTATTTTTGGTGGGGAATTTTCGAATTAGGACGAAATCAAACAAAATAAGGCTAGAAAATAAGGGGGGAGGCTCCGAAATCGTGATCAATGTGGCTCATGGTACCAAGATGATGTAGGGTGGAACCCTATACGATCGATCTTTCACGAAAGGAGCAGATCCCGCGAAGAACACGAAGAACACGAGGGGGAAAACAAGGCAAATACGCGGGAAACACGAGAGAATCACTAAAACCAACAAGAAATAGTCACACATATGCTAGATCCTCGAAACACAAAGAGAGATACAAGATCCACGATCAACAAGGGACGATACAAAGGTAGCCGGTTCTTCTTCGTGAGGAGGTCTTGTATCCATGAGGGGATCTTCTCCGCGAGGAGGTCTTGAATCCAAGTGGATCTTCTCCGAAGAGGGGCCATGGTCTCTTTCGTGGAGTAGATCTGGATGGATGAGCGAAGCTCTATCTCACAAATGAATTAACACAATGCTAACCCTAAAACGTAGGTGGAGGGGAAGTATATATAGTCTAAGGGGCGAAGGGGTACATGGGCCTCGGCCCAGAAGCACTGCACGCAGGCAGGGAGGGCCGGATGTTCGGGGCTTGACGAGGAGCCGGATGTCCGGGCTGGCAGGCCGGATGTCCGGGCCGACGAAGCTGGTCAGGGTGCTCTATGGAATGGCTTGTCCGTATTTCTGGGGCCGAGGCCGGATGTCCGGGTGTTGTCGAGGAGCCGGATGTCCGGGGCTAACGCCAGATGTTCGGGGCCAGTAGCACTTCGGCTGCAGGGCTACTGTTGTTGTTGACATCTTCAGGGGCAGGATGTCCGGGCTAGGGCCGGATGTCCGGGTCCTGGGAGTTGTCTTCGTCTTCTTCTGTCGTCGCTTCTAGGCTTCCCTCGCAGATGGTGTAGTTGTTCCTTGGCACTTGCACTCGTCCTCAACATCTGTGAAGCTTCGATAATACCTTTATGTATCTGAAGTAGATGTCGCACGTGTCACTTGCCAAACGGACTCTTGACATGGTGATGTCCATAGGATGCGCCGCATCAGTCTTACTCCTTTGAAGGTTGTTTTAGTGGGCTTGATCCTTGATGAGTCTATACCCATTTTGTGGATGGTGTCCTGATAAAGAAGATTAAGGCTGCTACCGCCTTCCATGAGGACGCGCGTGAGATGGAACCCATTGATAATTGGGTCGAGGACCAATGCTGCCGAACCTCCATGACGGATACTGGTCGGATGGTCTCTGTGATCAAAAGTGATCGGACAGGCTGACCATGGATTGAATTTTGGGGCGACTGGCTCTATGGCATAGACGTCCCTTTGTGCGCACTTGCCCTCCCTTTTGGGGATATGTGTACCGTATATGATATTCACCGTTTTTACCTCGGGGGGAAATTTCTTCTGCCCTCCTGTGTTTGGTGGGCGAGGCTCTTCATCATTGTCCTCGCTGGGCAGCCCGTTCCCCTTATGTTCGGCGTTTAGCTTGCTGGCCTGTTTAAAGACCCAACAATTCCTACTGGTATCATTAGCTGGCTTATCAGGGGTGCCATGAATCTGGCAGGGCCGATCGAGTATTTTGTCTAAACTAGATGGACCATCCTTGTTTCCTTTGAATGGCTTCCTCCGCTGACTGGGTTTAGAGCCACGAATCCGGCATTGACCGTCGTGTCTTCAGTATCTTAGTTATTGCTTCGACGCTTGTGTTTGTTGCGTCATGGCTTGCCATTGCCATCCCTGGCTTCGGAGGTTCCAGGGTCGCTGGTGCTGGTGCTTCTACGAGCTACCAAGCTATCTTCTCCCACGCAAAAGCAGATCATAAGTGCGGTAAGGGCTGCCATGGACTTCAGGTTTTCTTGGCCGAGGTGTAGGGCGAGCCACTCGTCTCAAACGCTATGTTTAAAGGCCGTGGGGGCTTCAGCGTCTGGACAGTCCACAATTTCGTTCTTTTTAATTAAGAACCTGGTACATAGCTTCCGGGTTGATTCTCCGAGTTGCTGGACTATGTGACTAAGGTCATCGGCGTCTGGAGGCCGAACATAGATTCCTTGGAAGTTGTTTCTAAAGGTATCCTCCAAGTCTTTCCAGCTGCCAATAGAGTTTTCTGGGAGGATGTTTAACCACTGTCGTGCTGGTCCCTTTAATTTTAGCGGGAGGTATTTGATGGCTTGGAGATCATCACCACGAGCCATGTGAATATGGAGAAGAAAATCTTCGATCCATACTGCGGGATCTGTAGTACCATCATATGACTCAATCTTCACAGGTTTAAACCCTTCAGGGAACTAGTGCTCCATCACCTCATGAGTGAAGCATAAGGGGTGTGCAGCTCCTCTGTATCGGGTGATGTCGCGGCGCAGTTCGGATGAAGTCCGAATGCGGTTTTCGCCCCGGATGGGGTTGTTCCTGTTGCGCCAGGCCTGATGGTCATCCTCTCGCGTTGGAGCATGCCCCCTTGACCCATAGATTGATCTTGTCTGACCGGCTCTATTGTCCAGGTCCTTGCATAAGTCATAGGTATAGCCCGGGGCCGCTGCCTCCCTGCCTCGACGGAGGGGTGGAGTGGGCTGAGGTTCGGTGCAAGTAGCTGGTCTGTCCCGTCCACGTGGTGGTCGGTTAGGTTCATCAGCAGATCTATACTTTCACGGTATTGGCTCAAGGGCCTCGTCGTCAAATTGTGGTATCAGCTTGCGCTTCGGGTAGCTCTTGGTTGGGTACTCGAGGCCATATTCCTCGGCTGCCAGGACTTTAGTCCATCTGTCATTGAGCGTATCCTGATCGGCTTGGAGTTGCTGCTGCTTCTTTTTTAGGCTTCTCGCAGTGGCGATTAGCCGGTGCTTAAAGCGCTCTTGTTCGAGGGGTTCCTCTGGCACGATGAAGTCTTCGTCACCGAGGCTCACATCTTCTTCGGAGATCGGGAGGTAGTTACTATCCTCTGAGTCCTCGTTCCTGACAGGATCGTCGGGGTTACTTGCCCATCCTCTCAATCATCCTGTTCGGATATTGGCTCGACAGGGGCTTCGGGATCTTCGGCATTCTCCGGAGTGTTATTGTCTTCAGTCTCGGTATTGCTGTCTTTTTTGCGATGCGGTTTTGAGCGACGCCGCTGACGTCGATGCTTTGGAAGTGCTTCAGCAGGCTTGTCCTCAACCAGATCCTTCTTGCTGTCGTCGTCATCCTCTTTGGGTGTGTCTACCATGTACACGTCGTATGTGGAGGTGGCCGTCCAACGTCCGGTAAAGGGTGTTGGCCTTTTTCATCTCCAGCATCGTCGTCCATGCCGTTGATGTCTTCGGAGGCGTAGTCCAGCATGTCGGTTAAGTCTTCGACGGTGGCTATGAAGTGGGTGGTGGCTGTGACATAAAATTCCCCGCTCTCAGCCCCTAGTCCGGGCTGGGCGTAATTTGGAAGATATTCCTCTGTAATGGTGAAGGATCACATTAAGTCCAGAGCCTCGCTTAGGAGCGAGGTTTGGACAGGGAAGCGAGAGTCCGTGGGGGCGGCCGGGGTGAGAGCCTCCTGGCCACGCTCGATTGATGCAGACCTTGAGAATTCGGATCTAGAGTCCGAGGGGGAGTCCGGTTCTTTAGTGACAAGGGGAGCCTGGTTCGTCTTCGGGTTAGCCGATGACGCAATCCCCTACAGATCTCCGGTATCAAGTTCCATAATTGTAGGGAGTCCGGCGGGCTCTAAACTCCCATCCTCGAACCTGGTAGTCTGCTCTGGATCTAAGGCCAGAGCGGCGGTCGAGGCCGCGAACCCTTCGAAGATCAAGTCTCCTCGAAGCCACCGAATACAAAAATTTGGCCGGGGAGGAAAGTCTCCCCCGAGACGGCATCGTTGTGGATGATTGAACGAGCCATCAAACCTTTTGTCAACAACACAGAGGAACTCTCAATGAAAGCACCAATGTCGGTGTCAAAACCGGCCGATGTCGGGTAGGGGTCCCGAACTGTGCGTCTGAGGATCGAAGGTAACTGGAGGCAAGGGACACGATGTTTACCCAGGTTTGGGCCCTCTTGATGGAGGTAATACCCTACTTCCTACTTGATTGACTTTGATGAGTATACGGGTTACAAGAGTTGATATACCTTGAGATCATAATGGCTAAACCCTAGATGTCTAGCATGTATGATTACGATTGCCTCTACGGACTAAACCCTCCGGTTTATATAGACACCGGAGGGGCCTAGGGTTGTACAGAATCGGTTTACAAAGAAAGGAATCTTCACATCCGAACGCCAAGCTTTCCATCCATGCAAAGGAGAGTCCCATCCGAACACGGGGGAAGGCCTTCTATATTGTATCCTATTGGCCCATTAGTCCGGCCCATATCACATAGCCCGGACGCCCGGGGACCCCCTAATCTAGGACTCCCTCAAGAGCAACCCTGCTTCTTCTTCTTCCTTGGCCTCCCCCTAGATGGGAGGAGAGTTCCCCCTCTGGTCCATGGTCTCCATGGCGGCGGAGGGGCGGGAGCACCTCCGAGATTGGATCTCCCTTTCTGTTCTCTTCTGTTTCACATTCCCCAGATCTGGCCGAAAACCGTTTCTTATATTCTCGGAGATCCGTAACTCCGATTATGCTGAGATTCTAACATGATTTGTTTCCGGGTATACGCTTCCTTGCACCCGAAGTAGAGCCCCAACCGACGTACGAGGTGAGCACAACCCACCACGCCACGCCTGGCTCCGGGACCACGCCCTGGTGGGTTGTGCCCACCTTGGGCCTCCGTTTGCGGTGATTCCAACTCCCAAAACTCACATATATTACAAACTAATTCTCCGTGAAATTTTATTGTATTTGGACTTCGTTTGATATAGATTTTCTGTGATAAAAATATATGCAAAAAACAGGAACTGGCACTAGGCACTGGATCAATAGGTTAGTCCAATAAATCATATAACAAGTTGCATAATATTGGCATGAAACAATCAAAAATTATAGATACTACAGAGACATATCACGCCTCGCGGGGGATGGACATCATGTTGTAGGAGGAACCCCGCCGCCAAGCCTCGCTTCGAGCAGCGAGGTACCAGCAGGCGCTGCGGCGGTACCACTGCCGCAACGTCCGCTCCAGGACGCTCAAGGTGGGTGATCTCATCCTGAGGTGGGTGCTCTCCAGGGAGGGGTTGTATAAGCTCTCACCCATGTGGGAGGGCTCGTTCAGGATCGCCCGTGTCTCCAGGCCTGGCGCCGCGTACCTGGAGACGCAGGACGGGATCCCCATCCAGAATGCCTGGAACATCCAACACTTTCAGAAGTTCTACCCATGAAGCAAGGCCCCGTGCCTGTGAAGGTATCTGCTCGTGACACTCTCACGTAATAATTAGTGGGGCTGTACATGCCCTGGAGTCTCCTGAGTGTCGCCCACGGGCCTCACGGGGGATCCCTCCCACGTCCTAGTGGTAGCACTTAGCTCTGCGCTGGTGAGAAGACTAGTCTAGGTGCCGCACGCGATTGTTGTTTTGCTTGCTTTCTGTAGCTGGTTTGCAACTTCTTAATGGAATTAGGAGTTTTCGCCTTTTCATTTGCCAGAGTTGGAATTTTTCTCCTCTTGCTTCGCTCTCCTCTCTAGTCTTGTTCCAGGAAGAGCGGCAGTTGCCCGTCGCTCCTCCTCGCGCGTCCTGCGCATGGGGGCTAGGAAGGTGTGTGTTGTATGCTTGGGCTCACCCGCCGTGAACACACCTCACCGAAGCCCCGTTGCTCCAGAGCTTCGGCTTCCTTAATCCTCGTGAGACACTCTCGAATGAGCTCATGATAGAGGCAAAGGTGTCCCTTCTTTCGGTGAGATGGTGGCTATCGCTTTGGAGGAAGTCGACTTTGACGATCCGACTACGAACATGCGAGGACGTCGCGCCTTAGCAATCGCTAAACCAACTCCGAGAGGTTATTGACCACACTGGAGCACGATCAACCTGACCACGAAGGTCTGTTTCCTCCAGGCAAACGAAGAACAAGCAAGAAACTAAGATTGCAATCTGGATATTGCGAATATAAGATGAAAGCTTTATTGATCAAGGTGGGGTTCTGTGACGCCTTTGTCTGGTCGTTAAACACAAACGAAGTACGCGAAGTTGAAGCTATGGTGAACTTTAATCTAAACAAAACCCAAAGTATAAACGATGCCCTAAGGGCTGTATATATGGAGGAGAGAGGGGGAATTTCATGGCCCTTGGTGGAGGGGTCCGAAACCAACCCTAACTCTTGTTTCCCCACACATACGGACTCTAAAAACAGCCTATACTTAAGTACTTCGAAAATACATGGGCCTGGCACAATAATAAGGTGACGCAGCACATAGAATAGCCTCTGGACGAAATTTATGAAGTGGCATCTTGTATATTTTCTCCAAGGCTTCATGCACTCATTATGGTGGCTTCAAAGTCCTGGAATCATCACTTGTAACTCCGTTCTTGTTCCCCTTGCGCATGCCATCATCTCCATGCTTGAACTTGCTCCAAGGTTCATCTTTCTTGTCCAAGCTAGGCCCTTCATTTGTAAGCAAAACAAATGTATCCAATTTAGGCAGCATCATATTCTTATGAACATTAGAATCCTTACCAAGAAACAAAAGTACCTAATAATTCAATTGGCGTGCACGAGCTCTAGTAATTGGTCCAGTATGTATAACATCAGGGGTTGTGGGTGTAACAATGGTATTGATGTCCTCATCATCCCACCCTTCTTGAAATGAAGTTGTCCTCGTGGAAAGCTCATCTTCCTCACCCAAATAAGGCTTCAAATCTGCAATGTTAAAAGTGGGACAAACCCCAAAATCTGCAGGCAGCTCAAGTTTATATCCATTATCATTTATTTTCTCTAACACCTTTAAAGGACCATCAGCACGTGGCATTAGCTTTGATTTGCGCAAATTAGGAAATCTATCATTATGCAAATGTAACCAAACAAGATCTCCAAGTGCAAACACAACATGTTTTCTACCCTTATCTCCAGCAAGTTTATATTTAGCATTCATACTCTCAACTTCTACGAGGACTACTACGGATCGGTCTGAGTTAGTGGTAGTATCACTAGTTCGTACTAGCTGTGTCGTCTATCATCATGCGTGACTCGTGGGATATGACCTAGTTTGTACCGCCTTCCGGAGGTGTAGAAAAATAATGTATAGGAGCTTGGGATGCCTCCGATTAGATGTAATCCTCTTTTCACCGTAATAGTACCTTGTTTGGTCTTGTACTAAACCTTGTATGGTGTGTATGACGATGGAATAAAAGAAGCAGTTTCTGTATCTACCATGTCATACGGATGATCATCTTGCATTCCGAGTTATTCCTTACATTCTGTATTCTATGTCGGAATCTTATCATTCTGACTAAATCATTGTCTTGTTTACCTAGGATGGTCAACACGCGCAATAACCCTGCTTCCCAAGAGCAGGCCGAAGGCAGTGAAGTCGTGAATGCAAACCTGCCTCACCCTCCTTCCCTAGCCGAAGTTATGCTGGAAGCCGAGAGAAACAAGCGGGAGACCAACCGTTTGTTGGAGTGTATTGAACAGAACACAGCACACCATCAGAGAAATAACTTGGTGTCACTCAGTGATTTCATCAAGTTACATCCACCCACGTTCCACCACTCCGTCGAGCCTCTCGACGCTGATGACTGGCTTCGCAGTATTTCTCACAAACTGCGTTCCGCGCTAGTAGCTGAGGCTGACAAGGTCACCTTTGCTGCATATCATCTTGAAGGCCCCGCCAGTCTATGGTGGGAGAATTATGGAGCTATGCGCCCAGCAGACCATGTCACTACTTGGGCTGAATTCAGCGAGGCTTTCCGTGAACATCACATTCCGGAGGGTCTCATGGACCGTAAACGTGAGGAATTTTGCAGTTTCACTCAAGGCCGACTCTCTGTGGATGCTTACAGCAGGGAGTTCGGTAACCTTGCACGATATGCAACTGAGGAAGTTTCTACTGATGCCAAGAAGCAAGCAAGGTTCCGTAAGGGACTTAGTCCTGAGCTTCGCCGCGACCTCCGTCTGCATGAGTGCACATCTTTTCAGAAGCTTGTTAACAAGGCCATCAGTGCTGAGACTGGTCAGACTGATTATGACGCAACACGCAAGCATGGCCGTGACGTGGGTTCCTCATCCGGTGCTGGTCCTCAGAAGCGCCGCGTGTGGGTGCCTAACACTGCCCTGCCACCCAGGTTCACACCGAGGCCATCCTTCCAGGCGCCTCGCCCCGTTCAACAGTTTGCACCAGCCAAGCCCTATGGTGGTCCAACCAACAATGCTCCTCCACGCACCAGTTCCGTGACTTGTTTAAGTGTGGGGAATCTGGCCACTATATGCGCGAGTGTCCCCAAACCAACCCCAACCAATCTGCTAAAGCTGTTGGCCGTGGCAAGCCGACAGGGAAAGTGTTCTACGCCAAGCCGGCCACCGCTGCACGTGGCCATGTCAACTGTATCTCTGCCGAAGAAGCTCAAGAGGATCCCAACGTCGTTCTCGGTACGCTCCTTGTTAATTGCCACCCGGCATCTGTTCTTTTCGATACAGGAGCATCTCATTCATTTATATCCGAGAGCTATGCTCGTCTGCATAACACCACATTCTGTGAGATGCCCACCTCTATGGTAATTCAAACTCCGGGATCCAAATGGCAAACCTCTAGGGTAAGTCATGGAAATGAAATCCAAGTCGACAGACTTGTTTTCCTTGCATCTTTGATAGCTCTCAAATCTTCAGATATTAATATCATCTTGGGTATGGACTGGATGTCAGCCCATCATGCCAAAATTGATTGCTTCTCTAGGACTGTTCAACTCACCCATCCTTCGGGGAAGATAGTCAATGTCTTGACCCGAATAGCCAAGCGACAGTTATATTCTCTTAACGCCAGCCCTTTGCCAGACCTTGAGGACGTTCCGGTAGTCCGTGACTTCCCGGATGTCTTCCCAGAGGAATTGCCAGGTGTTCCACCTGACAGGGATGTTGAGTTCGTAATAGACCTCATTCCAGGAACCGTCCCGATTGCTAGAAGACCCTATAAGATGGCACCACTAGAACTAGCCGAGCTTAAGAAACAACTCGATGAGTCCTTGAAAAAGGGTTTCATCCGACCTAGTTCATCTCCGTGGGCTTGCCCCGTCCTCTTCGTCAAGAAGAAGGATGGTACGGACCGGATGGTTGTAGATTATCGACCTGTCAATTTGGTCACAATCAAGAACAAATATCCGCTCCCCAGGATCAACGACCTGTATGATCAGCTCGCTGGATCCTCAGTCTTCTCCAAAATGGATTTGAGGTTGGGCTACCATCAAATCAAAATCAGGAACGGGGACATTCCTAAAACGGCCTTTGTTACTCGTTATGGCCAATACGAGTACACCGTCATGTCCTTCGGTTTAACCAACGCTCCAGCCACCTTTTCTCGGTTAATGAACTCAATCTTCATGGAGTATTTGGATAAATTCGTCGTGGTTTACCTCGATGATATACTCATCTACTCCAAGAACGAGGAAGAACATGCCGAACATCTAAGGCTAGTGTTGAAGAAACTTCGAGAGCATCGTCTTTATGCCAAATTTTCTAAATGTGAATTTTGGTTGTCAGAAGTGACCTATCTGGGTCATGTAATATCTGGTAAAGGTATTGCTGTTAACCCTGAGCGAGTTCAAGCCGTCCTTAATTGGACTCCACCTGAATCGGTCAAGCAAGTTCGGAGTTTTCTGGCTTAGCGAGCTATTGTCGTCGCTTTGTCGAAAATTTCTCCAAAGTTGCTAAACCTCTAACCGAACTCCTCAAGAAAGATAAAAAGTTCGAATGGACTCCACAATGTGAGCACAGCTTTCAGGAACTGAAAAGACGCCTGACTCTGCTCCCGTACTGGTACCGCCAGATTTCTCTAAGGACTTTGTTATCTACTGCGACGCCTCGCGACAAGGACTAGGTTGCATTCTCATGCAAGATCGACACGTAATTGCTTACGCTTCACGGCAATTGCACCCACATGAGGAGAATTATCCTACTCATGATCTAGAGCTTGCAGCTGTAGTCTATGCACTTAAAACCTGGCGACATTACCTCCTCGGTAATCGTTGCGAAATATTCACTGATCACCAAAGTCTGAAGTACATCTTCACCCAACCGGATTTGAATCTCAGGCAAAGACGTTGGGTCGAGTTGATCACAGATTTCGACTTAGGAATAACTTACACCCCAGGGAAAGCCAACGTCATGGCTGATGCGCTAAGTCGTAAATCTTATTGTAACAACCTGATGTTACAACAAAGTCAACCGCTTCTCCATGAGGAATTTCGGAAGCTTAACCTTCACATTGTTCCTCAAGGATTTCTTTCCACCTTGGTGGCGAAACCTACTCTTACGGATCAAATTATCGCTGCCCAAAAGCGAGATAAGGGAATATCTAAGATCAAGGAGAACATTGCTAGCGGAGGTGCTAGATGTTTCTCCACAAATGATCATGGTGTTGTGTACTTTGAGAACCGTTTAGTGGTTCCCAAGAACCAGCATCTACGGCAGTTGATCCTTAAGGAGGCTCATGAATCTCCTCTCACCATTCATCCCGGTAGTACCAAGATGTATCAGGACCTACGCCAGAGGTTCTGGTGGACTAGGATGAAGAGAGAAATTGCTCAGTATATTGCTAATTGCGACGTCTGCCGTCGTGTAAAAGCAGAGCATCAACGGCCTGCTGGCACCCTTCAACCCCTAGCTATTCCTGAATGGAAATGGGATAAAATTGGTATGGATTTCATTACCGGTTTTCCCAGGACCAAGAGAGGGAATAATGCTATCTTCGTCGTTGTCGATCGTCTTTCCAAGGTAGCCCATTTCTTACCTGTTCGTGAGAGTATAACTGCTAGTCAGTTAGCAGACTTGTACATCTCCCGAATAGTGTCTCTCCATGGTGTTCCTTTGGAAATTAACTCGGATCGAGGAAGTCTTTTCACCTCTCGATTTTGGGAAAGTTTCCAAAATGCTATGGGAACCCGCCTTTCCTTTAGCACCGCTTTTCACCCTCAATCAAGTGGTCAAGTAGAACGCGTCAACCAGATCCTAGAAGACATGCTTCGAGCCTCTGTTATCTCATTCGGAATGGATGGGAGAAATGCCTTCCATTTGCCGAATTTGCTTACAACAACAGCTATCAATCTAGCTTGGGTAAAGCCCCTTTTGAAGTTCTCTATGGACGACGGTGTCGAACACCCCTTAATTGGTCAGAAACCGGGGAAAGACAATTCTTTGGCCCGGATATGATCCAGGAAGCAGAAGAGCAAGTTCGCATCGTTCGTGAAAAGTTGAAAACAGCCCAATCTCGTCAAAAGAGTCAATATGACCGAAAACATAAGGCTATGACTTTCGAGGTTGACGAGAAGGCTTACCTTCGGGTTACTCCTCTGAAGGGAACCCATCGTTTCGGTATCAAAGGCAAATTGGCTCCCCGTTACATTGGACCTTTTCGTATTCTCGCTAAACGAGGAGAAGTTGCCTACCAGTTGGAACTACCTCCGCATCTCTCCAGAGTCCACGATGTCTTCCACGTTTCTCAACTCAGGCGTTGCTTCTCGGATCCTATCCGTGGAGTGGACCACGAAACGCTTGATCTCCAAGATAATCTCACGTATCGAGAGTACCCCATTCGTATCCTCGATCAGGCCGAGCGTACCACTCGACGTCATAATATCAAGTTTCTCAAAGTTCAATGGTCGCACCATTCTGAGGATGAAGCAACTTGGGAAAGGGAGGATCGTCTTCGACTCGAGTATCCCGCCTTCTTTCCGGAGGAACCCAAATCTCGGGACGAGATTCTTTTGAGTGGGGGTGAGTTGTCACACCCTAGCTAGTTCATGCATTAGAGTGTTGCATCATGTCTATTCTTTCATCAGAAACCTGAAATGGGGATGACAGAACCCCCAGCCCCCTCTGAAACCAACTAGGGTTTACTAAAAACTTTTTCAATGAACCTGAAATGCCCTTCTAAAATGCCCATCATTTTTGTCTTGGTTCAGAACCTCTGCCAAAAGTGATGCACATTTTCCTAGGCCATCTTAGGGTCTTTGAATTAAATCATAGATATTTGAATTTGGGCATTTAAAATTATATAAAATATTTCAAATGCTCAAATATCTCCAAACTAAAATGTTTCATGTTGGAAATAATCCAACTATGGACCAGGAGTAGTTTGGTGATTTTAGGAGTTGCCTAAGTATTTTTAATAATTCAACAAAGTTGCAGAGGAATTAAAAAAACAGAAAACAGGGAATAACAGAAAACTTACCTGGCGCCCAGCACCCGGCCCACCTGCCGGCCCAGCCCAGCGCCGCGCCAGCGAGCTGCTTGCCGGCCAGGCAGGCAGGCAGGTGCCCGACGGCGGCCGCAGCGTGCGCCACGCAGCTGGCCGTCGCCCTGCTTCACCTCCTCGCCTCGTTGCTGGATGGATGAACTCCACGTCGAGCCGTGAACCCCCAGGACACCTCCATTCTCCCCCAACTCCTCTCTCTCGCGTTCCCCCGCCATGGCCGCCGCCATCGCCGCCACCCCCTCGCCGTAGCCACGCCCTCCGTCAACCCCACGCCATGCCGCCGTGTCCAGGAGCTCCGCCACCCTCCTCTCCTTCGAGCAAGCCGAGCCCCGAGCGCTCGCAAGGCCCGAGCCCACCGCATCGACCTCGACCGAACCGCCGTCGCCGGAGATCCCCTTCAACGCCGTCGTCGCTCCGGCCCGTCCCCGGCCGCACCAAGTGTTTCGTCGAACTCCCCGTGAGCTTAACCATCTTCCCCTCCCTTCTTTTCTTGCTCCCGAGCTATGTAGTGACCTCCCGGAGCTCAACCGCACCCACCGCCGCGGAGCTCGTCGCCGACGTGCTCCCGGTCACCCTCCGGCCACAACTTGGTGTCCATCATGCTCACCACGTCACGTAGCACCTAACCAGCTACTCCCCGCACCTCACCGACCCCTCTAGCATCAAGTTCGCCTTCGACCGAACTCCGGTGGCCGCCAAAGTCGTCGCCGGCGCCAACTCCGGCCACCCCGACCCCAACGGACTCCACCAAGAGCTGCGGTTCCTCCTCAGCTCCACTCCGATGGCCTCCGCGACTCGTTTGGTTGCCGGAACGGCCAAAACCACTTCCGCCGCCGCGTCGGGCTCAGCAGCGGCTAAACGCCGGTGCAGCCGACCTGGCTTTGACCGCGGGTGGGCCCTGGTTGACTCCGATGAGTCAATGACAGGTGGGGCCCAGCCCTGTTAACTAAATAAGTTTAGTTTTAATTAAACTTTAACTAAACTAATTACCCTGACACCCTGGACCCACAGTCAGGTTTGACCTGGACGTCTCCGTTGACCCTGACGTCATTCTGACGCATGGCTGACGCAATAAATTAATTTCTGGATTTATTCTAATATAGGAAATTCCAGAATATAGTTTAAACTTCAAAAATTCATAACTTTTAATCTGTAACTCCAAATCAGACAAGTTATATATGAAAAATGATCAGAAAAATCCAATCTATCCATCTGTACTGTTTTCATGCATGATTAAACAAGTTAACTTGCTGTTTAATGCAGAACAAGATAAAACACTTTAAAGGGCCATGTATGAGTTTGAAATTTGAATCTTTGGTTCAAATTGGTTCAAACCCTTCTGGTCTTAGTTGCATTAGCCCAACACACTCATATTGCCATGTTTCATGCATGCATCATATTGTCGCACATTGTTTGGTGATGGCTGTGTATCGGTGTTCTTTGCGGCAGGTTCTGCCTCCGAGGAGTACCGTGATTACCCTAGCGAAGAACCATATCAGTGCATCGAACCATCAGGCAAGCAACCAACCATTTGATCATATCGATACAATCCCATGTTCTCGCTCCTGCTCTCTTTTACTGCATTAAGACAACGCGTTTCAAACTGCTGTGTGCTACGGTAGTTGAACCCATTTCCTCTGCATGACCTGTCATTGCCACAGTAACTAGATGAAACCCACTAGCATGTGTAGGAGTTGATTGAGCCATATGTATGTGTTGTTCCTACCTTGCTATGCCTGCTATGCTTAGAGTCGTGTCAGGTCTGGTTCATCTGGGTGATGGGCTAGAGTGAAATGATTATGTCGGTAATGAGAGTGATGTGGTGAACACGATTTGGTAAAGGTATCGATGAGAGGCCATGTAGGAGTACATGGTGGGTTGTTTCATTGAAGCCGACCTTAAGCACTGAGATCTGTATGTGTGATTTAAGATACAGCTACTACCATGCATTGGGCCCTGAAATATGACCCCGCTCGACTTCTTATTCACCCTAGTCCTCTGTCCAGGAGTTGCAAGTAGTTTCTGGTGTTTGTAGCCTACTGGAGGCCGTGGACAGCGCTGACCGTAGGGGTGGGCTGTGATGCGGTAGGTACGTGGCACGGTGTATCGAATACCCGTTAGGTATCTCGGAACCCTGTACACATCGTTCGGGGCCGTATGGGAAACCTCGGCCGGACTCCCTGCGGATGGAACCTGGATAGGCGATAAACCTGGACTAGAGACTTAGGTGTTTAGGTAGGTCGTGGTCTACACCCACGTCGGCTTTCGCTTGAAGTCTGCCGAGCACATGTCGTGTGCAGACGCTAAGTGGTGGAAACATGTATGAAGAAGTACACCCCTGCAGGGTTAACATGATCTATTCGAATAGCCGCGTCCGCGGTAAAGGACTACTTGGTTGCCTATACAGTTCATAGACAAGTAAATGGAAACTACTAAAAGCCTCAAGATAAGTGTGAGTGCCGAGGATGGCTCTTCCGTAGGAAGACGGAGGTGGATCCTCGGTAGTGTATTGAAGTGGTGAGTAGTGGACTCGTGTGCGCAAAACCATTTCAAGTTGGAGTCTCGTAGGATAGCCTAGCCAAGAGTCAAAGCTGGCTTGCTGCAATAACTCCACCAACCCTTCTTGATAATGTGCATGTATGTAGGATCTGATGTAAGTCTTGCTGAGTACCTTTGTACTCATGTTGCTATAATTTACATTTTTACAGAAGACGCTGCAACCCCTTCTGATGGGTTCTTCGTAGACGTTGACATCAATGAGTAGGCTAAGGCCCAGGTGGTGATCCTGAGCTTGTGAAGGACCACGTAGTATAGCTAGGCTTTCCAAGCCTCTTTTATTTTACTAGTTGTCTGTACTCAGACAAGTTACTTCCGCTGCTGGTTTGTATGACTGTATGACTTGAATGCTGGGTCGTGTGACCCGTACCTATGTGTATGTTATGTATGGCTCTCTGAGCCTTAAATAAAGTACTTGTGTCGTAGAGTCATGTTGTGATGCCTTGTTGTATTTGCACATATCGAGCATATTGTGTGTATGATTGAAATGCTTGGTATGTGTGGGATCTGACTATCTAGTTGTTTATCTTTAGTAGCCTCTCTTACCGGGAAATGTCTCCTAGTGTTACCACTGAGCCATGGTAGCTTGCTACTGCTCTGGAACACTTAGGCTGGCCGGCATGTGTCCTTCTTCGTTCCTGTGTCTGTCCCTTCGGGGAAATGTCACGCATTGAGTACCGGAGTCCTGTTAGCCCGCTATAGCCCGGTTTACCGGAGTCCTGCTAACCCAGTGCTACAGCCCGGACCCACTTGCTGATGACCGACACGTTCGATGCTGGGTCATGGATGCCTGTCCCTGTAAGTCTGTGCCACTTTGGGTTTACGACTAGTCATGTCAGCCCGGGCTCCTTATCATATGGATGCTAGCGACACTATCATATACGTGAGCAAAAAGGCGCAAACGGTCCTGGGCAAATGTAAGGCGACACCCGTGGGGATACCGTGCGTGAGGCCGCAAAGTGATATGAGGTGTTACAGGCTAGATCGATGTGACATTGAGTCGGGGTCCTGACATGTTACCTTAACCTTGCCGCTGTTTTTTAACCATTGGATGTAGTAAGGATGATGATGTGGTCGTGTGGTGAGAGAGAGCTTCTCCACCATATCCATGCTAGCCAAGTTGTTGCATCTCCCTCCATATATGATGACGCAAACAGAACGTTCCTTCACAACTCTCTTTGTATGGAACAAATTATGCCTCTGATTTTGCTCAGCTTGTGTAACCTGCACACTCAAAACACGTTGAGCAACTAGACATTCATACCTGTCAGCATCTTCATAATCATCTCCACAGTGTTCTTCATGTGTAATAAGAGCCAAAGTCTCCTCATCATAGTCACTAGCGGACTCATGTCCACCATCCTCAGTAACAATCATCACGCGCTGAGATTTGCATTCTCTCGCAAAATGTCCTCTTCCCTTACAATGACGACAAACAATATCACTTGTGTGCCCTGTTGATGCCATCGAAGAAAAAGAACTCTGCACAGGCCCGGGAGGTGTGCTCTTGGAAGATAGTGGTGGTTGTGCTTGCTTTCTTGTATCACAGCTGGAGGTGGCACCTGATGGAGGTGCTGGTGCAGTGGAAATAGAGGATGCACGTGGTGTCCATGATGAAGATCGACCTGCAGAAAAGTTAGTTCGCGCCAATGCATGTCAATCCTGCACTTCACGTTCAGCTTTACAAGCAAGATGCAATAAACGAGTGATATTAGTATACTCCTTATACTCTAGAATGGTCTGAATCTCTCTATTTAATCCACCCATAAAATGTGCAAGCATGTCTTCATTCTCCTCAACAATACCACATCTAATCATGCCAGTTTGTAATTCCTAATAATATTCTTCTATAGAATTTTTTCCTTGTCTTAAATGCTGCATTTTTTGAAGTAATTCACGTTGATAATATGGTGGAACCCAACGAGTACGCATAGCAGTTTTCAAAGTAGCCCAAGTAGCTGGAATAGGATATAATCTACAATGCTCAGACCACCAAACACATGCAAAACTAGTGAATGCACAAACAGCACCAGGAACACGTCTCTCCTCGGGATATTATAAACATGTAAATCATTGTTCAGTTTCTAACTCTCATGTAAGATATATATCAGGAACATATCTACCCTCAAATGGTGGAATGTTCAATTTCAGTTTAGGGAGATGGTCATGATCACGTACCTGAGGGTGAGCCCTACTATTGCCATTATTTGCATGTGGACGACCTGGTGGTTGCGGTGCTGGTGGTTGCACGTAGTTCTGATTTTGATCAACCTCATCCTCGTAATCTCCCGCAAAATCATCCTCCTCCGCATCAGCAGCAGGAGCCACAGAAGTATCAACAGCAGCACCAACAGTTTGACCAGGTGCAAGAGGGAGATGGCTCGCTCGGCGGAGGGCTGTTTCGCGACGTGGAGGTAGTCATTGTTCTTGTTGCTGTAGTGGTGCGTTAGGTGCAGCCGGTGGTGGTGGTGGAAGACGCGCGAGCAATTCATTAAACCTTTTATCGAGCTTTGTTTCGAACGTCTTCTCCATGCCATCTATCTTCTCCATGGCCTCTTCAAATCTGTTTAGCGCATCTTGCACCTGTCCACTCATCATTTCCTGAAATTTATCATGCAACTCCTTATTCGTCATGTTCTCCCAGTCTGTCTCGTCGGCTTGTGATCGTGCCATGATTAGAAACAATAGAAACACACAAGAATATGATCCTACAGACTGCTAACAAGAGGTGATTCTTATCAGTTCTTACTCAGCAGCAGGCGGTGATCGGCAACCGTCGTAGTCAAAACTCTCAAAGCTTGGATAGAGCGATTACCAGGGAGAGTCAAATGCACGACGTAGATGTATGTGGAGCCGGGAAGGCTTATAATATGGTAGCAAAAAGGGTCAGCAATAATCAATTCAGAGATGCAAAGTTGAATAAACGCTCAACGACGGTACTGTGCTGGTCCTAGGCTAGACCGTGCTAGAGACACATGCCTAGAACACTAACAAAATCACAACACTGTACGTAAACAAGGGAGGAGCACGCTCTGAAATTTTTTATTTTTTTGCACTTTTTTTCCTCTTTTTTTTTGCTCCGCAACAATTTTTTTTCGAAAAAGTATACAAATGGTCTAAAAACTGCCTAGCCAGAATTTTCCAGACTTCGTTTTTTTTTGAGTTTGGAACTATTTTTCTTCTGCGAGTAGCACGAAAGTTCGGGAGTCCTACTCTATCACGGCTCGGAGTATCGCGAGATCTGGAAATCCAAAACAGAGTAACAAAATACTGGACTCGGACTAGGACTGGTGGCGGAGATGAATCTGGTGGAACTCGGACTAGTGGTGGCGACGAATCTGGTGGAACTCGGACTGGTGGCGTATATATGTTGCAGGTGGACTCGGATTGGCGTGATGGCGGTGGATATGTGGTATATGGAAGCAGCGATGATGATGGTGGTATATTTCAGCGGTAATGACGATGGTGGTATATGGCAGCGGTGACGATGATGGTGGTATACGGCAGCGGTGATGATGATGATGTGGCGGCGGCGTGACTACTTGTGAACAGAACTAGAAACTCTAAAGGACTAGACACTAAGACCAGCAACTAGACACGACGATGCAACCGCAAACTCAACAATTCAAAACCCTAAAAAGATTATGCAATGGCTCAGATTGGTTCGGATATGATGAACTAACCCTAATTTTTTTGTAGCTTTTTCGTGGACTGTAGGTATGAAGAACAGACTCGACCTAAACTACGAAAAACTGTAAAATCTCACCGAGCAACCTGAAAATCTAATACCACTTGATAGAGGCGAAGGTATCCCGATGTTTCTATAAGATAGATATCGTTTTCTATGGGAGTCGACTTTGACGATCCGACTACGAACGTGCGAAAACGTCGCACCTTAGCAATCGCTAAAGCAGGTTCCGAGGGTTATTGACCACGCCGGAGCACGATCAACCTGACCACGAGGGTCTATTTCCTCCGAGTAAACAAAGAACAAGCAAGAAACTGAGATTGCAATCTGGATATTGCGAATAAAAGAGGAAAGCTTGATTAATGAAGGTGGGGTTCTGTCACGTCTTGGTCTGGTCATTGGACACAAACTGTAACGCACTCGATGCTGCTATATCTCCCACGTGTCGAAGCACGACTTAGAGGCATAACCGCATTCAAAGCAATGTCTCAAGTGAGGTAATCTTCACACAACTCATGTAATACATAAGCGAAAGAGATACATAGTTGGCTTACAATCGCCACTTCACACAATACATGAATAAAGCATTACATCATCCAAATACAATCAAGGCCCGACTACGGAACCAAAATAAAAGAAGACTACCCCAAATGCTACACAGATCCCCAATTGACCCGAACTGGGCTCCACTACTGATGAACTAGACTGAAACAACACAAAGGACAAGATCTTCATCGAGCTCCTCCTTGAGCTTGGTGGCGTCATCTACACGGTATCCTCGGCACCTGCAATCTAGTTTTGGAAGTATCTGTGATTCACGGGGACTTAGCAATCACACACCCTCGCGATCAAGACTATTTAAGCTTATAGGAAGGGTAAAAGGTATGAGGTGGAGCTGCAGCAAGCAACTAGCATATATGGTGGCTAAACATACACAAATGAGAGCGAGAAGAGAAGGCAAGGCATGGTCGATAAAACTATGACCAAGAAGTGATCCTAGAACAACCTACATCAAGCATAACTCCAACACCGTGTTCACTTCCCGGACTCCGCCGGAAAGAGACCATCACGGTTACACACGCGGTTGGTGCATTTTAGTTAAGGTCAACTTCAGGTTTTCTACAATCGAACATTAACAAATTCCCATCTGCCTATAACCCGGGCACGGCTTTCAAAAGTTCATAACCCTGCAAGGGTGTCCCAACTTAGCCCATCACAAGCTCTCATGGCCAACGAAGGATATTCCTTCTAGCGGGAAGACCCGATCAGACTCGGAATCCCGGTTACAAGACATCCTCGATAATGGTAAAACAAGTCCAGCAAGACCGCCTGATGCGCCGACATCCTGATGCGAGCTGCACATATCTTGTTCTCAGGGCAACACCAGATAAGCAATCCGTACAACTAAAACCAGCCCTCGAGTTTCCCCGAGGTGGCACTGCAAGGGGCTCTAATTTTGACCAACACTTAGACAAGCATCGGCCCGGGTGTTTAAAATAAAGATGACCCTTGGGCTGGCCTAACCCAAGGAAAAAAGGCTAGGTGGCAAATGGTAAAACCAATGTTGGGCCTTGCTGGAGGAGTTTTATTCAATGCGAACTGTCAAGGGGTTCCCATTATAACCCAACCGCGTAAGGAACGCAAAATCCGGGAACATAACACCGATATGACGGAAACTAGGGTCGCAAGAGTGGAACAAGACACCAGGCATAAGGCCGAGCCTTCCACCCTTTACCAAGTATATAGATCCATTAATTAGATAAGAGATATTGTGATATCCCAACAAGTAAACATGTTCCAACAAGGAACAACATCCCCATGTTCCAACAAGGAACAAACTTTGATCTTCACCTGCAACTAAAAATGCTATAAGAGGGGCTAAGCAAAGCGGTAACATAGCCAAACAACGGTTTGCTACGACAAGGTGGGTTAGAGGCTTGGTTCAACAATATGGGAGGCATGATAAGCAAGTGGTAGGTATCACAGCATAGGCATAGCAAAAGAGCGAGCAACTAAGCAAGCAAAGATATAAGTGATTTCAAGGGTA